>NC_071620.1:16442596-17692596 GCF_014839835.1 Dryobates pubescens | reverse complement strand
CTATCATCTGATTTCAAAGTGACATACCTCTGTGCCTCAGAATATTCTGCAAGGAGATGTGTGTGATGTTTGGATCTTTTGATCCATCCCTGAAAAAAGTGTGAAGTGATAACTCATATTTTACTGAAGAGTCTTCTGTGTGCTTATTATCATTCAGTTTAATTTGCTTTTAAAACAGTATCCAACATTTTGAATAGCAAGTGTGAAGAAAAATAACATCAAATCAAGTAGCAATGATGTTTCAAAAACTGCTTTAGAAGTTCACCAAGAAGTAGGTTGTCATTGCCATTGCTCAGCTGTACAGAAAGCAAGATTCAGTCTGTGTATCAACAGAGGGGAAAAGCAAAGACTGCTTAGCCAGTTCACAGAGATTTAAGTAAATGGTAGGTTGAAAATGGGCAAAGATCAGATAATGTAGCCCTGCTCTTTCTTACTTCTTTTCTGGTCAAGGTGACTGGAATGGAGCCAGCTGCTTCAGAAAAAGGGAGAGCAATAGAAATAAAGACAGTGTAAGATACATTCTGATAATTTTTTTGTCAGCTTCTAGGATACAGGAACTGGGCTTCATCCTTTCAATCATTTTACAAAAGAAAAAGAATTTTGAAAAGATTGTTTAAAGATATCTGTTAACCCTAGTTGGAGAGAGACACCATTCTAAATCAAGCCTAATTGTGCAAATTGCATTTTGATAATTGAAGTAAATCCAGAGCATGAAGTACATAAAGCTGTGATGCAGGAAAATATAATGCAAAACTTTTAATTATCCATAGGGTAACACTTTGGAAAGGTTACACATATGTAGGCTTTCAATAAGACTTCTAACTTTCAATAAGACATCTTAATCTATCCCAAATTAACAATTAAAATTTGTTACTTATCAACACTTTGGTGAAATAACTTCATAAATGTATAACAACGTATAACTTCTACTTTTGTTGCCACCTCAACTCAGCTCAAATTAAATAAAGGATTTTAAAAAGAGTTTCCCAAGTGGAAAAAAAGTAAAAGGAGCATCCTTTCTTTCCACTCTATTAAGATTAGTAGAACAAAGTTATGAACATCAGATGATTGTGGGTACTCAGTGGAAAAGGCAACTAATTAGTTAAGATGAATTGCCAGAATGACCCCTATGCACCGCTCAGGCATATTCACAGTATGGTGTCATATCTGCCACTCTCATTACCTTAGTTTTGCATGGTCTGTTATGTTTCAGGATTTAGATGGAAGTTTCAGTTGCCAGTCAAGAGGCAGAGGTTAACAGATACTGAAGTGTTAGAAAATATGGGTACTGTATGTTAAAAAGCTAACTAGTTTTTAGAAAGAGAAGAGAGCTGAAGCCAGGAAAATGGAATAGTGCTTAATCCACAAATGAATAACTAAATTGACCTTACTTGGTAAAAAAATTTCTAATTATTAAAGTTAGGGGTGAAAAGAACTAAATATAAAACCTTTTAGAGCTACACCTTAAAAGTCAGTGTTAAAATCAAAATGGGATTGTGGAATAAAAATGAAAAACCAGACAGATGGTGATTTTCCAATCAAGGGAAAAGTGGAACAGGTAAAGTTATGCAAATTCAGGAAGCATAAATTATTTCAAAATTATGAAGGACAAAACACAGGAGGCTAAAGTGTGTGTAAGAAAGGGTATGACTAATGGAAACTGCTGCTCATGAACAGACCTGTGTCAGTTGGTTAAATATCTTAGAGAATATGTGAATGAACTCAAAAAATAAGAAGCAGGGAAAAAAAGTCTTTCTGTTGCACAGAACACAAGAAAGCATGCTTAGGAAAAGTATTTGTAAAGATAAGAAATGCCAATAAAGTATAAAAGGGATTGATCACAGGGCACTTTAATTAATCTCTTATTGGTATAAATTTAAAATAAGGTATAGCGAAACAGGATCCATGTTCTTATGTGCACTAGATAACAAATCTTTAATAAAATGGATTTTATCACTTTAGAGAACTGCTGAAGACAGCTAATGCACTCTAAAATGAAGAATTTATCAGATGTAACCATGAGAAGTGGTTGAGCCCAGACTAAATATTAAAAGTGTCACATTTTACTACTAGTTATAATTGTGTGAATTCAGCCAGAAGTATTTGCCAATATTTTTTTCAAATATCAGGGGCACATTTGTGTTGCTGCTATTTCTCCAGTAAATTTATCTCCTATTTTATATTTGGGCACAGTACTTTTTTTCCTGACAGAGGTACTTTCAAAAAGCAATAGCAGAAGGAGTGCTTCAGCACTGGAAATATTCAGTGTTGGTCTGTGAGACCATGAAACGAAAGAGTTTTGACAGTAGTACTGGAATAATAGTTGTGGTCTTGACAAACAAAGAGGAAAGAAGAGAGAGAGAGGATGAACAACCAGGAAAAGATCAGAAGCAAAAACTGCTTACCCTGTCTTTCCAGAAACTATGATGCCTTAACAGTAAGGCAACAACCAAGAAGACCTGAGATCACCTCTTAGTTATACACTAAGCATCTTCCTGTCCTACCCTCCATCAAGTAAAGTGTTATTTTCTGCTCTTGGTCACATGCTCTGTCATCCACTATTCAGGAGACTTAATTTTACTCATCATTCTTTGCATGCTGTCAGAGTATCCATCCTCTTTTTCATACCAAGTCTCAGCAAAGAAACAGCAGCCCTTCTTCCTCAAGGAGACGGATCATTAAAATCAAAGCATTGAAAATGGAGAAGCTTGGGGCAGGGATCTCCTCAGAAATTTTATCTAGAAGATCAAGGGATTATACCTGGCCTCTGGCTGTCTGCTGATTTTGCAGAAATTTGAAATAGCCAAAGCACAGCATCCATGTGAGCATGTCTTATGATTCAAGAAATACAGGTCATCCAAATTCTTTTGGATTCGTTCTTGTATGGTCCACAGGAGTGGAATCTACTACAAAAAGGAGCTGAACTTTCTGAGTTTTACCTCAGCTGCACAACAGTGCACAGTGGAAGGTCAGAGGACTGTTGCAGCAATAAATAGACAGTTCAAGAAAGGAGAAAACTCAAAGTTTTGTACTTATGCCTTTTCCTTATCCTGAAATATAGCTTAGGTCACTATGAAAGACCTGTAAATTAAAGTCTTTGATGTATATACACAGTTTATATAAACTTATTTATTTTGTGGGGAAGGAAAGGCAGAGGAGGACATGGAGTTGCTGAGAAATGCTCCTGATGAAATTCTTGGCCAATGGAGTTTCATCATCTCTATAGTATAAAGAAGTACCCCATGGGCTTGATATATTTAAAACTGATCAGTCTCTTCTAGGCCACTACAAAAATCATGTGCTTATGACAAGGGTGGTTCTTGCAGCCTAATGAATGTGTAATATTATATAAAATCAGATCTAATAATGTCTCAAATGCAGAGTAAGGAAGATCTTGTTTCTGAACTATCAGACTGGGTCACAGTAACTCAGGTGACTTACTCTGCCTAGAAAAATGCACAGGAGCGACAGCACATTAGTTTGAGAAGGAAATTTGCTTTTTTTTCCCTTTGCTTCCCCCCCACACACACCCCCCTCCTACTATTATTTGCAGACAGAGAGGTGTTTAAACTAGATTCTGAAGCCTGTAGTAGAACCTCTTGCCTGGGTTATAATCATAACACATGACTCCAAAGTAAACTTACATTAGCACAACTCAATGTGGTAATTAAGATAGAAAAAGGCAGTACTAAGCTGCATGGCCTATCAGATTCCTTGGGGAGAC
This sequence comes from Dryobates pubescens, assembly GCF_014839835.1. Classification (NCBI taxonomy): domain Eukaryota; kingdom Metazoa; phylum Chordata; class Aves; order Piciformes; family Picidae; genus Dryobates; species Dryobates pubescens. Next base: position 17,688,872 of record NC_071620.1, on the reverse strand, counting down.
AAAAAGGACTGACGTGACTTGAAATGTGTCCAAAGGGTTTAGTTAGCCTCCAATTAGCTGCAAACTTCCTCTATTAAAATGCATAACAAATACCAGCCTACATGTCCCTGAACCCTTCATTATTTAAGTTCTAATTTCAGATGGTTCTTTTATTAGAGCATATATCCCAAAAGCTAGCATTGACTTTTAATTACACTATAGAATCATTGCTGTCAGGTGATAAGTTGGAAGGACAGAAGACTCCAGGGCACATCTGGATGAACCACAAGAGCTCAGCTCTTAACAAAAAGCAAACAACAGAACAAAGGCAAACATTCTAGGACCAATATACAATAAAATGAAGGCCAAATGGACATTTCTCTTTAACCTTGCATTTTACACCTGCCATGAAATCCAGTTTACTCAGGCAACCAGACACAAGTGTAGGGACTGGCAATGTGAAGTGGAGCAGAGTGCAAACTGTTCCAAAGTCCTTACACTCCCTCAAGTTCAAAAAGGACACACACATTTATTTATCCCCACATTACTGTTATTGATCTCTTATTACAAAGGTTGTATTGAGGGTTGTTTGCTGAAGATTTCCATACTGTTCAGATAATTAACATACTTGGAAGGGAGTGCATTAGGAGGTTTTAGCTTCTGTGTCAGGGTTTGTTTTAATGTTTAGTTTCTCCTGGCCATTGTCCATTCTAATTGTGCCTGCATGAGAACGCTGAATTTGGGCAGCAACACTTCATTAGATTTTGAAATGAAGATGTGTTTTTTATGTCCTTGTGATTGCTGGGTGCTGGAGACTGCAACCACTAGTGAAAAAGCTACGATTAGAAGAGCACAGAGCAAGCAAGGAGCTGCTTCTGCATCACCCTTTTTAAAAGACTGCCTTATCTGTATATTGACATCAGGGAAGAAACAGCTAGGCGAAGACTTACATGAGTATTTTAGCTACATGAAAAGTATTACATTAAGTATCACTACTGTGTTTATTTATTTATTTATTGTCTACACTTATGGAAAATAAGCCACTTGGGCTGGAAAGAGCTTGTCGAGCTCTATTTTGAGCTTGTTTTCTTGCAGTAGGAAAACATGACAGACCACATGATGCACAGTAAAAAACCTGCATATGCAACCAAGAGTATATTTCTTGCAAATGTATTCTTCTGCCTGCTACACACCTTTTTCCCTTTCACAATGGGAATCTGGAAAGCTTAATACTTAGCTGAATTGTACGATATTCAATAACCCTCTTTCTTCTTTTCTGTCTCTCAATGCAACTACAAAGCCTCCACTGCCTAAGCAAGTCACTTGAAGATCATAGAATCATAGAATGGTTTGGGTTGTAAGGGACCTCCAAGCATCAGCTAGTCCAACCCCCACTGCAGTCAGCAGGAGCATCCTCAATTGTATCAGGTTGCCCAGAGCCCTGTTGAGCCTCACCTTGAAAATCTCCAGGGATGGGACCTTAATTACCTCCCTGGGCAACCTGTTCCAATGTTCCACTACTTGTTGCTAACATTCAATCTAAATCTGATCTTCTCTAATTTAAAACCATTGTCCCTCAGCTTATCACCACAGGCCTTTGTAAACAGTCCCTCTCCAGCCTTCTTGTAGGCCCCCTTCAGTTACTGGAAGAACACTATTAGGTCTCCCCAGAGTCTTCTCTTCTCCAGGCTGAATAACCCAAGCTCCCTCAGTTCCAACTTGTAGAATAAGTGTTCCAGCCCCCTGATCATTTTTGTGGCCCTCCTCTCGACTTGCTCCATCAGGTCCATGGCCGCCTTTTGTTGAGGGTACCAGACCTGGATGCAGTACTCCAGATGAGGTCTCACCAGAGCAAAGTGGCAGAATCACCTCTCTTGATCTCCTGGCCATATAGGAATTGTGCTGAAAACAGAAACTTTTCAGTTTGTTTAAGTTATGTGTATTTTGAGGATCAATATGGAATAAGTGTGGTTTTTATGCATAAATAAATATTGTCTCAAACCCAGATATTTCTTGCTTGAAGGGAAAAAGCATATAAATGTGCAAAAACATCCCTTTCTTTCAATAAATGTTTTCAAATTAAAATCAAGGTTTTGTATCAAAATCAGTGTTGATAACTGCTATGGTTTTTCTTTCTTCATGTCTATAATGATGGCTACAATTGTGAAGTTAGGAATCATGACTGGTGCAGCCTTCAAAGGATTTTTTTTCTTCCTTCCTGCTTTATAATTTCCTGGGAAATTTAGCTATGTTGGGAAGTAGTTATGAAAGACAGACACATTTTGAAGGGTTCCATAGCACTCACTAAATTTTCTAAGGTGAAAGGAGCCTGGAAAGGTAATAGGCAACAATCATTGCAAAGGTAGGTCAAAGGATGCTGAAAATCCAATTCAGTACTGCTACAATTAAGTGCAGGATGTATTCCTGTGCTGAATTTGTCCATGAAGCATGTAATAAAAATAGAAGAAGGGTCAAAGAAAGCTCTAAAGAAATGACATGAGAGCATTCAAAGCTTATGCAGTCATTTGGGAGTCCTAGTTTGAAATGTCTAACCAGCTGAAATCAGTACCCTTTTAGGGCATTTTTGGAATACTCAGAGGTCTTGAAATGTCAGACAAGCTTAAAAAAGAAATGCCAATTTAAGGTGAAGGAAGTTACTAAGGGAGTGGAGATATGAATAAATACCCCCATAATACTATGCACTGCTGAAATATAATTACTTGTTTGTTAAGGTTAATATTCTCTTTTCTACATCAGCTGCACAGGAATGAGTTGAACCTTAAGCCTAAGAAAAAAGACAGCCACTGAACAATATTGCTTTTCTGATGCTGGAAGCTCAGTGTGGAATGTTTTTTTAGTCATGCCATTAACCCACAGCAAACAAGTACAAATCAATGAGCACATACAGCAGCTCCTTCTATTTACTGATGAAGGATAATCCAAATTCACCACAAATCAGTGGTGAGTGATATATTATAGAGACAAAAGCTTTTATTTTATTTTAATTTAATTTAATTTTTAATAGAAGTGCTTAAAATAACATATTTAGGCCAAGCTTTGTGAGGCAAAGAGCAGCTCTGGCCCCCAAAGCCACAGTGTTTTCTGTTAATAGTGTTGATGACTAAATCAGTCTGAAGTTCAAGGTCAAAATGTTCACGTATTTAAAAGCTCAAAGCACAAAATGCCCACAGAGAAGTTGGATGGGACACTACCCCATTTTGCATTGATAGAACCAGATACATTGACAGAACAGTGGATCAGCCTTAAAGCTTCAGAGCTCAGCCCACCTAACCAACTATTTACAAGTACGGAGTACAAGTGATTGGCAGATATGACTGAAAAATGGGTTTGAGTCTTCAACTAACTGACTATAACTTCTTCCTTTGAGAAGTTTTCTCTACAAGCCTGACTTGATTATTTTTCCCCAGTAAATGAACATCTATACTTAAGTATTAACTAAATTTGGTCTAACAGGAAAGTTGTACCATAGTGTTCTTTTCTATTTTTTTCTCACTGGAAACAGAGTAACTGAAGTCTGGATTTCTTGACCAAGCTTATTCACTCAGCTCTGCCCTGTGTTTCATGACTGATATTAATATTTTTTTTCTGTACTTGACCATAAAGGGAAAAAAAACACCAAACCACTAGATTTTTTTCCAAAAAAGGGAGTTTGAGAGATCCTGCAGTTTCCTGAATTTTGCATCAAATTGTAAGATCCTTGTTCAAAACCAAAACCAAATAAAGAAAAAATAAAACAAAACAAACAAAATGTCTGTCAAAGGCTGGGGCTGAGTTGGCCATAGACAAATGACAGACATTCTATGAACTCCTCTCCTTTCCCAAAGGGAAAGAGAAGGGGAATAAAGGAAAGACTTATGGACTTGAAAAGAAAACTGTAACTACTTTAATAAAAATAATAACAGTCAAATGAAATATATACAAATATACACAAACCCAAAATCAAGCCAAATCCCACTGATGATAATGATGCCACTGTCACCATTGATGCTGTGGGCAAGCACTGGGGAAATCCTAGACTGGACTCAGTGGCAGACAAGAACTGGATTCAGGAGCTGGATTCTAGAACTGGACATATGAATTCATAGGTTGGGATTGAAAATAGAAGAATGAACAAGGTCCTTCTTAGCCATTGAAGAGGTTTAATCCTCATGATCCTTCAGCTTGATATTAAACACAACCTCCATAGAATACAATCCTTGGCTGGTCAGTTTAGGGTCAGCTGTCCTGTCCACTCCTCCCTGTAGGTGCCACTCCTTACTTACAGCACCCCATCGTGGCACACAATATTTATCAGTGATCTTGATATGCACAAGAGCAAGTCTAAGCCAGAGCCTCTCTGCACCCCAGCCCTTGGCAGTAGCTCTAAACATCATCTTTCTCACTGCTAGAAGCAGCCACTGACTGCAAAGATATGCCATTAAATTCAGAAAGTGTAGGCACACAGAAAAGCCTGAACTGAGAAGTAGAATCACTGAATAGATTTAGCCTATTGTAAGCCAAACCAGGGCAATCTCCTTATTGTGATTCCACTAAACGAATATCTCAGCGGACTCTTCCTATCATCATCCCATGTTAGAAACTCCATGCTATCCCTAGATGATTTATTCCATTGCTGTTTCATTACTCTTAGGATTAGAAAGATTTTTCCTCAAAGACATTTTTTTTGGTTGCTTTTACTTCCTTTTGCAAGTTACAATGTCTCTTGGGATTATTATGAAGAATCATAGTCACCACAGACCTGGAAAACATGTTCCTCTTTTCCCTTTTTGTAAATTGTAGAATCCTTCAGTATTTTTCTTCTTCAGTCTATAACATCCTGATTCTTTCCCTTGTCCCTGACAGGTAGAATGTACTATCTCAGTCATCTCTCTGCTATCTCTGAGTTTTTTCCTTATGGTCCTCAATCCTTTCAAAGCAGAATGCCCAAACTCCTCTCAGTGGTGACCCTAACTCCTCATCAAATCAAAAGCAAGAAGGTCATATCAAAACTGCAGCATACAAAATAATTACTATGTACCCAAGTAAAACATTCATTTTTTCTTTTTTTTTTTTTTCTTTTTTTTTTTTTTTTTTTAGGGGGAATGGAACAACAATAGAAATGGGTAGATTCAGATTGGATATTAGGAAGAAATTCTTCACCATGAGCGTGGTGAGACACTGGAACAGGCTGCCCAGGGACATGGTGAAAGCCACATCCCTGGAGTTTTTAAAGGCCAGGCTGGATGTGGCTCTGAGCAACCTGATGTAGTGTGAGGTGTCCCTGTCCATGGCAGTGGGGCTGGAACTGGATGCTCCTTGAAGTGCCTTCCAACCCTAATAATTCTATGATTCTCAAACTGATGTTACTGTTGATATTGGCTCAATTTATATTCTACAATTGCTTATCTTGTTTACCCATCTTGTTGCTTCCTGCCCTGTGTTTATACAAATTACTCCTGCTTAAGAGGAAAACTTTTTACTTAATGAGCGAGCATTATTATAACCCTTTAGTCATCAATTTGCTGATAAGATTTTGTATTCTGATATTTATCTCCAACATACAGTCCCTTCTATCATCGTGTGGCTCTTGAATGGTATAAATGTTTTTAATCAGTGAGATCATCAGATACCAAAGTACTTTAAAATCCTGATGTTCCCTGAATTAATGATATTCAGTTCTTCTTCCATTCTGACAATGAACAACTGATAACTACAATTTTAAGTGCAGTTTCTCCCAAACCCATAGTACTTCTATAAACCAAATATTTATCCAGATTTATTTTTAGAATGGATTGTGACTGCAAAAGGTTATGATATGCAACACCTCCAGGTTTCATCATTATCCTTGTTATATGGAATGTAAAGGACAATACTTTTTTGGCTTTGTGCATTTTCTTGTCATCTTGTAGATAGTTAGCTGAATTGTTTGTTCCAGATTTTTCTGAGGAACTGAAATATCCTGCCTGGTTGTCAGTTCTCTGACTTTTCATTTTGTTCCCAACTCCTTGACCTCTTTACAGATTGACATGATGTTTGCCTTCTAGCACCCCATGAGTCTTCAAAGATAATCAGAAATGTTTCTGAGATGTTTTTTTCAAATGAATAGCAGAGCTTAGGGAAATTAAAAGTACTGAAGCAGAGGAAATGCAGAAAAAGAAACAGGAAATGGACAGTAACTCTGATTTATTTATGTACTTAATTGCTTGTTTATGTAGAGACCTTTTGGCTCTCTACAGCCACCTGAAAGGAGGTTGCATTGATGTGGGGGTTGGTCACTTTTGCCAAGTAGCAGGACATAGGACAAGAGGAAATAACCTCAAGTTGCACCAGAAGAGGTTTAGATTGGACATGAGGAACAATTTCTTCCCCAAAAGTGTTCTCAAGCCCTGGAACAGGCTGCCCAGGGAAGTAGTGAAGTCACCATCCCTGTTGATGTGGTGCTGAGGGGCATGATTTAGTGGTGACCTGGCAGTGGTGAATTAACAGTTGGACTTGATTGTCTTATAAGTCCCTTCCAAAACAAATGATTCTACAATCTAATACCTTCTTAAAGCAGCACATTCTGATAGATGTGAAGTTCTAATTAAGACCCTTTTTTAAAGTTTAAACTGTTATAAAATTCAAGAATGAACTACAGTGCTTAATTAAAGCAATTTAAAATGTTAATGGAAGTAACATTTCACTCTCTTGCAGACAATTTTCTTCCTGGTTCAAGGGAATATACATGAGAACCACAGATGGAAAACAACATCTTTGATTTCACAAAGTTTATGATATATAATCTACAGGAGTTTTTTCAGCTGTGGGAGCTGATTGAAAAATGCTATCATTCACTTAGTAGGTTAATATCAAGTCAATATTAAATTAATATCATTATACTGTGGTCAGTTCTGGGTGCCACAGTGTAAGAAAGACACTGAGGTGCTGAGGCATGTCCAGAGAACAGTGAGGCTGGTGAGGGTTTTGGAGTGCATCTCATATGAGGAGAGTTTAAAGGAACTAGAGTTGTATAGAGAAGACTGAGGGGAGACCTCGCTGCTCTCCACAACTACCTGTGAAAGGAAGGTGGAGTGAGGCCAATGTTGATCTCTTCTCCCACATAACCAGTGATAGGACAAGATGAAATAGGCTTAAATTGTGCCGGGGGAGGTTTAGATTGGATATTAGGAAAAATTTCTTTCCTGAAACAGTGGTAAGGCTGCCCACGGAAGTGGTGGAGTGACCATCCCTGGAGGTGTTCAAGATTTGTGTAGATGTTCCATTTCAGGGTATAGTTTAGTGGTCATGGTAGCTGGGTTATGGTTACACTCAATGATCTCAATGGTCTTTTCCAACCTTAGTGATTCTATGATTAACTTGGGAATATTTCTTTATTATTTTATTCCTTATATTTTTTTTTTTATTACTCATCTCCTTTCTGAATGTGACAAAGTGAATATATTCAAAACTCATTCAACAGTTTGAAAAAGGATTTTAGAGAATTTGCTTATTTATTGACCACCCAGTGATGTGAAGGCAGCTAGTAGTCCTTCAAAACTATTCTGTGCATAGTGATTAGTCATTTTTGCCTACACAAGGAAGACTTTAGTGGAGGCTGGATTGAGATCATTGTTCCTGTTGAGTACTGGACTCCTTTCATGTATATTGAGATGGGCACAGAAAAACTGACTTGATAATCTCCTTTTGTGCTGTCTGATTTTGAAATGAAAGAGGACAATTGTAAATGCAAATGCCAACCAAGAGGTTGCTGACCTCATGAGAGTGGTATGATTTGTCCCTCACACAATTTCCCCTTTCTGCATCAGCTTTGTGTGCCACACAGCACAAGCATGTTCGTCTTGCAGGAAAGCAATTTAAAAGTTTTCTCCATAAAGCAATCATATTACCATACTTATTTGCTGCTGTATTTTCTCTGCCTTGCTTGCCCTGCTCACATCTATTACAGCTGGTGATGCTGGGGAGAAGGGAGTGGAGGAAGGGCACAAAGTTGGAGAGAGTAGGAAAGAAAAAAAGGGGCTGTGAAATTTTTACTTTCTTTCATCAAACTGTATACTGGGGCTTAAGATATATTTTGCTGAATAAATTTTGGGGCGCTTTGATGCTTCTATAATCCCAGCACACTTAGCTGAATAGGTATTATGGACTAAAAGACTGATTATTTGCTGCTTAGTCGAGTGAACTACAAGGAGAAGAATAATTCCACATCCTTAAAAGAAATGGTCTGAAGAAAAACAAATAGCAGAAAGTAATCATGGAAGGGGCAAAAGGAGATCAGCCATTCTGCTAAGGCTGATCTTAACAGCCTTTAGGAGGAAGCAGCCTTCAATTATATATCCATTCATTGGTAATGAATGCCAAATAACATTAAATAAGCATTTAACAGAATATTAATCACATACTTAAGGGCTAATTGCAGTATATTAACAATTAATGGTCCTTTAAGAAACTAGATATACTATGGCACATAGCAAGTGTTAATTGAAAGCTATTTCAGGAATTTTATTTTGCTTTTCTTAATTGGACAGTGACACAATATACTGTGACTGAGCCCTTCTGTCCTTATCCTTTGAAGTAGCTCAGCTGCTTCTATGATGCAGAATGCAGCCGTAGATTTATACCAGGAGATCCAGCACGAAAATAATAATCAGGTGTATTTTTCATACATATGGCCAGCCAGAATCCTTACTAATAGTGCATGTGCTTCTAGTCCAGTGACTTTACTTCACTCTATAGAGTTGATAATGGTTTAAGATAGTTAATCTGTGTTTAAACCTGTTTACTAGCAAATTGTTCAACAGAGATATATAATCTCCTAGAAGTTACTAAAACATTGCTGTGAAGAACTCTGAAGCTGATAGAAGGCCAGGTAAACTTCATTTCAGACACAGCTTTATGCTGTAATTGTTGAGATCTCTTGTGTTGAAGTATCACAGAAATAATCTTCATGGTATTGGAATGTACTCCCATTAATTACAGACAGCATCCAGTCAGATGCACTCAAGAGTCAATACTAAACCATGTCCTTAAGTGCCAGGCCCACTCTCTGCTTAAATGCCTCCAGGGATGGTGACTCCACTACATGCTTAGTTCACTACCAGAAGCTTTAAGAGTAGAAAGGGACAGGAGAGGAGACTCGAGGAGAGGAGAGGAGACTCGAGGAGAGGAGAGGAGACTCGAGGAGAGGAGAGGAGAGGAGAGGAGAGGAGAGGAGAGGAGAGGAGAGGAGAGGAGAGGAGAGGAGAGGAGACTCGAGGAGAGGAGAGGAGACTCGAGGAGACTCGAGGAGAGGAGACTCGAGGAGAGGAGAGGAGACTCGAGGAGACTCGAGGAGACTCGAGGAGACTCGAGGAGACTCGAGGAGACTCGAGGAGAGGAGAGGAGAGGAGAGGAGAGGAGAGGAGACTCGAGGAGAGGAGAGAAGAGGAGAGGAGAGGAGAGGAGAGGAGAGGAGAGGAGAGGAGAGGAGAGGAGAGGAGAGGAGAGGAGAGGAGAGGAGAGGAGAGGAGAGGAGAGGAGAGGAGAGGAGAGGAGAGGAGAGGAGAGGAGAGGAGAGGAGAGGAGAGGAGAGGAGAGGAGAGGAGAGGAGAGGAGAGGAGAGGAGAGGAGAGGAGAGGAGAGGAGAGGAGAGGAGAGGAGAGGAGAGGAGACGCGAGGAGAGGAGAGGAGACGCGAGGAGAGGAGAGGAGAGGAGAGGAGAGGAGAGGAGAGGAGAGGAGAGGAGAGGAGAGGAGAGGAGAGGAGAGGAGAGGAGAGGAGAGGAGAGGAGAGGAGAGGAGAGGAGAGGAGAGGAGAGGAGAGGAGAGGAGAGGAGAGGAGAGGAGACGCGAGGAGAGGAGAGGAGACGCGAGGAGAGGAGAGGAGAGGAGACTCGAGGAGAGGAGAGGAGACTCGAGGAGAGGAGACTCGAGGAGAGGAGAGGAGAGGAGAGGAGAGGAGACTCGAGGAGAGGAGACTCGAGGAGAGGAGACTCGAGGAGAGGAGAGGAGACTCGTGGAGAGGAGACTCGTGGAGAGGAGACTCGAGGGGAGGAGACTCGAGGAGACTCGAGGAGAGGAGACTCGAGGAGAGGAGACTCGAGGAGAGGAGAGGAGACTCGAGGAGAGGAGACTCGAGGAGAGGAGACTCGAGGAGAGGAGACTCGAGGAGAGGAGACTCGAGGAGAGGAGACTCGAGGAGAGGAGAGGAGAGGAGAGGAGAGGAGAGGAGAGGAGAGGAGAGGAGAGGAGAGGAGAGGAGAGGAGAGGAGAGGAGAGGAGAGGAGAGGAGAGGAGAGGAGAGGAGAGGAGAGGAGAGGAGAGGAGAGGAGAGGAGAGGAGAGGAGAGGAGAGGAGAGGAGAGGAGAGGAGAGGAGAGGAGAGGAGAGGAGAGGAGAGGAGAGGAGACTCGAGGAGAGGAGAGGAGAGGAGACTCGAGGAGAGGAGAGGAGAGGAGACTCGAGGAGAGGAGACTCGAGGAGAGGAGAGGAGACTCGAGGAGAGGAGAGGAGAGGAGACTCGAGGAGAGGAGACTCGAGGAGAGGAGAGGAGACTCGAGGAGAGGAGAGGAGACTCGAGGAGAGGAGAGGAGACTCGAGGAGAGGAGAGGAGAGGAGAGGAGAGGAGAGGAGAGGAGAGGAGAGGAGAGGAGAGGAGAGGAGAGGAGAGGAGAGGAGAGGAGAGGAGAGGAGAGGAGAGGAGAGGAGAGGAGAGGAGAGGAGAGGAGAGGAGAGGAGAGGAGAGGAGAGGAGAGGAGAGGAGGAAGAAAGTGTTTAACTAAAAGCAGCGGGAAAACTGGAGAATAAATTTTAGAGGGCATCCTCATTTAAGCTAAAACAGAACCAATTGTCCATTTAGTGATTTACTTTTTAGCTCAGTCTCTTCTAACTTTCAGCACAGACAGTGGCTGCTTCTAGAAGTGACAGCACTGATGTCTAGAGTAACTACCAAGGAGTGGTGCGCAGAAACTCTCCTGCTCTCACTTGTTCCTATGGAAACCAAGGTCACTGCTAAATTCGTTGTGCTACATTGGGGTGCAGTGAATATGACTCAGAGGTGTCACCTGTATGGAGACAGGACAGGTGACCCTAAAATGACCAGCAAGTAGCAAAGAACATGGCCTTTAATGGCCAAAGAAAGGCATGCTTCAGATTGAACACACCATGCCTCTCAGGTGGAAGACATGGAAGAAAATAATATGCACTAATTCTAAGAAAAAAAACATTTTTGTAAGGCCTTATCACTGAAGTTTCAAAAGTTTGTCTAAAAGTTGTGTCACAATACCTGAGCTCTGCATACTGTATAGAACGTTTTTTAATCTCTTTTTAGAGTAATTGTGCTGGCCAGGAGCTTAGGACTTCACACATGAGGATTTTTTATCTGGTTTTGTTTATGATGACTGTCACACTTTTGCTTCAGTAAAGAGGACAATACCAAAACAAAAATCCTTGCCACCAATGTCCTAGTATATGACTTTCCAAGTTGATAACTAAAATAATAACATTACAAGTGGAAATTTATTACCAGCAGGTTTATAAATCACAAGGTGATCACAAGCCCATGCTCTGCTTAGAAATCCTGGCCATCTATTTTCCCACCCCTTTAGGACTTGTATTTCATGAGATACTTTAAAATGTTTAGATGTGAGTGCTGGGTTTGTTTCATTAACTGTTTTCAGAATATTTAAGACATTTGTGCACTTCTATAATACATATGCATTACAGAAGTCCAAAACACCTTAAATAACTTTGGTATAAAGACCAGATGGATAAATAGATACAGATAGATATAGATGTAGATATAGATAAATATAGATAGATAGAGTATTTATATATATTTATATAGTCTTTATACATCTATATAGTCTTTATATATATATATATATTAGTCTTCATACCAAAGACATTGAAGTATTTGTGGTGGGGGTGGGGGGGTGGGTGTATATATATTAAATGTGTGTGATTATATATACACATATAAAAAATACAATTTCCATTATATTGGTTCCATTTTATATTATAAAGATTTCATCTTAGATTGAAAACCAAGATGATATGAAGAGGTGTAATTACCTGAATTTAAGGAGAGTCTTACTATTTTATACAACCCAGAGATATGTGCTTTTATTTATCACAGCTAGTAATTATAGCACACACAATATCTCAAACCTACCCAATATTTTTACTCAGTTGCATTCCTCTGAATAATGTTCTTCTTTTATAATTTCGGATTGTTTTCCTGGAATATCAGAGTAAATTATTTCCATAGGAAAAGACATGAAAGTTTGTGTGGCCTTGGTGTCTAACTCTATTGTGTACCACAAATGTAAACCAAAAAGGGCAACAGCCAAATATAAAAATATATTCAAAAGCTGTTCTTAAAACTGTGCTTGTAATTGTAGGCCAAAAAATTTTTCTTATGAACAAAGTAGCACAGTGTAATTTATATGTATTAACATACATTGTTTATGTTTATTAATTTGTTTATATCATATTATTTATCTGTATTAGCATATTGTACATCCTCTGAAAGATGCTGTAGGAAGCAACAAACTGGAAAAATGGATAAACTATTAATATATGATGTGAACCACTTCATGTCTATCTTCTGCCATCAAATGTTGAGAGGTAGAAAGTGTCTCTGCCCACTCAGAGGATTTTGATAGACCACCATAGCTTAATATCTTAATAACTTTATTTTCAATGTTTTAATTTTTCTGTATCATATATTCAAATTAGATATACTTAGATATTCAGTTAAAAAATACTAACATCATGCATTTTCTTGTGGGCAATTCTGAATGTTAATGGCACATTAAAGTCCTGGCCAGTCTATAGAACATCAAAAATGCTCATTAATATATTATCTATTATCAACTCGTTGATCTAAGCTTTTCTGTCTCCATGTGTCTGTCCCTCCCTTTTAAAAGCTAGTTGCTGCTGTAAAGTAGATTTCTGTAAGTAGTAAATGAGACCAAGTCGCATGCTATAGGCTTATCTCTGCTACGAGAAGCCCAGGAGACTGAACTAATTGGAAAGTAGGTGAGGTAAAACAGCAGTGAAGGGGAAGACTCAGTCTTTCCTTTCTCTGGTTTTGATGAGTAAATGTCCATAACACATTAAAATTGACTTCTCCAAATGCTCTCTACCTGCTTCTTGCTGTATCTACTGATGAGAGATTAAAAATATTTAGAAAAATGTCACTTTCCAAAGTAACCCAGGAATTTACCATTAGAATTTGCACCTCTGTGTGTCAAGAGACAAATCCAACCTTAAACTCAACTATAGACAGCTACTTTGATTCCTGTTAGGTACCTTTAGGATCTTGGCTATCAACCTCTTCCTTATGCCTCCACATACATAAAGCATAAGATATTTTGTTATAGATATATGTCATTATATATATTTAGATGCAAGAATATTTTAGTAATACTCTTTCTTCATACTGCTATCCTTTTTGTTGTGATTACAAACCCCCAAAATTTGGCTGAAAAGTCCTAATGATATTTAACTGCAGCATAGTGGCTCTGTTGAGCCGGTAGTGGTGAGTTATTCCATACAACAAAAAAAAAAAGACAAGGTCAAGCAGGGTGGCAAATTTATCTGTCAGAAATGCCCTCTAGATCAGTGTCAGCTTTATTCTACCAAGCATTGTGTGGCCCCTAGCAATCTAGCCCATTGCTGAAGCAATTCTTTGCTATCATTTTTCAAAAACTTGAATTGGGAAGAAACCTCCTTCATCTTTTTTTCTTCCCAAAAGTGAGTCCACTTCTTTCTATGCTGTAATTTTCATACAGATCAAAGCTTTTGCTTTTTACCATACAAGCTCATAATAACTGGCAGGTCTTGGGGATTCCGGTGACTGTAATTTCCACAGTAACTTGAATTAAAGCTCCATATCTCTGACAGAGATGTTGCTTCTTGTGCTGAAAACAGACTTAAGGACAGAAGGCACCCAAATGCACTAGTTTCCAGGGCGTGATCTTAATGACAGTTTATTCTGCCATTCCAAGTGAGAAAAAGAATCTATTTTCTAACATATAAATGCAATGACATCAAGTTCACCTTAAGACTCACATTTTTGTGTTGGCTTACTAAGAATTCAGGCAGCATTCTCTGGTATTCAGAGATGATTAGTCCAGCTCTGGGCAGCTGGGCCTCAGAAATGTACTAAGCATTTAGCACTGGAACTGGCTGCATATACTGGGTTAGACACTATGGAATCTATCATAAACTGAACTTTAGCCACTAAAGCTTCAGTAGTTCTCCCAATGAGAAAGCAGATGGGGAATGAGAGAACTGAGTCTTCATTAACATTACTTATGCTCCAAAATAGCTTTAGCCTGGCATGACATACAATTGCACATGACCTGACTACCCTTTTCCAAATGAAATCTTGGATTCCTCATGTTTGCTGTCTGGAGAAGGATTATCTCTTCTCTCATGAAGACTGCCTGATCTTCTTTTGTCCCACTCAAATTTATGCTCTTTCTCTATTAGCCAAATCTATTAATTCTTCTCATTGGTACCCTCTAGAAGACTGTGGGGAGGATAGGTCCCAGTAGCCAGAAGAGTCATAGATTAGAGACTCTGAAACCAGGCTTTACCAGAAAAGATAATTCCATTCCATGGGACCAGAAAAAAAAAATAATAAAAAGGTTGATCCATGAGGATAGCCTTTATTCTCTGTGAGTTCTAAAGGAACATACCATCCTCAGATTCGTTGGGCACTAAAATCTGAAAAACTACTCCTGATGAAAAGTTTAAAACTGTCGTTTTGGAAGTGTTTATATTTGCTTGAATGTAAGTGCAGTATTCAGAGGGAGTGCAGAAGGCATGTTTGACATATAGGCATTTTCCTGTAAAATATCAATAAATGTAATTTCCCCAAGCTTATTTTTTGAAAGCTAGAGGGAAATTGAATTATTCTGGCTGAAGTTTTGGAAAGAAAATGCAACATGAAATCTTCTTCACCTATATATAACATTTCAAACAAAGTAATTGAAGTATGACTCAGTCATAAGCAGAAAACAAATACTTACAATGGTTTTCTGAAACTTCCTCAGCAGTGAACAGCACAGCAGTCACACTTAGAATAACAGAAAAGAGCAGATATATCAGACAGCCTGGTCCAACACGGATTCTTCTTGCCCTACCTGTAGAATGATCACAGGAGTCATATTCTATGACCTATGGAATCGACACGTAAGAGTTGATGTTAGATGACCATGCTTTAACATTATCAGTTTTCTGTTTCAGTTGTCTCTTTTACATTTTGCTGCAATATATCACAGGGCAATGTATTACCAAAAAAAAAAAGTATCTCCAAGGACATTGTATTCTCCAAGGAAACTATACAGCACTTTTAAAAGCTTTTCCTACAATTTTAAATATGCATTGTTCAGATGTCTTTTGTTCCTGTTGTTAAATATTCTGTATGGAATTGCAGGAGGATAAAGTGATGTTATTGCGTGTGTCCTTGAAAGTAAACCTTAAAATCGTATCACCCTCATTAAAAACAACTAGGCTCATCAGGCTTAATGGTATCACAAACAAATCAAGGGGGATTAATACTGATTCACAATTAGCATCTTTCATTAGGAAAAAAAACAACCCACACACACACAACAAAAACAACACAAAAACCAAACAACAAGAAGTGCTTCCAGAAGGCATAATGTCATTTTAGGGTCAAACCACTGATAGGACAGAGAACATGGATTTTGAACTCTTAGACATTGCTTATACAAATACATATATCCTTGTGCATATGGCTTTTATGATTTTGATTGACCACTCTGTGTTTATTTATTCTGCACTGGCTGCATCCTTGACCTTGCACCACACACAGATATCAAAACATTCCATTCCCTACACGGTTTATGATCTGGAAGACAAACATGACTGATAAGACACAGACTACAAAGCCCAGAGGATATGTTCCCTGTATATTATGTAGGTGGGTGTTTTTTTCCTCTGTGTTGCTGATTTCACTTTTTATTGTGTTCCTCATGTGGAAATGGGAAAGGTCTGCAGAGTCCTCTGAAAGTAGGAGGCAGGAAATATCATGTGTTTCTGTTCCCTGTCTTGACTATAGGAGGTAAACTTTTCCAGTGATGCCAACATCTAATACAGTATGGTCCTGAATCTTGCCTTTCAAAACAAAGAGAAAAGGTAATAATGATGCCTATTTTACTTGTAAGATGAAGATTTTCCACAATTTCCATAGCAATGTCCATTTAACTTGGTGGAAAAGGAAAAAAAAAAAATTTAAAGTTACAGAATTCTTAGACAAAAAATACCAGTTACAGGCCAACTAATACTTAATATCCTATCAGGTAGAATTTTTATCTGACGCATTGAGAGAGAGACTGAGAAAAAGAAAGAGAATAAAGAACCAAACAGTGCTGGGAAATTTGTATGCCGTATAAACTTAGGCAATGAAGGAGAAGAACAATTTTGCTTGCTTCAGTTATTTCTTACATGACAAATATTATGCACATTACCTTTTGCATTTTTTCTTGCTGACAATTGTCAAATATGACATTTCCCACTAAGCTCTCCAGTCTCTGACAAGAACAGAAAAAGAAGGAACCTGCCGGGTTGTTCAATTAGGAAGCAAAATACTGTTGGCATTTCAAGTATCAGACTTTTTCACAGTTGTGGTGGGTTGACCAGCAGCATTTCAGTTGCCAAATCATGTGTTCCCAAACGACAGCTTTCAAAGACAAGTGAAATAATGGTCTAAACTGGCAAAATACCAGATTGTGCACCTTGTGGGTGTAAACAGAATTTTGTCAGTAAATCTTAACTAACTATTATCTAGTTCTGTTTTGTTCTAACTAAATCACCTTAAATTAAACAGTACATTCAAATCAATGAGATGAATATAATAAAATGAGCTAAAATGTTGTGTACTTTATCTTACAATTTTTATTTTGTATAAGTCTGGAGCGTGTCCAGAGAAGGGCATCAAAGGTGGGGAGGGGTTTGGAACACAAGCCCTATGAGGAGAGGCTGAGGGAGCTGGGGCTGCTTAGCCTGGAGAAGAGGAGACTCAGGGGTGACCTTATTGCTCTCTACAACTACCTGAAGGGAGGTTGTAGACAGGCGGATGTTGGTCTCTTCTCCCAGGCAGCCAGCACCAGGACAAGAGGACACAGTCTCAGGCTGCGCCATGGGAGGTTTAGGCTGGATGTTAGGAAGCAGTTCTATACAGAGAGTGATTGCCCATTGGAATGGGCTGCCTGGGGAGGTGGTGGGGTCACCATCATTGGAGGTGTTCAGGAGGAGATTTGATGGGGTGCTTGGTGCCATGGTTTAGTTGTTTAGGTGGGTTGGATTGGTTGATAGGTTGGACTCGATGATCTTGAAGTTCTCTTCCAACCTGATTTATTCTATTCTATTGTATTCTATTCTAAGACAGAAAAATAGAATCACAGAAGGGTCCAGGCCAGAAGCACCTCCAAAGTTCATCTAGTCTGACCCCACCGCAGTCAGCAGGGACATCCCCAACTACAGCAGGCTGCTCATTGAGCCTCACCTTGAATATCTCCAGGGAAGGAGCCTCAATCACGTCCCTGGGCAACCAGTTCCTGTGTTCCACTACCCACATAGTAAATAACTTGTTCCTAACGTCCAATCTAAATTTGCTCTTCTCCACTTTAAAGCCATTTTCACTCATCCTGTCACTGTAGTTCTTTGTAAAGAGCCTCTCTCCATCCTTTTTGTAGGAGGCTGTTATTAGGTCTCCCCAGAGCCTCCTCTTCTCCAGGCTGAACATCCCCAGCCCCCTCAGCCTGTTCTCATAGCAGAGGTGCTCCAAACCCCTGATCATTCTTGTGGCACTCTTCTGGACCTGCTCCATCAGGTCCACATCCTTCCCATATAGAGGGCTCCAGAACTGTACACAATATTCCAGTTGAGGTCTCACCAGAAGTGGCAGAATCACCTCTCTGGATCTGCTGGTAATGCATCTTTTGGTGCAGCCCAGGATGTGATTGGCCTTCTAAGCTGCAAGTGCACCCTGCCTGGATCAGTCTTTTTTGGCCATCAGGTATCCAATCTGTTTTCTCTGTTTCTTCCAGAAAAGATGCTTTTTTTCCCCCATTTTTTTTTCTCTAAGCCTTTTTTAGCAATTCACTTTAGTAAACATAGCTACATAGCTTCTAAGGAGAGATTTCTGTGAAAATTGACATTAAAGTAGATCTTTGACTGCTAGATATTTTTTTAAATTAGAATTTTCCATAGGGATTGAAGAGTAGACTGTGAATTAGTGACAATATAAATGATACCCATGCACACTTGCTGGAGCATTTGCCCTTCTACTAGAAACAGATCTATAGTAAACCAGCATTAGCAATCAGGTGCTAGTCAAATAAAGGTACACAAATTCTCAAGAGAATTTGTTCTTTTTCCTTGCTTCTCCATTCTGAGGAAAAGGTGAAAAATCTCATGCAGACAGCATGTCTGCTTAGCTGCAAATGCTGCCTCGGGTAAATGAAATCTGGTCTCAGTTTAGAGGATCAAGGCATCATTCAACCTAATGGCTTTACAGTCTAAGTTGATGTTCTCTAAATTAATGTTTTCTGTTTTGGTTCAGCATCTGAATTCTGCAAGCCTCATCAGGAAGTTATGTTACAGAGTCTCAGGGATATATTTTAGAATTTGGTTTGTGTACAAACATGCAAAGTGCTGTACCTGGGGCAAATGTAACATCAGTTTAAACAGCAGAGGGGAGTGATGCAGTCTTTGTGCCACGGCGTCCAAGGATCTTTCAGGATACAGTTGCCATTGTCTCTAAAAGATCATTCATCTCCTATGAAACATTGATGATCATTTCTTTGAGGTAAGCAGATGACTCTCTTTAGTTCTTCATATAAACAAGAAGAGCAAGAGTACACATACTCAGATATATATTTATGTAATGAATTTAACTGTACTAAACTACTGGGAAAAAAAATTGTTTCTGAAGTTTACATGTTTCCTGACATCAGGTGAACTTAATAGGTGGGACCACATGGTGTATATCTCTTCATATTTACCTGAAAGAAGGTTGCAGTGAGATGCGTGTCAGTCTATTATTCCAAATAACAAGTGATAGGACAAGAGGAAACAGCCTCAAGTTCTTCCAGGGCAGATTTAGGTTGTGTATTAGGAAAAAGGTCATCACTGAAAGGGTTTCCAACCCAGGAACAGGCTGCTGAGGGAAATGGTGGAGTCACCATCCCTGAAGGAGTTTGAAAGACAAGTACATGTGCTGAAGCACATGGTTTAGTGATGGACTTAGCAGTGCTGGATTAATGGTTGGAGTCAATGATCTTAGAGGTCTTTTTCAACCTGAACAACTCTGATTCTAAATTAATGTCTTTTTATGGAACCTGAGGGGTTTCCTCATGCTTTCTGATGAAAAAATTATGTGAAGATAGAAACTAAACATGTCAGCACTATCTGCTAACTAAACAATGTCAGTACATAAATTTGAGACCAAAAGTATTATATATGTACTGATGAAGATTAATAATATGTAAGAATTAACCATTTGCAAGCAGTGTGCTATTAATGAGTCAAGTAATTAGTAAAGTTTAAAGTTTAAAACTGTCTTATTTTGTCTGTCTTCTAAACACTCTCATCACAGTGCTACCTGAGTCCCTGTGTACATGTGTATACACATAATCAAGCAGAACAGAGAGATAATCCAGCTTTCACCCAAGTGCTTTCTGGGAGGGGGCAAAGTGCTTCTCCTTGCCCACCATGTGCAAATTTTGTACATGAACACTGCATTTATTTTATGTAGTAGAGAAAGTGTGAAGCAGCACTTCCTAAGATAGAGAACTAGAGAATTCTTCCAATGTGGTGACATGCCTCCTGGAGCATTAAAAGTTATGAAGAGCGTATTGAAAAAATCCTTACTGTTTCTGCTAGGACAATGCAACTCTACTCATAAAATCAAGAATCTGTCCATTTCTTTCTTGCCTTTTCATTTCTGATCTTTCCTTCCCTTCATAGAGGAAACACCCTAGTCAGAATTTTTCCTGATCTTCAAGAAATTGCTCAAAGAAAGGCAAATCAGAGACAGGATGACTGGGAACTTTCCATCTTCCCATGGGAAAAACAAGGAATGCACCAGAATTATCCTTAAAAAGATAAATAGAAAGAGAACACTTATGCTTCATGGCTGGAGAGGGTGGGAAAAAAATCATATTTATATGGCCTTTGAGATGTTTTTTTGATTATATACTAAATGATTTGGTTCTAATGCAAACATACTTCATAGTTACTGAAGGAAGTCTAGCAATAAACTATGACAAGCAGAGGCAGAAATGCACAAGCACAGAGAGACAAATTGAATGGTTGGCGCAATTCCACTCACTTCAGTGGGTCTACACCAAGAGATGAAATTGCCCCTCAGCATTATTTAAGGTTCAAAGAGTGCACTTAAAATACAATAAATGGATAATGCCCAACTTGGGTACTTTATAACCAAGTTTTCTTGCTCTCATGGGGTATGATCCAGAGTCAGTGAAGTGTTACAACCTTTCATTTTTCATTGGTACTAACATGTATCAATATGAACCCAAAGTACTTTATATGAGAAAATCAATAAATGCAATTCTAAGATGATAAATGTTTACAATTTACTTCTTTGTTGCTACAGTGTCCTAATAAAAACACTAGCTTTAACATAAACTGAGGTTACACTTGCAAAAGGGAAACCAGTTCCTCCTTCTTATGTGCAAAAGCATGCTGGGACAAATATATTTTCTTATATTTAAACACTAGGCCAAAAAGGGTGTTAGGAAAGAATTAAGACTGGCACAAAGAAATGGAGGAAAAGTTGGCCTGAACTCCATTCTCCCTTTGAATCAGTGATTTATGAGTGCAAAAAAGCAAGTGGTAAATGTGAGTGAATTCACTTGGTTATTCTGTCCCTCCGTCTCAAAAGGTGTCTCTTGGTGATGAAATATCTCACAAGCTAAACAGCCCAGTGTCACCATATTTTATGTGAAATGGCAGCAGAGAGTTTCACGTTTCATTTGAAAGACAACATGATACCCATTTGTAACAGGACAAAGAATTTTTTCGCACCTACATTTATCTTCTTCTTTAACTTACACAGTCAGTTCATCATTGTATGGCCAGGTGATATGCCACACCAGAAAGAAAGAGGTAACTCACTTTTATCTCTTTCCCCAGATGTTTTATTTTTAGTTCATGTATTTGTTGTTGGACCTTCAAATACTTTGGAAAATGTATGGCAAAGTGTTTTAAAATGAAGTATAAACAAGGGAGGAAAGTCTGGAATGATTCAGTGAAAACTAGAACAATTCATGAAAATGCATCTTTTTATCCTATAATTTCTATATCATACAATATTCATTATCACACTTAAGAACCTGTAATTATAACTCCACAATCATTTTATCTTTAGCACCAGTACTTTTCCTCCCTGAGAAATCATGAATCTCATTAAAAAAGAAAAAAAAAAAAAAAAGAAAAAGAAGGTAAATTTCTGTGTTCCTATACTCACTCTGAAGTACAGCTTCATCCAGACACTCATTAATATACTGGGAGTACACAGGACTCTTGTTTTAGGCCACAGATGCACTCTGAAAGCATCCTGTAGAGAAAATATTGACTCAGATAAGGGTGTTGCTTTCCTGGTTTTGAGTAAAGACTGTTTCTGATGGAGGTCTTATTTTTTAAAATGATGGCTTATGAATTTTATTTTATCTTCCCACATTTTATACAGGAAATATTGTCATGTTGTGCCCTCTATTCAAACTGGAAGGGCTGATTTAGTTGAGACCTAAGGCAAGAACAGGTTGCAGTGGGAGGTGGTAGAAACCCCATCCCTGGAGGTTTTTAAGGTCAGGTTGGATGTGGCTCTAAGCAACATGATCTAGTGTGAGGTATCACTGCCCGTGGCAGGTGGGTTGAAACTGGATGATCCTTGAGGTCCCTTCCAACCCTGACAATTCTATGACTCTATGAAAAAGTTGTGGTGGAAAACTTGATACATTGCAGAACAGTATCTCATTGTCCCAAAATAAAATCATTTGAATTTGTTCCTCGCACTCCAATGTATTGAAATGTGCCTGCACAGGGGTGGCTGAAACTACCAGCATTTTACAGTTTTAGTGTGATCATGCTCAAAGAAACTCTGGTTAGTCTTTGTTCATTTTGTCCCAATAAGAGGCACTTTAGGAATGATGATTCCACTTGACAAGTTTAAGCCAAACTGTAAAGTGAAATATTTATTTTTTATTTGGTCAGTAATGGTCAGTGGATGTGACAATATAACCAAAAGAACCTTAAAAACAGTTGAGTGGTTAAAAAATATTATGAATATGTAAGTTTGAAAGAATCTGAAAACAGTAGAATGGTTGAAAAATATTGTGAGTCTATATGTTCAAAGTAACAAGTGAATGTTTTTCTCACAACAGAAAAACAAGAAGTAAATACACTGTATTTAAACTATAAGTGCTTTGAGAATAGACAACTAAATCTGAACCTCATTGTCTGTGCAAGGAAGATAAAGGGAAATGTATATAAAATCATGTCAAATGGATTAAAAAGTATTTCACTTGTAGATTGCAAAAGTTATCCTAGATGAGAAATAATCACCCACAAAGGATTTTTTTTCCTTTTTTTTCCAGAGTGATGTCCTAGATTTATTCTTGCTTTGGTGAAGTAAATTAACACTATTTGCAAAGAAAATATATTTTTTTCTGCACGCTGTCAAGAATTTGCAATGATGTGACTGTTAAATGTTAAATAATGATGGGACAGGCTGTTGGTCTGAAATGTGGATTTCTTTCAATAACTGAAGCTTTTGTGTCACCAAATACAGGTTCAGACACCAGGAAATAAGAATGTAGGTCACATTTATAAGAAGAGCTGCATTCTGGATTGTGGTGACATTGAGAGGGATTTGAGGGTCAAAACAGATAATGAAATCAAGAGTGGAATGCTGTAACTAAAAGGGTGAGCGTAATCCTGGGATATGTAAGCAAGGAAATATCAAAAAGGAGAAAAGAGACTGCTTTCACTGCCATGTGCTATTACTGGAGCACTTCTGAATAGTTGAGGTGTTTCCTCTTTAAAGGAAGACTCAAAGAGTTGAAAGGAGTTTTACATGATAGACATGAAAGAATATCAAACAGGCAAACCCCACAAACTTATTTTATTGCATTCTTATGAACCTCAAAGTCGATATAATCAATCAATCAATGTAATTCAGTTCTGGTCTACAGGAAGATCTATAAGGAAGTGAATTAGACTTAATGGATAGTATAAGAGAAAAGATGATCTTGTGGTTAAAGTCTGAAAACAGGAAGAGACATCAGTACATCTAATTGCTAGAAATAGGTATCTGGATGTATGTTGAAAGTCTTCAAATGAGGATATGCTTCTAAAATCTATATTGTAGCCATATAGTGTAGAGGCTTGAAACTTGGAAGTCAGGTTAGTGTAATAAAATGTTCTGTATTGGCCTTAAAAATTTATGAGAAGAATCTGCTTGAGTCTTCAGGATGTAGTCTGAGATATTCCTCCAAGAGCATGAAAAATCTAGCAAGCAAAAAGCGAGTTCTTCCACAGGTCCCAAGGGATGGGTAAAGTTTTCATAGAAATTTAAATAGCAGAACAGAATTTTCTTATCATATGTGATCCAAAATAAGAAGATGACTGTGGTTTGTTGGGGGAGAAACCTGCTAAACTGATTAGAAAGGAAGATCACAGGAAATGGTTGTTAAGCTTTTGAAGTTAATTGCTGTCCTCCTACACTTACAAAAGATGTATCCTACATCTCCTATATCATTCTATTTCTGAATCTTTTCCAGCCCACCAGGGACTATTCCCTATAGTGAATTTAGCTCTGTTGAAGTTTCAAAGGTAGTTTAAACAGAGCCCTTTGTGCCAGATTTTCATTAGAATGAGAACTAATGCTAAAGGTCGAAATAACCTACATATTTTTAATAGCATGAAGAAAATTCTGTGACCAATTATATCTATCTTTCTTTTATCATTCAGCCTTTAGAAATGGACTTGTTTGAACATACAAAGGACTGGTCTTCAAAACTGATCACCAGATAGAAGACATCACAAACAAATGCTCCAAAAGGTGATTTTTGTTGTTGTTTGTTTTAGTTCTACAGTTATATGGAACCAAAGATTCAAAATTTCACTGTAGTTTGTTCCTGCCAGGAACATCATAATTATTTTTCTAATATCTCTACTTTGTTCTCATTTTTTGGCATTTTTCTCATATATCCTACATGGGATCCATGTAAATTTTATCTGGGCATTGGCTGTGAATCCTTTTGGAAATATAACGCTTCACATAGGTTCTTTTGGACAATGATTACATGCAAAGAGAGCATCGTCTCACTGTATTGTGAGACATTTTCCCCCACCAATATATTTCTTTTTATCTCCTACTAAATCTTCAGAGACTGATCAGGTTGCAAAGTGCTTCTCTCCCTGTGAGTCTCTGTTTTTCTCAGAAGTTACAGTGAAAACTTCACAGCAGTGTTTAAGAAATATCTGTGTGGCTCTGTGTGGTGGTTTCAAAGCCCCAGAACAAATTATCATGTTTCTTTACCTCAAACAGCCTTCATAGTCTTCAATGACATCTGGTAATCTAGAGATGCTCCTGTTTGGAATTTTAGTGGTGGAGTAACACACACACAAAGACATAGATGCCATCTTCCCCAAACATTCAATGATTAATTTCTAACATAGCTATCTCAAACAAATAATTGCATAAGTATTCAATATTTAGCAATGGAGCTGATCACCTTTTGTTGATTCAAATGTTATGGCTGAGGTGGAGACATTTTTCCCCATAGAAACCCTTGTAGTGCTGTATTTTGCATTGGTAGCTAGAAAGGAGTTTTGGATACTGCTGCACAGTGCTGGCACAGCATCAAGGCTTTCTTTCCAACGTTCCTCCCTCACCAGAAAGCTGTGAGAGGGCAAGATCTTTGGAAGGGACAACAGCAGGACAGCTGACTCAAAGTGACCAAATCAATATTCCATACCATATGATGTCTACTCAGCAACACAAGCTAAGGGAAAGGAGGAGGGGGGATGGGGGGGGGGGGGGGGGGCAGTCTTTTTCATTATTATGATGATTATCTTCCAGAGCAACTGCTTACAGGTTCTGAAACCCTATATCTCAGGAAGTGGCCAGATATCACCTGCTGATGGGAAGTAGAAAATAAACCTGTATTTTTCTTTTTTTTCCCCACATGTGACGTTTACTTTTGCTTTATTACACTGCCTTTATTGTGCCCCATAAGGGTTTTTTTCATACTTGGCAGCTTCATTCATGTCTTTCCTGTAGAAGAAATTTTTCAAGTAGCACCAACAGGTGTATGTCTGTGTTAATTGTAAGTTTAGCAGCTTGTGTTAAAAAGAAACTTTTTGTTTATGGTAGTTGCTCATGCCAAGGAATTTTGAAACATATTAAAATGGGGTGGGGGGAGGGAGTGGAAAAGAAAGAAAACCACAGAAATCTTGCTGGATGATATTAATGTTGATCATTTACAATGTACTGTCCATTATTTTGTGGAGTTGGGCTAAATGATCTCCAGAAGTCCCTTCCAACACCTTCCATTCTGTGATTCTGGGATTTACCAAACAGATTGCAATTGTTTCCTAGTCTGTGTGGTCTACCACTACGGCCAGATTTTTCTAACCTCTTAGGCTGACAACTGCATACAAGAGTTGGAAAATATGGCAACACATGTAATGAATATATAAAAGATCAGATCTGCTACTAGTTAGATCATCTTATGATTGTGACCTGCCTGTAACACTGCATGAACACAGGGTATAGTATTTGGTTCTTAAGTGCGCTGGAGACTAGTCTAGGACATAGCAGTTTCTTAAACCTGGTAATGGGAACACAAGGTTTTAGTCTCGTAGGGTCAAAGTTTATCCTCCATTAGTAATGCCTGCTGAGGGCTGTGATATTTCACCCACACAAATTCAGGTGCTAGTTGACTGATCTTCACATCATTTGGAACTTCCCAACAGGTCTGCAAAATTGCTAACTTCCCTTTAGTTTTTCATGAAACATTTTATTTTCTTTCACTGTTCTAGTTCCTCGATCTTTTTCCACTCATCAGTGAGCATATTGGGGCAGAATTTTTCCCACCCAACCCATTTTATCCCATTCCATCCCACATCAATATTCAGGACTGCTTTGCAGGTCCTTTCTTAGTAATGATCTAAAGGCACACATGCAAAGACAGATGTGTAATTAATGTGGTACCTGAAACCAGTGGGACCTCTTGTCTCACTTTAGAGAGAAAATAACTAAAGCAATCATCACTTGTGCACGTTCAGCAATTGGACTCTCATTTGTGTGCTGAGACAATGTATCTGTCAATAGAGTTTAGTTGAAACTCTGGGTTATAGTGCTGTGAAAAGAAGAGGTGCTGGAAGCTTTTCCAACGAAGTGACAAAGTAATTTTCTTCACTTTACATCAATGGTCAGTTTGAAGGAAATGATAGTCTATATTGGATCAGCATTATAAATATGTTTGTGATTTATAACAGGCAATTACAATGTTATCCACCATGTTTAAAAATCAAACTCTGCCCACTACAGAATGAGGCCTTTAACACTTAATGAAAGGTTTTTGAAAGACAATTCTTTGGTAGAAGAGTAGATAATACTTACAGTCACTGCTTTTGCAAGTCTATAAAACCTGTAACTAAGGTGCTAAAAATAGCTCTGTTGTGCAATATTATGCATGTAGCAATTATCATGCAGGGATTTGATTATATTCATTCATATTAATGGAGCAGTTTTCATTTATAGGTTTGTAAACATTTCAAAATCTATTACCTAGCAGCATTATTTCGTTCTGTTGACGGAATATATTATCTTTTGTTTTATAGCCATAATGGAACATAGAAACCAAAGAAAACTACTGCAGACAAAAATTCAGTCTTGATTATAAAACTGAACTTGAACACTAGCAGTACAGAAACAGGTTCTACTCAAAGGTCACTGCAATGAATCCAAAATCTGCTTGTCATCCTCTACCATCATCTGAATCTCTCCTTCTCAGAATGCTAGGAGATCATCTCCATGGAAACCACTTATCAAATTGGCGAAGTTAAGAATTTAAATTGTCTATTTGGAGAATTTATCTAATTGCAAATGGAGACCTTTAAAAAGTTAGCTCACTACTGAAGACACAGAAAATCTCCTGTGGATACTCAAAAATGTGAAATTATTCTGTAGGTAAAGCATAACTGAGAAGGATGAAGAGGGGATAGGGAGGTCATTTTTCATGATGGGTCAAAAATGAAGTTTATTTAAGTTCTGCAGTAGATTGAATTCCAGGACATCAGCAAAAAGTGCAAAAGTAACTCAGAAATTCTGTCTAAAATTTTAGATAGTTGTTGTGGAAGCACAGCTGCAACTAAATTAATCTTATTAAAGTATTTCCTGACTTACAGTAAGTTTATCAATGCATTTATGAACACTTTTGGTTGATAATCATTTCCTGTTACCAATTTAATTATTAAAAAAAAAAAAAGAAAAAAATAAGAAAGGAACTATATTTAGACTGTTTGTGCTTGACTCTACTGGACAAAATAATGTGGTGTCAGATCCCAACAGTTCTTTGTGGTGCATAAAATACCTGATGTCTACAATAATAGCTAAGTGACAGCTTATACTTTTATAAAAATTGAGTGGAAATTTCCAGAAAAGTATTTCTGGATGAAGTGATCTTACCCTTTTTTAGGCGGGAATAAACTGCCCAATGTTTCACACGTCTCATTCATTCTCGTGGCGGTTCTGTTTGGTAAGTACTGTTAAGTACTTCTTCTGAAGTGACCACTGTGTGAATACTTCCACAGATTGTCCAGAATTCAGCACCGTCAAACTGCCCCAGAAATTGGTTTGAAGAACTACAAAACTTTCATCCTAGAGCTTCAGTAAGATCTAGATTTTCAAAACTCTATGAATGCAATGCAACCATCTTGAAAGTCCACTTATGCAAGAGAATCAGGAAAACTGAGTGTCTTTGCAGACTTGAGTTGTCAGTGCTGATTTCTATAAAAGGACAGCCATTATCTCAGTCATAGTGTATTTAATTTTATTTTAATTAAATATTCCCACTGAAACAGGAGATGCTGACTTCTGCCTTTCTGCCTGTGGCTTATTTCAATGCTACTCAACATCATTATGTTCATAGCTCCATTAGTCCAATAACACAACAAAATCAAAAGAAAAAATTCTCATAAGACATAACATTTTCAATAAACATAAGGTCTTCTTGTTTTACAAAAGCTTTATAACTAAGTTTAAGTGTTGCAGGCCAGTTGTAATTATTTTTTTTAATAAAACCATTTGCTGAATGTACCTCTGTGCTACGAATCTTCACTCATCCCTGATTTGTCTCTAAAAGTTGGTCTTCCATGTCACAGGATAAAATTTCTGCTCTGATTTGGTGGCTTAAATTTTCAAGCACATCAGTGAGAGACAGGTCTTGCAAAGACCGAAATCTTCATACAAAATCTTTAAAGTAAAATTTAGAAATGGTTTTTGGTTGGTTTTGATTTTGTTTCCTTTTTTCCCCCCCTTTCTTTGACTAAAACTGGTGAACTAAATATTGATTTGCCACAATGTAAAATAAATTAAAAAATAAATAAATGTAAATAAATAAAATAAATGCATGTTGGACATAATTAAGCAAGTATCAGTGAACAACTATTCTACACTTAGCTGTAGTTCTATTTCATGCCATTCCATTCCCATCTGTTGCCTATTTTCTACTGTCCCTTTATGAATATGTAATTGTATAGAGGAGGAAATATATTAACTGGGTCATAGGCATTAAGCCATTGTTCTAACTAGAGGATTTTAGCTACCAAAATGCAGTTATCAGCTAGCACCAAACACATTTACTATCTTCTCTCACTATTACCATCATTCCACTTTCTCCTCTAGATTTAGTGCTTGCTTTATATTCGGTCTTCTGTCCATTTTTAATGGATGACTGTTTTCATTTTCAGTTGCCTGATATCTTGGTCACTTGACTTTAGCTTTCTTATTAATCAGTTTTGCAGTTAGCTGTTGAAAATCTTAATAATGGAGGCCTTTTTCTGTGGAAAAGTAAGCAAATGTTGTGATCTTAGTGTGCTTCTCACAGAATGTTTCAAAAGTTCTATGTAAAGAAAAACCCATCATTTGCTGATCATTAATCAAACAGAGACGTGAAAGGTAGAAAAGAAACTAAAACAGCAGTGCTAGAGTGTGGTTTATTCGGTGGCTTAAGAAGGTTCTTAATAAAGATAGTTACTAATAATATTTGTGCTAAAGCATAGTCATACACACTAGTAAAGTTAGAACTAGGACACGTAAAACTATTGACAGCAGATTTCTCTGTTCCTGCAACTTACTGAGGTTTCACTCTCTGATTCAATTCCTATGACTAATTATTCTCTTTGTAGTGAAGACTTTCTGAAAAAGCTGGGGGGAAAAAAAAGGCACTAGTGCTGGACAGTGTTTTTAGATGTGTGATGATTCTGGCTTAAGCATTTTCTACCATGATTTCAGCATCTTCTAACAAATATTCAGGTGTTTTTATTGTGCTATTGTCATATCAGTCTGGAGGATACTGGTGCTGGATCTAATTCCCCAACATGAAAAGGCAGAAGCAGAATCGTTTGTAGGAGTAACCTGACATACAAAACCAGTAAAATAACTAAGAACAGGATGGACCAAGAAGGAGCATAGCATTATGAGCAAAGAGATTGTATCAGATGCCTTTGTCCAGAAGGAAGAAAATTATCCAGCCTGAAGAGCAAGGGAAATAGACAGAAGCCAGGATGGGTATGCAGGTATACTTCTGATGTAAGAGAGAGAAAAATGAAACAGGCAAGAGATTAAGTGTCCTCTGCACACAAATGCCAATCTTTTCTAAAGCATTTCAAATAGATGGCAAATGCTCTTGAAAAGAGATCATCCTTCTAAACAGGCAACTGGTGCATTCTCCTGCTGAAAGAAAACATATAACAATAGAGACATTGGGTTGCTCTAGAGACACTTGCATGACATTACTTGTTTAGATAAACAGCTGTTCTAGGTGTTAGAGAGCTCTTTTATGATGTGACAGGAAAGGCGAGGCTGTTAGACTGGTAAGATGTCTCTAAGGGAAGAAACTAGAGGATCTTTTTTGTTCTTTCAAAACAGTGTTCTTACTGTATCAATCTTCAGTTGTCAAATATATGTATATATAAACCTAGCTTTTTTGTTAGAAGCTTCATCTTCATGCTGAAAGATTTGTCCAGTATTAATTGTGCAAATCTTCCTTTTGAACAGCCACAGCCACCCAGGTCTGCACCCACAGGAGTCCACTAGTGTGGAAGAGTGGAAGACTCCTGTGGATGCAGACCTGTGAGAGAATTGACAGAGAGGTTTAAAAATAGGAATATGCACACCATTTACCAGAATGTCAAGAGCAAAACCCATCTGATATCCAGCTAAGAGAAAAACTGAAATATCCCTCCTTCTGATCCTACTATTAAACACAAGCCACAGGAGCTGTATTACCAAAGAGCAGAGAGGGGAAGATGCCGTAACCACACATCTTCAATTTCTCTTCCTTTCCCCCAGCTTTTATGACTGTGCATGATGTGATATGGTATGGGATACTCAGGTGGCCAGTTGGAGTAATCTGTTCTGCCTATGTTCCTTTCCAGCCTCTTGCTCATCTCTAACCTATTCACTGGTGGATCAGAGGGGGAAAAAATTGGAAAGCCTCAATGCTCTGCAAGCACTATTCAGCAACAGCCAAAACACTGGTGTGCCTTTAGTGCTGGTTTATGTTTATTTATCAGCTTGGTTTAGCCCCAAATGCAAAGCATAGCACCATATAGGCTACTATAAGGGAAATAATTCCATCATAGCAAAATCCAGTACAGATAGCAAAGACCAAGAACAGTGTGAAGATTTAATATTCCTAAAAACTCCTATTGTAGTTGGTTTTGGCATACTACAATCTAAACTTACTGGGGAACTTAATTCTACACAAGGTAGAAACCTTCTCCTCATGCTGATAAAAAGGTTTTGTAATGGAAAGCCAGTGAAGAAAAACAGAATTCTTGTCCCTTACCCTTCAAGATGGTTTTTCCAGTAGTAAAACTACTGCAAAAGTTTTGTTATTCCTATAACAGGGGGGTAGTAATTCATCATTACTTCATCTAAAAGATGTCACTTCTTAACAGCTCAATGTTAGAACTGGGGAAAAGGAAGGAATTATTATTTTTTTCCCTTGTATTGTACTCAGCTCTAATAAAAATATTAACATCCTGCATCCTTTCTAATGTCACCCAAAGAAAGTAAACTAAATAGCTTTTTATTTTCCTCACACTAACTTCTAACCTGGTCCTTAATTACCTGCAAATCAGTGAAGTCACATGAGTCTGTGTACTGATCTTTCATTAGCTTTCTTCAAGTTTGGCAGTGTTTGACAATTGATCCCCTAACAATTACACTAGCTATCAGTGTAATTACCACTGCCAGTTTGCTCTTACAGATACTTAGTATACCACTTAAATCTCCCAGGTGAATTTTTTTTTAAGTCATTCCGAAGGTCATTACTTAAGATCACATTTAATCATCCCATTATTTGTTCCCAGAAGAAGAGTACTAGGGATCAAGAAATGCAGCACCTGAATGTAATCCCTACTGAATTTCCATTTTCCCACAACTTGAGTATTTATTAGTTGCTCTTTCTTTAAGACACAAATTAACAGAATAATTTTCATGAACAAAAATGCATCACTGGTGAATCCCTAGGCATTTCTGCTTACTTTTCCTTCCAGAGTAATTCAGACCAAAATGGTGGATAGTAGAGCTTAGACAATTTCCAGTCTGTCTCATTGTTTTTGGTTTATTGCACAAAGGACAAGAAACTGGACATTTTTATCTGGATGAGAAGTCACCTACTCAGGATTGCTCCACTGGATTAAAATTTTCAGTCTCTCCAATAGAATCTGAATGTTACTTAAACCAGTTTTCTACTAAAACACATGCCACAGAATAATTCTTCCTCATTCACTCTACTCCTGAGAAGAAAAATGTTATTTATGGATAGGGTATTGAATAAAAATAGTTTAAAATAATGTGAAATAAATGGAATAGATATTTCCTCTGATCAGAATTAATTTACCTTCTGGACAATAGTCATCTCTATGTAATTGAAACAGCAAAGAAGTGTACTCAAAGCAGTGGACAAGGGAAAACAGTATCGTGAAGATAATCAAATGCTGATTATCTGCTGGAGAGGTAAATTCTACCACTGTTATTCTGTACCAGACTGCATTGATTCTGTGATATATAAAAGGCTTCTGTTATAAAGGATGGCTTATTTCAGATATGGCTCCCTTCAGTAACATAGTAGTGGTTTTTTTTCTCATGGTTTATGTTTAAGAGAAGTTAGCAGAAACCCTTAGAAAGACAATTATCCCATTCAGAGAATGCTGAACTTTTGTTCACTGTGGGATGCCTCTGAGTACGTGTGGTGTGTTGACCCTGGTGGACATCAGGTGCCCACCAAAGCTGCTCTACTGCTCCCCTCCTCAGCTGGACAGGAGAGACAAAATACCATTATTTTCTTGTGCAATGAGATAAGAACAAGGAATGATCATTCACCAATTACTATCATGGGCAAAAGAAAGTCATATATTCAATACAGCAGCACTTTTTATACAAACATCATACCATTCTGGCCATTGAGTTCATGCAGTTATTTCAGTTTTGCAGTTCGGATCATGTTACATACAGCGTATAGAAAACAGACATACTGTAGAATACATAGAATACATAGAATAAACCAGGTTGGAAGAGACCTTCAAGATCATCGCGTCCAACCCATCAACCAATCCAACTCCGCCCAAGCAACTAACCCACAGCACGCAGATCTACTTCCCAACAATAAATTACCTTTCTATAGCTAAATGAAACAATATGCCTAACATCTGTGATGAAACTACAGAAAAATGTTGACTTTATTTTTGTTTGAGTCAGTTGTGTTGAATTATGACACTCATCCCTCCTTTTATACTACACTTTCTGTTCATGCAATATGGAATCATAGGATGGTTTGAGTGGGAAGGAACCTTAATATTGCATCCAGTTCTGGTGTCCTCATAACAAGAAGGATGCAGAGATAATCCAGCGGAAGGCCATAAAATGATTGAAGGGCTAGAACACCTGTGCTGTGAGGATAGACTGAAGGGCCTGGGGTTGTTCACCTTAAGCTCCAGGGGGACCTTAAAGATGCTTTCCAATATGTGAAGGTATCCTAAAGGAAGGCAGGAGAGGGACTTTTCATAAGGCTGTCTTGCAATAGGACAAGAAGTATGGTTTTAAGCTGAGGAAGAATAGGTTCAGACTGGATCTTAGGAAGAAGTTCTTGTAGATGCCTCCTCTCTGGGTGTTTAGGGGCAAGTTAGAGGAGGCCTTGAGCAACCAAATCTAGCTGAGAGACATCCTTGCTCATGGCTGGGAGGTTGGAGTAGGTAATCTCTAAGTTGCCTTCCAATTGAGGCCATTCTATGATTCTATAATTCTATGATCACCTAGTTTCAACACACCACCCCAACCCCTGCCCCCTGGGCAGGGACATCTTCCACTAGACCACATGTACGACTTGAGAGAAAGTATGGGAAAGTTACAAATAAAAGAATAAAGAATGTGTGAGACCCAAATAGCACAAAATCCCCTGCACCCTAAGTCTCAAAAATGAATCACAGACCTCTTCTTGGTTTTGACTTTTATTAGTAGCTTTGCATTTTGATTTGTTGTTTTCCTTTGTTTCTTGTGCTGGTATGGATTCTTTGGGAGCAATGTGAGATTTCCTAGCATTATAGAAGCATTATAGAGTGTTCTCTCTTTTTTCTGTCACCACATATCTTAGCTACCCATGTATACAGGCTATAATGAGAGCATGTCTTTCTGATGCTAACAGATGCCATTACCACTGAGTAACTGTGTGAAGTATAATCAAGAGCCAGTAGACATAAATCCCCACAGAGCTCAGGCTGGCTTTGATTTCCAGAAGTATTCCACTGACCTCCCTTTTACCAGCATCCTGTCTGTCAGATTTTTCCATTATATATATGCTTTGAAGATGAAATACATTTCTCAGATTGGAATGTAGAAAGATCAAACTGTACAACCAGCTTTGCACCCAGTCCACTTGCAAGTGAGACTGGAACTCAACATAAAACTGTAAGTCATCCTCTTGAAGTTGTGCAGAAACATCCAGTAGAAGTAATGAGAGTAGACTGCATCAATAGATATTTCCCTAAGAATTGACTTTGAAAAGAAAAGAGGAAGATTGCCTTTCCTATTCACTTTCTGTTTAAGAGCTTTCCTGAGGGCTTTGGCAAGAAAGCGTAGCAGAAGTGAGCAAGCAAAGACACGGGTTGCTCCTGCAGCTGCTGCAAGGACATCCGGACCACCAGTTTCTGGTGGGGTGACCTGATAGATGGACAAGTGCTGGCAGTTAGGTGGTTTATAGCCTCTGTAAGGTTTTGAGAGTTTCTAAATATTTTTTTCTGTCACAGCTGAGTTAGTCTGCAAGGATCTGAATCTTAGGAGGATTTAACAATGATTAAAGCAGAGATTACAAAAGGAAAAAAAGAAAAAAAAAAAGCAAACCTTTTTCTTCCCCCAGCCTCTAAGCAAAGTACAAACCAACCAATTTACAGCTTAAATTACAGTCTAGCCTTTACCTATAGCTAAATTATTCATCTTGAGATAAACTAGGATTTCTTGGAGCAGATTTAAGTTAATTTTGCTCAGTCTATAACCATATTAACTGTAGAATAATTTGTATCCAGGAAGAAGGCTTTAAATAACAGCCTGAGACAATTAGCTGAAGTGGGATACAAAAGAAAGATTGTATCATTAAATCAGGATATTTGGAATGAAAATATGATGCATAAATATTCTTACTAAAAAAAAATATAATAATTAACAGATATTTCCTTAACTGGGACCACAGCTCTGATGAAGAAATGAATAAAAAGTTACTTCATATATGATTCTATTCTGCTATTATAACTGGATCTACAGCAGCTCAGCAGTAGAAAATGCATCTAATCACTCATAAGTATTTTTCACCTCTTACATCAGAAACTTTTATTTCTCTGATTCATTTAAGTGAATACAGAAGAACAGATAAATCTAGACCTTAAAAAGTGCAGCAACAGCAAAAGTATAATATATATAATTGAATTTTTTTGATGGCTTTACAGTACTAAAGAAATGTCTGACATAAATAATCAATATAGTTGACTGGCAGACAAAGCTCCTTGTAAGTATGCCAGAAAAATATTTGTTGTCCCTGTGGCCTAAGATTTTGCATTTGATTTCTGGTTGGCACAAAGAGGCAAAACCTTTCAATGCTACTTAAATCACGATCCAAACACACCCTACATATCAAAAGGCCTATGGGAACGCTGTTTGGTTTGGTTTGATTTGCTCTCTGCAAAACAAAGACTAAGTTACAATCAAGAAATCCATTCCTATTAGCCTTGTTTCAGGAGGTTGTATAAGAAACTGCTACAGGAAAAGTTGAAAGATTTGGACATCACAAGGATGGTGTTCAAAGAGGAATGAGACATGCACATACAAAATGCCCTAAGTTTCCTCTGGAGGGTTATTTTTCAAGGCTGTGACATCTTCATATTAGTGTTGAAATCCCATTTTAACACAGCTTAAATTTGGTGCCTGGTTCTTGCCATGAAAGTTTGCCAGAAGTTTCATGTAACTGTAAAACTGCAAGTCCCTCCTAAATCCCCATGTTTCCAAAGGAAGATAACCTCAACTTCAACTTCAATTTATTATTATTTTTATTACTATTGATATAATCTTAAGAATTATACATAATTATAATATCATTATAATTATGATAAATTATAATTATATATCATTAATTCTATTAATGATAACAAATTATTGCTACTATTATTGACTTTTTAATACTTTTAACACTGAATTATTTTTTAAACACTGTGCTGCCTAGCAGGATAAAAAACCCCAAACCTGCTGGTGTTACGCAGTTTGCAATGTTCTCTTTTGTCCTTGTCTCCCAAAAGAAAGTGTGACAGTCTCTGCAGGAACACCCACATCTTGGCATGAGAGTGACAGCTACTCCATTTCACAAGCTCTTTGAGATGGAGCAAGGAGCAGCTCAGGGAAGGGAAGCCATCTCAGAAAGCGGTTAGCTGCAGTTTATCAATTTAAATGTCCAATTAGCAGCAAAATTCACAGATTAACTAACTTCTCTTTACCGTACAAATGACACGAGAAGTGTCAGCTTGTGAAACTCAGCAGGAATCAAAATTTTAGTTTTGCAGGTTCCTGTGTTGCAGTCCTGAGAGGAATGGGTACTAATAATTTTCACATAGCAGACATTTCTGAAGAATGAAGGAAAATTTCACAATTACGCAAAATCTTTTCACTAAGTATGAAAAAAAAAAATCTCTTTTACTTTGTTCTCATGCTGGAGAAAGGGAAAACACTGAGTAAGGGTAAAGATTTAACTGCCCTGTGCCTCTCATCCTAATCCTGTTGTGTTTTGAACTGTAGCTGTGATTTGCAGCTGAAGTCCTTCTTTAGCTGACACAATATTGTTCTGTATATCCCAGTACTAAGCCTTACATGCATATGGTTTCACTCATTCTCTGTCTGTGATGTATATATGTCAAATCTGGGTTTCCACACCAGATTCTTTACTCTGAAAAGCATCATTTGATACAAATGATCACAGAAGGAATTGTTCAGAAACCTGACTTGAAGCATCTTCAACTGAAACCTGAACAAAATTTGAGTGGACACATGAAATACCTTAAAGAAATATTTAAAACAGACATTATTTTATTCTGCAGCTTTTTTCTTTCTATGAGAATTTTTTATAGACTTGTGGTGGTTTTAGGCTATGCTTTTAAAATTTAGTTACAGATTTTGAGCAGAAATGTAGAAAAATATAAACAAATCACTATTTGGTGTAAAAAAAGAAAATGAAGTATTATTCTAAACAAATTAATTGGATAAATATCTAGAATAAGATGAGTTGTACCGAAACAATTCTCTCTCTTCTTTTCTGATCTCTGCTGTTTGCTCCGCTTGGGAGAGATTAGCCTGCTTGTTGGCTGACCTTGGCTGAATTGTTTAGTTAAGTCTAACCCACTGCTTTCTCTTGGTTCCTTTCTCTCTTGTAGGGGAAGGAAAGAGGGGCAGTGGAACAGTCTCTGACCAGGGGAGTTTTCATGTTGTTTGCCAATTGTATATCTGTATAATATTGTAAATACTGTGTATTTTGTGCATACTCATTGCATTCTATCGTAAAGTGTTGTTTTTGCTTGTAAATACAGATTCATTTGCTAGTAACTGAGTGGGCCTGGCAAAGTTAATGCTGGGGGGAAACGTCAACCCTCCACAAGACTAAAAGATTTGGTTTTGTGTTGTGCTTTTTTTTAAGTACCTGCATGCACACACAAAACCACTCATCCATTCCAGATTTCTGTAATTTAAAACAGCATTCTCTTAAAGATTTTAAAATGTTGTAGAAAAGAAACAGATTTTTGTTAGGGATTTCCCCCCACCCCTCTCTCTTTTTTTTCTTTTTTTTTTTTTTTTTTCAAATCAGTTTGGATAAGTTGCTTACCCTGCTACTGAACTGAGAACTTGCATCTATTCTGGGAAGAGCCAGATTGCCCATAAATTATAAACTCCTGAAAAAAAAAAAAAAAAAAGAAGAAAAAAAAAAAAAAAAAAATATATTATGTAAGTATTCATTTTCTCATTTCATCCTTTACCGAAAGGATATGATAGGCAAACCAGGTTAAGGTGACTATCATACTACAAATCATGCACTATCTGTCTTCATTACTGATGTTATCATTACCACTGATTTTTGCCTCAGATAATGTTCAGAGTTTGTAAAGCAGATTGGTGTCCAAAAGTACTTCGCTAAATGTACTCCTCTGTTTCATTTTCCTCTCCCCACATGTACAGGGGTGCAAGTCTAAATGTCTCCTCATCAAGTTAGTAGTATAAGAGAAAAAGCCTGTGAAGGAGTGACAGGGTGGGACCAGTTAAATAGTCCTAACAAGATGAGTTCTTTGGCACAAATCCTGACATATAAGCAACCAGTTTTGCAGGAACCAGTTTGATTCTTTAAAGCAAGCAACATACAAAATCAATCTGAGGAATTTCCACCTGAACAGTATGTCTCAGAAACCTGAGTTTTGTAGCAGCATAAATGCCCTATAATACATATTGTGTTCAGGGCACACAGAATGCAATTTTATTAAAGGTGTAAGTCCTGCTATTGGGTTTGGTTCTTTGTTTGGTTAAATGTTATATGATCTGACCACAGCCTCCACTGGAAGGTCAAAATTTTGTCTACTACACACACCACTGATGCCGGCTGAAAAGAGAAGTCCTCATGTTGATGGAGATATTCGGTTCACCACCATGACCCTTTTTCTGCAAGGAAAATTGAATTCTTAATAACCAAAGTGAGTACATATTCTTGAGCTACATTAACTGTTTCATAACATCCGGGGGGGGGAGGAAATTAAAAAAATAAAGTGATGAGCTGAAAATTCTTCGCTGAAACAGAACCACACTGATGTAAACTAGATTTCTGAAAGAAATAAGTACTGTGGTTATAACCATTCTGAACTTAGTAACAGAACTAGTTGTAAATACTATATATTATAAATGAAGGTTGTATTCAGCATTGCACTGCAAACTGAAAATGTTTTCTATTACTTGGTGTTTTTTGAAGCATTCATTCTCTAGCCTACTCTTTTCTCCAGCAGAA
This sequence comes from Dryobates pubescens, assembly GCF_014839835.1. NCBI lineage: Eukaryota > Metazoa > Chordata > Aves > Piciformes > Picidae > Dryobates > Dryobates pubescens. Next base: position 17,650,043 of record NC_071620.1, on the reverse strand, counting down.
CTTGTAGACAAAACCTACTACTGTGAAAGAGTCCTCAAGAAAACTTTTCTTAAAGAAAGATTTAATAAATAAAATTATCTCTTCCAAAAATGTTTATACCATGTTTTCAAAGACTACAGTATATAAGTGAGGAAGATGACTGAAATTTCAAGGGAATTTTTAAGCAGATTTCACTGTGGATATTCATTATTGACTTGGCCAGATTTAAGAGATTCAAGTACGCATTTCATGCATTTTTATTCTGTGAATTTGCTGACATGAATAGAGAATATTTGCACTTGGGATTTGGAACAACAAAAAGAAAAAGAAAGCTTCCTAAGTTTCTCTCTCGATCTTCCTCCAAACTGGGAAACTATTTTCTAAAGCCTCAATTCAGGAAAGCAATGAAATGTGTTTGGATGTTTTGCAGCTACAAATACAAACCAAAGAAGAAGTCCTTGAAAATATGTCCTTTTCCTTTATTGCTCACCAGAAATAGATTGCTCACCAGCTGTATATGACAAGGTGGGTAACTACAAATGTACTTAGATTTGATTATTTACAGAGTCTATAAACTGTTGACAGGATTGATCCAGTTGAAAACAAACTCCAACAGCAGCAACCAATAAATCAAAGACAGACATAAGATTGCATAGTTTTTAGAACTGTCATCATTTAATTTGAGGATCTTGCACACGTGTAGCATGATTTAGGATATATCCTAAATATATATCTAATAGGGATAGAAATAGAGACAGATAAATATAGATATAATATATAGATATATGTAAATAATATATAGATACATGCTAAAATATATCTAAGAATTGTACACATACCACATTGACTATAAAATATTACATAAGTGTCTTTCAGACTAAAAAAATCCTTTCTTTGCATCATTTGTAATTTCAGACATTTCTATATGTTGCATTAAAATAACTATTAACATTAGCCTATTTGCCTGCAGAAAATCTTATGGGATGCAAGACACAGCATCCCCACCACTTATTCTGATAAAAAGAATGGAAGCTCCCTGAATTAGTTAAAACTATGAGTAATTTCTTTTGGCATCTGTGTTACTAAAATCTCTTTCTATTTAGAAAAACAAAAAGTATTGTTTGCCTGTGCCAGCTATGTTGTCAGGGCTACAAAGTGCATTTTTCCTCTGAGACAATATACAATTTCTTGTATGCTGGTGCAATTAATTAAAACCATAAGGTTAATGTAAGATATGTTTTAGCATCTTGAGTATGCACAAAGATACAAATGTATGTAAGTTTGGGGGGAAATAGAGTATTTGTCCTTAATTCTATCAAATTTTGTGCTTCTAATTAATGTTAATTTATAAAACTACTCATGCACATTTAATTTATGGTTATTGGAAGGCAAAATTATTTAGAGACAAAACACATGTGAGTTTTCTTGTTCCATTCTTGCATCATTTGCTTTTTGTTTTGCATTGCCTGTAATGTTGTTTTCAGCACCATATGACAATGAAAAACATTGAACTAAATAAAAATTGGAAAAAAAAATCTTAGAATACTGTTTCAATTAAAAGAAAAACTTGTGAAATGAAGTAAATTCTGATTAATATTATTATTATTATTGCTGCAGGAAAAAAAAACCATGTAGTCTTTCCAAATAGTCCAAGTTTGTATTTCAAAATCTTATTTTTCTAATGATGAAGGGTGTGAATATGGCACATTTTGAAGAAGAAAAGCAAGGAACTTGGAATGTCCACACAGCAGCAAAAAATATCTCATGATATTTTAATAAAAATGCTTTATGACAGTGCATATCAAAAAATACAATTAACCATAGCTAAAAATCATCTCAAAGGGAAAGCTGCATTTCTACATGCTATCAACTGCATGATTACTTTCAGAAGCAACTCATTTCCATCTAAAATTTACCGTCTTAAGTGATATTAATACAAAAATAGAGCATTCAACCACCTGTACAAATATAAATATTTTTATCCTCCTGAGAATATTAAGTACAAGAACATCAAACAATCAAAGCTCCGTGTTTGCAAAGTCCAACATGTTTCTACATTCAGCAAAAGCATTGTCCTAGCATGGAAATGAATTTATATCTTACTGTTACAACTTCTCTTACAAAAAAGGGATAACTTGCAGTGTGGAGTGAAAATTAATTTGCACCTTAACAGATGTAAGTGAAGACAAAATTACCCATCTGCCAGGTAAGAAATTGCTTTAAAATAGAACTTTAAAACAGGATGGAAAGTGTTAGCTTTCCTTAAAACTGAATTTGCACCTTGCTTTTGTGGGGGAGTGCAAGCAATGAGGTGACTGAGCCTGTATTTTAAGGGTCCTAACACAAATCTTCATCTTTCCAGGGTCTTGCATTACACACAATAATCAGAGTTTACAATCAGAGTTTATTTACATGAGCACCTACACACCACATAGATACAGGTTTTGTTTTATTTTCTTTTGTTTATAGAAGCTCCTTTTCTACAGATTTTCCAGAACACTGATGATTATGTTGTATTTTTAAATACACATTGGTACTGGCATTCAAAAGAATCTTGTGAAATGGAAAATTCCACATCCTTCCTTTGCAGATTTTTCACGCCTGAAAGATTATTCATAGAATCATAGAATTGTCAGGGCTGGAAGGGACCTCAAGGATCATCTACTTCCAACCCCCCTGCCATGGGCAGAGACACTTCACACTAGATCAGGTTGCTCAAAGCCACACCAGACTGGCCTTAAAAAGCTTCAGGAATGGGGCTTCCACCACCTTTCTGGGAAACAGTGTCTCACCACCTTCATGGTGAAGAACTTCTTCCTAACATCCAATCTGAATATACCCATTTCTAGTTTTGCTTCATTCCCCCTAGTCCTGTCATTACCTGACGCCCTAAAAAGTCCCTCACCAGCTTTCTTGCAGACTCCCTTCAGATCCTGGAAGGACACAATAAAGTCTCCTCGGAGCCTTCTGTTCTCCAGATCGAACAGCCCCAACTCTCTCAGTTTGTCTCCATAGCAGAAGTGCTCCAGCCTTCTGATCATCCTCATGGTCCTTCTCTGGACACGTTCCAGCACATCCAGATCTTTCTTGTCACTGGGGGCTCCAGAACTGGACACAGTACTCCAGGTGGGGTCTCACCAGAGTGGAGTAGAGGGGGAGAATCACCTCCCTCGACCCGCTGGCTGTGCTCCTCTTGATACAGGCCAAGATACAATTGGCTTTCTGGGCTGCAAGTGCGCACTGATGGCTCATATTGAGCTTCATGTCCACCATGGCCATGAAATAACTATAGCAAAGTCTTCAATCAACTTGCTAAATATTCACCTCTCAAGCTGTGTCTGCAAGCTCCAAAATGCTCTGAGGCAAAAAGTAAGCACAACCTCCTTTATTACAGCAGCATTCATGTAAATTTTAGTGACCTGCAAGGAGTTTCCATTAGCTTGAAATCAATGATGGAAGCAGATAACTTTGATGGATCTCTTTTTATCTCAAGACATAGCAACAAGGGTATATCTATCCTCTTAGGCACTATCCTGTCTTAACTGGAAGGTCTGTTCCTATGATTCTCTCATTACCCTAGTCTCAACATCTCTTCAGTGCACTGTTGATTTGATCTTTGTACATGTGGTTCTTTCCACAACACAGGAACTGTCAACCACTATGGTCTCCAGGGAGTCCACACTTTGTAGTAGAGCCACATCTTGTTGGCACTACAATGCTACCTAAGTTTAGACTGGAGGTACTGCTTTGACAAAGGTTATTCATCTTTTAAACAGTAGCAGCTACCCATGTTTTTTCTTACTTAACAACAGTAGTATTTGCATGCCCAAACTAACATAATGGAACTGTCAGTTTTGTGAAGTGAGCACATTCATCCTTTCACAACTGCATGCACAAATTACTCCAGTTGGCATCCTAACATTTTCTGGGTCCAGCCTGAGGAATCTGAAACCCTAATCTATCTAGATTCCCTGTTTCATGCTGGAAGTCTAGGTCTACAGTTTTCACTCTCTAGTGCCCTAGGCTCCCCAATGCCTTGGCACAAAAGCTTGCAGAGCATCAGTCAATCTTAAGACAAAACCTTGCCTGTATTCAGTTGTGAAGAGTGTCAACACGGAGAAGTATCCAATTTGTAGAAACATTTCAGACCCCCACTCACTACAACCTTTCAGGAAGTTGTAAAGAGCAATGAGGTCTCTCCTCAATGAATTTATACTCAAAGAGTATATTCATACAAGCATCCACAGAAAGGGAAAAAGAAGGTGAATATATGCTGCAGGAGAACTATTGTATGTGTTACAAGATCTTTTCATTGAGCTACACCAGTGGAGAATACATCAAGGAATTAATAAATTAAATCAAACACAACTACTAAAAAAAATATTTGGAAAAGAGGTTGAAACAGATGTATGCCTAAGAAAATTCTAAAGATGGCTTCAGCCAACAGTAGTTTTACAGCAGAAATGGACATGGACGTGGACATGGACAGCAGGAACTTCTCAAATCACAGAATCACAGAATGGTAGGGTTTGGAAGGAACCTCTAAAGCTCATCTAGTCCAATCCCCCTGCTAGAGTACAATCACCTTGAGTAAATCACCCAGGAACTCATCCAGGTGGGTTTTGAATGCCTCAAGACAGAGATTTCACAATCTCACTGGGCAGCCTGTTCCAAGACAGAGATTTCACAATTTCTCTGGGAAGCCTGTTCCAGGTCTCTGCCATGCTCAAAGTGAAAAAAAATTATTCCTTATGTTTACATGGAAAGTTCTGTATTCCAGTTTGTGTCCATTGCTCCTTGTCTTGTCACTGGACACAACTGAAAAGAGTCTGGCTCCATCCTCCACTCATTCTTTTGATATTTATAATACTTGCCTATAGTGCCTCTACTTACAGAGAAGAAAGAATGAAGGAGAAAGTGAGAGACACATAAAGGTCTGGAGCAGAGAGGACCTCTGAACCACCCTCAGGAGAAAGATCATCTCGTTACACTAGGGATGTTATGAATTAGTTTATGTGAATTGGACTCACCTGCCACCAAGACATACAAATAGCAGCACTAACTGCTATCCAAAAACCTTCTAATCACCCTGAGGGAGAAAAAAATAAATAAAATTAAATGGTTTCCATGGGTTGCTGAGCTAAGACAATGTTTAATGATAGACCAAAACTCCTGAAACAGTTCAAGAAAAGGGTGATTTGAGAGTAATTGCTATGAGATAATTAAGATGGTAACTATAAAATCACAAAGATACAAACCCTGTGAATTCTTAATGCAGTTTTGCAGTCATAGTTTTAGGTGCCTGTTGTTTAAATGTGGTGAGGATTAGAGCTTTAACCACAGCATTTTTACAGTTTTATGGGGTTGCTGTCCATCCCAAAGTGGTTAATTAGTACTGTGGGGATGGAATAGATTTTTTCAGATAACAAAAACTGGGGCAATAGGAAAAAGGAGCCCTGATAAAATAAAAAAAAAAATAAAATAAAGGAAGAGAAGTTTAAAAAAGCTTGGTGATGTAAAGAGAGAGGAGTTTAAGTGAAACATCTGAAGAAACAGAAGCAGTTCTTCATAGGGGAAAGGAAAAGAAAAGCAAAGGATCAGGATTAAAGAAAAAAAACAACAAAACACAACAAACTTACATGCTCTTTGTCTCTCTTCCCTAACTATTTTGTTTCTGTAAATTGCTCACAACCAGTTTAGTTTCTCTTCCCTATAAAACTGTTACTTTGAAACTCCAAACCAAAATGAAATGTTCAAAGAGCTATTTAGAAATAGGAATAACCCTTCAGATAATTACATGCTATATACTAACTCACTTATAACTTGAATAAAACCAAAATATTTTCAGTGAAACAATACCATACCATCCACATTTTATGTGGAAAATAATGAAAACATTTTGTTTCAGTCAGACTGAGACATATTGGTTTAGCCCTTTTTGTTTCAGCTGAGATGACAAAACCAAAACAAAATATTTACTAATTTTCTTTCTAAAATATGGAGTAAACCTGTTTCAGCCCATGAAACATTTTGGTTCACTCTTTCAGTACTTCCTAGTGGAAAAGATGCTTCATCTTAGTGTTTATGAGCAGATGTCATGCTGCATAAAAGAAGGGATGTAGACATACTCTTCATTTTAAGCAGCTTGCATTCAAAGGTTAAAGTTATAGACAGTCATAATATTGTCCTTGATAGACATCATGGTTATGGGCATGAAAAATTGCATGTGTTTAGACTGATATTAGCATATTATTTTAAAGATCATGTTATACTTGGAGTCTTCAAATCACAGTCTCTGGATTCTCAGCTGCTGCTGACCACCATTTGAGGTTTCTTCCACGAACAGCTAAGAATATCTCCGTAGGTAACAGGTTTACATTTATTTTATGAAAATCTCACCAGAAAAACCAACCAAACCTGCAAAAATATTTGTGGGGTTTCACAGACTGAAAGCCCACTCTTTACTCTATATTGTAGTGTTAGGTATCTCAGGATCACAGGATGTTAGGGGTTGGATGGGACCTCCAAGCGCCCTGCCAGAGCAGGACCACAGAATCTAGCACAGGTTGCACAGGAATGCATACAGATGGGTCTTGAAAATCTCCAGAGACAGAGGCTCCACAACTTCACTGGGGAGCCTGTTCCACTGCTCTGCAAACCTCACAGTGAAGAAATTCCTCCTCATGTTGAGGTGGAACCTCCCGTGCTGTAGTTTATATCTATGTAATTTATATTTGTCATTAAGAAGCATGGAATAACAGCACACACACAGATCACTATGACAGTACATATGATGATAACCCACCGAGTTTTTTCTCACACAGTTTTACACTATGAGGTAAATGTACACATCATTGTAGTCCTCTACATACAAATAAGTGTAGAAAATTAGATAATTTACTTAAACACCATAGAGTCACGGTATCACAGAATGCATTTAGTTGGAAGAGATCTTCAAGATCATCCAGTCCAACCTTCAACCCAGCACTGAAGGGTCAACACTAAACTATATCTCTAAGCACCAGGTCCACAGGCTGCTTAAACCCCTCCAGGGATGGTGACTCCACTGCTGCCCTGGGCAGACCATTCCAATGATCAGTACAAAAATACAAAACAAAGAGAAGCAAAAATGTGTATTTCGAATTTCCCAAAGAGAAGACAGAAAAAAAAAATTAAATAAAAATGAGACATTCCTGATATACTGAAATACCAAAATAGGCTGCTGGTAGCTAAACTAACTTCACTCTTCCTATCTGGAATTTCTTGCCTTTATATACCACATAATAATCTGAGTTATTAAAGAAATAGAAGAAAACACAAGATATAAATAACAGGTACAATAAAACTCAAGATTACCACCAGCAAGCAAAACATTCTATTCCTGTATACACCTCCATTAAGACAGCCAAAGTGCCAGAAATGATCACTGTTTGTGGAATTGCATCCTGACTCAGACAAATATTTCTTTAATGGGACTACACAAGTATTGACTTGAAAAGGGCTACTCACATGAATCAGCAGAGTGTGATTTGTCCCACAGCACAGCTGGCAGAAAATTCACCCCTCAGGAAACAATCTCTGCCAGTTTCAGCTCCTTATTGGATGCTGCTAATTGTCATACACAATACATACAGAATTAACCAGGTTGGAAAAAACCTTTGAGATCATTAAGTCCAACCTATCACCCAACACCATCTAATCAACTAAACCATGGCACAAAGTGCTCCATCCAGTCTCTTTTTAAACACTTTCAGTGATGGTGACTCTACCACCTCCTTGGGAAGTCCATTCTAATGGTCAATCACTCTGTGAAGAATTTCTTCTAACATCCAGCCTAAACCTCCCCTGGCACAGCTTGAGGCTCTGTCTTCTCATTCTGACACAGGTTGTCTGGGAGAAGAGACCAACCCCCACCTGGCTACAACCTCCCTTCAGGTAGTTGTAGACAGCAATAAGGTCTCTAACTGCTTCCTCTTGGATTACAGGGGAACTATACTGCTCCCTGACTCCATCTGCCAGCTCAGGAGGCCAGTTGTCCAGAAGACAACATGTCTTGTTATTAAAAATTGAGGCAAAGAAGGTGTTAAGCACTTCTGCCTTTTCCTCATCTTTTGTTACAATATTCCCCTCCATGTCCACTAAGGAATGGAGGTTGTCCTTGCTCCTCCTCTTGCCGTTAATGTACTTATAAAAGCATTTTTTGTTGTCCTTCACAGCAGAGGCCAGTCTAAGCTCTGAATGGGCTTTTGCCTCTCTAATTTTTTTCCTACACGACCTAGCAACATCCTTAAACAGTTCATGGGTTACCTCTCCTTTTTTCCAAAGATGATACACCCTCTTTTTTCCCCTTAATTCACCCAGAAGTTCATTGCCCATCCAGGCTGGCCATCTGCCCTGGCAGCTCATCTTCCAGCACATCGGCACAGCCTGTTCCTGCACCTTCAAGAGTTCTTTCTTGAAGTAGGTCCAGCCCTCCTTGACCCCTTTGTTTTTAAGGGCTGTTTACCAAGGTACCTTCTGAGTTAGTTCCTTGAGTAACGTGAAGTCCGCCCTCCAGAAGTCCAGAGTGGAGGTTTTGTTGCTGCCCCTCTTAGCTTGACTGCATATTGAAAGCTCAACTATTTCATGGCCACTGGACCCCAGACAGCCTCCAACCACCACATCTCCCATCAGCCCTTCTCTATATGCAAAAAGATGGTCAAGCAAAGCCTTACCCCTGGTAGGCTCACACAGCAGCTGTGATACGAAGCTATCCTCCATACACTCTAAGAACCTTCTAGACTGCCTCCTCTCTGCTGTGTTAAGTTCCCAGCAGATAACTGGCAGGTTAAAGTCACCCATAAGAGCAAAGTCTGGTGATCTTGAGACAGCCTCTAGCTGCCTATAAAATAATTCATCAACCTCTTCATCCTGGTTGGGTGGTCTATAACAGACTCCAACCAGGATGTCAACCTTGTTGGCCTTCCCTCTAATTCTCACCCACAGGCACTCAACTTGATCATCCTTAATCTCTAGTTCCATGGCATCTAGAGCCTCCTTGATGTACAGGGCCACCCTTCCACCCCTTCTCTCTCACCTGTCTCTCCTGAAGAGCCTGTAGCCATAAATTACAGTGCTCCAGTCATGTGCGTCATCCCACCACATTTCTGTGATGGCAGCCTCATCATAACTTTCCTGCTGTAACAAGGCTTCCAGCTCCTCTTGTTTGTTACCCATACTGGATGCATTAGTGTACATGCACTTCAGCTGGGCTGCTGGTTTCACCCGATTCCAGGTTGCCACCCTCAGACTCCTGTCTCAGGGGACTGGTTTCAGCCCCTTCCCCCTTCAAATCTAGTTTAAAGCCCTGTCAATGAGTCTTGTCAACTTCCTTCTTAGAACCCTTTTCCCTCTGTGGGGTAGGCTATTCTCATGTGCTAGGATTTTTCTCCCCCTCTGGGACAAATGTACTCAATCTGTTGCTAGCGGACCCGGTGCCATAGAAAGTCCCCAAGATTGAAAAAACCAAAATCCTGTTGGTGGCTCCAGCCTCTGAGCCACTTGCTAATTACACCTGCTTTCTGTTCCTTTCAGTATTCCTTCCTGCAACTAAGGGTTTTGTTAAAAAACTTACCTGTGCCCCTGACCCCTCAACCATTTTTCCCAGAGCCTTGAAGTCCTTTTTGATTGCCTTAGGACCTCTGGTTTCAACCTCATTGCTCTAATCAGAGGACTGTACCAGACTTGGCAGCCTTCTGGTAACATCTCTAACCCAGGCCCTAGGGAGGCAGCAGACTTCCTTGTGGGAAGGATCTGGCCGACATACGAGGCCCTCTGTTCCCCTCAAGAAGGAATCACCAATAACAATTACCCCCCTCTTTTTTTTGAGGGGACAAGTCCTGATGCGGGACACAGGCTGTTTTGCTTTAGGCAACACCTCAGATGGTGTGTCTTCTGTCTTCTCAATCACCTCACCCTCAACTTCCAGTGCCCCATGCTTGTTTTGCAAGGGCAGCTGGGAAGGTGAGGGGAGCCATGAGGGTATCAATATACAATTATCTCTTTGGTATTTATTTCATCTTCTTGACAGCCTGATTTTGAACTCAGGGGGTGTGGGCTGTGATGGCTATCTAAAACACTTCCAGCATTCCTTGACTGTATAGCATTAATAGGCTTTATAGTTAATCTATATTTCATTCGCTAAAGGTGTTAGACCAGTGTTTAGATGAAAAGCATATTGTGCACTACTGCTTACTAACTCTGTAGAGGAGCAGTGATTGAGCTTCTTGGCCTGTGTCAATCCTAAAATCATATGTCCTTCATTACATGGCAGTATGGGAAGCTACTGTCCTGAATTCACCCAGAGCAGACTGAAGGCTCTTTCTAAGTCTAGACTAACCCAAAGCAGTCAGCAAGATTTTTGATAAGCCAAACTGTTGAATCTTGTCACATCTAGTGCTTGCTTTGTATAAAATCAGGTCTTGGCAAGTGTCTTGGCAACAGCAAAAGTCCCATATGGATTTCTGATTCTGCTTCCTGAAAGTTAGTAGCCTGAACTGGAATTCAACTGACTTTTACTGAATCTGGTCATATTTTTTCTTTCTATCAGTATTCTATCCATCTTTTTACTTGTGCTGTGCCTACACCACCTGTTAATCCATCTGGTCTGTTTCTGTATCTGTTGCCTATATCCCATACTTTACTTGCCTAGCATTCAGTAGTTCTTTAGCTGTGAATGAAGCTGCCTTCATCCTGCCAAGCTTGCAAACTCCTAACCTACATTTTTCTCCTTTTTACCACAATTCTTTATTTAAGATAGGTCAGTAAGGCTGAGTTAGCCAATATTCTGATACACAGATGTCTCAGCCATACCTTTGTGTGGCTGAAACCAAAACACCCCCAAGGGATTCCCCACACTCTTCTACTGCACTCTACAAGACACCTATATGCTCCCTTACTGCCTATATCCTTCATCTTAAGAAAAGAATAACACTCTACACATACCCTTTACTCATGCCTTAAACTGCAGGCATTCCCCCCATCTCTTCATGATGGATTTCCTCTATACACTGACTTTCCTCTGTCCTAGATCCCTGTATTCTCTTTCACCTGTCCTCATTCATACATATAATAGACTTTTTCACTTATAGCAGGACTCCCTGAGCTTTCTATTTCCTTTGACTCCCATCACAGCATTACAAGATTGGAGGATGGTTGAGGTAGAATCATAGAATCATAGAATCAACAAGGCTGGAAAAGACTTCAAAGGTCATCAAGTCCAACCTGTCACACAAGACCTCACAACTACTAGACCATGGCACCAAGTGCCAAATCCAATCCCCTCTTGAGCACCTCCAGGGACTCCACCACCTCCCTGGGCAGCCCATTCCAATGCCAAACAACTCTCTAAGAACTTTCTCCTCACCTCGAGCCTAAACTTCCCCTGGTGCACCTTGAGACTGTGTCCTCTCATTCTGGCGCTGGTTGCCTGGGAGAAGAGACCAACCCCCTCCTGGCTACAACCACCCTTCAGGTAGTTGTAGAGAGCAACAAGGTTTCCCCTGAGCCTCCTCTTCTCCAGGCTAAGCAACTCCAGCTCCCTCAGCCTCTCTTCACAGGGCTTGTGCTCGAGGCCTCTCACCAGCCTCACTGCCCTTCTCTGGACAGGTTCCAGCTAGTCAACATCTTTCCTAAACTGAGGGGCCCAGAACTGGACACAGTACTCAAGGTATGGCTTAACCAATGCAGAGTACAGGGGCACAATGACCTTCCTCATGTTTATCCAGCTGTGAATCAGTACCCCCAGGTTCCTTTCTATTTGGCAGCTCTCCAGCCACTCTGACCCCAGCCTGTAGGGCTGCATGGGGTTTCTGTGGGGTTATTATATTATTGCAGCATGCAGCACTTGGACTTGTTGAATGTCATCGTGTTGGACTCTGCCCATCTGTCCAGCTGGTCAAGATGCCTCTGGAGAGCCCTTCTATCCTCTAACTGATCAACACCTGCTCCCAGCTTGGTGTCATCTGCAAATTTACTGATGACTGACTCAATCCCTTCATCCAGATCATCAGTGAAGATATTAAAGAGGATGGGGCCCAGCACTGATCCCTGGGGGACACCACTAGTGACTGACCTCCAGCTGGATGTGGCACCATTCACCACCACTCTCTGGGCTCGGCCCTCCAGCCAGTTCCTAACCCAGCACAGAGTGCTGCTGTCCAAGCCAGGAGCTGGCAGTCTGGCCAGGGGTTTGCTGTGGGGGATGCTATCAAAAGCCTTGCTGAAGTCCAGTTCCCCACATCCACCAGGCGGGTCACCTGATCATAGAAGGAGATCAGGTTGGAGAGGCAGGATCTGCCCTCCCTAAATCCATATTGGCTGGACCTGATCCCTTGGCCATCCTTCAGGTGCGCAGTGATTGCCCCCACAATGATCTGCTCCATAATTTTCCTTGGCACTGAGGTCAGGCTGAGAGGCCTGTATTTTCCAGGTTCCTCCATCCAACCCTTCTTGTGGATGGGGATCACAATGGCCAGTTTGCAGTCATCTGGGACTTCTCCAGTGAGCCAGGACTGGTGGAAAATGATGGAGAGAGGCTTGGCAAGCTCATCTGCCAACTCTCTCAGCACCCTAGGATGGATCCCATTCAGTCCCATGGACCTGTGAGTATCCAAGTGGCTCAGCAAGTCCCAAACTAATTCCTCGTGTATCTCTGGAGATATGGCAAATCCCTCTTCTCAAAGTAGAATTAACTAGAGCAGATAGCTCAGGGCCACATTCAATGAGATGGACTGGAATGGAGATGCCTCTCTGGGCAACTTGTCACTGTATTCAATGATAGTAAAACTTTTGTAGTTTTTATTTTCATACACAGAAGTAATGTCTTATATAGCAACCCCTGGTCACTGCCTCTTGTCCTGTCACTGGTTGCCACCTAGAAAAGTTTGATTCCATTGCCTTTATATCTGTGTCCCCCACCCTGTTTCAGGCATTTATAAATAATAAGAACCTTCTCCAACCTCAACAGTCCCATCTTCATCTTATATGTCAGACTCTCCAGTTAAGTCAACTTCATGGCCTTCTATGGACCTGCATAAGTACATCCATGTCCTTCACAGAACCACAGTATCATTTAGGTGAGAAGACATCTCTTGAGATCACTTAGTCTGACCCTAAGCTGACCCTGTCACCCAAATGGGATCACACAAATAAGGCTGTCTTCTTGTACTGGAGAGCCTATGACTGGATCCAGCACTCCAGATGTGGCCTTACCAAAGATGAGTAGAGTGCAGGATCACCTTCCTCTGCCTGCTTGGAACACTCTTAGTGCAGCCCAAGATGTTGGCTGTTATCACTGCAAGCACACACTGCTGGCTTGATTCCAGCTCATCCACCAGGACTCCCAGCCAGTCAGCCAGTCCTCAAGCTACACTTCTCCACACCAGAGATACTCATTTCACCTCCACGTCTCTTTATTCCACTTTGTATTCTAGTATTAAAAGAAAACATTGAAATCTATTGGAAAAGTTGGCTTATTCTGTGAGTGGAGATAGTAGGTACAGATAGGCTGGAAACTATCATCCTTTTGCTGATCTGGAGATCATCAAGCACTATGGTAGCTGAGATAAGAAAGCAAAAGGGTCTCTGTGATTCCCTCCTGGTTTTCTAGATCTTTCAGGTTGTGGACACTGATGTCAATGTAACTTTGCAATTGCTTATAAGTTGTAGCTGAAACTAGTAACTTTCAAATATGACAGAATTGGCAAGACAGATCACAAGGTAGTTTGAAGCCTTATGCCAGAGCCTGTCCTTAGCTTGTGAGATGCCTTTCTGACACCGTAATTCCACTAATTGTTTCACTGTGACACTGTTGCTGAAGAGTTATTTGGGACCTGGTGATAATGGTATTATTTTCTTGGCAAGTGGTCAGAAAAACAATTCAGAACAGTTTATTAGAAATCCTGTATGGAGACAAGACAGAGGTCACTGAACTACAAAGTCACCATCCTTCTTCTAAATACATTTGCATGTTTCCAACATCTACACTCATTTTCTGAAAGGCAGCCTGCAATTTCTTAACTTATCTTTGTTCCATTTACAAATATTAACTGTGGCACCAGCCGACAGACATTTATGATGGGGAGAAAAAAAACCACCTCACAAAAAGAACCATATGTTCCTCATTTTCTAGCTGTTATCTCAACATTTGCAGCTTTTGCAGGGCTGAATTCCAAGTTCGGGAAAATCATCTTCCTTCTTTGCAATGGATTTCACATGTACCTTGACAATAGTTTGCTTTAAAGTCTAGTTTCTCCTTGTGGACTAATCTTTTGTGTGTTTCCTGCTGATCAAGTATCAAAAAAATCACAGAATCACAGAAGGCTGGGGGCTGGAAGGAACCTTGAAAGATCATCCAATCCAACCCCACTGCCAGGGCAGGATCACCTGCACCAGATCACACAGGAACACATCCAGATGGGTCTTGAATATCTCCAGAGAGGGAGACACCACAAACCTCCTGGGCAGCCTGTTCCAGTGTTCCGTCACCCTCACAGAGAAAAAATTCTTCCTCATGTTTCCATGGAACTTCCTATGCCTCAACTTCCACCCATTGCCCCTTTTTCTGCATTGGGCATCATTGAGAAGAGCCTGGTTTCATCATCTTGGCATTCACCCTTTAAACATTTATAAACATTAATGAAGTCACCCCTCAGTCTCCTCCTCTCCAGCTCCCTCAGTCTCTTCCCATAAGGAAGATGTTCCACTCCTTTAATCATCTTTGTTGCTCTGCACTGGACTCATTCCAGCAGTTCCTTGAACTGAGGGGCCCAGAACTGCACACAATATTCCAGATGAGGCCTCACCAAGGCAGAGTAGAGGAGGAGAACCTCTGTTGATCTACTAACCACACGCCTTCTAATACACGCCAGAATGACATTGGCCTTCTTGGCCACAAGAGCACATTGCTGGCTCATGATCAATCTTCCATCCATTAGGACCTTCAGGTCCTTTTCCCCTTCACTGCTCTCCAACAGGTCAGTCCCCAACCTATACTGACACCTGGGGTTGTTCTTTCCCAGCTGCAAGACTCTACACTTGCCCTTGTTGAACTTCCTTAAATTTCTCCCTCCCCAGCTCTCCAGCATGTCCAAGTTTTGCTGAGTGGCAGCACAACCCTCCAGTGTGTCAGCCACTCCACCCAGTTTGGTGTCATCGGCAAATATAAAGAAAGATAAAACTCCTGAGCATCAAGAGTGAAAATAGTTGCATATAAAACATATCTCTGTGTGTGTATGTTTGTTTGTGTGTGTGTGTGTGTAGACGCTTCTAAAATGCTAGAAGACATAAAGAGTTTGAATTACATTGAATAAAATCTTTTATTATCTCAGGAGATGATGCCAATTTTTCCTATAGCTGCATTGTTAGCTTTCCATTTTCTGCTTTTGTCCATTTGTTTGTTTTTCATGAACTAGAAGTACAGTAAGTATTCAGGTTCAGCAGCAGAAGGTTCTATCCAAAGGACAACTAAGATGGCAGCACCATGCTTTCCAAAGAGATAATGAGGGTTATACAACCTACTAGCAAATAGAGCTACCAGCAAGCCTTTGGAGTTTCATCAATATATGTAAAAATATAAAACCATACAAATACCTACTCTAACCTTTCACCTTTTTCTACCTATTTTGTTTGGATCCTCATTCAACACTAAAGGATGACAGCTTCTCAGAGATTCTATTTGGGAGTCAATCTACATACACAGTTACTTCTGTCAAACTATTCACAGCCAGTTTTTTTCCTCAGAAACAGATCTTCAACAATCATCATTTAGGTACACTAGGAGCCCAGTCTGTCTGTTCTCTGTGTGCATCCCAACATAACATACATTCCTTGCCTGATGTTTTGTATCTCAGCTGGTATTTAGCAGCTGTAAGGGTCATAAGTTGAGCTGCTGAAACATGATTCCAGATAATTATTTCTCCAGCAGCTTTCTTCTCCTGCAGCTTTTGAAAAAGCCATAAAAGGGAATCACTACTGTGTGAAAACTGTGGTTAATACCCATAGGTATCAAAAGATTAAGTTTCTATACAAGACTGCATTGTGTTAAAAGCTCTGGTAATGCAAGAACTCCCTTTTTGTACCAAAATATAAGAAAAAGAGGATTTCAAAACAGAACACGGACACAAACTTGTGTCCAAAATGAAATTCTAAGCAAAACTAGTCTTTGCCTTAACACTAAGTCTCACTCTTGAGACTTGGTGTTAAGGAAAAGACCATGAAAGATCAGAAACCAGAGAGAAGGAGTACAAAAGGCCACATGCATACATGAGAGCAGTGACCTTGAGAATAATAAGACACAGTCTGGCAAACAGGTTAAAGAGAAAGCCATTAGGTTGTGGTCTGAAATGCCATCTGGAGTGCAGGTAAGGAAAGTCTTGGCAGCTGCAATATTCACTTGTGTTTAGGGAAACAGGACTTATTATATTCTTTGTAAATATGCAGAGCTACATTACAACTCCTGACTCTGTTATCTGAGTGGGTTCCCCTTGGTAGGTAGTTATCTGCTTGAGTCAAAGAAACTCTGCAGTCACAATTAAATTTAAGAGACCAAGCAGAGAAGACTAATTTCAATGCAAATTAAAGCAGTAAAACCAAATGCAAAACAACATAAAATATTAATTTTTATCTGTTAGGAAAGCACAACAGTGTTTGATCTGGACTATAGTTGTTAGAATATAAAATGTTGACACATAACACAAATGATTTGACAAGAGCAGATGTGAGTGTGTGGACTCTTGTGTTTATTAATATGACAGACAATATTTGTTACATTTGATTATGTTCTTTAGGAAGTGCTTGGGTGAGATGAAACCTGCACAGGTGGAAGACCTTTGGCCTTCTTGCACAAGATCATGAGAGAAGAGACACTCACCTCTTAGAGATCCAGATGCTGAAACATCTTGATCTTAGAGATCAAGCTGCTGAAACAATTTTTTAAAAGCAATAAAATTATTTCCTGATAACATGTAGCAGAAATACATATTCTTTTCCCCAAACTTTGGAGCACCAGTGAGTGAAAACTGGTGAGTGAAAATATAACTGATGTTATATTTTAGAAGAAAAGCATATATATGCATAGAATCATAGCATTGTCAGGTCTGGAAGGGACCTCAAGGATCATCTATTTCCACCCACCCTGCCATGATCAGGGACACCTCACTTTAGATCAGGTTGCTTGGAGCCACATCCAGCCTGGCCCTAAAAAACCTCCAGGGATGGGGCTTCTATCACCTCCCTGGGAAACCTGTTTCAGTGTCTCACCACCCTCATGGTAGAGAACTTCTTCCTAACATCCAATCTGAATCCACCCTCTTCTAGTTTTGCTCCATTCTCTCTAGTCCTCTCACTACCCAACATCCTAAAAAGTTCCTCACCAGCTTTCTTGTAGCCCCCCTTCAGATAATGGAAGGCCGCAATAAGGTCTCCTCAGAGCCTTCTCTTCTCCAGTGTGTTTCCAAATTTTCTTCTCTATTTCACAGTTTTTGGATTTCATCACTTTTTTTCTCCAAAGGAGAAGGTGGTCACTATTTAGTTCTTGCATGAGAATATGGTTTCATTGTGGGGGAAAAAAAAAAAAAGTCAAAGTTTATTTCACTCCATATATCCTAAATATGCTCATGTTAAAGTGGTTCTTTACTAAGCTATTTATTTTACAACTCAAGCAAAAGGACACTTCTGTCTTAATTAAAATATTATGCATGGTACAACCAATCTTGCTTCAGTCTGGCAGTTTTATTGAGTCTTCCAGTCAGCCTAAATCCTCACCAACAACCTTTTTCCAAGTTCACAAAACATGCAATAGGAAACAGAATTAGAATGTATGCAATTAATTTCTTTGCCTTGATAACAAGGACAAACAGGGAAGACAGAAAGATAAGGTTTCAGATAGGTCATATTTAAATGTAACAGAATCAGGAATGTTTCTTCCCTAAGAAAGCATATAACAAGTGAGTCTTTGGTGTGGTGTTGCCATACATAAGTAAAATGTATGTGGCAGCTTCTACCTTCATGCAAACACAACCAGGCTTTTAACTTTTGAGTGATTTTAGGTTGTCTGTAACCATCTAAGTGAGAAATTTGCAGAGTAATTAAACTGACTGGCAATTTTCTGAACATTAAATTAGCAGAGAGTTTGGGGGTTATAAGATATAAGCTGGAAAGATGGACCATGTCATGAGTGTAAAACAGGCTACCAAGCTCAGAAGTTAGTTTTCAAAGGCTGAAACTCTAATATGGTGGCAAATCACAACTGAAGTTTTTTGAATGTTGGAACACAGGTCATGTGGAGGTTTCACCTTGGCTGTCCACCAGGTACCCACTAAGCTACTCCATTATGCCACTTCCATCAGCAGGACACAGAGAGAAAATATGAAGAAACACACATGATTAAGGAGAAAAGCTGGGAGATTACTTACCAATTACCATCACAGAGAAAACAATTTCACTTGAGAAAATTAATTTATTGCAAATTAATTGTAAGAGGCTAAGATAGTGAGGAATGAAAACAAACCTAAAAATACCTTCCCCCCACCCCTCTCTTCTTCCCAGGTTCAGCTTCATTCCTAACTGTTTCTTGTTCTCCATCTCTGTGTGGTACAGGAGGATAAGAAAACGGGACATGTGTTCAGTTCTTACTGCTTTGTTTCTGCCACTCTTTCCTCCTCACACTCTGCTCCAGCATAGGGTCCTTCACATGGGATACAGTCTTTAATGAACTTCTCTGACATGAGTTCTTCCCATGAGCTCTTTGAGAACTGCTTTTGTGTGGATCCACGACACAGACCTTCAGGAACAGACTGCTCCAGAGTGGATCCCTCACAGGCCACATCTTCCAGGGGACCCTTCAAGAATGGAGTCTGCATGGACTACAGCTTCCTTCAGAGCATGTCCATCCACAGCAGCATAGGGTCCCCCATGGGCTGCAGTGTGGATATCTGTTCTAATGTAGTCCTCTGTGGGTTTCAGGCAGAAAATTTTCATCACTGTGGTCTTCTCCATTGGCTGCAGGGAAATCCTTGTTCCAGTGCTTAGACCACCTCCTCATCCTCCTTCTTCACAGATATTGGTGTTTACATAGTTGTTTCTCTCACATTTTTTCACTCCTTTCTCACAGCTGCAGAGCATTTGCACCCTTTCTTAAATATGTTGTCATACAGGCACTATTAATGTCATTACCTCAGCTTTGGCCAGTGATGGATCTGTCTTAGAACCAGCTGGAATTCGGTTTGTCTGACATCGGGGCAGGGGCAGCTTCTGGTGGCAGAAGCCACCCCTGCAACAACTTGCTGGCTGCCAAAACCTTGACCTGTGGGTCAGAAAGAAGAGACACCATGTAGAGGGATCTTGACGAGCTACAAGACTGGGCCAGCAAGAATTGCAGGTGGTTTAACAATGATAAATGTGAAGTCCTGCACCTAGGATTCAATAGCTTCAATCAGAAGTACAGGCTAGGGTCTGACTGAATGGGAGCAGCATTGCTGAAAGTCCCTGGGGGTCTTGATGTTCAGCAAGTAAATTTTAGTGGCACTCTACAGTCCTGTACAGTTTCAAACTGTATGTTCCTGTTCTTGATATATAGAAAATTATCCTTTGTCATTAAAATCATTGCTAGCTGCTAGTCATTCCAGAAAGTGGAAGACGTCAGTATCTCTTGGGTTAAATTATTGTCCTTTTGGCAATATCACAAACACAACTCTCCCATTAAATGTGAACATTCAGAAGTAATGCCTCTGAAAGAGGAAGGCAAAACAAAAATTACAAGGACAGTGATCATAAGGGAGGGAAAGGGAAGTATCTGCAGAAAATAGTAATAGATTGACAGTGTCCACTCCCCAGGTTACACAATCCAAATGCAAAGAATGTGAAATGGAGACAGACAATATGCCACTTTGGAGATTTAGCTGAATATATGAGAAATTCTATGGATCTGGATTAAGTATCTTAGCATATCACTTAATGCCTTTAGAAGCAAAATGAGGATCGACTTTCCTGTCTGAACCAAGCCAATTAGCTAGCTAACCTTGTAAATCACAATTTCTTTTGTGACCTGGAGCAGGCTGCCCTTAAATTAACAGAATTAGGGATAACTCCACAAGGTATAACAGCTTTGATTTTCAAGGAACAAAAGGTGAATGTCAAAAGATTTGAAAAGCCAGTTTAGTTTATTTAAACACCACAAAGAAATGCAAACGACATTCAAATTGCACAACCTTCATTCACTCATTTCATTATTTTTGTAAAACAAGAACAAAACCACTTTAAAAAATAAAAGTAAGATACATGCCACTGTGGTGGCCAGACTGCCACTTAGTTTCTCTTTCAACTTCCATCAGTGTCTTCACTCTCTTTTTTCATAGAATTTGTTGACTGTGATGCTTCATAACCAACGCAATTCAAGATCTTTGAGAAATGAAATGTTTCCATAAATATCTTCCATAAGTGTTTTGTTGCCGAGTGGAGTTTTGTCCTGACTATCCCAAGGGCTGTAGGAAAAGGATTTAAGCTGGAAGGTACATTAGAAATTCTGAAGACTTTTATCTCTTCCTACTTTGCCAGTTGTGGAATATTCACTTCTAGGAATACAGTGCTGTGGAATCAGAGGTACTAATTTCAAATTTGTGGATTTTTGTGTAATTACATTTTATCCATAGGGATGTCGCAGAAGATGTAGATTCAAGTTTTTTAGTATAATCAGGAGATTGTGTCAAGAGTCACCTGACCTGGTTTTAATAGATGGAAGAGAGAAAATTTATCACATGATTAACTTCCAGGATTGGGAAATGACAAACTGCATGTCACTGAAATAAAGATTCTGTGTGGAGAAAGAATTCATAGAATCCTTAGAATCCATCGCATACCAGGTTGGAAGGGACCTCAAGAATCATCTAGTCCAAACTTGCAGGTTAAGAATAGCTTAACCTTAAGAATAGCTTAAGAATTACTTAGCCTGGAGAAGAGGAGGCTCAGGGGAGACCTCATTGCTCTCTACAACTACCTGAAGGGAGGTTGTAGACAGGCGGGGGCTGGTCTCCTCTCCCAGGCAACCAGCACCAGAACAAGAGGACACAGTCTCAAGCTGTGCCAGGGGAGGTTTAGACTGGATGTTAGGAAGAAATTCTTCACAGAGAGAGTGATTGCCCATTGGAATGGGCTGCCTGGGGAGGTGGTGGAGTCACCATCATTGGAGGTATTTAGGAGAAGACTTAATGGGGTGTTTGGTGCCGTGGTTTAGTTGATTAGGTGATGTCGGATGATGGGTTGGACGTGATGATCTTGAAAGTCTCTTCCAACCTGGTTTATTCTATTCTATTCTAATATAGTTTAAATGAGATGGTCCAGCACCCTGTCAAGCTAGGCTGTGCAGAAGAACAGAAGCCTTGGTTCTCCCCCATTTTCACTAATTTTCACATTTGTAACTCTAGTGACCTGCTCAGTGTCATTCTGGGCTCTGTAATTAAGTGAATTGTTAATCCTTTATTCAGTTAATCATTAAGTTACTAGTCAACCTTTTGATGTACCATATGTTATTGATAAATTTGTAATTCCTGCTAAATCAAAATCATGCCAAAATTACTCATCTATGACACACGTAAACTAAACTGGCCTGGATTTGTGAACAGCTTTGTCTCAGCCAGCTGTGGCATCTGAGGAAAAGGAACCAGCAACCACACAGAGCGATGAATTAAATACTTCTAAAAATCAGTAACTGAGGTTTCAGAATGCTGAAGGATTGAGCTTTAGCA
Organism: Dryobates pubescens; assembly: GCF_014839835.1. Lineage (NCBI taxonomy): Eukaryota > Metazoa > Chordata > Aves > Piciformes > Picidae > Dryobates > Dryobates pubescens. The sequence goes on along the minus strand of NC_071620.1, from coordinate 17,628,285 downwards.
CAGCAAATGTCTTACTGCCTTTACATAAATCAAGAGCATGGCCTCAGCCAGAATAAAGCATGCAGGCAGAATACCCCCAAATGAGAGCTGCAAGAAAATTAGGACTCTTCTGCCCCTTCCTTCCTGCCCACAAATCAGTAAGTCCTAAAGCTGAGAATTTAAGATTGAAAAAATGTTTTGACACTTATGTGATCATCAGGGAGGCAAGCAATATTACTTTTGGAAGAGGCTATATATAGCATGCTTTCTTCCTTAAACCAATATATTATGATTTCTATGTCCTGATGACCTTTAGATGGTCCATGTGCCTGTCTGAGGAAACAATACCAGGAAAACAAATATTTCATTGAATTATAGCCTTAATTCTAATATCTTTAAAATCTGATTGAGCTATTCTGAGAAAATGGCTTTTTCTAAATCTAACTAACTGCTTCATACTAATGTAATAGTTACTGGAGAACCTGGACTTTCAAAAAGACAGAGGCCTCCTTTTCTGGTAGTTTCATTAGTGATATGCTGAGGAACATGAAATCACAGGCTATGTACCTTGAGGGTCTGTAAAAGTGGTCAAGTGAAAGACTTTGAAGGAGTTAAGGAACTGTCACCTTGTGCAATAGGTCTCCAAGGGCAGCTTTATAATCACAAACTATGGCACTGTCGATGTCTGGCAGTTTTGGATCACCTAGGATAAAAGGGTTCACTTTCCTTGCTTGCGGTTATCAGGCATTTGAAATATGATGTCAATCAAATTTCCCACATCAGCAGGAAGGAATACGGAGCAAAATATATGAAAATCTGAGTTGAAACCGTTGCAATCAAGCTTTTGTCCTTGTCTGAAGAAGCTTGGTTCTATCAAGCAGTATAAATTCAGCCGGAGCTCTTCCAAAACTGCTTTCACAAACCACTTTTCAGTGGTTATTTGTAGCTCCCATGATATGTAGATATTCAATACCCTATCAAGTCAATACAGTTATGAAGAAACAAGGAGTCTAGAAACTTTAGGAAATACAATTGAAATAAGTTTTGAAGCCAGGGCATCCAATGTCAATTTAATTTCAGATTTCTTTTTATGTCTTTATTTTTTACTATACATTTCTTATCATAAGGAATTATAAAACAAACTTTTCAAAGCAAATCAAGATGAAATTGCTCCCTAATGGACGACATTTTTTTTTTTTTGTTCCAAGTTAAATTTAGTTAATACTCTCTGAAGGAAAGTATTTATTTTGATGAAGTTGTATTTTCAAAGAGTTTTACTTTTTTCCATTTGTGTTTGCAAATAGTGGATGTATTTAGGTCTGCTCAGTACTTCATCTGCAGAAGTGATGTCTTGCTCTTGGCTATTTTTAATTCTTTCCTTTGATACAAAGGTAGTGCATACTTTCATCTCTTTGTGGGTAAGATCACACACATATTTAATGAGGATACAACAAAGTCCCAGCTATGATTAAAAAATGTCCTACATCATCAAACTGTCTTGGCCCCACGTGATTTCCAAATTATAGTAAATATACATAGCAACTTCAACTCTATCAGTGAATCAAGGGATGTATGTCAGCATTTTGATTCATCACATTTTAAACCACAGTAGAATTTCAGCACTAAAATTGACTCTAAACACAGTTTAAATATTGCCTTGTCTGCTAAACCCATGCAGACTTCAGAATACTTTTAAATTACCACAGAACTTTCTTTTGTTCATGTGCTCCAGTGTTTCAGTGTTTCCTGGTGGACACAAATTTTGGAGCTCACTTACACAAAAAAAATGATACATATGGGGGTTGTATTAGATAACCTTTGGAGGTTATCTAATCCTGCCATGATCAGGGACACTTCACACTAGATCAGGTTGCTCGGAGCCACATCCAGCCTGGCCTTAAAAAACTCCAGGGATGAAGCTTCCACCACTTCCCTGGGAAACTTTTTCCATTGTCTCACCACCTTCATGATGAAGAACTTCTTCCTAAGATCCAATCTGAATCTACCCACTTCTAGTTTTGCTCTATTCCCCCTAGTCCTCTCACTACCTGACATCCTAAAAGTTCCCTCACCAGCTTTCTTGTAGGCCCCCTTCAGATACTGGAAGGCCACAATAAGGTCTCCTTGGAGCCTTCTGTTCTTCAGATTGAACAGCCCCAACTCTCTCAGTTTGTCTCCATAGGAGAGGTGCTCCATTGTTACCACCCAGTGTTACCGTGGCCAAACCATAATTAGCATTGTAATGCCTAAAAAGTGGTTTTGTCTGCTAGCATAGAGTTGTTTTCAATATTGATGCTTGTATTTTTTAATCCCCACAGAATATCTAATCAAAACAAAACTCTGGTTTGTAATTTGAAAAAGGGAGAAGGAGCAAATCATATGCAGACACCACTGAGGTCACGTTTTATTGGGGTTTTTTGGGTTTTTTTGTCAAATCTACTAAAGCTCAGGGAAATCATATATTAGTTGTAAGAAATATGTAGTTCACAACCATAAAATAACTTTTTTTTGAATGCAATATATGGCTACTTTTCCAAAAGGTCTAAAAATTAGTCACCCTGAAGGGAAAACCATAGATGAAAGAGGGAAAGATTATTCAGGGCTGTACTGGCTCTGGCTAGGATGGAGTAGCTTTCCTCAGCATTGCATTTGGTGCTGTGCTCTGTATTTGGGATAAAACAATGTTAACAGCACATCAGTGTTTTGATTACTGCTGAGTAGTGCTCACACAGCATCAAGGCTGTGTCTTCAAACCGTTCCTTCTCTTAGAGGGATAGGCAGCAGGCTGAGAGGGGACAGAGCCAGGACAGCTAATCGAAATTGACCAGAGGAATGTCCCATACCATATGTCATGCTCAGCAATAAAAGCTATGAAAACGGAGAAGGCAGGGCCTATTCATAATTAAGGCATTCGTATTCCCAAGCAACTGCCATGAGTGTTGAAGATCTGCTTCCCAGGAAGTGGCTAGGAATCTGCCTGATGGAAAGTAGGGAATGAATTTTTCTTAGTGTTTTGCATCTACATGACACTTTTGCTTTTCTCATTAAACAGGCATTATTTCAACCTACAAGTGTTTCCATTGTATTTTCTCCCCCTGTCCACTATCCAACATCAGAGGTAGGAAAAAAGCTCAGACTGGCTTCCCACATGCCTCCATAATTTTCAAAATAAGACACTAGCAGGTGCTCTGAAAAGACCATGGGATGAAAGTCTTCAAAGAACAAAGTGTGACATGCTTCTACTTCCTACTTTTTCCAGCCAGCAATGCAATCCAAGCAGACAGATATCAAAGAAACAAAAAACCCCACCCCAAATACCTACTAATGACTTCCAAAACAGAACACATTTGAAGCTGATATCCACACACTTGGTTGAATCACAGTAATCCATCATATCTTTAGCAGTTTGTCACCAATACATGTAAAACTTTTGGAAGGCAATCTGCAGGCATTTTGTGTAATTGCTCCTTTGTTTGTTCTGTGTCTTAAGAGTAGACAATATTATACTGTGGTGGGTTTAGAGGCAGACCTTTCAATTTCTAAAGACTTTCAGAAAAGTGAAGGTTATTCTCAAATAAGAATCAACAAGACTAAAAATATGAATGTGACAGTTGCTGAAAAAGCAAACAAAAAACCAAACCAAACAAAACCAAACAAACATCAACTACAACAAAATCCACCCAAATCTAGAATTGTCACCATCCTTCAGTGAATAGACAATGACCTAATAAATTGCTAGATGGTAATGACCAAAACAAAGAGCACAGGAAGTTCCACCTCAGCATGAGGAGACACTTCTTTACTGAGGGGGTGCTGGAGCACTTGAACAGGTTGCCCAATGAGGCTGTGAAACCTCCTTGGGAGACTTTCCAAACCCACTTGGATGAATTCCTGTGTGGCCTGCCCTAGGGGATGCTGCTTTGGCAGAAGCATCAGACTCAATGATCTCTGCAGGTCCCTTCCAACTTCTATCATTCTGTGATTCTGTGAAAACACTGCTAAACTCAGTTTCTAACTCAGTCATCCTTTGGAATTTTACTTCACTCCATAAACTTTGCATATTTGCTGGTGATATTCACATTTTCCAAATCTAAGAATATGACCTAGAAGTCAAAGGAATTTCTGAAGCTTAGACTGCTTAAAGTCATATCCAGGTCTAGAACACAGATTATTTAATGTGATTATATTATTTGAAATCTGAGCCTATTTGATATATTATCAAGAATACAACAACAATATTTCTCTCTAACACCTTTTTTTTTTCTTTTAATAATGGAAGAGGGAGATTTTCAGTCGACTAAGAGGGTGGAGATCTGGTAAACTGGAGAGAGTGAAATATCACTTCAGAAATGATGTCACACTAAAGCTACACCAAATGTGAAACACATTTCTATGTTTCAGACTTTGACTATAATCTGAAATTGAACCACAGACATCCAGACAAGTACCAAAGCAGTCCAAGTAGCAAAGTGGCTAAGGGAACAAGAATGACCTTTTGTAATAGCTTCCTATTTCAATTTCTTTAAAGCAGATAGTAAAAATAAGGGCCATGCAGAGGATTCCACACTGAAATAAACAAAAATTGCATTTGTTTCTGCTTGTTACATCATCACATCCTTTCCTTTTAGCCCTGATAAGACTAATGTCTGCTCAAAGCTGCAGTCATTTGCCTTATGATGAATGAGTTACTGGCCTCATATGAGTGTAACTCATATAGATGGGAATCACCACATGAAGGCCATCATTATTACTGGTGTTAATTGTCAGATAAAAGATAATGTAATAAAAGACTAAGTAATGTGAAGGATTTGTGTTGCTGTGCTATCTTGTATATATGTAGATAGATTATTAGCTACCTTTTAATTACCCAGATAGCAAGAATGATGTAAGAAATTGAAAGAAGAATAATCTCATGCTTTGTGTGCATTCAAATGTTATCTAATGCAAAATCTTTATTGTCGCCCAGGAGCTGTCTTCATAAATCATTGGAGATGATAGCAAAAGTCCTCAGCAGTCACCATCTGAAGTGATTAGTTTCCTCAACCTTGAGACTGAAAGCTATTTGCTGTAATTATACTGAAGACATGACTTTGTCAAACCTGAAACATTGCCATGTATATTCTACATGGAGGTCCCTGTTCTTCCCCTTGGACACTTTTTTTTTTTTTAGTCAGTGGAAGTTCTGTGAGCAAAACAGAAATTGGAGATGACCTCTTAGGGATAATTAGTATGGCACAACAACTAGTTTGTGAACAACCACTTCCAGAATTTTCTAATGCTGTCAGAAGGCATGGCTCATTTCTTATCTTTCTTCTTTACCAGACAATTGTCTCCTAACAAATCAAAGTTATTTTCTTTCCTAACTAGTCTACATCGGATTTCCAAAGTCTTTCTTAAATTCAAATGTATCTTTGTCAGGAAAGAGATTTAAACAGCTTTCAGACTTCTCCACCCTAATGCACACTTGCACACATATATGTTTGATATACAATAGTGGCCCAGATTAGTTCATGGATAGTCTTAACAGCTGAAGAGAGGTTGGCTTTCTTCCCTACAGTCACCTCCATGACATTATTCTCAATTAAGGTCAAGAGATTAGCTCTCCAGAACCATTGCATTGTGTCACCAGTGATTCCTAAAGAGCTATATAAATGCAGATGAGGGAATGAGAAGAACAGAGAAGGAGGTGAGATGGTGCACAGAGCTCCATTAGGTCACCAGAATCAGGATTCTTGACCTTTGCCCAGCTCTCACACTGATTTCTAGTGAAACAAGTAACTTTCCCTGTATCTCAGCTCTTGTATTTAGATAAATTACACACTTTTATTTGTTTCCTGTCATTAAAATCTAGATAGCAAAGTATTAAGGCAGCAAATTACAGTGTGTCAAACATAAACAGGACCTTTATCTGAGCTGAGGACTTCAGATGGTTTTACAGTGTAATAAAAGAAAAAAAAATATAATTGTCATCAATATAATTACACTTTCAGTATTAATAATATATAGTAAATTCTGAAAACTTTGTAAATCTTAACATTTTCACTGGAAGATAATGTTGCATTTTCTGTGTTGTGCATTAAACTTCAATTAAGGCGTGAAACAACAGGACAATAGAGGGAAAGGACTAAATTTCAGATGTAACTGTGGTGGTTTTAGGCTATGCCTTTAAAATTTAGTTACAGATTTTGAGCAGAGAAGTAGAAAAATATAAATAAATCACTATTGGGTGTAACAAGGAGAACAAAAGATTATTGTAAACTAATTCATTGGAGAGAGATCTGCTATAAAATTAGCTGTACAAAAACAATTCTCTCTCTTTTCTGATCTCTTCTCTGCTTGCTTCACTCAGGAGAGATTAAACTGCTTTTTTTCTGGTTGACCTTGGCTGTGTTGTTTAGTTGAGTCTAACTGTGCTTTCTCTCTGCTCCTCCTCTCTCTTGGGACAGGGGGATAGGGGAGGGCAGGGGAACGGTTTCCCTGGTCTCTGAGCAGGGGCTTTTTGTGTTGTTTGTTAATTGCAAATATCTGCATAATATTGTAAATACTGTGTATTTTGTACATATTCATTGCATTCCATTGTAGAGTGTAGTTTTGCTTGTAAACACAGCTTCCATTTGCTTTTAACTGAGGTGGTCTGGCAAAGTTAATGCTGGGGGGGCGGAATTTCAACCCACCACAGTAACTCACCAATTATCAGAGTTTCAAGCCCGCCCTTCCATTATTTCCAGACTCACTAGCAATTACCTTGACTACTCTGCCCTGGTGAGGCCACATCTCAAATATTGTGTCCATTTCTGGGCCACTCTGTTCAAGAAGGACTTCAGGGAACTGCTTGAAAGAGTCCAGTGCAGAGCAACAAAAATGATTAAGGAACATCTCCCTTATGTGGAAAAACTGAGGGAGCTGGGGCTCTTCAACTTGGAGACTAAGGGATGACCTCAATCATTTTTATAAATATATAAGGGATGAGTGCCGAGAAGTTGGAGCCAGGCTCTGCTTCGTGATGATCAATGACAGGACAAGGGGCAATGGGTAAAAGCTGAGACATAGGAAGTTCCATGGAAACATGAGGGAAAAAAAATTCACTGTGAGCATGACAGAACACTGGAACAGGCTGTGTAGGGGGGTTGTGGAGTTTTCTTCTCTAGAGATATTCAAGACCTGCCTGGATGCATCTGTGTGTGATCTGCTCTAGGTGATCCTGCTCTGGCAGAGGGGTTGAACTGGGTGGTCTTTCAAGGTCCCTTCTATCTTCTAGCATTCTGTGATTTTATTTCCAATTGTCTTTTCCCCTTGACTCACTATAGGCCCCTTCCCCCCCATATCCTATAAGCAAGTTAAGCAGTTTATCTGAAGTGATGTGGAGGCTCTAGCTCATTTGTGATGTGGAACCTCCCTTTATGACTCTTTCATTGTTGGGAGAGATGGGCTAGATGAGATAATAAGAAAATATGAGGATTTTAATTGCTGAATAATTATTACTAGCATAGTTGGCAAAATGTAACTCTCTGAAGGGTTTGGGAAAAACATTAAAAGTCTGTGTGCAAAAGTAGCCATCATGAAGTGTGTTAGGCCTCTATAAAATAATGTTGATAATAAAATAATTAAAGGGCGCTTTGGGGTATGGATGAAAGCAATACTTTATAAAAAACAATAAATTGCCACTTCCTTAAATTGCTGAATTAATAAAAAGTAGTCAAAAAAAAAAGAAAAAAAAAGAAAAAATATTTGATTTAATACACTGTCATTTTGTATAACTTAGAATTATTGAAGTAATAAAGTTGAAATGGGGAGTTAGATAACCTTTATTACACTATTACTCTTTTTGCTCGCAAGAGGACTTTTAGACATTCATTTTAAAAATACAAGGATACAAGGTAGCTAATAACTGCTAGATTTTTTTGTTACCCTTGTTAATTCTGCTAATTAAAGTTTATGTCCTGAAATGTAAAACAATACCCTTTGCAGTGCAAAAAGAGCATCCACACAAATTGTGATGAATCACATTTAAATCAGGTAGCTATTTTCCAGGAGAAAATTTGGAATTACTGAACAAAAAAAGCACTCCTGTTACACCATATATTTCTCACAAAGTACAAGAAGGCTGAAATTTTCCCATGGTTGTACTAACTGCATACAATCTGTTTATGCCCCAGTTTCAGGTTGCACTGGATGTAGAGGTTTGTAAATAAACGTTATTGACCAGTAAATGCAGTTGACCAATTCTGCTCATCATATATTAGGAAAAGTTCATTGTCCAGACCCTCTCTTACGATTATGAAAAGATAACCAAAAAAGAATACCAGTAGGTTTGTCTTGGTTTTAAGCCTCAGATCTAAAAGTATTGGGGAAATTCAATTAGCCCATTAGTGTATTAGATTTAAAGGGAACATTGAATTTCTGTAGTAAAAAATAGATAATGGTTTTCTTTTTTCACTAAGATTTTTTTTTCCTATTGTCTTACCCATGGACAAGCTTGGACTGACACCTGAGTAACATTTGTCTTCCCTGATTTTCTTTTGCCAGCTTTGTGACTGGGTTTCTTGAAGAGACCTAGTTCCTCTTTAATACTTGTCCATAATTCTTTGCCTTGTCTTGCAATCTTCATTGAGTTAAGTTGCTTTCATATGCAAGGGTTCTAAATCTAACTCTTCATGAGAATTTATTGTTCTTAGGACTGGGACAAGTAATATATGTCAGCCATCCAATTAGTCTCCTGTAATGCACTTTTCAATTGCCATGCCACTGCAACAGCTCATTGCAGAGTTAATCGGGCTGACTGTAGCAAGCAGGCATACACAACTGGGGAGGGTTTCTTTCCTCCACAATTGGATACGTCAGTATTTCTTCATGTGGATCTTGTTTCCTGTATATTATGACTTGGTCCTACTAATCTAGTCAGGAAAAAAATCCTCAGTATTTCTTCTGATTCAGATTGGATGTTAGGAAGAAGTTCCTCATCATAAGGGTGGTGACAAACTGGAAGAATTTGCCCAGGGAGGTCGTAGAAGCTCCATCCCTGGAGGTTTTCAAGGCCAGGCTGGTTGTGGCTCTGAGCAACCTGATCTAGTGTGAGGTGTCCCTGCCCATGGCAGGGGGGTTGGCACTAGATGATCCTCAAGGTCCCTTCCAACCCTAGCAATGCTATGATTCTATGATTCTGATTCTATGTAATAAAATTTGTAAAAGTAAATGTTATCTACAAGGTCCATTTGCAGCTGTTAATCTGAAGAAGCTGAATATTCACTTCAACTTTTGACTTGTTAAAAGGTAAAACAATTGGAGAGTTCTGATATATCAGTAACCACAATAGTTAGTTCTCAAAAGCTTTAAACGTCAGTCATGATTCTCTCCATTCTGGTACACTAGTTCATGAGACATGAGATCTCACTTTTATGGCATAATTCTTCTTTCTCTCAATTCTGAAACCCTTATTCACTTAAATCTGTCCAATGAATTGATTAAATAGCAGGCTGAAAGAGTTTTTCCATAGCAGTATACTAAATGAAGATTCATAGGACCTCAGCACCACTACAATCAAAGAAAAACTATTATAAAATAATTAGAAGAAATAATGAATTATAATAACTTAAAAGACTAGGAGTTTTTTTCTCTTTATTGAATAATTAGCAAAAAAATCCCATGCACAGAGCCAGAAGATAAACTTGAACAAGTTTTGATCTTGTCAGATACTTCTACAGATAAATACAGAATTGAAGTTGGCTCTAACCAAGAACAGCTATGGAATTTCTTTAGGAAAATGCAGACTTCTTACAAAACCAGGACTGGTATTTTCCACATTGGCAGCATTGGTGTTGTAAAATTATTTAAGGAATTGCATGTATGGCTTGCAATTTGTATTTTCATAGCCTATTGTTTTTCTCATTTCATTTGTTTTTTGGGTTTTTTTAACTACGGTTGTCTTTTTTGTTGTTGTCCGTTTGTTCTTTTTGTTTGTTTTCAAATTAATATGTTGGGTTTTTCTTTTGTCCTCTGTGAGGTAGGAAAACAAGACCTCTCCAAATCTCCACTTCTGTACTTGTATTGAAAACAAATGTGTACATTTATTAAAGTGACTTTATTCTCTTAAGTTTTGAGGTGGTTTCACCTTTCATGCTGTGATCTTTGCTGTGCTTCCAGAGTTACAGAGGATAAAATAGTTCTAGTTAGAGCGAGGCTCCCTCCTTTTTCCCTATGTACTTGTTAACTGTTTAGTGTTATCCTTCCTCCATGACCCTGGTGCAGGTAGTTATCAGTGTCCTGAGAAGCTCCATTAGCTTAGATTAACCATGCTCCTTAACAGATCATTTCCTGTCCATCTTCATTGCTTCTGACTAGAAAGTGGTCTAAAAAATATCAGTGAATATTTTAACACCCAACCTGCAGAGATCAGACCCAAAACCACGACCATGAAACTTGTAAAAAGAAACTGCAAGCTGTTCAGATAGTTGTTGTCTTCTAGGTATATCAGAAATCAATAGACTTGTTATTTCGGTAGGCTAGGATACATCCCACTTCACTTTCACAGTTTCAGCAACTAATGCAAACAAATTGTCCAAGCTTCCTTTACAGTCAAATGAAAAACAGATAAAAAATCTGATTCACCCATTTTAGGACTACCATCAAAGGTCACTGGAATAAATCCCTTTTTAGATGTGGTTATGTCTCATTATTGGCAACAAGAAAACCCTGTATGATTTGCTCTAAACTCTTAGCTCTAAGGCTAGAGTTGGAGGAGATGAAGTCCTCCCTTAGTAAGTATAGGTTATCCAACCTCCCTCACACTTTACCTGTAAAATATTCCTTTGCAGTTTAAAGATTCTAATCCTCATCCCTTGCCATGGTTCATTTCCATTGTCATTGCAAAACCATCAGTTTTCCATAGATTGTTTTTTTTTTTTTTTCAAATGGCAGTGTGGTGCTAGAAAACAAGACTGAGGAAAAAAATCATGAAATACATACTTCAGTTCACAGGTTCTTGTGGGCAAACACCACATGGTGCTTCCACAGGAAACAACAGGGTTTTAATATGGAAAACAGTTGGGAAAAGAAAGTACTATGAGAAAACATACAATTCCTCATAGCATGTGGCTGAAATAATTGTCACACAGCTTTGTTCCGATATCCACTTTTTTTAGGTATTTCAGCCTAATTTGGTGCCCCACTGACTTACACTGAGTGTTCTGCAGACACTGGAATGTCACAGAAAATGGCATTCTTCATGCAGTCTAACTTATTGATATTAATGACTTCCCTACTGACCAAGATGTCTAGATATGTCCTTTCAACAATTTCAATGCAAAATTACATTTTTCTATGTAGTGGGTTGACTCCAGGCGAAGCCAAACACCCACCCATTGTCTTGCTCAATCTTCTCTTCTGTGGGACAGGGCAGAAATATAAAGGCAGATGTGAAGACTTGTGGATCTAAATAATTATAATGTAACAAGCAAAGCAAAAGCTGCATACACAAACAAACAAAAAGATTAATTCACTCACTGTTTTGCATTGGCAGATACACAGCCATTTCCTGAAAAACAGGGCCTCAACATGTGTAACAGTTACTCTGGAAAAAGAAACACCGTAACCACAAGCCTCCATCCATTTTCTTGTATTTTCCCAGAGATCTTATTGCTGAGCTCAGCACTGTACAGTATGAGATAAGCCTTTGGTCAGCTGGGGTCAGCTATTCATGTTGATCCTCCTCCTAACCTCTTGCTCACCCTCAGCCTACTCTTTCAAGAGGAAGAGAAAAAAGCTTGGATGCTATGCCAGCACTGATCAGCCATAACAAAAATGCTGGTGTGTTATCAAGTCTGTTTTAGCCCAAAATGTAACTCACAGCACCATATGGGCTGCTATGAGAAAAGTTAACTCTATCCCAACTAGTCTCAGCACGCTGTGATATGGAATAGAAGGGACGGAATTATCACGCAAAATTTGTTCCTTAAAAAAAAAATAAATTACATTCTGATTCTTTCACAGGTTAGGTGAAAGAGGGAACTCCTTGATATTCTTATTCTCTGTCTTTAAGGGTACATTTTTTTCTGTCATTAGGCCAGGCTGTACCTAATATTATTTTGATAAAAAGCTTATTTAGAATTTGTTGCTTATTTCTTTCCATGTTAGCACTTCATTGGTATATATTGTCTTGTAATTAACAGGGGTTTCAAGGTTTCAAATGCATCCTCTATAGGCTTTGCTACAGAATATTTCCTCTGGAGTTTGTAAGAACATAGCAAAACTCCAGGATCCTGTGATCTTCTGGAGGCTTTTCTACAGAATATTTCCTTTAGGAGTTGTGATACCTTCTGTTTTTCTGGACAATTCTACTGATAACAAACACAGTCTAGATAGTTCTTTTGCTTTTGCTATCAACAGTTTAGGTGCTTCCTTCTTTAGAGGCATAAAATCCCCAAGTTTAGGAGCTGAAATGTTGCTGTGTTTGTATAATGAAAAGATTAGTTGTGTCTTTCTTTGTGTATGTTTGGGTTCGGGTTTGGAGGAAGAGAGTGACCTTCTGATATGTTAATTGTGCATACCAGTGAATCAGAAGTGAGATGTATGAAAGCTACACCAGAATTTAGTGATGCATCCTTGCTCTGAATTAAAATACATGCATATATTTAAATTATTTTGGAAGAAAAGAGCAGAAGACCAATGAAGAAGAAAAGAGATGTCTCAACGTAAAGAGAAAGACTCTACTAGTAACTGAGTTTCTTTCATTGATATATATTCAAATAACATTAAGTAAATTTCTGTTTGGACAACACACTCCTCTTTAAATATTCTTCATGTAGGAAATTTGCATCTGCCAGGCAGCAGAGAAAAAGGATAAGGGGAGAGATGTTCTAAATTTGTTAAAGTCCTTAAAATAGAAGCCTAGGGCTCAGGGATGGTGAAGTAGGCCTATCGAATGACGACAGCAAAAAATGTATGCACCATATAATAAAAATACTCTGTGACATAGTAAAGCAATTCTTCTTATGATTTACTATAGTTCCTAGTCTGTCTCCCCAAAATAACTGGTAGTGTTGGCATAAATTTATTCTCTGTGTTGCTTTAAACTCTGCCTCCTTAGGGGCTTCCCATATGATTAAAGGCACATATCTCATTTAAGGGTTCTACCCTGCACTCCTCCGTACATGCAGAATCAGTGGGATTCTCATTCATCTGACTTCTGGGATAGACCTAAGAAGTTCACTCACTACTATTTTTGATAGACTAATTAGAAGCAAGTTGTATCTCTCAGTGAATTTACTTAAGGAAATTGGTCTTCTTTTTCTTCATGCAGTCTGAAAGCTTATCACAACACCCACCCTAAAAATTTCTGTAGTAAGTAATGTTTAATTTCGATAAGATATTAGTGCAGTCTCATTTGAAAAGATGTTTCAGAGTAAAGGCAAAATGAAAATTGATCTTATATATCAAATACTGAGAATATTAAGAGACTTAGTGAAGTTCACTAAGAACTTTTCAATTATCTTTTTTTCTTTTTCTCTTTCTCTTTCTTTTTCTTTCTTTTATTTCTCTTTCTTTTTTCTTTATTTTATTTTCTTTTTTTCTATTTTTTTCCTGTGGTAATCATAGTGACCATTAAATACAAAATAAAGCTGATAGAATAATTACCACTTTGCATTTAACTAAACAATCCATTTGACTATTCTTTGTGCTGGCAGATATTTGTGTCTGAAAAAAAATATTTATACCTCATCATTTCTTTTGGTCCTTATCACACTTGTCTGTTTGGCAAAAAGATTCAAGTATTAACCTTTCCACTTCACTAGTGGAAATGAAAGAAGAGGGAGGACCTGGATAAATTTTGTTCCTGCTGCCTCTGGATGCTCAAGGGAACTATGGCTACTTGTGGCAGTCCTTTGTGGCTTTTTGTCAAGGATTAGGGCTGGCCATGAGACAAATGACAAATGCTCTCTATTAACCCCTCTCCCTTCCCAAAGGGGAAGAGAAATGGAATAAGGGAAGTAGATTGATGGGCTGGGAAAAAAAAAGTCCTAAACCAGCTTTAATGAAAATAATAGCAATAAAATGAAATAGATACAAATAGATACAAAACTAATATTGAACCCAACCTGTTGATGGCAATTACATCACCATCACCACTGATGCTGTGAGCAGGCACCGAGGAACTCTCTGGACTCAGCAGCAGATGGGAAATAGCTCAGGAGTTGGGTTTTGGAACTGGACTCAGGAATGAACAACTTAGAATCAAAGGCTGAATGGAGAGTCCTGCTCAGACATCAGCCACTGAAGAAAAGGCTTGACCCTCATGATCTGTCAGCTTTATACTGCACATGTCATATATGCAATGGAATTGCTTGTCTGCATTGTGTCACCTGTCATGTCTGCTCCTCCCCTCTAACTTTCTGCACTCTGCAATATGTTACACAAGATTTAGCTGTTACCTTGGTCTATGAAGGAGCAAGTCTAAACAAGAATCTTTCAGCAGCCCAGCCCTTGGCAGCAGCTCTCACCATCAGCATTACCACTGCTAGAAGCAGACACTATCTGTGCAAATGTGCCCTGAAGTTCAGAACGTGCCCTCACTCATAAGAGACTGAGCCGATAAGTCAAATCACTGAACAAAATTATTTCTGTTTTAGCTCACACCAGGACACTTGTATAATATGGGAACAGCCTTGCCAGGAAACTTAAAGTAGACCTCAAAGCAAAGACTATTCAAATGGACATATCTGTGCAGGCTCTAGAACAGAGCCTATGCTGGAGATTCTGAATATATAAGCAGAGTTTACATCCAGCAGATCTCAATATATGATTATTTCTTTCCCATCGATTGTAAACTTGGATGATAATTACAGAAACCTCTCATTCATGTTTGAAGAATGAATGTTATTTGAGCTGTGTATGGGCAATAAAATACTAAAATCATTATTCACTTTCAGGGTCAGTGTCTGCAGTAAGCCTCCACTGTTTGAATGTACAGACTGCTGAAACTCCAGTGTTTGAATGTATTTTAGAAGAGACTAGGAGAGAGGTTCACAAAAATAGTTATTTTAAAACAGGCTTCTGAATTTGAACTAATACTCACTGGGTATTATTGTATACTCAGTCTGACCTGTTTCTTGCCTTGTCTAATATAGTGTAAGGTGTTTGTGAAAGGCTTTTAGTCGTATTGCCTGGTGGTAGGTGCATAACTGGATGAACTGCAGTTTGAAATGCTACACATCTTCTGAGATATCCTTTTCAGACTAGAGGTGAGGATGTAAGAGACAAAACATTCAGAAAGCAGCTTACACTCAGTTACCCACAGGCCAATTTAGTTATATTCTTAGAAGGATGACTCATTCTGCCAATACCACTATATAAAAGAAATGGCCTACACTTCATAAAATAGCATTTCACTTTACATGGTGTCCTGAAGGGACAAAAAGCCTCAAAAATGGGGCAGGAGCCAGCAGGCCTGTTTTTTTCAGGAAATTGCCCACGTTGCCCAGGCTTGTCTGAACATGCCTTGGGGTCCAAGTGGGCCAGGTGTATGCGCCTTTGGCCACGTTTGGAGAAAACTCATTCTACAGGTTACAGTGTCAGGTTTTTAATCTCTTAATCTTTGTTATCATTGGCCATCATCTTCTCAGGAAATCTATAAATACCAGCCCAAAGTGCCAGTGCCTTGCCTTGCAATTGTCCAAACTCTGGGAGAAGTCACAAGCCTTGCTTGGAATCTGAGCTGTGCTTCAGTTTACCCAGACTGCAAGACCCCTTGCTGTATGCATTGTAAAAAGCCCAGGAGCAGACAGATGTGTCTTGCCAGGCTGAGAGGCAAACCCCAGGAGGAGCTGAGAGTTTTATTGGAAGAAGCAACAAGCACCGCTGTGAAGATTGCAGCTAAAGAACCTCTCCCAAACAGGCAGAGCTACAAAGCCAACAAGCCCTGCAAGTTTCGGCAACAACCTCTTTTCTACAAAGCTTTCAGCTGCAAAGCCTTTGGAGATAAACCCTGTATGTGCCTTAGCCACAAGCTGCAGGAGCCAACAGAAAGTGAAACTGTGTTCCTGCAGCTTTCACGTGGTCGACGCCATTTTGGTTTTGTTTAAATCCCCACCTGTGCTGCATGGTACCACGATCAGTGAGTAATTACAAACTCTGATTTCTATAAGCATCTGTTAAAGGTCTGTTGCCCTAGAGAATTCTAGAGTTTCCCCCCCTTGTGGGCAATCTCTGGCATGTTGCCCATGCTCTCTTTTTTCTTTACAGCTTAAATTGCTGTTTCTTGTTTCTGGAGTTTTGCTCATAATGTTTAAATTGTTACATGTTCCTGCTGGTGAGGTATCTGTTCCACAACCAAATATTTTGAACCAGTAAATAGGTTTTATGAATATTTTTCCATGGTATTTTTTTAATTAATAAAGTTATTAATGTTTTAATCATTCCACCTATGGATTATTAATAACCTCCTTATGATCATAACACGAGGGCAATTCACTATGACATTTTGATTTTTAATAGAGAATTGGCTATAAGGTATATCTCTGTTTACAGAAAAAATAAATCCATATGTAACACAGAAGCCATTTTCTAAAATAATGTGAAGAATTTATGTAAAATGATATCAGGCTTCAAGCATGTCCATAGGCAATATTGTGAAGCATCTCCTGTGGCTTTGCTATGTGATCTGGAAGTCCAAGAAGTATAATTTAGTAATCTAACTGAAAGAGTCACCAAGAGATAAAAGCATTGGATTGAGAAAATTCGTTTATACAGAATAAGATGTTCTGTAGCTTGCTGAAGGTTGTGCTAATCATACCTGAAAAAGAGAAAATGGAAATAGTATGAAGTTGAACTAAGGACACTTTCATTAGATAATTGGTAGAAGAAACAAAACAAGCTTATTCCACTAATTTTCAATCAAACAAACAGCTCCCAAAAAAAGTGGATCAAATGCAAGACTTGCCCTTAACTCAATTTTCTTTTTACCAACATGGGAAAAGTGATCTAAAAGTAAAAAGTGAAAATAGTAGAGGCCAGTGATGCAGCTCATTCTCCAGAACAATTCTGCCCTCTCAGGCTCTTAGATTTCTTTCATAATATGACTAAAGAAAACAGGATTCAATACTCTCAGTTTCATTTATCTTTCTTAGAAGTCCAGCCACAGCACACTGCAATTGTGTTAGTGGTTATTTAGGCTCGAGAGACTGTAGAGACCTACAATTTGCTTTGGGTTTGGGTAGCTTTCTAGACTGTTTGGTTTAACCGTTCTTGCAGAGGAATGTGACAGCAGGGGGATTTTTAAATTATTTTTTTAGGCTAATTTAAGACTGTTTTGAATTCTTAGTTACTTGCTAAAAAGAGTAACTCTAATCAGCAGGACACATGTATAGATTAATCCCTGCAAAAGCCCACGCAAGCAGAGAGTTACAGCCACATGTTGTTGCAGTCTCAAGGATTTAGGGCTTTCTCAAGGGCTGTTCACTACCCACAGGAGCCCTCCAGGAATGGCCACAACATGGTGAGCAGCTGGGCCACAATAGGCAGCATGCACACAGGCAGGAGAGCAACTGCAGCCAAGGTCCTTAGCCATGCTTGGCATTCCTGGTGTCACACAGCTCTGAAGCAGGACAGAAAAGCTATTCAGTCTAGAGTGAGCAGCCTGAAAGCAGATTTTAACCTCTATTTTGGCAGAGACAGAAGTGACACACTGGCAGGTTTCTCATTACGCCCATCCTGCTCAGTGTTCAGAGTAGTACTGGCAAGCCTAAGTGAGGGAAGCAAATCACAGGGGACAAATCTAGTTGTAAAATGGAAGAGCACGCAGAAGATCAGCAATAACCAGAATTTCAAACTTGCTTTCCTTCCATTTCCTTTTATCTTTGTTTTACTTCCATAACCTTACTGCCCTTATCTCCATCTGTGCCTTCCTTTATTGTTGTCTGACTATAAGAGTTACATCTCTTTGTTTTGCTGTAGGAATGATGACGATTGGCTCCTGTTAGGAACAGGTTCAGAAGTTCAGTTTTTCTGAGCTCTCGCTGACTTCAGGCACTACAAAGAATATTAAGATGAAACTATGTCTCCTGTGTTATGCTTCTGCAGGCTTCAAACTCAAATTAGCTCAGTAAATAATTTTGGTACATGGAAAACAAGAACCAGATGAAACTTACCACTTCATAAAAGCTATTTCTGGGTGCAAATGCAGTACAATTTCAGGTAGGAAAATCAAGACAGTGATGACACTGAAATCAGCCTGAGCTGAGCTCCGATGATCAACTACTTGTGTTTATCTCATTTTCACCTTATTCCCTGCATGGGTGGATGGTACCCATGGTGGTACCATGGGTTTTAAGAATTCAAAAGTTAGTGCTTCAACATAGAAGGTCTAGTGCATTATTATTTCAAAGTCCTTGATTCTGTAAGGTGTTAAGGCACTTTAAATCTGATCCAACACAGGACATGAACTTAATCCTTGCCATAAGCTCAGACATCTACTTAGCTTTAAACAGTAGTAGCTCCAGGGCTGTATCTGAAGTCATTGACAAAGCTTTCACTTACTGTGCAGGACACTGGTGACAGAATTGCAATATATTGACAAAACCCAGGTTTTTAAGCATCTTCATAAATCATCTGGCAGCTATGTGGGGTTGACAGCAGGCCAACAAGATTTTGAGGTTTCCTCATGCTACTGTGTGGTCTCTGATCTGTTGTCTTCCCTTCTGTCAGCTTTGAGGCTGCCTAACCCTCCTATAAGAATAGAATGGAATAGAATGGAATAGACCAGACCAGGTTGGAAGAGACCTTCAAGATCATTGCGTGCAACCCATCATCCAACACCATCTAATCAACTAAACCATGGCACCAAGCACCCCATCAAGTCTCCTCCTAAACACCTCCAATGATGGTGACTCCACCACCTCCCTGGGCAGCCCATTCCAGTGGGCAATCACTCTCTCTATGAACAATTTCTTCCTAACATCCAGTCTAAACCTCCCCTGGCACAGCTTGAGACTGTGTCCTCTTGTTTTGGTGCTGGTTGCCTGGGACAAGAGACCAACCCCCTCCTGGCTACAACCTCCCTTCAGGTAGTTGTAGAGAGCAATGAGGTATCACCTGAGCCTCCTCTTCTCCAGGCTAAACAACCCCAGCCTCTATTTCTAGACATCCCTGTCTTTTGGTCTGCAAAGCACTCATTTTCCTTAATCTGCAGAAGATAATTAACAGATACCTGGAAAAGTTTTGAAGCCTAATTTTCCTATAGGCACAAACAACATCCCTGGGAAAAAAAAAACACCAAACAACAACAAACCCACAGCAACAACAACAAACAAACAACAAAACAAATAAACAAAAAAAAAAAGGACAAAGTGAAAGATTATCAGAACCCAGGAGTTGTTGTTATATGTACTTACAACAAAAGGAGCGTTGGATTATCACATACCTGTCTAACACCTTTGCAGGCATAAATGCCACATAAGATTGGTATTTGTAATCTAGATAACCTTACCTGTATGAACAGGTATTCTACTTCTTTACCAAAAAAACCAAACCCTTCCTTACAGAGAACTTGGTTATCCTGTGCTTGCTTTGTTATGACACTCTGACCTGTGACAACTGAGATTTTGTACAGCAGGAACACAGCTCATCTACTTCTACATGAGAATGTACCGAGGAATCAGGTATCTGCACCAGTTTGAATACATTGCCAAGCCTCTCTATGGAAATT
Organism: Dryobates pubescens; assembly: GCF_014839835.1. Classification (NCBI taxonomy): domain Eukaryota; kingdom Metazoa; phylum Chordata; class Aves; order Piciformes; family Picidae; genus Dryobates; species Dryobates pubescens. The sequence continues at coordinate 17,608,613 of NC_071620.1, read as the reverse complement.
TCAGAGGTGATCAGATACTGTGTTCCAGAAGGAAGGAAGGACAGAAGATTAACTCCTACCATGTCCTTTTCTTTTCAATCATGTAAAAAACGAATGAATGATGGTTAGAGAATAGGAGCTCCTTTCATGTAAGAAATGGGAAAATCAGGCTCCTTTTCATAGAATCATAGAATTGTCAGGGCCAGAAGGGACATCCAGGATCATCTAGTTCCAACCCCCCTGCCCTGGGCAGGAACACGACACTAAATCAGGTTGTCCAGAGCCCCATCCATCCTGGCCTTAAAAATCTCCAGGGATGGGGCTTCTACCACTGCCCTGCAAAACCTGTTCCAGTGTCTCGCTATCCTAGTTGTGCTACTCCTGCACTACCTGACATCCTAAAAAGTCCCTCACCAGCTGTCCTGTAGGTACCCTTCAGATACTGGAAGACCACAATAAGGTCTTCTTGGAGCCTTCTCCTCTCCAGACTGAGCAGCTCCAATTCTCCCAGTCTGTCTTCATAGGAGAGATGCTCCAGCCCTCTAATCATCCTTGTGGCCCTTCTCTGGAACATTTTCCTCTTTCTGATTTGTTATGTAAAGTGTTCTAAGTAATGGCACTTTCCCATGTAACTATGTTCTCTAAAATAACTTGCAAGATACTAAGATTAGCTAAAATATCATTTTGATAGTGTATGTTGAAAGATTTTGAAAAGAGATCTCTGTCTTCATTCTATGATTTCAAGAGTCACTGAGAAAATTAGAAGGTATCTTTAAATAGCCTTATTTTATGCCTAGTTTTAAGTCACACAAAGATTTGCATTCTAGAGTATATGTAACATGTATTTGTAGATTTAGATTAGGTATTAGGAAGAAATTTTGTACTGCGAGGATGTTGAGGCACTGGAATAAGTTGCCCAGAGAAGCTGTGGGTGGCCCATCCATGGAAGAGCTTAAGGCCAGGCTGAACAGAGCTTGGAGAAACTTGGTCTAGGAGAAGGTGTCCCAGCCCATTGCAGTGGGGTGAAATTAGGTAATCACTTCCAGCCTAAACCATTCTATGATTCTTTGATTCTATGATACATGTTTAAGATGTTTGATTACAACCAATCTGCAGATACTGTACTTGTTTTTAGCTATTGTAGTCCTCTATTAGAGGACCATCAAACTCAGGTCAAACTGAGAACATTCTGTTGCTTTGGAATATATGATAATGAAGTTTGGAGGGGATTCTATGATTCTATTTCTGAAATATATTAAGCTATCTGGTACATTATATTGAGATGTTCAGGGAAAAAGTTCTTTTTTATTGTAGACTAGGATATGTTTTTACCTATATTAGTAGGAAGAATGCCTCTGTGCTATCTTTAGAAAGCTTTCCATATATAGCTTTCCACATGCCTGTGTGCATGTACTTCGTATACGTTATCTACTTATACATAACACAATATTGACAAACTCTTGGTGATAGCTCTGACTTTGTCACATACTGCCTGATTTATCAATGTCAGCCACAATGTCTATCTTCAAACCACTAATCTGGCAAACATTTAAGTCAATTCCTGAAGACACAAAGCAACTGTTCATACATTTAAAATGTCACAGAGAATGCTGACTTATACCAAATGTGGACCTGCTTATTCTATTTGCTAAATTTATCTCTTACCTCAGAAATGCAAAGCAGAACAATATTGGATAGGCATAACTTATATAAACAAACATTTGCCTCTGTATTCATGCATCACATTTTGTATTATTTAACAGAAGCCTGGTCCTGCTGTTTTATTGCCCAATTGCCTGGGATGACATATGACCATAAGAACAGATAGAGGCTTACATTTGCATTTGTTCTCACATTATGGAGCTCAGAAGTAAAGTGGTAATCAGAAACATATTATCTAGAATTACAAGGGACACATTGCTACCAGGGTAATGTTTTAAAAAATTAAGTGTTCCCGGTAGGTTTTTAGTGCCTCCATATTTCAATTAGGATACTCTGACTACATGCCTATAATTTTCAACAAGTGCATATAGGGATGTATTATTTGGGTGTACATTATGTGTATCTCAGTGTCTACACATTCTCAGAGTAAAAGTTTCTTACCTAATATTTTAAGAATATGCTATACTGGTAGAAAAAGATCTTGAAGGTAGGAGTTACTGGGCAAGAACTGAAGGATGTGAATGTACAAAACTGATGGATCACTTCTCTGATCCCAAGCCTGCTTCTCAGGCATAATTGAGATTTTCTTAACTCTTGGTACGTGCTGACATACACAAAAAAGCAAAATACAGCAAGGAACCCTTAGAGCGCACCATCAGGTTTGGTTGGTTCCTGAGGATTCTAGCATCCCTGAAATAGTCTCCAGTAGTCTAAATGTCACAGCAGACTACTGAAAAAGACTACTACACAGTGGGGAATAAATTCCCCAGTTCCAAATGTGTCAAACGTGGTGATATCAGCCTGCATTGCCACATAAAGAAACTGCATCACAGCAGATGGATTGTCTGACCAAATATCACTTTAATTTTCACAGGGGGAAAAAAAATTGCTGCAGAACTTAAAGCTGTTTTCCTTCACGATTTTATATCCCTTGTGTTCCCAAACTAAGACCAAAATGTGTAAATGGTATTTTTGTCCACGTGTGTGTATAGACATACTTCTGTATTGAATCACAGAATAGAGTATCTTCTAGATATTAGATAATAGATATAGATAATAGAATATCTTATAGATATTCTATAGAATATCTTATAGAATGTCTTTATACACATATAAACATTAATTAGATCAAGAGGGCATGCATGCAGCATATATGTACATTTGAGTAGGCATTAAACATTTTTTAAGATGGAGCTTCTGCCAGTCCCATCAGAGCTGGCATGAGTTGCGAATGTTAACCACTTCTGAAGATTGAAACATTGTTATTTAGTTGACTAAACATAACAAAGAGATGTCATGTTTGAATACACAGGCAAAAACAAATGCCGAGGGAAAAATCAGCTCCATGCTATTGAATATATCAGCTTATTGGAAGGCAGGCAGGCAATAGAGTGGCCATGAAAAAAACAAATAAAAATCCATAATTATTTTGTCTGTAGATCCAGCAGTATCATCCCCTGTATTTTGTGTAAGCACAAACTAGGGCAGCAAGTTCAATCTCTTATTTAATACTTACATTTTTTGTAAAGATACCCTGGACAACAAGTCTTGAATTAGGAACAGAAGGCTACTAAACACTTCTGGCAGTTACTAAGAGCCTGTCCACCCAGTCATGATCAGGCAGTCAGACCCTTTGATTAAGATGTTTTGCAGGATTGTGACACATCTAGAGCTACTCTACTGCAGTAAACTGTTTTCCACCAGTTCAGTCCTTTGTGTGGTAGCACCCCATGTCAGATCTCAGCATGTTCAAAATGCCAAGGGATTTTTTCTCTGTTTGTGTACTAAGGTGGCCAAAATGGTCAACAGCATCCTGGCTTGGAGCACCAATAGTGTGGCCCCCAGGAGCATGGAAATGATCATCATCCTCTAGCAATGATGATCTTTGTGCTCAAGCATCAATGGGACTACACCTTGAAGTTTGGGCCCTTCACTACAAGGACATTGTGGTGCTGGAGCATATCCAAAGAACAGAAATTAAGCTCATGAGTGGTCTAGAAAACAAATCTTATGAATAGTGGATGAGAGAACTGGTGGTGTTTGTCCTGGAGAAAAGGAGACTGAGGTGAGACCACATTGCTCTCTATAACTACCTGGAAGGAAGCTGTAGAGAGGTGAGGATTGGTCTCTTCTCCAGAGTTTTAGGACAAGAGGAAAAGGCTTCAAGTTGTGCCAGGGTAGGTTTGGATTGGTTATTAGGAAAAAATTCTTCACCAAAAAGGACATCAAGCCCTGGAACAGGCTGCCCAGGGAAGTGGTGGGCTCTCATCCCTGGAGGGATTTAAAATGTACTCCTTAACAGTAAAGATGTGTAAATGAGGTGCTGAGGGACATGATCTAGTGGTGAGCTGACAATGCTGGGTTAACTATTGGACTCAGTGATCTTAAAGGTCTCTTCTTAAAACAATTCTATAATTCTGTCTTGGCTGACCTATTGGTCTTGAAGGAAGAAGCATAGGCAGCTGGCCATCCTTATGCCATCTGGCTGGTGAAGAATGACCATTGAATTTGGGAGCTATGTATTTTTGGCTGCATCCAGGAGCTACTGAACATAGGAACGTGAGATTTTCTCTGAGCACTGTACAATGTAACAGCAAGAAATATCATTTTTTTTCTCTCAGAAACAAAGTTTCTATAGCAATGCTACTTAAACATGAATGTCAGTTTTTGTACTGCTGTCAGTTTAATTAAAACATTTTTCACCAAGTTATTTGTTGTTGAAATGATCTTTCAAAAAACACTAGGAGCATAAATCTAGGAAAAGAGAGTGTAATTTGCTCAAAATTCAATGGAAAGTTTTGTATAACTTCCTGAGTAACAGTAGAAAAAAATAAAATATCAAAAATCCAGTAACTTAACAATAGAAAGGGTGCCCAGAGAGGTGGTTGAGGCCCCATCCCTGGAGGTACTCAAGGTGAGGCTCAACAGGGCTTCAGTCAGCCTGATCTAATTGAGGATGCCCCTGTGCACTGCAGGAGGGTTGGACTAGATGCCCTTTAGAGATACCTTCCAACCCAGACTATTCTATGATTCTATGAAATCTACATAACAAGAACATGCATCTCCAGAAATATTTGTTGCTTAAATGTTTTCACAGTCAATGCAAACTCCTTTGAAGTAAAGAATTCAGTAATTTAATGTATTTCTTTTTCAGTACCCTCTCTCACCTTAGGCTCTTGTCCTGCAGGAGGAAAGGAATATATATGCCATAAAACTCACTTCATGAGGGTTGATATTTTCCACTAAGAGTACAGAAAGTAATAATCTGTCATCAAATATTGGCATCAGGTCCTAAATTCCTGGGTGACACCAGAGGTTTTCTTCAGGTCTTCAGATGAGACTTGGGTGCAAGTCCTGTGCCCTTGAAATTGTCTATAATGGTCTGGAAAAGGAGAAATCTGGAAAAAATATCTAACACAGTGAACTCTGTCCATTCTCATATCTTAGAAGTCAGGATTTGGTCTCCCTCTACTGCTAAGAAGTTTTCCTCATAACAAAAAGAAAAGGTTGTTGTCTGCCCTCACCCTGACCCCTACATCATGGCAGAAAATATTCTCCAGCTCCTGAAGAGTCTTAGAGCTGTGTCAGCTCTCCTGAAAGACAATAAACAGTTGCCAGCAGATATTGTAATTTCCAGAGCAATGTGGAGCTTTTTCCATCTGTTTCACCCAGCTCCACATTAGACTCAAGGTAGTCTTCAGTACCAGCAAAATGTGAATTCCAGCAGAAGTAACGGTTAGGAAGATATAAACAAAGAAATCATCATAAAAGGACATGAAGAGGACAAGAGGACTCAGTATATATTTGTGGATGTATATGTCTCTGTATAGACAAATGTAAGTGAGATATTGAGCCAAGCAACTTCTGTAACCACTTCAACCATATTTTGGCCAATAAAACAAAATCATTCAGCTAGCTACATTAAGCACTGAATGGGAGTTCTTTTCTTTCTTTTATACCCAGAATCTTTATATGCTTTTAATAATTTCTGTCTTTAATTTCCCTTACAATTAAAAGTAGCTTAGTCTGCTGTAGCTTTAGTGGACTCTTTGGAGATTGGAGAATGAAGCAGGTTTAAGTTTATGAGGGAATGTCTTTTTAAAGTATGTTTAGAGATTACATATGTGCTGCATCTGTACTCAAAAATACCTAAATACGTTATGGATGTCAGCTTCACCACTCAAGTTTCTCCACTTTTAAGTAAGTCAGGTGCACCAAATTTTTACACCTCACTCTCAGACAGTAGAATCTACTACATGAAACCCTCCTTCACAAGGGAAACATCCAGTACATACAGAGAACACTGAAATCACACTTTAGAATAAGCAAGGATTTAATTTTTAAGTGCTGTGGATAATGTATAAGAAAATGTAGTTAGATAATGGTTTGACTCAATGATCTTAAAGGTATTTTCAACTGAAACCATTCTAAAATTCACTGCAACTAAATCTTCTGGAATTCATCATACAAATTTGTCCATTTCAAGATTTAAAATTAACATTTTTCACTATATACTCTAATTCATGCATAGGAACTTATTACTGACTTTTCTTTGTACAGAGATAATATTTCATCATTTACAAGAGATCTTGTGACTTTCTGTGAACCTGGGCAGTATTTTGTCCATTTCCAAATACACCAGAAGGCTGCAATTAAACTGGCTGAGGTCTTCACAGTACATAATATTAACTGTTTGGGCTGGTAGATGACTGGCCTCCTCAGTTTTTCTTAAACAGAGATATGTAACATATTCAAAGTGATACTGTTTTGGGAGCCTACCATATGCACAGTTCAGACTGTAAAGGCAACTACTACAGGCATTCCTTCAGAGCAGATACTGTTCAGTCCTACACTCACTATTTGCAGATTTATTTATTTATTTTTATCCTTACACTTAAAATATTCTCTCATTGCATTTTGACTAGCTTGGTTCATCCAAGAACTCTCCTTGTCCAAGGGAGAATGAGAGGAGATTGTTACTTCACACATAGCTTGGCCTTTCAAAAACGGATCAGTCATGAGTGACTAGTGGGAATATGCAAGAACAGCATATTTGTTTCTGGAAGTTTCTGAACTTTTCCAAATAGTGTCATCACTACACATATATTCAGTCCCAAATTAGATATCTGTGGACTTTCTTAGGGCTTTCTTTCTGTGCTTAAGCCTTGTAAACTATAATTACTAGGAGAAGATAAGCTGAAGTTCTTCAGAATTTTTTTTCCTTCTTTTTGCTGTTTATATGCATGGTTTTATTCCCCCTCTCTTTATGCCAATGAGGTGGGACGGTCATAAAACATCTGCATAAGAAAGTTATGATATCTGCCACAAGCCAAGCTTATTTAACATCTGGGAAATGTACAAGTCAGCAGGGTAATTAAGACTGAATAGGAGAAAACCAAGTAGCTTAATCTTTACTTATTTGACGTCCCTGCACATCAAATGCAATTCAAGAAGGAAAATTAGAAACCAGTGTTCAATACAAACTTTGTCTTAAGCTGTAAATCAAAAGGGAATTTGCACAAGTTTCAAGGCAAATAGATTTACAAGCATTTTCCAAAATGGGGAATCATGGTTCCAGCACATCCCTTTTCAGCCTGGGCATAACCAAGCATCTCCTGAAGGTTCTGTTCTGAGAGGTCACTGTGGGCCTCACTTTCCTATGCTTTTGAAATTAAGTCTCTCATTTCAGAGAGCAACGTACACATGGAAAATTGCTGATTCACATGTGACCTTCAAACAAATAAAATAGAAAAGCTTTGCAGTAAAGCAACACTAAAAAAGGATTTCATGCTGTATCTGACTTCTTAATGCCATATGTAAATGGTGCTAGTCAAGGATGAAAATCCAGACCAGAGAAGAATGTCATAGCAAATACATTGATCATCTGACCTTCAGGTTCCACTTACAGTTTTGCAGGAATGGACCTTCTGCCTCTTTCATGATGTTTTCAGGATGTTAGGGGTTGCAAGGGACCTCCAGAAATTTCCAAGTCCAACTGCCCTGACAGAGTAGGACCATAGAATCTAGCACAAGTCACAGAGGAACACATTCAGACTGGGCTTGAAAGTCTGCAGAGAAGGATACTACAGAACCTCTCTGGGGAGCCTGTTCCAGTGCTCCATGACCCTCAGAGTAAAGAAGTTCTGTTTCATGTTGACGTGGAACTTCCTGTGTTGTAGTTTACATCAATTGCCCCTTGTCCTATCACAGGGTGCAACTGAGGAGAGCCTGTCCCTTCCTTCCTGATACCCAGCCCTCAGATATTTATATACATTTATTAAATCCCCTCTCAGTCTTGTCTTCTCCAGCCCCAGGGCTCTCAGCCTCTCCTCACAGGGCAGTGCTCCAGACCCTTCTTCATCCTTGTAGCCCTCCGTTGGACTCTCTCAGGTAGATCCCTATCCTTCTTGAACTGGGGAGCCCAAAACTGGATGCAATATTCCAGGTGAGGACTCATTAGGGCAGAGTAGAGGGGGGAGGAGAACCAGTGTTCTGTGTGTGAAACTTCTCTGTGCAACTAGGAGAGCAAGAACAGAATATTCAGAATATTTATCCTTATGTCTGTCACTTAAAAAAAAAAAAAAAGTTAGTTTGTTTTTTTTTTTCCATTTTGGCAGCAGCAAAACACTCCTCAGAGTTTTGGAGGTGATTCAGGTTTCTTTAATATCTAAGGATTGATATACTTTTTATAGGACACTTAAGACATACTGCAAGTTGTTAGCATAACAGCTTGCTTGATTGTGTCAATGAAAGTTTAATAAGGGTTGTAAACAAATCCCATGCTTAAATGTACTTAGATAAAATATTTCAAGAAGAAGTGTATTTTAAGTGAATTAGGACCCTTTTTAAAGCCTCTTCAGTCTAAGGTAGGCAAAATGCCTTCCAACTATTTACAAGTTTGGATACATCCCAGATTTGCTGAACTCTTAGGTTTGGCTCGCCTCCAGTTACTGCAGTAAGGTAAAGTAAATTACACTAATGTGGCACTTTAAAAGAGTGTAAAATATGTCCAAAATATTCTATATTTCACATTAAGAGTTAAGCTTCATCACATGAAAATGTGATGAAACCTAGCAGGTTCTGTTGTAACAGTGCAAGGAGTGATGATTTTAAACTACAAGAGGGAAGATTTAGGCTAGATAGAAGACAGACTTTTTTTTTATGCTAATGTTAAAGAAACATAGGGACAGATTTCCCAGAGAAGTGCTAAAAAGCCCATCCCTGGAAACATCCAAGGTCAGACTGGACAGTGCTTGGAGCAATCTGATCTAGTTGAAGATGTCCCTGCTCACTGCAGGTGTTTTAGACTAGATGGCCTTTAAAGGTCCTTTCACACCCAGATAATTCTATAATTCTAAAATATTGCTTAGCTGCCTCTCATAATTACAACTGAGGTTTTTAAATTAAAGAGGTAATAGCTTCAGCTAAATAAATATCCTTTTCTTTAGGTTTCTGTCAGACAGTAAACCAGGCCTAATACACAACATGCAAGAGAGCAAATAGGAACATTGGTATGGCTTATATTTCTTTCTCACACTGGTTTGAAAAAAATGAAGTGACAGACATAGCAGTACCTTGAGAAAGACCATAGCATTTCACTTTCACATCTTTGATTATGACCCTCTGATATTGCTTGTTTCAAGCTGCTCACCAGTCAGACTTAAGGGGTTAACAGGGCAACAGTTGGGGCAACAGTTTTAAATAACAGAAGAGTAGATTTAGGTTGGATCTTAGGAGGAAGTTCTTTGATGTGAGGGTAGTGGAACAAGTTGCCCAGGGAGGTAGTTGAGGCCCCATCCTTGGAGATGTTCGAGGTCAGGCTTGACAGGGCTCTGGGCAACCTGATCCAATGGAGGATGTCCCTGCTCACAGCAGGAGGCCTTGACTAAATGATCTTTGGAGGTCCCTTCCAAGCCAAGCCATTCTATGATTCTATGTAAAGAGAATGAAGATTAAGTGCTTTTCATGTTGTGTGTAACTTCTTTCTCAGACTAGGCAAAATGTTAATTTCATTATATTTTTAATAAGAAATTAGCTATATGTTTCAAGATTTCTTCCCTGGATAGGAAGAAACTCTTGCATAGCATTATAGCATTTCTCACTACAGAGGTTTCATATCTCCCTCTGAAACATCTGTTCTAGGCCACTATAGGATGCCAGTCTAGATTGATGCTTGGTCTAATCCCATGCGACACTTTCTCTCTTTGAATTATACTAAAGGGTTTGTTCAAATGCAACCTTTTACCATGAGAGGAAATACAGAACATATTGCCTGCGGAACCCTAAGGTGAACATGTTTTCATGCACTTTGGGGTACTGGATAGGATGAGGACATTTCAGTCCAAATGACCTAATTCACTCTTTAGGTTGTTTCTCTGGAAAACTTAGGAGTTACTGAACTCTTTAACATCCAGAGGTCTTTCATGCAGACCAGTCCTTTTCACTTCAGTGCTTCAAAAAATGATTGTCTTTCACACTTTTACTCTCTCTATCCTTGGAAAAATGGCCTTAGCATCAGTTCATCTCTCTCAGACACTTCAGGGACATCAATCAAAAGAAGGTCACATCCAGACCTCTCTTCTGAAAGAGTGGACACATTGAGAGACATGCAAAAGTAAAGTTGCAAGTCCTTTCAATTTACAGCATGTCGGTTTGGACACTCTGAGGAAAGTATTCCCAAGCTGAGGCAGTTAACTTGGCTTCCTAGAGTTGCAGCGTAGTTAGATGCCTTCAGAAGTAATGATTAGATCTGATGTCCCCAGAGAAGCCCCCTCCTTGCCACTATGAAGGCAGGGCGTCTGAGGAGTCTCTTCTGAGTTGCTTCTAAGCTGCTCTAAGGTCATTCCGTTTGAACAGCATTCTGACTTAAAATGCTAACCTAAGATTAGAAAAGAGGAGCAAACTGATGCATTAGGAATAAAGTAAAACCAGATGGCTTTTGCACCACTTCAAGAGTGTGGTTTCTTATCGGTTCTTTGTATTTGTTTTTCCCTTGCCTTATTATGAACGCTTTGTCCTAGTGCCTTGCAGGTTGCTATGTTAATGCATACCATTTTGTGCCCTTTTCAAATGTTTTAACTTCATTTTATTCATCTTGAGAATCTCTCTATCCTTGTGTATGTGCAGTTATAAAAACCCACACCACCAATAACTGGAAATAAACAATTAGACATCTCCAATTTATAAAGTGCTGCTTTTGCTACTGCTTCTGCTTCAGGAGGTTCGCAGTTCCCTTGTTTTCAATATGCAATCACAAATCCGCACTTTAAAGACGTGGTGAATAGGGCTTGCATCAGTGTTAGAATGCCAGCCTCCACTGTTATTCATAGTATTTCCTGATAGCCAGTCAAACCGTGCAAATTGCACTATGATTCTTGATTTCTGATTCCTAATGATCTCCTCCAAGTGTGATATTCAACTTAATGTGCAGCACCCATAAAAGCAGAGTGCATAATGTGAATGTTCGGTGCATTGTCATACCACAAATGATTCCTCCTTTGATCACAGTATAGCTATGCCAACCTGTTTAAACCTGTTGTCAATAAGAATAAAGAAGCTCAAAGTGTTTCTTTCCGACTAGCAGCACAAAGCAGCCTGCAATCAAGGCGGCATGTTTAGAAGACAAAGCAGTGAACAGTAAAAGGTTAACTTCTAACCTCTGGTAATACAATAAAGTGCTGTTTTGGTAAAAACATGTAATTAAATTCAAATGTGGCTTTTCATTGCACAAAAAGCCCATTTAGTGCAGATTCACCGCTTCCCTAAATTGTAAGACATTCTGGCTATTAGGCGACCATTTCCCTCAGATATTTTTTTTCATCTCAAATTTAAAGTTAACTCCAGAAATGCTTTACTCGAAATGCAAGAAATAGCAGACTTCAGTTAATCTTTCATTGGTTCAAAAGCTTGCAAGTCAGAGTACAAAAGTCATTGGCTTTACTTTCAACCCACAGCAAATTCATTCATTGCCTCTTGGAAAATCGAAAGCCTCTTTCTCCTGACAATTTGTACAATGAATTAGGATCTTCATACATGCTAAAAAAAAAAAAAAAAAGGAAAGCCACTAACACCAGCAGCAGCAACTGTTGGACCAACTAAGATACATCAAGATGTTTTCTCACAATAGGATCTATATTGTTCAGGCAGATTATTCTAACCATGCAGAAACACTTCTAATACATCTTGGAAAAAACAGATTATCAAAGTGCTGAATTTAGGCTTTGCTCCTGTTGTCTGAGTGTGTGGATGGATAAGTGCACATGAAAGTGCTCCTTCAGAGGACTTCACTGTGCACGTGGAAGTTCCTGCCTTACTCCTGAGAACCAGCACCTACCCTTATGTTCAATCTGAATAAGATTTTATTCATAAAAATTTAGTCCCAGTTGGGAGTCATAAGGATACTTTATGGTGTCCTTAAGTGGTGTTTTGAACTCATTGTAGTTGATTTTGAGCCTGTAACTTAGTTTCTGATATGGGCTAAAAGCCAATGACTTCTTCAACCATTCTGACCCATTCACAGGTTTGTCTAAGCATAACCTACTACAAGAGACTCTGCTTTCCTTTTTGCTATCTACATCCCCTTACTCTCCTCTCTGTTACGATTCTTCCTTCTACATCAGTTAAAATTATTTTGGCTTTAATAATCAGGTAACCTCTCAAACAAATCAAATACCTGCACAATGCTATAATTGCTCATCTGTCTCAAATAAAAGCCTTCTGTTAAGTTCTTTAGCTTATTGTGTTGTACTTGAAAAACTCCACCCATCCAGAAATACTTGCATAGGTCTTTGACTAAAAACTGAGATGAAATCCTGTTTCTTGAATATCAACCATTCTTCTTTTGACTCGTTAAGTTTGAAACGTCATAATATAGGCTTGGTGAAGGATGTCTGATCCCTTATGCTGCCTAGGTGAGAAAGCAGTTAAACCTAAATTAGTTCACATTCCCTTCTAATTTAAGTTTCTAGTAAATAATGGTAATAATGCACTCTTAAGCAAGTAGACCATAAAGAGTCAATGAACTGTTTCTATCTCATGGCAGGTTGATATTTATGAGTGTAGTTCAACACTGAATTTACTGAAGCCAGCAGAAGGATCACATGAATCTACTATCATATAGTAAATTAATATGCATTTCCAAACATTTGATATTTTCATAGAAAAATGAAGGCCTTCAAGGTTATTGAGTCCAACTTTGACCTCACACCACTGTGGCCATAAAACCATGTCCCAAAGTGCCATGTCTACATGTGTTTTAAGCACCTCCAAGGATGGTGACTCCACCAGCTCCCTGGGCAGCCTGTTTCAGGGCTTGACAACCCTTTCAGTAAAGAAACTTTTCCTAATATCCAATCTAAATCTCCCCTGCTGCAACTTGAGACCCTTTCCTCTCCTTTTATGACTTGTTACCAGGGAGAAGAGTCAAACACCTCCCCCTCTACAACATAATTTTTTGATATTTTTGTCTCCTGTATCAAAGAGTCTTCTGTTTATCTTATATTTGTTCTTCTTGTACTCTGAGATCATCAGACCCAGCTCTTCTCTGGAAGTCCTAGATGTCCAGAGCACCAAATTATGCTACTATCATTTTTCAACACTCTTATAACTTTGCTCTGAAACCCCTATAGATTTCAAGTCATTATCTGAATTGTGTGCCTGAGAAGTCTTTTCAGCAATAACAAGTAACAAAGCAGCACTGGTTCCTTCAGCAGTCCAACTTGTAAACTCACCAGAGATAATTTTGGTTTGGGCAATGTATGGTTTCCATAAACTAATGTTAATTGGAGATGACTGTTTTCTCTTTATCAGCTTCTATAAATCAAATCCCACTAAAATTATTTGATTACACAAAATTCATGTGAGAATTATCTAGCTAATGGAGTAATCATATTTTAAGGTTTTTAAATTCAAACACTGTATTAGCTTTCTATTTTTTAAATTTTTTTTTTCATTCCTTTTCAATCATCTGGAAATTCCTAGATTTTTTTAAGTTGTACTAGAAATCAGCACTGAAACACAGAATCACAAAATCACAAAGACATTCAGGTTGGAAAAGACCCTCAGGATCAGGATCATCAAGTCCAACAGTTTTATAAGTCACCTCAGGGAAGATAATTGAGTTCCATAGCAATAGTCATCTTCAGAAAAATCTGCACATTTTCACCACTTCTTCAGAAGAAAGCATTTTGATACAATAGCAAATAATTACTGAAAAAAATTGGCAATCAAATGAGCACAAAATACAGGCATTACTCTCACAGGAAAAATGTCACTGCTTCAGTGTGGTTCTTCTGTTTCAAGAAGCAAATTGTATGATTTCAATAATTATCAATACTTGGAAATGGAGGAATTTATTGAGTAAAATTTAGTCATCAAGAAACAACACAGATCTGGAAAACATAAGAATATAATTCAAAATACAATATTTTGCATATGTTATTTTATTCAATTATACAGAATCACAGAGTTGTCAGGGTTGGAAGGAACCTCAAGGATCATCTAGTTCCTACCCCCCTGCCATGGACAGGAACACTTCACACTAGATCAGGTTGCTCAGAGCCACATCCAGCCTCACCTTAAAAAACTCCAGGGATGGGGTCTTCTACCACCTCCTTGGGAAACCTGTTCCAGTGTCTCACCACCCTCAGGGTGAAGAAATTCTTCCTAACATCCAATCTGAATCTACCCATTTCTATTTTTGTTCCATTCACCCTACTCCTGTCACTACCTGACACCCTAAAAAGTCCCTCACCAGCTTTCTTGTAGCCCCCTCCAGATACAGAAGGCCCCAATAAGGTCTCTATGGAGCCTTCTCTTCTCCAGACTGAACAACTCTAACTCTCTGTCTGTCTCCATAAGAGAGGTGTTCCAGCGCTCTGATCACCCTCGTGGCCCTTCTCTGGACATGTTCCAGCACTTCCAGATCCTTCCTGTAATAGGAGCTCCAGAACTACATGCAATACTCTAGGTGGGGGTCTCACCAAAGTGGAGTAGAGGGGGAGAATCACCTCCCTCGACCTACTGGCAACATTTCTCTTGATGCAGCCCAGGATCTGGTTGGCTTTCTGGGCTACAAGTGCACACTGGTGGCTCATGTTGAGCTTCTCATCTACCAGCACCTCCAAGTCCCTTTCTTCAGGGCTGCTCTCAAGCCAGTCACTGCCCAGCCTATATTGGTGCTCGGGATTGTTCTGCCCCAGATGCCAGACCTTGCACTTGGTTTTGTTGAACTTCATGGGGCCCAGCTCTCCAGCCTGTCAAGATCCCCCTGGATGGCATCATGATTATATTTAGCAATAGCTTATTTTATATAAATTCTTTCCCTTTAGTGAATTAACTACAGATTACCTTTTCATTCCAGATCATGTTAATAGCTTTGCACTTTTTTATACCATGGTTCAAAACCACTAGAAGTGTTCTTATTATCAGGATGGCTTCTTGAGGGGTTGGACCCATTAAAGAATGGGCACCATAGGATCCCAACTTAATAAAGCATTCTAACAGAAAAAGAAATTATTTATAAAAGTATTCCTATGGTATTCAGGGGTGTTAGTCATTCTTAAAGTCAATGCTTCAGTGCTTTGCTGAATTAAGCTCCAGATTTAGTAAAATGATACTTTAAGTTCAGCCCTGAACAGTGTGGAACATAATATCACTTATCTAAGTGCTTTGGGAAAGAAAAAAAAAAAAGAAGAGGAAAAAAAAATTAAAACAACTGAGAAGGGAGCCATCTGCTAAGTACTTCAAAAAGTTAGTCTAACTGAGAAGTTAGGCTGTCCCTGCCCCAGAAATCATGCAATATAAATAAGGAAGACAGAAGACTATTGGAGAAGACTCAGTCACGCAAGCTGAAAGAACAGATATAGTTGGCAAGTGCTACGTCAGTGCCATATTTTGCTTTAACAAGCTTCATTTTCTTTTTGAGTTCAGGTGGACGTTATTTATTGGACTACTAAAGGAAACTGGGCAAAAGAAGGAGGAAATAAAAGGTACAGAGCAATAAGAAGGGGGGTGGGGAGGAGGGGAAGAGGAAGAAGACAGGTAGTAAGAAAGAAGGGATAGGGTTTGGCATATGTTCAAAGAAAGCCAGTACTCAGCGCAGGAAAGTAAGCATACAGAAAAAAAAAAATAAAAACACTCACTTTCTACTTCCTAGATCCTGTCTGGGACACAAATGTCCAGCCTATACCTAGGGTTCCTACTTGGTGTTGGGGTTTTTTTCCCCTCATAACCACAGCTTGCCAGAGAATAATTTGAGAATGCAGCCCTTCTGGGATGATTGCCACAATTTCCCACCTGAGCAGGAAAAAACAAGAGAATGCAAATACTTAACTGGAAGTGCCTAATTTAAAAACAAATGCCTTTTTTTTTTTTTGGGGGGGGGGTGGGGTGGGGTGGGGACACATACACAAATAATCAATGAAATGTTGCCTTGTGAAACAGGGAAAAATAATTTTTGCTTACTTCAAGTGTTTCTAAAATAGAAACTAGTAAATACCGTGCATGAAGAAAAGAGTCTGAAAAGAGCAGATACTTATTAATGCCCTCCTATTAGGGCAAGATCAACATAAATAATTTATCTAAACATAACTGGATCCAAATATTCTTTAAACTTAGCTTCTGGATATAATATGTATGGTTCTGGAAAAACTATAGGTTTTCTAATAAAAATGTTGCATTTTTTTTCACTTGAGTGCTGAAAGAGTGACTACTGACTGAACCCATTTTCCTTCAGATAAAAATCTGAAACATTCTTGTCCTAATTTTGTTCATTTACAAGTGCTGTAGGCCAAGTTTATCTGTCTTGAATACACTAATAAACAAGTGAAATGGTCATTTTCATCGTCATTGGTCTTTTGTATGCTTCTACAATAATACAGTACTTGAGAAACTCTCTCTGCCTCTATTCAAAATCACTTTCATAACTCTTTCTCTTGCCTTTCCCACACTAACTCACATAATTCAATAAAACATGCTTTTAATGATTTGATTTTATCTGCATTACACCTGCACAGGCCTGACTATTTGTTTTAATGCCTCCAGTAGTGATCCTTTACCACCTACAGATATTTCATTAAATAAAGGTTCTTAATCAGTTCTGCCTTCACTCCCAAAAAGAGAGAGTATGTGGCAGACATTCACATTAACAAAGTCTGTGATTTTTCAGGCCCAGTGACTCCTCTTTGTAGCCATGTGGTATTCACCACACTACAAGAGCATGTCCAAAAAGCAGATAGATGGTTATTCACACAGTATCACAGTACATTAGAGGTTGGAAGGGACCTCCAGAGACCATCAAGTCCAACCCCTCTGCCAAAGCAGGATCATCTAGGGTAGTCTGCACAAGAATGCACCCAGGCAGGTTTTGAATGTGTCTAGAGAAGGAGACTTCACAACCTCTCTAGGCAGCCTATTCCAGTAAAGACATTTCTCCTCATGTTGAAGTGAAATCTTCTATGTTTAAGCTTGTACCTGTTGTTTCTTGTCTTATTAGTGTGCATCACAAAAAAGAGCTTGGTCCCCTCTGCTTGACACCCACACCTCAGATATTTATACACATTGATGAGATCCCCTCTCAGTCTTCTCTTCTCAAGACTAAACAGCCCCATGTCTCTCAGTCTCTCTTCATAAGGGAGGTGCTCAAGTCCCCTAATCATGCTCATGGCTCTCTATTGGATTCTATCCAGCAGGTTCCTGTCTCTCTTGAGCTGGGGAGCCCACAACTGGACACAGTATTCCAGATGTGGTCACACCAGGCCAGAGCAGAGGGGGAGAAAAACCTCCCTAGACCTGCTGGACACACTTTTCTTGATACACCCCAAGATACCATTTGCTCTCTTGGCCACTCCTTCAGTTCTAGCACAGAAACATGAGTCTTCTTCCCTCTAGTAATCTCTATTTACAGGACTTCCAAATACTTTTGAACTCTAAATCATCTCATCTATTCCTCAATCATTTTTTTTTCTATTAGTTGAGCAGTGTTCAAGTTTTCTAGATTTATTTTTTTTTAAAACTTTTCTTTCCACAAAATAGCCAGTTGCTCTGAAAACAAGCACAGGTGGATCTGAAGAGGACTGTTTGCTTCTTACCTGCCAACACAGAATTCCTAATTGGATGTCTTGCTGTGACAAAAGAACATTTGGGAAAAAACAATAACATCGCACTTCAGTGAATGTAAATTTTATAATCATGCCCTAGAATTAAGGTACTCTCACAGTTTTCATTATAAAGCCATTTGAAGAGAAAGGTGTTTCAATTTATGTGGTGCTTAGGGACATGTTTTAGGGGTGGACTTGATAGTGTTTGCTTAACAGTTGGACTTTATGATCTTAAGGGTATTTTCTAATCTAACCAATTACATGAGCTAAGAAAAAAAAAAGTTAAAACTATAAAACAACACCACAGAAATCTTTTCCTGTAACTCTTGCAATTTTTCCCAGTTCAATAACAACAGACAAGAATGAATGCGGAATCATAGAATGGGTTGGGTTGGAAGGGACCTCCAGGGGTCATCTAGTCCAACATGCCCCATAGGGACATCTTCCGTTAGATCAGGCTGCCCAGAGTACTGTCAAGCCTGACATTGAATATCTCCAAGGATGGTACCTCAACTGTCTCCCTGAAAGCTCTTCCAGTGTTCCACCATCATCATGGCAAAGAAATTCCTCCCAATGTCCAACCTAAATCTACTCTTCTCTAATTTAAAACCTGTGCCCCTCCGCTTATCACCCCAGGCCTTTGTAAGCAGTCCCTCTCCAGCCTTCTTATAGAATCATGGAATAGAAACATAGAATTGTTTGGGTTGGAAAAGACCTCCAAGATCATCAAGTCCAACCATCAACCTAAGACCACCGTGGCCTTTAAACCATATCCCAAAGTATTATGTCCAGACCTGATACTGATACTGAGCTGCCCAGTGATTAAAACCAACACGCCAATTAAAAATGTAACTTGCTTGTGCTGATGAAAGGGTGTAAATAGAGCTGGGTTTCAACCATCATGGCACTAAAGGCACAAAAAAGATGCCTCTCATGCTCTTACCAACAATGCCCAAACAATCTGTGTGCAGGCCCCTTTCAGGTACTGAAAGGATACAACTAGGTATCCCCAGAGTCTTCTCTTCTCCAGGCTGAACCACCACATCTCCCTCGGCCTCTCCTTGTAGGAGAGGTGTTCCAGCCCCCTGACCATTTTTGTGGCCCTCTCTGGACTCCATCAGGTCCATGTCCTTCTTGTGTTGAGGGCACCAGAGCTGGATGCAGTATTCCAGGTGAGGTCTCTCCAGAGCAAACTGGCAGAATCAGTATTTTCTATTTTCATGAATATCAGTATAAAGCAGGGATTAAACTGCTGCAGAGATCACAGTATATCAGGAAAATGTGAACCCAGGTATAACATGTATTGCAATAGAGCAGGAAGAGAGAGACAAGGTATTTTTTGAATGTCTAAATACCCTTTGCAAAGCATTAAAAGCAAGTGATAGATGCTGTGAAAAGGTATAGTAACAGGGACTAAACTGGGCAGTGGCACACGTTTCCCTTTCCTGTTCTTTTCCACATATTTCAGTTTAAGCTTATATTAGTTAAAACTGAAGTCTGCATCTGTGATCTGTTTTGCAAGCATGATGTCAAAGTAAAAATGTTTTAGAAATAGAAAGTACAACTAATGTGTATTCCCAGAAATTGTCAAAGTCGTATTCACCCTTTTCTTATGTTATGCTGCTTTATTTTAAGGAACTCCTTTTTTTCCTTCCAAGTAATTTGGTCTAAATTGACTTAATTTTCTCAAAGATTTATCAAGTGGCAAAGTTTTCCTAAGCTAGAAATCTTCAAAGCTCAGCATAAGGCTTTATTCTGGAGGCATTCCTGGGGATAGAGGAGGGTTTTGGATGTTGGTTCATCAAAGCACAACTGAATAGCTCTTCTTTATGAGTAAAAAATATGAAGGTGGGAGAAACTCATTCCAGCATTTTTGTTTACATTAGTGGTGTTACCAGGAACAACTTGAGTCAATTTTAGATTACCTGGTATTTAAGAAGTGCTTCTACCTAGAGCACTTCTCACAGTGCCATGGTGTTTCCTTTGGGAAACACATACAAAACCTTGGGATCTCAACAGTAGTAGTTTCTCAAAAGGCACTGAGACCTGGATATATTACATAAAGCTAGCTGAACTGGAAAAGGCTAATGATTCCTTGTTTGAGCAGCAGGTCTTCATTTTACTGATGACGTCCTGCTGTCTGTGTTTGGGCACCAGAGGGTTAGCCTGGAGAGTTTCAGAGCTGCCAGCACAGTTGGACTGGGCGTGGGTGTTGTAATAGTGGAGGCTTGAGAGGCTCTTCTCACTCACACACCAACCAAGTGTTGTTCATCTGGAGTGACAGTCAGACATCGGTCCCTGCTGTCTCTCTTTCTGCTAGCTAAAATGTTGCTTCTAAACAAGGCTGAACATGGTGATTAAGACTTTCTCCCCTTTGTCCTGCTGAGCACTCCCAGGACAGAGAAGGGGAGAAAAGGCTTCCTCTCTGTTCCAGCGTTGGAATACTTTCTTCAGTCACAGTGTGATAGTTTCAGCTGTGATAGAGTTAATTTTCTTCATAGTAGTTGGTATGGAGCTGTGTTGTGGCTTTGTGCTGGGAAGCATTGATAAGACAGGGATGTTTTGATTATTGCTGAGCAGTTCTTGTACAGCCAAGGCCTTTCCTGCTCCTCAAACCAATCCACCAGTGTGTAGGCTGGAGGTGCACAAAATGTTGGGATGGATCACAGCTGGAACACCTGAACCTCTGCTGACCAAATGGATATTCCATACCATGTGAGGTCATGCTCAGAATATAAAGCTGGGGAAAGAAGGAAGGAGGGGATATTCAGAATGATGGTATTTGTCTTCCAAGTCAGTGTTAGACATGATGAAGCCTTGCTTTCCTGGAGATGACTGGACAGCTCTGTGCCAATGGGAAGTGGCAAATGAATTCCTTGTTTTGCTTTGCTTGTCTGCACAGCATTTGCTTTCCCTATTAAACTGTCTTAATCTCAACCCCCAAATTTTCTCACTTTTACCCATCCAGTTCTCTCTCCCATCACAGAGAGGGAGAGTGAGAAGGTTGCTGTGTGGGACTGAGCTGTCATCTGAGGTTAAACCAAATCACACAGTGCGGACAAATTTTAAAGCAAGTACTTGAGAAATAAAATTAATGAGAAAGGTGGAGAAGGTAGATATTGTAGTGGGGCTAATAGAGATAACAAAAATCTAACCAAAAATCTTGAGATCAATACTTTATTGGCCTATACTGATTAAATGTATAATGAAAGCATTACAGTTTTTGGTGAATCTCTCTAGAAAATGCTCTTATCATTTCAAGAAACATTCTGATCTTTTCACTGTTCTTTAAAAAAAA
This sequence comes from Dryobates pubescens, assembly GCF_014839835.1. Lineage (NCBI taxonomy): Eukaryota > Metazoa > Chordata > Aves > Piciformes > Picidae > Dryobates > Dryobates pubescens. The sequence goes on along the minus strand of NC_071620.1, from coordinate 17,587,577 downwards.
AAATATTATGTCAAAGGAAACACAAATTATTCCACAGTTTGGGGAGAAGGGACAGTAGAGAAATCTGCCATTTCAGCTGGCAATGGCAGGTGGCATACTAGCACTATATCTACTTGCAGAGGAAGGTTGGAATCTTATTTTAAAGTCATTTTATCCAGGCACCTTCACCTACAGCAATTAGGACTCTTTGTGTGGATAGTTGTGTCTGTGGACATGGCGCTGGCTGATTTAGGTTTCGAGCTTACTGAGGTACCAAGAGGATCTCAGGGGAAAATATGTTTCAGAGCACACCAATGTGCTTCTACGGTATCATGAGGGAATTTTTTCCCTATTCTCATGCACACTGCATTATGGGGGAAATCAGAATCATTTATGTTGGAAATGACCTTTAAGATCACTGAGTTCAACTGTTAACCCAGCACCGACAAGTCAGTGCTAAACTATGTCCCTAATTGCCACGTCTACGTGTCTTTTAAATTTTCTTTAGGGATGGTGAAGTAGTACTTCCCTGGGCAGCCTGCTCCATTGCTTGACAACCCTTTCAGTGAAGAAATTTTTTCCTATTGTCCAACCTCCTCTGGCACAGCCTGATACTGTTTCCTCTTTTCCTATCATTTCTAACTTGGAAGAAGAGACTGACACTCACAAATCGAGTGCTCTCCTATTTCACACCTGTCCTTGCAACTCTGCACCCTGCTGGTTTTTGAGCACTTACTAAGCCCTCCTGCACAAGTCTTGTGTGTGCGTTTTGTGATGGTCCTAAATGATCTTACTCTCATAGGTCTGTAATCAACTTCCAAGAGCCACTGTGCTGCCTAGATTAAAGTGAGAAGCAAATATTCTTCAAAATGTGCTCTGTGCCTTGTTCCATTTATATATAAATTATGATAATTATGAGGCTCTCTAGCTGAATATGAAGCTAAAGCAATAGTAATGAATAAAGATTTCTAGATTATACTCATTTAGCCTTTGTCCATAATAAAGCTCTGGCTAGCAGGTCAATTTGAAGCAGGTCTCTGGGGACACTGAAATAAATGCTTTCATTACACCATAAAAGTCTCAGCAAAAAAGCAGGGAAATAAAGTAAATCTACTGTGAATGTTAGTGCCATTAGAACATTATCCGGGAAAATCAGACACATTACTGAGGAAAAGCATAAGACCAAGCGAAAACCCTCACAAAATTAACAGCAGGCGCTCTAACCACTGTGTCCATGTTTATTGCCTCTTGTTTCCCAAGCTCAGAAAAACTGTCAGCAGCCATGAAACACCTGGATGTGTTCAACGATGTTTATGTACTTGTAAAGCAATGCCACGTTGCCTTCAAAAAGCCTCTTGTCTAAGAAGCTCCCCAGAGTTACTTACTATGTGTGAAAAAATGCATTACATTTAAATCTGTGTTTTCTCTGCACCTGCAAAGTACTTATTTTTTAACAGTTAAACCTTCTTAAGGAGCATAATTAGAGGAGGACAGAGGGCAGCAAGTCTTCTTTAAATACCATATTGATTTGCAAAGCTATGTTTTGGAATGTTGATTTCTGTCCACTATCTTACACAGGTTCCTAAGCTACAGATCCCTCTGTAGAGAAAAAATAAGAAGCTAGAAGCAACTGGAAAGGGTTGTCTTATTCATTCCCCTTGCTGAGGTATTATGTGCCTGCATACAGGTCCTTGTTCAGCCTCCTTTCCTTTGAGAGGCTAAATTGCAAGGCTTTTTGACTAACCTGCAGTTAAAATCAGAATAGCTTCTACTGCAATAAATATAAAACCAGGTCTCGTTTATTGTACCTGAAAAGCATAATTTTGAATCAGAAACCTGTCTTAATTAAAACAAACACTTATTAAATATATTAATAAATTAAGCGTGTAGCTAAACACACAAATAAATTGCACTGGCATTTAAAATGATTACAGCTCCTCTCAACTCAACTGCACATTCCCTGTGTTAGTTAAAAAGTACAGCAGCAATTTTTCCAAGAATACATTGAAGAATCACTTTCACAAAGGTCTATGCTACGGTGCTGTCAGGTTTCATGACTTTACTGTAGCATCAAAACATTGTTCCTCGACAATAAAGCTAGTTTATTTTCTTATAGCAGGCATTTATACACATGGTATTGGTCTTAAATTGATTTTTGAAGATAACCTAAAAATAATTCCTCTTTTATCAGCCTGTATATAGTACTGATATTCTAGCATTGCTTTCATAATGTTATAGTGAAGGTTGTATTTGCCTTACATCATAACCCCCTGTTTCTCTGGATATTATAGCCATGATTTGTACTGTGCTCCACAACTACTAAAAGCTAAAGTTTTGCTGTTTCACAAAAGTTTGAAAATATCCATAGTGTTCATTTTTTTCTCTTCTGGGTACAGAAAATAGAGGATGTTTGGACATAAATTTGCATAACTGTATAAATGCATTTAAATAGACAAATTATACTTAAGTTTAAACTCTATTTACATATGTACACACATCACTCCAATATTAATACATACATAAAGATATACATATATACGCTTCTGTTGATATAACTCCCAATATTTGATTCCATTTCTCCACTCAGTTCCCTGCCTTTTGTTCTACTAAGTATACCAAAACAGAATCCTTAGCAAAGGAGTAATGTCTAGCCACAGCCAGCACTGACAGCTGCTCTGCTTTTGTAAAGGAGTGGGAGAGGAATCAAACAGGGAGAAAAGACAGTGTGGGAACACTGTTAACAGATACTGTCTCCTGGTAATTGTCTCCACAAAGCTTTACCTCATGCTAAAGGTTCAAGGAGATGGGCCTGGCTGCTCTCATTGCCCTCATTTTCCAGCCATGAAGATAAGTAAACATAGGTATCACCATGAGTTTTCAGCCACATTCAGACATCCTCTTTAATAGAACACGGAGTTCAACCTTATTATTACTTTTGCTAGGAGGTGAGCCACAATGCCTTGATCTGTTCTTCAGAACTTTTTCCAGTGAATGAGATTGTGGTAGGTACAAATGCCCTGACAAACACAAAAAGCCTGACAAGGGGCCAAAGTGTGCTAGCAGCTGATGAAGATCAACTTGATGCCTCACAGGCATTAACTGGGGCCTCCAAAGCCAGAAGTTTTTGTGTTGCTTGGAGCGCTCAATTGGCCAACTAATTTAGAAATTTACCGCACTACACCCTCAACAGGAGAAAAACGGAGTCCCTCTGTGGGGACGTTGGATAAAATTTGTCTCCATGCAGCAAGCAGCCTGGCAGCTGGAATCTGTCCTCTTATACTGGGACCTCATCCAAGCAGTCCTCACCCTACTTTGCTGAGGGTATATATTTTGGGTACCCATGGGGAGATCTTCCCTTTCTGAGTACGTGAGTGAGCGCACATTTTGGTTTGTCTCTCTCTAGATAGATTAATTGGTTGTGCAGCATTATCTTTCCAACTGACATCTGAATTTGGAGTTGTCCTGTGATGGTAGAAGTGCAGACTAATTACAATAAATCCACATTTTCAGGTGACTATGTCTGTTTCGTGGGTACCTATGTAACAGAGATGTAGACACGCATATGCTTGATGAAATTCAACAGTCTGAAGATGCACTATGTAAACCAAAATCAAGTACTGTATGCATTCCTTTGCCTTGCTTAATGCAATACAAAACCAAGTTTAAGGTTTACAGTATTGTGGAGTATTTTATTTTACTTTTTTAATTAACCAACATTTCCTCATTGTTTTTTGACTGATTTATTTATTGCAAATGTTTATGTGTGATATATAGTCTGGCTTGTAAGACTGGCTAGGTGCCTTTTCTGATTATGAATTTCCCATAATAGTCCATATTTAACTTGAATCTGTTTAGACCAAGTTAGTTTCATAGCAAAATTAATATGGTATTGTTTATCAAAAAGTAGAAGTTACATAATCTTTCAGCATTTTTCTCCAATGGAGTGTCCTTTAATTGGAGTTGTTGAATATAATCTTATTTTTTTAAGCTTCTAGGACAGGGAGAGCATATGGGCAATTTTTGCACTTACATTAGTGGTAGCACACTTTTATCTTGTTCATGTCCATACCCTTGACACCCTTTCAATGCACAGTTTCTTAGTATTAATTTTGAGGGTTAGAGAATAATTATGTGAGGTGTTTGAAAGTGCACTGCTTCTGAAATGTACTGAGCATACTTTGATCTTGCTCACACTTGCAGCTGGATTACTCAGCATGCTTCACTCACCTGTTTCTGTCTCACAACATCAGTAACTGGCTGTTTTACCAGTACAGGCACAAGCTCAAGAAACTACAAATTTGCCAACAGGAAAAGCCTTAACACCTACTAATACAGAAATCGATCTCTTAGTGCAGGGTGTGACATAGACTAGAAATGGTATATTTCCTCAGATTTCCTTGATATTTACCACAGGGTAGAGTGTAAAGTCATTGATCCTGATTTTCCCAAAGTGGGAGACGAAAATTATTTGTTTGTGTTTGTATTCTATTGTAGCCTGCTCCTTCCAAAACTAAACAATAGTGAAGGAAAAAACAATGACAGAAAACATGACAGAACTATTAACCTTACACAGTTACACCAGCTGCTCCAACTTTTGTTTTAATCAAAGACAATTAACTGAAGCTGCTCTGAACTTTATTGTTCTTAAGCCTAAGCCAAACCAGAAACTGCATTTTGAAGTGTTTACATATGAGCCCAGACCAAATCCAAAAGTTTTCACCTGCATTTCAGCTGAAACCAGAATTGCATTGAAAAATTAGTTGCTTGTGGTATATACATTACTTCCTTTGGGTGTTAAAATATCTTACTGCAAAAGAATCCTTCCTCTTCTGTATTTCATACACTGCTAATGACAGGTTTATCTTCCTTTTTATTCATACCCACCCCATTAACCTTTGGTCTGGGGTGATAGGTCTGCATGTAAGACAAATATGGTGAATAATAATTATCATCATCTTTGCTCACTGGTTAACAAGCTTGGCCAAAGCAAATTCCATCCCACATTTTTATCTTTGTAGACTGTAAAGATTATTATTTCTCCTTATTCATGATCCTAATTAAGAAATTTAAAATTAAGGGCAATGTTCATCTTTAGATATAATTAAAATAGTATTTCAAAGAATAGTGCCTGAGTATCTTTATTTCACTCCATGCCAATTAACTTGGCCCAATTTACTTGCTAAAGTGTCTGGGCCAATTTAATTAGCCTGACTTAGCTCTCAGATTCCATATCTGAGTACTACAGAATTGGTGTTTAGCTCCATAGAGTGACCATAATGAGTCAGTATGTATTTTGGGGAGTAATCGCTTTAGTAATGAGAAAGAGCAAAACAACAGTCCATAACATTATGTCATTTTTTAATTCAGACTTTCTTGTGTGAGGTCAGTTGAGTAAAAGAGCCGAGAGTCTTACAGCAGGAGCATTTCCTTTGTGTGTGAGAAACCTTCACAGGGAAGCAAAGTGACACAGGAAAGCCAAGTGACACAGTGACAGGCATTATAGCTCATAAAACTAAATCAAGATTTTAAGAATGATCTATTAAACATTGATAAGAATGTTTACAAGTCTTAAGTAAATAGAATGAACAATAATTTCTTTTTTTTTAGTATTGGAAATTGTTCCAAGAGAGGGGAAAAATACCCACAAAATTCCTTGAATTATAATGCTTAGCCCTTATTTAGCTTGTTTCCCACCTACTAAGTGCTTCATAAGTATTTATTTCTGTCCAATATTATGGGAATTTAATTATCATTATTACTGTTGTTGTTATTAATAACCTATGAATGTATTTACTTTTTCTAAAAGGCGAAATTGAGAAAGATGGAGAGTTTGTAAAAGAGATTTGTGAAATTAGCCTGATACAAGTAGGGTTGGTTATCTGGAGATGAGACGTCATTGCCAAATCTTCCTTGTTACATAGAATCATAGAATTGTTAGGATTGGAAGGGACCCCAAGGATCATCTAGTCCCAAACCCCCTGCCATGAACAGGGACACCTCACACTAGGTCAGGTTGCTCAGAGCCACATGGGGTATGAAAGTACCTTTTGAACTCCACCACCATCAATGCTACATTGTATTCAACTCAAGGCTGATGATGTGGGAAGGAAATATTTCATCTCTTTCTCTACCATGCAGCCAAGGCAAATACAGGAAAAATCTAGTCTGAAGGCACATATCAATAACATAGAAGAACTTTCGTGCTAAAAGTGAATGTGGAGTTCAAACTTTCTCAGTTCCCAGCTGCCTACTCTGCTAAGTCACTTGAAATGACTGAAGTCGCATCTCTAGAGGAAATTAAATCTGTATAATCTCTTGGATTTGACAAAACTTTATTTAAGGTAAGGAGTAGCTAATGTTGTAAATGGGCCTTATAGGGTTCCTTTGCAGAGATCTTACTCATTCTAGAGCAGTGGTGGTACTACCAATCAGTTGTGAATACTTGTGCAGATACAATTTGGATTTGCTGTACAAGAGAAAAATTACACTTTGAGATGTGCGTAAATTGAAACATAAAAAGTATTGAAGCAGTGACAATGGTGGAATGAAATTTATATTAGTGGAAATAAAAGGGGTGGACAGAGATTAGAGGAGGGGGCTAGTTTTCAAAGTCCCATCCTGATCAGATCACAGAGCTGCTTGATGCCAATATAAGCCAGGAGTTCATCCTTCAATACAATTTACATTGCTACATAAGTCACTGGGAGCCATAGGATGATAGACATCATCCCAAATGCTATAGGTCTTCTCAATGATTTATTAGAGTCTGAACACAAGTAAGGATAGTCAGTGGATATTGGCACTACAATAAAAACATCAGCTGTATTTCCTCTAGAATTAGTTCCTTTTAGGTACAAGGCAATGCCATTTATATATACTTCCTTTTATTTATAGTGTGAATTAAACCTGAGGTGTGGCACTCAATCTTCTGTTCAGCCTTTGGAGAGGCAAAGTAACCTTGTCTATTTTTTTTCTAATTTTTTTTTTTGTCTTTTGATCAAATTGATCTTCACAAAACTGCCTTCCAACTCTGTGCATTACATCATCATAAATATAGCAGTCAGGGAGCCACACAGCTGAAAACTCAGGTTCCTTCAATATGCAGTTCAGGAGCAGCACCAAAACTCACAGCTAGATTCAGACTGTTTGGAGTTATGAATAGGAAGAGATTGAAATGATGTTAAATATGTGGGCTGACATCCAAAACTGAGCTGATCATGGACTTGGAAGTTATGAGCTGAAGGCTGTGGAATAGAATTAGAAAAGTATAATTATTCTCATCTGTATTATTCTGTACTTCATGGTTCTTTTATGAACCAGTAAATGCTACACCATGACCATGGCAGGGGGTTTGGAACCAGATGATCCTTGAGGTCCTTTCCAACCCTAACAATTCTATGATTCTATGACACACTCAAATAATGCAACTAGGATAAAACACTCTTTTCTCTCAATGCAAGGAGAAACACTTACAAGTAGAAAAACTCCTTCAAAACCAGACAAAAAGTATGTCTTTTATGAAACAACACGAAGGTACCTGAATATATGAACCAGCATGACTCAGTGGCAATCTGCGCATGCACACCTGGGTGATACAGGAGTCATGGAACTGAAAACTCCTAGTAGCTAATTTATTTTATATTTCAGTTAACACAGAGTCAAATCATTAGGCAATTCAGACCAGGAAAAGTTTACTTTCTGCTGGCACTTCACATTTTATTACTGAATCTGAGGAGAGAAAGGAGAGAAGTATATCCTGGGCTGCAGCAAGAGAAGCACAGCTATCAGGTTGAGGGAGGTGATTCTCCCCCTCTGCTCCACTCAGGTGAGATGCCACCTGGAGTACTTCTGGAGCTCCTATTACAGGAAAGATATGGACATGCTGGAACATGTCCAGAGAAGGGCCACGAGGATGATCAGAGGGTTGGAGCACCTCTACTATGAAGACAGACTGAGAGAGTTGGGGTTGTTCAGTGTGGAGAAGAGAAGGCTCTGATGAGACCTTATTGTGGCCTTCCAGTATTTTAAGGGGGCCTACAAGAAAGCTGGTGAGGGACTTTTTAGGGTGACAGGTAGTGATAGGATGAGGGGGAATGGAGCAAAACTAGAAACTGCCTGAATATATTTTTTTATTTCAAAATGAAAAAGAACTGAAGATTTGCCTGTATTCTTCTACACACAACTGCCTTCGACGTAAATTAATCCAACAAAATATTCCATGATTAGTTCTGCAAAAATACACAGAACTTCTCATGAGGGTCAATCTGTTCTCAGTTCTCTCCAGCTTCAACATTTTCCAGAATGGCTTTTGCAGGGTTGACCTAAAATACTGTTTGGTCATTGGCTACATTGCCCTACATCTTCGTTTAGGAGCTCTGTGGAGCTTCAGAACACTACTGTAGGAAAAAGCATTTTCAACACCTCTCACATAGATAGATCGATGGTAGGGCTGGCGGACCAAAGTTAGAACTAACAGCTGAATGCAACTGAAATTTTGTACCTGATTGTAGCCATTTAAGAGGAACTATCCCATTAACCCTGCTCAAAGTTAATGGAATTTGGAACCATATTTTGCCTAAAATGCTAACGAACCTAATCCGTAAACTTTCACCATTTTCATCAGGTGATTCTTTCTATAAACTTACAAGGATTCACCTTTCACTAATCTTCTACCATATTAGCAATCCCTGCCTTCCAAAATATGTCTTTTCCTGTATACAAGCACGTTATGAAATTAATTGGGATTTCACAGGGAGTCCAATTAAGTGGAGTAGATTTTGAGGTTTGTTACAAGGATGATAGGATGAATGGAAATAGACTCAAGCAGCACTAGGGGAGATTTAGATTGGATATTAGAAGAAACTTCTTCACCGAAAGGATTCTGAAGCACTGGAATAGACTCTGCAGGGAGGTGGTTGAATACCCATCCCTGGAGGCGTTTAAGATGCAGAGATGTGATGATGAGATGTAGCACCAGACCTGATAGAGTTAGATAATGGTTGGACTTGATCTTAAAGATCTTTTCCAACCAAAATGATTTGGTGATCTAAAATTACAAGATGAGCAAACAGGTGGTGGAACTCTTCTGTCCTACAAGTGGAGTTAAGGACAACATAAGAAAATTAATATATACCTGCTTCCAAAATGAAATGCCCTTTACATTTTAGCCTAGAGGAGAGATGGCTCAGGGGAGATCTTATTGCTCTCTACAACTACCTGAAGGGAGGTTGTAGACAAGCGGGAGCTGGTCTCTTCTCCCAGGCAACCAGCACCAGAACAAGAGGACACAGTCTCAAGCTGTGCCAGGGGAGGTTTAGACTGGATGTCTTCACAGAGAGAGTGATTGCCCATTGGAATGGGCTGCCTGGGGAGGTGGTGGAGTCACCATCATTGGAGGTGCTCAGGAGGAGACTTGATAGGGTGCTTGGTTGCATGGTTTAGTTGATTAGGTGGTGCTGGATGATAGGTTGGATACGATGATCTTAAAGGTCTCTTCCAACTTGGTTTGGTCTATTCTATTCTATTCTATTCTATTCTATTCTATTCTATTCTATTCTATTCTGTTCTATTCTGTTCTATTCTATTCTATTCTATTTATAGCCACAGCGACATGTGTTGGTTTTAAGATGCTTTAGTATCCCAGTTGTTGATATTCTGATATTTTCAGTGGAGCACCAGGAAATTTCAAGAAACTGAACAGAAGATACAATTTCCAAGCAACATTATTGATTTCTAGTGACTTCGTAGTAACTGGAGATGCAAAGAATCTGGTGGTGATTTTGGAATGAGGCATGTGAAGCTTGCTCAATGACAGTTATCTTTGTGGATGCAACCAAGATGCCACAGTCTCACTTTAGACAACAGGACTGGTTGGCCACTAATTTTATTATGCTATCCAGGGAGTTAGACCTGACCTTTTGCAAGGATATTTTAATCTTCTGTCCTGTCTGAATCATAGTTCCTTGTAAATTGTTGTGTATGGAGTTGAGAATTTTAGTGTGAATTAATAACAGATGTATATTAAAAGTTAACTCTGATTTTGCAAGGGGAAACATGTCTTTTCAGTCCATTAATCTAAACTTTTTTAAGTTATGCAGACTTTTAATAAAAGTACACAAGGAAGCTTTGGTCTATTTATGTGTGCATAGGAACAGGTTCTGCAATATTTGATCCTCATAAAGAATTTCTCACTCAGTGTAGTTCCAAGTGTCTTTGTCACTGAGTCTCAAGAAAAGTTATTACATTAAAAGTACTTAAATTCTAGTTATTCTTTCCACTTATGCTTCCACAGAAAATATATGTGTATAGAAGATATGCTAAACTGTGTTGTATCTGGAATGAAACAGCTTTATGAATTCTCTTCCTCAAAAACTGGTTTAATTACTGGTTTTATCAATAACACAGGTCATGGATTGTCATAGTCTTCTCAATTTGAGATGTTTTCTGGCATGAAGTATTTAACAGAAGGGCTAAATCTATATACTGCAGCAGTGATGAGAGAAAGCAATAAGAAACCACTGACGCATCCATGGGGGGCTTGTGGTTTTTTGGTAAATTTAGCTTTAATAACTTCATTACACCAACAAAACAGAATAGTCAGCTAATGATCCCAAGCATTACTTTTCAGATTTCCATTAAACCTTGAATTTATCACCTCTGTCTTTGGTCTACATGCGAAAGTTAAGTGAAAACATGGTATACACAGCTTATGCTCTACCGTAGTTCAAAGAGCTGCCTAAACACTGAAAGCTTGTCTATCACTTTGCTGAAGTACTTGGTATATTTCTTGCTTCAAGGTTCATTCCTCACTACATGTAAGAATAGAGCAAACAAAAAACGTGAATGGTTTAGTAATTGGATCTTTTCTCACTTTTCTGAAATGTTATTTATTCCTTGTAAACCTCAGGTTTTGTCTATTTCAAAGACAGCCTGGGACTGTCATAACAATATTTACTTAGCATTCCACACCTCCAAAGAATTAATGGTGCTGTATCAAAACACTCTTTAATAGCACATTAACTGTCTGCTCCTCTGTTCCCTCTCAAAACAATGCTCCCATGAACACCAAGGGGACATGCGTGTAAAAGGTCAATGGAACTGGGAAAGTGGTTAATTATTTGATGTGTGGTTCAATAATTCATCTTGAAGTAATTTCAAGCATTTATGGATTTAATTAATATAATTACAAGAAATCATCTCTTGCTCATGTATTTGAAATCCTACCATTTGGTACAGTAAGAGCATTCCTTATTCATTCCAATACTTTGTTTATTGCTACACCATTAAAATATAAACCAGACACTGGTGAAGCACTGGCCCAGGTTACCCAGAGAGGAGGTAGAAGCCCCATCCTTGGAAACATTCCAGGTCTAGTTGAAGATGTCCCTGCCCTCTGCAGAGGGGTTTAACTTGATAACCTTTAAAGATACCTTGTAAACCAAATCATGCTATGATTCTGTAATTTCTTCACAGCTTTTCAGGATCTTTTGACAAATCAACATCAAGAGTGATTTTGGTTTCTCTAGGAGTTTGTCAGGCATCTTGCAAACCAGACCCCTGGTGAATCTCAGTTGTGCATGAATGACAGTGATCTCCCTGCAAATAACTAAATGCTGTTACCAGAGAAAGTGTTTTGTTAGCTAAATTATTTATTTTAGTTGATTTTGCAATCCATGAATATGAAAAAATAATAAATTAGTAACAAAGATGCCATAGTCTTTCAAATTGCTTTCTATGTGCTGCTGACATTGGACCTCAATGAATTATCTTAATGCATGTTTGGAATTGAACTGAAGTAACATCAAAACTGTTTTCAGATTATCATCAGAGTCTCAAGCTGCACCACAGGAAGTTTAGGCTGGGTGTCAGGAAGAAATTCTGCACAGAGTGATTTGCCGTTGGAATGGGCTGCCCAGCGAGATGGTGGAGTCACCATCCCTGGAAGTGTTTAAAAAAGGACTGTATGTGGCACTTTGTGCCATGATTTAGTTGATGAGATGGTGTTGGGTGATAGGTCGGACATGATGATCTCAAAGGTCTTTTCAAACCTGGCTAATTCTGTGATTCTGTGATCATCTTCCCTCTTTTCAGGAATGTTACACCTCCTTCATATCTCTGAACCCTTTCTGCAAGCCTTAAGTCAAATCTTATAGCTTCATATACAAGGGCAGTTCAGTTGCTGCAGCCAGAGCTGCTTAAGGGAAGAGCTCCTCAGAAGTTCCAGTGAAAGATCTTACCTATCAACAGAGAATAATTTCCTGATTATATTTGTCACTTTTAGAATCTATCTAAAATTCATTATGTACAAAAATTACATTTTTTCATCAGGAATGTTCTGTTCAAAGCCTTGGGACATCATCTGGCAGTTATTGGGGCCTAAATATGCATATTTATTTTTGCTGAGGATTGAAATGGCATATTTAAGAGAGAAAACAACTTTTTTTCTTTTCTTTTTTTGAGTGCTTGGTGTGGAACTGAATTTTCTGCAGAAGTATTTGGTTTGAGCATCAAAAACATGACTTGTCAAGTTATATTCAGTTAACCAATGTTGGGTCACTGAGCTGGAAACAATGTTCTGTGGTGTTTATACTTGACTTTTTCTTCATGATTGCATCAATGAACAATAGTTTTAGTGATGTGGATTTTATAGCACAAAAAGACCTCCAGTCAGAGAGACTATAAACCAAGTGCAAGGCTCTGAATGCTATGACTAGAACGAGATTAGGGAAGGGTGAAGCTCCATTTCATCATCTGGTGCTACAGGGATCACCATCCTTCTTCAGCAATTATCCCTTCAAGAGAGTGACCATGTGGTGCTGAACTGTAACCTGACTTCTGTATTTAGAACTGAGTCTATTAAATGCCATGAAAAGCTCATATCCAAAGAGAAATGAACTGGAAATAACCTGAAGCAACAAAGAGCTTCTTAACAGCATTCTGCTGAGAAGGTCACAAATTGAGACTCTCTCACTGTGATGCTGATCTGGACAGCACAACTGCTCTGACTGCTGTGTAGAACAGAGACCAAAAAATTACTCCCTAGACATCTCTCCATCTATCAAAGTCCAAGAAAGCAAATAGGGTTTGGGGGATTTCCCCCCACACACTTATTTCAAAAAGTCATAAAAATGAATTTTGCATTAGAAAAAGCACTGGTTTATCTTGTTGGAATATTTTTGTTTGTTTTATCCCATCTACTTTTTCTTCTCATATTTAATATAGCAGAAACACAACATATCAGGAAATAACTCCATTTGTCAAATTCTTTGCACCTGAAGAGTAATAAATTTTAGTACCTTGAACATTCATTGCCCTTTTCTGAGGACTGTGTTTCAGGAAACAATTACATTCAGGCTTGTAAAAGTATAGCTCTCACATTCAGAAGACCAATAACAAGTGCAAATTTCAGCCACATTGTATTACAATATTGCTATTGTAATACCAGTTTTAATGGCAAGACCGTAAAGAGTGATGATCTTAAGTTTTGTGATGGTGCTGAAGACCTGGTTACTGAAATTATGATGTCTTCACTGAAAAACACATTAGTCAATGTGATTGTGTTAAAAAAAAAAAAAAAAAAAAGAAAGAAAGAAATAGACCAGGTGTTTAAAAACAAGCAAACAAACAAAACTCTCTTGATATTTTGGTTGTTTAGCAATTTAATATTTATTTCCAGTAGGCACAGCTACAGTTGGCTACAATGCCTAGGAGTATAGTTTAGATTATAGTGGATTGTCCTGAGCTAATTCTCACTTATAGGATTTTAATAGTTACTGTATCAAACCTGTAAGTCACCCATAGTTCAAGAATGTGTTCAAGCTTTTTCTTATGCATCTATCTGACCTAAAAGCCTCAGTAGAATTGAAAATGCATTGTTTTTGTAAATACTCCCCATTTGCAGATACTTTGCTCCCTCTATGAATGTTCTTCTCTGTTAAATTATTTGTTAGTATACCTCAAAAAATTAAGTCCTGTATTGTTAATAAGCAGGAATAAAAATAATATGTAAAAATCAATAGCACAGCTACAGCGTGTCAGAAGCAAAGCCTGGTCACCACTGGTGGTTGACAGTTACTGGAACTGTTCTACAGCTATCACTGCAATTCTGATAAATTCACAGCACATTGTCAAATAGTTACTGTAAAAATATTTTTTCAGCATTCAGTCCAGGCTACCTAAAACTACTTTCATTGCCTATATGTCTGTCATAGATCCTTAATTTTCTGATCTCAAGACTAACATTGATGAGGCCTCATGGGTAAATATATTTACCCATATTTAATAAAATTAATCTATAAACCCCTGGAATTCTTAGAGATTGATAGTCACAATATTTTGGGGGAACATAAAAACAACAGAAACATAAAAACAACAAAAAAGGCAAACAAAGCACACTAAAAACAAACCAACAAAACAAAATGAAAAAAAAAAGGGAGAAAGGGAGGGAGGGAGAAAGGCAGGAAGGCAGGAAGGAAGGAAAGAAGGAAGGAAAAGGAAGGAAGGAAAAAAGAAAGGAAGGAAAAGGCAGGAAGGAAGGAAAAGGAAGGAAAAGGAAAGAAAAGGAAGGAAGGAAGGAAGGAAAGGGAAGGAAGGAAGGAAAGAAAGAAAAGCCTAAAACAATCAAAACACCAACAAATCAAAGCAGAAACCCTACAGATATTTTTTGTGATCAACCTACTTAGACTGATTCACTTGGTGATGAATTTATGTGCTATATATAATCAGGGCAACACTGAATAATGACATCAACTTAAAGAGGAGTCAGAAAACAGTGCAGTGCTGTCATGCCCTATTGTTCTTTCAGTATTCTATGACTTTATCTCAGCACACCATAAACTAAACAGACTGACACTTCCAGGACATGCTCAGGAAGGGGAGCACAACAGCCCACAATTACATCTTTCTCTGCTGCTGTAGTTGTGTTTTCCACATGTGACTGCACAGACGTAGAAAAGAGTGAGGCTAGAATGGGAATAATGTTAGTGAAGGTCTCATCACATGCCATGAAAACTTTAATCACTCAGGAATGTTTTTGAAAATAATATTAGGCTGATCACTGGACACCTTTGGCAGCTTGTTAATAATGTGCCTCAAATAACTTCCATACGGTGCATTCCCATAATTTACAGTGATCTAAGTATCATGATACAGCTTAGAAGGTTGATGAAGTTCTAGAGAAACAGAAAGCATAAAGGGCTGAGAGAAAAAAAAGAAAAAACACAAGAGGGGAAAAATGAAAGAAAAAGTAGAGAAAATCGAAGACCAAAGAGAAAAAGAAAAGAAAGGAGGAAAAAAAAAAAAAAAGAAAAAAAAAAAAAGAGAGAAAGAAAATCAAAGACAAAAGAAAACTAAGAGGAAAAAATCGGGTTGATCTGAAAGGCCAGAAGAAAACATTATTTTCTATAGATTGTATCCTTTTTCTGACCATCCTATTTCTTCCTTTTCCCCATAATAACTCCTACTATGTCCTAACTCTGAGATATAATTCTATTACTAGTCATGACTGGCTGAGGCATTTTTGTCAGAGCATGTCACAGCTGAGTTCTGCCTTCCTTTGCTTCCACAGACACTCATTTGTGTCTCCTCTCTTGCAGACAGCAGACAATTGCACTGAAAGTTTATAGCAGTGTTATTATCTTTGAGACTTCTATATATCTTTCAAATGTTAAGTTAGTCATCTCACTCAGAGTGTGTTGAAGAGATTAATGGGTGGGTAGCAAGAATGCACAAAAACACTCAAGGCCACATTTAGAAACAAAACCAATATATAGACTGAGCAGATACTTAAATACCACAATCAGTTATTCTGAAAAAAGCACATTTTTCAGAGTTCAAATCTATTTTATCTAATAAGTTACACCACAGATACTTTTGTCTAGCTTGGTCTGAGCTTGATTAAAGTAAATGAGGTGCGAGATCATCCCTGGAAACTAAAATCTGGAAAGACTGAAAGTTATGAGGCAGTGAACTCATCCCATACCTGGCTACCCAACCAGAGTGCCAGAAGCTAGCCAGATCCCAGATGTCAGTAGAAATGCAGAAGCCAAAAAAAATCTGGCAGAAGTGTTCAGAAAATATACCCAGCAATTCCCATGGCTTTGTTGCTCTGCATAATAACCTTAATAATAATCTTACAAGGTTATAAACACAACTTGTGTTTGCCCTCTAACAGGGCGGTAGCTTCATTCTCTTCCCACACTTAGAGAATTATCATGATATTGATGTTTCTGTGGGTGCAGTCTAGGTCCCTCAGCAGTTAATCCAAGAGAGTCATGTAATGGACAACTAGTGACATATTTGTTGTATAGTTGTTTTTATTTTTAAAAGGAATTAACAATTCATCAAGATTTTTTGTGAGCAAGATGCTGTTTTAATTTATCACTTCCTAAAACAAACTCCCTTTCCCCAACACTGACAACTTGCAGAAAGCATAAGTGAATAATGTGGTATAATTGAATAGCAGGCACTCACTGACCCATGAATGCAGCAAGGAATTCAAGTAAGCATTGCAAGTAAATCCAGGTTAGCTGATGGAATGAAGCCCATGTATTTTAGAGGTCTCTGGGTCCTGTCAGGCTCTGAGAAGGTCAGATACAAAAGAGGGAGAGAATGTCAATAATGTCTTTTGAGAGGTATTTTTGTTGTTGCTAACTCACAGTAACAAATGGAAAAGAAAGAGGGCATGTTTCTGCCTAAGTAGTCTTTACATCAAATCTTTAATAGATAAATAAATAAATAAATAAATAAAAGACTTCCTGTGCCCACATGGGTAACAGATCAGTGTCATTTTGTTTTCCAGTGTAAAGAAATGGAATCCAAGCTGACTGTGTGCTCCAGTTAACTATTCGGTTTTTTTACATACATGTGTGCATATATATGTATAAGACATAAAGATTGAAAAAGATCAGAAGCCATATGCTTGTAAGAGCATAAGGTTCTGGAGCTATTTCATTCTTTTACCTCAAGACAACTATCTCTTGGCACGTGAGTAGTTTAGACTACTTCTATGTTTGGCTATACATATGTTTGAAACAGCAGTTATAGTCTATGGCTTTGAGATGAAGTGATTCAGATCCATTTTCTTTTTTGTCCTTCCTGACTAGGATATAAAAAGTCCACGTTTTTATTTAACATTCTACCTACTCTGAAGTTTTAAAAAATATCATTAATAACATTCATTGCTAATAGGCCATATGGCATTTAAATGATGAGAATTCAGAATTCTCATGCTCAGCACTCCACAAGCATAATGATAAATTACTATCATCCCCTCCTACCTCTACAATACTGTTGAGGAAAAGGAACTTCTAGAAGATGGGGGATAAAGATGTAAATATCTACATATACACCCCCCACCCTCAACTAGACAGTTATGTCCATCCTTTAAATGAAGCAATGTACAATGACATTAAACTATGTATCTTACAACTCATTCCTACCTTTATGGATGTTAAGCCTGGAAAATGGAAAAGATGCCAACTTATTTCACAAAGGTGGGTTTTTTTTGAAAGGCTGGAGAAAACAGAAGTCCACAGTGGGGGGGTCAGAGCAGTTTTAAGTGTAGGCATGTGCTGGAATTGCGCCTTGTTAAACACACATAGAAGTGACCAGCTGTTGAAAATAGACACATCAATCTGTCAATCCATGGTATATAAAGGAATGAGGCCATAAATTCTTCCATAGCCAATGCTGATATGCTTGCACATAGAGGTAAGACCAAAAGTGTTGAAAACCTGATTTAATAAATTAAACATTGTTAATTTATTCCCAGATTTTCCCTTTGTAGATGCTTTAATAAATGGTGTATACTCAAAGCTACCTTTATTCACAAAGACAAAAGAGCAAGCTTTATTCCTGTTGACTGTACCTTCTGATCGTAAAAAGATCCATTAAAATAAGGAATAAGGAGTAAGTTATATATCTAATCTGCCCCTTGGGATTCAAATGAATTTAATGCCTCCAAAAGTTATAAATCTGTGTATTTTCTTTGCATTCTGATTTCCTTTTGATATCCAAAGAATCAACTACAATGAATAATAAGCAAACAGAGCAGAAATTCTTAAAATACATGTGCATTTTCAGAAGGCACACATAGAAGCACAGAAGTCAAGAAAAAATCAGAGAGAAAAAGAAAGGAAAAAAATCCATGATAAAATGCCATTTTATCCTCTATTTCTGTACATAGTGTCAGGTAACTACATAGAACTACACAGTATGGAAAGATCAAGCAGAATTGTATAGAGGGTGTCTTCTTGAAGTCAATGCATGCTAAATGTGCTCAAAAAGTACATAGAGGACTCAGCCCCACAGATGACTTTTAAAAGCTGACAGTGTCTGGATTTCATATGTTTAGAAATGAGCCAAACACCATTTCCATAGCCCTGTCAACCGTAAGATACCTTCAGGAAGAGAGGGATGCAAAACTCTAGATACCTGCGAGTCTTTCAAAAGGGAGACTAAAATGTTTATGGAATGTAAAATTCAGCAACATTTGGGCTTTTCCTAACAGCAGCTTTGGGTACCTGATCTTCGTGTGAACCATACCTCGATACTCATATGAATTCTCTGGATCTGGCACTTGAGTACAAAGATGAGGAGCACAATGTAAAACCAGAATAGTACACATTAATGAGGGGTTGCCTTGGTTTTCTGTTCATTACCATAGTGCCATTATGCAACTCCCTTGGATTAATGCTGGAGCCAGCAGTAATAATACAGCATTATCTCTACATGGAAAGTATTTGTTTCAGTTCTGAAAACACATTGGAGAGTGCATGATGTAGGAACAAAAAATAATGGAATGTTAACATACCATATATATTCCAAATTAATATCCTGATCACACAGGAAAAGAAAATACAACTTGTAGAAATTATATGGGGACAAAGCCTGAAACATTCCTACCATTAACATTTAAAATAAATATTGCCTCAACTAGCCTCAATAATCATGTTAACAGCTGTCAATATAATTAAGAGATCATACCTCTTTGCCTGTAGTAGTAGGGTTATAAATTATTGAGTGTTTCTAAATAGCCACTCTCAATTAATATGAAATTTCTATGTTGTATAACATATTCATTGAATGCAAGCTTTGAAGTACTAGACGTGAAGGCTGACATTACTTATACTTTACTTACCAAGTCTTTACACAGAACATTCCCAGAATCACAGAATGTTGGAGGTTGGAAGGGACCACCAGAGATCAAAGAGTCTAACCCCCCTTACCAAAAGCAGGATCACATAGGATAGTCCACACAGGAATGCATCCAGGCAGGTTTTGAGTCTGCAGAGAAGGAGACCCCACAACATCCCTAGAAAGATGATGGAGCAGCTCCCTCTGGAGTTCATCTCTAACCACATGGAAGAAAAGAGGGCCATCAGGAGTAGCCAACATGGATTTACCAAGGGGAGATCTTGCTTGACTAATCTGAGAGCCTTGTATGAAACCATGACCAAATAGGTAGACAAAGAGCGAGCTGTGGATGTCATATACCTTGACTTCAGTAAGGCTTTTGATACTGTCTTCCAGAACATCCTCGTAGAAAAGATCAGGAAATGTGACATATATGATTGGTCTGTGAGATGGATTGAAAACTGGCTCAACAACAGTGTACCGAGGGTTGTGATTGGTGGCACAGAGTCAAATTCAAGGCTTGTGGCCAGTAGTATTCCCCGGGGTCAATACTGGGCCAAGTTTTGTTCAACATCTTAATTAAGGGGAACATTCAGCGTCAGTAAAATATATAACTTAAGCTGCTCCTTCCAGTCACTATTCCAGTTTCTTTGAAGCATATTGGTTCTATTTGGTTTAAAAGCTGACCTATAAATGTCTCTTGTTTTCCCCAGTGCTTGGAGGGGAGTTGCAGGGAAGGGGGAGTTGTTGCCTTTTCTTCCTCCATTTTGTTTTGATTTTAATATAAACATTGTTTTAAAGTTGTCAGCTCTCTCTTAATATAATTACTTGTAGTGTCTATTCAAGTAATTGTCACCTGCCTTCTCTTTTCACTTCGGGGTGTCCAGATGTGAACCTGTAACAATTTCAAAGTGACAGAATGATGGAAGATCTCACCTCAACAAAATCTTTTTATGCTTCCTAATGAATGGGGATTTGTCCACCACAGACAATATTTGATCTTGACATCTCAAAAAAGTACAACATGAGGTTGTGTTAACTGACAACAATAAAAAATAAAAAATTAAAAAAGTTTTTGTCTTCTATAAAGGAAAAGATGTTTAGGACTTGAAAAAAAAAAAAGACAAAAATAAATATATTTAAAATGGGAAGAAATCTGAAGACTTCATAACTTTTACTGAAAAGCTGGTGAACAGAAATTATTACATATTGGATTGTCAAATATGTGTTTATTCATTCTGTTGATGGTAATGGAAACATCTCTGAATATCCCTTTTTCAAGTTTCCTATATCTGGGTGAAAGGAAGGTTAGGAGACATAACAGTGGGGGTCTGCTATCAAAAGGATTGAGGCAGTGTTGCCTTTGCACCTGCTCCTTAGAGCATCTTGCCCAGTGTCCTGAATTCTCTTTTGATCACTTCTGGTTTTCTCTGCTTGACCTCATTGGTGCCAATCTGCATGACCAGAAGCTTCAAGGCCCTGAGATGGCAAGCATGCTTGGATGGAAGAGCAACCACAGCAGTGAGGGAAATGAGACCCAGCATAAGAGTAACTGCTCACATTCAAGGGAAGTATCTCATGTAGTACAGAACTGTGGGCACAGAAGGGAACAGCATCAGGCCCTAGCATGTCTGTCTGCTGAGGCACGGCATGAGCCCGGCTGTGGCAGCCCACAAAAGGATGACATGGAGCATATGGACACCCATCTACCAGAATGTGATGTGGAACCAGTGGCTGTCAATCCACAAGACAACAGCATGGAGCCAATGGAGGCTGATCAATGGCAGTGAGTCTATCTGCTAGAAGGGTGACCTAGAGGTATCCAAGTGCATCCTTTGACTCCTTTGAATGAGACCATTCCAATGGCATTGCAGGATCACACAGCTGGCTCCCTTCTGGTGGCCCAGACACTGCCTTCACAGCTGGACAATAAACAAACAAAATGCTATTGTCCTTCCTCATTTAGCACTTCATCAACTTCATCTGTACTCCTATGTCTCCCCCTGGTCTCTGTCTTTGAGTAGGAAGCTCTTTCTTAAAACTTTTGGTTTCTGGGCCTACCTTTGTGCTTCTGTGGTGCCTTACATACTGGTGTTTATTTAATCTGAAACAATTTTGACAGCAGTTCTTTAAATGGAGTCAAATTATCATCATAAAAGCCATTGAGCCCTGCAAATGTCTTGTCTCCAAATGTAAGAATGAATACTTCAGTCGTGACTCAGCACCAAAGAAGACCAGTGGATTCTACTTGAAGCCACCAGTACTTTATAGGCACCAGTGCAGGTGAGTCCAGTGTGTTCTGCAGGAGAACAAAGAAACCAACTCAAGGACATAGAACTGTTGGAGAGATTTATTTGAGGTGTGGCAAAGTGAGCATGCCCTAGTAATTGAGACCCTCACTGTATGAGCATATCATTCCATTGTCATTTATGCTTTCTCAGTTCCTCCATCCATTTAATTCACATCCTTTGGGCAATTTCTTCCTGTTTACTGACTGGATTTCAAAACATTTGTCAAGTTTTTAGCACTAAACTGAAAATATGCTAAATATATAAATGCAAAAATCACAAAGCAAGTGTCTAACATAGCAGATGGTGAAAGTTCACTGAAAAGAAAACCACCTCATAATCCTTGGTCTTTTTTTCAGGTGTTCACTTGGTTTTGAACATTCTGGGGTTTAAATAATAATGAGTTAAAGTTTGTGCAGAGTAATTAGTGAGAAGATTAAAAAAAGAGATTAGTTAAATTTCAGGATTACTCTCTCTCTTCTATACAGATTTATATAGTGTTTATCACTGCCCTGCCTAAGAGTCTGTCAATAAGCAGTGCCACATCTTTCACATGTTGATTCCTTTCTTATCTCCAGTCCCAGGGGAGAACGGCATGCTTCCATAACATGATGTGTCTTGCTGTAGCATGTTTTCTGGGGTTTCAGTTGAAGGGTGATTAATAGATAACCTGCTTTGCCTACATCATGTGTTGTTTAATCTCTTGAAATGGGTGCATCTGTGTACAGTACAAAACAAGAGAGAGAGGACCACTGTCAACTGCAATGGTTAGGTATTTCTAAACTGATAGGCAGTGTCATATTAATCACTTGCCTTTCATTACTCAAGTTCAAATTGCAAATGACTTACTGATTTTGATAGAACTTGACCAGTGTGATAGAGATTGTAATTCAGACCACAATCCATAAGCACAAGAAATGTTCTTGATTGGTCATCTGAATCATTGTTTCATTTGTTTTAATTATTAGAAAGTAGTATTATGGTTAATGTTCCCTAAGTACATTTTAAAAAATGCAATATGGCACAGTCCATTTATGTAAGAAAATAATTTTAACATGCTATCTTCTGCCTGATCTCTCTGTCACACACACAAACTTATGTGCTGATGTCCTCTCACGCTTTACTATATTTTAATTTAAGTAATGTTTATAGCTTTCTCATTCTGATGAGAGCACCAACCTTTATAGGTTTAATGCAGTACAGAGGCATAAATAAAATGCACTACCAGCATTTGAAGCAATCTCAGAAATCACAATGCATTTTTGCACTGTAAAGCACAGCACTACCATAAACAGCAACATTTTAATAATTAACCCTAATTAAAGAAAACAAAAAACAAAGAAAAAAACAACCAAACAAACAAAAAACAACCAAACAAACAAAAAGAAAAAAAAATCCACCTCAACAGCCTGCCTTTAAATTCAATTAAAATGCAGCTTCTATAGGAGACTCACTGGAAGCCAAGTAATTTGCATGTTTGCAGATAATGCGTTGTGTTGAAGACAGGCCAAAAAAAATTTCCTGAGAATTCTTTGTATCTTAAGCACACTTTAGGTAGCAAGGAAAGATACTGAATGATTGGTCTTGAATTCTTGGAGCCCCATTCTGTAGATTTAAAGTCATGCAGATATATTTTAATTCTGATCTACTTCTCAGAAGATGAGATCAGCCTCTTCTCTAAGAGGAGAGACTGAGGGAGCTGGGTCTCTTTAGTTTGGAGAGGAGACTAAGGGGTGAGCTCATTAATATTTATAAATATGTAAAGAGTGAGTGCCAAGAGGATAGAGTCAGGCTCTGCTCGATGATGCCCAATGACAGAACAAGGGGCAATGGGTGGAAGTTGAGGCATAGGAAATGAAAAAAAAAATCACTGTGTGGGTGACAGAACATTGGAACAGGCTGCCCAGGGAGGTTGTGGAGCCTCCCTCTCTGGAGATATTCAAAACTTGCCTGGATGCATTCCTGTGTGATCTGCTCTAGGTGATCCTGCTCTGGTAGGGAGATTGGACTGTATGATCTTTTGAGGTTCTTTCCAGCCCCTAACATTCTGTGATTCTGTGATTTTGTTTCAACAGCATTACATTGTACACAAATAAGTTCAAGTGACCACTGCACTGTCATTTCTCAAAAGTATATCTGCACATCATGTTGATGTGAATTCCTGAACTCTTTAACATGGATTTATATTAAAGTGCTGAAACACTGTGGAGCTGGTATAAGTAAAACTGGTTTGTACCCAGTATATGAATACACAGACAAATTTTGTAGGTTCTGTACAATTCCAGTCCTTTTCTTCCAACAAAACACAAAATTTTATAATTTTACTGAGCTTTTCACTTTTGTACTTAACATTAAATGCTTGCTGGCACACCACCTCAGCATTTACTGTTCAAGTGCAGAAGTGAAAAGATCTGCTAACCTGCCCCACAGAGTAGTGTTGGTGAACAGTGGAGTTTAACAGAAGGGCATGAAAAAAAATCTTCTTCAGGCTGCTTGGGAAGACTCCTACAAATTACTTAATATTTCTAAGGATTTATCATAAGATTTCACATGGATCATTTTGCATCCACCAGAGGAAAAAATCTGCTTTTCAAAGGCCTAATATACAGAGACTGTGACATTAATTTTGTTGTGAACATTTGAAAACTGAGCACTTAATTGCCTATGGTCATCTGATGGCATAAGTCTTATGAGGACAGCTGAAGAAACTTGAGTTTTTTAGTCTGAAGAAAAGGAGGCTTTAGGGAGACCTTATTGCTCTCTACAAATTCCTGAAAGCAGATTATAGCAAGGTGGGGATTGATATATTCTCCCAAGTAATAAGCTATAGGATAAGAGGAAAGAGCCTCAAGTTGTGCCAGAGGAGGTTTGGGCTGGATATTAGGGAAAATTTCTTCAACAAAGGGGTTGCCAAGCCCTGTTGCAGGTTGCCCAGAGAAGTGGTGGAGTCACTGTCCTTGGAGATACTGAAAAGACCTGTAGATGTGTTGCTGAGGGATGTGGTTTAGTGCTGACCTGACAGGGCTGGGTTAATGGTTGGACTTGAGGAACTCAGAGTAAATGAGTCCTGATTAGTTTCAGTAACCCATATGCCTCTTCTCTTAGCTTGTTTCCAGACATTTCTCATAATCACTTCTTGATTAACCTTGTGAGAGGCTTGACTATTAAGCAAACTTCGGGAAGAGAAGTACTTCTTAGAGGCACTAACCTTTGTGTGTTATTGATAATGTTGTCAATCCACCATTATTTCCTCCTGCAGTTTATATCTGTCTCTTATTATTGCTGTTACTTGGACCTGGAGTAGGAGAGATCTTATGTGGCTGTGATGCCAGCCAGAGGTTATATGAAAATGTTGAATCTTTGTACTTTGAGATATATCCAACCTTTTAAAAGGCACTTTAATAGTTCAATGTGAGTATACCATTTCAACAGACCTTAGAATATTTCAGAAGCCTTCAACAAATGCTCCTTGTGATCATACTACTTTCTCACGCTAGCTGATGTTAGCAGTGCTAACAGTACAGGGCTATAATATATTTTGTCAAATGTTTCTTAAAATATTAAACATTACTTAAGGCTCAGATCAAATAGAGACCTTATGAGAATTACAATAAAAGACTTGAAATTCCTTTTCCCCAAACTTTTTCTGTTTTCATTCAACAGGATAAATTTCAAAAGTATCAGCATCCAACCCTCCACCGATAAATCCTCTGTCACTGAATTACAATACAGCCAGTCCACTTCTGGTTTACTATCCTTCTACCTCCAAAAAATACTGTGTTATTTTCTAAACAGAGATTGGGACAGATGAAGGGTAGTCTATTAAAATGACTTCATCAAGTATTTCTTTTGTTATGCAGAACATTCTAGTAATTCTACATTATTATGCACATCTTGGTGGAATTTTGGAGCTGAATTCAGCAACTGTACTTGAATTTCAAGGTGCTTATATCTCCTCTGGAAAACCTGGCTATAAATGCAAAGCAGCTGACCTTGAAGGCATCACATCCTATCATGTCACATTAAACCTCCAATAGGCAGGACTCACAGTGTAGAACACATTAGTATGAAAGATTCTGGATGTCTTTGAGTGTCCTAGCAAGAAGCTGCAGAAAATGTGAGTGTCCATAATGGCTGGTAAGTACCCACTGAAACCCATAAACTTCATTGTGTCTAGGGACAGTGAATTCAATGATGGATCAGATTCTTAGCTCCAGCCATTTAAATGGATATTTCACACAATAAACTGTGACAGACCAATGAGTCACCTCCCTGTGAGCTTAATGTGCAATTTGTGTCTAAAAATGAATGTGTAAATGTTCAAGTTGTCTTAGTAACCATGAAAACTTTCTGAAAATTTCAAAACAATTAATTAGTATATAAGATGAAGAGTTTAATAGTGTTTGTTTCAGCAAAGACTGTAGTCAGGTCACCTTACAGCTTACCTAAATAATCATTTTCGAGTATTCCTTCCTTCATGCATAATACAGGCAATTTTTCTAGTTTGTGCAAGCTGTAATTTCCTGGCACACATAATGACAGTACAGTGAAAATTAGTAGCTGAGCCTGATTCTCTCTCTTTTTTTTTTTTTTTTTTCCTAAATTAATCAGAACATTCTTTCACAGATTTATTAGAGCAGCAGACCTGGAGGCAGGATTCTTGACCTTGGTTTTACCATTTATGAACAATTTAGCTTTTTATGCCAATAATACATTAATAGTCTCATGATACTTCTCCCCCCAACACCTCTTTTCTTTATATATGTACATTTTAAGATGTCAGTAAATTTGTGCTTTGTTAGGGATCTTTAAAAAATAAGACATTATAATATTAATCCAAATATTACAGTGTACATTGTTAAGAACTGCTTCTAATACTGGTATGAGTTCTATGACAATAGCTAACACTGTCAAATGTCCCTGCTGTGGGACCTTCAAAACTTTGTTTTGTCACAACATGCCTCCATTATATTCTCTGTGATAGTTTGTGCATTGAGCTTTGGCTGCACACATTAAGTTCTGGAATGACCTATTAACTACAAACTTGAAATATTTGGGCCTAACCTCATAAACTATTGCTGCATTAACACAGATTCAGCTGATACCTCAGCTATCAAATCCTATGAGGTCTAACTGGCAGGGATATAACAGCCATGAGTATGGCCAGAACTTTTGTTGTGGTGACACTCAGATAAAAACCGAAGGGTGAGATTTTGCAGAACCACAGAGTAGCAGGAGTTGGAAGGGACTTCTGGAGATCATCTAGTCCAAGACCTCTGCTAAAGCAGGTTCAGCTAAGAGCAGGTTGTCCAGGATTGCATCCAGATGGACTTGGAATCTCTCCAGAGGGGAGTCCGCAACCTCTGTAGGCAGCCTGGTCCAGTGCTCTGGCACCCTCTCAGGAAAGAAGTTTTCCTCATAGAATCACAGAGCTGTTCCAGCTGGAAAAGACACCTCTGCAATTATCAAGTCTAAGTATTGACCTAACACCACCATGGCCATTAAACCATGTTCCAATGTGTCATGTCTACATGTTTTTTGAACATGTCTGTGGACAGTGACTCCACCACGTCTCTGGGCAGACTGTTCCAATGCCTCACCACTCTTCCAGCAAGTAATTTTGTCCTAATATTCAATCTAAAACTCCCCTGGTGCAATTTGAGGACATTTTGTCTCATTCTATCACTTGATACTAGGGAGAAGAGACCAAACCCTACCTCACTACAACCTCTTTTCACATAGTTGTAAAGGGCAGTACAGTGTCAGACTCTTCCAGACCAAGCAATCCCAGTTCCCTCAGCCACTCCTCTTGAGACTTTTTCTCCGGCCCCTTCACCATCTTCATTGCCCTTCTCTGGACACACTCCAGCACCTCAATGTCCTTCTTGTAGTAAGGGACCCAAAACTAAACACAGTATTTGAAGTGCAGTTGTGACTGTTTTCCCTTCTTGTGTCATTGGGCACCACTGAAAAAAGTTTTGTCCTATTCTCTTGAATCACTCCCACCCATTAGATATTGAG
The DNA here is from genome assembly GCF_014839835.1 of Dryobates pubescens. Lineage (NCBI taxonomy): Eukaryota > Metazoa > Chordata > Aves > Piciformes > Picidae > Dryobates > Dryobates pubescens. The sequence continues at coordinate 17,560,155 of NC_071620.1, read as the reverse complement.
AAGATCTTCTCTCAGACTGCTCTTCTCCAGTCTAAATGGGCAAAAATCTCTCCACCCTTACTATTCAAAGTGGTGCTCCAGTTCCTTCAGCATCTTTGTTGCCCTTCATTGAATTCTCTCTAGTAGTTCCCTGTGTCTCTTGAACTGAGGAATCCAGAACTGGATGCAATACCCTAGATGTGGCCTCACTGGGGCAGAGTAGAGTGGGAGGAGGATCTCTCTTGACTTGTTGGTCACACTTTATACACCCAAGTTAGATTTCATCTAATGTCATTCCTGTCACTTCATGTATTTTAGTATAGATTTAACATCATTGTTAAAATTTTAGTCATTGCCTTATTGATAATGGAAAAGTTGAGTTCAAGCTGTCAGATAAACAGAGATTTATTTTACACCCACTCTTCAGCTGTTGCAACAGTGCAGTAAATTATGGCAATTTATAGCTCGTGGGGATCTGCTCCTTCTCATATATTTGGGGGCTGGGACTCTTTTCTGAATTTTTCTCAGATACGAATATTTGTCTGGGATTAAAAACCAACCAAAAGCCAAACCAAATACACAAAAAATGAACAAAACCAACAATTACAAAAAGCAAGCAACCAACCAAAACTCCCCCAAACCCCAAATCAACCAAATAAAACCACACCAAAACATGGGAAAAAATTCCTGTTAAAATATTTGTGAGATAAGAGGAAGATGAGGATATGCAAATAACTTTGTTCTTCCAAAACAAAAGGCTTTGAGATGTTTACACAAAGCAAAATAAATGAAATTAATTTTAAAGCTCATTAAAGTCTTATCAGACCTGTTACAATAACTCAGAGAAATAAACTTCAAATGCTCCCCAAAGAAGATGTTTTTTGTGTGGTATTTAAATGAATGGGAGGTGCATTTTGGCCATGAGCAACATCAAAGTGTGCTATTCATGTTCTGGGATTAATGCTCTCGTATTGCTGCAGTTAATCATCATGCAGTCATATGAAGAAAGTTAAGTTCATTTTTACAGAGGAAGAATAAAAATCCCTGGTGTTGCTATTCATGTCTGAAGTAAAATAAAATCTCCCTGAGAAACAGAAGAAATCTTTTTAATTTTATGTCTCATGGGAAAGTCTGTGCCCATAACCCAAGGTGATTTTATTACACCTTTGATGGAGGATGAAGAGTAAAAAATGCTCTAAGTCACAGTAATTCTATTTCTTCAGTGCAAACTTTCAACCCAGTATTACTAATAGAATAGGAAATCTACAATTAATAATGAGAAAGTGAGTCTCTAGCAGTTATGGCTTCCCATGACATTTGAATTATTCATTAGAAATTATTACAGAGTAGCCCAGATAAAAAAAAAATAATAATGTCCCCCAAACCCCCCAAATTTCAACATCAACAACAAAAAGCCTTTTGTTATTGCTTCATAAAGGGGTAGTGGCAGTGAGGATCCACCACCAGTAAGACTATGTTCCATTCAGACCTAATTCATTGATCTGATAAAAGGAGTCTCCTTTCTTATTTTGTACGTAAATTAAATGTCCTGGTGTTGCAGAATTAAAAGGAAGTACATCAGACTGTATGAATTATTCACAGGGAACTGTGGTGATAGGAAAGGCAGCAGACACAATGAGCAGAAATGAGATTAATTCCTTTTCAAACTAACATGTAGAAAGATGTATATAACAGTAAGGGAAAATACAAAGGCTATGGTAAATCACAGTGAAAGTCTGATTGCAATCTGTTACTCACAATACAGGCTTCTCGCTTCCTGCTTTAGTCTCATTGCTGTGAATTGGACACTGGGATTGTACCATGGCAATTTTTAATCCCTGAGAAACTTTTGTGGGGTTTCTTTAGTACTTCACAAAGTTTTCACTTGGGCATAGTTTTGGGGTTACTGTCCATTCCAAGCACTCAAACTCATTATTCAGTTCCTGTCAGTGTTTGATGCCAGCAGCAGAGGCATCCCCCAGCTCAGGATGGCCTTGGCAGGACACTCCCCAAACCTCCGAAAATGCTCTCACTGCACCTACCCTGAATCACAGAATCACAGAAAAATTCAGGTTGGAAAAGACCCTTGAGTCCAACTGATAATCCTACTCTGCAAGGTTCACCCTAAACCATATCCCAAATTAACAAATCCAAATGACCTTTAAACACATACAGGGTTGGTGACTCAGCCACCTCCCTGGTGGCTGGCTCAGCTTGGCTCCTGGACCCCTGCTTTCAGATGTCTTCTGAGCATTCTCTTTAACCACAGAGCTGCATTCACCTTGGAAATCCTGCAGTGTCCCTCACTTATCTATGAATTTGGTCATGCTTCACTGGGAAGCATCAATGGCCTACAGGACCTAGGCTAGCTCTTTTAGTGGAGCTGTCTATCATGTCCAGAGAGGCATGACAATAGGCATTTTCCCTTCCTTCACCAAAATGGAATCTAAATAGTTCCATCAAGTTCAAAAAATTCTACATTGAGCTTTTCTGATATGAAATTTGAACATCCAAACCCTTTATGTCATAGAGTTTTTTAAGTTAAAAAGACCTTTTAGAATCATAAAATTGTTAGGGTTGGAAGGGACCTCAAGGATCATCTAGTTCCAACACTCCTGCCATGGCCAGGGATTCCTTACACTTAATCAGGTTGCCCAGAGCCACAATCAAGTCCAACCACTAACATAGTCATAGATAAATTAATAGTGTACAGTGAATAAATTGTGTCATAGACATACATGCCATAAACATATATAATATCAAATGTTGTTCACCAAAAGGCAAAGATAGAGAACTTTCTACACTTCAATTTAAAATCATAAATCCTAGATTCCAGACACATTTGTTATTCTTTCATTTACTGTTCTGTATGTCATATGCCAAAGAACCACACTGATGAGTGCTGCATAGAAACAGAGTAAAAATTGGTCTCAAATCAAAATGGCTTATAATTTAAAGTTATCTTGGAGAAGGAACAGCTGACTATGCATTAGTTTGGGCCTTAAATAGCAAACTGGTGTTAAAAATGGACCCTAGAAACAAAGGCTGTGGTTATTCTTGAGATAGTTATAAGACACAAAGTAGATAATGCCAGATGACAGCTCAAGGAGACAATGTGATTGTAGCATTCACACTAATTAACAATGGTACAGAGATAACAGTCTCCAGATGTTCTTTTCTAGATGCATTTATGTTGTATGCAAAATCACAGGCTTCAAAGGCTGCTTTTCACTTCAGTACAACGTGTCCATTGCTGCACCTCTGCATATTACTTATTTTCAGAAGAAATAGGAGTAATAATATTAGTTATAGGAGGCTAGGAGGGGATGGGGATTTTGTAGAAAATTAGGTCATCAATGCTTTTACATACAAGATAATTAATGGTGAGTTAAGAAGATGGAGAAGCTTCAGAATGATTTAATGAAGCAAGACCACTGTGGCAAAAAATGTCTGATACAATCCACAACACAGGAGGAAACCAGAGACAGCAGAAGGGTAGGAGAATAAAAGCATAACATTAGATAGAACAAGTAAATAGCTCATGAGTGGAAACCAGGAGTCCAAATAAATCCAGCCCAGCCTCGAGATTGGTTTTACACAGTTAGAGCCAAGTAGACCTAAATCAGGTTTTTGCTTTGCTTATATTGCTGACAGATTTTCTCATTTCAGTGAAAATATGTTTCGGCCTTATGATTATTTGATGCATGTCAGATTTGCATACTCAAGCAAAATGGGTTTTATGACATCATTTGCATTTTGAGGGTATTCTGGAAAGTCTCTGAAAGGATTGGTGTAGCTGGCTGAAAGGCAGAATATTCATGCTGTGAAAAATGTCAGCACTAAAACAAAGCAAGGTTGGATTGTCCAAATGAAAATGAAAAATACGTCTCCATGTTGCAAGTTTATTTTTTAACCCACTCTATGCTCATGAAAATGAAAAATAAGTTTCCATGTTGCAAGTTCATATTTTAACACACTCTATGCTCCCCATCATTCTTTTCTTTCTGGGGTCTCAATGGGCCAGGTGCTGAAGGTATCCTGCTGACACCACTTAAAATGTATGTTAGGTAGAAGAAAATTCTTTTCTGCCCTGCCCCCTATTGGTAGGTGGACCTTTTTTTACTGCTAAACTTCAGACACTTTCTCATTTACCCATAGCTAAGTTTTCCATCATTTACTTCTCCAGAGCCACTGACTGTGGCCAAGAAGGCCAACGACATCCTGAGGTGGGTTAAGAAGGGCATGGCCAGCACATCAAGGGTGGTTGTACTCCCACTCTACTCTGCCCCATTGAGGCCACATATGTAATATTGTGTCCGGTTCTGAGCTACGTGCTTCAAGAGGGACAGGAAACCACTGGAGGGAGTTCAGCAGCAGCTACAAAGATGCTGAGAGGACTGGACCATCTCTCTCTTGGGGGCTGGTCTCTTCTCCCAGGCAACCAGTGCCAGAACAAGTGGACACAGTCTCAAGCTGCACCAGGGGAGGTTTAGGCTGGAGGTTAGGAAGAAGTTCTACACAGAGAGAGTGATTGCCCATTGGAATGGGCTGCCCAGGGAAATAGTGGAGTCACCATCATTGGAGGTGTTTAGGAGGAGACTTGATAAGGTTCTTGCTTGCATGGTTTAGTGGATTAGGTGGGTTGGATGATAAGTTGGACGCAATGATCTCGAAGGTCTCTTCCAACCTGGTTTGTTCTATTGTATTCTGTTGTAAGGTGAGAGAGACTTGGGGGTCTTTAGCCTGAAGAACAGACTGAAAGGGGATCTTCTCAGTGCTTATCAATATCTAATGGGTGGGGGTCAAGAGGAGGGGACCAGATTCTTTTCAGTGGTGCCCAGCAACAGAGCAAGGGAGAATGGGCACAAACTGGAACACAGAAAGTTCCATCTGTACATGAGAGTGCTGGAGCACTGGAGCAGGCTGCCCAGAGAGATTATGGAGTCTCCTTCTTTGGAGAAATTCAAAACCCACCAAGTTACAAACCTGGACAACCTGCCCTGGGTGACCCTGCTTTAGCAGGATGGTTGGATTAGATGATCTCCAGAGAGCCCTACTATTCTGTGATTCTGTGTGTTTTAACATTTGCATTTTAAAAGTGCTTTTGTGTCTTCAAACATCTGTAGTTGAGTATTATTTTAAAAGTAGGACTGAGGTTCCTCAGTTACTTAGGCCAGTTTAAAGATATCTCCATAACCAAATTTGCACACTAATTAATGAGCTTCCTTAACACAGAGAGGTTCATGATATTTTGTCCCCACAATCTTTGGACTAGATGATCTCTAAGGTCTTTTCCAACCAAAGCAATTCTATGATGCTATGAGAAACCACAGAGTTATTTCTGTGGTATGAGATTTGTCTCACAGAACTTCACTGGAATTTGAGCCAAAAGCAGAATTTTATGTGGGTAGAGAAATGGTTTTTATCTTTTAAGGCATTCTCCAATGCATAAGAAGGATGTTTTCTTCCTATTACAGAAAGGTATTACTGTAGATCAGTGTGGTTTTTGAAGGTTCCCATTTTTATAACATTCAGAAACCCGAGCTTTAAGCTACAGAAACAGAGTCAGACTTGGATCCACAGACACCTCTATTTTTGCTGCTCCTCAGTGTTCCAGACCAAGTGCATAGCACTTCCCAGTGCTTTTTACAACTTATCTCAGACTTCCACCAGACAAAATGCAGAAAATTATCTTGAATAGAGCTGTGGGACTTAAGTTTTGAACCTATTACTCTTTTACCTCACACACAATAGCAGTTAAGACTTAGGGTTTGTGCTTCTATCTAACTTTTCTTAAATATTATTATGAAGAAGTCTAGATGAAAATAAGGGCACAAGAACAACAAGTGGCCAATAATTTACTGTCTTGGAAATGGGATGATGAAAAACCTTAACAAGGAAAACTTGTTTTCTGTTGAATGCCTCTAAACTCATACTGAGATAAGGAAATGTAAATACAGCCAGTTAGAGAATGAACATGATAACATTACCATAATTTGGAAGTCAAGCTTGTCAGTAAAAATCAAAAGCAAATAGGATGTAATCAGAATAGTCCGGACAAAGGGAGGTTGTTACAACCTTATCAGGCCCCAACACTGGAAGTGCCGGTTTCCCTCACACACTTTATTGTTGCCTATCGTACTCTGAATCTGAAATAGGCATCTGCACTAGCATTTGAAAGAATTTTTATTAATCATTAGAACACAAGGAAACTGAGATTTCTGCAAGCAAATGGGTATTTGTCCAGTTTCCACGACTATTTCTACTACTCTTCCTTCACAGAATCACAAAATCACAGAATCACAGAATGTTAGGGGCTGGAAGGGACCTCAAAAGATCATCCAGTCAAATCCTCCTGCCAGAGCAGGATCACCTAGGGCAGATCATACAGGAACACATTCAGGCAGGTCTTGTATACCTCCAGAGACTGACTCCACAAACCCCCTGGGCAGCCAGTTCCAGTGTTCAGTCACCCCCACAGTGAAAAAATGTTTCCATGGAACTTCCTATGCCTCAATTTCCACCCACTGCCCCTTGTCCTGTTATTGGGCATCACCAAGAAGAGCCTGGCTCTGAGGTCACCCCTCAGTCTCCTTTCCAAACTAAAGAGCCCCAGCTCCCTCTGTCTCTCCTCATAAGGTAGATGTTCCACGCCCTTAATCATTTTTGTGGCTCTGCTCTATAACCTTTCAAGCAGTTTCCCGAGGTCCTTCTTAAACTGAGGGGCCCAGAACTGGACACAGTATTCCAGATGCAGCCTCACCAGGACAGAGCAGACAGCAGGGAGAACCTCTCTTGGCCTGCTAACCATAGTCCTTCTAATACACCCCAGAATGGTATTGGCCTTCTTGGCCACAAGTGCACATTGCTCCTGTTTAGACCTGTTAGACACCTATTTAGACACTTGTAGCCCAATGTCTTTTTTCTTCCCTTCTGCAGGAGGAAAACAGCTTAGATTTACAATGTAGTGTTTCATTACATAACTTTAAAGAAAAATAAATTACAGAAGTGTCATATCATGTAACAGCATAATAAACCACTGCTAAATTATTAAGTGGTGAGTAGCATTTTATTATCATTCTTTATTAAGTATTAACTGCCTAGTCTAAGGCATGTTGCTGGGAGATGAGGCTGTCAGGGATTTTGCATTCGGTTCTTTGTTTTATAATGATGCTTCATGTACTGAGAACTTCTCTATGACTGAGATTTTAGGATCTGCCAGCCATGCAGCTGCTGCTCATTTGCATCTGTATCTTGTCACAGCCTCCCTATGTGTTTCTGAAATCTACAAATATGTGATGAAGGCAGAAAAGGTCAGTATCTGCCCTTTTGAACCCAAGTTACAGCACTTAACAGGGGCTTCTGATATGCTGCTGTGTCCTCTGTACTTACAACAATTTTAAAGCACTCTTCTGATTATGTCACACATTCATTCCCCTCTTTAGTCCCCTCCCCCCATCCCCTTCTCCTCCTTCTCGCTTCTCCCACTGCCTGGCTCATGATCTAATGCAATATAATTCAGTGTGAACTAGCATAGCATGTCAAAAAACCAAAAGAGAATGTTTTCTTAGGATCAGATATTTGTTATCAATTTCAGCAAAGAAACCAGTTCCAAATGTATTGTAGACCCTGGATTGCTGACAAAGAGTCTTCATCTATCATGCCAAAGCTATTTTACTTTCACACATGGTGAATAATAAGAATGTAAATTGGTCCTTGATGGTAAGAGTTTTATTTTATTTCACATGGAAGCAGCAATACCACTCTAATCCTGCTTAATTATGACCAATTTACCATGCACAGCATAAAAAATATTGTAAATATCTATTTACCAGTTAGTATACTTCTTGGCAAGGCACTGAACAGATGAGATGCCAATATGAAATAAAAAAGCTGTATGCATACAAATGACATTGACTTAAGTTTCATCTAGTCATATTATACCAAATAAAGATGTACAGAAATTCACATTTTAAAGATCCAATTTCAGGCCATGTGTAATTCATGAATCTGCTTTGTTTTAAAAGAATTGTTTCAGAATCATATAGTTGTTTTGTACAGCTAAGATTCTGGCTCTGAAACACTTCTTTTTTCCAAATGTCATATTTGTGTGATATTAAAGAGGAAATTACTTCATGTCTTAGTGAGAAAGTATTTATTAATCACTCTTCTTGATGGATGGACCACTCATTGGATAAGGAGTTGGCTAGATGGCAGCTCTATCCTTCACTCTAGTGAGACCCCATCTGGAGTACTGCATTCAGTTCTGGAGTCCCTATTACAAGGATATGGAGGTACTGGAACGTGTCCAAAGAAGGACCATGATGATCAGAGAGTTGGAGCAGCTTTCCTAGGGAGACAGACTGAGAGAGTTGAGGCTACTCAGTCTGGAGAAGAGAAGGCTCCAAGGAGACCTAATTGTAGCCTTCCAGTATCTGAAGGGGGCCTACAAGAAAGCTGGTGAGGGACTTTTTAGGATGTCAAGTAGTGATAGGACAGCGGGGAATGCAGCAAAACTAGAAGTGGGTAGATTCAGATTGGATATTAGAAAGTTCATCACCATGAAGGTGGTGAGGCACTGGAAAAAGTTTTTGAAGTTTTTAAAGTTTTTAAAGCCAGGCTGGAGCAACCTGATCTAGTGTGAGGTGTCCCTCTCCATGGCAGGGGGGTTGGAACTAGATGGTCTTTGAGGTCCCTTCCAACCCTGACAATTCTATGATTCAGGGCAATTCCATGAACAAATAGAGGCTGGGTGATAAGTGAATTGCACCCCTGCAGAAATTTAACCTATTTAACACGCACAGGATAAAAATATTGTAAATATCTATTTATCACTTAGTATACTTCTTGACAAGGCACTGAAAAGATAAGTTGCCAATATGAAATAAAAAAGATGTACACATACAAATGACATTGTATTAAGTACCATCTAGTCAAATTAAAAGGACTTGGGGGTGTTGGTCAGTGAGGTGCAATGCATGCTCATAGAATCAGAAAATGTTTTCTGAGTTCAAAGGGACCTCCAAAGGTCATCTAGCCCAACCCCCTGTGCAGTAACCAGGGGCATCCTCAACTAGATAAGGCTGCCCAGAGCCCTGTCAAGCCTCACCTTGAATGTTTCCAGAGATGGAGCTTCACCTACCTCCCTGTATTCCAGTGTTCCACCACCCTTCATAGTAAAGAAGTTTCTTCCATCTAGTCTGAATCTCCCCTCTTTCAGTTTAAAACTGTCACCCCTTGTCCTGTCACAATGGGCCCTGCTAAAAAGATTGTTCCCATCTCTCTTATAGGCTCCCTGTAAGTAATGAAAGAATGCAGTAAAGTCTTGCTGGGGTCTTGCCTTCTTCAGGCTGAAAACCTCAGCTCTCAGCTTTTCTTCAGGTCCTCTGGACCTGCTCAAAACACTGACCTGGTCTCTGCAATTAAGGTCAGTTTGTGTGAAAAGCTCATAAGCATGCCCATAAATTCTCTTATTCTTTTGGTCCTTTGACTGTGCAAACAGCAGAAGGAGGCCAAGAAGAGAGCGATATTTACTTTAAGTTATAGCTCATGCCAGGATTGAGCTGTCATTCAGTGGCAGAGTAGATGGAGTCCCTGTGCCCTGGAGCATTCCCCAGCTGTGCTGAGGGAACTGGGGTAGATGGAGACCATGACATATTTAGTTTGCAGTGCCCTTCCAGAAAGATTGTGATAAGCATATGTTTTGGGAATGGGCAGTAAGACATTTTAAGCAATAATGACTGCATAGGTGCCTTCCTTTAACTACTGCTTATTTTACACTGAACTACTTCAGTGAATGTTCTTCCTTGTGAAAGACTGCAGTAAAGCACAGAATTAGCAAGACAAATAAACTTTCTTCTAATTAGATTTCTGTGATACATTCTTCATCTTAGTAAATGAATGCTACAATATGTGACTAGAATCAAGCATGAACTTTTTTTTTCATTCCTTTCTGCTGGGAGAAATAGCAATTTTCTTTTCTTTTCTTTACTTTTCTTTTCTTTTCTTTTCTTTTCTTTTCTTTTCTTTTCAGCTCTTGAATTTTACCTGGTTACATTTGATTTTACTTAGTGATCTCTTTACTATATACACACTTATGGAACACCTTTATACTTTTAATTGGCACAAACTCAAACTTAGATTACTCTGAAACTCAGTGTCAGAAATGGGAATCTACCTGGCTTCAGTGAAAGCTGCTCCAGACTGGCAAGTTGACTTTCTGTCCTACACCACCCATTTGTCCTGTTCGTTGCAGCTGTTAAAAGAAGTAAGTGGCTTCTCTCAGCAAGTGCATTTTTATGGATTTTTTATTTAGATATTTTTTGAGAAGGAAGAGACCTTAAAGTGTTCTCATTTGGTTGCTGAAAACAGATAAGAAATCAGTTCATCAACTATGGGAAAGAACACATTGTTTGATTTACTGATGCAGGCACCACCTAACTGCATGAGCAAAGCAAGCAGGAATTGGCCAGGCACTTTTCTTTTATGGCATCTCTCTATCACAGCATTCAATGCATTCCACAAAGTTATTAAGTATACAGAAGATGAAAGGGAAATGCCTGCAGTCTGGCTTCAAGTACATCTAAACCAGTAATATATATATATCTACAAACACACACAAAAATATTTTAAATTTCCTGGGCTTGATTCACCCAGCTTCAATGGTTCAAAATGTCTCCTTCAGTAACTCACAACTAATGTGGTTTTTATTTGTTTTAGTGCTCTGTGATGCTCACTAAAATAAACACCCAATCACTTTAACAGTCTCCTGACTGCAAGTGGCTACTGCAAAAGCTATTATTTTATGATCTCTAATTCCCAACTTTCACATACCTTGAAGATACTGAATTGAGAGAGAAGCGAACTATATTGAGTGGTAAAAAGACAGATGGGTACTGCAGGAAAACCTGAGAACTGGTAGCTCTAGGCAGCTTTCATCAGAGAGACTGTCATTGGAACAATTTAGTCATCTACTCAATGTAACCTATTTTAACACTTGGCTTGAAGTCTGTGGGGTCTGTGGCACACTTGTAGAGCGGTGCTGCTAATGAGGCACTTACTGCTTTTTTACCTGGGGGTTTGTTCTCTAAAAGATATGCCTCTACTGTTTCCCTTGCAGAGTAACACAAGAATTGCTATTGGCAGCAATTAAGAGGTTTGAATATCATTTACATTTCTTCATCTTGCAGGTCAGTGAGACACTAGAACAAGACAGTTTAAATTGAAATACTCCTTTGATTCATGCTTTTTAAGGTATATTAGCTTCAATCAGAAAACAGGTGACACCTGAAGTCAGATCTAGCTCCTGGACTCACAAAAAAATTAATAATAATTAAAAAAATCTGTGTCTAATCTTCTCTTCTTACTTTGGACTGAAAACTCTGCCTTTTTTTTTTTTTATTTAAATCTTTTTCATACGTCTTTTGTGCACCTCTGACCACATGTGAACTTTATGATGGGAGGAAGCTGATACCCACTAATAAATGCACAGCCCCTCTTTAGGTGCCTTGCAGCCAGGGTAAGTCCTTCACCCATCCTTCCACTCATTCACAGAACAAGCCACCTGACTAAAATCACAGAATCACAGAATGCTGGGGTTGGAAGGAATCTCTAGAGATCACTGAGTCTGACCCCTCTTGCCAAAGCAGGATGACCTAGGGCAGGTTGCACAGGAATGTACCAGGTGGTTTTCAAAGTCCTCAGAGAAGGAGACTCCATAATCTCTCTGAGCAGCCTCACCAGTGCCAAGTACTGGGGGACAATCTCTTCTCTAGTCCTGCTGGCCTCACTGTTCCTGATAGATGCCAAGATGCTGTTGGCCTTCCTGGCCAGTTGGGCACACTGATGACTTGTATTCAGCCAGTTACCAACCAGTATCCTCAGGGCCTTTTCCACAATGTCCATCTGAAAACATGTATTACATAAGCAAAGCTACATTTAGTGGTCAAAATCTACTGGTGTTTTTGAGTTATCCAGACCCTGAATTGGGATAAGCAAGTAAACACCTACAAAAATGGCTGTTGAATCAGATCAGTTCCAGCCATGCTTTCCAGAAGCATACAGAAAGCCAGCCTTCAAACTGGTGACAGCCCCTCAGGGAGGGATGAAGATTGAGATTCTTCTCCCTGCCACTACACACAAGGGTCTGGAGATTAATGGTAATGCCATAAAAGGACGAGGGGGAGACAAGATGGCATTCCAACTGCCCCACTGCTACTGCCAACTGTGATCGTTCTATGCTAATCATGGTACAGCCACACACATTTTAACTCCTTGGCATATTGCACTAGTTTCTTGTTCCAAAGATTATCATGCACAACATTAATGGAAAGCAGTAAAGGAGATCTAGTAAGTTCAGAAATCTTGTTAGAACAGCAAGGAAAAAAAAGTAATTCTGAGAATGCCTTTATCCTGCAAGTGCAATCTGTTGTGCTATTCAGGCCAATCCATGTAAGTCCAGAAATGAAGAGCCATTCAAATACAGAAAGCAGAAACAAGATGAATGGTGAAATCAGCAACAACAACAAAAAGTTGTCCTTTGGTAGTTTGTTTGTTTGTTCATTTGTGGTTGTTCTTTTTTCCTGAATAAAATAGAGGATTCACACAGCAGATGTGTGAGGCAGCCGCAGAGTTCAGTAATCTTCTGGTATGCCGCAATGTCATAACCTCAAATGATACACAAAACTTACAATAGACTCATCTGTTTTCAGGCAGTTATTTTAATCTGGGTTGATTTTTTCATATTTAAGGCAACAATCACAGATTTATAGAAAATATTCTATCTTTTTTGCTGTATTTATAGGCATACTATAAAATGGTTGAACTGTTTGAATGGTGGAGATGAATAGCACATTGCTATACAGAAAATAAATAGCAGCATATTGTTTTATACATGTTTGTATACTTTCATGCTTATAATATATATACTCACTACAGTTTAATGTATTAATAGGTAGTAATATGTATATATAGCTAAAGGTAAAAATTTTTCCATTCCTTTTTCTGTAAAAACCACTCTTTCATACATACTAAAAGAAAGGTGGTCAAATTCACTTCAGAGCTCATTTAGACACAGACCTTGAGAGCAGCCCTAAATGACAGAATGGTTAAACCTAGACACCTGACAGTTCTTTATCTTCTTTATCACTACTTTTTTGTCTTCACAGTGAAGATACAAGAGGAGGAAATATACTATAAATAAGATGTGAAGTTAAAGATAAGAGATACATCACTTCCCTGATACATGCTCCAGCCTGACCTTGAATAACTCAACATGGGTCTCTCCAAATATTACACAGACATATTTCTCTGTCCACCAAAGGGATTAAGAAGCTGATATTATTAAGGACATGGCTATAAATCTCTTCTTGCTGATCACCCACATGCAGAATAACTGCCAATGTTCTCTGTGTCTATCAAGATGTATGAGAATACAGCTGGATCATAACATTTAGATCTAACAGCTTTTGAGAATTAAAATGGATTGGCATATTGATAATCATAGCCCTGACCCTGGACACTGTTCATACAAGTTGTTGGTCTCATTTATAGTAAATGGAATGTGTGCCTGGGAAACTTGATTGAGAAGAAATGGAGATTTTCCTTTTTGTAAATAATGAACTGGATTATTGGTAAAAGTAGTCTCTGGATGAAATGTGTCTTCCACTGAGTGGAAGACTGGGAAGGCGACAGGATGCTTGGTGTTGTTCACCTAACCACAGAGTTTGGGGAGTTCACAGAGAGAGCTTGAAGGTAGTGGATGATCTTGTCACCCCATGGGATGCTCTGAATGTTTCCTTACCACCCAAGCTTTAATAGCATTTCTTCATCACTCTCTACAACTCACTGAAAGGATAATGGAGTGAGTTGTGGGGGGGATTGACCTCTTCTCCCAAAGAACAAGTGACATGACAACAGGAAACTTACTGAGGAACAATTTCTTCCCTGAAACCGGCTGCCTGGGTCAGTGGTGGAGTCACCATCCCTGGAGACATTTGAAAGACATGGAGATGTGGTGATGAGAAACATGGTTTAGTGATGACCTGACAGTACTGGGTTAACAATTGGACTTGATGGTTATAAAGGTCGAATGGAAAGGATTCTGTAATTCTGTGAAGTCATTTGCAGAACACGGAAAAATTGGAGATCCTACTGCATGGATGAGCACAGGAAGAACTGTCTGGGAAGCTGAGGAAGGCTAAAGGAAGGGAAATCAAGGAAGAGACTTGTAACAACACAAACAGAGGAAGGAAGTAGACAGCAGGAATCATTAATGAAATTTCAGGCATGGAGCAGTTCAGCAAAGTTGAAAGGCAAGAGGTAGCATCTAACACTTGCTGGAGAAGTTGAGAGGGAAACTCTGTAGGAGTTAGCCTAGGGCCTAACCAAAGACAGGAGGCTACAGAAAGGGACCTAACATGTGCATGCATCTGGGTGTCTATCAGGGTAGGTGACAAAACACAAAGACAAAAACCTCAGGGAGCTGAGCATCTGTGTTAATTGTTTGAGCTAAAGAATGAAGAGAATCAGAGGGGAAATTAAGTCGAGTTGGTTGAAAAACTTTGCAGACTTCAAGCATTTCAAGCATGAAGATAATTCTCACTACAGACAGATACTGTATGTTCCCATTTAACATTGTGTACTTGATCAGTTGAAGAAATGTTCCTAAGATTCACAACTGTAATTTTCTGTACTTTTCTAACTTAAATTTCTGAACCATTTCTTAACTTCTGAATGGGCTATTTAGAACACAACGTGATCTTTTCAGAGCAAAAATTGCACTTGCAGTCACTACTCTGAATAAGAACAATATTTTCTATTGAACATTTACTTTTCCTTTGAAGTCTAACTTCAGCTCAAAACACATCTGTTTCAAGGATAAATCAAAGATGCAACAGCAGCTTGTATTCAAATGAAAACACATGTATACATTTCTTTTATTTGGTTTCTTTTTTAGCCCAGGCTTGAGGGTCTTTTGGATTTTAAGGGTATTTAAAATAACATCAAGACTGTGCGATCTACAGGAAAACCTTATGGTGTTCTGGTTCTTTACACTTCTTTCTTTTCTTTCTTGTTTTTTTTTTTCACCTAGTCTCTTTAGCTCAGCAGTAGGCATACTTCTTTTTCTTCTGAAAACCTGCTTTAGGTAAGCCGAATTTTTAAAACAGACAAAGACTTTAGGAAAGCCAAGTCAGTGATGATCAGACTTGAGTGGTCTCTAGTAGTCAGACCAAGTCAGGGGATGCATGGAGTGTTGCCTGAAGCCTGATGATAAAATCAAAGCTGTGGAATACCCGTGTGGAGGTTTAAAGAAACTAAAATAGGAAAGGTTTGACCTTAATTCTGCTGGAGACCAGGTCAAGAGGTGTAGTTAAAGAAATAAAGGAGTCAGCATGTGGTAATGAAGAACAAGAACAAAACTGGTGAAGAGTCTAGAGAATAAATCTGAGTGGCTGAGGCAACTGGGATGATTTAGTCTGGAGAAAAGAAGGCTGAGAGAAGACCTTACTGCTCTCTACTGCTCTCTGAAAGGAGGTTGCAGTGAGGTTAAGACTATCAAAACCAAAACCAGTACAAGTCCCTATTAGGACAGAATTCAAATCCTGAGAGGGGGACCACTATTTGAAGGCATTTTGAAGTTGATTGTGATCTCCTTGTATTGATTATTCCATCAAACACAGTCACAAAGAGTTACCCATAACTTGGTGAGTTTTACCCAAACAACAAAAAGCCTTCTGCTGTACAACAGAGTCAGTTCTGTACTGGAACAGTTTCTAGAGGTCTAGAGATCATCTGTGTACTTTTCATACTGAAATTTCAACAGCATGTAAGATTTGTGTTGATTTTCTTCACACAGGTGTATTTAACCACATAACAATTCATGTATAACCACATAACACTTCATGTATACTCACACTATCACTGAGTTGCTCAAATGACACTATTTATATTAATCAAGAATCCCACCTGTCCTAAATGCACCATTAAAACATCATAGATTTTGATTATTTAGTACCTGATAAAGAATATCTGTCACACAATCTGTGGAGCATTTTTGAAGCAGCAAGACAGATTTCTGTACTCATTATCCAACTCATAAAGATTCTGGTCCATTCAAAGAGATTTCTCAAAGAGAAAAAGCATCATGGTTTGCTAAGCATGTGAGCATGTTGATTTAACAGCACCAAGTTGCAAAGAATGCACATTTATCTAGCTCATTTAATCCAAAAATGTTGCAGCACCATTGATATACCTCAGCTTTTAACAAATTCAAAGTATCTGAAATTCCATTAAATCGGCGATAACCCATTTTGACTCAGTTTATGTCTAATTTCTTCCAGAGATGATTCCATGTCTGAGAGTAACTTTCACTTTAATGTTTCTTTTTGATGCATAGACAAGCTCAGTAGTTCAATCTCCCTTCTGACTCCTGAAATTTCCCTGGTAACAAATATTTTCATTTCTATCTGCTTCAGAAAAATACATCCTGTGTTCTTGGAAGTAGAAAGAGTGAATGGATCCATCCTTAGTCAAGCGTTTGCTTTGGGTGTTTCAATTTAATAATTTAGTCAGTTGGAACTCTAGCTTTTGGAAGTGTAAATAGGATCAGTCATTGGCACCTGAAATAGACTCCTAGAGCTTTTCAGTGTTTTAAAGAAGTAACTTTCTTACAAGGAATTTGATTGAAATTCATGGTGCTCTGTGTGATTTCATGGCCCAGGTTCTTTCAGTGACAACTAAAAGCACAATTCCTTATTTCCTGCAGATTTTTTTTCCTTCTTTTGCTTCTTTTTTGTCCCTACTCCATCTACAGAATTACATGTCAATAAATCTTCAGTTTCTCTTATAGCATTGTGCAGAGTACAAGGCCCCCCGAAGAGGGCCACGAAGATGGTAAGAGGGCTGGAGCCACTCTCCTCTGGGAACAGGCTGGGAGAGTTGGGGCTGTTCATCCTGGAGAAGAGAAGGCTCTGGGAAGACCTTGTAGTAGCCTTCCAGTACCTGGAGAGGGCCTACATGAAACCCAGGAAGGGAATTTTTACAAGGGCTTGTAGTGATAGGATGAGTCAGAGGAGCTTTAAGCTTGAGGAGGGCAGATTTACACTGGATATTAGGAAGACATTTACAGTAAGATTGGTGAGACACTGGAACAGATTGCCCAGAGAGGTTGTGATGCCCTCTCCTTGGAGATGTTCAAGGCCAGGTTGGATGAGGCCCTGAGCAACATGGACTAGTGGAAGATGTCATTGCCCCTGGCAGGGGGGTTGGAACTAAGTGATCTTTAAAGTCCCTTCCAACTCAAACCATTCCATGATTCTACGACAACTTTATGAAGCAATCTGTGCCTATCCCACAAGGCCTGATCCTGCCACTATTCAACAATAGCCATACAATTCAAAGATGTTTTTCCACTGAAAAGTGGGCATTAATTTGGGGAAATGACAATCTGGATTTATTTTATCTTTTGATGCCAAATGACGTACTTCCAGCCTGCCAAAATCCCCCCTCTCTGGAAGAATAATAATTATTTTTGTCACTTTCCTTCTACTCACCTATCCCCCAATTTAGACCACAAGGTTTCTGGTCTGCTTGAATACATAAAATTGAGCATAACAGGTAGTAATAGTGGTGTTTACTCAAAGAATTGCATCAAGTGTTGGCTTTGTGTGGCTATTTTGTAAAACAGATTTAGCATAGAACACTTTATCGCATTGCATATCTCCATGCTGTACATTCAGCCTTCTTACTGAGACGAAATGCATTAAAGCCAGCAAAGGGCTTGCACATACCTAAGTTATATTTTTCCTTTTTGGCAGTATAGTTTACACTGCTCTCTAATAATGTGGGCTGACAGTCAAGAAAATACAGAGGTAGAGTGAGAGCAAGAGTCATGTCACATCATAAATCTATTCAGCTATCTTTCAAGCTTATTATCTGCATTTGTACTCACTCTGTGTCTTTCCCACCTGAAATTTGAGAGATCCATTTGCCTAGCCCCACTAGGTTACATTTTTACAAACAGAGCAACACACGCACACACACACAAAACCAAACAAAATAGAATAGAATAGAATAGAATAGAATAGAATAGAATAGAATAGAATACCAACAACAACCACCAAAAAAAAACCCAAACCACCCCAACAATGGAAAATTTTCTGCTGCTGCATCTCTGCATCTATTTCCTTCTCTTAACAAGAATTTTAAGCTGGAATTTAGGAACATATTAAGAAAAAATAAAAAAAAGATAGAAACTCTACTGGCTGGCTGACTGAAATTAGTACAGAAATGTGTTCTTTTAGCAGAATTTCTCTTAATGGGCAAGATTTTTACACATTGTTTAACCTACCAGTCCATTTTGGAGTTCAATTAAGCAAAGGTTTGAACATCCTTACTCATATATGGCAGATGAGAGTAATGCACTGTTGTGTTTGCAGCCTTTGTTGATAAAGCAATAGTGCAGGGTCCAGCAGTTTCAGAATGTAATAGCACTTTTTATCACTTGGACTAATTAGAACATATTTTCTCAGTATTGAAGTATTTGTTCATTGTGTTAAACATTGTTATCGATTGCAAGACTGCACACCTCATGCAAAACACTTTTAATACTTCGATCTTTTCAGACTCCTTGTTTCCCTCATGCTCTGCTGAAACTCATGGCAATCCCTTCTCCATCTCACATTTCAGTTTAGGAACTTTAGATGCTTCATTTTGGGGGGACTTTTTTTCCCCAAAGCAAAGTGTTCAAATGAAAAAGACCTCTGAGGACTTGAGTCAATACAAAAATCTAACTTTATTGCTATTCATATTGCATACTGCCACAGTGACAGTATGAGCACTCTTCTATCTGCCTTAGTCTGTATTGGTTTGTGGCTGAGCACAATTATTAAGCCCCAGAAAGATTGCAATTCTTGTTCCACAGACAAGAGACACTGGACTGAGATTATTTTGTCAATGAAAAACCCCAAACAAACAAACAATAAAACAACAAAACAAAACAACAACAAAACCAAAACAAAACCAAATAAAAAAAACCAAACCCTGAAATACTTTGACACTCTAAGGACAACATCTGAGCTTCCATGAAGCACTTTGTACAGTGCAGACAGTTTGAGAAGTACTTCTGTACCCGTCTCGAGATCTTACCAGGATATTGGATCCAGTTTTGGGTTCCACAGTTCTAGAGGAACAGGGATCTACTTGAGACAGTCCAATAGAGGGCTATGAGGATGATTAAGGGACTGGAACACTGCCTTATGAGGAAAGGCTAAGAGACCTGGGGCTGTTTAGTCTGCAGAAGAGAAGACTGAGAGGGGATTTAATAAATATTTATAAATATCTGAGGGCTGGGTGTCAAGAGGGAAGGGACAGGCTCTGTTCAGTTGGGTCCTGTAATAGGACAAGAGGTAATCAGTATAAACTACAGCATAGGAGGTTCCACTTTAACATGAGGAACTTCTTCACTGTAAGGGTCATGGAGCACTAGAACAGGCTGCCCAGAGAGGTTGTGGAGTCTCCTTCTCTGGAGACTTTCATGACCCATCTGGATGCGTTTCTCTGTGACCTGTGCCAGATTATACAGTTATGTCGTCCTGCTCTGGCAGGGGGATTTGACTTCATAGAATCATAGAATCAGTCAGGGTTGGAAGGGACCACAAAGTTCCTACCCCCCTGCCGTGGGCAGGGGCACCTCACACTAGATCAGGCTGACCAGAGCCTCATCCAGCCTGGTCTTAAACACCTCCAGGGATGGGGTCTCAACCACCTCCCTGGACAACCCATTCCAGGGCTTCACCACTCTCACAGTGAAGAACTTCCTCCTCACATCCAGCCTGAATCTCCCCACCTCCCGCTTCATTCCATTCCCCCTCGTCCTATCACTACCTGAGATCCTGAGAAGTCCCTCCCCAGCCTTCTTGTAAGCCCCCTTCAGATACTGGAAGGCCACAATAAATCCCTACTAATCCCTAATATCCTGTGATCCTGTGAACACCAGGTCTGTCTTTCAAGACATCACTGCATACTTAATATGGCACTCATCTGAAAGCAGTAGAGCAGGAAGGCATACTGCTTTAGTTTTTATATTCTTCTTGGTTTATTTGTGTCATTTGGAGTTCAAGTCCTCATGTAACTATGACCTTCAATATACAGCCTTATTTTTCTGATAAACTGTGCAGCTGCTCGTGGGTACTGGCAGATTGCAAAATACAAAGCAGTTTCACTTAATCCCAACAAAACAAAGGGAGGGGAAAAAAAAGTTAGCAAATGTGGGACTGCATTTTTGTACCTTGCCAGATGTGATGTAAATAACAGCTGAAGAAGAGGATCTCATTGTTCTTTAAGCTTCAGTGGTCTACCGTTGATATTTTTTTCCCTTGATTGTCTTCTTTTTAAGTTTTTTTTCTTTAAACTTTACAGACTTTTGTACTTGAAAAGCTATCTGAGCACTGCTTTGTGTGATAGAGTAGGTAAGTGAGAGAGATAAAGGTGATGGAGAGGGAAGGGGAAGACAGATTTAACAATGATGGTAGTTCTACATCCTTATAATGCAGAAGCTGTTTAGTGACACTGCACTCCAAATATTGATAAAAAATAAAGCTATAGATAAATTGAGTGCACATGTTAAAATATAGAGAAATAAATGTTCAAGGAAACTAACCTGGACTTTACAAGAAAACCTAGAATTCTGGTATTTGAAAAATTAAAACAGTTCAAGCCCTTTCTGAAACAGGCAGAACTCAAACTGACAATAGATACCAACACCTCAATTTCCCTTAACTTATTCCTCCCCCCCAAACCACCAATGTGCTTGCATAAACTATACATTTCTTCATTTGCACTAAATGTATTTATAAATGGTGGTAGTGGGTCAAATGCAGGGACATAAACCAAGGACTTCCTTTCTTAAGATTTCTTTTTCTAATCACCTTTGAGTCAGTTCAGTGTTACATAGTCTGCTAGATAAACAGGGCATTCACCAAGGAGCTCCAAGGTCAGCTCCAGGCTCCTGATAGAGTGTCATAAACCCAAGAACATTTTCAGTGCACTAGGGATAACAGAGGAACTTACCATGAAAATTAATAAATCACTGTCCTAACTGGAAAAAAAAACTCCTTCATATGCTATCCTACTTGCCCTTGGGCAACTAATTTAGAATAACTCTAAATTAAAAGCTTTTTTTCTTTTTTTCTTATGCAGAGGCTTAGTAAAAATACTTCATCTAAACCAGAAAACTGTTTATGCATCTTAGAAAACAGATTTTCTTGGGATTTTCAATTTTCTGGTGGAATAGAGATGAGTTCACATTCCATACAGCAGAAATACTGGAATATGTTATGACTGGCTAGATCTCTTAATTGGACATGGTTTAATCTTTGTGACTATATCTGATATATCCAAGAAAAGAGGTTAATTTAGTAAATCATCTCATTCACAGTGTCTGAAAAAAGCCCAACCCTGTGATTTATTATAAGCAAAGCACACGGATAAGCTGGAGACTAAGACAAAGCACAGCAATTTAAGTCTCTGCTTCTCTCCCACAGCCTTTTATTTACTTAGATATTTACAGGGGGTATGCTTTATACAACACAGCACTGGAACATCTGAAGGAATCCACCATAAAAATCACAAATGATCTAATGGAATAAAGTGCCTTCTTCAAAGAATCAGCATTTCTTAAAGTAACAAGAGATCAATCTGCCAAGATGGGTGCCCTTGATCTGGAAGGTGCTGCATTTATTTTGGTGAAGAGTGCTGGGGTTTCAAACCCATACAAGCATTCCCCATTTTAAACTGTACTATATCATCATGACACACCATTGTGTAAAGCAAGATGAAAGGTTATAAATTACATTTGCAGAATAATCAGATTAAAAATTATCTGTGTTTAGAGCTGTAAAAAAACTCATTCAGAAGCACTCAGCTGCTTTTCGCTCACAAAGCTTGGATAGTATAAAGTTACATGGGGATTCAGAAGAAAGATTAAGACCGAAGATAATCTCTGCTGATTCAAATTCCTTATTTATCCCCCTGAATAAAGTAGCAATGTTTTGCAATGCCTCATCAGAGATAAGAATACATCTGATCTTAGACTAAGTACATAACTAGAGCTTGTTGGGAATTTTCCAACACCATACTTTATCACCTGAAAATGAAGTTACATGAAACCCAGAAATTATCAGAATTGAATACTTTCAAATCACACATCCCCTTAAAAGGAAAAAAAAAAAAAAAAAAAAAAAAAGGAGGAGTGGGGGGAGCTTTCTGGAAGTAGCAAAACAGAGAAAAAGTGAGAGAAATATCTGCAGATCCCAAGCTAACTGCACACAAAATGTGTTTGAGATTTGGAAAATTTCTTCAGATCAGCAACTTGAACTTCCACCTTGAAAGTTTTAGGTGACCTGGCTTTTTAGTTTGGAGAGTAGAAGACAGAGAGGATGTAATAAATGTGTAAAAATATCTGAGAGCTGGGTGTCAAGAAGGAAGGGACAGCCTCTGTTCACATGCACCCTGTGACAGAACAAGGGGTAATGGATGTCAACTACAGCACAGGAAGTTCCGCCTCAATATGAAGAAGAACTTCTTCACTATGAGGGTCACAGAGCACTGGAACAGGCTGCTCATAGAGGTTGTGGAGTCTCCTTCTCTGGAGACTTTTAAGATCCATCTGGATGCATTCCTATGGAACCTGTGCTAGGTCATGTTTTGGCAGGGAGGTTGGTCTTGAAGACCTCCAGAGGTCCCTTCCAACCGCTAACATCCTGTGATCCTGTGATGTGAGGACAGTCCATCTCTCCCTCCAGTTAGAGGCTTTCCAAGTTATATAAAAAAATTATAACTGCATTGGGACAGAAAGAGATAAAAAGAGATAACTACTTCATGGTCTGATGATTAATGATACTGGAGAACAACATATGAATCTCTTTCCCACAGAATATATATTCATTACCTAAAATGGAATGGCTCCAAAAGGAAACAGGGAAATGTCTCCTGCTGGGATAACCAGTATCCCAGTCATCCAGGAATTCACATCTTTGACATGATTGAACTCCAAGTAACTTAGGGACACTTGATCACAGAATCACAGAATTATTGAGGCTGGAATAGACCTCCGAGGTCATCAAGTCCAGACTATGATCTAACACCATCACATCAACTAGACTATGACACTAAGTGCCACATTCAGTCTTTCCTTAAACACCTTGAGGGACTGCACCACCTCCTGGGGAAGTCCATTCCAGTGTCTGATTATCCTTTCCACGAGGAAGTGCTTCCTAACATCCAACCTAAACCTCCCCTGGTGCAGCTTCAGGCCCTGCCCTCTCATCTTGCCACAAGTTGCTTGGGAGAAGAGCCCAGCCCTCACCTTACTACAACTTCACTTCAGGTAGTTGTAGAGTGTGACAAGGTCTAACATTCCCTGGTGGAGTTTTTCTCATGTGCCACTTGAGAGTTCTAAAATTACCTCAGACACTTAAGGTGTGTGTTTGACTTTTTTTTAGTTTTTTCACTTTGATGGGGCTTAATTTGATTCTATTTCAGAACACTCTCTCTCTCTCTCTATATATATATATATTCTTAAATCTTAAAAAAAAAAAAAGTAAAATAAAATAATGTAAAATGAATTAAAGTAAAATAATGTAACCAACTAAAATAAAATAAAATAAAATAAATTGCAGACCAGAGCTTTACTCATCATAACCTTATTAAAACCACTGTGGCACTGCTAAAATATTACTTCCCGATATCTATCCAGGGCAAGAATGAGACACTAATTTGATTTCTGTCTTATTTGACTATTTCTTTCATTGTACTAATTTCCTCTTACTAGCTTTTGTATTTGTTCAGTGCCCTCTGAAATTCTATGAGTAAATTTGCTTGAGTAAGGAGAATCAAATAACTTAGATTCTTTTCATTATAAATCCTATCCATTTCTATTCTGTCCAACAAGAATCTCTTTTCTACTTACTTAGCAAAGAGGAAAACTGTGGAAAAAAAAATCTGATCAGAAAAATGAGATCCTCTTTGGTCAACGAAAAGGCCATTCTGGTTTAAATTCTTTCTACAATACATCTCACTTGAATTTTGGCTGTTTCAAAACCACTCAGTTGGTGTCTCAGTTATGTCATTATTACCTCATTACTTTCAAGAGCATTCTGCAGATATAACTAAGAATCAGATTTGGCCTGAAGGATATAGACCAGTAAAGGTCATTCTTATTGATGAAATATTACTATTTTATTTATTCTTTTATTTCAAAAGCTAAACATCCAAAAGGTTTGAGTATTAGATGTCTTATTCTGTTTATAAGCAAGACTCTTTAAGTGACAGCATTCAGCTGTGTGAGAGATTCCTTTCATATTGTTCTGCTCATGAGCTTTTCAGTTGTGGAGGACCATCTGCCAGCTGGGAAATCCCACTCCTGTTTGCAGGAGCAATGCAAATTATATTGGTGTTCACAAAATAAAATAACTTGATTTAGGGAGCACACTGAAAGCGTCATGCAACACTTCAAAATTACTAAAATTAATAAACCAAGCACTAGAAGGCATTTATATATTTCTCTCCAAGAATTTCAGACCATCCTCTATGAATAAATTGCCATTTAAAATGCATCCGTGGAACTGTTACCTATATTATGTCTCTCACAAATGGTGGAGGTGAGTGCCAGGTTAATATAAATTACCTGCAGAATTAATATTTTTTATGTCTCTGAAAACTTTTCAGCCTAAAATTCCATTTTCTTGCCCTGTGATATCCTTCCTGGCATCACACCAGAATAAAGACTTTACAGGCTCAAACACAGATAAAATTAGAAAGCTTTAAAGGAAATTTCTAATCAGTTCAAGAGAAAAGAAGGTTGAGGGCAGATACCCCTTACAAATACCAGAAAGGAGGCTGCAGCTAGGTGGGGAGTCAGTCTCTTCTCCCTAGTAACACACACAGATTCATACAGGTTTCATTGGGTGATGCTGATCCTTGTATTAACAAACAAGGAAGATCTGGTCAAGGACATTAAGGTAGGAGGCAGCCTTGACTGTAGTGACCATGACATGACAGTTTAATCTTGTTAGGGAAAGAAGCAGAGCAAAGAGTAAAATTTCTACCCTGGACAGTAAGAAGTTTAATTTTCTCCTGTTCAAAAATCTGTTTAAAAGTATCCCATGGGCTAGGGCTCCAGAAGTTAAGAAGGTCCAAGAGAACTAGTTACTATTCAAACACCACCTCTTCCAAGCTCCAGAAAACTGTATGCCCTTTTAAACAAAAAACAAAAAAAATCTAGCGGAGGAGGCAGGAGACCTGCATGGATAAGGAAGGTGCTGCTGGAAAAATTCACATGGAAGAAGGAAACTTACAATAAATGGAATAAGGGTGTATAAATATTTGAGGGGTGGTTGTTAGGATGAAGGTACCCACTCTCTTTTTGGTGGTGCCCAGTGATAGGGCAAGGAACAATGCATGTAAGCTGGAACACAGGAAATTCCACCTCAACATAAGGAGAAACTTCTTTATGGTGAGGGTGACAGAGCACTGGAACAGGCTGCCCAGAGAGATTGTGGAGTCTCCTTCTCTGGAGACTTTTAAAACCTACCAAGATATGTTCCTGTGTGGCCTGCCCTAGGTGATTTTGTTTTGGGAGCGGGGTTGGACTCTGCGATCTCTGAAGATCTCTTCCAACACCTAATATTCTGTGATTCTGTGATGATTGCTTGAGATGAGATGACCTGAATTTAAAAAACAAACAACCAACCTAATATTTCTTCCTTGGGTTTACAAACAGAATAGCTTTATTTTATACAAATTTGAAAAAATAAACAAATAAATGAATGCTTTCTGGATGGCAATAGCATTCTCATTTCTCACTGCCCTTAAAGCCCAAATTATAACACTTGTTGTAATTATATATTACATTACATTTAATGTTACATTTTAAAAGATAATGATTCCCTAGCCCCCGCACAAAATGTGTTCTTAGTAGTGGAAAATGGCAAAGCATTAATGCAAAGATTAAGTTTTAGGATGGTGGACAATACTTTAAGGATGGGTAAGCAATGCCTCATTGTAGTTGTGGCCTAGGTGGAGGGTTCACTTTCCTTATCATTCACACAGATAAAACACTTACCCTTTTTTCACACTGCATTTTAAAAGGGACATTTCCCCTGTATAACATTCTGTCTTGATTTGATTGATTTTTTTTATTTTTTAATAAAATCATTCCAAGAAGTACAATGCAATACCAATTTGGACATATTTCAAATGAAACACCATTGTAAAGTGTCACTTTTGATTTCATACTTTGAAATTAGAACTTGATTAACGTCATTATGCTAAAGCTTGTCCTATTGTTTAGCTAATGCATTTAACACAGGAGTAGATGAGGAACAATGGGTAACGTATGTATGACAGCTGTATTTTGCATCCCGTGGATAGGATTTGCATAAGTGTGGGAGTTACGAAAGTCATGCAGTAGGCCAAAACTAAATAAATGTAATCTTAAAATACAAAGCTCTACATAAACTATTAATATTGGAAATGGAATTTTGACATTTATTGTTTAAAGGCTTCTGTTTGAAATATTTTTGGATTCCTTCCCTCTTGTACGTTTATAAAATATCGCTGTACAACTTTACTGCAAAGTTTCTTCAGAATGGACGGCTACATGCTAGAGAATTCTTCACCACAGCAATCCCAAATTATTGAAAGCTCTTCTAAAGATGTAAAGCAGATTTGAGGGGACATTTTAAAATCTCCAGAGCTGTTAATCACTGCTCCAAATAACAGCTTCTTCAGTGAGAGACAAAATGGTGAGGGTAATGGCCCATTTTGAATTAATATTAAGGTCTGTGTCTGTTATTTCTTTCAGAGGAATCTCTGAGAAGGAAAAGATCAGGTATGTCCCACAATTTTCATTCTTGTGCCACACCACTGTCAAGGAAAAAAGTGCTGCAATAATGTGCTGCTAAGCTGTGTGTGCTTGTCAAGCCCATTTCAGACACAATCTTTTGGGAGTTAGGGTGGCTCAGGGGAATTCATAATAGGATGTAAACCCACCATATGTATCTGTTCTGTGTGGCACTAGAGAAATATTTTATCACTTATGAAATTAGTTTGCTTGAGTCTATTTTGTAAAGTGAAGGATACAAAGATCTATCAGAGCTGATAATACTTTTATACTAACAGTACTAAATTAAATACAATCAAGATACAACACTTTCATAAATTATCATTTGAGGTGTGAAATAGATATGCTAGCTCAACATCGACAGTGAGTCCCTTGCAAACACACAAATACACACTTCCAGCTTACTCGGTGAACTTTGTGCACAGCACAGCAAAGGAAAAACAGTGAAGTCTCTTTAAAAGTGAGTTCAGTTTCCATGGTCCAGACTTAGGCCTAGCCTAAGTAAACATTATGGGTAAAGCAAAATTCCCAGGAAAATCACAAATCCAAAAGGGAGAGAGAAAACACATAACAGGCTTTGAAAATTATTAGAGAAAAATGAGACATGATACCTGAAAATGTTTCCCCACTGTCAAGAACTGAGACTGGGCTGGCCATGAGACAGGTGATAGACTCTGTGAAACCATTTGCCTTTCAAAAGGGGAAGAGAAAGGGAATAATAGAGAGAGACTATTGGATTGTGAAAAAAAAAAAAACAAGTAAACCAGCCTTAATGAAAATTAAAATAATGACAATCAAATGAAATAGATACAAATATGAAATTTAATAGATACAAAAATGAAACAGATACAAACCAATATAGAACCCAAAACCCTGATGGCAATTGCATCACTGTCACCACTTGATGTTTAGGACGGGCACTGGTTGAGTTTCAAACTGGATTTAGCATTAGATGGGAAACAGATTCAGCAGCTGGATCCTGGCACTGGATTCAGGAGCTCATGGACTGGAAGTGAAGGCAGAAGAATGGACAGTCCTCTTTGGATATTCAATATTGAAGAGAGCTTAACCCTCATAATCCCTCATCTTTATACTGAATTTGACATAGATGGAATGGAATCCATTGTTGGCCAGTTTGGGGTCACTTTAACTGTCCACTCCTCCCTCCAGGTGTCACTTCTTACTGCAGTGACACAACAATTACCTTGGTCTCCAAAGGAGGAAGTCTAAGTCAGAGCCTTTCTGCAGCCCATCCCTTGGCAGTAACTCTCCCCATCAGTGTTCTCACTGCTAGAAGCAGCCACTGGTTGTGCAAACCTGCCCTGAACTTCAGAAAGTGCCAGCACTGAGCAGAGACTGAGCTGAGAAGTGTCAGCACTGAAGACAGTTGTGTTCTAACTCAGAGCAGGACCTACAACAATCATCTAGTCTAAATATATAGTCTCAATATAACCTTTCAGAAGAATTATTGTTTCTTATTCTGAGGTTCAGCTTTGGATGCCTGAATCATAGTGAGGAATATTAAACTTTAGGTTTGAAAGAAAAAGTTAAGATAAAGCTATTACTTGCATTTGTGTAGAAGTGGCAAATATTTCAGTATCTTCACTTTGTATCTGTATCATCAAAGTTAAGTTTGAAATAAATTGATCAGTATTTGACACATTAAAGTTCTATGTTCCCCCTTCCATCATATCCCCCCAAAAGCACGAAACTCGAAACAGATGTCCTGATTCTTTATTTTGAATCAGAACTTCTCACTTCTATCGACCATGTCAGCTTAGAAAGTTCCAACACAGGTTTTGCGTGGGCAGCTCTTGCATTTAGACATGTAA
Source organism: Dryobates pubescens (assembly GCF_014839835.1). Taxonomy (NCBI): domain Eukaryota; kingdom Metazoa; phylum Chordata; class Aves; order Piciformes; family Picidae; genus Dryobates; species Dryobates pubescens. The sequence goes on along the minus strand of NC_071620.1, from coordinate 17,531,442 downwards.
CCACAATTCATGAAGCCAGTATTCTCATTTACTTAACAAAAGAGACAGCCAAGAATCCATCAATACTGTACATGTGACAGGCAGCTTTCAGCCGTCCCATGCTTAGATATTTGCTTTGACATTTCCTAATAAAAATCTTTCCTATGGAAACGCCATGACATTTAAGGCTCAGATAGTTTTTTTAATTTTTTTTTTCCTGGCCAACAAAACATTATGCTGCAAGCATCATCTTAATCCCTGTCAAAATGAAAGACACCTTCCGGTCTCATCATCCTCCCACATGCAAAAATTATTTGTTTATACTCAAAAGATTTTGCTGCTGTACAGCAACTCCAGGGCAGTAGCTGAGATTTGGCTCTACTGTTGGCTCTGTTTTGGCTTAAACCAGCTCCTGAACAGAGAGGCATATCACAGAATCATAGAGTCCCAGGTAGGAAAGAGCCTCAAGGACCAACTGGTCCAATCTTTCTTGACAAAAGCATGGACGAAATAAGCCACTTTGGGACAAGGTTTAATGGTCATGGTAGTTTTAGGTTAATGGTTGGTCTTGGTCTTAAAGGTCCTTTCCAACCAAAATCATTCCATGGTTCTGTGATTCCAGGCCCAGTACCTTGTTCAGCTGAATCTTAAAAATGTAGACTAGACTAGACTAGACTAGACTAGACTAGACTAGAATAGAATAGAATAGAATAAACCAGGTTGGAAGAGACCTTCAAGATCATTGCATCAAACCCATCATCCAACAACACCTAAACAACTAAACCATGCAACCAAGCACCCTATCAAGTCTCCTCCTGAACACCTCCAATGATGGCGACTCCACCACCTCCCCGAGCAGCACATTCCAATGGGCAATCACTCTCTCTGTGAATTTCTTCCTAACATCCAGTTTGAACCTCCCCTGGCGCAGCTTGAGACTGTGTCCTTTTGTTCTGGTGGTGGTTGCCTGTGTTGGGGACTTCACCAGTTCTCTGGGGAAATTATTCCAGTGGCTGATTGTCAGCCATTAAAATCATAATGAAACTGAAAAAAAGACATTCCTACAGTTATATCAATGTTCTCTTTTCTGGGCATAATCATTGTTCTGATTAGGAATATGAGATATTTTTCGAAGTCCTAACAGGCGTAAGTAAATTAGCTACACCATTTTAACCATAATGCATATCACTTGTGGCTGTATAGATAAAGAATGTTGTCTTGCCTCACTTGAAACTAGCAGTGTTTCACTGGCTAGTCCCTTAATTTTTATTCAAAATCAGTAATATTTTAAAGTAGAAGAAGTAGTGAAATTGTAAGAGGCCTTAGGCGGATAGTGTCAGTATTGGCACTGATATAATTCTTAGAGTTCTCAGTTCAAAACTTTCTTCCCAGTGCACAATCAGCTCTTTGGCCACACCATCACCACATGGTCTTCCATCAGACTTAGTGCAGATTTCTTAGTGCACTTTTAAATAGTAGAAACAAAGAGGAGGCTGTGAGAAAACCAAATCAGAGAACCAAATGTGCTTCAGTTCCTTTGGGGGGTGTCAAGAAGCTCTCATGCTTCTTAGGGAACAGTTAGCTACTTTTATGTGCTGGCATGTTCCCACTTCCTCTAGGGCAGAGGGGTGGGTAATCATGCCTGTAATCAGTTCTTAGTGGCTTTTGTAGAGCCAGTAAAACACTTGCAAAAAACTTCAGGGGAAACTACAGCAGCCGTATGAGCAGAGATGTGACCAAAGTGGGCATACGTTTGAAAGAAAATTAGAGAAACGATGTGGTTAAATATTGAGAATGGTGAAGAACAGTGGGACAGGAAGAGTACCTAGCAGGAACGTGAAAAAGAATTCATTTTTGTGCTAGGAAGAGTGTAAGAAAGAAGGAAAAAATTTAAACAGAGAAGGGAGGAAAGAACTATAAACCATACTCAGAGGAAATGGAATATAAAAGCCTACAAAATAGATGAGAGAGAATGAGAAGCTCTTCCTCTTCTCTCTCTTCCCCAGCTGTCAAACCCGTTTTTTGCATCTTTCCCTGACACATACAAAAATCGCTGCCTATGATCCTTTCTCCCCTCAGGACAAGAGCCTAGCTTTTGTCCATGAAAATCTGATTGCTCTCTAAACCTTTTTCTTTTGTTATTGAACAAATAATGTCTCGAACTATTAAATGGCTGTAAAACCTTTCCAGAGTCACTCTCTTGGGCATCTTCATGTTTTAGAAAGACTCTTCTTGTGTGCATAGAAATCCATTTAACAGACTGTCAGACCTAAGGCTATGGGATGCTTTTGTTTGGCTGTTACCATTACACCTGACACAGTGAAGACCTAATATGGACGTTGATCCATTTACTATTCAGAAAACATGTATCAGAGCAGGATTTCCAACGCAGTAAAAGTTTTCCTTCTGTTGAAATCCAGGCCAATAAATTTAAAAAAAAAAAAAATTAAAATAATTAAAATATTTTGTTAAGCATAGGAACACTAAATACAGAACTTCTAGAAACACATTCCTCCTAAAAATATGTTAATTCATCAAATTAAATTTCTAAAAGCATTCCACACTGAAATATTTTTTCTGATCACTTCCAGCCTATTTTCAGACTCCTAGTTTTTATATTAGCTAATGCAGATCGGCCATTAGCTCTTTGGGGAGACAATATTTTTGACAAAATATTATAGACCAGTTACAGTTTGAAACTATTGACTTGCTCATTTTCAGGTTTACAGGACCACAGTGTGTTAGGGGTTGGAAGGGACCTCCAAGGGTCATCAAGTCCAACCCCAATGCCAGAGGACCATAGAATCTAGAACAGGTTGCACAGGAATGCATCAAGATGGGTCTTGAAAGTCTTCAGAGAAGGAGACTCCACAACCTCTCTGGGCAGTCTGTTACAGTTTTCCATGACCCTCACAGTGAAGAAGGAACATGAGGAGGAACCTTCTATGGTGTAGTTTATAGCCTTTACCCCTTCTCCTATCACAGGGTGCAACTGAGAAGAGTCTGTCCCCTCCCTCTTGACACCCAGCCCTCAGATATTGATAGAGATTGATCAGATCCCCTCTCAGTCTTCTCTTCTCCAGACTAAACAGCCCCAGGGCTCTCAGCCTCTACTCATAAGGCAATGCTCCAATCCCTTCATCATCCTGGTAGCTCTCTGTTGGACTCTCCAGCAGATCCCTGTCCCTTCTGAACTGCAGAGTCCAGAACTGGACACAGTATTCCAGGTGAGGTCTCACCAGGGCAGAGTAGAGGGGAAGGAGAACCTCCCTCAATCTGGTAGACACATTCTTCTTAATGCATCCCATGGATAACTTGTTATCCACCAGGACTCCCAGGTCCTTCTCCACAGGGCTGCTCTCCAGCAGATCACCTCCTAACCTGTACTGGTGCAATTTATTATTCCTTTCCATATGCAGAACTCTGCACTTACCCTTGTTGAAACTCATTAGGTTCCTCTTTGCCCTGCTCTCAGTCTGTCCAAGTCTTGCTGAATGGCCTCACAGCCTTCAGGTGTATCAGCCAAGCCTCCCAGTTTGGTATTGTCAGCAAACTTGCTGAGCAGACTCTGTCTGTCTGTCGCCTCATCAATGTCATTGATGAAGATGTTGAACAGGACTGGATCCAGCACTGTTCCCTGGAGGGCTCCACTTGTTACAGGTCTCCAGCTGCACTTGGCACCATTGACTACAATGGTTGTGAATGAAAAAATCAAACTATACAAACACAAGGGTCTGCAGTGTTGGGGCCCAAGAGAAAGAAGTGTATGTCAGTGGACAGAGAATAATTTAGAAAGTAGGGGCTGTGTCCATGGAAAGGAGGTTCAGGAGGATAAAGCTAAAAGAAAATATTTGCATGAGCAAACAATGAGAATACAACATAGCTGATTATTGAGTGTAGATTACAAAGCCAGAAATTATTATTTTGACAATACAGTCTAACCTCTTAAATTATATTAAAAAAACCCCAAAACACTATAGACTTTAGCAGAATTAATTTCAGCAGAATTAAGGGTTGCCTAAGAAAAATATGCTGCGTCTTAATTGAAATCTCCAGGGAAAACTGGCCACCATTTCTCCAAGGTACTCACTAGTTAATTATCTTCAGTGTTAAAAATTGGAGCTTTATTCTATCACTCTAAATTTGTCTTGCTTCAGCTTTCAGCCATTGAATTTGGTTACACTTTTGTCTACTATATAAGAGAACCCTTGATCAAAGTTTTGTTTGCCAGGAGATACTTCCTGCATGTGAGACAGTCACTCACCCACACATGCAAACACCTACACGCCTCTCCCTCCCCCTTTAAATATATCCCTTTTATCTCCTTGATAAGCAGATTAAACTCCTCAAGAGGGCCTGTTTCCAAATCTTTTCATAATTTTTCTGGATTTTCAACAAACTTTCTCCTGTTTGAGCTACCACCGAAAGCACTGCATTCAAGTAGTTGCTTGCAACTGTACTAAAGTGATATTGCCCCATAATTTTAGGCAAGATTTCCCTCTTTATACTTCTAAAGCTCTCTTTTGGGAACTCACATTTAGTTTATTATCCACCGTGAACATTCAAATTCATTTCAGAGTTGTTGTTTGCCAGGATAAAATTTCCCAGCGTGTCAGCACAGTCTTCAAGTCTCTGCCTTTAGCTGCCCTTATATTTTGGAAGTCTGCAAAAGGATACTTAAGCAGCTACTCCTTCCTAGACTCTTTATAATTTTGCCTTTTTATTTTCCTATTCTTGCCCATGATCTCTTTTCCCACTGGATCTGTGGAATCAATGGAAAAATATTTCCTGAAATGTAAAAAAAACACCAGCAAAACAGATTATAGCACCAAATAAATGTGTGATATGATAAGAAAGCCATAGAACCCTCTCACCAAATATATTCGTTAGAAAATGTTTCCCATGGGAAGAGCTGTAGACTTGTCTCTTTTGTTTCTGACTTCTGTTATCATCAAGAAGAACACTTTGTTCTTGCTCCCCTCTTCTGAATTGATATTAAGTCACCAGTTCAAGAAAGGTGATGTGAGAATCAATCAGATGCAACACAGGCTGTGGTATAAAAGTGGGTTTGCTGCACAAATTATATGGGACTGCTCTGTGATGGTAAAAAACTGAATTTTAGCCAATTCCATGACATAAGGTATTGATTCCCTGGACCGGGGGATCTCTATGTAGTTGTAGACCCCTTATAACAATGTGCCATTGGGTGATGAATGAAGGCACGAACCCCCTTGACACATAGCGACGAGATTCCAGAAATCCAGAGAGTGGAGAATCTTGGAAGTCTTCCCAGAGGTCCTTTATTGTAGCAGGTGTTGATCTGTTAGAGAGTAGGAGGGCTCTGCAGAGGGCCCTTGACAGGCCGCACAAATGGGCAGAGTCCAAGGGCATGAGATTTAACACATCCAAGTGCCAGGTTCTGCACATTGGCCACAGCAACCCCATGCAGTGCTACAGGCTGGGGTCAGAGTGGCTGGAGAGCAGCCAGGCAGAAAGGGAACTGGGGGTATTGGTTGACAGTAGGCTGAACATGAGCCAGCAGTGTGCCCAGGTGTCCAAGAAGGCCAGTGGCATCCTGGCTTGTATCAAGAACAGCGTGGCCAGCAGGAGCAGGGAGGTCATTCTGCCCCTGTACACCACACTGGTTAGACCACACCTTGAGTACCATGTCTAGTTCTGGGGCCCTCAGTTTAGGAAAGGTGTTGAGCTGCTGGAACGTCTCCAGAGAAGGGCAACAAAGTTGATGAGGGGTTTGAAGCACAAGCCCTATGAGGAGAGGCTGAGGGAGGTGGGATTGCTTAGCCTGGAGAAGAGGAGGCTCAGAGGAGACCTTATTGCTGTCTACAACTACCTGAAGGGAGGTTGTAGACAGGTGGGGGTTGGTCTCTTCTCCCAGGCAACCAGCACCAGAACAAGAGGACACAGTCTCAAGCTGTGCCAGGGGAGATTTAGACTGGATGTTAGGAAGAAATTCTTCATAGAGAGAGTGATTGCCTATTGGAATGGGCTGCCTGGGGAGGTGGTGAAATCGCCCTGACTGGAGGAGACTAGATGGGGTGATTTGTGCTATGGTTTAGTTAATTAGATGGTGTTGGATGATGGGTTGGACGTGATGATCTCAAAGGTCTCTTCCAACCTGGTCTATTCTATTCTATTCTATTCTATTCTATTCTATTCTATCCTATCCCTACACCAAAGCCAGAGGAAGTAGCTAACTGCCAGAAACAGAAGTCCTTAAGCAAAGCCCTAACCAAAGTGCCTATTGCTCAGTGGTTGTTCTTTATACTCTGTTATCAATTGCTTAACCAATAAAACCCAACCACATACACAAGCTAAAAGCTTTTCCCAATAAGAGGTGCCAGCATTTTGAGGAGGTGGCTTCTGCAGTATGTTCCAGTCAAAGGCTGCCAGTGTGAGGATGTTGGTTTTGGCACTCATGGAATGTTATTATTTTTCTCTACACAGTGTGCTAAGGAATTGGTCAGGAATCACACACTCTGCAAGCATCGAGCAGCTACCTTCTGAACAGTGGCTGCAACAATGAGATTTTAGCTATAGTCTTCCTCATGGTGTGCCTGATTAATTCTGATGAAGACAGAGGCCTTGGCAAACCTGGAATGATATCTGTTCAGATTTCATTTACTTAGTCATATCTTTTCTATTCAAAATACAATTTCCATTGTGTCATAAGCCTCAGTACATACCCAATTGTTGGGGTTTTTTTACCATGAGAAAAAAAAAAATGTAAGTCTGCATGAACCTGTGCAGAAGCTCAGCAACTAGATAATTTTGGTTTGATAACACAAAGATGTCTCTGACCATTGAGTATGTAAATGACAAAATGCCTTAACAAGGACATATAAACTCAGGTATTAGCAAAATCATTAACTTAAATGCCCATGTTCCTGTATGCTTCAAAAGAGAAATGTTATTGGCACCTTTCCTGTAAGTTAGACATTAATATTGCTGAGACATAGCTGAGAGGAGACCCAGCAAGCTTCAGTTAAATGAGGCAGCTTAAACTTGTGGAGTGAAACATTAGAATTAAAATAATCATGTACATATAGTAAAACCAATAGCCTTCAATTTATTTAATTAGGTGATGAAACCCTTGGCTATCAAGGTCCCTTGAGTATTGCCTCTTATTTTAAAGAAAAAATAATTATTTTGTAAAAAGGCAACTTTCTATAATATAATACTTTTTGATACATATTATTTAATTTGTAAAAAGGTATTTTGGGCAAGATGGTTGTTTCAAATTGAAACTTGCAGGAGGGCACGTGTCCATGATCCAGTAAAAGAGGCTATCTCTTCCTGTGGAGCTTATCTTTCTGTTGTCCTGAAAGTGCCTCCAGTGCAATGAAACAACCACTGAATTATAATGGATACTTGGTCTCCTCATTTTTTGGTCCTTTTGAAGGAAAGGGTAATGAACAACTGATCCTAAACCAAGAAGCATAGGCAGCCTGTGCAACATACTAACTAGGACTATATTTTGAGATAGTTCAGGGAGAATACAAAACACAGAAGCATACCTGAACCTGTTCCTCCTCATGCTGAGCAAACTGAAAGCAGAGTCTGTGATTAAGTTCACCTAATGCAAATTTATCCACAGCTATATACCAAATCCTTTCTATAGTGGGTTAGCCCGCCCCAGCTATAGCGGAATCAGGAGAAAAGGGTGCTTCTTTCAGAGCCTTCTGAAGCAGCAGTCCTTTCCACAAAATTTAGTTCAGTAAGTGATGGAAAAGAGACTATGTCTCACTGTTTAGTCATGGTGTACTTTAGCTGAGGATTGAAAAACTTAGATGATGGTCCTCATTTCCAGAAATGCTCTTAGGTTTTATCCAGTGTCTGTTTACTATATATACCAAAACAACCTTGAAAGCACATTCCTCATTTGTCAGATGAATTTTTAAACCATTAAATAAAAGGGATGCTTTTCTTCTGTTCTAGTTTCTTCTCTCAGTGCCTCCTTCTAATAGAATCCACAGAATCACAAAATTAACCAGGTTGGAAAGGACTTTCAAGTCCATCAATTCCAACCTATCACCCAACACTATCTAATCAACTAAACCATGGCACTAAGTGCCTCATCCAGTCTATTTTTAAACACTTCCAGGGATGGTGACTCCACCATCTCCCTGGGCAGCCCATTCCAATGGCCAATCACTCTTTCTGTGAAGAATTTCTTCCTAACAACCAGCCTGAACATCCCATGGCATAGCTTGAGACAGTGTCCTCTCATTCTGTCACTGGTTGCCTGGGAGAAGAGACTGATCCCCAGCTGGCTAAGACTTCCTTTCAGGTAGTTGTAGAGAGCAATAAAGTCTCCCCTGAGCCTCCTCTTCTCCAGGATAAGCAACCCCAGCTCCAACTATTCTAGCAATAACAATCAAGTTCTAACAGCACCAGCCAGAGCAGGAAATAGCTAATAGGACTCTACAAGCCACACTGAGCTGTTTTCTGGTGACTTTTCACATATCTATAAATAAGCCTTAATTTTTGGCATTTGCAATGGTTCTAGTTTCTGAATAAAACTTTGAATTTCATAATTTACAATTCTTCAAGATTTCATCGTGATGATCTTAAATAGCTCATAAAACAACTTTATTTCCTTATATCCGTTGTAACAGTCACAGTCTGGGGCAACCCTGTGAACACTCTCAGACATCAAAAAAGAACTGGAGGAAATTCCTTCACCATGTGGGGTCACAAATTCACCAGGTCACAGGCTCTCTGACTGTCAAACCATCATTTAATGCAGAGAGGGGCTAACACATCTCCTTCACTGTGACTTCTATTTGCATGTGCTGCCTTCTCTTCTACTCATGATTGTGTGACATCTTCCTGGCAACAGCAGTGAGGGAAACAAATATAAAAGTATTTGTGTATTTTTAGTTGTCTAGAATGCAATGATTGTGCTGTCACTTTTGCTCCTCATTTTGTCTCCCACGCCCATCTGTTCTGTTCCTCTGCTGCATCCTCTACGTGCTTCTTTGCCACCTGATTTCCTCACCATCTCTTCCCTTCAGTGAACCAGGGAGCACAAAGGAGAGACTGCCATCTGACCTAGGAATTCTCCATGGACCACTATCAAATGTGACACAGGCCACAACTAAGGGCTGTAACTCTTTCCTCTCATTCCTTGAGAGGCTACTTTCAGAGGCTACTGGTATCACAGTATCACTAAGGTTGGAAGAGACCTCAAAGATCATTGAGTCCAACCTGTCATCACAGACCTCATGATTAGACCATGGCACCAAGTGCCACGTCCAATCCCCTCTTGAACACCTCCAGGGACGGTGACTCCACCACCTCCCTGGGCAGCACATTCCAATGACGAACGACTCTCTCTGTGAAGAACTTTCTCCTCACCTCGAGCCTAAACCTCCCATGGAACAGCTTGGTTTGAGCTTACAATTTTTAGCAGAGTTTATTTTACCTCCAGACAGATATACTTGCTTTGTAAATCTGCAGCATTTATGTGGTAATTCTACTGAGTGGACAAACTGAATGGGTTGTGTTCACTTCATGCATCAAGCAATGAACAACTTCGAAGATGAAAGGCTCATGCCTCACTTTGATGGGAGAATACAGAGCAGAGGGAAGTTGTATTGCTACTGTGGTGTTCTTCTGTATTGTTCTTGAATTTTAATTGGAGCCCTGAACCAAGGGTATTAAAACAGTTGTTCTAGGTTGACTTTCATGTATCACAGTATAACTAAGGTTGGAAGAGACCCCAAGGATCATCGAGTCCAACCTGTCTCCACAAACCTCATGACAACATATCACAGAATCATAGAACGTTGGGGTTTGGAAGGAACCTCTGGGTATCACCTAGTTCAATCCATCTCTTAAAACAGTCACCCAGTGCACATTCCCCAGGATCTCAATGTCTAGCAGGGTCTGGAATCTTTCCAGAGAATGACACTCCACAGCCTCCTGGGGCAGCGTGCTCCAGTGCACAGCAACCTCACAATATAGAAGTTTTTTCCTCAATATCCCTATTCCTTAGGTATGAGCCTCAGCCTATTTCATATTCCCAGAACTGTCATTAAATTTACAGACATATATGATCACCTTGAGTATCCTAACCAACCTGTGTCATAAATGAGTGTTCAAATGAAGAGCAGATTTCTGATCCTTCTGTCTCCTGTAAGCATGCCAAAACTGCAACCATTGCTAGGTGAAACTTCTTTCGCTTTATTGTGGAAGTCACTTTGACTTTCCTATTATTATTCTTGTTGTTCTTGAAGAGTTTCTAGTACCAGGGATATAGACATCAACTGCATTTTATTGAGATCTCAGTGTTTGGGGATTTTTTTTTCTTTCTATTGGGTAAATGAATAATCTTTACAATGAGACTAAATTTGTCAAGAATTATGGTATGTGTTTAAAAAATAAAAAATACAAACCCCACAACAACAACAAAATTCAAAAAAAATCAAGCATTTTAAAATATGCTTTTTAAGATCTTAGTTGGTGAAATTTAAAACAAGTTTTAGCTTGAGATAAAAAATCATATGCCTTTTCAGTCTGTGTTCTCATTGTTGTAAGGATTTCAATGTCACCAGCAGATTTTCAGTGATCTCAGAAAGAGAATTCAAAGGTTTTGTTTTTATTTTAATCAAAAGTAACACTCAAATTGGAAGAACATTGGCATATCATCAGGTGTTTTGTGAACAAAGCACTATTTTCTTTCAGCTTGATGCATGCTCTTTCTCCTTATGTTCTCTAACTGACAAAAAATATTGATACTTTACACTCATTGAGTTTTGAGTTATGTTGGAGTAGCAATATGCTGGTGATGTGTACTTGGACAATGACTGGGGATTTGATGTGACAGTCTGGCCTGCTTTCAGCTGAGATAGAGTTAATTGCCTTTCTATTAGCTGACACAGTGCTGCACTTTGGATTTAGTGTGAGAATAAGGTTGAGAACACACTGATGTTTTTGTTGTTGCTAAGTAATGTTTATCCTAAGATGAGAATTTTTCACTTCTACATGATCTGGCAGAAACAAGCCGTATAAGAAGCTGGATGGGAGCATAGTCTGGACATCTGATTCAGACTAGCCAAAGGACTATCCCTTGCTATAGATCACCATGGCCAGTATATAAACCAGGGGAAAGTTGGCCAGGGGAGCCAATTTCTGCTTGGACATACATCAGAGGATGGCAAGATATTGCATTGTGCATTGTTCATCACTTGTCTTTTCTTGGGGTTTATGCCTCTCTTTTTTATTTGCTATATTATAGAATCATAGAATTGTCCAGGTTGGAAGGGACCCCAAGGATCATCCAGTTCCAACCCCCCTACCAGGGGCAGGGACACCTCACACTAGATCTAGTTGCTCAGAGCCCCATCCAACCTGGCCTTAAAAACATCCAGGGATGGGGTTTCCACCACCTCTCTGGGCACCCTGTTCCAGTGTCTCACCACCCTCATGGTGAAGAACTTCTTCCTGACATCCAATCTGAATCTACCCATTTCTAGTTTTGCTCCATTCCCCCTAGTCCTATCACTACCTGACGTCCTAAAAAGTCCCTCACCAGCTTTCTTGTAGGCCCCTTTCAGATACTGGAAAGACACAACAAGGTTTCCTCCGAGCCTTCTCTTCTCCATACTGATTTTTCATTACTATTGTTATTGTTGTTATATTTAATTTCATTTTAGTTACCAAACCATTCTTATACTCCTGTGTTTTACTTTTCTTTTTTTTTTTTACTTTTTCCAATTCTCCTCCCCCATCCCTCTGGGAGCAGGGAAGGGTGAATGAGTGGCTGTGTGGTGCTTAGCTGCTGGCTGGGGTTAAACCACAACACAATCAATCAAGCACTGTGTGTCTTAGACAAAAAAATATTTATCCGTTTCTAATGATTACATTTAATTGTCTGGATATTAAAATGACAGCACTAAATATTTCAGACAAGAAGAGAGGAAAGGAGAGTGGAAAGATGACCTTATTCTTGAAGAAAGAGGAGTAGCAGATATTACTGATTTTTAACTCTTTTTGCTGAGAAGCCACATTATTTAAGCGACAAAACCTCCTTAAGCTGCTTTTCCTGTTTAACTGTGTGCACAAATGAGCTAATGTATTGCTACACACACATATACATATATAAGCTGCAGCAAAAGCAATGTCATTTTGAATAATTCTGCCCATTTATTTCCATATTATCTGTCTCCAATGGAAACCACTCAGAATATTTTTGTGTGGCTAATTTGGAAGACTGGCTTACTCTTTCACACTGAGTTATCAGTGTAGTGTGGTATATGCTAACCTCTTGAGGCCTGATGTTGCTGTTTTGGCACAGATAAGGGAAAAATGTGTCTTATTAATCCTGCAGAAACATCTGCACCAGAAGCACCTTCATGATAGGTACTTGTGCACAACTGCTTCTTCAAAAGAATACTGATAATCCAGTTTCTACTTCAGGAAGATCTTTCTTGAACCTAGAGAGCCTTGTTTTGAGGAATGAGCTGGCATATAATTGTTCTGCCATGGCTTTGCCCTCTGCTGAATGCAGCAAATTCATCTTACTATCACTATTTATCCATTATACTACATGTTCACCACTTCCATCTTACAAAAATGGAAGTATCATTTCCTTGGGCTGCCCAGGAAGGTGGTGGAGTCACCATTACTGGAGGTGTTCAAAAAGAGACTGGATGAGATACTTAGTACCATAGTTCAGTTGGCTAGATGGTGTTGAGTGATAGGTTAGACTTGATGATCTCAAAGGTCTTTTCCAACCTGGTTAATTCTGTATTCGGTAAGGAGAGGGTTGTGTCCTTAAAAAACCAACAAGCTAATCATAATCAAAAAGAAACAAGCAAACAAAACCCCAACCAAACCAAACAAACAGAAAAACAAAACAAAACAAAAAAAAACCAACCAAACAATAACCCCAACAAAACAAACAAAAAAAAACCAACCCAAAAAACCCCACCACAATCCTACCCCACAAAAAAAACACCCCAAAACCCAAAAAACACAAACCAGCATACAGTGTTATTTTGATACACTGAAAGAACAATAGCAACAATAAAAAGGTTACAGAGCTTCAGCTAAAATGATGAGTTTCTCCTTTACCCTTGTGTCTCTTTGCAGATAATAGGTTTTTAAGAACTCCAGTTTTTCAGTTATAGTTCCTAGGAAATTTGTCCAGCAGGCCACAATGTTCAAGGCTACATTTAGCTGGAGTAAATATATCAAAGAAAAAACCCAATACACTTTAAAAAGATGTATTATGTGTGCTATTTAGCAGGAAAAGGTTTTTCCTTTTAAAAGGCATTCCAAGTTTTACCTACAACTGTTTATGTGAGTGTACTTGCAAGAGAGTCAACAAGCTGAAAGTCCAAAGGACATGAGTTTACCAAAGGCGTTCATTTCCCAAGGAGAACATGATTAGATTCAAACCTGCCCACATTGTTTCATAGATTTCCATATGATTATACAGCACATGAACAACTAGCCAAGTGTACAGAATTGCAAGTGGCTCTACCCACTTCAGCCAAATTAAGGATCTGCATTGAAATGTCATTGAGAATTTCACATGTGGTTTTAAGGCAATGTGTTTACTTGCTTGTTTTTTCAAAGAGATGAAGCTGTGAGGAATTAAAAATTATGTGGAATATTTTTGCCTATGTTTCAGGTCTGTATTTTACCAAGGGGTATGAATATGTGTATGTTTGTTTCACTCACTGTATTTAATGTTTTAGTCCAGCTCTGGTTTGGCTGGCCTTGGGGAATAAGAAATAGGATCTCCTTTTGACAGAATAAGATTAGTGTGTTCTTTTGTTGTGTTCTGCGTGCTTGCATATTTAAACTTGAAGCCTAAGTGATTGACAAAGTGAAAGGAATCTAAGATCCAGTTACAAAAGAAAATATTCAAAGCAGAAATTATTAGCACAAGGCAGTTTTTGAAATATGCTTTGGAAACTAGGAGAAAAATATCCAATTCCTTTGGCTATTATTCATTTATATTTTACCCAGCAACTTGGCAACACAGAGTATTTGCTTATTTATTAATGGTGGTCTTTGATATTTACTTTGATCAACTTCCTGAAATAGTTTTCTATAGAAAGTTGCAAGCTAAATTAGTAACACAGGAGAAATTAACAAATTAGGACTAGAACAACCTTTAATGGATCTTCAGGCTATCAAAATTACAGACACCTCATTGTTGCTTTGACTGTTTTGAAATTTATTAATCCTACTGATTTTGGTCTGGATGACTCAACTATAACACTGTACTGACTTTATTAAGTAATTTTCATATTAAACATGATCGTATAAACATATTTTCCATGTATATTCCACTGTCCTTTTTAAAGACCATTATAGTGAATTTTATCAAAGGATTCTTGTAATTAAGGAATGCACTCTTCCTAGGCACTAGGGTTAGCAATTGTTCTATTCAAATCAGTGCTCATAAGCATTCATAGCCTCACAGAGTGGACAAAGACAGGTTTACATCTACTAATTCCTGTTAAGGCTGATTTGGGAAGTCAGGATCATGATCCAGGCCAAAGAAGAATCCTCACTGAAGGTACAAATGTCATAGAAAAGACTACTGTGAAAGAATTAAGCTACTGGGAGGATATGGGACATCAATTAGAGAAAGACAATTGTTTTCTGTTAGTAATAGGTATGTATACTTCTGTGATATAAAGTACATTTGTGTATGCATGTGAGTGCAGATATAATCTCACTGGAAAAATAAATTCTGTGGGGAATGGTTCAGGGGCATATAAAGGCCATGCAAAGATGAGTTTTGATTAAATCTGAACCTGCTTCTGTCATGCTATCAGCAAAGTGCTTGGGCAGAAAGCCAGAGATCACTGTATCTACCAGGACTCAAATACACCCACACGAGAGAACTCATCTAGTGCAGAAGGTTTTTCCATACCCTTCCCAGGAAGTATACCTGACCTAAAAGTAGCCTTCATTGTATTTTATCTCCATCACAGAGGGAACTTTGCTTGCTCTACCTGCTCACTTCAGAAGCCTATCAGAGAAGATACATCACCACAACTTAAACTCCAGGTTAAGAGGTCATTCTTTGGATTGTGCCTGAAGTGAAAAATACTTTCTTTCAAAAGGAATAGGGACATGAAGAAAGAGTGGTGGCTGAGGTGTGTGACACTAACACAGCTGTATAATACATTACATGCATCCAGAATCCCAAGTGTGGAAAATCTACCATGGCAGGAAACTACAGCAAGTTGCAAATAGCAGCAATTTTCTGCTTCACAATACACTTAAAGTAGACTTGAGGCAGTTGGTGCAGGTGTTTTTGTCAAGGTAGTGAATGCCAACATAAAATTTACAGTAAAATGGAATAACCTGTTTTGTACAACCATCCTGGATATTAGATCCAGGAATAGCTACATATCAGGAATGGTGTTTTCTCTGTTTGTATTTTTTGCCCAGTTCCTTACAGAGTTGAGAATTCTGTGATCTCACACTCAGTGCATATGTTTATGTGAATGGTGCTAGAAGTTTTTAAACCAGTTAGCCATTTTCACCCACTTATTTTGCAGAGAAATAGGTGACAATTATCACAATGAAGAGAATCTATCTATGTCCTTATTAAGAACCCTGATTAGATTTATGCTTGAGAGAGATGTTATAACTGCATCTAAGCAAGATAAAACTTCATTTGGCATTTGTTTCTTGTTAAACAAAACCAAACCCCACACCAATACTGATACCCACAGGAAATCCACTCTGTTCTGATCACAGAACTTCTTTTCTCATTGATAACGTCACAGTGCTCCAAGGAGTAAAACAGTGTCACTGCCTTCCAGTCTTGCAAGAACAGGCTCTGAAATGCAAAAATTTCCCATCATGCAGATTAGCAACATACCTATTAGTCTAAGTTGGCAGCAGTGCCTTAGGCCTTCAAAGAAATCCCAGGTAGGATTAAAATAAGAGTTTAAGCTGTCAAGTTTGTCTAACTATATACTGTCTATATGCAGTGAGCATATTCTTGAGGCATGGTCACAGGAGTGAGATGGCTGAATAAGTGAGGTCATCCTTTCTCCTTCTATCTGAGCTTGGAGGGTGACATTCTTGTGTGGCAGACCAAAAGCCATTTCTCAGTGATCCCTGTCTTCCAGGCATGACAATTCTCAGAGCCCACAGGTCTTAGAGATGACAGTAGGACAAAAAAATGGTGCAGCATTTATCTCCGGAGACTAAAGAGAATTTGTTCACATCTTTTGCCTTTTTTCCACTTTGTGCTATGAATTCTAAACAGAAACATGAGTACCTCACTTTTTAGTTTCTCACTTACATTTTCACACTTGGAGGATACTATGACAAGTTTGTACTTTGGCATGAAAGCGTCAAGATCACAAAATTTACTATAAATATCTTGTAAATATATTTGGGAAAAAAATGTATGTTTGCTGTAAATGCACAAAGGAGAAAAAAAAAAAAAAAGAAAGAAAGAAAGAAAGAGAGAGAGAAACTTCTGTGATTTTCAGTTTCTTTTCCCTGCTATTTTCACAGGTGCATGCATTCGAAAGTTCAAACTGCCACTGAATGTAGCCAAACTGTCAATGCAAGCTCAAACTTGATACTCTTGGGAAACTTGGGGGCTCTAATTATACAGTGACCTAAATTTTTCAAGAGTGATTTTAGATGTTTCTCTTGGGATGAACAATTTAAGCCTGTTTAAAGAGACCAAATCTTTATGTGTTCAAAATGCCTTTTCTATGAAATTATCTGAACCCTTTTAAGAAAAGAAAAATTAGGAGGATTATGAACTTACTGGGTCCTCTGACTCTGAAATTTGTGCTCATTGGAAGTCATCCCTAATTTCTTATTATTATCTGGGGCAAAATGCTAAAGGAAGCTGATGTCAAATGCAGTGATTGGGCTGAACTACTAAAGGCAAGAACGCTCCTTTCATTACAGGTTGGAAGGGAATTCAGGGAATCATTGAGTCCAATCCCCCTGACAGAGCAGGACCATAGAATCTAGAACAGGTTGCACAGGAATGCATCAAGACGGGTCTTGAAAGTCTCCAGAGAAGGAGACTCCACAACCTCTCTGGGCAGTCTGTTACAGTTTTCCATGACCCTTACAGTGAAGAAGGAACATGAGGAGGAACCTTCTATGGTGTGGTTTATAGCCTTTACCCCTTCTCCTATCACAGGGTGCAACTGAGAAGAGTCTGTCCCCTCCCTCTTGACACCCAGCCCTCAGATATTGATAGAGATTGATCAGATCCCCTCTCAGTCTTCTCTTCTCCAGACTAAACAGCCCCAGGGCTCTCAGCCTCTACTCATAAGGCAGTGCTCCAATCCCTTCATCATCCTGGTAGCTCTCTGTTGGACTCTCCAGCAGATCCCTGTCCCTTCTGAACTGCAGAGTCCAGAACTGGACACAGTATTCCAGGTGAGGTCTCACCGGGGCAGAGCAGAGGGGAAGGAGAACCTCCCTCGATCTGGTGGACACACTCTTCTTAATGCACCCCAGGATACCATTGGCCATCTTGGCCACAAGGGCGCATTGCTGTCCCATGGATAACT
Source organism: Dryobates pubescens (assembly GCF_014839835.1). Taxonomy (NCBI): domain Eukaryota; kingdom Metazoa; phylum Chordata; class Aves; order Piciformes; family Picidae; genus Dryobates; species Dryobates pubescens. The sequence continues at coordinate 17,513,914 of NC_071620.1, read as the reverse complement.
TGTTATCCACCAGGACTCCCAGGTCCTTCTCCACAGGTCTGCTCTCCAGCAGATCACCTCCTAACCTGTACTGGTGCAATTTACTATTTCTTCCCAGATGCAGAACTCTGCACTTATCCTTGTTGAAACTCATTAGGTTCCTCTTTGCCAAACCCTCCAGTGTGTCCAAGTCTTGCTGCAAGGTGCTGAGAGTGACCTAAACCAGGAGGGATGCACTGGTTTATAATAGTTCCTAGTGAAAGAATTTTGCATGTCTGGGTAGGACAAAGGAATCAAATGAACTCCAAATTAATACCTATTAAATATCTCACAAAATTTGTACACTCAAAGCCAAATTCCTTCATTTGGGGCTTTTTTTCTTCTGTGAAAATTATTGTGTCCTGTATTTAGTGCTTATCAAATTTGAGTTAAAGATGTGCCTTCCAAAAAAAAAAATTAAATATGTATTTTTCTGTTTGAATTCCACAAAAGCAATTTGAGCTACAAATTAAAATTGACCAAAGAAAACACCTGTGGCTAGGAGAAGTAGAGAAATTGATATCCAAATATTTAATAAATAAATAAATAAATAAGATTAACCGAGGAAAAGAGCCATTATTCTGGAAATTGCAATTCAAATAGTCTGACTATGCTTTTTTAACACAAAAGGATATTTTATCAGTCACTTTGTACTGCCCTGTTCAGCAGATAAATTAAATGATGCACATTAGTCAGCATTGTTTGCTCAAATCCATATCTTCACTATGTTATTTGATCTTGGTATAATGCAATCACTTTTGATTACAGATATTGCTATCATCTGTTATGCTTGTAATTAATTAATCATGATTTAATTCGTTTCCTATTGTAATACATCAGATGCCATCATATGATACCTTGTAGTGCCATTTTCTATTAACTGGATTTGGTGTTGTGAGCTGAAATGTATCCTTCCAGGATCCCACCATTTGAGGTTAGCTCTAAAGAGGTTTAATTCTCCACAGGGTTGCACTACGGATAATTCAATCTGCTCTACTTCATCTTTGTGGAATTAATTATTGCATATGAAAGATTTTTTTTAACACACTTTGCCTATAGCAGTTTTGCTGTCGGCAATGATCTTCTTAATAATTTTAGTACTGACTAGATCCTCATCCAGCTTACAAGTATTCGCAGGCCAAAATTGTTTCAGTCAGCTTAAAGCAACTCAAAAATGTTACATTTAACTGACAGAAGTCTCTGTGAGATCTGAGATTCAGAAAGTACTAATATTAATAACAAAATATTATTAAGAATTTCTATTGATTTTTCCTTTTTCTTCTTCATGTTTTTAATTTTGGGTTTGTTTTTTTTTAATCCTTATCCTCCATATTACCATATTGTTCTTTAATAAGATTAGTATTCATCTGATTACATTTCACAGATTCCCCTGTCTCCTACACAGAGACATGAGGAGCATTTGACTGTGGACAGTTAGCTTACAGTTTTTTTCCCCATAGTATTAGAAGAAACTTCAGGTACTTGCTTTTAGAGACAATTTGTATCGCTGGAGCAACCGGAAGATGTTGGAGTTGTGACCAAGGTTTCAGCCAATATTTCCCCAAGATCTAAAGCCATGAAGTTACCTTCTGCTCAGCACCTGGACAGAATGTCATCATATAGTCCTGAAGCAGCCAGAGAAACAGAGAAATAGCAAGTTTCTCCATCTCTCAGGACACATTAGGTCCCCCCAAATATGAGCGTGCACACATTACCAGGTACACTGCAGCAGTAACACCAAGGTCTCCTCTCTTCGTTGTTCAGGTGTATGTCAGGCACAAAAAGGTTTTTCAGTCCTTCCTCTCTTGATCTTCCTTTTATCAGTAGTGGAAAATGTCCTTTGATATTGCACAGTGCCATACGACCACAGGACTGGTCTCTTCTCCCTAGTAACTAGTGATAGGATGAGAGTATATGGCCACAAATTGCACCAGGGGAGGTTTAAATTGGGTATGAGAAGACACTTCTTCACTGAAAGGGGTTTCAAAGACTGGAACAGGCTCCCCAGGGAGGTGGTTGAGTCACACGTGGAGGTGTTTAAAAGATGCAGAGATGTGGTGCTAAGGAACATGTTATAATACTTATTACTCACTGTAATGTGATCAAATATAATATTTTAATTGTATGAATGCATTGTATTAAATGTCATTAAACTGTGTATACAGCATGAAATATTATACAAAGTAGTTGCATTACTTATTAGAAGTAAAATAATTAATTTCTTTTTAGAGACAATACAATACTTTTGTCAGGGCTGAAACATGATTTCATTAAAACATGTGCTTGCATCCTTTGGAGCCAGTGCAATGCCTGCTGTGGTACTGCCCTCTAAATGAACAGTGAAGCACAGTCTTTTGCTGACTCAAGCTCAGCTGATACAGACTAACAATCCTGATTTACTCAAACAGAAAGCTTGTTGAACTAATTACATTTTCACTAAGTTTTGATTAAAGCCCAATAAATGCTGCACATGCCAAGGTATAATTCAGAAGAGTGATTTGTTTTTTTTACAGTTTTGAAGGTTGGTAACTACTAGAATAATTTTGCTACAAATTAGTAATGTACATATCATTTATCAATATATTTTTCTACTCCAGCAATGGTATGCTTATGTTTCTTTACTTACAGACTTAATAAAACATAGCTGTAAGATGCTGTTATCAGAACACTTTAGTATCTTTGTTTCCTGGCATGGAGCATTTTTAAAAATTCAAAGATATCCTCATGCTTGGAAACTATTAAACTTAATTCTTTGTCTGTGGAGTACCTTATTTTTACTGATAAGCTATCTAAAAGCAAATCCACTATTTCACACATGCACTAAACTATACATTTCCAAAGTATATGCAAAACTTCAAGATAATGTGTTTCTAACACTTGTGCTTATCAGTCCTTCCTTTCATAACAATGCATAATTCCCAAGGACAAGAAAGGGTACTGAATATGTGTTTACCAAAGGGATATAAAGAAATGTCCAACTGTTATAATGAGCCTTAAGAACCAGTCATGTCTCAAATCTTCTGCTACTGCAAAACCTAATATACAAATTCATTTTCAGCAAGAGGACACGAAACATGAACTATTCATTTAGAGTATGGCCACTTTGCACAACTGTGGCAATGTGCAAAAAGCACTACAAGTAAGCAAACAATTCTCAAGCAGGCTGAAAGGGTTTAAATGCAAATTATAATTGCATAGACAGTTTTACAGAACTATAAATCCACCTACAAATATTCATACTTCAGCATCATTTGGATCTTATCTTGTAAGTATCAAACATTGCTCTTGTCATGCTCCAGGGAACTCTGCTGAATGCCAAGAAATGGGTCAAGGCAATCCCAAGCACAAATATGGGCTGAGCAATCAGTGGATTGACAACAGTCTTGTTGAGAAGGACTTGAACATAGTGGTGGATAAGACCCTGGACATGAGTCAGCAGTGTGGCCTTGCAGCCCGGAAGGCCAATCATATCCTGGGCTACATAAAAAAATGGCCAGCAAGACAAGGAATGTCTCACCTCTGCTCTGGTGAGATCCCACCTGCAGTGTTGTGTCAAGCTCTAGAGTTTTCAACACAAGACAGACATGGACTTGTTTGAGCCAGTCCATATGAGGCCACAAAAAATTATCAGAGGGTTAGAACACCACTGTGAAGAAAGGCTGAGAAAGTTGTTCAGCCTGGAGGAGAAAAGGCTCTGGGGAGACCTTATGGCAGCTTTCCAGTACTTAAATGGGGCCTACAAAAAAGAGAGAGGGGGGAGGGATGATGTATCAAAGAGTGTAGTGATAGGATGCGGGATAACATTTTGAAACTGAAAGAGGGGAGATGTAGTTTAGATAAAAGGAAGAAAATCTTTACTGTGGGGATGTTAAGACACTGGAACAGATTGCCCAGAGATGTTGCCCTCTCCCTGGAAGAGTTCAAGGCCAGGTCAAACAGGGCTTTGAGCAACATGTTCTAGTAGCAGGTGTCCCTGTTTGTTACATGGCATTTGGAAGCAGATGATTTTTAAGGTCTCTTCCAATACAAACTATTCCATGATTCTATAAATAATTGTGAAACATTAGATGCCAGAAAAAAAAATCAAAGGAGGAACAGCTAGTATACCAGGAATGTGAACTTCTGTCCTCCACTGTTAATTCACAGTGTGCTTTTTCTTTCCACTTCTCTTATTCCAAGCTTTTGTTATATTTAAAACAGTGGTGGTTGCTACAATAGTTAAAGCAGTATAATCACAGCCCAGTGGTAAATATGGAGTATGTAGGTGCTCATCTTCTGATCCTTACCTGAGTGGAAAAGGGTATGCAGTATGTAGGCATTCATTTGATTTTGGCATAATTCATTAACATTTCAGAAAGCTATGAAATTGGGACCTGCTATAACATAGAGTTTGTGGCTGGTGCCAAGACTTATTGGCCAAGAAACATGCTTGGAATAGAGAAAAAGATTCAAATAGTCAGCAACTGCAAAATATTATTTATTAATGCATTAATAATTTGGTTTAAGCAAAGGAAGCATGTGTCTTGCAGCAATCTGACACAGAGAGAAAAAAAAATACATTAGAGAGCTTCTTTTTCAGTTGGACCACATGTTGAAGCTATCCACTGGCCTACATCAAGTGGTAGAACAAGAGGAAATAGCCTAAAATTTCACCAGAGGGAGTTTAGGTTGAATATAAGGAAATTATTTTTTTACTGAAAGGATGGTTAGGCATTGGAAAAGGTTGCCCAGGGAGGTGGTGGAGTTGCTCTCCCTGGAGGTGCTCAAAAAACACGTAGACATGACACTTCATGACACGGTTTAGTGATCATAGTGGTGTTAGGTTGCTTCTTGGGCTCGAAAATGTTAACAGTCTTTTCCAACCGAAATGATTCTATGCACAGAGTAAATATTATGGGTCAGTTCAGGTCCAGAAAGCAGAAAACCCTTATTCTAACTCTCCATTCATTCCCAATATCTGTGCTGACACGGTATGTTTCATTTATGAGCCACATTAACTACCATTCTACCAACCTTGAGCTGCCCCTGCAAAGACAAGCACCACTGTCTCTGCACCTTCTCTTCCAGAGGAACCCAGTTGAAGTCCAATGAAATCTAGCAAGTGAAACTTGTGAAGAGAAACTGGGGGGAAAAAAAAAAGCTGTGAGATTCAGCCACAACATGGTAGAATGATACCAAACTGAAGTGTCTTTACCATGAAGAGTAAGACATGTCAGCACAGGATGTTTGTTTTAATAAACTTTCAGTGAACTTTTAAAGCTGATCAGTCAACAGAAGGATATTGATGCAAACCTCCTTGTCCAAAATCAAAGATGTTTGATGCAGTTTAGTTTTATTTACTTAATAGATGAACTTACATACTTACAAATTGGCATCTTCTGTCCCCAGACATTCCTGTCACAGGCTTCAGTGCTAATCACTTTTTTTTATTGACTATGGTTCTTGTCTTTAGCAGTAGATATTTGTGACAGACCATAGCCACATGTCATGATCTTTTTTTCTGGGATGGGAATTAAAATAAATTGTTCCTAAGGCACTATTATACACATGCAGTTTGAAGTACACTCTTGATCAAGAATGAAAATCCTTTAGGAAAGAACTGTACAGGTGCATGAAGGTACACCCCTCAAAAAGCTGCAGCAAATCTGATAACAACATGACTGCAGACTTTTGCCCTAGAAGAATTCTTTTTTTTTTTTTTTTTTGTAAGAATATTAAACAACTGTACAGGTCCTTACTTAAATACACCAATACACCAATACACCAATACACAATATGATTAAAAGGTAATTCAAATAAGTTAATAGAGCTGATCTAAGAGAAGAAAAGCTCACCCCTTAAAAAAAACCCAATATTTCATGTAATTTTCTAAAGTATTGACAATCCAAATAGGTTTAATAATTAAATAAACTATTTCTTGTCTCCTAGCAATATTTCTAACCTTTTATCATTAAGCTAGAGTCCTAGATTTATGATGTCTTTCTTAATCTTCCCCCTGGGATGGCACTTGGCACACACTGTAGGTTGTGGATAAAGAAAATCCTTTAGTTATTTTTATATGTCTGACATTTCTTTCTTTATAAAAAACTCTGAGCTTAAAATTGTTCCCCTTGCCTGACAAGAAAACTGAAATACATATTTAACTACAATACATATTCACCTGCCAAAATCACCTAACATTTTAAACAAAGCTTTCAACATCTGTGAAACGTTGAAAGATGGGACAATAAGACTTGAACAAGGTGTTGTGGACAAGGGAGTCTAACACCTCTTAAATATAAAGTCTGCAACCAATGCTTCATGCTTCTCCACTCATGCACAGTGCAAGAGGCACATTCACCTCCATCTACCACTATGAAGCTAGACAGATGTATAAATCTAGTAAACCCACAGCAAGTTATAGAAGCAATCATGCACATGCAAGAACATCTGTTGGATTTCATTTTTGCCAGCAAGTTTTCTCCAACTACTCTAGTCTAGGTATAACCCAGCATTGCATTCTCTCTTTAAAAAAAAAATTAATTTTACCCTGGATTAGACCTGGTGTGAACTGAGCAAATACGTTACCATACAAAGCCCTTAAAAGTAACCCCCCAAAAAAATAATAAGTTGTTGGCCATAGAATTTTTATTAACAAATAATCTAGATTCTATATATCCCTGGTGTGGAGAAAAGTCCCTGAAGACTAAAGTGCTGTGGCATTTAGGTTATTTTCCAAAGCAGTGAACTGTTTCTCAGTTGTTTAGACAGAGACTTCAGTGTTTGTACCATAATGCAGATCCTGAAAGCAAAATAGCAACTGGCAAGCTGACATCCAATTAATATTGCTCTACTCCCCCAAAGCATTTGTCATTCCTAATTCCCAATCTTTGTTTCTTGTGTGACTGTGTTTTCAAAATTTCCTCCTATTGTCCTTTTATTTAAAATAAAAATTGTCTTCACAGATGGGTAATTTCATCATGACTTTTTGCTACTTGGGTACCTCCTGTGTGCAGTTCTGGGCCCCTCACTTCAAGAAAGATACTGAGGTGCTGGAGTCGGTCCAGAGGAGCATGACAAGACTGATGAAGGGACTGGAGGGAAAGTCTTACGAGGAGAGGCTGAGGAAGCTGGGGTTGATTATCTTGGAGGAGACTCAGGGGAGACTTTATTACACTCTACAGCTACTGAAGGGAAGTTGTAGTGAGGTGGGGCTAAGGCTCTTCTCCCAGGCAACTTGTGACAAGACAAGAGGGCACGGCCTGAAGCTGCACCAAGGAAGGTTTAGGTTGGATATTAGAAAGTACATCCTCATGGAAAGGGTAATTAGACACTGGAATGGACTGCCCAGGGAGGTGGTGGAGTAACTGTCCCTGGAGGTGCTTAGGGAAAGATTGGATGTGGCACTTAGTGACATGGCCCAGTCAGTGTGGTGGTGTTCGGTCATAGGCTGGACTTGATGATCTCAGAGGTCTATTCCATCATCAATAATTCTGTTATTCTGTGATTGGGTCTACTTAATTTTCAAAGGACTATACCATACCTGGTATATGGATAGGAATACTTATGGAAGAGGGTATAAAAGTGGGCATGCACACAGTGACCTCTCAAGGTTTTTTTTATATTTTACTAGCTTCTGGTGAACTAAAGTTTAAGGATTCTCAAAGCAACCAGTTCTATATGTAACTTCCTTCTCAATGACTCTCCATACCCTTATCCCCCATGATCTCTCTGACCTCCTTTTGCACCCACCTTCTGTTAATGAGTTCTGGGGTTTAATTATAGACAGTGTGCAATAGCACTTCTTTCTGGTTTACACCAGCTGCCCAATCTTTTCATTTTCTATTCTTGTGTTGTTTTATTGTAAGAAGAACAAGAATGAGAAGTGATTATTCACTCTTCCATATTGTTCATATTAACAAGAATATTTTTATGAATGTTCATAATGTTAATTATGCTTTCCCATTTTTTTACAAACTGGAGATTATTAATCTATTCAATCTCTTCTTCTGTAGAAACTGCTCCACTCCTAGGATCGGGAAGTTTTATTCAGTTAAAGTTTGGTTGTAATTTTACTGTTTACTGCATGATTTAATTTTGTTTACTCAGGTACAGCTGTACCTGAGAGTAGAATTAGGACACTTGCAGTGTCAAAAAAAACCCTAATGTAGCATAGATTAGTTCAATGACACAACTAATTTTTTTTGTCTTTATTGTTCTCTCTTCCTTTTCTTGGTATCCCTCCATCTTGCTAAAAAATATCAGACAGTTTTCTTGGTCACAAGAAAATGTCTACTCATGTGACATAGAGACCTAAACAGGGATATATTCAGAAATCAGAAGCTGCCATGAGCCACCAATGTGCACCTGTGGCCAAGAAAGCCAATGGTATCTTCGAGTGAACTAAGAAGAGTGGGGCCAACAGGCCAGGAGAAGTTGTCCTACCCCTCTGCCATAGTAAGGAGACATCTGAAGTATTTTTGTCCAATTGTGAACTCCCCAGTTCAAGACAGTCAAGGAACTACTGGAGAGAGCCCAGCAGAGGGCTAGGAAGTTGATGAGGGGACTGAAACATCTCTCTTACAAGGAAAAGCTGAGAGAAAATAGGAAAAAAAAAAAAAAAAAAGAAAAAGAAAAATAGAATAAACCAGGTTGGAAGAGACCTTCAAGATCATCGCGTCCAACCCATCAACCAATCCAACCCACCTAAACAATTAAGCCATGGTACCAAGCACCCCATCAAGTCTCCTCCTGAACACCTCCAATGACGGTGACTCCACCACCTCCCCGGGCAGCCCATTCCAATGGGCAATCACTCTGTCTGTATAGAACTGGGGCAGTGAAGCCAGCAGAAGAAAAGATTGAGAGGGAATCTTATGAATGCTTGTCAATATCTAAAGGTTGGAGGGTAAGAGGATGGGACCAAATTCTTTTCAGTGGTGCCCACTGGAAGGACAACAGGCACAAGCTGGAACACAAAAAAGTTCTGTCTGAATACAAGGACACTGCGAGGGTGCTGGAGCCCTGGAACAGGCTGCCCAGAGAGGTTGTGGAGTCTCCTTCTCTGGAAAGATTCCAAGCCCACATGGACACAATCCTGTGTAACCTGGTCTGGCTGACCCTGCTTCAGCAGGACTGTTAGATTTGATGATCTCTAGAGGTCCCTTCCAACTCCTATCTTTCTGTGAACTTTTAGATCATTTCAGGTATGAGTTTATTATGGTGTGAGGATCTATATTTACTCCAAACTTTTCACAATGTATTTCTTTCATTAGATTTATATTTAGGTGGTGTGCAGGGAGGAGAAATATATTACCAATAGAAAAGTGAGTCCTGCTTTCCTTTTGCAAGTTGCATGCCATCTTGTCTTCTGATGTCTTTCATTCAAGAAGAAAATGAGCTTGATCTGAATAATGGTTAAACAAAACCCTTCAGAGTTCAGTCAATTACTTTTCCTGCCACTAACCCATCTTCTACTTTATTCTCATCAGAGGATTTCCATACATTTAAACATCACTCCTTCCCTGCTCTTCCTTGCAGAATGTTTATAACCAAAACAGCTACCACTACAACTGAGCACAACTCTGATGACTTCAGGGTCTTCTTCAGTGTCAATATTCTTCACTTCCTCTAACAGAATATTTCATTTTCAGTATGCAGAGAACCATTCCAAGGAACTATGACCTCTTTGATTCATGACTTTATAACTTTGCATATACAGCCTAGGCTGTATTGGCTTTTATTGCCAGCATATCACATAACTGCACTTATGTAATTGACACTCATTGATTCTTTTCCAGTGTTACTACTTCTCACCCTGACTCATACTGCTCTAGCTTTAACATATTAGTGTGCCTTTTTCTGAGCAGTGGCTTGTTTTGTTACTTCCTGCCCACATTTCTCCCTTAGGCATTTGCATTATGCTTCTGTCCTCACTAGTATTTGTGACTCTTCCTAATTTAGTATCATTTGTGCATTTCATTAACATGCTGTTTATTCTTTCCTCCAGATTGCTAATGAAGATGTTAAATAGGAACAATCCTGAAACTGCACCCTTCATTACCCTACTAGATATTTTTCCCCTAGTCACTATCATAATCTTTTGTTTATAGTCTTTCAGCCAGTTTTAACCCACATGCTCCTATAAAAACCATTTCAATTCATTTTCTGCTTACAACTGCAAAAAAAAAAAAAAATGCTGCAGTGAAAATTTCAAGAACATATGGATACAACCTTGATCCTCTAAAAGTCATGACAACTGCTGCAAAAAAAGTAATAAACCAAACCAACAAACCCCACAGGTAACCAAGAACTTTCCATGTATCACTATTCCATGTCAAGGGACAGAAGATTTTTAGGAATACAAATGATTGTGATGTTTGGGACTGAGGGTATGGTCCTGCACTGTTCTTCTCACTCTCATGTGTGCCATCATATGTGCAGTTACATTCAAAGCCATTACTAATATATTTTGTGCATTTTAGGACAAAACTACATCTTCAATGCAGTAGATTTCCTACATATTCACACGCCGATACATAATAGTGAGGGGTGACCTCATTAATGTTTATAAATATGTAAAGGGTGAGTGCCAAGAGGATGGAGTCAGGCTCTGCTCGATGATGCCCAATGACAGGACAAGGGGCTATGGGTGAAAGCTGAGGCATAAGAAGCTCCATGGAAACATGAGGAAAACTTTTTTCATTGTGAGGGTGACAGAACACTGGAACAGGCTGCCCAGGAGGGTTGTGGAGTCTTGCTCTCTGGAGATATTCAAAACCCACCTGATGTGTTCCTGGGTGATCTGCTCTAGGTGATCCTGCTCTGGCAGGGGGGTTGGACTGGATGATCTTTTGAGGTCCCTTCCAAACCCTAACATTCTGTGATTCTGTGATAATGGAATTATTGTTTTATATTTAGTTTTATTCATTGTCCCACTCAGTAGATCAGTAGCTAGATATCCATTTCTTGAAAATAATATTTAGCTTTTTTATTGCATGAAAGCACAGCAAGTGTTAAAAAACATCCCTGTTTGTTAGCTAATTCTTTGCCACTATTTAAGATCTTTAACTATTTAAGATGGGTGAAAGAAATAGCTACACTATAGCTTTAAGCTTTGTGAGGAGATTTTCACACAGGTTTCCATTCACATTCCAGACTAAAACAAACTTAATTGTGCTCACTGGGCCAAATTGTTCCCTTGTTTACAGCAAAGCACCTTCATTGATTTCAAGGTCAATGTATGAGCAATGGTTAAGATAGCACACAATGCTGGGATGCACAGAAGCCCCTAAGTAAACAGAGTACTGTAAATTTATAATACATTGATGTTGGACTTTCACAGGAACTTACTTTTTTTTTTTCTTTTCTTTCTTTTTTTTTCTCAGTACAGACTTTCCATGATTGCTTCTGCACAATTAAGCTGTCCAGCTATTCAAATAAAAGTGAAAAAAAAATCTCACTTCAACAGGTTCTTTGACACTTCAAAAAGCTGTATATTAGAGAACTAATTGGTACGGCTTTTACACTTTACAGTTGGTTTTGCCTTCTTTTTCTCCTCACACTGATTTACTTTTTTTCTTCTGGATACCAGAGAATCACTCTCTTTTTGTTCTCTTATAGCCTGTTTATGATCACCACAGTAAATTTTACATATACAATACTTTATGCAATCTAATGACATGTGAATGATTGCATGTTTTCTCAGGACATTTTTAGTATTTCTTCATAGCACAACATTTCTAACTGACTGTGAAGATACTTTTCAGGTCTCTGCGTCTGCCTGCTAAAGTAGTTGTGGCAGATGTGTGTTATAGACCAACTATCTTCATGCACACTCACTCAACTAAAGATCTGGCCTTGAAAAGCAGAGAGGGTCAAGATGAAGAGTGAAATGCCATCTTTGCTGATGTCCATGCTTACATGGCTAACTACATAAGAATAGTCAACATAGGTAAGGTAGACCTCTCCTAATTGTGTATGCCACTTTGCAGTCCCAATGGAAATAGCCAAACCCTAGAGAGGAAATTTAGTTTCAAAAGAAGTTGGTCATGTAGATAAATCATCTGGTGGATTCTAATTAAATTTCTAACCTGGCTCTTTACATCCTTGAGCAGCTCATGGGAACAAAGATCCTAACATTTTGAAGTGATGTTCCTACTGTTTTCAGTGCTAAAGGTCTTCCTGTGTAACTAAGCACATGTTTCTGTGTCTTTCCAGATTGCAAACCAAACTCCACAGACATCAGCAAATCTCAGCTGTGGGGTAAAGGCTCTGTTTCTCATGCACAAAATGAAAGTGAAAGTGCTTTCCTTCTATCTCTTGACTGTGTCACCCTCTTAGATTGTAAACTCTTTAGTGCAATGACTGGATATTACCATCCTACATTTTCACCAGACTTAGTAGTTAGGTAATGGTTGACTCAATGATCTTAAAGGTCATTTCCAAACAATATGATTCTATGATTCTATGATAATACACTGCAGATGATAGCAAACTGTGTAGGAGTGATGATCTGCTCAAAGGTAGGAAGGGTCTGCAGAGGGATCTGGACAGGATGGATCTATGGTCCAAGATCAGTTGCCAAGTCCTGCACTTGAGTCACAACAATCCCATGCAGCACCCTGGCCTTGGGATGCTGCCCAGCAGAAAAGGACCTGAGGGTGCTGGTTGACATCTGGCTGAACAGGAGCCAGTAGTGTGCTCAGATCACCAAGAAGGCCAACAGCATCCTGGCCTGTATCAGCAACAATCACAGTATCACAGTATCACCAAGGTTAGAAGAGACCTCAAAGATCATCGACTCCAACCTGTCACCACAGACCTCATGACTAGACCGCGGCACTAAGTGTCACGTCCAATCCCCTCTTGAACACCTCTAGGGATGGTGACTTGTCCCACTGTAATTGGCACTGGTGAGGCCACACTTTGAATACGATGCTCATTTTTGGGCACTGCACTTACAAGAAGTACAGTGAATTGCTGGAGCACATGCAGAGAGGAGCAACAAAGCCGGTGAAGGGTCTAGAGCGCAAGTCTTATGAAGAGAGTTTGAGGGAACTGGGTTTGTTTAGAGACAGGGCTTAAGGAAGACATGGTTGGTCTCTACAGCAACTTGAAAGGAAGTTGAGGTGAGGTGGACATTGTCTTTTCTCCCTAGCATTAAGTGATAGGACAAGAGGAAATGGCCCCAAGCTGCACTGTAGGAGGTTTAGATGAACATTAGGAAAACATTCTTTACTGAAAGGGTGGTCAAGCATTGGAACAGACTCTTACCATTACCATGACACACATAAATGAGAATACTGAATTACTTTGGTGATCCTTCTAATCAGGTTATCGCACTGAGCAGTAGAATCCCTGGATCAATGTCCAAAAGTTCATAAATGAATTAAGTATACGTATATTATCCTATTTTTAAAATTATTATTATTATTGATTTTTTAACCAAAATGGTTAACAACAGTAACACATTTCCTACAGCTGATTCCAAAATCAGTTCACTTTTCCTCTGATTAGGTGCACAGACTTCCTGTCACTCTGACTATCTCAGTTCCCAAGAAGATGGTGGTTCTCTGATTGTGTAGAGTACAGCAGCAGATACCATACACAGTAGCTTCTCAGATCTAGTGTTCTTCCTCACAACTAGTAGCTGCAGTGAATTCACAGTGCCTGAAATTTTTCACCCATTGCAGCCCAGAGCGACACAACATCCTGTTCTTCACTGCAAAACTAAGATGAAACAAAAAATGGTTGCTGTGCTCTACAGCACAAGAAGGAACAGCCTGACTTGTGTTCATTGCCCATCCTTTTTCCACACGAGCTGTTTTCAAGCTAGTGCTAGAGGGAGGGTATGATGCAATCTTCCAGCAGGTACCATTGCCACTGTTGCATATGGTCCTTTGTGCCTTTGGAGGCTGAATGCCTTTGGGACTTGTCACAGATGTAAGTCCCTTCTGCACCATCTCTTTCAATGCATTGATGACTCTAAAAAAGTTAGTGGAGCTCAAAGTGCAGAAGGCAATGTGAACATAGATCTAGGGGAAATACAACTCCAAAGATGTCTTTCCAAAGGAGTGTATTTCAGTAATATTCTAAATTGTTTGCATTATTCTCTTGCAAACACAGAGCTTTATTTAAGTCTTGAAAAGGGAACATTGCACCATCTTGGCAAAGATCTATCATAACAAAATGGCCTTAAGTCCCATTTGTACACCACGATGTATCTGTCCATACAGAGAGACATATTGTGTGTCTATGCACACATCTGCATGTGTTTATGGATGCATGCGTGTATGCAAAATATGTAGCATAGGTCTCTGCTAGCCTGGGAATCTCCCTAAGACACTCCATCTCACAATGCAATCATGTCCTATAATGTCATTCTCTGAAATCATCTACCTTGGATGCACTACTACTTTCAGCAATAATTACCAGGCAGATGGTGATGGTAAATTAGGCAGTATTATTGGTAATAAAAGTTAGAAGCTGCCAATTTTCTGAATGGCATATTCATATATAGACTATCAGAAACTATGTCTTTACTTTCAGAAACTACATCTTTAATGACAGAACCAACATCCACTTTTACCCTCTCTCCATTCCCTGGAATATTTCACTGTTTGGTATTTGTTGTCTTTTGTCAGTGACTACTGTGGTTGTGTTGTTTTTAAACACCACCTACTCTCTGTTTACTTATCACTACCAGCTCTCTCACCAGTTTCTCTCAAAACCTATGCCTTACATAGGGAAAGCACATAAAGCTCCACACTTTTAACACAACATAATATAAAAGCATTTGCAAAACAATGCAGGGAGCAATGCTTCTGGTTGCTATTACTTCCACTGCAAATAATGCCATCTGCTTATCATTATGCCCCAGTGCATGCTATCTTACATGTGGACAGAGCTTGTAATGTGTTGCTGTCTCTGTAGTAAACAGCTTGAAAACTACTCCCTGGAATAATGTCATGAAGAATACCCTCTTGGCTTTTTCCAATTAATTTCTCAGCAACAATTTATAATGGAAAGCTGTAGTTAAAAGGCAACAAACACTGACTTGACCTTTTAAAAGGAAATTCCAAGCTTTAGGTTTTGTTTTTTTCTGGAAGGAAGGAAGAAAGGTTCCAGAAAAAAATAGAATATGAACAGTAGCCAGTAAAAAAACCCAGAATTTTCTCAAGAAAGACATAATGTACAAGAAAATGTGAGTAAGTTTGAACAGTTAATATTCACATGAATGCCAGGTCACAATTTTGCAAAAGCAAAACACATTTAGATGTTGATTTTGTCTTACTGCTCTTAAAACTTCACACAGACTGTGATTTAAATCTGAAAGCACGGGTTGGTTATGTTTCCATACTTAAAAAAATTTCACAGAACTATAGAATTATCAGGGTTGGAAGGGACCTTAAGGATAATCTAGTTCCAACCCCACTGCCATGGACAGGGACACCTCACACTAGATCTCATTCAGTTTGAGACACAAGTCCAATTATATTTGTACTATGTAATATTCAAAATATTATTACATGTGTTTTCTGGCCATGCAGTCTATACATGTAGGCATATTTATGGACTTTTGTAGCTGTCCTTTCATCTGTTGTACTCTAGCACTCAACAGCAGACCTCAAATTTCTTTCTGAAATTCCTGTTCCAAAAAGAGGCAGAGAAAGAACCAATTTCCAAAGATCATCTTGATGAAACAACATCCTTTTGTCTTTTGAAAGAGGAAAAGGTTGGTATGTGGGGTTTTTTTTCCTTTGTTTTTAATTTTAAAAAGGGGTTGAATGAGAAAAAAATAAAGGGGGGGGGGGGGGGGGGGGGGGGAAATACCAGTAATGAACTTTCCTATCAAATCACTGTCCTTGCCTACCAACAATAATATTTCCAGTTATAGACTCACTGGGCAGCTAAGAGTGGTCATTTCTCACCAAAGCTGTGAAGGTAAGTTTGCTTCATCTGTTTGGGCAAGACTAAAGGCATCCAAGGAACTTAGATTACATACTGAACTTCAGAGGTCTACCTCTGCTTTCTCTAGGAAAGCTCTGATTTGATTCCTCTTGAGATGAGGCAATGGTTGATGGTTCCTGGCAAACATTCATCATAGGCTTCAGAATGAATCAAATATTTCTCACATGGTGTATTTTATATTTAGAATGTCAGAAAACAGCCTGGAAGATTTCCTGCAGGCAACAATCAGCCTGAACTGTATCTCTTTCTAATTTAGAATGTAAAACATTTGATTTTGATATGCTCTGCAGTTTCTGTGTGATGAAAATATATAATTTTTTTCTTCTTCAATAAAAATAAGAAAAAAATAGTTTCTCCTATCTTGAAGAGTTTCTAAGCTATATTGTCTTCTTACTTCTGATGTGCATTAAATGGTGCATTGGCTTTTTCATGTCCTAACTAGGCAGCAGGCAGTGATTTTTACATTAAACTGTATGATGAGATTTTTGTCTAGCAGTAAATGCAATGAATCATTGCCCCGTATTCCTTACACCCACAATAATTGGGTTTTACTAAATAAAATCCTTTTGAATATGTAATTTATCTGTTTCTATCAAAATTAAATGGGACTAAAACTGAGCTTAATTAGCTCATACTCCAGAATGCAGCAAAACAGCTTTTTGATATGTGAAAAACTCTGAAGTACTCAAATACTTTTATTTTCAGAAATGGGCAGGTTGTAGATAGAATTCAAGTCACATCTGGCCCAGCTGTTCAGAACCAGAGCTTTACTCACTCAAAACTGTGAGAACACCAAATCTAAGTTGTATTTCTGTTTATCAAGGAACTTCTGTTTTGTTCCAGATTCTAATATAGTGGAGTGCTGACTCACATCTGTGACTCCTAGATGTTGTTGCATTATAAAGAAACCACAGGGATGTATGCAGCTTGCTCTGTCTGATAGTTTATAGGCAAATTAGAACTTTTTGCTGCTATCTGAGCTGAACAGAATACTGTGAACATAGAGGGAGCAAGCTGTCACACTCTTGCACCAATGACCTTCAGAGGAACAACGTCTTTCAATTAGTCAAAGTATGCCTACAAAGATCAAGGTCAAGATACATGCCTGACTGCTTATGCTTATAGCTGGCTAGAGAGAGCCTAACTCATTCTAGAAGCCACAGAGCTGTACTAGCATAATGCAGGACATCAGTTAATAGGAAAAAGCAACCTCAGCAGACGTATTTGCTAGATCACAGGTCTGACCAGGCTGTATACAGCTTGCATCCAGCTTACTCCAAGCAGGGGCAAACTGACTACCTGGTTGTCAACACCCATCCATGTAGACACGTGTCATGCAATGAAAACACAGATATCATGGGAACATAATAGAAGAGTGTAATTGTGGGATCAATGTCTCTTGCTTTGAAAATGAACTCACTTGACTTTGTTGTGCTGCTGATGTTGATAAACACAACTGCATGTCACCAGCATGACTGACTTGACTTACCAAATAGACCATACATGAGCAGAAGCACTTCAGCTGCACTTTGCAAAAGTAATTAAGGTAACATTCATGGAAGCAGATTTTAGATTTAGTTATCCTAAATACATAATAAAGGAAAGTAACAGATACCTCTGGCAAGAGGTGAAGATCTGCAAGGAATTAATAACATTTTTTCAGTAGAATAAATATATCTTTTGGTAACTGACTTGGAGAACCCAGAGTCATTATTTTTGGAATAAGAGAATCATAGAATTATTCAGGATGGAAAAGACCTCTATGATCATCATTGCTTGGGTGAAGAGATTGCCCCCACCTACACCCTTCTTTGAAGGAGTTGTAGAAAGTGAGACAGCATCATGGAAGTGTCTTAATCCATTCTTTGTTAAATGATCAGCATTACACTAACCCTTGTTCAGCAGAGGGCAAAATATTTTGATGTCCATGTTCGTCCTATTCATTTGGCTAGCATATGGGAAAATGCTGGCATCCTAATTAAAAATTGAATAGAAGGCCCTGTAGTGTCAGAAAGCAGAAAACACTACCTTAAGCATAATTAAAAACTTTTATGTTCATGGTCAACAGTATCAAACAGGACAAGTTCATCCAGTGAAATTAATAAAGATAAATGGGCAGACTCTATCAAAAATGAGATTACTCCTTGCAATGTAACAAGAATGGCTTTAGTGCTGTGGTTGAAGGTGAGCTCAGAACAGAAGCTCTCAAAGAAATAAACAGAATGTGTGAAGTTTTCAGTGAGACATTTGACAAATGAAACAAGTCCTGTCATATTAATATATTGGTTTAGTGCACACTTCCCAAGGGTCCTATACTGGAAGCCACACAGGCAACAATGCTAGTTGTAATTTGTATGACATTCTCCTATGTTCAAACCCAAGATTGTCTCCTAACAAACCTAGAATGAAATCTCTAAGACTAGAAAGAAACAATGTATTAATATCTACCCAAAAGACTAAAACAAAACCCAAAAGACTAAAACAAAACCCATGTGTCTGGCAAAGTACAGGAGCTTTTTGTGAGAAGCACCCTGCATCCTACAGAAAATGGATTTACCAAGAGAAATACTTTGAAATATTTTCAATAGCAAAACCAACATGAACTAGCATGGAAAATGTTAAGTCTTAATAAAAGATCTGAAGCCTTTAGGCAAGAGATGTTAAAAAGTAGTTCCCATGGATGATTTTGTGAAGGCCTGTAGTGAGCCAGTAAGACACAGAGGTGGATATTTCCATAAACTAACTTTTGCCTAGAGAGGCATCTAGCTCTCTACAGCCTCCATCTGCAATCACAAAGAGAGTTATGCACTCAAAATGACAATTCAGAGACAGAGCTCAGTATAACTACTCTGAATTGCTCTCCTGGGGGATTTTTTTTCTCTTCCCAATGACAGTAGAGCTTTTTTAGCCTTAGGTAAAGTGAGAATACTCTAATAAGCAAGAAGCAATGAGTAATCCCCATAATTTCAGACAACAAACTCGAAGCTTGGTTCCTCTCATTTGACATCTTTGTTAATTCCATTAAGCAACTTCAGCAACAGACAAGAGGATGATCTTAGGTCTACAGTAACTTTGTAGTTTTCCATTCTAAAACTAGTTTCGTATTCCTCCAACTGTAAGAATGTTTCTCATGTCTGCTGTGGAAATCAAAAATTAAAATGATCCTTCATTCCTTTGTCTTTGGGTACATCAAAATTAATAAAATTATATCATGGTCTTCAAAGAATATGACTCTGCTAGCCTCCCCAAATGCTTACAGAACTATTCTAACTGTTTTAGCTTGTTTCTAATTCTTGGAACATAACCTCATTTCCAACACCACACAAGTCTACAATACTCTTCCTTTATTGCACAGAATCACACAATGTTAGGACCTTGAAAGATTATCCAGTCCAACCCTCCTGCCAGAGCAGGAGGAACCACACAGGAATGCATCCAGGCAGGTTTTGAATATCTCCAGAGAGCAAGACTCCACAATGCCCTTGGACAGCCTGTTCCAGTGTTCTGTCACCCTCACAATGAAAAAAGTTTTCCTCATGTTTCCATGGAACTTCCTATGCCTCAACTCCAACCCATTGCCCCTTGTCCTGTCATTGGGCATCATCAAGCAGAGCCTGACTCCATCCTCTTGGCACTCACCCTTTACATATTTATAAACATGAATGAGATCACCCCTCAGTCTCCTCCTCTCCAAGCTAAAGAGCCCCAGCTCTCTGAGTCTCTCCTCATAAGGGAGATGTTCTACTCCCTTAATCACTTTTGTGGCTCTGCACTGGAATCTTTCAAGCAGTTCCCTGAGGTCCTTCCTGAACTCAGGGGCCCAGAACTGGACACAATACTTGAGATGCAACCTCACCAGGGCAGAGTAGAGGGGGCGGAGAACCTCTCTTGACCTACTAACCATAGCCCTTCTAACACACCCCAGAATAACGTCAGCCTTCTTGGCCACAAGAGCACATTGCTGGCTTATGGTCAACCTTCCACCCATTAGGATTCTCCCAGGTCCTTTTCCCCTCATTGTTCTCCGGTAGGTCAGTCCCCAACCTATACTGGCACCTGATGTTGTTCTTTCCCAGCTGCAAGACTCTATGCTTGGCCTTGTTGAATTTCATTTGATTTCTCCTTGCCCGATTCTCCATCCTGTCTGAGACCTGGTGTCCCTTATTTGAGATACCAGGTAGATATGTCAGTAGCAGTTCAGCACCAAAAAGATTGTTTTCTGACTGAGAAGCCATACTTGAATAAATCACAGTGCCTGGAAAACATCTTTAGAGTCTGCAAGTAGAAAAGAGCCTCTCAAGCTAGAATTATCAACCCATAGACAATTGAGACATTTTTCTCAGCAAACTGTTCTTCTTTGCTCTAAGTAGGACAGCTTGAATTTCCTGTGTACAAAGTGCATACTTCTTGATATGCATGGATTCATGTGAATGACTCCGATTAACACTAATGGCAGTTAAATGCGTCAGTCCTAGAGTATTACTATTAAAATACACCTCACTTGCTCCCTTGATTAGCACTAACTTGAGGCTAACTGGAGTTTCAAAATGGTCTTCAGCAGTAAATTGTTAGTAATTTTAAGTGTCAATAATCATTATTTACCTCCTCTAAAATCCAGTTGTTGGGAGACAGGGAGTTTTTTCCTCCACAGCAAGAGTCAGAAAGCAGAGCTAGTCCTGAACACAATCTCTGCTACAGCTCTTCAAAACGTGGGCTGCTGTAATGTCGATGAGTCACTGCATCAAAAGATTTTCAGCATTGCTAGGAGCCTGCTTGAGCTGGCTAAGCATACTTCACAGGGATGGAAAATATGGTGTAGGAAAGGTGAAGTGCCCCAGAACTGACAACACTGAAAAAGAATTATCAATGATTAAGTTTGCACAAAGCAACCACAAAAAAACAGTAACCATGGAATTAAGAGAGGAATTGCTTTGTGGTTCTTTTTCTTTATCTTTTCTTTATTTTCTTTTTTTTTCTTTCTTTTCTTTTTTTTTAATAAAATGGGAAGCCACCAGGAAAATAAGTTTAAGAACTAGGATAACTTGCAACAGGAATGGAGAGATTTAGAGAAGGAGGGCAGAGCCACAAACACTCAAGTTGAGCACTGTCTGCAGCCACCACACCAGCATCACCACCTCTGCCTGGGATAGGCAGAGCCTACCCCCCTGAGGTGGGTGCTGGGACCAGTTTTCACCCCATTTGTGGGAATGAGATATCAGGGGACCCATACCAGTGGATGCAATAAGGGACCTTGCAGGGCCTTTTTCATCAGCATCTATTTGTTGGGGGTCACAGGATCAGAGTGGGTAGAGGGAGGGCTGAACTGTGTACATGTGTCTTTGTGGGATTATAGCATCTGGGAACAAGTTACAGAAGGGTGTTTAGAAATTTTAATTGATTATTAACATTTTAAAAGTGACTGATATTGTGGTTTATCTGCAATGTTGTTCATATTGATCCAGAATGTATAGTTCACTGCTCTCCAGTTAAACCCACTCTGTCAATAAATTAATTAAACTGCTTCAAATTTGATTTGTTTTAAACCACATGAGTTGATAAGGTTTTTCCTGGAGCAGAGAGCAGTGGATAAATATATCAGAAGCCAGGCACAGACATAGTTTTATACCCAACTGAAACCCCACTGATGTCTGTGAGGCTTCAGTTCATGATTCACCTTAAGCCAAAAGTGTGTTCATCCTGAGCAAATGTCAGTGCAAAGATAATTATATGCAGAACAACCACAATTCTGCTACCAAGCCTTGCTTCAGACACTGACTTACAATGTTAGCAATAATGTTGAGCTGCATCAAGCAAGTTGTGAGACATAAAATCTATATAATTTTAGAAAATGTTGATTTTGATTTTTTTTTCACACTTGCAGTGAAAAGCAAGGAAGAAACACATTTCAAACATTACAGTATCAGAATAAGGGGTTGAATACAGTGGAAGATTTGATACAAAGATATAAACTGGCGTGCTTCATCTTTTTGTGTAGTAATTTAATAAAGCTCTCCTTGATTTCCACCCATTCCTCTTCTCAGCAACAGTGTTCCACAGGGTGAGATCTCTCCACTTTGATGGATGCCAGTGCAAAGACTTCTAGATGTAATGGTTACATTTCTGTTGCAAAGGCTAGATCTGAAGTATAGATGCTGGAATAAATTTCCAGCTCCCATATTTTCAGGTGAGGGTATTAAGCCAATTGTCCATGTAACTTAGCTCAGAGTATGAAAAACAGAACAGGTAGTGTACAGCCAATTTATACTTTTTTTGTGTCACAACTTCCTGTGCCTCCCATGTCTGAGCAATGCAGAGGAGGTGTTTGCAAATTGCTCTTCCATCCTATGCTTCTAGGGTGTTAGTAAAAACATGAGTATATGTTCTAAGCATGTGAGGTAAAGGCATATTATAATACTAATAAAACACTTGTAAAAGTTGCCTAGGCTGCTCTGATCCTCAGGATGACAAATTCCCATCAGTTTGAATGCAGCAGCTGTGCTGGAAGAAGCACCACCCCAGGGATACAAACCCCAGCTCCTCTGTGTAAAATGGTATCTGGTGACAGACACACAAAAATACTGAGGGGGGGGAAAAAAAAAGAAAAAAGAACAAAAAAGATAGTGCTCAAGAATTTACCAATGTAGTTGTCATTAAGCAAATATGATTATTAAGCCTAATTATTATGTGAGAAAGCCACATATATTCTCTCCTTCCCTTCTATTCTTCCGCACCACCTATATGTGACACAAAAAGCAAGCTTAGTATGCTGGCTTTGTGACATTGCTTTGTCAGAGGCTTGTTTTTCTTGTAAGTGATCTTCTGTTCCATTGTAAAATTCTCCTGTTTCCTTACAAATTCAAGTATGTGCATCACCTGCTCCAGTGATTTTGCAAGGCACATGACTTCCTTTTCCAGAAAGAAAACAGAGATTAAAAAGCTTGCTTTTTTTTTTTTTCCACTTTAAATAAAATGTATTACAAGCTACAAAGGGAAAAACATCATTTTTATTATTTTTTTAGATATAGCCCAGAGACAGATTTTTCTCCTCACAAAGTAGAAAATTGAATTATTTTATCTGAGTGCTCTCTCCCTTTCCTTCTCTCATCTTCTCAACTTTCTACAAGCAATAGAGAAATCATTAAAAATACATGCAGTCTACCAAAAAAAAAAAAAAAAAAGCTCGTGTAAGGCTAAGAGAAAGGTTTCATAAAAAACATTTCTTATACTATTCTGCCTCTCTCCCTTTTTCTTTTCTTTCTTTTTCTTCCCCCCCCCGCCCCCCACCTTCTTTTTCCCCTCCAAGCTAGGGAAACTCATCCAGTTATAGAATCTGGAAACAGAACACAAATCCCATCCGAGAGGTAGAAAATGTAAGGATGTTAAAGACTGACGTTTATGACGCCTTTCAGTTAGTGAATGGTGGCAGTGGCAGCTCTGCAGCAACAAATGACGTGCAAGGAACTATTTGTTACTGAGGAATTGCTGCAGAGTGTGATATATAAATGCCTTTATTTGCAATAAATATTTAAACATTTTATTTTAAAAAATAAAATAAAAATTAATCATAAATCAGGGGCTCCATTGCCACAATATGTTTTTAAAGCTAAAATTCTGTATTATTAAGCTAGAAAACTAAAACACTGAGGAACAGTTGCTGGGGAAATTCTTTCCTCTTCTTTTTTATTTTTATTTTTTTCCCCCTTCTATTTTTCCATCTGGCAATGCTTCCTACGACTGCACATTTTCCTTAAGCTGTGAATCTTAGCAAATATGTACATAATCACATATGAAAAAAAAAAGGAAAAAAAAAAAGAAAAAGAAATAAAATATGTACTAGTGTCTAAGATGCAAGTGCCAGAGGGGTAAAATTCTCTGTTGTTTAAATCTCCATAACTTAATTGATTTCCACAATTGCATCATTTTGTGTCTGCTGAGAATCTGGCTTCACAGTTTTGATAATGCACAGAATAAAAAGAAAAAGGAAAAAAATGAAAGGGTTTAATGGGATTCTCCATCTATGCAGCCTCCCTGATAGTCAGTGTAACCTTAGGTGAAGAGAAGGAACTGCATTCTCTCACTTATTGTGTGCTGAAGGAGTGGGAGGGAGAGGAGGAGAGGCATGTTCTTGCTGTGTCTGTAGGAAGGCTAGTTCAGAGCACAGGCTGCTGCTGTGGTCTCGACAGTCCTGAATTCAGCTCTGCTTTGTGCTGCAGGAGTGAGGAGCCTGCTGAGTAAAGGTGTGGATCAAAGTTAAAATTTAGCTGTGAAGTCAGATGCTGCAGTGCCTAAATCTTAGTCACCTGCTCCTTTTCTGTCCCTCTGCTCTACGGGATCTAGCCCCTCTACGCTTCTGATCACAGCACTCAGTCCTTTCTCAGGCAGATTTTCTTCAAGAACTTCACTAACTTGTTCTTTTCATTTTAAAATGTAGTCAGAAGTGAAACAGAACCCACCTCCCACAAAGTAAAGTTGCACGAAGAAAAGCTTGACAGCTTTGCCTGGGGCCAGACTGTTTCCAGTGGTGCCCAGCAACAGGACAATGGGCCTAATGGGCCAAACCTGGAACACAGGAAGTTCCACCTAAACATAAAGAAAAAATTCTTTCCTTGGAGGATGCCAGAGCGGTGGAACAGACTGCCCAGAGAGGTTGTGGAGTTTCTTGCTATGAAAACTTTCAAAACCTGCTTGGATGTAATCCTCTGCAGCATGCTTCAGGAAATCCTGCTTCTGCAGGGGGATTGGACTAGATGATCTCCAGAGGTCCCTTCCACCCTCTACCATGCTGTGATTCTGTGTGGGGCTGTGATTCTGTGGGTTTATTTGTGTGCCATAAAAACTGGCAAGCTCACTTTCCATCACTTTTTTTACCAGAAATGCATATATCCATCCTCAAGACAAAGCAGGGAAACAAAGCAGAGTTGATATCTAATAGTTCTTCAGCTAAGGGTGTTCTAAAGTGCAAAAAGAAAACCTAGTGAGACATTGGTCTAGAAAATGCTGACAAAAGGAATAAGCAAAAGAGGCTATGATCCCAGAGTGGGGTCTCCTTTTTAGCCACAGAGTGTCTATGAACTAGCCATGTAAAATTTGTGCTGTCTACAGATATTACAACACATTTTTTGACCATTCAGTGCAGTTTTCTGTGCTGATAGATAAATCCCACATACTTTTACACACATCTTTTAAATGAGCTTTAATGAGTTTAAGTGACAAGACTGAAGAGGTTTTGATCATTTCAGTATTTGTGTTGCAGAGACGACATCAGACTCCTTCCTTCAAAGCCTTCATCTGATGTGTTACAGGTACTACAAAGAAATCAGCAATTAAACCAAAACTGCTACTTTCAATATGCAAAGGGGGGAAACCCAAATACCATCTGAACTGTACCATTTCCTTCAAAAAAGAAAACTAAGGGGCTGCAGGTTTGCTTGCTTTGCTCTTTGATGTTGTGTATCTTCTTAAAATAATTAAAAAATTTAAAGCCTCACATGTTGCCTTCTGAACAAACTTGAGGACTAGTTTCAAACCCACTTTATTTTCCTGAGAGCAGATATGATTACATGAATAAATCCAGTTGAGTTTAATAAGCTTTGGCAGGAAAGGCACTGGAAGAAGGTGAACAATGGAGCAAGCCAAGAAAAATACCCAAATTAACTTTTAACCTCCTCAGCAACATCTAAAGATGATAAAAGAAAGTTTGTGAATTAATTTCACAAGGGTGTAGCGCTCCATTAGTGCAAGTAGCAAGTTATATAGAAATGTTGTGGAAAGAAATTAACATATTAGGCATTTCATGAAACCTCAGATGGCTTGACCTCTCCCTTTAGATATAGTTTGTAGCTCATTTTTTCAGCAACTTAGTAAAAATTCACATGTTCTGGGAGAACATCCCATGGACTGTAATCATCAGAGCAAAGTCAGAGTCATCTTCTCCATCCCCAGCTGCCATTCTGAGGGGATGTTATTATGAGAAGACTTGACTGAACTGTGTTACCAACCACATTCCTCAAACTTTAAAGGACCACCTCCAAAACAAGTATAAGCTAGAAGACAGAAGGAGAGAAACCAAAACTGCTGCAATTAAAAGCTGTATGGGAGTGACATGCAGTCTTTGCTGTGAGAAGAATTAGTGCCCAGAAACAGCTCTTTGAGCTACTGCTGCACTAATAATAATGCATGCTTGCACTTACAAGGTAATCTTATCTATTGTTTCTGATTGAATTTGTAATAAAGAGAGATTACCTAAAGAAAATGACTTAGTGATGCTGCCTATCTGCAATCAGACATGCTTGTGTTTGGAAATATACACTGTCATTTACCAACAGAGCAGTTCTGAGGGTAGTTTGCATTAAAATGTTTCTCACATCTACTGTATGCAATCATTGTCAAGTGAGGCCAGGCAACAAAATATACATGGACTTAATTGACCATGAGCCAGTGGTGTGCTTTGGTGGTCAAGAAGGCCAACACCATCCTGGGGTATATTAGAAGGGCTGTGGTTAGTAGGTCAAGAGAGGTTCTCCTCCCCCTTTACTCTGCTCTGGTGAGGCCACATCTGGAGACTTGTGTCCAATTCTGGGCCACTCAGTTCAAGAAGGACCTCAGGGAACTGCTTGACAGGCTCCAATGCAGAGCCACAAAGATGAATAAGGGAGTGGAATATCTTCCTTATGAGGAGAGACTAAAGGAGCTGGGGCTCTTTAGCTTGGAGGACACTGAGGGGTGACCTCAATAATGTTTATAAATATGTAAAGGGTGAGTGCCAAGAGGATGGAGTTAGGCTCTACTCAGTGATGCTCAATAACAGGAGAAGGGGCAATGGGTGGATGTTAAGGCATAGGAAGTTCCATGAAAACATGAGGAAAAATTTTTTCACTGTGAGGGTGACAGAACACTGGAACAGGCTGCCCAAAGAGGTTGTGGAGTCTTGCTCTCTGGGGTTATTCAAGACCTTCTTGGATGCATTCCTCTGTGATCTGGTATAAATGATCCTGCTCTGGCAGTGAGGTTGGACTGGATGATCTTTCAAGGTCCCTTCCAGCCCCTAACATTCTGTGATTCTGTGATTCTGTGAAATCAAAAGATAATAAATGGTGTGTTCTGCCTGCTTGACAGCTGCTTTATATCCACTGGCACTTATTTATTTCAATCTTACACACACAAAAAAAACCCACTTTCCCTCAAATCCAGGTCTACAAGCACATGACAGTGCGAATCCAAAGCTTCCTAAAGATCTCAAAATTAAAATAAACAAATAAAATAGTAATTTAAAAGGGCATGAGGAATAAACTAAGACCGTGTTTAGACAAATATTTTAAAATAGCAAAATATATTGGATATATAATATGGGGGGGGTGTTATTTTTTGGAAGCTGTACTGCAGTTGAAGTAGCATTAGATTTTTTTGGCAACACAGCCAGAATTTTATTTTCTGAGACATACTTGGAAAAAATGCAGAGTAAGCTATTTGTGTGATCACTCAGTGTTTTAGGTTCCACATACTCTGATTCTGTGGTACTGAATAAAGTCCTTTAGCCTTTTGAATGCCTTACCAACTTGCAGATTTGGTGAGAGAGTCTTGTTTGTTCAAAGCAATCTGAATTCTCTGCACAGATTAGAAACTTGTGGTATTCTAGAAATCCCTTTGCATGCTGTGTAACAAGAAAATTAAGGCAGAGAATAAGTATTCAGAACCTGGCTTAGATGAGTGAATAGCCTCAAAATTCTACATGAATCATATATGGGCACAGAAGTACATAAAGTAGTTTGGTCCTGTACTTTTGTAAATGTTGGTGTGTACATCCTAAGGAGAATGCTGCAGTTTCCCTGCAGAAAAGTAATTGTGGAATCTTTATAGTGAAACCAATGTTACAGGCAGAGAAGGTTATGAGAGGCTATGTGATATCTGATACAGTCAGAACCACTCTTAATGTGATGTTTGAATACCCCATGATATTGGACATGGTTTTGCTGATCTTATCTTCTCAGATGAATATGGTGTACTCCATTTTTCAGATTAAAATATCAGATATTAAAAAAAGACCCAGTGACTTACTGAACAGAAGAAATGTGGGCTGAGACTGAGGATAGCTTTGATCCACACAGCCATGCATTTTAACAAAGTCCTGAGCTTTGATTAGATTAGTGCCTTGAACATTTGTATCCTGAAGCATAAAATATCATGGGGATTGATACCAGCTACAGACCCTTTAGGAGCAGTGACTAGAATGCAACTTCTTCTCATAAAGACACTTACAGAAGTTACAAGCCAGGTTGTCCAGGGCTCTGCTACAGATAGAATAGGCACTGGGGTCATGATCTTCTGATGTTTCTTGCCCCAAGCAATTTTTGTCTATGTCTAATATGTTTCCAGGCCATTGGTATAAACAAATGAGAATTTTCCCCTCTATAAATTTCCAAAATTGCTTACTGCTTATGTTTATGCCCTTTACTACCTGCACACTCATCCATTTTGAACTATTTGAAGGAGATAAATATTTACTGTCACCTCTGTTTCTGTGATCAGGAAGAAACTTTGGCATGGAAGAGAATTTGAAAGATAAAATCAGTTTTGCAAACAGACAAGCAGTACATCTTTTTTTTAAGCTACTGATATATGTGCTTCTTACTTTTATGGAACTCCTGAAGTCTGTCTTTCCTTTTCATGTCATGAAAATTACTATCAAAATTTAAATAGGCAACTTCAGCTTTCTTCTGCTGCTTCCTCCTTTAACTGTCCTGATGAGCTGTGATGGTATTTATCAGGATTTATCATGCTTTTTGGCTTTTGGACCAGTTTTGGCCTTTCCTATCTATTTATTCACTTCTCTCCATCATGCCAAGATCCTTTCATCCTTTAGGATCAAACTTTTCTCTGACAGTATAACAAAGTCTTTAAGCTGTTTAATTTGCTTACCATAAAATGTTCACACCAAGCCAGTGGGACTCCTTTACCATTATTTAGATGTCTGGGGTTGTTTTAGGTCTGTGAGTCTGTGTGCATTTTCTCTCTACTAACAGCTAATCAGGATTTAGCCCACAAATGTGTGTTCTGCTCTTGGTATCTAAATCTGTAAGTTCCTTTACAAGCAGGGTACTCCACCATATATGTACAGTATGCACATCACTGGCAAGGCAGGTGTGTCCTACCCATTCACAGATCATTTTAATTAGCTCCCTCCTCTAAGAAACCTAAATTTGCCCTCCCTTCCCCTCAGCCCTAGTCCTGCCTGGTCCATCATGAGTTGCCTTAGCAACTTCCCACAAAGTCTCCAGAATTATCCATAGGGTTTGATTATCAGACCGATATGCATGGCCCAGACTTAGGGTTAGCAACAAGTATGAGCAGGTAATTAGTAGAAGCAGGATGCTTCCTGGAATATTATGATGCCATAAGTGAAGGACAGAGAAGAGAGAGATGAATGCTCTCAGACCTTTCAGTAAGTTTTTCTTTTATGACAGAGATAAGTTTGGGAATGATGCTTAGTATGAGCAGGTCTTATGCAAGGCAGAAGAAAAAGATGCAGCTGTGAGGGAGGACATCTGTTACATTCACTTGGAGCTACCACAACTGAGCTCACCTAGTGGGAGAGAGAAAACAAGAAGATCAACTTGGAAAAAACACCCGAGCCCTCAAGCCTGTTGTTACTGTTTCAGGTGACTGTGCAGGGAGAGCTTTGCCTAGATGGTTCTTCTGCCTCTTCTTGGATCCATGGGATTGTACAGGCTAATCCTGACACAGTAATCAGAAGGAGCCCTTGGTGATCTAGAAGCCTGTGAGTATTGGAAGGGAGCAAGGGAAGGAAGCAAGCAATTCTAGGGACTACTGCTTTCATTACTCTAAACTGGTAGGGACAAAAGGCAGCACCTCTCCAGCCTTTTAATCAGATGAGGCCCACGTCAGATATGCCATGATGATGGTCTCATCTGACAGTTCAGGAGTACTATGACACACTGTGCAGTAGCAATGAGATGATAAGGAAATTAGTATTTTATAGGCTTTGCTTTGCTTGGCAGGTATGTGTCAGCCTGCGAGGTAGGCAGGGTCCCAGACTATTGCAATAACAGGCAGGAGCTTGAGCTTTGGGAGGATGGATGAGGCAAAGATGAAATTGTCCTTTTCCCATACCTCCCACACCTACATCAGCACTGATTTTTCTCCTCTCCCAATGTGCATCTGAAATGTCAGCAGGTACCTGTAAGATAATATGTTCAATTTCCAGTGGCTGTGCCTTTGAACTTCTTGTCACCTTCTGTGCTAAGGTGATTATTGTTACCATAGCTACAATAGACTACGGACTATGAAACCTTTGAAGGATGTAACCATGTGAAGCCATGGTATTCCAGTCATTTCCCTAAGGCATATGGAAATCCCAGGAACATTCCATCAGGGTTTCACAAGCTGGACTCCTTCCCCAGGGAAGAGTGACTGTTCCAAGGAAGAGATATTTGAGAAGAGGGGAGAGCCTGGTGGGTGCTTTTCCAAAGATCCTCGGAGCTTTCTCCTTTTCCTTTGCCACTTAGCATGCATCAAGAACACATGGGGAGATCCCAGAGAAATCTGCATCAGCTGGGTGATGCATCCTTCTGAATTTCCCAGAAACCTAAGCTATATTCTCTGCTTTTACTAAGCAGTATGCTTATGTTATGATTGGTGCTGAGCTTAGGGTCATTCTTTCTGGCTTCCAGAGTGAGAGTGACAAGACCTAGTTGAAAACTTGGGTTTGTCAGTGGGCTGAACTGTTTGTTGTAACACCACCCCTGTGATGTGTGACATAAGCATGTGATGAAGGAACAGGGAAGGCTGTAAGGGAATAAGCACTCAGTCTTTGTCCCACAAAGAAACAAACAGCTTTCAACACACTGAGTAAAAAACCAATTCTTTCTGTTATCATCTGTCTCTATCACTCAGCTCATCTGATCCAAATCAGAACCTCTCCAGGGGTTCTGCCATATGCTTGTAAATGTACTGGGGGTTGTATTAAAAGCTATCATTCTTTATTGACAAAACCACGTAGTAACATAACAAGAATCTCACTCGAATTTGTGAAGCTCAGAAATCAACACAATGTGCAAGACACCATGGCATCAATATTTATAAGCATTCAAACCATTCTTGCAAGAATGCTTCCCCTCTTCTTACTTCAACCATCTCTTTCCCCTGGAGCAAGGCAGCTCTTCCCTCTGTTGCATCAATTTCACAAGCCGTAAACAATGGAAATTACACTCCTTCCCATCTCAGTAAAGATCTTAAAGATCTACAAAGGAAAAGATTTGTATTAATGGTGGCTGTTACTACCACATGAAAATATTAAAAGAAATTGCTTCTTGTTTTTTTGGTTCCGTTCCTGCCAGAACATCAAATATCTGACGCTTCACGCAGCATTGGAGAATATATGCTTTATTTTTCCACAGCAGAAGCTATAAGCCCTAATTGATTCCAGGTCCTAGTGAATAACATCAGGTTGGGTAAATGTAGGAAGCAATAAGAGCGTACTGTAGCTGAAATCAATACAGCTTGTTTCTCAACTCCTCAACCAAACCCTCCTGCTATATATGCTGATAAACAGTCAGTACTGCCCCTCAGCTACCTGCATTAGCTGTGCCTTTCTTCAGCGTGTCAGAAAGCAAGTGGCATACTTAGCATTATCTCCAAACCATCAAGAATGTTTTGTCATTCTGCTGGGCTAGGGACACTTGTCTGGCGTCTCTATTAGTTACAAATGCTATTAGCAGCTCATTTAGCTTGCTTCTTATTCCTCACGCAAGCCAGCACCAGCTTTGTAAGTATGTGTAAAAGCGACAACAAAATGAAATTTGAAATGTACCACTCTCAAAAAAAAAAAAAAAAAAAAAAGTAGCTTGAAAATAAATAGGTTTACTGCAAACAAAATAAATATACTACAGTGCCAGCACTGAGCATAAACTATTATAGGATGACATTCCAAACCCTGAATTGTGCTTTCAAAAAAAACCCCGGTAAATACTGTTTTCAGGGGTTAATCTTTAAAAACTATTTTAACATTTTTGCCCACAAACAACAGCATGATTCTTCTGCTGTTCGTGGTTTGCTTTTTTGTTTTGGTTTGGTTTTTTGTTTTTCAGGTTGGTACAATCTTCACAAGGTATCTAAGGCATAGTCATTAGTCTCATAATAAGATAACTGAAAAGGAATTCAGCTCACCATCATAAAATAAGAAAAAAAGTTCAAAGACCAAAAATGTAATGGCAAGTCCTTCAAAGGACGCAGATACAATGCTGTATGTACTGGTAGCTTACCAGAATCTCGGCTTCCCCTCCTTTCCCTGTTCTTTCTTTGATCTCGAGCTAAACATCAGAACCCAGCTTTTAAAAAGACTTGAAGTGCCTTTCATTTT
This sequence comes from Dryobates pubescens, assembly GCF_014839835.1. NCBI lineage: Eukaryota > Metazoa > Chordata > Aves > Piciformes > Picidae > Dryobates > Dryobates pubescens. The sequence continues at coordinate 17,481,570 of NC_071620.1, read as the reverse complement.
CTCTCGGCTGCCTGAGGAGCAACAACTCCTGCATCTCACATGAAAGAATTTATTTCTCCCTAAAAATAACTTTAGTTTCAAATGCCCCCTGCGAAGAGGTTGAAATAATTTATCCTCAGCTCTGTGAAGACAAAAGAAGGTAATTGCATGGGTAAGCCATTACCTACAGCAGGGAAAAAGGCGGAGGAGTCATTACAGATCGAGCTAAAGCAGTAATGGAACATTTCCTACTTGTCACTGCTGTAAGAAAGAAGCACAGTTCATATGTGGCAACCTTTGGGCCCATCACGCATGGATGCTTAACACTAGCCACGCTGACTGAGCTGTTATTGTACATATTCTAGCAACTCTTAGCCCTCGAGTGTTCTCCAGGCTTACCCCCCTGCCCTGTTCCCTCCTGTGAGAACTTTGGGACTTTTTGCTCATTTGAACTCTTAATTTTCTTTGCTCCTCAGCTGACATTGCTCTGTGTCAGGTACATAGAACAAGCTTTTGCTTTCAATATGGTTAGCTTAAGTTAACAGGCAAGGTCTGCAGACTAATACTTTTCCACCTCTCATGGATACAGTTTTCTCATTCCTCTGTGTCATGACATGAGTCAGGTAGAGAAACACCTAGAGCTGAACCTATAGCCAAGCTCAAATTCAAACCAATTAACCAGCCAAGGTTCAGATCCTCAAGTGTAAGAGAGCTGCTTTGTGGATTTCATGACTGTAGATACATGAGAGATTTCACCACTTAAGTTTGCCCAGGTGAGCCAAGAGAATGTCATCTCTCCAGTTATATTTTCCATTAAACTAGCATGGCTGGTTGTGCAGTGACAACAAACTCCCTGCTCAGAAAAATGCTGACATCCAAAACATGACCAAGCTTTCCATTGCAATTTCAAATTTTTTGGTATCTATTTCTTCAAAAGCTCTCTTCACTCAGAAATCAGCAGTCTTGAATACAGAGGCTTCAGGTGGCTTCAGGTGGTATAACTTCTGCTAGGTAGCAAACAATAAGACAGAACTCATGAACAGCTAGATGAGATAATTTTTAAATATTTAAAACTGAAAGAGATCCAGATTTTGTCATGACTGATGCCACAAATATGAGATTATGCAAAATATTTTGCCATCTCTAGTTTGAGCCCCATTACACAACCCTTGTGCTTTCTCTCAGAGGTGCACTTTGGCACAAATGGTTCTCTTCCCAGCCAGAAGCCAGATGGACCTCTCCATGAGCTTTCACATTGCAAATAAAGTTTGGCCCCAGAAAGACAGATGATTGTAATAGGGATGGTGTTGCAGCATCAGATACTAAAACAAAGATAATAAAACAAAAATTTGTGTTTATTTTAAACTGTGCTTTTATTAGAGGCTTAGGCTGCCCTTTTAATTTTGTAAGAAAAGTATTTTACATAATCAGGTGATGTGGCTTAAATGTGCCTGTGTCATATTCTGTGTCCAGGGGCTTACTAAGCCGTTGCATATGTAGCAACACTGCAAAGAGCAAGCTCAAGCATGAGAGAAAGCTCACTTGGAAACTCATACTACATGATCTGTCTTGACCTTGGCCTTCTTGTAGCATGGGCCTGTCACATCTGCAGTGTTAAAGGAAACACAAGTTCCATCACAGGAAGCATTCCACAGCAGGAAGGAAATTAAACCTTCTTAGGGTCTGAATTTTGTGCCAGCTGACCAATCTGGAGCAATGTTGAATGCTAGCAGTATTCTTAGTTCTGGTCTAAGACTGATGAGTAGAACAGGCTGGTGCCTGTAGAGGTGGTGGAATGAAGAGCACTTCAAGCAAACTTTAGATCCACATATCTACAGAGACCCAGTGAGGAAACTGAAGACCTTAATTTTCTTCTCTCACTGCAAATTAAAGATAGTGACTCCTACCCAAACTTAGAAGACTGTCATAGAATCATAGAATTCTTGGAGTTGGAATAGACTTTTAGAAGTCACCTAGTCCAACCCTCTGGCAGTAAGCAAGGATGCCTTCATCTAGATCACGTTGCTGAGAACCCTGTTCAACCTGCCCTTGAATATTTCTGGGGTAGGGGGCTTCTACCTCTCTCTGGGCAACCAGTGGCAATGTTTCACCACATTCATGGTAAAGTAGCCTAACTGCTTCTTGAGCATAATAAGAAAGCAGACACAAATACCAATTATTTTCATTTTTTTGGTAAAATTTAAGACCTTCTTTTTTGTTTCATCTGCAGCAAATTTATAGAGAGAACAGTGATAAAGCTACTACATTGAATGTAATTCAAGCTAAGTAGTTTGTTATTAGCATATAGCTTTGATCTTTGAAAAATGCTTTTAATATCATTATCATTCATTTTAGTGTTTATGATGATGAATTTTTAGGCATGCAGGCACCCCACATCATAAAAAGTGTAGTTTATAATAAGTTTCTCAAACAGAGAATCTAAGAGTTTCAACATCATCAAGTCCAACAATTATCCAACTCTACCAAGTCTGGTGCTAAACCATGTCCCTTAGCGCTGTATCTCTGTGTCAACCACCTACCTGGAGAGCCTATTCTGGTGGCTATTAACCCTTTCAGTGAAAAAATAATTCTTCTACTATCCACTCTAAACCTCCCCTGGTGCAACTTGAGGCCATTTTCTCTCATCCTATCACTTGTTACTAGTGAGAAGAAACTGACCCTGACCTCATTCCAGCCTCTTTCCAGGTAGTTGTAGAGAGTGAAAAGGTCTCCCCTCAGCCTCCTTTTCTCCAGACTAAACAACACCAGTTCTCTCAGATGCTCCTTATAAAGTTTTCCATTTCCTTTATGAACATTTGCACATGTGAAGCATAAATGTAAAGATTTCAGTGTGTCTCTCACTGCTTTTCAGTACAGAAATAATTTGTATCACAAAGTCCTACAGCTAGTTTTAGGTCTATATGAAAGCAACTTAATACCACTAAACTCAGCTGTGTGATCATATCAGGAGTGGATATTGTCCTTCTAGATGCAGACTGGGGGCTTTTCCAGAAAGATGTGTAGCTCATGCAGATTGGCTCTTTATTAAGCAGGTAACTGTGGTGTCAGGAGCTTATTTTTGCAGACTGTCTCCATGAGAATTTAGTGAGGAATAATAAGGAAGAGGATGAGAGGGAACCTCTTCAGCTTGGGACAATGGAAAGCAGGACAGCAGCCATTCTCCAGCTTGCAGGCTGCAGAGGCCACAGTCCTCACTGTGTCTGATTCTGCCTGTTTACAAACCCTCTTTAAGCTATGCTCGCCTTAGGAACTGAACTGGAATTTTCAACAGAGATGCTGCAGTCCCTGCAGAGTCCCAGCACTTCGGCCTTTTGCTATTTGGCAGCTGATGGAATGTGAGGGCTTGGGAGAGCTGCAGAGATTACTAGAAGGGATGAATTATGGTCTGCTCTGGAAAAGTAAACAGCTTCTTTCCTACTGTTCTCTCCCCTGTCCCTCCTGACATTCCATTACAGTACTACAGAGAATTTCAAGTCACTGGTGTTGATACCATGTCAAATTTGAATACTTCAATTGTAAACACTTCCGTTAAGAATTAAATCCCTTATGCAATACCACGGGAAGGTTTGCATGATAGCTTCTCCTGGATTTTGAAAAGAGAATTTGCCTGAGTAGTGGTTCCTTTGACATTGGCACCCAAAAGAAACATTATTCAATTTTGCAGAGAAGAGGCAGCAGCTTCTCTGAATCATCATTCTTTCATGGGTGCAGACCAGATGTCACTAGAGTGTTAAGTTTGTTTTGACTGCTTTCAAACCACTTTTTGAGGTGTAACAGGAATGCACAGATCATCTTAGGAGAAGAAAGTGGAATGAATTGTAACCTGCTTCATGAATATACAGAAATGTAGTCTGATGAGGACCTCAAGTGCCAAAGTCACTGAGGCTGTGACGTAAACTGTCTTGGGCAAAAAAAGAAACAGGTATCTGTTGAAGGAATAAGTAAAAGAAAACAAATCCAGATCGTAAAATAATCCTGGAAGAAGACTGAAGAAAATAGTCTGAGCTAGAAAATACTGAGAACAGAACTGCATTTGCTTCTTGTAGGCTTGGACAGAACACAATTTTTCTCTGTCATTTTGAAGAGCATAAGGAAGAATTGCATGGAAGGAATCCTGGAAAGACAAAAGCTCTTTCCTATTAAGATTTATAGTTAATCCTGAGAGACAACAATACTTGTAACTGACAAAATCACTGTAGCTGGGGTCTGGTGAATAAAAATGCTACCTTTCTTGGCAGTGGAAAATTTCTAAGTGGAATGAACATTCTCTTTTGAGGGATATATATGCCATCAATGATAGATGTAGAAATCTTGTTTCCTGGCTGTTGTGACTGCTGCAAGAGTTTGAGATATTCTTAGTAGTCCCAGCATGACAAATATACTCTCAAAGACTCAAACATGTCCATGTATCCACGAAGATAAGGGAATACTGGCCATAGTGCTGTAAACATGAAGAGGAGGTTTTGCTTTTGTTGCTTGTGAGGGCACAGATTACTAACTTGGAGCAATTGGTATTTAATCTTCCTTATTCCCCTCCCTTTCTTTGAAAGATTGCAAGGATTTTAGAATTTCATAAACAAACTCAGCAGTTTTAAAACTCTAACTTGATAGGTATCCTGAATACATTGCACAGTACTGTAATGACCTCAGCAGATGAGATCTTTCCTCATGACAAGCAAAATTCAGGTGCTCCTCTGCATGGTATGTATTGATCCGTTGTCTCTGGTTTCTCTGATAACAAGTAATAGTGATTTAAGTAAGGAAGGTGTTAAGAGTCTCTTTGGGAGCTACTGCAGTGTAGTTTTCAGTAATTTTTCTCTTTCCAGTAGTCTGTCTTGAGGATTTTTGAGAACACTCAGCCTCCTCTTTCTTCTCTTTTAATCTGCCAAAAGAATTAATAGATGGGGAAAATGTCTGGCTGCTTATTCCTTTCTTGGTTTCTTAAGGGGGAGGAATTCCTTACCTAACAAATTCACCCTGCTAGCTGAATTTTGATAAAGCTTTCACCCCTCCTAAATGAAGAAAGAAACTCTCTTCTTTATTAATAGTCTTTTTCTGTCTGAAAACGTTAAAAACTTTTGATTTGCTGTAGTAGTGAAGGGTCTTGAACTCTGGTATAATTGATCTGTTATCCTCCATGGTTTCCATGAAATGACAACGTTTAGATATTATGGAATGAAAATAAGGGTGAAATGTCTGCTTCTGGAACAACAAATGAACTATAGAATCATAGAACTGTTTTGGTTGGAAAATATCTCTAAGATCATTGAGTCCAACCAGGGCATGGATAGGCAACATGTAGGTACAAAGCAAAGTAAATATATAATACTATGAGGCAAATGCCAAAACGGCTTCATGGGCCGGTAGACACTGTGCCCTTTGGCAGCAAACTGCAGCCTTTTTGAAGGGTAAACAGCATTAAAATTGCAGATAGAAGGCTGAAATTGTTGAAGAATATACTACCTTAAAGAATTAGTGCCTAAAATTTGTTTTGCATGGTTTTCAGAAGTGTAGGTACAAGAGATTGTTTGAAACCTATATTGCGAACTATGTGAACTTCTAGATATAATGACTCACCCCTGTGGATTGTTGGGGGTTTTCTAAACATATTGTTCAGCCTGGAGAAGAGAAGACACTGAGGAGACCAAATAGCAGCCTTCCAGTACCTGAAGGGGGCCTACAAGAAGGCTGCAGAGGGACTGTTCACAAAGGCCTGCAGCAATAGGATTAGGGACAATGGATTCAAACTAGAGAAGAGCAGATTTAGATTGGATGCCAGGAGCAAGTTCTTTACCATGAGGGTAGTGGAACACTGGAGCAGGTGGCCCAGGGAGGTAGTTGAGGCCCCATCCCTGGAGATATTCAAGGCCAATCTCAACAGGGCTCTGGGTGAGCTGGTCGAATGGAGGATGACCCTGCAGGGGGGTTGGACTAGATGCCATCTGGGGTCTCTTCCAACCTAAACCATTCTATGATTCTATTATTTAATATTTGCATGTGTTTGCAGCTAACAATAGATATTAGATAATATTCTTGCTGAACCCTCTTTTGTTAGATCTCTGTAAATCTTGTGTATGCCTTGAACTAAAATAAATATAGACAGTTAACATGCAATACCTAGTTACAACTGTGACAGAATGACAGTGTGGTTCAGTCCTTCTAGATGAACTGTTTGGAATACTTTGCTGTAAAATCCACTGAAGATCTCTCCAAGGAAGTAAAAGAAAAAGGGGAAAAAAAACCCAAACCACACACACACACAAAAAGGAGATGGAAATAAGTAACTAGATATTTTTAAAAATACACCACTTTGTAGATAATCAACACCAGAAACTGCTACATCTTGGAACTTCTGGCTTTAAGCCCCAGGTTGAATTTGAGACAAATGGTTGTGTTCACTAAGCAGTCACTATACCTGGATGACTGTCTATACCCAGTGTGTGCTTGTCCTACTTAAAAATGTCAGTTAGAAAGAAGATGGATGATTAGCCTACCCTGTTTATATTTCACCATTAAAAGGCACAATCGGAACATGCGTTAATCACTGACCTGATACAAAGCCTGGCATTGCATCCTGAAAGTGAAAATCATTATTTTAATTGGAACTAATGGCTTGTGGCCATGATAACTCATGGTGAGGCACAATATTAATGTCACTTTCTCTGGTGACAGAATAACTAATACCTACTTACTCACAGCCTGCTACAGCTTCAGCTGATGCAAATTGACACTGTCTTCAGGCCAGATCCACAAAAATGGCTTTGTTGACTTTCATCTCTAAAAGAGATATTTGAAGTTTTTTACCTAATGTTACCTGAAGGTGACAAATCCAAGTACAAGCTAAGACTAGTCTTGTCAGTGCTTAATCAGGGGCAAGTAATTACCCCCCACACATTTATTCCTATTTGTATTTAATACCAAGTGTTCTCATGTTAGTACCTAAGCAGATGGACATTTCACCCAGGAAAATGCACATCAAAGCCCTAAAAGGGAAGGAGAGGATTTTACTCTTGCTTGTGAGAAGTGCGATATGTGGTGTTGTCTAATAAAACAACACTAACATACCCAGAAAGAGAAAATAATGATTTTATAAAGGCATATGCAAAGATTATCTTCTGAAAAACTTCTGAGTTGTTGGCTCTAATGGATTGTTGTTTGTTGTTTCTGGAATTTGCAGAATTGAAAAGGGATGTTTTCACCATTTACACTTGTCAAGGTTTATCATGCTAAGAACAGGCATCTGAACTGGAATCTTTATTACAGTACTTTTCCTTTTGAAACAAAAGCATGTGATGGATGTTGTAAGCATTTACTTCTCAGCCCTGATCAGGAGGGTTGAGACTGTGAGGATTAATGTCTCCATGTCACAGCAAAAAGGGCCATTATTAGGGATCCTGGCTTTGACCTAATATCCTTCAGAGCCATTACCCTGAATTCTTCTTACATCAGTTCAGGATTCAAGAATTATCAGGGTTGGAAGGGACCTCAAGGATCATCTAGTTCCAACCCCCCTGCCATAGGCAGGGACACCCTCCACTAGATCAGGTTGTCCAGAGCCACATCCAGCCTGGCCTTAAAAAACTCCAGGGATGGGAGTTCTACCACCTTCCTGGGCAACCTGTTCCAGTGTCTCACCATCCCTATGGTGAAGAACTTTTTCCTGACATCTAATCTAAATCTACCCTCCTCCATTCCCCCTAGTCCTATCACTACCCAACACCCTAAAAAGTCCCTCATCATCTTTCTTCTGGCTCCCTTCAGATATTTGAAGGCCACAATAAAATCTCCTTGGAGCCTTCTCTTCTCCAAACTGAACAATCCCAACTCTCTCAACCTGTGACGAAAGCACCCAAATCTTAACAGTACAGTGCAAGTAGAGACTTTGGACTACTGAGTTGATTAGTATTCTCCCAAAAGCTCCTTCAGTTCCTACAGGCTTTTCTTTTTCTCTGTTTCTTAACAAATCTGAGAGCCAGATCACAGGCAAAAGATTAAGCAATTCATTTTCAAGTCACTATTCTACAGGACATTTTCATAGTTAGATGCAACTCTCAGCAACTCAATTGCACAACTACTGTATTCATTTTAAAACCTTATTTTTTTACTCAGTTCTTCAGTTTCTTAAAACAATCACCAACTGCTGAGTTATACACACAAAGATGCCCAGATAATGCAAGACTTCTGCGCTGTATCATGGTATAGGTGTTTGACAACTGATGAGCCATAAACACTTAATTTCCAAGGTAGCAGTACATAATAAATGTAATCGACTTTTATTGGTAACATAATGTAAAAAAAGATATTTCACACCATTACTTTGAGCTCCTCAGCTCCTGTTGCCATCATACTGTAAATTGACACTTTCATATCTCACCATAAATCCCAACAATATCTAAGTCTTTTCTTCAAACTTTTCTAAATGATCTGTGCCTCATCATAATCTAGTATATCATATTCTTCTGCATGTGTACTAATCGGTGTCAAATTAACCATTACAATTAGGTTTGCCTCAAATTTTTCTTTTATATTTAATAATACAGTGACGTGATCTCTCATATGCCTTGCAAACATTTCCATACACTCCATTTATGATGCTTTCCAATTGAAATTCACTTCCCCCTCTGCTTCCTGTTCTCTGAAATGAAATCTGCATACACATTATTGTGCTTGAAACACACATGATCGATTAGTCCCATGGGAACTCAGAATCATATTTCAGCTAATATAAGAATTGGAAACTTCTGCAAACTTACTCCAAAGTGTTCTTTCTTTTCTTTTTGTTTTTAATCTTGAAAAAGAATGGGCCATCTTAGACTGATTCTTCAGTAGCAAACCATGACCAGTCTTTAGCTCATAGAACACCCTGATTTCAGTGAGGCTTGGGTTCTTATTTAAAGATTATCCTTTCCTGGAATCCCTTAAGCTTTTTGCATTCCCAGATAACACCTTTTTATAGTAGCTATCTCACCTATTATTCCTAGCATTTCTTGTTCCCAACTGTCCTACCAAGAATTTGTTTCTGAAACTGACTCTCCTTGCTCTTGCCCCTAGTGCCTTGAACAGTCATATATCACCCTAGAATATGACCAGGGGCAGTAGGAGAAGAAATTCAGTGTATCAACTTCACACAGTAGGCTGAAAAATGACTCTGTAGACTGCTTGCAGGAGAAATTACAATAGATCTTGTAAATATTTCTCTAGTGTATAATTCTCTGCTTAGGCAAGTTTTCACTTTGGATCGAATTGTGGTCCATGAGAGGGCATTATTACTAAACAAAAAATAAACCTTAAGAAATTATGATGCTTTGTGAAATAGTGGAGGCATGGGGGATGCTATTGACTATAGTAAAAATGAATGCAGGAACAGTCTGTGTTATATTCATTCACCTTCCCAGAGATCATTGTTGGATGACAGCTTTGCTAACAGGGCATTTCTAGGCAGAGGCATGGTCTACCCTAATAGAGCCATTATGAAAATAAATGATTCTCTTTATCCCCTCTCAACTGAAATGAGGGCTTATGAAGCTGCATTTTGAGATAGTCTGCAGTGGTACATATGGTCTCTTTCTTGATTTGTTTCAAAGACAAATAACTCTGAGAGGTTCCATTTAAAAAGATCATACTAGGCTTAAATCTAGGGTATGCTAAGCTAACTGTCTTAAAGAAAAAAAGATGAAGAGAAGTTTTTATTTCTGTCTTCCTTTATAATTAAATAAATTAGGTTGAAGCCTGATTTATATGAAAGCTAAAAATATGATCAAGTTTCTTAGGAGTCTTTTTCATTTTCTTAGAAAGTAAAAGACAGGCATATGATTCTTGGAACTGTGAAAGTCTAGCTATGCTTAATTTTTATAACAGGTTTTTGGGTTTTTTTGTGGTTTTTTTGGTTTTGGTTTTTTTTAAATCAGAAAGAGAGAGATTATTCCTAGGGAAAAACTTCATTCAGGAGGTCATGCCCTTTTTCTCTACTTTATATACAATACACTTATGTGTACATTTTCATGTGCTGTCTATCAGTGATAGCTGTACCTTCTGGGGGCTTCAAGAGTCTGCCTTTAAAATTATAAAAGCTTTTAAGAAAAGCCTTTCATGCTGATAAATATTGAAATGCTTGCAGCCCTAAACTATTTAATTATTTCTTAGTTGTCTGCCATTCAGCCACGGCCCTTGTCCCTGTAGGTGTATTGTCTGTACATCCTGCAGCTGCTTTTTAGCCTCAGACTGAGAGAGCTGGTCAACTCTGTTCATTAACACATCAAAAATGGATATCCCCTGCTGCGGAGAAAGGGCAACTGCTGTGGGGCCTGTCTAAAGACACATGATGTTGTAAGATGGATATTAGCACTCTAGCCTTCTAAATGTATTCTGCTGAATGCCAGGGAAATAACAGGACATAAATGAGGGAGGGTAATCCTAGTGGGAAAGAGAAGTGAACTAGCCAAAAGCCAAGAAGAATTCTCAAGAAAGAATACACAAACTTATTAATATGAAGCATTACTTAGTTCACTGTTAAATATTATTTGATTTAGTATTTAACTAACTAGTGAACAGGAGGACCTAACTGTTGGGAACAGAGATAAGGTGTTGGCCTAAAGATGACAAGGGAGCTGATGATCTTGAGGAGAAGGATAGTGTTACAGATTTGACCAGTCCAGTTATGCAAATTCAGAGAAGACTTTACAAGTGGAAGTTTCACACTTAGTTCAGATCAGTCATTGGCTAAGCATCTTGACAAGATAGGAGAAGAAAGACAGTGGTATGCTATTTCAAGAGCACTGTCTAGCACAATGGTCATGCCACCCAGATTTCCAGCTGAAAAGCTTGGAAGTGGAGGTTTGGGTATGTCAGCAATAAACCTTGTGATGACTGAATCAGATGATTCCTTACCAAAATATTCTTAAGCACAAAAATGATGATTCAGGACACTGAAGGAGGAAATGCTGTCTCTAAGAAGATACTCTTGTAAATGAAAATAATCTTCCTAATCTTGAACTTTTTTGCCCTGTCTTGGTTTAATTAGTGGACAGATTGCTCTATTGCTCCAAAAGGGACAAAAGAGTAATGCACATACAAAGGTTTGAATAGTATGGAAAGTTTAAATGGCAAAGCTATTCACAAGCTACAATGCTACAGTTACACAGTGGTGAGCATGGCAAAACATATAAAATACAAACAAATCTATAGCAAGCCAAAGCTTCACACACAACTCCCTTTACACCTTGCTAAAGCAACCCAGGCTTTCATGCCCCCTTTCTACCAAGACCTCTCTGCCCTGCATGCCACAAAGGCATTGTGACACAGCACGAAATTCGGCGTGGCGCCTCCAGGCCCTAGTTAAGCCACCCCAGCCTAATGGACAGCAGTGCCATGGCCAACAACCAGGTATCACTCCTCCACAGGAGATGAGAACCTGGGCATCCTTCCCAGGAGCAGAGAGGAAGAGGAAGGGAAAAAAGAGGAAACTGACTTTTCAGCCAGCGTTACAGGGAAGCAGGATTTATAGGGAGAAGTACAAAGATTACACTTTCTGGTACACCTCCTGGTACACCTCCTGGACACTCTAGCTTCTGGAGATCTCAAATCTGCCTCTTAAAGGCAACCATCCTCAAACTGCCACAAGCCCCATTCATATGTTTTGATAAACTTTAGGGTAGAAATTGACAGTCCTTTTCATTGTAATCCTTGACCTCTACTCTGTCTTAATGATTTGACATCCTAATCGAGACTCCCATCCATATGTTTAGTTCTTGCTGTTCCAAGTCATGAAGTTATATGTAAAGAAATTCTGCCACTGCAGAACCATAAACCAGAGAGGAGACATAATTAATTCCCAAATAACAGTGTAACATTATCAAAACCAATGAGATTGTAATGAAGAGAGTAAAAAAACCTCATTGATCCTACATATGGAAGGTAATTCAAAACATTCCTATTACCCTTATCTATTTTCCTTCTAATTTAACAATCCTCTTTTCTTCTTTTTTTTTTTTTTTTTAAGACATGCATTTACCAGAATAAAATACCTCAGACCTTTGTCCATAATTGACTCTTAGTAGCAGAACCACGTTTTCATTTTTTCTCTTAATTTCCTAGCTCCGAACAGTCTGGCTTGTTGGAATTTACTGCTACTGAGCATTAAATGGCCTCTTTATTTTTATAACTGGAATGGTTATACTCAACTCACAGTCTATCCCCTTCTTTGTTGGAATTAGATTCTTTAATTCAGTCATCTGAGCCATATGGTAACAATTACAAGATGCTGTGACTCTGCTCCTCAGAAAGAGGTTTTATCCACTTCACTTTTGAGCCTGGGACACAGCAATATTCAAATGAATTTCAGGGGTAACTAGTTCAGCAGTGCAAATGAGGTAAAAATCCTTTCCATAAACAAATATTAAGCAAAATGGGAAATAAACAACATGGATTCACCTACAAATATTGTCACAGTGGTGAAAGTGGACCACCATGAGGACAGGGAAGCCTGTAACAGCAATCTTCTCTATGGTATTACAAGAGTGCACTGGGACCCTGTATGAAACTTGCACCATCTTGATTATTCAACAAAAAAATCACTAAAACACATGGGGAAAAAAAAAAGTCACATACACCTAAAATAAGAATAGATCTTAGAAGTCAATGTACCTGAAGGCATTTTGGCACTGCATATAAGGATTGAGAGTGATTAGCCCAAAACTACAGAAAATGCAAATCAGTTTGAATTTGCAGAATCCTCAGGTTAATATAACCTTTTGAACCACACTAAAGTACACAGCTTGAAGAAATGTAACTGAATTTGTTTGGGGCTCTTTAAACATAGTTTAGCTGCTTACTGTGCTTTCTGACTACAAGGAAGAAAAGGGAGGGAGATTGCCTGTTGTTGATGCCCATTTAAAACTTCTTTGGTAGGTAAGAATTACTGCTCTGAGCTGTAAAAGTTGTCTTTAGGATAATAAAAAGATCAGCTATAGAAATGAAGGAAGTCACATCATTTTCTCTGCATGGTAAACTATATTTCACTGAATGAAGGGTTTTGATACGGGATTTCTGACATTGAAGGAAAAATAAAGCAAATCATGACTCTGTCTCTTCTCAGTTATATTTCATTAAAAGTTCAACACTTCTTTTATCAATTTCTTCTTTCTTTCACCTGTCTCTTAAAGAAATCCTATTTTGGGGCTTACAGCAAAATAGGGAAGTTTCATATAATGTTAAAGACTTTGCCATCACCAAAGATAATGCTTTGTTTGCCTAAGGGGAAAGTGGAATGAATTGTAAGTAATACAAAACATTATTTCAAAATCTTTTTTTTTTCCCCTCTACTCTATGGCATTTCTTTAACTGTAATCAGATTTAGCTTTAGCCCTATGAGGCTGCAATTCAGAACAGGAGTTCTTTTAACCCCCATTTGTCTCTGGAAAGGTCTTCTGTTACAGAAATATTCTCCACATTTTATGTGTTCCTTGAGACTTTCAAGTTTTTTTACCAGCCTGGGGGGCCGGAATAATTCCTAGTTTTCTTTCCAAGAATTTCAAGGGAGGACTACAAAGAGCTGCCATGCCATCAAACTTATACAAACTCTTTTTGCCAGAAAGAGAGGAGCACTAAAGCTTTCAATACCAACACAAGAAATACCTTTGAAAATTGTAGGCTGCCTTTCCAACTCTCATGCTTTCTAAATCTTCTCCCTTTCTTTTTGCTTGTTACAAAATAAAACCCTCTAAATCCACTAATCCAGTTCTCTGGCATTTCAGGCCCCATGCATCTTTCTTTATGAGGTTCAAGAGGATAGAGATTTTTGGGGAAATGTACAAAAACCAAAATAGATCTCAAATCATAGATGTTCAGAAATTGGAACCAGAAAAACATGCTCAGTAAACAAGTGGCATGTATAAAATTTCCTTTTTTCATGATGGGACACCAAGAGTCTCTGGATGTCTACACAAGTAGGAAATGTCGATCTAGTAGGGCCTGTTTTGATAGGACAGGAGGTAATGGTTTTAAGCCAAAAGAGAGAAGATTCAGACTAGATATAAGGAAGACATTTTTACAGTCAGGATGGTGAAACACCACCTCTCAGTTTGCCCAGAGAGGTGGTAGATGTCCTATCCCTGGAAAAACTCCACAACAGGTTTGATGTTGCTCTGAGCAACCTGATTTAGATGAAGATGTCCCTGCTCAGTGCAGGGAGGTTTAACTAAATGACCTTTAAAAGTCCTTTCCAACACAAAACATTCTGTGATTCTATGATTTCTGCTGGAAAAAGAGGTAATGCCATGACTCTATAGTCTAAAATCTGTGAGAAAAGCATGAGCCGATGGGAAATGTTATATGCTGTTTGTGGCCAGTGAATATATACAGTAAGGCAATTCCTTTGTCTTTAGAGAAATATAAGGAAGGCAGAAAGGGGACACTATGTCCAAGCAGATAGGAAGGTCAAGTGGATCAAAACATAACTGAAGTCCTGCTTTTCTGTATTTTCCTCTCTCAAGAAGTAAAGCACAAGCTCCTGTTTGCCTTTGAAGATCCACCCAGGCTTTCAATATTTGACTTGGTCTCTTGAAAAAAAATAATCATATGTTTATTGAGGGTGAGGGATTTAGGAAGTTAAGGATTGAACCCTTGCTGAAGAAAATTGAGGATATATTGGTACTGCCTCAACAAATCAATTAGAACCCTACAGTAGGTATAGTGGGTCCTTAACATAAACAGCCCTCTTAACACATCATGCATTCATCAATGTATGAGGAGAGATGGAGGAAATGGCAGCAACGTCAGCCATAGTAGCACTTACTACAGCTCGCTCTTCTAGGAACACCTAAAAATGGAGGAGTCTGGGAAACAGCAACAGTGATGAAAAGACTTTTGAGTGAAAACTTCTAACATACTGAAACATTTTAATGCAACTAGAAGCAGAAAATAACATTCTTCTCACTCACCAAAGTAACACCTCTCTTTGTCAATGGACTAGTTGATAAATCAGTTAAAATAAAATGTAAATTGAGTTTTCCATCTGGACACTGTGACACTCAATAATTCAAGCCAAATAACATGTTGCCTTTAAGGAAATCATTCTTCCAAACAAAACTATACACCCTACTTTTTATATTTTCTTCACAGCTCAGTTTAAAACTCAAGTTAATGACTACCCTTATAGAACAAAGCTGAAGGCAAATATGTTTTTAAGCAAACTCTTTCCACCTTTGTTTGAGACTGTGTGAAAGTCATAGGCTTATGATCTTCTCAGTTTAGCTAATTATAAGACATTCAATCAAGAAGATGTAAATGTGTCATTTTTTGATAAATCCATGATTCTTTCATTTAGCATTAATTATTTTCATCCAATTCTAAAATGATTCCTCTTGCACTAACTTTTTTTCTAGGTTTGGTTTTGTAGTTTATTGTTTGGTTGGTTTTGGTTTTGTTTGGTTTGGGGTTTTTTGCCATTGTTGTTTTTATTTTTGCAAGCACCTGTTTATTCTTCTTTATTATTTGTTAAATCTAACATGAATTTTCCTATATATTTGTCATTCTTACTTCAGTAGTCAATGAAATGTTCTTCAGCCACACTGTGATGGACAAGGCAATCCACTTTGTCATCTAACCCTCCTATCAAAGTGACAGAAGATTATGTGGTTTAACACCTGGAGAAATTTCCATTACTGCTACAAGATTTAGATAACATTTCCATTAACAACACTTATATCAGTGCTTCAAAACATACAGTTCTCAAACTTCCCTTTGGGCTTCTGTTTATGTGATTTTAAAAACAAACCTTTCAGGTGAATAAATGTAATATGAGCAGGTGCTCACCTTTTACAGAAAGCACTTCTGATATCTAAACAGGACATTTGTTAATGATGCAGCAATAACAATTTCCACATTGTCCATTATATAGAAGCTATATGTTTTGCAGTCAGATGAAGTGATTTTATCTCTGAGCACAAAACTCCCTGCCAGAATATAAAACCAAACCTATACAGATAAAACATCCCCTTAGTGCTAAATAAATGCAGAAGTTCTTTTTGCAGTTTCAACTTAATAAAAGTGACTGGTAAAATGCTTTGTCATTCCTTAAAAGGTGCAGCTAAAAAAGAAATTGAATCTCAAATATAATGTGACTTATCCCACTGAAGAGGGAAAGCCAAGGAAAGTAAACTGGAATTAAATATTTCCATCTCTCCTAGTGGACTTTAAGCCTTTTTTTTTTTTTCCATGGTTGTTGTTGTTATTTTAAGTATGGGGATTGCTGCAGGGAAAGAGAGAAGGACTGGAGGATCTGAGTCACAAGCACAGCATTTCCAAAATAGACAAGAGTGAAAAGATAGCTTATCCGTGTGTATGCTCACCCACTACTCTTCGCAATATTGTTTTGTAGCAATCCTCTACAAAGATCCTATATATGTTAACACTGCTAAGAAAGAGCACAGGAATACATAGTCTTTCATTAGATGGTTTATATCTGTTGATTACTACAAATAAATTACAGAACAAATAAACACTAATAGAGGCTGGGCAGTGACCTACTTGAGAGTAGGCCTGAAGAAAAACACTTGGGAGTGCTGGTGGATGAGAAGTTTGATGAGAAGTTCTATATGAGCCACCAGTGTGCACTTGCAGCCTGGAAAGCAAATCGTATCCTGGGTTATATCAATAGAAGAGTGGCCATCAGCTTGAGGGAGGTGATTCTCCCTCTCTACTTCACTCTCATGAGACCCCACCTGAAGTACTGTGTCCAGCTCAGGAGATCCTGTTACAAGAATATGGACATGCTGGAGTCTATCTAGAGAAGGGCCACAACGATGATCAGAGGGCTGAAGCACCTCTCCTATGAAGACAGGCTGAGAGAGTTGGGATTGTTCAGTTTGGAGAAGAGAAGGGTCCACAGAGACTTTATTGTGGCCTTCCAGTATCTGAAGGGGGCTACAAGAAAGCTAGTGAAGGAGCTTTTACGGTGTCATGTAGTGATTTGACTAGGGGGAATATATACAAGCTGGGGGGGGTGGGGGGTGAAATTTAGATTAGATGTTGGGGAAAAGTCCTTCACAATGAGAGTGATGAAATACTACAACAGTTTGCCCAGGAAAGTGGTGGAAGCCCCATCCCGGAATTTTTAAGGCCAGGTTGGATGTGGCTCTGGGCAACCTGATCTAGTGGAGGGTGTCCCTGCCCATGGCAGGGGGGTTGGAACTAGATGATCCTTGAGGTCCCTTCCAACCCCGACAATTCTGTGACTCTGTGAAATATTACTGTAAGCCTGACTTTATGGAAGAAGGGGTGAAGGTGGAGAAAAAAGAAGGGAGGGACACAACAAAGTGTCTGTCAATTATGTGCCTTTCAAGAGAACCAGGTTAAATGTAATGTATCACAGTATCACAGCATCACTAAGGTTGGAAGAGACCTCAAAGATCATCAAGTCCAACCTGTCACCACAGACCTCATGACTAGACCATGGCACCAAGTGCCACGTTCAATCCCCTCTTGAACACCTTCAGGGATAGTGACTCCACCACCTCCCCAGGCAGCCCATTCTAATGACAAATGACTCTCTCAGTGAAGATCTTTCTCCTCACCTCCAGCCTAAACTTCCCCTGCCACAGCTTGAGACTGTGTCCCCTTCTTCTGGTGCTGGTTGCTAGAGAGAAGAGACCAACCCCTTCCTGGCTACAACCACCTTTCAGGTAGCTGTAGAGAGCAATGAGGTCACTTCTGAGCCTCCTCTTCTCCAGGCTAAACAATCCCAGCTCCCTCAGCCTCTCCTCATAAGGCTTGTGCTCAAGGCCTCTCACCAGCCTTGTTGCCCTTCTCTGGACACGTTCAAGTGTCTCAATATCCTTCTTAAACTGAGGGGCCCAGAACTGGACACAGTACTCAAGGTGTGGCCTAACCAGTGCTGAGTACAGGGGCACAATGACTTCCTTGTTCCTGTTGGCCACACTATTCTTAATGCAGACCAGGATGCCATTGGCATTCTTGGCCACCTGGGCACACTGCTGGCTCATGTTCAGCCAGCTGTCAATCAGTAACGCCCGGTCCCTTTCTGTTTGGGAGCTCTCCAACCACTCCAACCCCAGCCTGTAGCTCTGCATGGGGTTGCCATGGCCAAAGTGCAGCACCTGGCACTTGGACTTGTTAAATGGCATCCCGTTGGACTCTGCCCATCTGTCCAGTCGGTCAAGGTCCCTCTGCAGAGCCCTTCTACCTTCTAACTGACCAACATCTGCTCCCAACTTGGTGTCATCTACAAATTTGCTGATGACTGACTCAATCCCCTCATCCAGATCATCAGTGAAGATATTAAAGAGGATGGGGCCCAGCACTGATCCCTGGGGCATGCCACTGGTGACTGTCCACCAGCTGGATGTGGCAATGTGCTACACTAGTTTCTGTCTTCAAATATCTGATTTTTTTTTAATTATTATTATCTCTGAGTGTAACAAATCTTCATGTATTCAATAAATGTTTAGCTGTCCTGAGCAGGGAACTGGTAAACCTATTACCCTAGCAAAGTCCACAATGGTTTATTTTTCATTTGTTTATTTATTAGAGAATAGAATATATCATCACAAAACATACCAGCTGCTAGATAGCTTCAGTACTTTGACAAATTTTGTTCCAGGCCGCCATGCCTAATACTACAATCCTGTAATTATAACTCATTTATGAAGTTAGCTAGAGGCAATGTGCTAGTTGCCTAACTTCCAGTATGGGGAGAGAAGGAAAGGTTAACTGACACAGTCGAAGTGCAGTTGTCAAAACCATCCAACTATTGTTACAAACACTAAGTAATTGGATTGATTCTGCTTGGTTCCCAGGAGACAAGAACTGGAATCTCAAGTCCAAAAATCACAGCTTGTATTGACTGCCAGTACTGATAGCAGTATCAGCAGACAGATGACTGCTGCCTGTGTAGGGCACTAAAGCAACACTAACATCTCAGACTCTTCACAGGAACAGCTTGTTGACAAGAAATAGTGCATTCTTCTGTGGTCCAGCCTTGACTGACAGAGGGGTGAGGACAGCATTCAAACATGACTGCTCTTCACTATTACAGGTTTTGCACCCTCTGGATCTAATTAAACAATGAATTGCAGTAGTGCCTTCTTAACGTGGAACTCCCCTAGTAAGCCACATTATTGAAACTTTCCTAAAAATGACCATGACAAAAGACAACAGAAGGCCCTTGATTTCCTCTACTGCAATATCAGCCAGCAAAGACCAGCTTTTGAGACTGAAAATCTGAATTGCTAAAACAAGAAGACTAGGAGTAAAATCTGCATAGATTGTTGCAGGGTGAGGTTCTTACTTCACTTTTCCTCTTGGCTGAGGCAGTCTTAACATTGTGAGACTGCATATTGCCTCTGGGTTTCTGTTCTACTCCAGAAGCTGCCCATTTTCTCCTGGGAAAAATCTACCTTTTCAACTCTGAGAGCTACCTACATGGTTTGCTACCCTGCTGTTTGTTGAAGTCTTTCAGATTATTTTCATTACAGTCTCCAGCTTGATGTCCTTCTCTTTAGAGAGCAGAGTAAAGCAAACAGAAAGCAGGTTTCTGCTTGGAGAGGTTCTTTTTATTTTTTAAGGAAAGGACCTACTTTCTCCTCTGGGAGAGCTCCACCTGGCCTACGCTGAAGCAAACAGAATGAGACAAAAAGGCAACCTTTTCCCAGATCTGTTCTTTAACCAGAGACACAGTATCCAAATGTCATGCTGCAAACTGGTGTTCTGATATCAGTCTTATGCACTATTTAATTCCTGAAAGTGAAATTCATGCCCTTTTCTTATTTCATGTCCCTTTTTTACTGAGAACAACTCTACTCTGTCAAATAAGTACCAACATCACCAAAAAAACACTCAAACAAAAAAACCCAGCCCCAAACAAAAACAAACAAAAACCCCCAAAACAAAACAAGAAAACTCGAAAGATATTTTTCTTTCAAGCCTGAGAAGAGAGAGAGAGAGAACTCAATCATTCAACCAATTACAAGTGCTGTTCATTCTCCTTTGAGCAGGCTGCAGCGGGAGTATTCTGCTGTGGGTGCATGAGCAACTGAGGGGCTTTTGAGTAACTTTCTTTTTAGGGTGACTGAGCACTGGAACAGGCTTTCAAAAAGAGATTGTGGAGTATCCTCTGGAGAGATTGAAAGCCCACCTGGGTGCTTTCCCATGCAATCTGCTGTAGGTGATCTTGCTTTAGCAGCAGGGTTGGACTAGATGATCACCAGAGGTCCCTTCCAATCCCTACCATCATGTGAGTCTGTTTTTTGCAGAATTGGTATGTAGTTGCAGAGTGAAATGGCAAATTATCCTTTAACCACCACTGGTAAAACACTTAAATTAATATATAGGATCTGTTGAACACTAAGCCTTTCTTGTGGGGATTACAAAGCTTGCCTACAAAAATTAAGTCTGAAGTAGAATGCAGGAAACAACACCAACTTTGATTTTGTGAGTAACATAACAGCACATAACCAAACAGGTTATGCAGCATGTTGTAAAAGGATCTAATATTGCTTCAGAATCCCTTGAGTATTTTTTAAGGAACACGAAGTAAATAATGCTGCTGCAGAGCCCCAAGCACACTACATCATGAGTCTGACACCACTTTAATAATGTATTACACAAACATGCTTTTGGTCTAGTAGGATTAATGGAGGGAGGTAGTTTATTAAGTGAAAAAAAAATAAAATATAAAAAGAAAACACAGAGGAAAATTGGCATGGAAAAGAAAAGCTTTTGTGAAATGTGTGTTTTCTAAACCAGAATGGGTCTAAACTGTAATTTTCCCCAAGTTTCTCAACATCTAAACTAACTTCACTTAACATTTTTATGCTTTAATGCAATGGTTTTGGGTTCAGTCTCTTACCCAAAAAAAAAAAAAAAAAAAAAAAAAGTGGTTAATTTCTTTAAGAATTATCAGGTTTGTTTTTTTTTTTTAATTAATGAGGTAATTGTGTGCATTCACTTATCCTTGAACATCCTTCCTATTCCTTCTTGTGCTATCAATATGTTAGCAGTGGTTTTAATGAATCAGTTTAAAAAAATACATGTGAAGTCCATGCTTAACTCACAACTGAAGGACATATAATTTACCTCTCCCTTATGGTATGCTTAAGTGCTACCCAGATGCTCTGTAACTTATAAATATCTTTTTAGCTTCTCAACTGAAGGCTTAAAATTCTTCCTCCCAAAGTATACACGGCTTCCTTTCCTCTCCAAAACAAGATGCAGTATAAGAATCCTACACCAGTTGTCTTCTGGAATTGCTTCATTATTTCTGTATTAGAACCCCAATCACAGAATCACAGAGTAATTAGGGTTGGAAAGGACCCCAAGGATCATCTAGTTCCAACCCCACTTCCATGGGCAGGGACACTTCACACTAGATCAGGTTGCTCAAAGCCACATCCAGCCTGGCCTTAAAACCTCCAGGGATATTTTGGGCCGCCTTTGTGACAGAGATTACTTATGAGAAAAACTGGTTTTAAATTGTGTGTGGAGCTGACCCAGGTTCTATCATTGTTGTGACAGAATAGTATTGAAGTTAGTGCTGTGTCAGTTCCACCTACGGCAGATTCACTCCAAAGTCAACAAATTCTGTATCTACAGGCTGAATTTATACACTATGTATGTCAGGTACACTTCAGCTTCCTCCTAAAACTACCACACTCCAGAAACAAATGTATAGGAAAAAGAAATGGTGATGCTTATTTAGAAAGAAACAGCAAGCAAGCAAGTGAAATAATAATAAACTGGGAAGAATGAAAATTAAATGTACTTTGTGCCCCTGTAAATTTATTGAAAGCTGCCCAGTGGAGAAATACTTGAGGGTACTGGTGGGTGAGAAGCTGAACATGAGACAGCACTGTGTGTTCTCATCCAAGAAGACAACCATGTCCTGAACTGCCTCCAAAGCAGCATGTGAAACGGATCAAGTGAGGGGATTAGCCCTTCTGATCTGCTCTGGTGAGACCCCACCTGCAATGTTGGGTCCAGGTCTGGAGTTCTCAGCACCAGACAGATATGCACCTGTATGACTGGGTCAAGACGAGGGTCACAAAAATGACTAGAGGCCTGAAGCACCTCTGCAATGAAGAAAGGCTGAGAGAATTAGGTTTGTTCTGTCTGGAAGACTCCAGGGAGATTTTATTGAAGCCTTTCAGTACTTTAAGGGTGCCTATAAGAAAGACAGAAACAGCCTTTTTAGCAGGGCCTGTTGCAGCAGGACAAGTGGTGATGATTTCAAAGTAAAAAAGGAGAGATTTAGACAAGATACAAAGAAGAAAGTTTTCACAGTGAGGGTGGTGAAACACTGGCATAAGTTCCACAGAGAAGCAGTGGAAGCCCTGTCCAGGTCAGGCTGGACTGGACTCTGTATATCCTGATCCTATTGGAGAGGTCCCTGCAGAGGGGTTGGACTTGACTACTTGTCTTAAGGAGGAAGTTCTTCACAGAAAGTGTAATTGGCCATTGGAATGTGCTGCCCAGGGAGGTGGTGGAGTCCCTGTCCCTGGAGGTGTTCAAGAGGGGATTGGATGTGACACTTGACACCATGGTTTAGTTAGTCATGAGGTGTTGGATGATAGGTTGGACTTGATGATCTCTGAGGTCTTTTCCAACCTTATTGATTCTATGATTCTATTCTATGATTCTACTTTAAAGGTCCCTTCCAACCCAAACCATTTTATGATAAATTAATGAGACAAACCTGTGTTACACTTCACCACCACATGCCTATTGTTGTATTATATGGTCAAATGTACAAGTTGGATATGGTCAAACAGGGAGATGGAGGATTCTTTTCATATTTGGGGCTGATATCCTCTCTCAAGCCTTCAAAACCAGGAGTTGCAAAGGCAAGGCAGGTCTTTTCTTGGTCCAATGATGTCATTCTATAAAAACACTAGAAAATATCCAACAATTCATTAGTTTGCCTTACTAATTTTCCTAGAAATCACTTATCAACAGAAGTCCATAAACACACACATATGCATGTCATTATACAAAGAGAAATGGCTTTCAGCTCTAGGAAGGTCTTCAAAATTGTAATTAAAGTAAAATGCATTACTATGTTGAGTTCATTTGTAATTAAAAAATAGATTTATGAAAGATGTAGCTATTCATCTCCAACATATTTATTTTATAAGTCTCTTCCCATTTTCAATAGTCTCAAACAAGATTTGGAAACAAAGCATTAAAGAGTAATCTAAGTATTTACGAGGAAAACAGCAACATGGAGATGTATGGAAATTAGCTTTCCTTAATTCAGACAAATAACAACAAAACCATATGCCGGCTTCATACAGACACAGAAAGTTAATAAGAAACATTTCTGATTCCCCATTTGAGAGAGGTCAGTCTCAAAAGGAGCATTCATACATTTAGTTTACTCAGTAGTCAAAACCTTGGGTGAATAAGAAAAGAGCTTCATTTAGAAACAAGCTCTAGGTTAATAAATATAAAATATATTATGGATCTGAGAAGTTTCCTTGATTTTACCACCTGCACATTCCCAATTGTGACTCTGAAAACTTCAGCCAATTTGTAAAATTTCAGGCTTACAATCTAGCAATAAAGAAGCATTTTGTTTTCTTTTGTCATGTTTTAATACTTTCAATTTTACACCCCAGCCACTGAAAGATGTCCCTTTTCTTGACCATGTTAACTATACTGAATGATTTATTAAAAAAAGAAAGTTGATTTTTTTTTCTTCTGAACTCTCTCATCTACTAATTTTGAAGATTCATTCAGCAAACACAAGTACAATCTCATTTTGTTTCCATTTCACCTGATGGCATTCATCAGTTGAGCCAGATGCCACCAGAATAAAGTCAGTGCTATGTTTCTGTTCTCTGCAGTGACAGCTGTAGCTCAGTAAATTAGATTTTCTGCCATTGCTAGTAGAAGGTCATAAGCTTTGCATGGACTGGCCTGTGCAAGGTCTCAAGTCTCATCTGGGTTGGTGTGGTCTGAACTGGGTTTAGCTGGTTGCAACTGCTGTTTAGTAAATTCATTCCCAAGTGTGGCACCTTAACCTCTCAGAATAATGTGTAACAATAGTCCCACAGGCTTATGGAGTCAGTGAATGAAGAACAATAGCTTTTTCTGTCAAGAATAGTTGGGAATCAACAAAAAAGAAACTGTCTATTGGGAGAAAACTTGTAGAGACAAATCCAAGGCTGAAAGAAAAGAAATTCCTACCCTAAACATGCTCCTTTATGCATCATCAGGTTGCTGATGACTTAATATCACTACCACTCCTGTGGCAGCTGAGAACTATTCAGCTGTTGACCTTAGTATTCAGAAGGACATTGGAAAGGCGAATATCACTGCAGAGAAAAGGATGAGATAGAAATTGTTTATGTTTATGAATTATTAATTACATGTATTATTATTATTTTGGACTATTATAGAGTGAAAACATTATTGTAACTAAAAATAAATCCTCAGATCCACATTTGACGTCTTTCTTTTCACCCAGAACAAGATTTTTACTTAGATTATTACTATCCCTTGAACTTCTACATTATATCAGTTTGGTTTTATGTAAAATATCACATAAAACAGCAAGTTGCAAGTTGGTTTTATGCAAAAGAGCACAGAAGCCTTCAGGCACTCTTCCAAAGAAAACCCTCTTATTTTATTGCAATTATTTCATTGCACACTGCCTAAATCCCTATATTTTTTCCCTGTCAAGAGTCCTTTCCAGCTGTAGGCACTGTTGTTCCTGATAAGGAGAGCTGCAATAGCTGTAAACAGCCTAGCTCAGGAAAGCCAAATTGGTGAGTAGCTACTAACCCTTTGGATTAAACAATTATAGTCATCAAAACAATTGTAGTCATCATAACTCTTCTCTCAGCTTTCAAATCATGCTATGGCTCCATACCATGGTTTACTAAGGCAATATGACTGAACTGGTGTAGTAGAATGACTTCTCTGGTGATGTATCTGCATTTTAGTTAAAATATTCTGGAAGCATGACCTTCATTTTTCTTAGACAACTCCTAGCTAAATGCATACTCTTAGTTTTGCTTTATTTGTGTCAACGTCTTGACAAGGAGGTGTGACTTACTAATTGGAAACTGTTGGTAGCTAACGATTGTTGTAATGTATCTCTGCAACCTTTCTGAGATCATCAACAGCACAGAGACCATTAAGAATAGCCAAACTGTTTATACCTAAGGAGTTTTTGTAGGGTTGGTTTTGTACAGTAGAAGTTTTGCCTGGTTTTCTTCTGAAGCAGGAAAGAATTGAATTAATGCAGAAGCCACATTCATTTTGATTTGCCCTTAGAAATGGCCAGATAATACTGTAGGGAGATCAATAGGATTGGGTTGTTTTGAATTTTTGCAACTTCCATGATGTAGTCCAAGATGTTTATTAACTGAATTTCAGTCTTTAGACTGTAGAACTAATCTCATGTCTGTTGGGTCCTTATTTATCTTCTTTGGGTGTTTGAAAGGATTATATTAGATGTAGGATCATTAATCTACAGTTTTAATTTCAGAGATAAGTATTGCGTGCCCACTACTAAAATTATTTGAAGTAGATACAAACTAGAGTACTAAAACACTTTTGTGAATCCAAAATATTTTGATTTGTTAGAGGAGAATCTTTGTGCTACCTGGGAACTGATGATGCTTTGTAAATTAACTCCAGTCCTTTGGTGATACCTCCTACACCTAATAACTCTACAATGAAGGGAAGGGAAGGGAGGGGAGGGGAGGGGAAGGGAAGGGAAGGGAAGGGAAGGGAAGGGAAGGGAAGGGAAGGGAAGGGAAGGGAAGGGAAGGGAAGGGAAGGGAAGGGAAGGGAAGGGAAGGGAAGGGAAGGGAAGGGAAGGGAAGGGAAGGGAAGGGAAGGGAAGGGAAGGGAAGGGAAGGGAAGGGAAGGGAAGGGAAGGGAAGGGTTAAAAATCATAATACCCAAAATAGTTTGGTGGCATAATGACTGTATCTGAATTGAGAAAATCACCTCTGCCTTACTTCTTCAAAGGTAGACTAGTCTGCATCACTTCAAGATGCAGCATAAAACATAAGACTTGGAAGTGTGTTTCTCTTGTCATTAAAGGTTGAAAGTGGATTGAGAGAAAAGAATGTATATAGAATAGAATAGAATAGAATTAACCAGGTTGGAAGAGACCTTCGAGATCATTGTGTCCAACCTATCATCCAACACTACCCAATCAACTAAACCATACAACCAAGCATCCTGTCAAGCCTCGCCCTGAACACCCCCAGCGACAGCGACTCCACCACCTCCTCAGGCAGCCCATTCCAATGGGCAATCACTCTCTCTGTGTAAAACTTCCTCCTAACCTCCAGCCTAAACCTCCCCTGATGCAGCCTGAGACTGTGTCCTCTTGTTCTGGTACTGGTTGCCTGGGAGAAGAGACCAACATTGACTTCTGGGGAATGTAGTGAAAAAATGCACAAAAAAGCTTTACCCAAGGCTAGCTTGCATAGGTCCATTCCAAGCTAAAAGAAACCATCTTTCTTCACCTGGAAGCAGGACAATCATGCTTACAATGTTCTGGGATAGCAATGATAGCTATGCATGACATCTACACCAGAATATTTGTATTAAAGGCACAGATAATCAGTATCCTTAATAAACTACCCCAAAAATTAAATAATTACTATCACATTAATTTAATAGCATTATGATTATATTATTATGCTTTTGTGAATTATTATTTGCATTAATAATGCATACAGGATAATTTAATTATGACACTTTCAATTGCCCCTTTTTTTGTGTGTGTGGGGGGAATAGTTAATTTGGGAAGCAAATGAAAAATACTTCTGTATCAACTGGTCATGTTTATATTTATTCTACAACATTCTACACATAATTATTCTATTATTTCCAGTTTTCTATTATTACTGTCGTCTCCCTTACATTAACCTGTAGAACTCCCTTTCATTCTAGGTGAAACCTGCACTTTATCCATAAGAATTATAATTCAAAGTATCCATAGTGTTATAAATGTTACTGTTTTCACAAACAGCTTCTAACATTTCATTCTCATTATGTGGAAGACAAGAAGAGAAAATAATCAAATATTTACTCGAAATAAAGTTTTATATCCCAATTTTTGTAGAAAATGTGAGCCTCAAGCTTCTACTCTTAAACATAGAGTAAAAGTATTAAAGTTCATGTGTTTTGTGCAACTTCTTTGCATTGCATTTGGTACACAGTGTTCTGTGTACCAAAAATAAAAGGAGTCATTTTTAGAACCTGTTAAAATTGCAGTTCTAGTCTATAAGGCAATTGTAAAAATAGCATCACAAAAATAAATTCAAAATGGGTCTAGTAAATCTGAGCTGGGAATCGAAGTTTAAAAGAGGGAGCAAGAAAAGAAACCATTGAATTCACATCCATATTTGTCTTCAGAAATGAATTTGCAGTCTTGGTGAAGTATCAAATATTATTTATTTTTTTCATTTTTATTTTCAAGGACTGTTGTACACTCCTTCAATTAACACTAATCATCTGTCATTCTTTAAATGATCTCTTCACTTCCCAGGAGACTTGCAGTTTTCAGACCAGTCATCTGAATGTACAACGCCGGGCTCCAGATCTCTCCGTCATTAGGCTACCATCACCATTTGCTTCTACTTCAAACCATTCACCTGGCTATAATTATATTCCCTATCTTCATTTTTATCCATGATGAGATATGTGCCAAGAAGACATAAATAATAGCATGACTAAATAAAACCATTAAAGAAAAAAAGCAAATGCTGTGTATACATCTAAGTATTTATATGGTGTTCCTTAAAGTCAGTCAAATCAATTCTTTTTTGCTTAACACACACATTAACTTCCACTTGATTCTGATTTCGGGTTTGCTTAATCTCAGTCACGCATTCTTTAAATTCAATCTGAAGACTGGAAGTTATGAGCTGTTGGCAGGGTTCCAATTTTATGTGTGTCAGTTTTCTAAGAAGCTTTATGTATATGAACGTAATGTAAGTCATTTTGATTTTATATGTATGTGCCTTTTGTTAGAACTGAGAGATTGATGTTTTAGTACTTGTGGCATGTCCTGATCAAGATTTTAAGACATCAAAACATAAGAACTTCTCCAGATTAAGGGTGTCCTTTAGGCAGAAAAAAGTAACAAGTTCTGTACTTACAAGTAGATTTTCAGTTTTGCTAAATTGAACCCACTCAGAAGCATCTCTAAGAAGAATTTTTAATTTCTTTGAGGGAAAATATAAAAAGGACTCACCTGAAAAACAATTGTTAAATGTTTCCTCTTGTAAATATTACCCTCAAGTGTTTATACTGCATCCTGGTCATAATTCCCAGCAAAGTATTCTTCTAAATATATTGATCTTCTCTGAAACTCTAATTACACATCCTTTAGTTCTCATGTCTAAGAGTGATAAACTGATGCATTCTGGATACTGTCCACTGAAAATGGCCTTGTAAAGCAGACAAATAGCACCTAAAAATCAACATCAGGAGGTGCTGGGGTGACATTTGTATATAAGAATTTGGATTGCTTCTTCTCTCTGCCCCCCCCGCCCCCAAGTTTTCTAGATCAAAGCAGTCAGGATGACAACAAACCAACATCAGTGCATTTTAACTAAAGGATGTTCATAAGTATGAAAATAACTGTTGGTGTCCCAGTTTTCTGTAGGAACATAGCTGATAAACCCTACTTAAATATATCAAATTGTTCCAAAGGCCACGTGGGCCGTGGATAACAGATGTATAATGAAAGCAGTAGCTACAAACTGGTAGATTTCACATAGAAAGGAGTAGAAGAAAATAACAGAAGAAAAACTTACAGACTTCAAAAACAGGTGTGCAGGAAGCTGAGAGCAAGCTCAGGGTTGGCTGTTTTCCCACCAGTGAGGCACCATCCTGCCAGGTCTAAACACAGCAGTCAGAGCTGGATTAAGTGACAGACCTAGACACTGGAAGCAGTGAGACAGGTCCAGGGATGAACAAGGGACACTAGTTACTAGCAAAAGAAAATAGAGGCTGGAGGCAGGATGGAAGCAAAGCTACAATGCAGGTTAGAGGAATTGTCAGTGCTAGGTTAATAGCTGGACTCAAGAATGTTAAAGGTCTTCTCCAATCTAAACAATTCTATGATTCTATGGAAAAAGCCCAGAAACAGGGCTAGGCATCAATCTGCCTACAGCATTCCTCAGACAAACTTTGGGTATTCCAGTCCAAACTCAAGTGAGCTGCTAAGGGCCTGGGGACAAAAACATCAGGTGGATCTGACCACAACCAGTCATATCTGGTAGTGACCTCAGGGCCCTGACAGTTGCTAAAGCAAAATTACCATGACAATCTTTTAAGAAAGAAAAGGCTGGTCTGACAGCGTGGTATGCAACTGCACCTCTCACATCATAGATTCTGGCACAAATGTGGTCATTGTTTCCTGGATTTAGGTAAAATTAAGAGCTGATGCTGGAAAAATGAGAAAGGCTGAGACAACTGGAACTTCTCAGTCTAAAGAGAAGGATCAGGAGGACAATATCAATGTGTGCACACACCTGAAGGGAGAGTGAAAGGAAGATGGAGCCAGGCTCTTTTCAGTAATATCTAGTGACCAGCACTTTCATTTAGTTTCTTGTATAAATAATAGCTCATTAATCATCTAAAAATTTCTGGTAATACCTTTCTGAATGCCATAGTGCAATTAGGGGTTTTACCTACTATTAGGTTCATCTGAGTGCCAGCACACAATTGCATGAGACAAATGAAGGGAGAGTTAAATAAAATCTTTATTACTGATAACAGAATAAGCTCTTAAACACCAGGAGCCATTGTTTACCTTCATGCTTCCCAGGTATTGCCTGCTCTTTCTAAAAATGTAACTGAAGTTCAGATCCTCATCTGCCAAATTCTGATTCTTTCTTTCAGTCTTTTTATTATTATAAAATGAAAAACAAGTACTATTAGTTTATAAAGAATGTTACCAGGAAAGTGTAATTTTATGCACACACATGTACATGGTGGAATATGGTGGGAAAGAGAGCTCAAAGATAGAAGCAATCTGTTATAACATTTGACACTAACTCATAAAATGTTCTGTGGAAGATTAAGCCAAATGTCTGTGGATAGATACACTATCTGAACTGAGAACTGCTTGAAACAGCTATGATTAATTAACAATGGTGATTAATTAACAGTTGACTGAGTTAGGAGAGTAGGAAGCTTGCAAGCTGACAAAGAATCTGGATAAACAAGCTGGATATCAGGGCTAAGTTCCTGGCTATGGAGCTGTTTTAAGCTATGAAATAATCAAAATCTAAGAGAATGAATACAAATATAAAGAACAAAACAGGAGCTGAGTGATCTGAAAGGTATCTCCAACTTCCAGTTTGTTATTATTGCATTTTCATTTGCACTCCAGACTAAACTCACATTTTATATAGATTTAGAATTAAGGTACCAAGCAAAATCTAATAAATAGATGCTTAACAAACAGCCTGAAGCAAAAAGACAAGAACCAACAGATTTAGCCTTATTTTTGCACAAAGGTCATGGCAAGGAGTGTAGAAAGGTAGCCATGGGCATAGTGTACAGTTACCACCCGACCTAGTTTAGCATAAGATGGTCTCTGCTGCCATTTGCCTCCATAAACAAATACCGGTTTAATGGCAAATCAACAACTTCTTCCATCTCTGCCAAATACTCTACTCAGTGTCATTCATATACTGCTGCTTTAAAATAGATACAATATAGACAATATTGGTGCTGTGGATCTGGTTTTGAAAGCTGTCCCTTATGTCTGATGATACAAATACAAGTTTCAGATTATCCTTTAGATTTGGTACTTTTCAGGCCACTGTCTCTTAGAACAGTGGCACTTTAAAAACATGTCAGATCACTTTGTATTTTCCTATGACTGCTACTAGCCCATTGGGGTTTTTTGACCAAACCCCTCTTTCTTACATTCAACATGCATTAAATAAAATAAAAAATCAAGTGTCAGATTCAAGGAGTTGTTACAGCAGCACTTATACCTGAGCCTGTTATGTGTGATACATACCAATTTCAGGGAGGACAGATTTGCAGCATATAAATTTTAAGATGATTCTTTAAAAAAATCTTGTTGGAGTGGTCCAAATTTAGTCATGGTAAAACAGATGTCCAAGAACACATTAGCGAAGTGTTGAGATGTTACATTTAAAATGTCATTGTCCCCAGTCACTTAAAAACAAATAAACAAACAAACAAAAGAAAAGGCTTAGGTATTTTAACTAATAGGTCTAATTAATGATGGCATCAATAGAGGTTTCTGGTTTGGTTTTTTTCACTCAGAATTCTGGCTGCTGTAACTGGCAGTTAAAATATATTTCAAACAAAAATCACAGAACCACAGAAAATATGCAGTGGCATTACTGAGGGAATGAGGCCTTAAGAGAACTGGGAAAATTCAAGGCCAGCAAGACTGGTTTCTACATTGTTGCACACTGTAATAAAGAGAACTAGATCTATAAGCAGAAAGCAGATAATAGAGCAGCAATGATGTGGCTTTGGAGGAAGAATGATCAATGAAAGTTCTTTGAGTGAGCTTATAAAAACATTTGAAAAAAGGTTATGGAGTTGAGAGAGTGCACTTGTACATTGCATTTGGATATTGACAGCTTATTATTAAATCCTTCATCAAAGGTCTTGTAGAAGTAAACTGCCAGAGAGAAAGAGAAAGGAAAGATTTTTTTTTGTTCACTAGTAATCAGCTAACAGGTGAGAAATAAAGAGTAGGGAAAATGATGTTACCGTGATTCAGAGAGATTACTGTGGCCATCTTTCAGAGGTTTCAATGTGCACAACATAAATGACAACTTGCTGACTTTTTAACAAAATTTTTCACTTTAGTTTAAACTGACTTGATAATGAGTTTCAGGAGTACTTTATGATACTGAATCATTGGCAATAAAATGTCAACTGAAATCCAGTGTTTATGGACATAAAGAACACTTAAAAGGAAAGGCAGCACAAAGTAAATGCCTGTAAAGAGTTAGCTGAATTTAATATTTTTCTGGGAGACTTAGGAATCATTTTGAATTGCTATGTTTGAATGACAGCTCTGTGTCCAGCAGTGATCTGAGGCAAATGGAATGTAGATGTTTTTGACAGATAAATGGAGACCTAAATGAAAACAACCAAAAAATTGTGTAGTAGACACAGCTATGAATGCAGAATAATTTTTTTTCCCTGATTCTTTCTCTTGTCCCTGCACCCTCCCCTGCACCCTCTGCTCCAGCCCAAAGAAGGAAATGGTAGAAATGGTGTCATTAGAAATGAGAACAATGAGGCAAACATATGGACAGATAACTGCTTTAAATGAATATTTAAGATTCTTTCCTTTAGGAACAAGGTAATGCAAAGGGCAAGTATATAGCATATAAAGTTATATTAAGGTCATGCATGATATGGAGAAACTGAATGCAAGATAGCTCTTCCCTCCTTATGCTGCAGAAACAGAGGACATTAAACAAATTCTTAGACATCTCAACATGAGCACAAGATTGGGACAATATCTTTAGTGGATATTGAAATTATTGTCCCAGGATGCTACAGCTATCTGAAGAAGTCTAATTTATAGCAGAGGACTATTCACCATATAAAAGCAGATAAAAGGGAGATCCTTACACTGGAAATTTCCAATGTACCTCCCTGTCTTTTATCTCCACAGCATCTAGAGCGACCACTGTCAGATACAAGATATGTGGTCACATACCATGATTGTTACTTCTTTTTGTCTTAACATAAATTGCTAGAGTCATAACACAACTATTGATCAATAATAATATAATTCTATTGGTCTAATTTTTGAAGTAGAGATGCAGAACACTGCCAGGCTTTGCTGCAGGAAAGGTCAATACTCACCAGCCTAAAACTACATGCATTGAAGCCTTTCCATTAATGTTGTGTAATAAATTCTTTGAAATAACTGGAGTGGAGGAAGACTTTGAAAAAAAGCACCTCTACTTCATATTGTTAGGTTGCCAACTATGTCAACTTTCCTGAACCCGTCATGTTACAAATGTGATTGTGTGTACCATACCGTTTTATTATTCTTTGGCTCTTGTTGGAACTCTTTGTTCCAGCAGCTGCAGCAGAGGTCAGGAAAGTGACAAGTAGGACAGTGGAAATCTACACCAAAATGTACTAAGAGTTTCCAAGGGTCCTTCATGTACAAAACAGTGTTTGAAAGAGGGAAAACAAAAAAATACTTCCTGCAGGGGATATGTTCCTTCATACTGAAGGGACAGGACATTGAACAGTAGGAACTGTTCAATGACAGGACAAGAGGCAACCAGTAGAAGTTGAGGCATAGGAAGTTTCATGGAAACAGGAGGAAATTTTCTTTTTTTTTACTGTGAGGGTGACAGAACACTGGAAGAGGCTGCTCAGGGGGGTTGTGGAGTTTCCTTCTCTGAAGATTTTCAAAATTTGCCTGGATGCATTCCTGTATGATCTGGTATAGGTGATCCTGCTCTGTCAGTGTGTTGGGCTGCATGATCTTTCAAGGTCCCTTCCAACCTTTAACTTTCTGTGATTCTGTGATTCTGTGATTCTGTCATATCATAAAATAAGGTCTATAAATATGGCTCTTTTTTCATACTTTCATTGTGGAAAGTAAGCACCAGGATAGAGTTTCCTCATGTGATTTCTCCTTATGTGTTGCCAGTGGGCAGAGTGGCAATACTTTACTGCTGGGCTACATCTTTACCATAAAATTGTCATGTTGTCAGCTAATAAATTACAGCCATTCAAGCTTTAGCCTGTGTTTTCTATACAATCACATTTGAGTAGAAGGAGTTAGCAAGTTGAAGGAAGTTTAAAAAAGTTAGGGAGTATAAGGATGTCATATAAAGTCACTGTGAAGTATAGAAAGATACTAAATGCACACTAGGCAGTATATAGAAAATGCAGTTCTCTCTGTGATGTAAGCTTCATAATTTAAATCAACATTATATCAAGGACAAGCCTTGAGACAGTGGCAAAGAACTCAGGTTTGGAATATGAATATTGATGCAAACTTGGTAGGGATGGCTCTTGTGCTAATTAGTACATCCAAGTTAGGGAGCACTGGAGCTTGAATACAACCAGCCTGAAGTAAGCAGAAGTGTGTACATTCAAGTTCAGGACAGACAAGGACCTCCTGAAGAGAGTCCAATGGAAGGCTGTGAAGATGATGAGGGGACCATATCAATGCTCATAAATATCTAAAAGAGCAGGTGTCAAGAGGATGGGGGACAGACTCTTTTCAGTGGTGTCCAGAGAAAGCACAAGGGGTAACAGGAACAAACTGAAACACAGGAAGTTCCATCTGAACACAAGGAAAAAACTTCTTTCCTTTGAGGGTATTGGAGCACTGCAACAGGCTGCCAAGAGAGGTTCTGGAGTCTCCTTCTCAGGAAGTTCAAAACCCACCTGGGCATGATCCTGGGCAACCTGTTCTAGATGAACAGGCTTTAGCAGAGGGGTTGGACTGGGTCATCTCCAGAGGCCCTTCCAATCCCTACCATTCTGTGATTCTGTAAAAATAAAACAAGAATATGTTCTTTCTCCTATAAATGCCTATTTAAAGTTGCTCAAGGACTTAGAAACATTGGTTGGTTACAGAAGAAAAATAATCACAGGAGACATCAATAACTCATGACAAATCTTGCACAGTTTGCGTAAGCATAGAATAAATCTCACAGCAAGCCAATCAGATCTGTATATGGGTAAGCACCTTAAGCAATTCTTTCTTAGAAAGATAGTAGTCTTTGAGTCTTTGAGGTAGAGTGTTCATCTTTATACACATTATGCTCAGATTGAGGAAAAAAAAAAAAAAAAAGGAATGAGTTGCAGATATGAAGACTGAACTCTCAGAGGCTGTCCTTGCAGATGAAGGCTGATGCACAATGGTATGCTAGCAGGAGAAAGCTTTTCCTTTCTGAAACTACCCTGAGGGTAAAAGGAGAAAAAAACCCACCAAAAATCAGTCTCCAGAGCCACAAGACTTGGATCTTTCACTAGTACTTACTTCAAGGTAAACCTTAAAAAAAAAAAAAAAAAAGGGAAAAAAAAAAGGAAAAGGAAAAGAAAAAAAAGGACCTGTTCTTCCAACAGAGGCAGCAGCCCACATTCAAAAGAGACAGAGTAAAATCTCAGTTCTGTGGAAGCCAAAGTTGAGGATCCTACTGGCTTTGTGGGAGCCACCATTTAATCCATAGAGTGGTTCAGAACATTCTTTTTGTACTAGACTTAGAGCTAACATGCACAGGGTCATGGCACCATCCAAAGATGTGCACATATAATTTGCATCTTCTTAAACAAGAATAGTGAGGATATCTGAGATGTCAGTGAGGGTCTGTATGTGTGGTATTAAAAAGAAAAGCTCAGGTTACAACCCTGAACCTGAGAGATTTTCTTTGATTTTCTTTTCACATTCATGCGCTGATCAAATCTGCCCCAGCCAATATGGGAAATTTCATGAGCTTCTTTGCAGACAAAATGTATTTCACTCTATTGAATGTTAACTCCCAGCAGGAACAAGATTTGGTGCTAGGCAGTCTGGAAAGAGCACTTAGTGAAGGCAACCATGGTCTCCTCTCCTATGTCTTTCCCATCCAAAATAATTCTCAGTTAATGATTGGAGTAGGGAAAATCATATAATTGCTATGTGATATAATAAGTGCTTACTCCAGCTAATTTATTTTTTAGATAAACTTAATAATTTACAACCAGTACAGAGTTATTTCTCTTAAACTTCTGCAAGTAATCAGGAGACAATTTAAAAAGAACTCTCTTTGATGATATGCATTGTTATGCACAGTCCTTGGTTTTGTTTGTTGGGGTTTGTTTGTTTGTTTTCTTTAGCTTTGGGTTTTATTTGCAAAAAATAAACTATTCAGTTTCTCACCACAGTCATGTAGTTGCTTAATGTGTCAATGAGACAGGAGCTTTATTTGTTGATGATCCCTGAAAGTAAGTGCCATTGTTTAGGGATGTGGCAGTTTGGGGCTGGGTGCCTCCTGCTGCCGCCACACGGGGTGCACTTCTGATGCCCCAGGTGTCCAGCCCAGTGGGTGGACACAGGAAGCGGTGTATTTCATACCCATAATGTCCTGCTTCCTATAAATCCATCAGCAAGGTCTCACACTTCCTCTTTCTTCTTTTGCTGCCCCCGTGGGAGATGCTCCCTATCTGGTAATGGAGGGGGAGTTATTTCAAGGCTTCTTAGGCCTGGCTAGGTCTAATGTCAGGAGGAGAAGGGGGAAGGGCAATCTCAGATCTGACCAGCTGAGATTAGCCTAACGGTGGAGGGGGGGGGGGGGGGAAGAAAGAGCCCTGGGGGTTTGGGGTGTACCCTCAGGTGGGGAGAGGGGAGTGCTGGGAGGCTTCTGGGTATGCTTTGGGATCTCCTTTGTCACTGTGCTTGTAGTTCGTCTGTAAAATACTCACTGCTTTTCCATTTAAACTTTCCATCACTTCTGCAATCCATTTGTCTGAGTCTTGGTTTTCTGCCTCGGTGGGAGGCAAGGGAGGATCTGCATCAAACTGGGACAAGAGAGTGGACAGATGCTCTTTTACACCTTCCCAAAAGGGGTAAAAGAAAACACTTCACACAATATTGGAAAGAATTTGAAGTTTAAATGGAACTATATGCATAACTACACACAAGAGTACCAAATATCGTATAAAATACACAAATCCATAGTCCACCTCGTCCACGCTACCCAAAAACCTCCACCCAACCAGGACTCAAAATCCCAGGCCTAAATGCCCTGCCCAACCACACACACCCCTGCCCTTCAGCCTCCCTATCCAGACCCAAATGACCCAGTGAAAATTAGCTCGGTCAAGGCTGGAGCCAGGCCACAAACTTCCTCCACACTACCAAAGATAAGGTCCCATGCGTACAGGAGATCAAAGAGGGAGGAAAAGGGCAGAACAAACAGAAATGTCCTTTTTGAGAGAGGTGCAGGACTTAAGGGAATGAAATAACAAAAGATTACACTTTCTGGTGCACCTCTGGACTTCCTAGTCCCTTCTGGAGGTCCTCAATTCTGTGGTTCTTAAAGGCATCCAGCCTTAAACCCACAACAGTAAGATGAGCCTAAGATGTTCAATACATTGAATGTGTGTTATTCATCCTTAGTCTTGGAAGGGGGCTGGAGGGGGAAACCAAAATGAAGGAAAATATACTAATAGATGTAAAAGTATAGTTGTTCGGATTCGCCTCGGAGCAATGCTTTCAGGACCAGATGTAAGCAAGCAAAGACATTTATTATGTTATACAGCAGGGTTATATAGGTTTTTTGAAAGCAAAGGTGTCACATCTTAATTGGCTATTTTCTACTAGCATACATGTAATTAAGGCACACGATAGGTCAAAGTAACGAAACAACATTTTAACCCATCCAACCAAATTCTACCCAGCTTCTCTCCTTTCGTTACAAAGTGTTTACGTTCTTCTCTGAGCTACAGACGAAACAAAGCTTTCTCTAATTTGAACAAAGGCAAATCTTCCCCAACAAATAGATATATTTATAAAACAAACATACAAAAACAATTCTGAAAATGTGATGCTGATGGTAAGTCATGACACTGATGGAACTGTCCTTTGTATATGACAACATAAACTTCAGAATGCAGTTTTAAGATGATCACAGCTGACTATCATACATATTCTCTGTTTTAGACAAAGAAGAAAATTACAAATTCGTTGCTGTGTAAAAGGTCCCTTATCAGGTTTTTAAGCAGTCACAACCTGGTAGCTGGATGATAAAGTTAGCCATTTAATTGTGTTGACCCCAATTGCTTCAGTGGAAAAATGACTTGCAGTTCATATATTTGCATATGCAATAAGTTAGGATAATGAGTTCTTGCCCACGAAATGAGTTATGGCAAGTAAAGAGATACATGTTTGCAAATTGCAGGGACATGTTTATATCTGGAAGCACTGAAAAAAAAATAGGGATGTGGGTAAAACTCCAGGTCCCCTATCTGTGGGTTTTTTTTTTAACAAAGCCTGGCCACTTGAAGAAGGTGAGTAGAATACATTAAATGCATTTTTTATGTGTATGTGTGTGTGCATGTGTCTGTCTGTGGTAGGTTGAGAGAGGGCTTAGCTCTCCCTCCTCCACAGAGTAAGAAACCACAGCTAACTCAGTCGAAGAGCAAAAGCTATATATTTACAAGCATATATGGAAAGCAGGTTATATATAACACAATATATACAGGTATTTACAATATATACACAGAAATACACAGCAAAGACAAATAACACAACAAAAATCCCTCCCTCAGGGAGGGATCCCCTCTTTGGAACCCCCTCTCTCCCCCCCTTACCTCCCTTTTTCCCCAAAAAGGGATTAGAGAGAGAGAAAGGCAAGTTACTAAGGAAAAGAGTTGTTAGCAAGCTTCAAAAGCCCATGCAGGATTAGTGTTTGCTTATCTGAAGGCCAAGTCCAGCAGTTCGCAGAAGAAGCAGGCAGGGAGAACAGGCTGAAACACCAAACTCCCCCAACTCCCAAACCGAACTGAACTGAGGAAAAAATTTTCCAACCGCTTCACAATCTAAAGCTGAATTTTTGTTTATCAACCAATGAAATTCGTTTAGAATATCAGAATGTTTTGGTTCTA
This sequence comes from Dryobates pubescens, assembly GCF_014839835.1. Lineage (NCBI taxonomy): Eukaryota > Metazoa > Chordata > Aves > Piciformes > Picidae > Dryobates > Dryobates pubescens. Next base: position 17,442,951 of record NC_071620.1, on the reverse strand, counting down.
GTACCAAAAACATTAGCCAGTGTGTTCCAGCAGTGTTTGTTCTTAAAGGCACAGCCTCAAACGACCACAGTGTCTTTCTCTCTCCATCTGAACCTCTGTTAATCAGTCTTTGAGTGCTCTTTGCTGAGTTGGCATTGAAACCTGTTTGAATGCTGCAACACTTTTTAAAAGGAGAAATATGTCTTCTTTTTCGCTTTTTCTTTTTTACTTTTTTATTTTTTTTTCCCTGTTCCCACAGCTAAATAATCTCCCAGCTTGTGTACCTCCCCCATCACTTCGACCGTCTTCCTGGTACTTGGGAACTATATCAGTTCTCCAAACTTCTCTCTCTTCTATTCCCATAGCAGAGGAATGCAGGCCTCAGTTTGCTTTCACCTGGAGAGGAATCCAGTACACTTTCAACAGACTGCCAATGGGCTGGATCCACAGCTCCAGCATCTGTCATGCAGTAATCCATGATGCTCTGGAGGAAGGTGGTGCTCCAGAACACATCCAGTTCATCGATGATATCATCGTCTGGGGTAAAACTGCTGAGGAAGTCTTCGAGAAAGGTAACAAAATCATGGACATTCTCCTGAATGCAGGTTTTGCCATCAAGAGAGACAAAGTGAAAGGTCCTACCACAGAGATCCAGTTTCTGGGAGTGCAGTGGCAGGATGGACGCCGACACATTCCAGTGGATGTGGTAAATAGAGTCTCTACCATGGCAAATCCCACGAACAAGCAAGAAACTCTACGTTTCTTGGGGATAGTGGGATTTTGGAGACTACACATTCCTGGATACAGTCAGATTGTGAAACCTCTGTATGATGTGACTCGAAAGAGGAACAGTTTCCACTGGGGACCTGAACAACAAGCAGCCTTTGACCAGATAAAGCAAGAAGTAGTCCAAGCAGTGGGTCTGGGACCTGTGCGAGATGGTCCAGACATTAAGAACATTTTGTACACGGCTGCAGGTGACAATGGTCCAACCTGGTGCTTGTGGCAAAAGCTCCAGGTGAGACACGTGGACGACCTCTTGGTTTCTGGAGTCGAGGTTACAGAGGTTCAGAGGCTAATTACACTCCAACAGAGAAAGAGATTCTAGCTGCCTATGAAGGAGTGAAAGCAGCTTCTGAAGTAATTGGAACTGAGTCACAACTTCTCTTAGCTCCCAGATTGCCAGTTTTGAATTGGATGTTCAAAGGCAAAGGTTCCACACCACATCATGCCACAGATTCCACCTGGTCTAAGTGGATGGCCCTGATAACACAGAGAGCTCGAATGGGAAATCTTGAAAGACCTGGTCTGGTGGAGGTGATCTCAAGTTGGCCTGAAGATACCAACTGTGCTAAACCTCCAGAGGAGAGAGTAACTCATGCTGAGGAAGCTCCTCCTTACAATGACCTTTCTGATGATGAAAAGAAATATGCTTTGTTCACAGACGGTTCCTGTCGTCTCGTCGGGAACAAGCGAAGGTGGAAGTCTGCTGTGTGGAGTCCAACACGCCGAGTTGCAGAGGCGAAGGATGGAGAAGGAGAATCCAGTCAGTTTGCAGAGGTAAAAGCTGTCCAGCTAGCTCTCGACGTGGCTGAACGTGAGAGATGGCCAAAGCTTTATCTCTACACCGACTCCTGGATGGTAGCCAATGCTCTATGGGGTTGGCTAAAGAACTGGAAAAAGAATGGCTGGCAGAGGAAAGGAAAACCCATCTGGGCAGCTGAACTGTGGCAAGACATTGCTGATCGAATCGAGAGAATTCCAGTGAGAGTGAGACACATTGATGCTCACATTCCTAAGAGCAAAGCTACTGAGGAACAGCAGCACAACCATCAGGCAGATCTAGCTGCAAGAGTTTCTCAAGTAGACAAGGACTCTGAACTTGATCTCGACTGGAAACACCGAGGTGAGATATTCTTAGCTCGGTGGGCTCACGATTCGTCAGGACATCAAGGCAGAGATGCAACATACCAATGGGCTCGTGACAGATCCATAGACATTTCCATGGATGCCATCACACAAGTCATCCATGACTGTGACATTTGTGCTGCTATTAAGCAGGCAAAGAGAATTAAGCCCTTGTGGTATGGTGACAGATGGTCCAAATACAGGTATGGTGAAGCTTGGCAGATTGACTACATCACTCTACCACGTTCTCGTTCTGGTAAGCAGTACGTGCTTACTATGGTAGAGGCAAACACTGGATGGCTGGAAACTTACGCAGTCCCACATGCAACTGCACGCAACACCATTCTCGGTCTGGAGAGACAGATCCTGTGGAGACACGGAACTCCAGAGAGGATTGAGTCAGACAACGGAACTCACTTCAAGAACAACCTTGTAAAGAGCTGGGCAAAAGAGCACGGTATTGAGTGGATTTTCCATATTCCTTACTATGCACCAGCTGCAGGGAAGATTGAACGCTACAACGGTTTGTTGAAGACCACTCTCAAAGCCATGGGAGGTGGATCTTTGAAAAACTGGGAGAAACATTTAGCACAAGCAACCTGGCTGGTGAACAGTAGAGGTTCAGTGAACCGAGCTGGACCTGCACATTCTGATCTGCTACAGAAAGTAGAAGGTGATAGAGTTCCTGTTGTTAGGGAAAAGAATCTGTTAGGTAAAACTGTTTGGGTATTTTCGCCCTCAGGAGAGGCTAAACCTGTCCGAGGGGTGGTTTCAGCAGAAGGTCCGGGTCACACTTATTGGGTAATGCAAGAGAATGGTGAAATTCAGTGTATTCCACAAAGAGATTTAACTTTAGCTGAGAGAGTTTAATTTCAGAATGTTGTACAGCTACAGCGCGTCCAAAGGAAAGAGTCCCTGAGGAATCTACGGTGCACGAACCCTGAGAACCCTGAGAGCCCTGAGTCAACTGAGAGTCCCTGAGTCCCTGTTTCCCTTTTTCTTCGCTTCGTCTGCGGAGAGACAAACTGTTTTCCATTTTCTTGATTTTGGATTTTCTTGGACTTCTGAATCATCTACATCTGAGTATAGCCGGAATGGACGATGAACTTAACTTACGAACTGTAAATATTGTTCTGGATTGGATGGACAGTACGAACAGCCAATGAAATTGTTTAGAAAGGGGTGGACTGTGGTCGTTTGAGGCTGTGCCTTTAAGAACAAACACTGCTGGAACACACTGGCTAATGTTTTTGGTACTAGAACCAAAACATTAGCCAGTGTGTTCCAGCAGTGTTTGTTCTTAAAGGCACAGCCTCAAACGACCACAGTGTCTTTCTCTCTCCATCTGAACCTCTGTTAATCAGTCTTTGAGTGCTCTTTGCTGAGTTGGCATTGAAACCTGTTTGAATGCTGCAACACTTTTTAAAAGGAGAAATATGTCTTCTTTTTCGCTTTTTCTTTTTTACTTTTTTATTTTTTTTTCCCTGTTCCCACAGCTAAATAATCTCCCAGCTTGTGTACCTCCCCCATCACTTCGACCGTCTTCCTGGTACTTGGGAACTATATCAGTTCTCCAAACTTCTCTCTTGCGCCACATTAGCCTTGTCCCTACCTATGTTATATATCTTGCCTGCACAGAGAAAATCTTGATGCAACTGCAGCGGATAAATCATACACTATAATAAAAGGACCTTTGGGTACTGTAGTTTATACAGGTGCTTGAAATGAACTAAACCAACATGAGCATTTTTAGAATAGTGAGGCTGTTCCATATCACAGAAAAACAGTTTGGAGAACATCCAGAGCTGTTCTGCCAAAACAAAATGTTTTGTTTTGTTTTGTTTTGTTACCTTACTGTGTTGGTACATGATGCAATGAAATGTTACATTTGTATTTAAGAAGCATTTGAGAATGTTTATGGCAAATTATTCAGGTATTTCCAGGTAAATTATTTCAAGGCCTACCATCTGAAGTTATATCTCTGGAGGTCCCTTCCAACCTCTAATGTACTGTGATACTGTAACAGTGTGATATCAGGTGCAAGAAAAATATGTTGAGTACTTATAGGTTATTAATGATTAAATTCGAATTAGATTTTGATAAGAAACTGATTTTTTTCAAGCTTTTACTGTATCTGGGATTTAAGATATAGTCAATCACTTACAGTTTGCACATATTACAGTTTTCAAAACATCTACTTTAGGAAAAGAGAGAAAATAAGAAAATAATGTATGAGTATTGGGGAAAGATGAGTCGCTAAGCGATAAACAAAACAAAACAAAATCTTTCAGTTTGCTTTAGCTTAATTTTACTTTGCCTTGAGCTACTTTTTATGAAATACATTTTTAAAGGAAAAATACATTCTAGCTGGCAGACTGTATTTTTCCTTGCACCTTTTTTCCACTCCTTTCCTCTTTAGGGCACGTAGCATGCAGACTCAGTTGTCCAGCTCTTTACAAATGCTGTAAGCTGTAGTAAAATGATATTTCGTGTCAGTGTTGGGAAAAAAAAGCTTTCAGGAAAGCCATGAAAATGACATACTCTCTTGAAATATAGCATATGGAATGAGATGGGCACTAAGCACCCTGCATGAAATTAAGGTTTCTTTATGTGTTTCTGTAGAAGTGGAAGAAGGATAGCATTACCCAGAAAGCAGCTACTGTGCAGCTCATATATCTACCAAAGTACAACTACTGAATGCAGAAAATTGAATATATAAATACACACTGGAAATACAACCTGAAGCACAAAAACTCTCATCAGGCCATAAGTCTTATTTAACATTCATGTCCTAGGTAGTTCAGATAGGGCCACATCCAAAAGTCTTTATCAGGCAAAATTCTCATTGCCTATAAGTCAACAAGAGTTTGGCCAATTTAAGAAGCCTCAGATTTGTTCAGCACTGATCCTTGGCAGGTTAGAAGCGTATCGGTCTGCTGCAAAGTCATTTCATTAGTTGTAACTGTTTCTTTTCCCTCTATATTCTTCTCTTCTGGAATATATTCTCTGATAATTACTACACCTTCTTTTGCAGCTACTTGCTATGCATGAGGCATTTAAAAAACAAAACAAAACAAAACAAAACAAAACCCACACCCTGAAAGCAGGACATGCAAAGGTAGAGAAACATGTTTTATCATTGAGCTGCATGAAGAAAAAAGAAAAAAATTATATTGAAGGATTTCTTCAGTTCTAGAAAGATCAGCTCAGCATGCCAATTGCAATCTAAACCACAAATGTCAGAGAGATAGAACTGCAGTAAGTGATTTGTTCTTGCCTTTGACACATTTGGTGCAGCACTATATTGTAAAAACCGATACCTGATGAGGTTCTGCGCACCAAATGACATGGTGTTTTCAGGAAGCTGGACAGAACTGCACTTTTCCAAGCTCTAGATTTGATGGACAATCTTTTCAAAAATAAAATTGTGTTTTGCTGACCTGGTCTGGGGGTATATTTTTAATATGTTTTATATCTGACTATCCCTACCGATATAGAACACATAAGTGCAATATATTTATCATGCCGGTAGCAGCTGGGGAGCTCCTTTAAGTATCTACTTGCTTAAAATTCTTACTTATTAAATTAAAAATTGAAATACATGTTGAAATAACCTGTTGCATTGCAGTTTCTACATATTTTTTGAGTTTGTATCTGCATAATTATTTTTGTCCATATTTACTGAGTGTCTGTAAGCAAGACCAAAACAAATGTCCAACCTGCTCTACCTCCTAGTGTTACAGTTTGAATATTATATGATAAGTCTTTTTTTTTTCTGGAGAATTCAAGAGAGAATCCAGGGGGTGGACAGTCCCAAGGGGCTGAACAGAACATAAGAAATATGTTTATCCCATTTCATTGGTCTGCAGAATTTCCATATAGTCTGAAAGCATAGCTTGTTTGCTTTCTCTTGCTTGCTTCTTTTCCCCCTTGTCTCCGCTTCTGACCTCGCTAACTTATTTTTGTTTGGGTTATGGTATGAAACAGCAACAGAGACAAGAGAAAGATAAGCTGTTAGCTAGTAACAGCCCTTTCCCTTTTGTCCAGTGGGGTAGCTGGGCTATTGTCTAGTTGTATATGTATATATGTATTTGTATATGTTTATTACCTTTTATATTTAGCCTATTTTTAATTTTGTTTAATTTCCAAATTCTGAGTATTGTGGTGATTTACTCTTTAGCATAAATTCCAAATAGTAAGGTGATGCAAACTCAAACACCACACCTAGTCCCCTCTCTCACCATATTCAATGGCATTTAAAAAAAATTAAAAATCACTTGATGAGTGATCACCCAGTTGATAAGTGTATAATCTTTCAAAATCCAAATGGTGTAAAAGGTGTTTAACCTAGATAACATGTGCAATGGAGCTGATACTGAAAGGCAGCTTATGAGTTCTCTATTTTAAGTACAAACTGGCACTTTGGAGTTGAAGTAATTTCATCAACCTGTCTTGTAGAAGCTTGGGATTCTGTGACTGTCCTTGTACAGTATGTCTCATTTGCACCACTGAAAATTCAGGTTGATTTCCTGATCAGCTGAAAAGCCAAGGAGCTATGTCTCTGCTCAGGCTCAATGATTTATGGATGATATGCTAGTTCTCTTTCTGTCCACCAACCTAACCTTACAGCAGCTTACAAGCTGCACTGCCTCTAAGACACTTGTTATTACTCTTTTTTTTTTTCTAAGCCCAGCAGTTTCACTTGCTCTGGATTCCTTAAAACAGTCAATGGTGACAATAACTATGATGTATGCTTTCCTTTTGTACAGCAGACAGAATTCCGCAGCACTGTTCATCTATTTGATTCTCTTGTAGGCTTTTCACCTACAGCTGTAATTTATTTTTCAGAAAAAAATACCTCTTTAAAGTAAACACAGATATAGGAATATTGTACTGTATGTGCGTGCCTGTGTGTATGCCCAGCTTTCTCTTTATACTGCTTTGCTCTGTGCCTGAGGCTTCTTTTTTTCCCCTCTCTCTAGCATATATCTTCTCTCTTCCATTACACTCCATTCTATAGTCGAGCCTAAATCAAATGCTCTTCCATAATATTTCATTGTGACACTGGGCATATTGCCACATTATGAAGTTTTAACAAATCCTTTTTATTAAGGGTATCACATTATCTGATTATGAATCTTTGTGGATCTCCTATTATGTTCTTTCCTGTTTGGACTGTTTGTATACATAAGCTAAAATAGACCTTTCTCTCTGTCACTTCAGTATTTTTATTGTAACAGTTTATGAGGAGTGGAAACTTTTTTTAACTTTTTTTTTTTTAATGTAATGAACTGGAAAATTTCATGTGAAGCATTATCAGAGACTAGAAATGGAGAATAAAGTCTATCTAAGTAAGATAGGAATAATTCTATCTCTATTTGAGTGTGTATATGGGTCTCTGTCATCAGCCACGGGACATTAATAGAGAATTTGGCATATTAATTTGCTGAAGAGAAGCAAAAAATGATCATCACACTCCCGGAGGAGTAGGAAGGAGTCATAGATGGAAGAGCAGGAGACCCTTCTCACGCAGTCAATTTGCAGATCTTCACAGGAGGATGGCCAGTTGCCCAAGAAGAGGAGGTTGGTTCTGAAAAAACCTGTGTTTGTATGTGAAATTTTGTTATCAGTTTCTGTGTGAATGTTTAGCTACAGTTTCTCTCTCATTATGACATTTAGATTTCATTTTCTACTTAAGTTTTCAAATTTATGGTGGTTCACCTTGGCTAGCAGCCCAGCTCCCACCCAGATGCTTTCTCACTCCCTTTCCTCAGCAGGCTAAAGAGAAAAAGAAAGAAAGGGGGAGGGAAATCAAACACCAAGAAAGCTCGTGGGTCAAGATAAAGACCAGGAGAGCAATTACTGTTTACTATTGTGAGCAAAACAGACTTGATTTAAGGAAAATTAATTTTAATTTATTTCAAATAAAGTGAATGCAGGTAATGAGAAACAAAGACAAACATTAAAACATCTCTCCTCCTACCTTTGCACCAGGTTCAAGGGCACTTTTTCATTCCCATATCCTTCCTCTGCCCCAATCAGCACAGAGAGGATGGGTGGTAGGAGACAGTGAGTTCAGTACATGATGGTGGCTACTCTTTCTGGTGTTCCTTCTTTCTCACAACTTTCCACTCCTCCAGCATGGCCTCTCCACAGGCTATAGTTCCTTCAGGAAATAGTCATGTTACTCAGATAGTCCTGTCCATGGGTTGCTGTGGTACCTGGCAACCTGTTTCAGTATCTCACCAACCTCATAGTGAAGAACGCCTTCCTAACATCCAATCTGAATCTATCCATTTCTAATTTTGCTCCACAGGTTTCTTTGTAACATTAGATTTTCTACCCCAACTTTTTCTTGTTCACTTTGGGTGGTTGTACCTCACAAGCCAATCTAACTTTTCAAAGAAACTGAATGTTTTGTGGTTGCTCCAGTTTTCACTCACATTTTTCTCACAGCACAGATTTCTGCACTACAGTAAAGGAGTCTTGCTTTGCATATAGCTCTGTTGTATTCTGTTCTCATATAGAATCATAAAATGGTCTGGGTTGGAAGGGACTTCCAAAGGTCATCTAATCCAACCCCCTTTGCAGTAAGCAGGAGCATCCTCAACTAGATTAGGTTTCACAGAGCCCTGTCCAGCCTCACTATGAATATCTCCAGTGTCGCTTCCCCAACCACCTCTCCAGGGCAACCTGTTCCGGTGTTCCACTACCCTCATAGTAAGGAACCTGTTCCTAAAATGCAATCTAAATCTGCTCTTCTCCAGTATGAAGCCATTATCCCTCATTCTATCACAGCAGGCCTTTTCAAACAGTCTCTCTCCATCCTTTTTTAGGCCCCCTTCAGGTACTGGAAGGCTGCTGTTAGGTCTCCCTGGTGCCTCCTTTTCTCCAGGCTGAACAACCCCAGCTCCCTCAGCCTGCACTTGTAGCAGAGGTGCTCAAACCCCCTGATAATTTTTGTAGCTTTCTACAAAATATCACAGAAACATTAATCCACTGATTTTATGATGGAATTTTTCAACTTGTCAACTTCTAAAGAAAATAAATAATATAATTTAGAAGTGTTTTTAAAGGCAGCATGATTCACAGAGAATGGCTTTTAGAGTCCTTGAAATTCTTTAAATAGCTTAAAGATCTCCCACCGTTCTTGTTTTATTTGTGAACTGTAAGATACACTTCATTTGCTACCTTTTTTGGTGTTGTTTTAGTCAGCAGATATGTAGGGCATAAAAATTGATAGCAGTCTTTTCTGTCTAGTATACTTTACATGAAGACATTGTTTTAAATTGTCTGCATGCAGCTTATTAACATCTGAGCCTTTTAACTAGTGATGGGATTACATATAAAACCAGCAGGAATGGTGAGGAGAGATGCCTCTCACGTATGTTTGTGAAAATAAAAGTTTTTTTCTGTTAGTCAAATTGCTTTAGAGATATATATATATATATTACATTGTAGCTATTCTTTCTTCTACCACTTTCTCCCTTTTTTTTAGTGTAATCCTCTTTGTGCAACACATTTGACTTTTAAATCTGCTTTTTCTCTGATTTTCTTCTTACCTTAATCTTACCTTAAACACATTATCATCTCTAGCTGGTGTAAATGGGCCAAGGAAATGGAGTTATATGTGCACCTCCTGGGAATCTTCCCAGGTATCATTTAATGTTGTTGTACTACTGTGAAAATGCAAGAATTTTTATCTTTTCTCCTGTTCTCATAAGTAACTTCCCTGTCTGCAGCATGCATTTAGCATGTGTTTTAATAATCTGCATACTATTCTCCATATATTCAATATTCTTCATACTCTGACTTTTGAAAGTCCAATATTTTTGTACTTCTGCCTTTATAAATATTTTCATGAGTGCCTACAATTTGATGCTGTTGCTCTATGATCACAAGAATCAAATTTTTGCCAACTTTTATCTCATTTATCACATATATAGTATTTTCTTGGGGATGCATCCAAAGACATGTCTGGCCTTCTTGATTGCTCAGCAGATTTAAAAGGAAAGAACTCTATTTTACCTCCAGAAATAACTTTCTATAGTAATTTCATGATTTTTATTCTAGTCTATGCCAGGGTAATTGAAGTCTTCATGATTAATGATGTGCCTCTTTAAGAGAATCTGTTATGCATACAAACATTTCCAGACCTGTCTCTTTTTACAGTGGTTTGGATGTTTTTATCCATTTCTTTATAACATAGTATCTTTATAACATTGTATCTTCTCTATCATATGCTTCCACCCAGACCATTCCTGTTCTAGTAAACAATTCTTCATATGGAAGGTATCTTCTGTGATCTTAAAGATGTACTGTCCTTCCCAGCATATATCCTCCTGTTACTATGGTGTTTTCATAGCTTCTTACTCAAAGTCTCAGTTAACCTACAGTAGTTAAGTTATTTTTGTCTAAACACATATGGTTGCAGCTCTGCAGTCTTCTTTCTTTATAGAACCCCAAAGAATTAATGTAAAACCAAGCCTTTCTTTGTTCATTTTTCAGAAGAATGTCTTCTTATTACTTTTACTTCATTATTTCAACAGCCTGCACTCCATTACCTTCACTGTTCCATTCTAGCATAATTTGTTCTCCTTTTATGTTAACTGTGAGCTATGACGATGTCAGCCTGAGGATGTACATGTGTAGTTTGGGATCATTGTAGCTGCAATGGGCCCACCAGCATGAACTTCACACAGAATGAATGACTACCACATCATTCATAGGATCCTTGACTAATAAGGATGCTTTCTGTATCTAGTAGAGAATTAAGAAAAAAAAAAATCAGTCTGTATAGAAAAACAACAATCAAACCCCACTGTTATGGCAAGGATGGAGGTTAAATCTTCTTTTCATAGAATAATCGCCTAGAATCTGTAGTAGATTCACATTAATAGTAATTAGAAGACTTTTTAAAATAAAAATCTTGGTAAGTGTTTGTTGTTCTTGTTTTTTCTGTTATTTTGTTGTTGTTTTTATCCCCTCTGTTCCTTTAGCCTCTTTCTGTGTCGTATAAGAGGGGAAAAAAATAGACAAGGTACATAATGATCTTTGCTTTATTTCATTGTTTCATTAGCCAGAGAATTGTTTTAAAGTTTTTATCAAAAGACAGGAATAAAAATGACATATCTTCTGCTGAAGATGACTTCATGCAGACATTATGGGTATGGGAAGACGACAAGGAGGATAATAGGTAGAGGCAGAGGGATCAAGTTCAAAATTCATGTGTATTCCCCTGGGGCTGTTATTTTTAATTGATTGAGGTCTTTGAGTAATTAGTTCCTAACAAAATCTCAGTATTTCATCACTAAGCCCTGCCTTTAATTTGTATTTAACTTGTGAGTACCATTACCCTTTCTTTAGTAGCTGCAGAAGATACTGGTGAAAACATCACGAAAGTCTGTAGGACTTTTCCCACTCTATCTTGATAACTCTCTACCAAAATGAACTTCCTCTGCCTTGTGCTTTAAATAAATTTGTATACTCTTTCCTTGAGGACTTCCACCCTCACCCCTTAAGTAAATAAATAAATAAAACTCTGTCCTATTCCCCATGCCCTTTCAGCAGAACGTATTGCCTATTAAGATGAACCATTCCTATATTGCTGAATGGCCATATTCACCAGTCCATGAATTTGTAATTTAGCCTGTTTACTGCAGTCCTGGGATGTGTACCGCTTAAAATGTTCACCGGGGGACTTTGTCATTTAGCTGTGTCATATTATTATACTGTGTAATGAAACATAACCACATAATGCATGTAAATAACAAAGTGCCAGCTCCCTGCCAAAATATAAAGGGAATATAAAATGTAACTTCTGTCACAATCCCAGATAAAACAGCATCTTCTAGAGAAATAAAAGAGTTGATTTGGTGAGATTCTTCCTCTTCTTTTCCACTTAAATGCAAATAAAAGGATCAGACACTTCATTTCATAATACTAATTTTTCCTTTTTTTTTTTTTAATATGGCCTTTATGCACGTGTACCAACTGGAAAATACACACTTCTATCCATACCCATCTTCTATCTGGCTCCTTCTCTACAGTTGTCCTCTTTCTGTCTTCCTTTGCTGCAATCATGGCAACAAATATTTGTAATTTTCTCTTTTCTACTAGTTTGCCCTTAGCACTTAAAAGAGCTAGGCTAAGGGAAGAAAATCTGTCCCCAGAAGTATGCGTGCACACAGCTGCAATTTATTTCCAGGCTCATAGCTCTGAAGCTCAAGAAATCTTTCCCATTCGTTTATCCCAACTTCTTCAGTTATATTTCTTTCTCTTTGGCAGATTCTCCCATGTTGCTCAAGGAAGCTTCCTCTGGTGTTTGTATATGAACAGATACTACACTGTTTTGAAGCTCCATTTCATGCACACACACAGATACAAATTGCAATAATTAAAAGGAAAAAAAAAGGTCTATCACTTAATCAGCTGGATAAACATATTTTAAAAACAGCACATTGCAAATATGCTGAAAGGAAGCAGAGTGAAATGCAAAAATATTTGAAATGACTTTAGAGACATTCAAAAGATGAGTATACACACTTTCTGAGGGGAGAAAGTGACACCCACTGTAACAAGTAACAGTACCAGAAGAAATCAAACAAGGACACAGAATGCTGTATAAAACTTTCAATGAGAAAAGATGGGCTATTTCCCTATTTGTAAGATTTCAGAGGAAAAAATACAAAGGCACAGCACTGTCCTCCTGAGTGAAAACAATAACTTTCTTATTTTTTTTCCATCCACTTTTTGTCTTTAGTTAGTTACTTAATTTTTCAAGTACAGGGGAATGAATACCACATGATAAATCCCAACATTGGCTCAAATTTCAAACTCCATTTTCTTCTACATTGCTTATTCTTTTTGTGGTTGCCAAGAAAATCTGTGTGGCTTCTGCCTAAGATGAAAGTCATTTTGGAAGTTGTACATTCAAATACACCGCAGTTGTCATAAACTGTACACACTATTTTTCATGTCAGAGGATCCTTTTTCCACACCACCCTCAAGTGGAAGCCTAGAATAAGGCTATTAGAAAAGCAGAGCTTTGACTTCCCCTTTGCATGCAGATTGTGCAGGTGGTAAAAAGCAAGTAATGAAACATAACCACATAATGCATGTAAATAAGTGCCAGCAAGTTACATTGCTTCAGCCTGAAAATCAGCTGTATAAATCCTCCATTAACCTGCAGGGTTTAGAAATATTGTGTGAGATAAAACCCTTGTGGTGCAGGCAGATGACAACACTTTGAAATACAATGTCTATTCTTTGGCCTCCCCAGTCACAAGTCTTTTCACAAGGGTAACCAACCAAAAAAAAAAAAATCAGACTCAGACTGTATATGTGAAAAACTGTGACTAATAATAAAGGTCCAGTTTCAAAATTTGCTTGTAAAATATTCATAGCAGGAAAGGGAAGGGGAGAAAAGAGAGGGAAAAGCCCACCTGTCATTAACATCCAGCAGGTAAATGCAAGAATCTTTCCACAGGCAATTTCTGATCCAAAGAGAATAAATTAATTAGTTAAAAAAAAAAAATAAATATTGTCAGTAATCTGCTCAGCAATCATCATAATGACAGTATAGCTTGTGTGAGTTGAATGAACTGTCTAATATGACAGAATGTCTCAAGAGCATTCTGAACAATTGATTAATTCTAGTCTAGATGATTTTATATCAGCCCATTTTGTTCTTCTCTGCCTTTACGTTTTATTTGCTTTACTCAAACAAATGAAATCTGACCAATAATGTAAAATCTCTGGTGATCTGTCCAAGAAATTACATCTTTCAGTTCATAGAGCATTTTGAGGAGTGAGATAAAAAAATGTGCTTTGTTTAATGTAAAATATAGCTAAACACATATATTCAAATTGTTTTGGGGAAGGGGTTTTCTCTGCATCTGTGTGTGAGAGAGAGTGAGTACAAAACACACTTCTAAGCCCTAGATGCATTTAACAAGCAGCCTGATTAAATTAGGGATATAATCGATCATCTATTATTTAGGTCAATAACAAGCAGTGCATCTCCCAGCAACATCTTTTAAAGCATAGGAAATACCAATTAATAGTAACCTGGATACTGCAACAGACAGTTAACCAGTCACTGTTCAACTGATGAAATCATGGTAATCAAATAGAGGGAAGAACATGGAACTAAACTAGGCTATGTTGCATTTCCACAGACTTTCATGTGTTTATCACCTACATCTGAGAGCTTAGCTGGTCAAATTTTTCACTGCAAGTATTTTGAATGCTGAACTCGGTCTTTTACTTCTGTCAAGGTTTGGTGCTGGAGAAAAGAAAGGGAATAATTGAAACTTATGGATTGGAAAAGAAAACAAACTTTAACAAAAATAATAACAATAAAATGGAATATATACAAATATATGCGATACCAATGTAGAACCCAACCCCACTGATGGAAATTGTATCACCACCACCACTGATGCTGTGGGCAGATACTGGGGAATTCCCAGGCCGGACTCAGAAGCAGACATTAATGTGATTCCAGAGCTGTATTCTGGAACTGGATTCAGGAACACACAGATTGAGATCAAAAGTAGATCAGACAGAGTCCAACCATTGAAGATGAAAGCTTGATCCTTGTGGTCGCTCATCTTTATACTGAATATGACAGAGATGGAATGGAATCCCCAGGTCAGTTTAGGGTCACTGGCCCTGTCTGCTCCTCCCTACCGGTGTGACCTCTTAATGCACCCCCAACATGATACATAATATTTATCTGTGACCTTGGTATCCATATACAAGCAAGAGCCTTTTTGTACACCAGTCCTTGGTATTAACCATGAACATGCTTCTAGAAGCAGCCACTGTCTGTGAAAACGTGCCATGAACTCCAGAAGGAGCTGACAAGTAAAATCACTGACCAGAACAAGTTGTTCTATCTCAAACCAGGAGCTAGAATTGCCTGTGAACAGTTGTAATTTTAGTGCCACATTCAAACATTGCCCTCAGAAGCTTTCAGGCATGGTCACTTCAGCCCATGAGTTCTGAGTTTTAATGGTCTGTTGTTGTCATGGACTCCTTTCACTCCAGCATGCAACCATGCACCACTCAGGTCTCTTTCTTCCTCTCTCTTCACCAGCAGCAGAGTCTGAAGGAGAGGAATGCTGTGATTCCGTCAGGGAAGAGACTGAACAACAGCATGCTGCTGGGAGAGAACTGGCCAGAAGGATTACAGAATCTGTCACACTCACTTCTTCCAAGATGGACAAGCAAATGCTGCCTTTCTTATCCTTGATGATACCTTAGTATTTTACAAGGGAATAACAAGAATCTCATCCTTGCAGCAGCAAACACAAGTTCCTCTCACTACCATCTTTCCTAAGTACTCTGCTTGGGCTTAAGGACAAAGCACTCTGCACTTATTTAAGCAGCTGGCTGTTGCAGTTCAGTGGACTGGAGAAACAAAGACCTTAAACAAAACATTATATTGCTAGGAGAACCAGCAGATGCTCAGACTGTCCTTGATAAGTTTCAAAATCACCAGGGGATCACAAAAGAGATACCCCTTGAGGAGTCTAGATAGCTGGTAGTCCCTGGTTTCTACTGGGGAGTCATCTATGATACGGTATCACCTTTGTTTTCAAGTAATCACATAGAATGAATTAATAGACCCCCATCGTTTTGGGACTGCAAAGATACAAGGGTGGGGATCTCTCCCAATAAACAGGCTTTCTTTCAGAAAGGGACTAAATGAGGGAGAAATAATTGGGTAATAATAGGCTGGAGTCTAAAAGCTGATGCAGTTTGGCAGGATGAAAGGAGTGGTATTCAGGGGATGGAACTGGAGAAAGGAGCATTCCCTATGGAATTCCTAATCACCTAAGAAATAGGTGGGGTTAGACCAGGAAGCAAGAGAGTATGAAGGGACTGGCTGGCATGCCCACTGCAGTGTCAGACTATTGTGTCTGCAAGCAGGCAGGCATCCCACAATGGTCAGGATAGAAAACTGGCAGGCAGCTCACCAAATTTCAAAAAAAAGAAAATGCTACCATTTTCCTGAGAAAATTATTTCACTTAATTTATTGTCCATGAGGACTACCACAGCCTGACTCAACAGTAGTCCCAATATTACTTATGACCGTTCTTTGACAAGCAGAAAGAAAACACTGAAGCACTAAGTACATGCCTTTGTCTGAAGTAATTTTGAATGTTTTGACTTTTTTTTTTCTCTTGCATTTGGTTACCCACAGTTGATTTCATCTGTTACAGAGCAAAGGCAATTTCAGATGCTTCACAATTACAGTTTCAAATTGTTTCCTTTTATATACCAAATACTCTCTTTTTTCCATTCCCTTTTTCCATTCCCATTTCTTCCATCAGAGAAGTCCTCCTTTCTATTAGAGGAAAATAATTGTTCATGTAACTAGAAAAATAAACTCAAGCAATTTCAAAATATTCTGCAATTGAGATTAAAATTCTGTTTAATTGATCATTGCAGTCACTCAATGGATATTCATTGGAGTGAATACAAAAATGGGTCATGGATTTATCTGAATTGATTCATATACAGGTGTGGTAGGTTGAGAGAAGGCCCAGCCTCAAATGGTCACAACAGGTGTGTGCATATTACCATTAAAAAATAGAGAGAGTTAATATATTTCTGCATTTATGGGTCTGGAGTGAAACTGCTTTGTTCACACCACCAAAAAAAACCCACAACAAAACAGCAATGCCCTTGCATGGAATTCACATATCATCAATGACTGAAATCCTCAAAGCTGTGGCAAATGAAGCTTCAAAACCACGTTAAAAAAATATGTCTTAAATTACAGTGCTGATAAATGTAATCTAAAGCCAGGTCTGATAACCTGGCACTTCACTTCAAACTGCCATTGTAATGAATTTTGAAATAGAATCAATAGTATTGACTTTGAGGTCATTTTCATAGGTTAGGGATGGTTAACTGAAAGTTGGAGGGAAAAAATGCTTTATCATTTTGAAGTTGGTTTTATTATGAATTTGCTCACATTTTGAAGCTTCCATTTGCTAGCAAACCCCTAATACAGACCACCGTTTGCTAGCTGAAAGTGGTAGGCCAGGAAAAAATAGCAGTTAATAATAAATTTTTGTGCTATTCTACAGCACAAAAACTCCTCTCTGCCTGATATTTGCCATAAAGGTCTGAATAAGCATTTCCAGTCCTCAGAGAAATACAGGTTGAATTAGGTTAAAGACAAAGAGTGAGTAAAAGCTTAGTTCTGTTTTATCTAAGCTGGATCTAGCTCTTCTCATACCTGCACTCTGTTTTTCACTCAGGGGCAGACTGCCACAGCCCTTTTTAATCTTTCCTGCTGGTTATAGCACCCTTATGCAATACGAAGGAAGAAAATACACTGCAGAGCTTCACACTTGCATTGGAAAGTCCACCCTCATGCTCAGGTCTAAAATGCCAGCTACTGAGCTGCTGCTTCTAAAACATTTTTCTGCTTCTGAAACATTTTTCCTTGTAAGTATCCCATCCATTTCTGAATAAAAGCATTCCAGGCTGCAACTGCAGCCTTAGGAAAAAATCTGAAAAACAGATTCTGCATATCTGAGTTGAAAACTGGGCAATGGGATGAGTTCTGCTCTCAGCTTTGCTTGATTCAGGTCAGGGTTGCTTGGCTGTGTATGAAAGGATGATTAAAGCGCACCAGTGCAGAGGGCAGGAGGGAAGGAAACACAGGTGAGCTACAGCTGTTTCCTGTGCTGGTGCTGGGACAGTGCCCTGTATGTGTCCCTTGCAGGGCAAATTATAGATTAATAACTTCTTCAACCATCCAGTGAAACTATTTGTTATTTCCTTTTTTCCCACTCTCTAAGCAAACATAACATGGCTGACAAAATTCTGTGCTTTGCTCCAGTCTCTAATCCTTCAGGAAGAGACCTCAGAGGGGTAGAAACATTAGTTTGCAGGTAATTTCTTTTATCTGTGGCTGTAGAAACAAAAACACAAGACACTAATCACTCTAAACACCATTATTGCATACAAAACATGAAAAGAGAAACAGTCTTTGAGAAGCTCTGCCTAGAGAAGTGGATGCCTACATCAACCATTGTGGTTATTTACATCAAAAAAATCCAAACACCTCAGCAGACCAACAGAATTGCATTGGAAACACAACTGTGAAAACAGTTCTGTTTCTGTCGTGTTTTGGCTTGTCTGGCACTTGTTTTGTTTTAATTCAGTAGATCCTTACTACATATCCCCACCTGTAGTTCCAATCAGCAGTTACAAATACTGCAATTAGCTGCTGTGGAAATGATTATGTTGTCACAAACAGAGGATTAAAACTTCATATGAGGAAAAGTCCTCAAAACCAGATGAAAGCTTAAGGGAAAAAGAAAAAGGAAAAAAAAGATCTGGGTCTCATGCTAAGATTCTTAATAACAAAATAGAAAACCAATAGTAGCAAAGAGGGAAACCGGGAAAATATTACTGTTTGCCTTTAATGCAATTTCCCCCAAAAGATTATTAAAATCCATTGATTGTGAAATGTCTGTTCTCAGGGAAAGATTTAAACTGATTAAAATGCACAGTGTATTGGGGATTAAACCTTTATCCCCTGACAAAGTTTGTCTCAATGGAAACTTGAATGACTGGATTCTGAAATTCTAAGAAAAGGGTTCGCTTTGAATAGGAAAAGTGTTTAATTTTATCAACACCAATGCCAGAAATTTAAAGACTACTCTTCTCTAAAAGGAATGGCCTCCACATGTTTCTTGATTTGAGCCTTATTTGGTAGGGCTAACAGCCCTATATATTGGTGCAATAGTCTATGTCCTGTCATGCTATCAGGTGTAGCTCTCAGCTACAGCCCATATCATGACCCCTCACTAGCAGTTCTGAAGAGAATAAGCCATTCTCCTGTCAAAGTGAAATTTCAGTCATTCCTGAAAGATATTCTGATGAAATTTACAGTGAGAATCATTCTGACTCTATGAAATACATTTTCTGAAACTTTTCATTTTCAAGGCAGATTGATCTTTTACTTAGGTCAATGAAATTCCATTGAAAAATTAGCAGAAATGCAGGAAACTCATTTGTTCTTCTTGTTTAATGCCTGCCATACTAGCAAAGGTGATTGTTATCTCTTGGAGACACTTAAAAACAGAATGGCTGGTTCAATAAAGCATTATGCACTCTGAGATTTGAAGATGATACTGTGTTAGGCACACCTTGATAACAGTGTACATTCTTTCTTTTAAGGTCCCTCAGGTAGCATTGTGCCCCTGTACTCAGAACTGGTTAGGCTACACCTTGAGTACTGTGTCCAGTTCTGGGCCCCTCAGTGTAAGAAGGACATTGAGACTCTTGAACATGTCCAGAGAAGGGCAAAAAGGCTGGTGAGAGGCCTCAAGCACAAGCCCTATGAGGAGAGGCTGAGGAAGCTGGGATTGTTTAGCCTGGAGAAGAGGAGGCTCAGGGGAGACCTTACTGCTGTCTACAACTACCTGAAGGGAGGTTGTAGCCAGGAGGGGGTTGGTCTCTTCTTCCAGGCAATCAGCATCAGAACAAGAGGACACAGTCTCAAATTGCACCAGGGGAGGTTTAGGCTGGAGGTGAGGAGAAAGTTCTTCACAGAAAGAGTTGTTCGGCATTGGAATGTGCTGCCCAGGGAGGTGGTGGAGTCACTGTCCCTGGAGGTGTTCAAGAGGGGATTGGACATGGCACTTGGTGCCATGGTTTAGTAGTCATGAGGTCTTAGGTGACAGGTTGGAGTGGATGATCTTTGTGGTCTTTTCCAACCTTATTGATTCTATGATCTTATGTTTAATTCTGGCCCTCGGTGTACATATATAGCCTCTGATGAGACAGGGCATATTTATCAGATCAAGATGGACAATAAGTATTTCCAGTCTCTTGATCTATTAAATTGTTGCAAAATGCTGTATGAAAGAACCATGCTTTGTCAGGACAGCATATTAAGATTTGATTAATTTTTTTTCAATAAAGGAAATAAATTGTGTCTGTCCACTTTCATTCAATACTGATCATCTTTAAATTGCAGAGATTACAATACAAAATTGAATACAGATATTTTCCTGGCCAAGTTCTCACTATGTATTTGAGCATAGTGACATATAATATTTCTTGATACATAAGCAGAAGTTTTCACTGTTTTCTACTAGCTTAAAGCAACACACAGAATCACAGAACATTAAGGATTGGAAGGGACCTCAAAAGACCACCCAGTCCAACCCCTCTGCCAGGGCAGGATCACCTAGAGTAGGTTGGCTAGGAACACATCCAGGAGGGTTTTGAATGTCTCTAGTGTTTTGTCACCCTCACAGTGAAAAAGTTTTTCCTCATGTTCCCGTGGAACCTATTATGCCCCAGCTTGAACCTGTTGCCCCTTGTCCTATCATTGGACATCTCTGAGAAGAGCCTGGGTCCACCCTGCTGACACTCAGCCTTCACATATATATAAATATGAATGAGGTGACCTCTCAGTCTCCTCTTCTCCAAGCTAAAGAGTCCCAGCTCCCTCAACCTTTCCTCATAAGGGAGATGTTCCACTGCCTTCATCATCTTTGTGGCTCTGCACTGGGCTTTTTCAAGCAGTTCCCTGAGGTCCTTCTTGAACTGACGGGCCCAGAACTGGACACAATATTCCAGGTGTGGGCTTACTAGAGCAGAGTAGAAGGGCAGGTGAACCTCTCTCAACCTACTAAACCACTCCCCTTCTAATACCCACACACTTTGAAGGAATTCTCAATTATCTTTTATTACTTTTATTGTGCTTTAGCCTCTTCTACATAAGTATTTCAGATTATTTAAATTCTGTGTTTGTTGTTCATATCTTTGAGCCCCTGGGTGGGTATACTTCTAACTTAACAACATGCTCATTTTTCCTGATACTGTTCAAATTTTGTCTTCTAGGATATTATTTCCATGTGTTTGTAGTTTGCACATGCATTTGAAAGGAAAAGAGTCATTATAAACAGCAAGATTTATTTGTTCAGTCATATATGTGCTTTTCACCAGCCATTTCTGACTGGATGAGTTTAGGAGCACTCTTTTTGCTGCCTGCTAAAGTTAATCTCAAAATGAATTAATGCTTCGCTGAAATTATTGCCCATTGTGTCTATGAAAACCTATCTGAACTCATTGCATTAAGTACTTAGGTACCTTGAATATATTTTGGTATTGTTTGCATACTCTTTTTGTAAAATCTTAGCACTTCCTCCCACTGTTCCATATTGCAAAACTGGCTTTTCAGCCTTCAGTGCAATGCTCAAGGCTTATATTTTTCCATATTGCTTACAAAAACAAAAACAAACAAAAAAACCCCACCAACAAACAAACAAAAAAACCCACCAAAACCCACCAAGTCTCTTCATCATTAATTCACAGAATCAAGGTTGGAAAAGACCTTTGAGATCATCAAGTCCAACCTATCATCCAACACTGTCTAATCAACTAAACCATGGCACCAAGTGCCTTATCAGATCTTTCCCTACTCAAATTTGCATCTGCTGCCCATGCACCAGGACCAGAAAACCAATCATGGTAGAGCAGTGCAGCTCTCCTGCTGGAAGAACTCTCTTTTCTTTTTACTGTTCTTTGTAACTCCTGCTCTTGTGCCTGGAGAACAAAGGGTTTCCATTTCATACTCAGATTGTCTCCATGCTCACACAGGAGAGACCACAGGGTTCATTGTGGAATGGACTGTTCCTGCTTAGCTGTAGGAGAGTTCAACTCTGCCAGCTAAATCCATTGGCTCCTCTTCAGCCCAAGAAGTGTCTTGGCTTCACAAAGCCTGCTCTCAGAAGCAAGCCCCCTCCCCCACACACAGATGGGTGGGAAAACAACCCCCAAAAAAAACCTCAGGGCTGAGATCAAGAGTTTGCTGAGATGATAACACTATGCAATTACCTTAGCAGAAGGTGTGGGGGGTTTTTTGTTTATTGAACTTAACATTGGCCTATCAAAATCATGCCTGGGTTTGTCAATAAATTATCTTCCAACCTTGGTGATACTGTGATACTGTGATCTAATATCCAAGAGGAGTGGAACATCCTGAAAGTAGCCATATTAAGCATCTAGCAATCACTGAAAGTCAGTAATTCCTATTTGGATATTATTTTAATCTCCATTCTTTCTCAACAACACAGGTTTCACAGTCTGCCCCTTTTCCACCCCTCCCACCTCATTTTCCCCCTTTTTCACCTCAAACCCAGAGCACCTGGGCTCTGATGGAGTCTCCTCCCACCCCAGGTGTGGCCCTCCCCACCCACTCCCCTTTTTAATCCCCCCCAGGAAAGGCGGAGGCCCCAAGCTGAGCCCATCTGGGCTGAGGATCCTCCTCTCATCGCTGGTGAGTGCCCATGGTGCACACTGGGTGATGGTGGTGGTGACAACAAAGGCCGGGGGGCCTGGTGGCCCCCCGGTCAGGTAGGGTAATGATTGATGATTACTCCAATATCTTCTGAGTTCTGGCTGGGCCTCCTTGCTGGGGCTGAGCTCCTCTGTGTTTAAGAAATATGAGGATATGGCACTTTGGGATGTGGTTTAGTGGCCTTAGGTTGATGGTTGGACTCAATGGCTTTAGATGTCTTTTCCAAATAAAGCAATTCTGTGACTATGATTTGTTAAAGCTTTGTAAGGACACTGTTAGTTACTTAAGGACATGGGTTCATGTTAAGAATGGAAACTACCCAAGAACATCTTACTGTGTTTTGTAACTGGGTGACTCTTCCTGGACATGCTTAGTTATTTTTATCTGTTTTTTAAATGTAATTGTTGTCCTGAGCTTTTATGTTTGTTACCATCAATGTAAGGTTCCTATAGAATGCAGGAATCATCAAATATTTCTACAAGTTTTACAGTCAGTCTATTCTGCTGAGTTAAGTGGAAGCTATTAAACACGTCAAGAGCTTCAGAGCTAGCTATTGTTACAAAGAAGTCTAACTTCTGAATCTCTGCCTTTTGCTGACATCCATTGCTAGCAAAGGCAGTGTGAAGTGCTGTTTAAAACTCTTCCGTTTCCTGGGAGTTTAAACTCTCATACAGCTTTTAACTGCCCATTTTTCCACTGCAGGTATTTTCTTTGTTGCTCCTTTTCCTCTGGTAGCATGCAATAGTTATTGATCATCCTTTGCCAAAGTGCTGGTTTGCACCACAGCTGCTTCTCACTGCCTGTGTTGTTCTTACTGCTTTCTCTCTACCTGAAAGGAGATTCTAGCAAGGTGGGGACAGTCTCTTATCCCAATTAACAAGTGATATGATGAGAAGAAACAGCCTCAAGTTGCTCCAGGGAAGATTTAGTTTGGACATCTCAAAAAATTCTTCACCAAAAAGGTGGTCAATGCCTAGAAAAGGCTACCTAGGGAAATGGTGGAGTCACCATCCCTGGAGAGACTTACAATGTATGTAAACATGTTGGTTAGGGACTAGTTTAGTGGTGGGCTTGGCAGTGTTGAGTTCAAGAGTGTGCTTGATGCTCCTAAGGTCTTCTCCAACCCAAATGATTCTATGACTTGTTCAAACAAACTGGGCAAGCCTGGCAGCAGCTGAAGTGTGGACACTTCTTCCCACCTCCACCTAAAAGCATATGAAGAGTCATTTTTGGTTTGACCTGGTCCTTTTAGCCATGTTGCCATCTCCCAGAGAGAACAAAAGTAAAGACCTCTCAAGTGTGTAAGAGCAGAGTTAGCATGTACTTTTCCCTAAAGCATTGTCTACCAACCAAACTCTTCTGCAGCTGAAGTAATTCCTGAGCCTGACATGGCTTCTATAAATTTAAAAATTCCCTAAGCATTTGCTTGTAATGGCCTGCAGCAGCTTTCTTTAGGATCCATGTAAACTTAAATAATTGCAAGCAGTACCACAACTAAGCTCCACATCACAGACTGCTCATCTCACCTATATGTTGGCTCTTTTTGACCCCTTCCTCCCCTGATCTCCTGTAATGGAAGACACAGTGAATGACTACCCAATTCCACTCCCTAACAACTCAGATCTGCAATTTTCTTACACCTGTACCTGTTCATCTATTTTTCAAGTGAAATAATACTTTTTTTTTTTTAGGAATTTTTCTGATGTATGTTGGGTTTTGATCATTCTTCTTGCCTCTTCTCAGGCTATTTTTCACTGTATACTTTCTGAGATAGAGAGGACCAGAACAGCACACTTATTGCTGTGTAACCAGTGACTGTCCTTGTGGTCACTTCTCAAATTTCTGCCTTTTCCATTTATCAAACAAGGCTCCCAAACAACCCATCTCAGACTAGCAGAGTTGGTCAACTCATACAAGCACATCACTGCACCCAGAGTCAGATTTAATGAGCAGTGCAATTCTGCTGACTAAAACCTGTAGAAGAAACCTCAGGAGGAAGTAAGATAATCAAAGCAAACTGATTTTAAACTTGGGGTGTTTAAAAACTTTGCCATTCACCTTACAACTGATTAACTCATCAGCTCTTTGTGATCTCTGACACAGAGTTGTATAGAATCATTAAGGCTGAAAGACCTCTAAGATCATCAGGTCCAACCATCAACCCAACATTATCATGCATAGTAAAGCAAAGTAGCAAATCCTCAAGCCCAGGCAGAAAAATGTGAGGGCCTAAGAAACAACACCAGCATCAGCAAAGGAGGAGATATCACAACCTTTGCCAGTAATATGCACCCACTCTGAGTTCAGGTATGAATAGGACTCCTCAATGTATTCATATCCTCATGTCACCCAAAACCACAATGCATTTGCAGCACCAGTGTCAATCTTCTAGCAATTCTCCTTTCCCTCTGTCTCTGCTTCTTTGTGTTCTCACTAGTTTTCTTCCTGCACCTCAGGGATTTTTTTGCTGCTTCTTTGAAGACTATTAATGCCTGGAAGAGTTAATTGCTTTTGGATTTGCATGGAGCCTTTCCTGAGAAGTGAGACTGATTGCACTAGAGTCCATGGTGGACTCAATCTCTCTGCTGTACTGTTTATGATAATGTGTCTATACTGTATTAATCTCTTTGAGGAAAACCATTGTAAAAAAGATTCTTGCTTGCTTCTGTTTCAGTAAAACTATAACACTGTCAGACATTCAAAGACAAATAGTCAATATTTACTGTAATGTTCAGCAGCATCACTAAGCTACAGCAGTAAAATTACATGGGAAGCCATCTGAAGATACTGTCAATCAGAGATTTGGAGAATATAAAATTACTGTAATTATTTGCTCTCGCATTTGAAAGTATCAATTTCCTTTAGCAAGCTGGCATGGTCTCATTTTATTGATGGTTATTTGATGTTAACATAGAGTTAACTTTCTTAATCTTCAATTAGCATTTTTCTCAAAGCAAAAACTGCCCCAAGACTTCTGAACAAACATAACATTTCACTATTTACACATAATTCAGAAATTGGTCTCATGCTTGTGGAATTCCGAGACTCCAAGGATGCCACAGGTAGCTATGGTTTAGTAACCTCTTTGCACTTCTTTTAACCTCTGTGGATCTTCCTCATCTGCAAGCTGCCTTAGCATTCTCTTTGACAAAGTCTATTAATTGTGATATATCCTTTGAAATTAAATTTGCTCCCTCCCTAAGCTCTTTTCTGCTGTAGCCTGTTCATCTATACATGACACTGTCCCTAGAAGTGCATTCTGTAGCACGTTTCACAGAGGTTTCAAAATACCTCATAAATATTAAATTACAAGTTAATCTCAAACACTTGGGAAAACTGAAGAGTGTTTATGAGCAACCCTTTCCCCCAAATTCTGCTTCAGAAAACTAAATATGATGTAGCAGACCACAGGAGAACAGCTTCAAATGTAAACTAAATCATCCTGCCTTCTGAATATAGCTGTAAGAGGAATGTAAATCAACAGTACATTAAAACTGATGTTTTCCCTGATGTAGGATCCTTATGAGACCTTGGGTGATTAAACATCTTGACTTGGAGCCTTTATTCCAGAAGTCAGTGCTTGTTAGAGATATATCAGGTGACAGGCTCAGTCTTGAACAAAGAGTGGTAACTGCACAGCAGCCAACAAAGTCTCTAGCAGCATTTTGGGTTTCCTTGGAGTTTGCCAGTCAAGCACTCAACCTGCCTACCAAAGCATGTAAAATCGAGGGAGATCAGAGCATGAGATGGTATTGCTGGAGGCTATAAAGAGAGGGCTTTATTTTTGTCATGTCTTTGAAAGGTTTCTCAAAATGCAGGTCTGTCAGAGGCTTTGTCCTGCAGTTTGTGGCTATCGAATATGAAAACCAAAAATACATCTGAGATTGCAGCTGTCTTCAAATTCTTGATTTATTTTTCAATGGAAAAATATCAGACAAAGTTGTTCAACATCTGGGCCTGTTATCCTTGTCATTTCCATATCACTTTGGAAATCCCACATAACTTTAGATTTTAATTTAATGAGAACAAAAGTCCCATTATATATAGAAGGCTACTAATAGCTCACTGGCAGAGCCCCAGTTAAGCAGTTTAGGTCATGGATTCTTTCTAGTACCAAGACCCATCCAGGATCTTTCTTATCTGTTGTTAATTAATATCATTCCTCCCTCATTTCCAGCTCCCACCACTTTGTGTTTCTGTGATTGCTGTCCCATGGGAGATGGAAAAGCTAAACACTGTATAAAACCAACCATGCAGTTTACTCTTTTCTGGGCATTTTCAGATAAGACACTTGCTCCACAGTATGTTTTGTGAAGTTTTTTTAAATAACTGGAAGAAGACATTGGCAAAAAAAACTAGTAGAATAAGAGGACCAAAATGCCATTTCCTCTAAGACATGCTGCTTTTGCACGATCTGACTTCATCGGAGAGCTATCAAAATGCCTGCTTTATTAAAAGTCAGAATATCCATGGAATAACAGCCTGAGAATGTTATGGTATATTAAGACAGCATATGAAACAGCTCTCATTTACATGCAGATCTTCTTACACTTCCTACGTGTTACTGACGATAAGGTTTGATACAGTTTGTCTCCTGCCATTCCCTGCTGAAATCATCACACGCTCGCTACCACTGCCTCTTAAGGCCAAGGAACAGTTTTGATATGTCAAGATAAGCATGCCATAATTGAGGTGGTTGCCCAAAAGATTGAATCTCTTTAATGTTCCAGCTGGCTGAATAATTTTAACAAAATAAGTTTTGTTCTGAAGGTTTTTGCACTTCTTAACTAAGACTAACTGAAAAGTGATATGAAGACTTCATTGTTGGTTTTATTTTATCCACATCCACCTGTGAGGTGCTGTGGTGGTTTAACAAGCAGACAGTTTGCTCTATTGCTCCAAAAGTGGTAAAAGAACAACACTCTCGTGAATGGATGGGGTAGTAATGGACATTTTAAATGGAAAGCCTATTTGCAAGCTACAGCGCTCCAGTTACATAGTGGTGAGCATAGTAAATCATATAAAATACAAAGAAATCCACAGTTTAGGCTTAACATACAACTGCCTTTACACCAGGCCAACCAATACAGACCAAAATCCCACTGCTCTTCCTTCCCCCTCCTGGGGTTTGCCATAAGCCCCAAGGCTCTTCCCACCACCCCCTGCTCCCTCTCCCCCTCCCCCCCAGGCAAAAATTGCCTGGAAAAGTTTGCCAGGCAGGCTTTGAAGGACACGAATACAACTGGTCTGTCCTTGAAGGCTGCAGCCAAGCCAGGAGCCATCCTTCTCCTCCACACTAAAGGTAGCTCACTGCATCCAGGGAGAAGAGATGGAAGAAAAGAGAGAATAATTTTGCAGTCAGATTTATGGGAGGAAATACACTATTTCCTGTGTCCACCCACTGGGTTGGACAGTGTAGACACTGGAGGTCTCAACTTTGTGGTGTTTCTTAAAGGTAACCAGACTGAACTGCTACAGGTGCTCAAATGAGGGAAAGAAGATACAGAGTAAGGGTATGTTTCAGGGGCATAGTTGTAGGAATAATAATGAGACTTTATCCCAAAGAAAGGGCTCAGCCTGGCAGACATAAAAATTTACTATTTGCATGAAATACTAAGGATATTATTATTAGGAAAGCTTATTGCTCGCTTGTTAAAAGAGAAGTGACACTAGAGTCACTGGAATATGAACAAGTAAAAAGGTCACTTGGTGTTATGTGTCACACCTTAACTGTAAATTGTGGATTTTTCGTTTGTTTTAAATTTTTTATGAAGCAGATAAGGCTTTCCCCTCAGCACATCCATGAACTCATTCACATTTAGGTTAGACCATACTTTTATAAACAGGGATGTTTTATATGTAGTCTACCCGCACATTTCTCTTTCTTCAGAGAAAAATAAGCAAAGAGCAGGGACAATTTTTCTCCAAGTAAGCATGGGGGCAGGTAGGGTTGTTTGCTGAAGTTTAAATCTCTACTTGCATTATGAGACTGCTACATCTGTAGCGTTTTGGGATTTCTCAGCTTTATCAGCAGTAATTTATAGCAGCTCAGTGTATAATCTCTCTCTTTCCTACATCCTATTTTAAAGTGTCCTTTTGCTTCTTCTCCTCTATTCTTCTTGCCCATAGTAGCATCAAAGTATTTGAAGATGATGAAGTGGAATGTTTGATCTTTTTGTAGTGTTTCTGCCTGGATACAGTGCATTATCTTGTGTGCCAGTAGATAATACCTGGGGAAAAAAATAAAAAAGACCCTGAAAATATAAAAATAATCATATATGAAAGGATTTCATTTTGCCTCATCACTTCTGAACAAACTTAAACAGCTGCTGACAGCTCAAGAAAACTTTGAAAAATGTTCTTCTTAGAAACTACCATAATGTATCATATTTTCTATATATTTCATTTCTCTTTTCCTTTCTTCCTGAAGACATTTGCATGAGAATGAGTCCATCCTTTCCAGTATTTCGCTGACTTTGGCAGTCCATGCTGTACATATCTGACTCAGGCTGCTTGGATAAAGTAGAACTTGTTGTCTTTTGAACACTTGCAAAGCTTCTGAATAGTCAGAGGTCAGGGACAAGGAAGTTTATGTCTTGTTCTTGCAAGTTAGTGAAGTGCAGAGGCCATTGCCATTCCCAAAAGTAGAATTACAGTTATGAAGTAGACCTGGCTATCTGGACTTTTCACAGTTTGATGGAGGCAAGATCTTACTAAGTACTTGTGGGGCTCACTTCTGTAAAGCATGCTCTCTGAGCCCTCAGGCTAACGCAGAAAGCATTTACTTCCCAACTTAATTCCAAGCATGCTGATTAGCTCTTGTAGATCTGGGCCAAACACACTTGTCTCATGCAAGACTGAGCACTGCCTGTATTAATAAAACAAAGTGAACTTCCCACTGTCAAGTGTTGAAATCTCTGACATGGATGGGGGTTTTTTACCCTGATTTCATTTGTTTGTACCTCTCTATGCTTTTGGGTTGATAACCAAAAGGACTGAGAAACCTTAAGAAAGGCTGCTCCCTTGTGGTTTTTCTAGCCAGGCAAGAATGAGGACTTTTTGTAAAATCTGATACTGAGTGAGTTTTCAGTTCAAGTTGTTAATCCCAGGAAAAAAGCATTGATGGTAAAAGCATTATAGAAGTCAGTAGTCCTCACCACGCTCCCAGGTGTTCAAATACTTTAGTAGTTCTCCCAGGATTAAAACCTTGCAGAAGCAATTAAGCCAGCTATCTGAACTGTGCAGCATCTGCTCATGCAAAATTGAACCTCTGAACCTTATAAAGTTTGTCATGTCCAGGGACAACCTTCACTGTGATTCAGAAAATGATTGGTGGAAAGCAATTCCCAGGCTTTGGTCCAGGCCACATGAAGGGTGAATACAGACCATTGCTGTACAGCTGGCAAATCAGGACTCCTCTCCCAGGACACACCAGGGCACATTCATGATTTTATGTTACTGGGCAGAGAGTCAGGCTGAAAGGTGTAGTAAAATGGAGGCTAGAAACATCTACAGAAATAGAACAACTCTCCTATGAGAGCTGGAATGCCTCTCCTACAAAAAGGATGAGAGAGCTGAGATTGTTCAGACTGGAGAAGAGAAGGCTATGAAGGAGACTTGGATGCAGTCTTTCAGTATTTATAACGGGGTCTACCAGAAAGATGAGGATAGACCTTTTTATTAGCAAGGCCTGTTGCAACAGGACAAGAGGTGATGGCTTTAAACTAAAAGACAGGAAAAACAGACTAAGTAGAAGGAAGCCATTTTTTATTGTAAGGGTGGTGAAACACTGATCCAGGTTGCCCTGAGGGGTGGTAGATGTTCCATCACTGGAAATATTCCAAGTTCAGGAGGCCCTCAGCAACCTCCTCTAGGTGAAGGTGTCCCAGCTCACTGGGAAGGGAGGTTGAAGTAGAGACCTTTAGAAGTCCCTTCTAAACCAAATCATTCTAAGATTCTGTATTTTAGAATTCTATGATTTGATGAATTTATGATTCAGTGATTCTACAAAATAATTCCAAAGACTGAGAGGTAAAGCTGCTACTCTGAAGAAAAGGAGCAACAAAACCAGGAAAGCTATTGAATGCTCTGAAATTGCCAATGTTTTTGATTAATGTCCTAGACTCACAGAAATTCATTTGGCAAACTATGCTTTCCGTATATAATGCCAAAACAATGACATTTATCCATTCACATCTACAAACTAAGTTGGGTAGACTGTGTGAATGCGTGTAAAAACTAATAAGCATACCTGAATTAAATAAACAGTTGGAAACTGCAGGCTTGGGGACTTTGTAATACCATATGGAGTCTTTCAGATGCAAATTACCAGCCAAAATTCAGCCTGGGTCAGTAGTAACCCAAATTGTTGCATTCTAATAATTGTTCAGTGGCCTATATGAAATTAGGTGATTGACATGTCTACAAATTACAAACACAATTGCTGTTAATAGAGCCTCTCAGGGAGACTGGAAATTGCATAGGCTTGGAGAATGAACTGCCAATTCATCCTCAAGGTGAACTCTTCATGTCAGGAAGAGGCACCTGGGGGAGCTGTGCAGTGCTACTTTGCATGCCCAGACTGTTCTGATTAATTATTATCATTTATTATTTGTACAGTCCTCTATTTCAGTATCACCTTTAGGCTGAAATCTTAGATCATCCACTTACCAGGACTGACAAACACACAGCTCCAGTATCAAATCATTTACACATAGAAGGCCATCTATAAACTGCTTTGGAAAGCCAGCCAGATCCCTGAGTATGAAACAAGGTGGGATGACTAGGAGATATGAGAAGAAAGTTTAAGGACTGCCTGAACTTTAAAGCAAGGTCATATCAAGGAATTAATTTTCCACTGTGGCAGTCTGCTACTTTTCTTGAGCTCTAGTAGGCACCTAAATAAATATAAGATACTCCATAATGCATCCATTATCTCTACAGGTTGCTTTCTATCATGGAAAAGACTATTTGGGGGAAGGAAATTAATTGTTTTTAATTTCAGGTTAGCCTGGTAGGAAGAAAGGGAAAGAGATTTTCAATGTACATGATCACATGTATGGTTAGGAACATTTTACATATCAATAGAAAGATTTTTAAAGCTGTGCTTAATTTGGATTGCAACAGGAATTTCATTGACACAGTAAATGCTGTCGGGTTTTCATGTGGATTAAGAACACTGTTATCAACTATTTCTTTTTTTCCTTTTAGTTTTCTTCATGTCTAAAAGCACCTTCAAACACTGCAAAGGAATCGCTTCTGTACCTCTGCTGTACAAATCCTTGTGAAAAAAAACAAAAGTCCTGTATTAGCATCACAGTTATAAAGTCCCTCACAAATCTGATCAAATATTTGCAAAGATAATTTTATCTAGAAGGTGGTGCTGGGCCAGAAACAGCTGTTGTGGGACAGATATTAACTCCCTTATTTCACAAGAGTGTTCCTATTGGTTCACACCATCCTGCAGCTTTAGCTCCCTTAGCTCTTTTGTCAGCTCTGCCCCAGGGAATATAATCATTATCGGTATGAAACAAAGCAAGAAAAGAGATGGAGAAGCTGGGGTTTATTTGTTCCTCAGAGCTATCACTGTGGTGAGATGATGCAGAAGCAAAAATTAACCTCAGTCCTGGCAGAGCACTGGGTATTTCTGCAACATTACATCTACCAGCATCTTAAAAATACCTTACATATCTAGAGGAGATGGAAATTCTTAGATGGGTGGAAGGTGAGTGCCCACACTGGAGCTGGCACAATATGAGAGCCACTCTTCCCCAAGAACTGATGGCATTTACTAAAAAGCAGTCAGGACTTAATATTTGCCTCTCAGTGGGACAAGATTGCCTAAATAATGGTGAAATTGTGCTGGTCAAAGGTAGCATGATGCATGCTGAGACACTTGTCACATTCTACTTTGCACTAAAACACAAAGCTCAAACCAGCTCATCTCTGTCTACACCAGGCAGTGCTGTTACAAACACCTTCAAATGCATGTGGCTTTTTTATTGAACACTGCCTTATTCAATAACATAATGATTTATACTAAATATTTCTTCCTTGTGTATGTGTGTGCATTTTTGCTATCACTCCTCTTTTATTCTTTTGTGCAGTTTGGAAAAGAAACTCAGAAACTCTGCAGGATGGCTTTGCTGTCCTGTTAGTTTATTCTCTCAACTTTCACTGGTCCTGCTGTCTTCCTTTCTGACAGGTTAACTAGCCTTCTATGCAGAACTGTATAAATTAAAATTTCATTTCTCAAGCTTCCCCCTGTGGGACCAGTCTATTGTATTTGTGTGAAATAGAATCAGAGTTTAGCTTAAAAAAATTAAACACCTCATAGACTATGCTAAAATGATCACAGTATAACTAAGGTTGGAAGAGATCCCAAGGATCATCAAGTCCAACCTGTCTCGACAGACCTCACGACTAGACCATGGCACCAAGTGCCACGTCCAATCTCCCTTTGAACACCTCCAGGGATGGCGACTCTACCACCTCCCTGGGCAGCACATTCCAATGACGAATGACTTGCTCAGTGTGATCGTTTGAGGCTGTGCCTTTAAGGAAGGGGCACACTGGCTAAATGTTTATAAAATATTTTGGTATTCTAAACGAATTTCATTGGCTAAGTAAGGGGGGAGGTGAGATTTGACCCAGTGCGGCTGGGACTTTCTCTCAGTTTCTCTTCCTTGGCTGTCCCTTTCAGCTGGACTGCTTCTGGGCTTCTTGCCAAGAGATAAGAACTAACTAACCCCTATACTAGGCCTCTGGTTTTTTTCTGTCCTGCTAACCACCCTTGTCTCCTTTTCTACCTCTTTGGGGGGAAAAGGGAGGTAGGGGGGTGAAGGGGGTGCAGGGGGAAGCCCCTCTGTGGGGGGTCTGGTTTCTGGTTGAGTTCATTTGCTGTATATTCCTGTATATATTGTAAAATCCCTGTATTTGTGGTGTTACATGTAATCTGCTTCCTATACGTGCTTGTAAATACATAGTCTGCTTTTCTAATTACTGAGTTAGCTGCGGTTTCTTTCTCAGTGGGGGAGGGAAAGCGGAGCCTTTCCTTTCAACCCACCACACTCAGTGAAGAACTTTCTCCTCACTTCGAGTCTAAACCTCCCCTGGATGCTACCATTCACAATTCTACAACAGAATTGTTAGGCAGAAAATCACAATTAGTGACAAAAGATATGTTCCTCTGGAGGTATGCTAATCATCCCATATTTCTGCTGAAAGTAGCACAAGACAAAATGTTTGGCTTTCACACCTTTGTTTTTGATAAATATAAAACACTGTGGTTCAGATATGTGGGACTGGGAAGGGAGGGGCACCAAGGTTGAGACCATCAGTAAAAATTGAATCTATTTCCTTTTTACCACCCATAAAATGATACTTAGGGAAAGAGGAAATTTTTCCCCCCTTTCAAAACTGTTTGTCAAATATCTTCTTCACATCTTGTTATAGCAAATTTGTCATGAAAGGTATATCTTCTACATATATGGCTGCCATATATAGGTCCCTATTCAGAAAGGTGCATAAATGTGTATATGTCAAGGGCCTTTTACCTTGCTTAAAGTAAAGCATAGTTAGAATCACCGAACTGTAGAATCATAGCATTGTCAGGGTTGGAAGGGACCTCAGGGAATATCTAGTTCCAAACCCCATGCCATGGGTAGGGACACCTCACACTAGATCAGGTTGTGCAAAAGCCACACCCAGGCTGCCCTTAAAACCTCCAGGGATGGGGCTTCTACCACCTCCCTGGGCAACCTGTTCCAGTGTCTCAGCACCCTTATGGTGAAGACCTTCTTCCTGACATTCAATCTGAAACTACCCGCTTCTAGTTTTGCTCCATTCCCACTACCTGAGATCCTAAACAGTCCCTCACCAGCTTTCTTGTAGGCCCCCTTAAGATACTGGAAGGCCACAATAAGCTCTCCTTGGAGCCCTCTCTTCTCCAGACTGAATAGCCCCAACTCTTTCAGTTATAGTGGTCAACCAAGTTTTGACATTCATCCAAGCCTTGACTTTGAGTAGCGCTCTTAACATGTTTTTACTCTGTTTTGGAGATTTTCTCCAGGAGCAGGCATGCTTTTGAGAAAAATAGGCAACACAGAAATTGTAAGATCTAACACAGTACATCCAATTCTTTGTACCTTAAGTCCTTCAAAAATATTTCCAAGCACAAGTTTTGTAGAAGGTCTGTTATGTTCTGTTAACTTCCTGCTCTCAGACTTTGTATGTGCTGAAATGTACTTTAAGAGAGTGTACGAAGGGCACTTTTCTTTAGCTGTGCTGAAAAACTTTTTGCCCTCAATAAAATAATGTCAGTAACAAAAGTCTTTACAATGGCACCACACACACTAAATAAATAAATAAATACAGCCCCTAACATATTTTCCCTTTCATTTACTTTTCTTTTAGATGCCTGCTACCAAAGGCAGTGCTTATTATGTTTCTCTCTGACAAGAGAAAAATATAACATAAACCTGGAAATTTCAGGTTTGATTTTATTACAGTCTTATAGTTTAAGGCTTCTGCCATATATAGAAGCTGTGATTTTCTATTTATTTGATAAAAGAAATGCTTTTGCTTTAAGATGTGCTCTTGTATTTTACATTTGCTAGCTCATAAGCCACCTCAAATTTTTGAAGATGAAAACATAAATTGAAGTACTGAACAAGGTCATTCCTCTGACAATCTTGCCAAATCCAAGTCACATCAAACAAAGTGTCTAGGAAGGTTCTTCTCCCCCTCTAGTCTGCCTTAGTGAGACCGCACCTGGAATACTGTGCCAAATTTTGGGCACCTCAGTTCAAGAGGGACAGGGATCTGCTGCAGAGACTCCAATGGAGAGCCATGAGGATGAATAGGGAACTTGAGCATCTCCCCTTTGAAGAGAGACTGAGAGAACTGGGACTGTTGAGTCTGGAGAAGACTGAGAGGGGATCTGATCAATGTCCACAAATACCTGAGGGGTGGCTGTTAAAGGGAAGGGGCCAATCTCTTTTCGGTGGTGCACAGTAATAAGGCAACGAGCAATGGATATCAACTTGAATGTAGAAGGTTTCACCTCAACATGGAGAGAAATTTCTTTACAGTGAGGGTGACAGAACACTGGTACAGGCTGCCCAGAGAAGTTGTGGAGTCTCCTTCTCTGGAGACTTTCAAAACCTCCCTGGATGCATTCCTGTGTAGACTACCCTAGGTGATCCTGCTTTGGCGGGGGGGATTGGACACAAAGATGTCTGGAGGTCCCTTCCAACCTTTAATGTTGTATGATTCTATGAGGATAAATTACTATAGCAAGAAATGGGAAACATTTTTTTTTTTTTTTTACCAGAAAGTACTTAGTAATTCTTGTTTAGTAATGATTCATTTGTTCTGTTTTACAACAATCGAGAAACGTGCAGAATATTTTTTGGAAGGAAAAAATATTTTAAAAAAATATCTAAAGGTAACAAAAAAATCAAAACTAATGTGCTTTGGGGTTTTTTCTTGGGTTTTGGCCTTTGTTCTTTACTCTTATTCCATGAAAGTACATTTTGAGAGTGGACCCAGCAAAATTTTGTGCACAGTTTTTTACTGTTTTAACTGGCTATTTTGTTTCTATTTGAATAAATGTTCAGATCAAGCACTCTTCAAGTGCTACTAAAGGAGTCCTGCTAGCATGGAAAACGTACAGTTTGCTTTTACAGGTGGCCAAGGTATGAGACACTTATAGAGATACTTTCTGTTGCAGCAGGAAGCATTTCAGTCAAATGTGAAAGTTTCAAAAGCATGTAAGCGCTATCATCTATAGATTCCTCTGCTAAAACAGCTTGGATGAAAGACCTCGTTGAGACAGCAGGGCGGCAACAGCATGAACCTTAGGCATGGGTGGCAGAACCAGTTGCCTTCTTGGCCTCTAGGACCCTAATGAAATCATAAAGACCATGACCCTCACAGGGTCATATTTAAACATAAATTTATATAATTCAGTGGAAGTTCAGGGTCTTACATACTCTCAAGAACTACGTCTTTTTCACGTCTCAAGATGTATCTAAACATAGGTCAGAATTAAGACCACCTCAATTACATTCACAAACAAAGGTGTACAAGAAACCTGGACCCTGCCTCTTGTCTCAACAACTTGTGATGGGTAACATTTTTTATGGTTCTGTTTTATGGTTCTGTTACTCAAAGTACCAGCACTGGGACTAACCAAATAGCTCTTATGTGGTACTTCTTGTGGGAGATACAGTGAAAACAGTGTGAACTGAAGAGTCTTGCATCACAGCCTTTGTGTATTTTGTGCGGGTTCTTTCCTATTCATAGAATCATAGAACCGTTTCCATTGCAGACGATTTTTAAGATGACCGAGTCCAACCATTATCTAACTCTGCCAAAACATGTCCCTTAGCACCGCATCTATGTGTGTTTGCCCAGTTTCTATACATGTTTAACAAGAACATTGTGAGGATGAGATGTCAACAGTAAAACACTAGATGGCAATGGGTTTAAGACTGAATCAGTAATTTTGCTAGTTTAACATTATTATAAACTGGAGGTATTGAACAAGCCCTATAAAATGAGACTGTGAAGCTAAAGTAGGAGAACACTGGTTGGGAAAAGAGCTTCAGGTTAATCTTGCTAAAAGGAAGATGTTAATCTTGCTAGGCTTCTTCCTTTTGCAGACTGTTTTCTGTTCTATTGGTTCAACAAGGAGCATGTGAAAAATGAAGTTTTGCTTAAAACCACATGGGAGAAGGAAAAAAGCCAGTGCAATAATCACCCATGAGTCTCCTCAGGGTTTTTTCTCTTACACAAAGTTCTTCAGTCATAAAAATTCAAAAGCTAAAAATTTGATTAGGACTACTTCCAAAAGTATTTGTCACTTCTGTTACTAAGGCTTTTTTTCTGGCTTTTTTTTTTTTTTTTCTTTAATGAGTTTGCAGAAGCATTGGTTTTAAAGACAGATGCTCTAAATTAATTCAGCAGTGGCAGACCCTGTGCAACTGACAGTGTTTAAGGGAGCATATTGTGGGACTGAACTCACCTCTTGACATCCTGCATGGAACAAAGACAACATAGGGACATGCAGGGCCTTTTTATCCAAGGATCACAAAACATTGATAGAAGTGCACAAGTTGGTATTAAGATTTCTAGTTTACAACAAAGTAAATTTTTTCGGGATTTTTGACTTTTTTTTTTTTTTTTATTCAAACAGTGGATAGAGTTTCTTGTAACAGTTACCAGCCACCAACCTACTACTCTGAAGTAGACCAGAGCATTGCCTGGAGCTAGAAAGTCCATCATAATAAAAAAAAAATAACAGTTTTCTGTCTTTGTTTGAGAAAGGAGCCTGAAAGCTTTTAGCCTCTGGGCTAGAGCAAATACAAGGATACCTCACATTTCAATTTTGTCAGCTGCATGGCAAGTGGTTTGGGAGCCACTGATCAGCAAAACTGCCACAGACCATAGAAGATCCATGATGCCCAGACCAGACCCTGCTGTCAGAGTACTGAGTCCCAGGGTGTCAGCTAACTCCTAACACACAGCATTAAATTTGCCCTTTGGTTCTTCTGCAGCAGACCAGGAAATCCTGCCTCTGAATTCTTTAAAGGTCACTGAACCTAAACGCCAAAACCATCCCCGGTCTATCTGCTAGGTATTCTCCCAAAAAAAGTTTTGTTTTCCTGTATATGTTTCTAAGTAATTTTATATCTTTGTGCTCTCCCTAACAAATGTTGAGCAAAACAACACGTGTTCATAAATTGATGTGCAGGAAGGACAAGAAAGTTTCAATAGAAACCTGAAATACAGGCATGCTGGTTATGCCTGCTGACTTCTCCCAGAGATTTGCTGATCCTTTCAATCTTTATCAAAGAATCAACCAAGTGCTTTAAAAAGTGTTTGATTACAAATGTTGCTTAGTGTGGAGGTAATCAAACACTTCTCTGTCCTTTAAAATAATGAGATTTGGTGAGAAAAGGTAGGTAATTCTGCCCCAGCAGTGGGTTAAAACAATTGTCTCATGAAGAGACAAGATTATTTCAGGAGTGGATTGTCTGAAGTTTAGGGAAGATACACAAAACAAAAATTAATGCAAAAAAAGCTTTTATTTGAACTAAAAACATTTTCCAAGGGGGGAAATAATAGTTGGGGGGAAAAATATCTTGACTTTCTGAGTGCAGTTTATGCCCTGTGAAGTCTCTGAACCACTTAAACCAAGTTAAGCTCTAAAATTCCTGGGATTAAGCTAAATGCTTATAAATCCTATATATAATTATGTAAAACTCCTGACATATCTGTATTCTTAATATTTACTGTATGCTGCTAACATCCTAGGCTGGATTTTCTAGGCAATTTAAAGGAATAATGCACCACACTTCCTTGAACATCCTAGCATCAGGTGGCTGTACTCAAATTACCTATATATACTACTGGTAAACAGACAGCATTTTGAAATAGTTCAGTTCTGTTGCAATATGAATTTTTTCTATAGTTCTGTGGCAAACTAAAGAAAATTACCCCCCAAATAGTGTAATAGCATGCATTTAAGGACAACTGTTCACAAGCAGTGGTTTCATTGTAATGAAGAAAACAGTGCCTCAGCTCTTTGAAAGATGACACAGGTTTAAGCAACTTGTGTTTCCACCTCCATCATCCAGCATGCAAAGAGACATCAAGTCCCAGTTGAACTGAATAAGGGAGAAAAATTTGAGTTTCTCTATAACAGCTCTGATAGGAGAGAGAAAGAAAGATTGGGGTGCGCATCCTCATTCACTGTTCCCTTGTAACATAGGAAATGCTTGCTGATACACACATTCAGCTTTGTTTTCTGGTTTCACAGCATTTTCTGTCCAGCCAAAGAAATGGCAGTAATATTTCTTCCCTGAAAAAGGTCTTCTTTAAACTCATTCTTGTCTATCAGGACAGTGTTTCTACTCTATTAAAAGGAACCAGTACTGACAGTTCACATCTGCTCCGTTTTACATGGTGGTGTCCTGTCTTACTTGGTTTCTTCAGTCTTCTGAAAGAGAGGCAAACTAATTCTTTATTTTACAATAATAATTTCTTCTGTGAAAGGAAGGTAATGAGCTGCCCACTCTACCTATTTGCAGCTTGTGACAATTCATGGAGATTATTTCAAGTTTAGTTTATATCATGTCACAAACTGAAACCTATCAGTTATGGATATGGGGAGGGGCACATGTGGCACAGGGGATAGGTTTCTCATTCGCTATGTTCACTGCTAATTCCTCAAGAGTTTATTTAGTGTTATAGGGGAGTGTGTGCTATTGTACAGCAATGCCACAAAACTGATCTGTAAAACACATAAACAGAAGTCTTCATTGTGGGCTTTACCTCAGCAACATACATTCCTTTATTTAACCAGCCTGTAGTCATACTTTCACTCAGACAACTTCCTTTCCTAACTTAGCACAGAGCTTAGGACCAGAGACCACCTTTCAGACTGCAAAACTCCCACTGTAAGGAGTTTGGCTTCTTGCCGTTCCTTCAACACAGAGAATTTCAAAAGAAAGGCAGAACATCAACAGCTGGCAGCAGTTTCCTGCCTCATCCTGCCAGGAGTCCTAAGCAAGCAACTAGATTGTCCAGTTAATAAATGATGTACAAGCACTAAGTGATACTTGAAGTGATACATTGAATCCTCTTTTTCTAACTTACTTGTCACAAAATTCATCAGTCTGTAAATTATTATTTTTTTCCCCAGAGAAAACAAACTCCTTTTAAATATAGAAATCTCTTTGAAGTACACCTTGAGTTGCTCTAAATGTGCTTGTTTAGCAAAATAAGCCCCGTGGTAAAGTACAGATTCTACATTTCTGAATTTTTTAGTGTGACACAGCTTCAAAAATAAATACTTAACACATGCTGGCAGCAACTGGATTTCTGTCACACTCATGGCCCCCTGCACAGCTCCTTTCCTATTCGTATGTATAACTATTCATATAATCACAATATTTTAAAGAAGCACTTTGATTAGAAATAAGTAATGCCATGGCAACAGTCACCTTTCCTTACAGGAAAAAAGGTTTGGTAAGAAAAAAACTTGGCCAAAAGGAAAATTGTCTATGGCATTTCTCAGGAGCTAAAGTGCAGTTCACAGGGTAGCACTTTGCAGGGCACAATAGGAAGACTAAATGCTCATACATTGGCTACAGGACCAATTTGGCAGGTTTTAGTATTTTTAAAATCTATCTTCTATTTGAATATTTACTGTCTTTTGAAATGTTACAAACCCCAAAGATTTAGATGAAAAATGGTCTGTTTAGTCATAGAATTGTTTGGATTGGAAGGGATCATTGAAGTTCCTCTAGTCCAACTCCCCTGTAGTCAGCAGAGACACCTCCAACTGGGCCAGGTTGCTCACAGCCCAGTCCAACCTGACCTGGAGTGTTCCCATGATGGGGTTGATTTAGGAAGAACAAATGAGGTGGTTTATTTCATACCTGGCACATATAAATTGACTAATGGAGGGTCGTATGGAAATGATTCACAATACTTATAACCCCAGTAAGTAACAAATGGCTGTCTTTTACAGGACACTATAGCGCAGGGCAAGTTCTGAAACTGCTACAACTGGGTAACCTTCTTTGTAGGGTTTTATGAGTTTGAACAAGGGAAAAGCTTTGGCTGCTATCAAAGGTGTCAAAAATGCAATCCTAGTACTGCAGGCTCCACAGACCTTTGTGTAATTAATAGCAACACAGAAAGTACAATTCAGCTGTGTCTCAGTACAACTTTTAGTGGCATAGTCATTAAAAGAGCTGTCAACAGCTGTAACCCATGCCTGTGAACATTTCAGTGTTGATAACTTTAAGCAAGAGTGCTTGCAACAATCATCTGCATTTGTCTTCAGGAAAATGAAATCTCACTCATCTTGATCAAATGCTGCTTTTCTCCCTTTCTGTTACCTGATCACTGAGCACAGACTACATTTTAGATTCTTAAAAAATTATATGGAATTTTCATATATTATTGATCAGACATCATAGAATCATTAAGGTTGGAAAAGACCTTTAAGACCATCAAGTCCAACTGTAACCCAGCTACCATGACCACTAAAGTATATCCTGAATCACCACATCTACACATATCCTTATCTTATCCACTGCACAACCTCTTTAAAACAGAAAGCTGTCCAGTAATTACCATTTTGTCCAAGTACATTCCTTCCTAAGCTCAGCTTTGAATGCTTCTGTTTTAGCCTCCATAGGGTCTGCCACGTATTAGTGAAGAACAAGCACACACATTAGTCCTGGTCATTACATGGAGAATTTGATTCAGCTGCATTGTGGGATGGATGCACTGGATGATGCTCTGTGTCATGTAGCCTGTCTACAAAGAGAAAAATAATACTCCTAATAGGTGAATGTGCAATAGATGCATACATAGATCTATCATAAGTATTTAAAGTAAGCAAGCTAGCCACATACAACACTCAAATACAGATGCTATTTAAGGAATTGAGGCTTTTTTAATGTTTTCACAAACAATTTTTTTCCCTGACAAGTGGTTAGTGTCTGATGATGATCTACCACTGTTTAAATATGCTGTAGATAGTGCACTTGGCTCCATGAAAGCATAGAGATATTTAGGAAGGCACATCCACTGCACGTTTACCAGTCCCTAAAAAAAAGGGGGGGCAAAAAATGAATTTCAAATATGCAAAGCTCAGAAGTGTGTTTCATCTAGATTTGCAGCACATTTACAGGCTTTTAGAGGAATTCCTCTGTCCCTGTGAAAAGCTCATTCTCCAATTTGTTTTCTGCTTGCTTCCACTTCATTCAGTTCCTGTTGCTTGACCTTACCTGCTGTCTA
The DNA here is from genome assembly GCF_014839835.1 of Dryobates pubescens. Classification (NCBI taxonomy): domain Eukaryota; kingdom Metazoa; phylum Chordata; class Aves; order Piciformes; family Picidae; genus Dryobates; species Dryobates pubescens. The sequence goes on along the minus strand of NC_071620.1, from coordinate 17,400,898 downwards.
CCAGCAGTCACTAGATGTTCAGTTTTTTTGTTAATCTCTTGTCAGCTGCTCAGTCAGACAGCACTGTTCAGCTTTGTTTCTCTGCAGCAGGAGGATGATTTGAGGTCTTCAGATAAGCCCTTTCTTGCTTTTAAAGTTGCTACCCTTTCTGGCACATGAGGATGGGAAATTTCATTCCCACTGTAATGCGGAGAAAAAGCATGTGAATAACACTTATCTTTGTAGACTCTGCAAATGAGGTGATGTAACATGGAATTAGATATCGATGTGAGCTGCCTTGCTTCCTGTTTCTACCTGATCCAAAGAAAGGTGATCCTGAAAGAAGTGTGACTATAACTGTGAAAATATTGAACTTTATCAACCACATGATGAACACAGAAGATTAATGTGCTTTACAGAGCACCCTAGAACTAAAAACGATTGGCCCTATTGCATGAGAAAGCGAGAAGTCTTTGCACCAGACAAGACAAGTAGACCATAAACAAGCTCTGACGAATTAGCGCTGTTTATTTACCAGCATCATGCAAGAACCATGAGGGCTGGTGAGTCTTACAACCTTTTTAGTATCATCAGAGTCACTCAGGATATATCTTAGAGACTACAAAAGAAAACAATCTTTTCCTTGTTGAGATTCAGTAGTGATTCAGAAAACTTAAGAGTTTTAGGAAATTACAGGATATTGGGGCAAATTCTCTTTTCATTTAATTCTGCTTTTGGAGAATATAGAAGCACTTTATAATTTTTTGTTACTTGCTTCAATTTTTCTCATTACTGTTTGCAGAATAACACACATACTGATATTTTACTGACAAGTCCAGACATAAACTGTAGTTCATTTACTGTACAATTATTTCAGATAATTTATTATTAAGGCAGGTGGGAGTTTAGTTCAGTAGATTTTTGTCACTTTTCTGAAGGAGGACATTCCTGAGAACCAATTAAATTAGTAAACTTAGTGATCTTAACAAATATGAGGTTAGAGTGAGCAGCAACTGTGATGGACAATGAACAGTTTTTAATGTTAAAGGAATGACAAACAGCTAACCATATGATCTTACTAATTTTCAAATACAGACTTTATTGTCCTTGCCTCTCCAGAGAAACGAAGGTGTGTACATGTGGTATTCACTCTTACATTGAAAATCTTGTTCTAGGCAAAAAGGAGCCACAACTTATATGTAGAGCAGAGAATGCATTGTTAGTCTAATTAAATCTTAACAGCTGAAACACAATATGCTGTTGTTATTGCAGCTGCAATTGAACTAAAAATCATAGCCTGAATTACCTATTTATTACTGGAAAAATCCTTTAATCATACTGTTACATGTATTGCACATACATACACCTTTTTTCTGATGTTAGGATCATCTTCCAGTGTCCTGCTGACTCCCTCAAGAAGATTAGCAGAGGGAGGGACAACAATTCCTCATCATGTTGACCTCTGACAGGAGAATTGTGGAAATGATGCTATTGGTACCTGTCTTCTTAATTTTGGGTCCACTTGGCATTGATATTATTACATTACCTAACAGAATGTGTTTTCTCTCCCTTTCTCCATTGCTTCTGAATTCCACATTATATTTGGGTTTCTGTTCTCTTTGTTTACCTTAGAAGTTTTTGACCTATATCTCAAGGTTACATCCCTAAAGGGTAAGCAGAGACTGACCATGATTATGGAGGTTTAGAGTCTGAAGATTCTGAATGATCCTACACATGTACTTTCTTACAGTATGCTTCTTTTTCTAGGGTCATAAAAAGCTCAGTCTTCTGAGAATTTCTAGTTATTATTACTGTCTATCAATTAGCGTTATGCACTACACTGTGCAGCAGTGAGCTAAGGCAAATACAGGCAGTACTCACCTGTCTGGTAGACAATTGCTAGGATACCTAAAACAAGATAAAAATAAGCTCAGGTCAGTGCAAGCCCAGACAAGTCCTGTAGCACTGCACTATTAGGTCAATACAAAGCCTGTGTGTTTTAAAAGTAATGGTAAAATCTTATTTGCAAGGCTGCAGCAGTGAGCTAGAGGCAAGGTATGGGATGATCTGGCTTTCCTTCAGACCCACAGGCCAGAGACCTCAAAAGCCTTTCTGACTCTGAGATTACTGATGCAGCCTTCTGATTCAAGTCTTTGCAAAACCTGAGCCTGTGGCTGGAAACAAGGCTATCAAACTGTTCTGTTGGCCCTGGAGAAATTACTGCATCACAGTCAGTACCTGCATGCTGCCCAGCCGTTGTGTTTCAAGCTAGCTGCAAATAGCAAACAACGATGACTTGGGCTATTTCTTATTCTTACTTTCACTTTATCTATTTGAACTCCAAAGTTGAGGGGGAGCTCATTCCATGTAGCAGTACTGTTTGCAGTGAGGTTTGTAAGTGATACTAAACAGCCTGTTGGAAACGGCTTCATGAGATGGGGGTGGGGTGTGAGGGGGTATTTTCCATGAACTGAAAGTTTCCCTAGGTGAAGATTTTCCATTAAAACTCTGAAAGCTCTGTTTTGCAGACATGACTTTCTTGACAACTTTTGGCCTCTTGACAATGTAGTGTTACCCTGGGATTCACTCCTCTCTTAACAGCCTTGGTGGAAGTCATTTATCTGTATTTGTTACATACCCATATGACCTACATTTATCAAGAACAGATTTCCAAGAGATCATGCAGACAATCTGAAGGGAGAAAGACTTAAAATCTATTAATTTGTAGTTATAGATAATGAATGAACAATCTTTTTTTTTTTTTTTTTTTTTTTTTAAACAGCCCTGGATCAAAGCTTTTAATCAGTTTTGAAGGCTGAAACACTGCAGTTGCTTCCTGGGACAAAATTCTGTCTTTCAGATTCCCCCATATGGACAAGCCTGCAGGGCTGGTACCATGAAACAGTAATTTCTTGCTTCTGTATGGCAAAATGACCTAGTCTGCAACCCCCTGTTTTATTGATAGGTGAAGAATGTAATCAGACTATTCCTATGATGTTGCTTTGGTGATGCCCTCTGATCCTATTGCCTGGTCACATATTGCTAACAGAGGTGTTGTTGTGGACATCTGACACTCTGGTCTAATCAGGAACTGAAATGTACCCCAAAAAAAAATGTTCTCTGGTGAATCTCTGCAGCCTCCTGTGTGAGGAAAAATCTAATTATAAGTGACAGTACCCACACTGCCCTCTTCGAATCACTGGCCTGGGGCACGTGAGAAAAAAATTATTCCATTTTCTGGCACAGCTATGTCTCACCTTTATGGGCGTAGACTTGAAGAGGAATAGAAAATAAATAGCACATAATTTTGCATTTTTATAATAAGTTTGAAACTAAACACTAGGAAACCTTGTCAGCTCCTGCTAAGCTGATTCCAATTAAAGCTTCTGGCAGAGTTCCAGCTGTTTTACTACCTCAAATAGCACTGAACATAACAAGGTTTATGAAGCATTCAAAAGTCAAATACCCTATTAACATAAACATGTAGTGAAATCAACTCTTCTACAATTTTCAGCTTGCTTTCTTTCTTTCATTTATGTTGGACTAATCTAAGATGATGTCTGTTTTCTTTGTTGCATCTCCCCTTTTTTTCTGCTCACTGAAATGCAAAACAAGATTTAGTATTTGAACAGAACACGATTTGCCCTGAGAACTTACTCCCTTTGGCAATTTTATCACAATGCTTTCTATCTCACTCTGTTCAATAGCAGCATTCTGAGGCTTGGTTTTCTACACTGCTTTTAACTCCAAAACAGCAAGTGGTGCATGTTTGCATATTTCTGTTCTGCACAGTTTGAGAAGTTTTCTGCGAACCTGGATGCTAATGCCAACACTTCAAGGGGAATTACTTGATTCAATTCACTTCTAACTAACAGGCAATAAATGAAATGAAAAAGTAGTCTAATACACAAAAGCATTTCCTCATACATTTTTGTCACTGTTTAGGATCAAGTAATTCCTATTTAAATTGAATTCAAATTAAGCATATACTTCCCTGCATCTTCATCAGGGTGAAGATGTTCAAAACCATTTAGTGCTTTTTTTCCAGGTTTCCAGGATGATGATTAAAGCAATGGACCAATCATGCTGAAATCCTCATATTTTGAGTAATTGCAGATGTCTGAATGTAGGAGAGTGCAATAATGACTTTGTGCCACAAACCAAGTAAAGCCATCTAGAATTATATTGGAGTCAAAAAACTTTTAAACAGGCAGAAATAAAAATAAACAATTGAGGCAGACTCATCATAAATCTGGTACTGGCCAGTATCTTACACTTTGTGAATACAGTTAGGTAAGATAAAGCATTGCAACATTAAGTCACGCCTTAATATTCATTTTGTAGTTCAGCATGTGACAAGTCAGCTTCATGATCTCAACACATAAATTAAAATTGGGATATCACATTGCTGTTACTCCAGACGTGCAAGATTTCAAGTCATGTTGAAGAAATTTGTTTTTCTTGGGGTCAGAATAATTTTCTTCCTTCAAACAGTGTCTGATCCAAAACCCATGCAAGTTGGCTGAATGATTGATGTCCACAAGCTCTGGATCAGACCCACAATGAACAAGATGCAAAGAATTCTATTTTTGTTTTGATTGAGAAAGAATTATAAAATCATTTTGGTGGGAAAAGGCCTTTAAGATCATTGAGTTCAACAGTGTGTTAAGTAAAGACAATTAAAGAAGGATATTCTCCTAAAACAATGTAAAACCCACCCAAGAATCTGTGTTTTCATGAAGAAATCAATCTTCTTTGGAGCCTGATAAATATGTTCTCCTTTCCTTTGCACTTACAAATTTTAAGGAATATGTATTTTAGGAGTTTCTGATCCACTTGCGTAATCCTGTGTTCTTAGTGTGATCTTCTACCACAGTCATTAACTGTTGTTAACAAGATGAAATCTAGATCAGCCCAGTAAACCTCCAAAGATTTCAAATTTCTGTTAGTTTGAATGGGATATTTCTGTGAACTCTTTGTGATGCCTCAGTTTTCAAAACACACGAAAAAAACCCCAACAATAAACAGAATTAAAATTAAATTTCAATTGTCATTTTGGCTTATAAGCCAGTTCAAAACCTTAAAGATAGAGGAAGTAAAGACTTGCAAAAGCTTGGCAAGAGTATCTAATGCTTAATAGCTCTTCATATTCTTTAGTAGTCTTTTGTACTGTATGGCTTTGGAAAAAAACAATTAATTAAAACCTATTGGCTTTAATACATAATATAAGATTGATGAGAACTTTCAGAGTTTTATCACTTTGAGTTTGTTATTATTCTCTTTTAAACCCACATGATAAATGGGTGCAAAAATTCCCTTTTTAAGGTTTAATAGTACTATAAAATATATTATTGTGTATTATTCTGAGAGAAATTTTGTTGTTCAAAGTAAATATTACAATAGACTATTGCAAGATTTAAAAAGCACTGAGACCCTGACTTTTCTCTAACTGTTGGAGTCATTTAAACTGAGCTAGTTCACTGTGCTAGTTTCCCTGCTGCCTTCCCTTTCTTCCTTTTTCCTTGATGGCAGCCTTCAAGGTGATATTTTTTTGCTAAGATGATATTTAATGCAAAGCACTCTATTTAGTTTGCACTCAGGAGCTAAGAAAGAAAAGCCAGTTGAATCCTACAGGGAAACTCTACAGAGTAACTCCCATGCCATTCTATATAGGTTACTGCAAATCCACACACCTTTCCTTTTTGAGACTACCATACAGTGTTTCACACAAAGAACTTAATCACTAAAACATATCTTGCTATTTAAGAGCCTTGACTGTAGAAAGGATATCTCAGTTAGGAGCAGTTATGTATTAACTAGAGTAATAAGTAAATGCCAAAACAACCCCAAATGTATTGTTGCGTAAAAATTGGATTGAAGTAATCCTGTCCTTAAAATCTTCCCCAGTAGCCTTTGGAATATCACAGAACCACATAATCATGGAGTCACAGAACATTAAAGGTTGAAAGGAACCTTGAAAAATCATCTAGTTCAAACCCTCTGCCAGGGCAGGATCACCTAGAATAGGTCACACAGGAACACATCCAGGCAGGTTTTGAAAGTCTCCAGAGAAGGAAACTCCACAACCTCTGTGAACAGACCAGTCCAGTGTTTTGTCATCCTCTTAGTGAGAGTGCCTTTCCAAAAGGTTAAATTATTCTTTGGTTTGCACCCTCATTTTGGCCAGATTGCAAATTCTTTCTTGATTGGGTCTAAATTCACTAGTGGATCATTTTAGATTTGTTCCGTGCCTCCTGCACACTGCATTTATCACAAGTTTTTATTCACATCTGCTCAGTTGTTCAGCCTACTAACCTAGTGCTTGCCACATATACAGATCAGAGTGGATTTGAAAAAAAAGAAAGGGGGGGGGGGGGAAGACAATTGAGTCAGAGAGCAGCAGGACCTTTGATAATTTTGAATTCTGTGTGTGAAGGCTGATTAACCATGACTAGCTCCAAGTTAAATGTCTGTTGTGTACAAGGGAACACAGGGAGAACAATATTCTCAGTAATTTTTTCTCTTTCTAACAATCATGATACATTAGTGTTGATCACACATTTTCCTGAAAGATTCCTCTAAGATTTTCTTGGTATTGTTGATTGGTTTTCTTTTCTTACTGAGGCTGCTGCTAAGGTAAGGTGCATCGTTTTAAGATTAATAGCTATGGGATGCAAGAGATGCAACTTTCGGAGCATGAAGAATCATTAACTAGCAACGATGTCTGAGGGATGTTCCTGTGTTTCAAATGCTTCATTGCTTCATTGAGTAGTGAATACAGCAACTTACTCCGAGGCAGATGTTACGCCTGCACATATTGCAAATGCAAACAATTATCTCCAAAGCGTGCAGAGGAAAATCAGGCAAACTATGTAATATTCTGAAAGAAAAGGAAAAACCCCAAACAAACACTAATTTAGAACTTACAGCTTTATGGCAGAGGTGTTTCATACATGGACATCTGTAACTGATATGGTCCATATTAATATATATTGAAAACAAGGTATTCCAGGACATATTCGGTATTATGACCAAGAAAAGATAGAATTATAGAATGGTTTGGGTTGGAAGGGACCTCCAAAGGTCATCTAGTCATGCAACAGGGACATACTCCACTATATCAGTTTGCCCAGAGCCCTGTTAAGCCTGACCTTGAATATCTTCAGTGATGGAGCCTCAACCACCACCCTGGGCAACCTGGTCCAGTGTTCCACTACCCCCATGGTAAAAACTTCCTTCTAATGTCCGACCTAAATCTATTTTTCTCTAATTTCAAACCATTGCCCCTCATGCTATCACTACAGGCCTTTGGAAACAGTCCTTCTGCAGCCTTCTTGTAACCCCCTTCAGCTACTGGAAGGCCACCATTAGGTCTCCCCAGAGTCTTCTCCAAGCTGAACAACCCCAGCTCCCTCAGCCTCTCATCCTAGCAAAGGTGTTCTAACCCCTGGATTCTTTTCGTGGCTCTCCTGTGGACCTACTTCATCAGGTCTATGACCTTCCTGGCTCCAGAGCTGGACACAGTACTCCAGGTGAAATCCTAGCAGAGCAATGTGGCAGAATCACCTCCCTTGACCTAATGGCCACACTTCTTTTGATGCAGCCCAGGATGCAACTGGTCTTCTGGGCTGCAGCCTCACACTGTTGGCTCATGTCCAGCTTCTCATCCACCAGAACTCCCAAGTCCTTTTCCACAGGGCTGTTTTCTAGCACCTCATCCCTGAGTCTGTATTGATAATGAGATCTTCTGGCTTGAATCATTTGAGACGAATAGAAATCCTTCTGCTGAATCTATACACTAATTTTTAGATTACTGCCAATAGTAGAATATTATTTTATGTGCCTTCATTGCCCCCTAATCATCTATTGGTCAGCACTGGAAAGGGTCCTGAACTAATTGAGATGGGTATAGGCAAAGGTGGTATGAGGGAGTAAATTTATTAGTGATTTAGACTGACATGGAAGTTAACAAGATAGAGATATCAGTGTTCACTCCACAAATATCTTACAACCAGAAGTTCACAAATATTTAACTCAATAAATTCTTAAAGTTAATATGGGGATACAGAGGGGTAATATAATGATCTTTCGGGGTGGGGTAGGGGGAAGTGAGGCAAGAGTTTGGCTTTCAGCTATCTATCCAACACCTAGAACTTTGTGGTCCTGTTCTGTTTAACCAGGATGCTAACCACTGCAGTAAGGTACAACCTCTCTAATTATAACTACAACTGACAATAAAACAGAGACATGACGAGCTAAGTGGAAAGCTAGTGTCTTTGCTGCAGTACTTCCTACCTATATAACCATTTTCATCCATGCATATGTACTTCATTTTGTTTCCCTGTGGAGCTCAGAGATATCTTATGTAGGTCAAACAAGAAGGAAAAAAAAAATTTGCTCTAATGTTAAGTTGTACAATCAAGATAAGAGACAGCTCCAAAGCTACTGTAGTGGCAAGTGAAAGGGTTTAAATTTCACAGTAACACAATGTCTTAGATGTTTCTACCATATTAAACAATGTGTTGAATCGCAAAGGGAGTACATAGGAATCTTTTCACCTGACACAAAATTGCAGTGACTTCAGGGGGTAAGATGGTATCTTTTAATAACTTATACTGAGAACCAGTAAAGGAAAGAAATTAAGCAAATGGAAATGCTCAGGGGCTGAAACTACAGTAAGAAGAGAAGACGTGCTTTGCTTCTGAAGCAGAATGAAGTTACACTCAAATTTCCAGAGGATTCCCAGGTCTTGCTCCACAGTCCATCCCTGGTACCTTACAAAGACCATCCACTTTGCTTTTACTGCAGACATGGCAGTTAGTTTCTGGGGAAGGAGATGAGAATGGAGGAGAAAAGGACAACTCACAACTCAGAAAAGACAGCTGTGAAAGAATTCAGAGCAACAGAAGCCTTGCTCTGTTATTAAGGGAAATGCCAACCCTGAAAATAATATTAAAAACAAAAGTGAAGGGGAAAATGTTTTGACCTCAGAGCTCTGCTTTCCTCTCTAGACATCTGATACGCCTCTAATCATTTCTCTGCTATGGAATATATGTCAGGCAAGTTAAAGTAAGGAATTTCACAGATTTGTAAAATTTTCAGGGTTGTCAATGTGTGCAACAGAATAGTAGGTTAGAAATACCTGCTCTCAGTAATCTCAGTCACATATTGTATCATTTAAGGAAATTCAGCCTTTGCATCTTTCCTGGTTCTATCAAAGATATTGTCTGCTGCAAGACCAAGCTCTCTTGAGTCTCTTGATGGCAGGGATAAAATCTGGGATGTATGCCATAGTTCAGGATAAATGAGCCTAGCATTTATTTTAAACCTTTTTTTTTTTCCTTTGAGAACAGTTGTGAGAAGTAAAACAGTCCTTGGTAGTGTCTCATGATGAAACGGATCTTCAGACTTACAGCAACTTCTCAGCTTTGTCACAGGCTAGATTCCCTGATGGAATAGTCCATGATTACTTTCTCCTGTCCAAACTAGATGACAAGTATTCACCTGGGGAAGTTTTCCCAGTCTGCTTCACAGATTCACAGATTACATTGGGTTGGAAGGAACCCTCAGTAGTCATCTTTTCCAACACCCCTGCAGTCGGCAGGGACACCTCCAACTGCATCAGTCTGCCCGTGCCCACATTAAGTCTGAATGTCTCCAGGGACAGGGCCTCAATCACATTTCTGGGCAACCTGTTCCAGTATTTCACCACTCTTATTGTAAAGAACTTCCTCCTGATGTCCAACTTGAATCTGCTTTTCTCTAGTTTCAAATTATTGCCCCTCATCCTATCACCACAAGCTCTAATAACCAGTCCTTCCCCAGCCTTCCTGTAGGTCCCCTTCAGATATTGAAATGTATCTCTAAGGTCTCTTCAGAGCCTTCTCTCCTCCAAGCTGAACAGCCCCAATTATTTCAGCCTGTCTTTGTAGGAGAGGTCATCCAGCCCTCTGGTCATCTTTGTGGCCCTCCTCTGGACCCACTCCAACAGGTCCATGTCTCTCTTGTGTTGGGGTTCCCATAACTGAACACAGTACTCCAGGTGAGGTCTCACCAGGACAGAGTATATGCCGTCAGGACAAAGACTAGTCTTAACCTCTGAAATGGTTGTTTACCTTGACAAATTCATTTTGAGCATGGTCTCTTAGGTCACAGCTCACTAGAACACTGCAGTAGCGGTTCTCAACTACCGTTGCAGATTGCAAGTTACATTTTCTTTACCTTTGGAATTCCTGTATCATTCAACTTCAGTATTCACCCCTGTCTGAAAATACCCAGAATTCCTTTTCTCTGGGTATTAGTCTGTTATTATGATTTTATGACTAAACAGATCAAACTAAAGTGAAAGGAAATAAGCTAACTTATTTCTAGAATCCTAGGTGGACAAGACAGTTATAAAAAAAAAAAAAAAAAAAAAAAAAAAGACAGACATGCAGTGTCATAAAGACAACAATGGCAGAAAAGAAAGAAAATCACATTTAATCTAAGATACAACTCTGTCTTCCCTTCCTCTCCACCATCTAACCATCTATGGATGATTGTTTGAGCTAAACAGTGAAAATCCTTTGAATGCTGTATATTATCAATCTGCCTTCCTTCAAAAAAAAGAGACAGAACAGCTTTGATAGCTTTGATACTCATTCCCTTTTGAGGAATCCTCTCCCACAATCCTCTCCTTACAAATATTATTGATCCGGACCTTACTCAGGAAGTACTTTTTGTTGTCCTTCTCTTAGACTGTTTACCATCCTCTCCATAAAAGACTACCATTTGAAAAATCTTAATGGGCTTTAGGCAGAGGGTCCCTTATCCCTGTATTTGACTTGACAAATTACTGTGATAAAATATCTTCTCAGATCTGGGGAGCAACATGCCAATTTCAGTTCAGAAGCTTTGGATACACAGCATTATATCTTTCACACTAACACACTGTGGATATATATATTTATATAGAGACATTCATTTATCAGGAGACTTTCCATTTTTTAAAAATCAAAGATGTATAGGTTTAATTAATAAATAAATAGAGAGTCCAAGACTGGCAGTAAAACACTATGCTTGGGTAACATGTTGAGAGCACAGATGCAACCCAGAATGGACCTTGATCCAAATTCTCTATGAATCTCATAAATGTTATTAAATATTCTGAGTAATCTTACTTATGCTGTGTGTTTAGGTTTGTCTGCTTTTCTTTTCTTTTCTTGGGAACACTTATGGAAGTCTCATTTTCTTTACAATGTAACAGATTTGCAATCCTCAAAATTTTTTGTGAAACAGAGTTATTACTTAGGATTAGGTTAATGCTTTATAGCAAACACCTGCAACACAAAAAAAAAATGGAGGCTGTTTAGCATTATCTAAATCATGACTGCAAGGCAGACCGTTGAGGTCTGTAGAAGCTCAAGCTTGCATTCATCATGCAGAATCACTTTTCTATGTAGGTTAAAACATTGTGGTGCTCAATATATTAAGATTTGACACTAAACTGCATGTCTTGAAAACAAAAGTGAAGAAATTTCAGTGCATTGCTATCTTCTTGTGCTGTAGCACAGCCATCCTGTGAGATTCTTTGCAGCAGCATCCCAGTTTGGTGTCAACAGCAAACTTGATGAGCAGACACTCCATTCCCTCATCAATGTCACTGATGAAGATGTTGAAAAGCACTGGTCCCAGCACAGATCCCTGTGGGACTCCACTAGTTACAGCTCTCCAGCTGGACTTGGCACCATTGATCATCACTCTTTGAACTCTATCTTGGAACCAGTTCCTAATCCACCTCACTGTCTGCTCTTTCATCCCTCACTTCTTGAGCTTGCTCACTAGGATGTCATGGGAGATGGTCTCAAAGGCCTTGCTAAGGTCAAGGTAGACTACATCCACTGGTCTCCCTGAATCTACCCATTCAGTTATGGCATCATAGAATGTTATCAGGTTAGTCAAGCAGGATTTCCCCTTGGTGAATCCATGTTGACTACTCCTGATAATCCTCTTCTCTTCCAAGTGCCTTAAGATACCCTCCAGAAGGAGCCACTCCATCATTTTTCCAGGGGGGAGGTGAGCTGACTGGTCGATAGCTCCCAGGAACTTCTTTCTTGCCCTTTTGGAAGACTTGTTTAAGCTCATTCTATTAATGTTGGCCTATCAATCCAATCTATCCAAGTCCACCTGTAGAGTCTTCAGCTCACCCTCTAATCGCCCCAGAGACAAAGCTGTCTAGTGTGAGCTTCTGCATAAAGATATTCATAAATTGTTGCAAAAAGAGGAAAAAAAAAATCAAACTGTTGTTCTGAATCTCTCAGTATCTGAGCTGATTCCAAGCTTATTTTAATAAAAATGGCAGAAAAGTCAGGATGCTAAGCTGAATTTATTCACCCTCTTTCTCAAACACCAATCTGAAATCATCCAAAGGGGAAAAAAAAAATAACCTACCCCTCAAATTCAGTTTATTGCAGAACCAAATAATTATTGTTCTATTTCATAAGGGTTTTCTTTGTAGGTAATAAATAACAACTGCTACAAATATGTCTTTGGGAGAGATTAGCAATGCATACTTGATTTTACAATTTGAACATCTTGCTCAGATGAGTCTCTATTTCTATTATTTCTTTTTTTATAACTATAATCAATGATTTCTAGTCCAGAATGCATATTGCTGATAATTTAAAAAACAAACAAACAACCAAAACCCACAACCCTGTTCTGTTTACTTTATCCTCAAGGTGAAAATATATTAGTAGGAAAAGGACTCAGACTTGTTGACAACTATTTTCTTTTCAACAGTTTACTTAAATACTGAGTATATTAAGGACAAATATGCACTTCTGCATAAGTTACCTGCAGTTGTCTCTCAAACCATTCACAAAGGAAATAAAAAAATCTTCGATGCAAGCTGATTAGTAGATGAGACATAATTTCAGTCCTACATCTAACAAGTAAATGTCAATTTTTAATGGCTATTATATCGTGAAAATTATCTTCGTACATTATTTTGTTCTATACAATTTGCTATGCCTATCAGTTTTATTTTGAAACATTAAAAAGTTATTTCAAATGCAGGAAAACACCTGAAGGTCTCAGTAGGAATATTTTTTTTAAGGGTTCATCTTTGCAGAATTCTAAGATGTGCTTTTTCAGACAGCACTAAACCCACAACTGTCATGTAAATACATGCTTCAGGAAAACCTGAAGGCCAGTAGTGCTATCAGTTGAAGGACTTACAAGTCTCAAGTAGCCCATGTAAAGGTCAATTAGTGTAGGAAAAAAGGATTAATAAAGAAGAACTGAAGCATAAGAAACTTAGGAACTGAGCTGGGGAAAAATCTTCTAATTATGTTGTCCATAGCCCAGTTCAAAACCAAGCTTATTAAAAATACAGGAGAGGGTGACTGATGCTGCAATACCACCTGAATAAAACACCTCTACCTTCTGAAAGAGAACATAATTCTGTTTCCCTGGTGTATTTCTTCATTTATAAGCTGTCTGAATGGAAAAGGCAGATGTTTTATTCCAAGAATTGACTGCAAGGGTGATTGCTTTCAGGTGAAACACTTAATAAATTAAAATTTAGGGAGCAAGAAAACCTTACTTAGGGAGAAGAGTTGAAATAAGTAATTGTGAAAAGAAAAAAAAAAGCCTGGTGGTTTGTGTTACATTTCTATGCCTAATTAGATAATTAGAAGGTGGGGACTAGAGGGCCCAATATTGATTAGTTTTCTGAAAGCATCCTTGCTGAGAACAAGGACACAAATAGGAACTGAAAGCATTTTGGTGTGCAATCTATAATGGTCACCTCTAAGAGCTTAACAGTTGTTTTAGATAACAAAGCAATGTTGCCTCTGAATTTGCAGTACTCTTTAGGGATTAGTACAAATACAGAATTTCTTAGATACTAGAATCATTTAGATAATTTATTGAAATACAGAATTAGTTAGATATCCACTCAAAATAAAAAGTTTTGGGCCATGATCCTTGGTGGAATAGCAGAAGTCAGCAAATTTTATTTTTTCATAAACATGAGGGACACCTGCAATGCAGAATATTAAAACCTGGCCCTCGGGTGTCTCACTGAACTAAGTATTGTATATTGAAGTCAAATAAGAAACAGAAATCCTTTCACACCCTGGCAACTGAAATAAGCTTTGTACCATATTCTTTGGTGGTTTAGGTACCTTTTTGGGCATGGAGAGGTATTCAATCAGAAATATCTCCACAGGTGTTTTAGACCACATAAACATTTAGAAATTAAGTTAAATCCTCATTTCTGTATAAAGAAAATAATCACTTGCCACAATCGAGAACAAATTCACCAAGAAGAATTGATGCTTCAATATATATGAAGTGAGGATGCTGAAATTTCATCTGAAGTTTGTCCTGAACTAGAAGAAAATTCAGGAAAGCTGCAGTGCTATTTAAAATATTCATCAACAGCCTGGATGAAGGAATAGAGTGCACTGTCAGCAAGCTTGCTGATGACACAAAACTGAGTGGAGTGGCTGACACACCAAAGGGTTGTGCTGCCACTCAACAAGACTTAGACAGGTTGGAGAGTTGGGCAGGGAGAAACTGAATGAAATTCATCAAGGGAAAGTGTAGAGTCTTACAGCTGGGAAAGAACAACATCAGGTGTCAGTATAGGTTGGGGACTGCCCTGTTGGAGAACAGTGAAGGGGAAAGGGACCTGGGAGTCCTAGTGGATGGAAGGCTGACCATGAACCAACAATGTGCTCTTGTGGCCAAGAAGACCAATGCCATCCTGGGGTGTATTAGAGAAGGTGTGGTTAGTAGGTTGAGAGAGGTTCTCCTCCCTCTCTACCCTGCCCTGGTGAGGCTGCATCTCAAATATTTTGTCCAGTTCTGTGCCCCTCAGTTTAAGAAGGACCTCAGGGAACTGCTTGAAAGAGTCCAGTGCAGAGACACAAAAAGTATTAAGGGGGTGGAACATCTTCCTTATGAGGAGAGGCTGAGGGAGCTGGGGCTCTTCAGTTAGGAGAGGAGGAGACTGAGGGGTGACCTCATTAATGTTTATAAATATGTAAAGGGTAAGTGCCAAGAGGACGGAGTCAGGCTCTGCTCGATGATGCCAAATGACAGGACAAGTGGCAACGGGTGGAAGCTAAGGCATAGGAAGTTCCATGGAAACATGAAGGAAAAATTTTTCACTGTGATGGAGCACTGGCACAGGCTGTCCCGGTGGGGTTGTGGAGTCTCTTTCTCTGGAGATATTCAAGACCCATCTGGATGCATTCCTCTGTTCTGCTCTAGGTGATCCTGCTCTGGCAGGGGGATTGGAATAGATAGTCTTTTGATGTCCCTTCCAATCCCTAGCATTCCTAGATTCTGTGAACTGTAAATTCAAGCAATTAAAATGTCTGTGTGCATTTGTCACCCTTCACATGATGTACCACTGTACAGTCATACAGTCCAAGCTGTCAGTCAAGTAACACCTGAGCATTAAGATACAGACAGCATTTTACTACCAGTGTGCTAGGGGATGAAAGTGGAAAAAAGAGCTCTTTTATTTAACTCATAAGAATAACAGAAAAGCCTTCTTCATGCAATTTTCTCATTTTCCATCATTCTGTTTTTCAAAATCAGTGGAACTTACAGTTGCTTCTCTGAATACCATTGCTCATTTTTCTGGGTTTTTGCTTTGTTTCCCCGCTCCTCCCCCCCACCCACACCCCACCCCACCCCACCCCACCCCTGGGTACTCTAAAAAGGCATATAAGCCACATCAAATAATATTTTTACACATTATGCATATTTATGTTATGTGTAGCTTAATAAATTGATCTGTATGCCTGAGCATCCCTGCAATAATTAAACTCAGTAATAATGAGATTGTAAAAATCTATACGTAGTTGTTTAGCCTTCCTTTTTGTTCAGCTACCCTGTAACTACCAAGCGGGGCAGACTGATAGTCAAGATCTAAGTGCAACAAAAATAAAGGTGACAAAATTACCCACGCTTTCTTTAGTCAGAAGTAAGTCTGAGACAAATGCATATAAAGAAAAATGTACTCAGAGGCATATTTCCTTTCCTCTTTTTATTTCTGTTGATAGGTTTATTTCTGTAGATAGGTAAGTAGGTAGGTAGGTATGTAGATATAAAACTAGAAAAACAATAGTAATATTGTCATTTAAAATTGCAATGCCAGTCTTTAAATATTTGTCCATCTTAACCTCAGCTTTAATAAACTCATCACAGATGGATTACAATGGACTAGATGATCTTTTGAGGTCCCTTCCAGCCCCTAACATTCTGTGATTCTGTGAAAAACCAGTAAGCTTTACCAAAATGAATTATCTTTCTATTCAAGTCTTTTGCTTTGGAGGTATAGAAAACATAACTAAATACAATGGAAGATAAATCTTTACCTAACAGCACTGTAATGGTTTAGCACAAGGACTAAAGTCCCCGATCCCCAACACGAAAATGAGGGGGAAAAGTAACACAAAACTCAGGGTTGAGATCAAGAGATAAGAGTTTAATATGAGATATAATAATCACAATGCATATTTACCTTAGCTGATAATCAAATTAATCTAATAATACAAGGCATCATTACCTTAGCTTAGGCTACTTTGCAGAAGTGCAGTGAAACACAGGGGCAACAAACTAGCATAAAACAAAAAACCAAAACCAGCTGCAACCCAGCTCCCACCCATTCTGCTGCCATTGCCTCCAGAAGAGAGACAACACCCAAGAACTGGGAACCCAGAAGCAGCAACTGGAACAAGAAGCCTCCCATGTTGCAGACTGAACTTCAAGCCACATAATACTTTGCTCCTGGTAGCACTTTCATTTTTGAAGCTGGCGTGACTGAAGCATGGTATGAATAACAGCAGCAGGTTCAACTCAATCCATGACAAACACATTACCTAATTTTGCCATTTTTATTGCCTAAAACCCCATTTTGATACGTCTAGTGTATCTATAGAAAGCATCACCATCTATCAGTAATGTCTTCCAATCACATTTTGTCATAAAAAACATTGCTAGTTTATATAAACACATGTGAGAACCAAAAGTGCAGAACTCCTTTCAGAAATGTCAGCTCTTTTCAAAAATTATTTGTATGACTTAATAGCTCAGGAAAGGATTTCTTCCCCTCTAAGCTACAGCAATACAGACATTTTTTACTTAAAATGTGTCGACCTAATATTATATTTTCTTACCCAAATCCCTCCATTCTGCCACTCCTGTAAATATCCCTAGCGTACTGAGAGAAAAATAGCTTATTGGATTTTCTTTCGTGATAGGTGACAAGCAATCATTGACCATTAAGAGAAGCAATCTGACCAATAATTCTTCCTTCTTTGGATTAATTACAGCCATAGTTACCACAGTCTTAAGGGACCTTTGCTCTTGAAATTTAACAGCCTGATAGGCATTTCCTGATAGCAAGAATGGCACAACCTGTGTCCCATAGCTTAGAATAAGAGGTTAATTAAGAATAAACAGGGCATGTGGAGATCATCTTGTCCAATTCCCTACTCAAAGGTGAAAGAAATTTGAAATAAGATATGAATTTTTAAAGTTTGACTGAACATTAAAGTTATAAAAACCTCACCATTTTTAATAGAGAAAATAGAATGATTCCCATAGTTTTCTGCAGATCTAATGCAGCCTTGCTCTGGTAACTTTCACATTTTTCACTGATCGCTCCTTGAAGCTTTCTTAAATATTAGCTAGCAACAATATGCTTTTATCAATGTTAATATGATGGATTAAAAATGATGGTTTCTTGAGTGGTTTTGCTCCATGCCTTATATTATTTGCCCTCAAAAAAATGAAGCCTCCTTTGATTTCAACTTCAAAATTTCGTTGTCTTTCCACTTCAGTACATTTTTATATGAGTCTTAAGAATAATTCAACACCTGTTGCCCATAAACCGCTCTCCCTTGAACAACTTATATCAAAATTCAATTACAATGAGGACAATACTGAAACTGTTTCACTGGAGACTTAATCAGTTTTGTGTGTACAAGTGGGATCACACAGAATAGCTAATAACGTTTTGTGACACTTATACAAGATGTGGATCATGTTCTTTGTGTCAACTTGAATAAAGAACTGCTTGATACACTTTGAATCTCATATGCAGACACATTCTGGAAATGACTGGAAATATGCTGTTGATGACATAATACTTGGCTGCCACTCAAAAAAAAAAAAAAAAAGAAAGAAATCAAAATCTGCTCATTAATATTTTTTAATATATGACAGAAAATTAAAATAATGACATAATCATAGTGCATCATTTATCATGTCAAGAAAAAGTAAATAGTCCTCTTGGAATGAACAGATATAAGACAACATAATAATCTTAACTCCAATTAAAATGTTTTTTAAATGTCTAACTTTCATTCCAGGTTGTAGCCGTATGCAAAATTCAACTACTCCAATGTGATAGATTTCATTGTTTCAGAATGGCATCATGAATTAAAGCTACTGAAAGTGTGCTTATAAAACTTGTCAATGATATCAAGCCTGAAGTAGCTGTAGTTTGGATGACAGAGTCAGAATTTGAACAGAGGCTTCATGAATGAAGAAATCATAGAATTGTCAGAGGGCAGAGACAGCTCACACTAGATCAGGTTGCCCAGAGCCCCGTCCAGACTTGCCTTAAAAACTTCCATGTATGAGGCTTCTACCACCTCCCTGGGCAACCTGTTCCAGTGTCTCACCACCCTCAGGGTGAAGAACTTCTTCCTGACATCTGAATCAGCCCACTTCTAGTTTTGCTCCCTGCTTCCCCCCACTAGACCTGAATTGTGTAGCTAAAAATTAGCTTTGCCAAGGCTACAGAAGGCTGGAAACCACCCTTGCACTGCAAAACATGAGGGTCCACACTGGGAACAGAGAGAATGAGAAAAGGGCAGAACATACAGTAATACCCGTTTATAAAGGAGATGCAGGCTGGTGTTAATGAAATAACACTTTCTGGTGTCCACCTGCTGGATGATCTGGTCCTTCTGGAGAATCTAAGAACCTCTATGGTTCTTAAACCCATACCTGTATGTCTGTTCAGTGTTCTCACTGTTCTATAACCATAGACTTTTGCAATAGGTGAAATCTTCCAGGGGTCTCTCTGGTCTGTTAGGATTTGCATCCCCTTTCTTGTGTGATACTGCATGACCAAGGGGTCCAGGACAGTTGGACCTACTTCAAACAGGAGCTCTTGAAGGCACAAGAACTGGCAGTTCCCGCTTGCCAAAAGATGAGCTGGCGGGGAAGGCAACCAGCCTGGATGAGCAAGAAGCTCTTGAAGGAATTAAGGGGAAAAAAGAGGCTGTGACACCTTTGGAAGGGGCAGGAGGCAACTCAAGACACATTTAAGGATGTTGTTAGGTCATGTAGAAGAAAAATCAGAGAGGCAAAAGCCCAGCTAGAACTTAAACTGGCCACTTCTGGAAAGAACAATAAAAAACATTTTTATAAATATATTAATGCTAAAAAAGGGCAAGAAGAACCTCCACTCTTTATTAGACTTGGAGAGGAATACTGTAACTAAAAATGAAGAAAAGGCTGAGGTACTAAATACCTTGTTTGCCTCCATTTTCAGCAGTAAGGCAGGAGCACTTCAGGATAACTGGCCTCCTGAACTGGTAGATGGGGTCAGGGAGCAGTATAGTTCCCCTGAAATCCATGAGGAAGCAGTTAGAGACTTGATAAGCCACTTGGATCCATGGGCCTGGCTGGATGGGGTCCATCTTAGAGTGCTGAGAGAGCTGGCAGATGAGCTGGCCAAGCCGCTCTCCATCATTTACCACCAGTCCTGGCTCACTGGAGAGGTCCCCAGATGGCTGGAAACTGGCCAATGTGATGCCCATCCACGAGAAGGGTCAGATGGAGGAACCTGGAAACTACAGGCCTGTCAGCCTGACATCAGTGCCAGGCAAAATTATGGAGCAGATCATCTTGGGGCCAATCACTGCACACCTGGCCAAGGGATCAGGTCCAGCCAACATGGATTTAGGAAGGGCAGAGGAGAAAGTTCTTCACAGAGAGAGTTGTTAGCCATTGCAATGGGCTGCCCGAGGAGGTGGTGGAGTCACCATCCCTGGAGATGTTCAAGAGGGGATTAGACATGGCACTTGGTGCCATGGTTTACTAGTCATGAGGTCTTGGGTGACAGGTTGGACTTGATGATCTTTGAGGTCTCTTCCAACCTCATTGATTCTATGATTCCATGATTCTATGACTGAATTTGATTATAGCAATATTCTCTGTAATCTATCACAGCTCTCTTACTTTGTCACAGTTGATCTCCAGTATATAATTTTTCTATTTTTTATTAAAATTATTTGTCTTCTTTAGAAGCTATTTTATTTCAGTTTAGATTAGAGGCTGCTAGTGCAAGACACTGGGATTTTTGAAGTTCACAGCCTTCCTATGAAAGAGACTCAATTAAACCTGTTTCTCTATATGTTCAATTGGAACATCTTGAATCCCCTAATCAATTATTTAAATTACAACCTCTGTCCTCCATTTACTTCTATTTAGTTGTTTTTCTTCCCCTATTGTTTCATTCTGTTGCTAAGTGCTGTGTGACATTTAGCTCACATTTGTTCACAAAATGCTTAAATTTCATTATTGACTATGCATAATCTGTGCATGCTAATTCTCTTTGCTTCTGTTTCTATCTTTATTGCATTTTAAATTGCATAAACAAGAACTCAGCATATACAAACCAAGGCTTCAGGAAAATACATCATCTGGGGGGGGGGAGGGGGGAGGAATAATAAAATACCAGGCCTTCTAGATGTGTTCTGTTTCCTTGAGGAGAAGGAAACTAGCTAAAATCATTTGTTTAAAACCAATGTTTTTCTTTCAGATTGACATAGCTGATCTTAACCCCATTACCCTTGCTCACCTCATGGGCACAGATCTCTAAGCATGAAAGATATACAGAAAAAACTATCAAAGATCTTGATAAGATCTGAAAGAATATTGCTTTAAACTGACTGTCCAAGGCTTCAAGACCTGAATGTAAAATAAAGTTCCACTTTAAGTAAGCTAGGAAAGCATTTCCCACTATGGCTTAGCAGAATCAATCATTGACACATTCTTCAGTCTTGTGAACAAATGGTAAATTCTTCAATATTCATGAATATCATACAGCTCCTTTTCTTCTCCCTTACTCAAGTTGTGTCACTCAAAGCTAAATGGACCAACTGCAAAGCTCCTATCAGTACTAATTCTTAATTTTAGACTAAACATATGAGACAAAGAATGGTCAAAAATAACCGTTTTTTTCTAAGTACTACCTAAGACAGGTAGTCCTGAGTTTAGAACAGAACTAATTCTGTTCAGTGATTTGACTTTTCAGCTCTGTCTCTTCTCATTGATTGCACTTTCTAAATTTAATGGCATATTTTAGCCAACAGTGTCTGCTTCCAGAAGTTATGATTCTCACTGTTTGTAGTTACTGTCAAGGACTGGTGTGAACAAGGCCTCTTGCTTATACTTGCTCTTATAGAGACCAAGGTCACTGCTAAATCCTGTGTACTATGTTGAGGGTCCAGTAAGTCAGAGGTGGCATCTGTGGGGAGGAGCATACAGGACAGGTGATCCTAAACTGACCAACAAAGGCTTCCATTCTGTCTATGTCATATATTTGAGAGAACATAAGGTCTCTCTTTCAATATCCAGCATCTAAGGAAGACTCTGTCTGTTCTGCATCTGCTCCCAGTCTCTGTGATCCTGAATTCAGTTCAAGAATCCAGCTCCTGAATTCAGTTCCTATCTGCCACAATTTGGGACTTCCCTAGTGTCTGTCCACAGCATCAGCGGCAACAGTGAAATCACTGATTTCAGTGGGATTAGGTTCTATATTGGGTTTGCATATACTTGTATGTATTTCATTTTATTACTATTATTTTTATTAAAGTTGCTTTAGTTTTCTTTTCCAACCCATCAGTCTCTCTTCCCTTATTTGCTTTTTTTTCCCCATTGGGAAGGGAGAGAGGTTCACAGAGAGGGCCTGCCATTGGGTTGAACCAGGCCTTACGTTTTTGGCACTACCATGCCTCACCAAATCCAAATGGTACATTCGTCATAGTGAACCATCACAGCAATTTACAATCTCATGTAAAAGATTCAAGAGCCTTATAGTTGCTGCAACATCACTGTTCAGCCTCTTAGGAAATTTCACTATGCCTTTATCCCATTTCCATTCACATGCAAAATTAAAACCTAAGCACATGATTTGCTTGCATATATACTGAGGCAGAACAGTTGTAGGCTGCAAAGACTCATCATTCATGGTATTGTGACACCTCTACAGAGCTGGCTAAGGGGCTGAAGGGTGAGAACATGGAATGAAAGCAAAGAGCATCTATCACTGTAGATTGTTATGTTTTGACTGAAGTGACTGAAGTGCAGAAATGGCCAGATGATGATGCATCAGAAACATTGTTCTTATTGGTTAAGAATGGTAAAATAGCTTGGTTTGCTGAGAAATGGTTGCTTTTAAAATGGAGAAATAAATGTTGTATGGTTTACATAGGGGCAGTAATATAAAGCAAGGTCTTGAACAGTTTTTCCTCAGGGGAGAAAAAAAAAAGACAGTATCTGCAGTTCCTGTTTTATTATCTCTGCCACCCTTCAACTAAGAATTTAAATGCAAAATTTTCCCATTTGGACATAAAAAGTAAGAGACCCTACTATAAACATTCTGGTTTTAAAATATGCTGAAGCCCCGGCAGTTCTTTTCATTAACTTTGATAGACCTTCTGGCTCTTTATTGCCTTAAAAATTGGCCAAACAGCCACTAGTTCCCTATTTAGATTTGTAACCTTAGGAGCCATTGCTTAAGTACGTGATATGAGCCTTTTACTTTGGGAAACAAGTAGAGAAATGGGAATTCATGGTACTGCCATAATGTGGTGATTTTAAGGTTTTCAGGCTTTAGTCTGTAAACTAAAAAGGCGCTATTTTTTTCCTCTCCTTTGCATCACCAGTAAAAAAAATAGGAAAAGACATTTTAACAGTGTAGCCAGCCCTCAAATACATTAATTTGCTTTCCCAGTACTACTTACAGGCACCACTAGAATGAATTTCCAAAGCAGAATATGACAGCACATTGGGACACTACAGAAGTAATGAGGCTGATGAACGCTGACCCCAGGAGAAAGCTTAATACTAATGAAAAGCAGTTAGGAATCTTTATTAGTTATGTGAGGAAAGAGAAAGCTTTTGGGGTCTGCTTTTGTTTTATAAAATGTTATTGACAGAGCTAATTATAAAGTCTGTCTTTTGGGAAGGGGGTTCCACTGAAAAAATGAAGATCCATGTTTCCAAGGAGTGTAGAGATACCAAGCTTGAAACACTAACCTAGTGCCTTACAAAAAAAAAAAATGGAACAAATGAAAAAGTTTCATCAGATCCAATATCATTACCTTATGAATATACAAAAGTGGGCAGAGAAATTGTAAATGCAAAACCTGGAGTTGCCAACATACTGCCCATATTGCTACTGCCATCCCATGTATGGATGTAGTAGCAGGTAGGAAGCAAGAATGTACTCTACAAAACAAAATATGATGGTAGTATTCAGGTCTCCAAAGAAATTGCTTTTTCTTGTCAATTTTAATTGTCAATATCTTTCAACAGTACCTTTGAGACAATTGCTTTAAACCAACATGATGAAAAGCACAGCTTTATGTTCTTAAAAGAATGTGTCAAAATACGTAATTCTGATATTGAAGTCACCTTGCATAAAACATTTCTATTCATATGAAGTGTGAAGTATAAGCAAAGTAAAGATACAAAACTACCTCTCTATTACAAATTGTATTGTGTTTGTGTATAACTCAATCCAGTTTATAAAGTCCCTTGTCATGGAAGCCTATCAAGGCACTTTGCACCCTGAAAGGAATTATACATCAGCTCAGTAAAAAGGCATCTTAAAAAGAGACTTTAATCTTACTTTAAACCATTTAACAAGGGAGTGAAATAAATGGTTTGTAATACAGGCAGGCCCAGAAGTCTTGTATGTGTTTATCTTTTGAATACACAATTCTCAATAAGGGTGAATAAAGTAAGGCAACTTCAGTATTCAGCTATCACAGCATTTGTTCAAGGCCTCTGCTGAATATCATAAATTAGTCCCTCCATCCTTTCTGTTGTTCTTGTATTCATTCACTGCTACATAAGGTCACAAGACTGACAACCTAGAGAAGACTAAAGTGCCTTTAGTTCTTTACAGAGTAAATCCCAAGTCTGTCAGCATTATTCTCTGCATTCTCTGAGCTCCATCGACTCTACTTCGAGAGGAAAACCTAGAATGCAAAACAGAGCGTGAGTGTGTTCAAGATGCGTTCGGTCATTAGTCTTTGCTAGGCTACCGAACAGTGTGCCAGTTGTGCTACTTGAAGCTGATTGACTTGGAATCAAACAGACCACACAGGAAAAAAATCTTTGCTCAAGCTAAGAATGGTTCCTGCTGCCATTCCACTGAGTGAGTCATGTGATTGACATTCTGCTTTCTGTAATGAGTTTATAATTGGCAATGCAGCAAAAGAAAAATTCCCAGACCACTATGGAGGTGAGCACAGTGCAGCCGCAACGCTTCACCTGCACCAGTGCAGTCAGTCATGTTACACTGCATTTACCTGTGAAGTAAAGTATCCAACACTCTGTCCCACATTGCCATGGCTAAAACCTGGGTACATGAATGAGCCCATCTAAGGTGATCTGAAGTAGTGCTGCATGATATTGCAGTCTGCCAAGCTGATAAGCCCACAGTCTTGACTGCCATCCACCCACACATCTCTGCCTTCCTCCTGTTGAGAAGCAAATAGTAAAATGGGCTGTTGTGAACTTTCCATCAAAATCACTGAAAAATCTTCATTCCATATGTTCCATTCTCTTTTTATGGCTAGCTGAGACATTCTTGCAAGTAACTAAAAGCAACAGTAGTGAAAGAAATTCTATATTAAGACAAAAACTTAAGTTATGCTAAAGAGATTTGAGCTTATGCTTTTGAGAGCCTGAAGGAGCTGACAGTAGGCCAGTGTCCAGGTACTTGTGCAAGTTTCTAACACCCTTGGAGAAGGTTTATAGCATGGAGAAGTGCCAGATCACAGGAGTAACTTTGTCCATGAGAGCAGCTCTGGTTATACAGCACAGTGCAGCACAAATTTCTGAGAAT
Organism: Dryobates pubescens; assembly: GCF_014839835.1. NCBI lineage: Eukaryota > Metazoa > Chordata > Aves > Piciformes > Picidae > Dryobates > Dryobates pubescens. The sequence goes on along the minus strand of NC_071620.1, from coordinate 17,375,760 downwards.
CATAGAATGGTTTCGGTTGGAAAAGACCTGAAAAATCATCAAGTCTAACCCTTAACCAAGCACTGCGAAGTCCATGACTAAATAATTGTCTTCTTCCTGCCAGCTAGAAAAGCAAGGACTTTACACCGCACAGAGCACCATGTCTAGAGATGTCAGGTTGGCCCCAGACATCATCTGTGGAATAACTACTTCATCGGTGCAGTGCTGTATAAGGTCCCTGTCTCATCTACCTTCAAAATCAGATTTTTAATACTGACCCATGTGGCTCAGACAGTAAAAAGATGGTGTAAATCCTGTTTCTGTGGCTTTGTGCCACTCTTGCATGTCACCTTTTGGTGGTAAATTTCAAGCATACAGCAACACTTCAAGGGTACTTTTGCAGCAAGGGAATGAGTCTCGTGAATCCAGAGATGATGGGTATTTCAAATTGTGTGGTAGTGCTCAAACCACTTTTCTCCTCTGCCCACACAGCCAAAATTTTACCAGACTGTTTTTTCCTCTCTTATGCAAATGCCATCGTTTCAGGATCAAACCATTCTAATAACATGCGAAAACAAGACATGAACAGCTCCATCCTGACAGCACAGGGAGAAACAAAAGCAATTATCAGTTACCTGTCTCAGGCATTGTCACCCTTTAGCAGCTCTGTTCCCATCACAACAGAGCTGAGTGAGCTGCATTTAAGAATTTCTTTCATTTTAAAATTTATTTTCTGAGTCAACATCTTACATTTTCCTCCACTTCTTTTGAGTGGCTTTTTGTTCTTAACTCTTTGGGGTTTTTTTTACCTTTTTTTCCCAACCTGCCATATCTCTTTCATACTTTTGCTTTTCTTTTTTTATCTTGTTCTGCATTTCCTCACGTTTTGTAGGTCTTGTTGTTGTCATTGTCTGTGGACTTGCTGATGCTTGACTTACCCCTTAGTTTGAGCTGAACAGAGGAAAATGAATTATGTTCAATATTGAACATATGCACACAATAAACACCCAACTTTTAAAAGATGTCAGGGAAGCATCTGCTATGCTATATTTTTATTACTGGTATAAAACTGAAATAATTGGTATTTACTTTTTTTATTTTCATCTTCAGATGTCATTTCTGCCCACCCCCTCTATACCTACTTGAAAATGTAGCGCTACATTAAAGTTAGATACACACACAGAGACAAAAGTCAATTTAAAAGCATTTTTGAAGTTCTGAAATTAAAGCATTCCCAGAGTAAAAATAATCTTAACTACTGCAAAGTTTTATGCCCTCTCTTGCACTCTACACTCATTACTGACTACAGCTTAAAATCTGTGCTCATTAAGGCTTTTACTACCTGTTGGTGTGCACGTAAGTGAAAGGCATTTGCGTCTACTTAAACTGAACTGACATACCTAATAAAACAGGCATTGAGAACTCAGTAAAAGGTTTTTTGGCACCCCAAGAAGCGAGTGGGATCGTAACATAATTAAAATACATAGAAGGCAACTCTGAGTCAGCAAGGCAGCTATAGCACTTGGTAACTGTCACTTGATTACTCTTGAAAGCTGATAAAAATCAGAAATAGTGATTGCCCACCACAGGCATAAGATACCCTTGCTGGTTTGGAAACATAATCACTGTGTTACAGGAGGTCTAATCAACAGCTCCCTATAATCTCGGTGATAGCTGTAAAAATGTGTTAATGAAATATTCATGCAGGTAACTGTCAAAGGCATAAAACATCATAGCCTACCCCTTTTTACTAATGAATACTTTATTGGGCCATCCTGTTCCAACTTATTTTCCTACAAAAGCAGCTGCTGACTCTTCCTAGACACTGTAAGCAACATCTCACTGAAAACATCAGTCTTGAGCAGGACTCCTGAGAAGGAAGGTCCAAATCATAGAATCATAGAATTGCCAGAATTGGAAGGAACCTCAAGAATCATCTAGGTCCACACACTAGATCAAGTTGCTCAGAGCCACATCCAGACTGGCCTTAGAAACATCCAGGAATGAGGCTTCTACCACCTCCCTGGGCAACCTGTCTCAGTGTCTCACCACCCTCATGGTGAAGAACTTCCTCCTAACATCCAATAAGAGTTTACCCATTGCTAGTTTTGCTCCATTCCCCCTAGTCCTGTCACTACCTGACACCCTAAAAGTCCCTCACCAGCTTTCTTGTAGGCTCCCTTAAAATACTGGAAGGCCACAATAAGCTCTCCTTGGAGCCCTCTCTTCTCCAGACTGAATAACCCCAACTCTTTCAGTCTGTCTCCACAGGAGAGGTTCTCTAGCCCTCTGATCATCCTCCTGGCCCTTCTCTGCATATGTTCCAGCACATCCATATTCTTCTTGTAATAGGGGCTCCAGATGGGGTCTCATCAGAGTGGAGTAGAGGGGGAGAATCACCTCCCTTGACCTGCTGACTACACTTCTCTTGATGCAGCCCAGGATACAACTGGCAGATGCTGGAGCCTGTTCCTTAAGAAGGCAGCACAATTTAGAGCCCTGTATGCAATTCCACACTTAAAAGAGAGCTCTTTTCCTTTAAAATATACTGGCAAATTTATCCTTTCGGAAAGGAATGAGGTTGGATATGTATGAATTTTTCTACTACTTTCATGGCTCAGGAAAAGATCATGGAGGAAAGATTTTGTTTAGCAAAGGCATTAGGATGACATGACAGCTATCTCTCAGTCTTGGAAGGTCATTTAATCTCTCTGAATCTCACTTTAAGATAATCTAGGAGACATGGTAATGTCACTCTAATAATGAATTGTTTAAAATAGTCTGTACAAAATTATGCAGTTTGCAATGTACATTGAAGTATCTGTGGAAACATGTATATAAAATTAAATATCCTAGTGTCTAATTATGAGACTTCAGAACAGCTCACAAAACAGCAGACAAAAAAATACAAAACCCCTCAGGTTTTTATTAAGAATTAAGAATCCCATCCATCTCAAGACAGTGAGAAACTCATAAGTTAGGCAGTTATTTGAGAACTACAGCCCATAATCACTTTATCTAGGCTAGAGGTTATTTTGTGTAGAGCAATCTAAAACTTTGTTTATATAGCATTGCATATGAACTTTTATGTCATTTTCCTGTGATTAGAACACTAAACTTTTTATCTTTAAAGCCTGAAGTGATCACTTCCTTGATAGAAGGGATTAGTTTTTAACTCCTTTTTGAATTTCATTTGCCAATTCAGTACTATTAAAACCTTCAGTGTATTAAATGAGGCAATATGGAAAACATTTTTGAAGACAAGGAATCTTCTGGATAAAATGTCCAATGATGACATCAAATATCTTTTCAAATATATGTCTTGACTCACAATTTAGCCACCCACAGTTCTACTGTCATTTCAATAGCTATACTGGAATAATAGCAGGAGAGTCATCCGTTACCTGAAAGAAAATCTAAACTCCCCTTAGTGCGTCTTAAAATATACAATAGCAAACTTAGCTGAAAAGAACTAAAAAGCAAATCCAAGAAATAAATTCAGTTGCTCCAAGCAACCTTGCTCAGAAAAACCTTGCTCAGCTGCTGCCTGCTCTAGAGACACCTACATGTGATAGATATTTTCCATTAAAGGTTACCAGGCTACCCAGAGCTACCTAGAGCTGTGCCCAGGAGTGTTTCAAATCACTGCAACCATAATTCATTGGCTCCCAATAGAAGGGGAGCCAGAATGCAGTAGATCTCTGTTAGTCATGGCAGAGCTGCTGCAGATCACCACAAAGGTTCTCTGAAGAGCCACACTTGTTAAACATATGCAGAACAGCTTAAGATGAAGCTAAGCTCAAGGTCAAGATCTAGCTCCACACCACAGTCACAGTCAGAGCAGACTCATTACAGTGATGAAATCAAGCTGCACCAGATACAGACACAAGGTGCCCAGGCACCTCTGATGCCCCTTTGACTCTGCCACGCTTCAGTTGCAGCTATGTTGGGTAAAACAGGACAAGTCTCACATTCCATATCTCAGGATTCACAGATGAAGAAATAACCTACACCTCTTCTGCTTAGGAATCTGCTTGCCATGATGAAGCTGCTATGAAAATATTTACCACAGTTTATCAGAGTGAGCATCACACACAACACAGAAACTAGGAAGAGATGGAACTTCATCTTATCCCCATGATGTAATGTTTAGTGCCATAGGATAGATAGGTAGACTTTTCCTGTCTTTTTTTTTTTTTTTTTTTTTTTTTTAAAGCAGCTATCCTCCCTCCTGGTGAAGTCCTAAAAATTAGCTATACAGGTTTAGGTTTTTTGCTCACCTTTCTCTTCTAGAGGACTCCGAGTTATGAGTGTGCCAAAGCATAACTCCATCAGGTGAAGCTGGTCTTTATCCACAGGTGAAATGGCTGCCAGAATAGAAGCTGTACTCTTCCCAAGAACTTGTGGGTTTGACTCTCCTCAGGCAGAGATGATAACAAGACTTATTTTTCTAAATCCTATAATTGGTACATTAGCTAATATAAGGGTTTTCACTCCACTAGTTACATCTTAAAAGACAATTTGGGTGGCTATGACATCTCATTTAAAAAAAAATAAAATATGAAGATGAAAAGCAAGTTTCAGACTAAATCTCAAGAGGTGTAACTCAGAAGAACCCTGCCAATTGTTTTAGTTTAGATTCTGAAAGCCCCTGTTCCTCATGAGACGTGGATTAACAAGCAGAGCTGAATCATCCAAGGGTACTGAAAACAACAGTTTGTGTCTGTTAGTGTCCTGCAACAAACAGCTAAATTTGGATTCTCATGTGCTTATCTCTGTTCAAAATCAGCCATATGCCCTGTCTCAAGTCTTCAATCCTGATTTATATGTATGTGAGGAGCTAGTTTGGACAGATTAAAAATAAAAACAAAACAAAACAACAAACAAAACAAAAACAACAAAAAAAAAAAAAAAGGAAAGAAAAAAACAAGACACTGCTCATTTATCAATTAGCTCTTGTTTTACATTCCAAATCTTTGAAAAAGGATCTGGAGCCAGAATTCTCAGTGCTCTCCAGAAAGAATCTCAATACTAATCCATTGGTAATATGATAACAAATAAATGAAGTAATCACCTAATTGGTATTTTCAGCAGAGCACCACACAAACATCAGCAAGTTATTGTTAGTTTTAAAATTATCTGCAAGCCTCTTTTCTTGATGTGTGAGAAGTCATTTGATTTTATAATGATGGCATTATAAAAACGGTTTTGAAGAATGAAGTAAGCAATAGTGAAAGAGGTGTAAAAAGGCACTCATTATTTTGTACAATATATGACCATAAAGGAGTCAGGGCCAAATGATAACATGAATGGAGATTCAATATTTTATTACCTTCAGAATTTTTCTGCTTACACTGTCAGCACAGGAACCTGAAAACATGCAGCTTGTAGAGAGTCATATTTATGTCATGTTAACCACAGACTGCAGAAACAACCTCTGCGCAGAGAGCACAAAGTGAGGATTCCAACAATGCTGTTTAGAGATTAAAGGTTTCTGTGCAAGATCCAAATAATTCTGCTCTTAGTTTTGAAGAAATATGTGAGTAATCATCACTTCACCACTTTCTGGGCTGTCTAGGAGCCTGGGACATCAGATATATGGCTCATATGTGACAAGAACCGTCACAAGTCATTATGGGATGAATATTACATTTCACTTAGCTAGCTGAGATTAGGTACACGGAAAGTGTGGAAATGGTATTTTTATTATATTTCTTCTGTAGAGTTAAAGCTGCTGCCAGTTAAGACTCAAGCATCTATTTTCCTTAAACTGAAATAAAATATTTTAAATAATTATAGATGTTGAAGGAGACTTGTTCTTGTCAATTCAGGGGCCATTGGGTGATGAATGAAGACACAAACCCCATTACTGTGTAGCAAGATTCCAGAAATGCATGGAGCAGAGAATCTCAGAAGTACTCCTAGAAGTCCTTTGTTGAAGCACTGTAGAATCACCAGCATCACAGTCTCAGAGTCCCACTTACAGAAGAAGTCCTGGAAGCCCTTAATAGACTGTGGTGGTGAGAGAAGGCTCAGCTTTCCCTCCCCCACAAAGAAAGGAAAAAAAAAAACACAGCTGGCCCAGCCGGAGAAGCAAAGGATATGCTATATTTACAAGCAATATGGAATGCAGGTTGTATGTACACAATATATACAGTATTTACAATATATATATAGAAATATACAGCAAAGAAAAATACAGGAACAAAACTCCCTCCTCTGGACAGAGGAGGGTTCCCCCCCGCCCCATGCCCCCTTTTCCCCCCTACCTCCCTTTTTTTCCCAAAAAGGGTTAGAGAGAGAAAAGGTAGTTATTAAGGAAAAGAATTCTCATTAGGTCTCCAAGCGCATGCAGGAATAGTGCTTATCTGGTATTCAAGGTCAAAACTCCGGCTAGTTGCTCAGAAGCAGACAGGCTGGAAAGGGAGAACAGAGAAGAACTGAGAAAGATTCCAACTGCACTTAAACTTAAAGCTGCATTCTACCAATCTACCAATGAAATTCGTTTAGACTTATCTTTGTTTTCAAAATATTCAGCCAGAGTGTTCCAGCACTGTCCCATTCTTAAAGGCACAGCCTCAAATGGTCACATAGACAAAGTAATTAACAGAAGTAGAAGTCCTGGATATATCCCTAGCAGCATCCCTAAACCGATGTCCTAGCTAACAGAAGCAGAGGTCCCTAGCAGCCCTAAACCGCTCAAGCTGTTCCTAACCTAAGTCCTTAACCCCAGTAACTATTGCTCAGAGTGGCTATTTATATATTCTTTGTTATCAATCACTTAACCATTCAAATCCAACTGCATATATAAGTTAAAATCTTTTCCCAATAAGAGGTGCCAGCATGTCAAGGAGGTAGCTTCTGCAGCATATTCCAATCGAAGGGTGCCAGTGTGAGGATGTTGCTCCTGCCACTCATGGAATGTTACTGTTTTGCTCTACACAGTGTGCTAAGGAATTGATCAGCTAAGGAAGCATGCACTCTGCACACATCCAGTAGCTGCCCTCAAAGCAGTGGCTGCAACAGAGACAACAACAACACAACAAAAAAAGTGTTTTTGTGTTTGCTTCACCTGTCCTAAAATGCATTCTGGCTGTTTTCATAAATTAGTGGTTAGGGAAAAATAAATAGGCATGTGGATGTGGTCAGTCCATGAGCTGCAGGTACTCTGGAGGTATTAAATATTTTGGAGGCAAAGTACCTGCAAAGTCTTTTCATTCAAACTGAAAAAGCCCTGTGAGCATCCATTTGCACTATAAGGGGCATTCAGTGGAGGAGGTCAAATGGTCACAGACTTCTCTCTGACTGGTCAGAAAAAAAGTTTATAGGAGAAGGAGATGGAGGAACACCAAAGGAAACACCAGTACATGCTTGTTCACTACCAGAACGATGCACATTCTTTGTAATTTGTATTTCTTTCTTCCTTGCAAGTGAAATTCAGAATTACCAGGCTTCACTGAATATTATGGTTGCAATCACCTTTTCTACTATATCCCTGGTCAGTACCAAATAAGCTTTCACTGTATGGAAAGATAATAGTGAAATACATTTATAATGTGTTGATGCTAGATTAGTATAACAACACAATCTTTTTGCTGTAAACTTTATCCTTCACTTCCAAGTTGGTCCTAACATGAGTTTATAGTTTTCAAACCAGCAGAGTTTTTTCTGCTTGCTCCATCACAGTTTGCAGCATAGCTAAAAACAACACAGCAGGATGCTGCAGCCTCTGTGGACTAATCACGCCAACTCTTCAACTAGCAGCAGATGAGACAGCACCAGGGATTTAGACTACATGAACATACATAATTGTGCAAGCTTGCCCCCAACTTCTTTGGGACAATTATTTCTCGAAGGGGAAGTATTTTCTACCATCAGCCTGCTAGGCTGGGTTTTATTCTGGAAGTCCATCTGGCTTGAGGTTAGATTTAGGTCTTGGTTTTGAGAAAGAAGTACTAAAAAATGCATACATGGAAAATAAACATGGGAAAATAAACTCTTCTGCTCTGTCTCTTCAATGCACATCATCTGCCACTTATCTTATGAAGGAAGATATTCCTGTGAGTAGGACAATTTCATTGATCTTAATTCACATATTTCTATCTGATTTAGTTGAACAGCTTTAGCCTTTTCACATCCTCAATTAAAGGCAATAATTATGACCAGACCAAGAAGGAAACTGTCTGAAAAGCATTGGTCATTTAGCCTTTGGTTGGGCAGGGGAGCAGTATTCACACCATAATTCCCTCCCCCAGAATGGTACAGTAAATTCTTCACTGATAGATGCTTCCTCAGAGGAGATCAGTGCAATGAAAATGCTGAGAGCCATTACCATATGCCCTTTGGTTATTGAAAGGGCTTCCAAATCTCATTTCCTTCTCTTTTCCTCCTCATCAGTTGTTGCTTGTTTTTTCTCTGCTAATGTCCTTGGCAGGTTAGGTGAAATGAAGACAGAGTGACAGCATGAAAATGTCAGAAAACTAATTGGCGCATTCACCTAATAACAATACTAGTTTTTAACTTGTCCTGTGATACTCTAGTCAAAACAAGGAAGTCTCCATTGTTTCTGCTTGAGCTGGCTTTGGTGTAGCATTGACGGACAGCTTGGTAAAGTATATTCCCTCAGCTGAGATAAAGGAGTGCTGTGTGCTAAAACAATTTCCATGCACTGACACTTGCCAGAGTTTCTGACATCACTTCAGCTGCTAGTTTAGAGGTGATTGTTGTCAAATAATGTTTGTGACCCACATGTCAGATACAGTAAATCTTCTTTCTCTGGTTTGCATCCTCAATCATTTTGCTCATCTACAGGATGTTAACATCCATTCAATTCAGTTGTTAACTTTTCTTCTATCCAAGTCAATGAACTTTGTTTCTTAAGTACTACTTCAGTTGTCAGTGAGTGACACAGCAGTTTGGCACCAGAGAAAGGATCTGTCTCCTGGAACCCAGTGCCAGAGTTGGATTTTAAGGCTCTGCAACCATGGTTACATCCACTGTGCTGTCCTGAATTTCATGTAATCAAGTACTGTTGCAGCAGGAAAGGCTGTTCACTCATTTGATCCTTCCACATAGAAGTCTTTTCTATTAGCTCCTGGTTCAAAACAGCTCCAAGAGTGAAAAAGTTGAGGAAGATTTCTGTGGGTTTTGGAGGTATTTTATTTAATTAATTTTATAGGGGACAAGAAAGTTCATTTGTAAGTGCTCAGATATGTTTGGGGTGAATTTAAGTTTAATTTCTGAGAGGGTGGTGGGGTTTTTTTGGAGGGGGGTTCTCCATTTGGTTTTGTGTGTGTGTCTGGTTTTCATTTGTTTGTTAGTTTAGTAGCACTTGTAATATAAAAGTGATTTCATTTTTGTTCTGTATTTACTGGTTGATGCAACCTAAGAATTTGATTTTAAAAAGGAAATGTCATAATAATTCAACAAGGAAAGAAAAAAGAGAAAACAAAGGAAGCCCTTAACCTCCAGCCCGAAACTGCTTGCCAACCCTCCAGTAGCTTTTAAGGCTCGTAAGGCAGCCATGGGCCAGCGGGAGAAATGGAAGATTATGGGCGCAGACAGTCTGAGGCTGAAAGAGGTAAAGGTAACTGAGGAAACTCTTAAGAAACTGCAATAATATCATTTATGTTATGGATCTTGTTTTTCCTTTTTTAAGAGCAACAGACTGAAAACTATGGCTTGTTTTGGAATTGTGTATGTTAAGAGGAGATTTACATAGGCCATATTTTATCCTTGGTAATGTTTAGAGCTGAACAAGGTCTGGGAGAGTGACAGATTAAAAGAACTTCCGATTCAAACTACAATTTTGTACTTGTAACTCATTGCTGTTGTCAACTGTATTACCACAAATAAATTTGGAGGTTCAAGTGATTAATTTCTTTCTTCAGGCATTTCTAATTTATATTAACAAGTGATTATTGTGCATTGTCATATCAATGTTTGAACAGTGCATAGAAACATTTCAGAAATGGTGGCATGAAGTAAGACAGAGAATACTAAATGCATACTACAGTACCTAGTATGCTTAAAAACTGGAGATGACATAATTTTTGTTAAATTATCACAGAACTCTCTAAAGAATACTCTTATTTAGAAGAGGTTGAATTGTCTTGAGAGTCTGAGCAACCCAGGGCAGTTTAGCCTGGAGAAGAGAAAGCTGGGAGGGGATGTTCTCAATCCTATGTGAATATCTAAAGAGAGAAACAGAAGAGGATGGGGCTGGGCTTTTCTGAGTGGTGCCCAGTGACAGGACAAGAGGTAAGGGGTACAGATCAGAACACAGAAAGTTTCACTTTAACTTAAAGAAAAAGTCTTTCTCTTGAGGGTGACAAAGACCTGGACCAGACTGCCCAGAGAGGTTGTGAAGTCTGCTTCTCTGGAGATTTTCAAAACCCACCTGGATGCAGGCCTATACAACATGTTCTGGCTGACACTGCTTTAGCAGTGGGGTAAGACTAGATGATCTCTGGACATCCCTTCTAAACCCCAAAATTGTGTGATTCAATGAAAAAAAAAAAATTTAACTATAACATTAACCATAAACCTACCCCTAAGACTAACTCTAACCTTATCCCTAACCTTAAGCCCTAACCATAAGACAAACCCTATACCTACCCCTAACCCTGAAACTTAACCCTAAACCCAACCCTAACTCTAACCCTAAACCCTAAACCTAGACTCTAAACCTAAGCCCTAAACCTAACCCCTAAACCTTACCCTAGTCCTATCCCATAACTCTTACCCCTAACCATAATCTTAACCCTATTTATATTTGAGGAGATGGGGATGAGGTGTTAACGGGTCCAGAGACCTGTCATTAAATGCTCACTTCTCAGCACTGCAGTTACATTCATCACAGGGTAGCACCACATAGTTGTTCTCAGTATTGACTGTCTAAACTTTGGGCAGCCCTTGTGAGTGTCTAATTTGTGCTGTAGTTCACATAATAAATGATCATCACAATGATGAGTTCAAAATGTCTGTGACTTCTGTGATAAAAGGAAAATCTGAAGGAAAAAAATTACAGAATCACAGAGTGTTAGGTATTGGAAGGGACCTTGAAAAATCATCCAGTCCAACTCCTGTGCCAGAGCAGGATCATCTAGAGTAGATCACACAGGAATGGATCCAGGTCGGTTTTGAATATCTGCAGAGAAGAAGACTCCACAACTGCCCTGGGCAGCCTGTTCAGTGTTTATTTGAGTGCAACACATAGAGTAATGTGAGGAAATTTTGGTCTTGGTATGTTAAGTGGAAGCTTTTGCTGTTACCATTTTGCTGATATGCCTTTTTTAAAAAAAAAAGAAGTGATATATTATTTGTTATACCAAAATTCTTTCAAACTGCTTCTGCTAATGAGATTTTCAGTGTTGATGCTTTCAGATACTTTTAGCTGTCACAGAAAGAGTGATGCAACACTTAGTCATGTAAAACAACTTGAGGACTTAACCAGAAATCAAGTCACTAAAATAATGAGAACATCTGTTCAACATCTGTTGTTTAACGTGATTTACTAGACCTGAGTACAGGATAAAACAGTGTTCTCATTAATGGTCCACTGACAAGTAAAGTAATGAGGAACTGATTGGAATTATTAGCAGCTCCATTTCAGCTTAATGTGCATAAACTGTCACATAAGTATGACATGACGGTTTGTGGTTTCTTTTTAACTCAGAATTCAATCATACAAACAGTTGCTTTTCAGCTACTTCTGCTAGCACTATTTTTAATGTAAGAAGCAAGGAAGAAATTGTTGGAGCGAGTCCAGAGGAGACAACAAGAATGGTCAGAGAGAGACTTCTGAAACATCTCTACTATGAGAACAGGCTAAGAGAGCTGAGGTTGTTCAGCTGGAGAACAGAATGATCCAGGGAAACCTTATTGTGCCCTTTCAGTAGTTAAAGGGGACTTACAGGAAATCTGGGGACAAGAGTTTTTAATAGGGCCTGTTGTGACAGGATAAGGAGTGATGCCTTTAAATTAAAAGAGGAAAGATTTACAACTAGATAGAAAGAAGACTTTTTTTTACACTGAAGGGGGTGAGACACTGACACAGATTGCCCAGAGAGGTAGGAGAAGCCCCAATACTTGGAAACATTCATGGTTAGCTTGATGAGGCTCTGAGCAAACTGACAGCTAAAGATATCCCTGCCTGCTGGGTAGGAATTGGACTAGATGAATTTTAAAGGTCCCTTCCAAGCCAAACTATTCTATGATTCCAATATTTTATGAAAATATTCAACACTTTTGAAGAGGAAAGTATATAACACATTTCTTACCACCCTAGCTAACTGACCTCAGGATGAAATATTCTTTTTACATCTCTTGTCAACGTGGTTATGTACAACTGAATGCACCATCATGGAACCCAAACCTCTGCTAAGAAATCATTCCAAGAAAAAAATCTGAAAGTCTTAAATAGTATTCTCTTTAAATCTATCATATCCACCTTAATTTGAACTTTCTGAAGTTTGCAAGCACCATATTCTTTCCCTTAACATATTAAAAATAAACCATATAGAAAATGAGATTAAATTATATTTCTGCTTCAGTAGTGTAAATATTTATAAGCTTTACATGAAACATAGTCAGCATTTATTGCTGATGTAGCTATTGATTAGTAAAATCTCAAGTTAAAAAGGTTACATTAGTCTTGCATTAAAACACTGAAATGGACCTTATATCACATTTTATCACCTTTTTGTTCTCTACTGGGAGCGCTTTGCAAAGCATTTAAATTCATAAGTTATCCCTTGAAGTTTTTTAATCACTTTCTTTTCTGCTATGGAAATAGTTCCTAACTGAATTATATTTATTGGAATAGAATCTACTCCTCCTAACTAGAAAAGTTCCATTTTAACTTGAGACCTTCAGGGGAGCCACATCCAAAGGAAACCTTTCACTCTTGAGGTTTTATTCACTTGCATCATTCACTGGGGAAGAGGAAGGGGGAAGGAAGAGGAGGTTTAGTTATCAGGAATACATATAGTATCTGCCTCCTTTACCCTAGTAACATTTCCCACAGGCTTTCTTGTGGGAGAGTGCAAAGATCTGAGGGCAAATTTGACTTTGCATACATGATGAGAAGGACTGATTTCTCTTAAACATGTGATTTAAGGAACCTCATGAAAAGTGTAGGAAATCCAACAGGTTTCTTCTCAAAAATGCATGGTAAATCTAGGAATTTTCTAACATCTCATCTTCTCTCTAGCTAAGAAGAATTCACTGGGCTTCACTTAATTTCAGCATGCAACATAGCACAAACTCAATATGAAAGAAGTTTAGCACTGCATTTTATTGTACAGGTGAGCCCAGATTCACAATCATGTTATCATAAATCAACTGATTTCTAGGTATTTGAGGTCTATGATTATTTTTTTCACATTTAATTAAAAACTAATCTAAGTCAAATTACCAAGAGTTGACGTGGGTTGAGAGTTTTCAAACTGAGAAGTGCAGTAGCTCAGCTGATAAATTTTCAATGCAGTGGTAATTTAGTTTTGTGTTTTCCAGTGGTTCATGTGTCAGTGCTCCTGACATACCAACACAAAAAAAGCAAGTCAGATCAGGTTAGCTGAATATTTTGCAGGGAAGCAAAACGTTGTCTCCCATATGTTTCCTTTTCTCAGTGTTACTGCTCTCTAGCACCCTGACCCAACATGCCAGGGTCAGAGGAGCAGGAGGAACTGCTGTGTTGAGTGGTGTTCACACCAGAACATCAAGGATGGGAGAGGGAACTTCAGGCTTGTCCCTGGCCTAAGAAGGTATAATATGATACATACCCACCTGCCATATGGCTTGATACAGGACACGTAGACGCATCAAAGCTTTCATTCAACCTAGGGCTGAACTTATGTCTGGATTTCCTCCTCATCTCTGAGATAAAACCCCTAAATCAATTTTGAACAGAGAAAAGAGGAGAGGAAATTAGCCTTCCTGTTTTGGTAGGTGTAGTGGAAGTGCTGTTTGACTTCTAGATAACTGAAATGCCATTTAATCACACAAAAAAGAACGTGCAGTTCCTGCTGCTTGTTATGACTGGCTTCAGGTTGTGACACAACCCCAGAACTTGTGAAAAATAGGAGAAACAGTGATGCAAAACTGAGGAAAATGTTCAGACCATCATCTTTAAAAAAAAAAAAAAAAAAAGAAGAAGAAGAAGAAGGCTGATCTGCTTTTACAAAAGCAGCAAGAGTTTATTTCTAAGTCTTCCTTTAATACTAATTCTTGTCATGACCGTGGTGAATTTCTACATTTCAGATTATTTTTGGTTTCTCTGAGGCAGATGGAGTTTGCCTTTCACATGATGTCCTGAGGGTGAAGGTTCAATAAGGATGAACTATGCAATCTGCTTCACTATAACACATGACATACTGTTGATCAAAGAAGAACGTGTTAGGGACCAGATGTTGCAAGTAGTAATAACATGTCCCAAGCTTTACTTTCACCTAATGCATGATATGGTGGAGCTAAAAGTACTCAGAAAATGTGATCCACAGGGAAAATATAAGTGAATACCACAGAAGAAATATCTTAGTTATTTTTTCCCCTCATTATTAATTCTCCCCTTCCCTATTTTAATATTCTGCTGTAATTTCCCTCTTGTGTTTAATTTTCTTCATCACATTTTTACCCCATTGGGATATTTTGCTTAAAATTGGATTGAGACCTGCCTTTAATTTATTCTTTTCAGTTAAAATGCAGGGGTCCAATGTTTTCCCCAAAGGGCACAAAACTACTGAGGATTATTTCAAATCCTAAAGGAAAGAAGCATGTTCCAATTAGCCAAACGCTCTCCCTTTCTATCTGTTTAATTCTATCTCTTCTGTAGACTTTTAATGTAGAATAGCCACTGAAATAGTCAGGCTGCTACATTTTTAATTTGTTGAGGGAATCTTGGGTTCAAGAGACTGACCAAGTGGAACTGATCATTGTGTCCTTTCCATATTGGACATGAATCATAGAATCACAGAATCATAGAATTTTTAGGGTTGGAAGGGACTTCAAGGATCATGTATTTCCAAACCCCCTGCCATGGGCAGGGACATCTCACACTAGATGAGCTTGTTCAGAGCTGCATCCAGCCTGACCTTAAAAATCTCCAGGGATGGGGCTTCCACCATCTCCCTGGGCAACTTGTTCCAGTGTCTCACCACACTCATGGTGAAGAACTTCTTCCTAGCATCCAATCTGAATCTACCCATTTCTAGCTTTGCTCCATTCCCCCTAGTCCTATCACTACCTGACATCCTAAAAAGTCCCTCACCAGCTTTCCTGTAGGCCTCCTTCAGATACTGGAAGGCCACAATAAGGTCTCCTCAGAGCCTTCTGTTCTCCAGACTGAACATCTCCAACTCTTTCAGTCTGTCTCCATAGGAGAGGTGCTCCAGCACTCTGATCACTCTCCTGCACCTTCTCTGTACATGTTCCAGCACATCCATATCCTTCTTGTAATAGGGGCTCCAGAACTCGACCCACCAGAGTGGAGTAGAGGGGGAGAATCACCTCCCTTGACCTGCTGGCTGTGCTCCTCTTGATGCAACCCAGGATACATTTGGCTTTCTGGTCTGCAAGTGCACAGTGGTGGCTCATATTGAGCTTCTCATCCACCAGCACCCCCAAGTCTTTTTTTTCAGGACTGCTCTTAAGCCAGTGACTGCCCAGGCTATATCAGTTCCTGGGATTGCCTTGACAGAGATTGCAGGTCCCTGCATTTTCTTCCCTGAAAAAAATCAGCCAAACAGAAAGCTCACACCATTCCAGAAGGACACTTGGCTTGAAAGTGGCCTAAGAAAATCCTTCAACTCCCTTTTCTTTCCTTGTGTCCTCAGTTGAGATACAGTCCTAAAGATCAGAATAATCTTAAAATAAGAAAAAAAAATCATGATCAATGAAGAAAGCTACTAGGGTACTTCAGACTAAAGAAGAAAAGGATAATAGGAGAGTATGTTAATAGTTCTCAGACACAGGCATTTGAGAAGAGGACACATTAATCTTTTCTCCATGCCAGTGATGAATAGAATAACAGGTAATAGATTTGAATTTCAGCAAGAAAGATGGGAGTTAATCATTAGAAAAAAAGCCTCTAACAAAAAGGACAGTGAAGCCTGGGGTATTATGGAGCCTTTAAGTTCAATTTAGACAAACATCTGTCATAGATATTAACACTTTGGGGGACAGGTTTATGGACAATCTGATCTCCTGAGTTCTCTATTTGCCAGACACATTTTCTGAAACTCCATTACTTTTCCTGAATCCTTTGCTCTCTTGTTTTATCTGTAAGAGCAAAAAAGGGACTCTTTCTGAGTGAGCATTGTGCCTGTCAGAACAGCATAGGTGAGGCCATTTATGCATCACTCTATATGTCACCGAAATGCAACTCATTTTCGCAATACATCCTTTTATAGATCATTTATTGCCAATTCCTACTCCTAATACTTCATAACATTAAAAAAAAAAAAAGTTAAAAAATACCATCTCTTAGCAACTCTGTTCATCAGATCATTTTGTTTTCCCAGAAAATAACATGAGCTTTCTTTATTTAATTCAAATCATGTTGTCATCTCTTATTTTATTATCATAATCTTTCAACACAGCTTTCTAACTATCTCCTTAGAGAATGGCTGAGAGTTCTTTTTTTCATTCTTTCTGTGATTCTTTAGGCATGTGGGTCTTTGAGATGGAGTCTATCTTGACTTACTGAATTTCACAAAGTCTGTTTGCAAACTTCACTTGCTACGGAGACATTACCTGCATCCTTCCCCTCCACCACCAGTCGGCAACTATTTTCATAACCACTGTCCTCTCTGACATCTAGGCTGAAGGACACACTTCTCCCTAGGCTGTAATATGTTACCATTTCCAAATCATCTGTATTCCCACAGGAACAACTTCAAATACTGCAGCAAAGAGACATTTGCACTTACTCACTCAGAAATGTGAAGGGCACAAAAAGATTCTGAGCTAAACTGGATTCTCTTCTTGTTTGCAAATGCCCTGGAAAGTGGAGTAGAGGAAAAACCCTCACAGGTAACTGTTACACTGTGCAAAGCAGCCAAAGTACCTCCTTTGCACATCTGGAAAAGAGAAAGGAATTCTCACTGCAGCAGTGTCTTTTGTCCATGTGTTTATGGGGACTGCTGGCTTCTCAGGGCCAAGTCACTTATTTTACAACACTCACTTGAGCTCACTCTCAGTACGGCCACTGCTTGCAAACTGCTGTGGAGAATCTAAGAAAACCAGATCACATGTTAATGAGTGAGGTATAAATAGATAAACAGATGTGGCTGCTGAACATCTTTGTAATTTGTGAAAAGTAATGATGTTTTGAAGCACTCTTAGTTAATGAAAATAAATAGTCTGTGCTTAACATTTCATTAAAGAAGGTAGTTCATATTAATATCAACTTTTATTCAAAAAAACCAACACTTGTTTAGGAAAAAATATGGAAGATGTACCATAGGGTCATTTCATGAACTAAGTGGGAGAAGACATCTGTAGGGTTTAACACCTTTATCATGAAATATTGACATAAATCTAACTTGATCTTCTCAGTAAAACCTTGATAAAAGTGGAATATTTGTACCTCAGAGAAATGAGGCTGCAATCCGTCATCTGCTTTCATTTGTCTTAATTCAAGTGGGTAGTTCTTTCTTTTCTGTTTATTTTAGCAACACAATAATATGGTACCTACTATTCCATCTTATCTGATATGAAAAACAGCATTCAGTATTTGAGGTTATTTTCCCTTCCATTGCCTCTGTTGTGGTCTGTAGCAGAGGGGAACATGTCTTTTTATAGAATCATTTACGTTAGATAAGACCTTAAAGATTTTTAAGCCCAACCATTTGCCTCTACAAAGTTGATAGCCTTCAGTTTGGAGATCTCATAGAGAAGCATGAAAAAAGGATTCTTCCTCATCTCTGAGTTACACAGTCTTAACATCAATCTTTTCAAGTGTTTAACAATATTAATTTACCTCCTTAGTAATGTAAGGACAGTTAGTAAAATGGTCATCGCAGAAGAAATGATACTGAAACAGAAGGATAGTAACTTGCTCACTGATAATAATAATAATAATAATAATAATAATAATAATAATCATAACCATAATCATAATAATAATCATAACCATAATCATAATCATAAAAAACAGGTTGGAAGAGACCTTCAAGAGCATCATGTCCAACCCATCAACCAATCCAACCCACCTAAACAACTAAACCATGGCACCAAGCACCCCATCAAGTCTCCTCCTGAACACCCCCAATGATGGTGACTCCACCACCTCCCCGGGCAGCCCATTTCAATGGGCAACCACTGGATCTGATTTGACAGCTTAGATCTCAGAAGTTCACTGTCCCACTGTCCCTTAGCCAGCTATTATGAATATACAGTACAAACCAGATTTTTTTTGTTGCACAACTCACACTGCAGTTTACACAGCTTTACTACCTCATTCCACTTGAGGCTAGAAAGTTTTTCATTATTCTCAACATGAAACTTCTCCTCTGCAAGTTAAGGCTGTTACTTGCTAACCTATTCATTAGGTTCTGTTCCAGTTCAACATCACAGCGAGCTAGAAAATTTCCATTAAAAGCCAATTTTGCCCACAAGATGAGAAAATTGATCATCAACATTTTTCAAACAAATTTTTAGCTATCAGCTTTGCTCTGAGACCATTTCCCAAAGCCTGTGAAAATGTTTAATAACTAACCGACATTAAACAATATGCAAAAAAAAAATCTTAATAATCTGGTATTGTATTTAATTGAAGATTTTAATAAAAACTTAATTAAGGTTCCCACATTTCTACTTGGGGGCTATCCTGAACTCAATACCATTCAAATCCCATTAGTGCTAATGGCCTAATGCCAAACGTGGAGAATATAAACCACATAAAATTTGCTTTCAATAAGTCATTCATTCTACATTAAATATAAAACTATTATTAAAAACACATTCAGGAGGATTAACCACTATTTTAACAATGAATGTTTTTAATAATCAGTTGATATTTATTTAGTTTGTACTACTGTCTAATTATTATGCAATTATGGGTTTATAATGCCCCTGTAAATCTTCAGCAAATGAAATGTCTATCTGGAATCATTAATTTTAAAAGTTAACAGAATACATATTTTACTGTCATTGGGTCAATTATTTTCTTTCTTAAAATATATTAAAAAAAAAAAAAAGAAGGAGAAAGGAAAAGTTTTATGAAAGAACTTTTAAGCAAGAGAACTTTAAATTAGAGAAGCAAGACAGTGAGTACACACTAGATGATCAGAAGACGGTTGCCTATCAAAGCAGGGTCAATTTTTTTTAATGTGAAAAATATTTAAATTAAAAGAGGCTGTCTCCTTCACATGAGATTTTTAACAAAGAAAAAAATAATAAATAAGGGGGAAAGGGATGATAAATTGGGTAGAATGCAGGCAGGGAGCATGTCAGACTGCTGAATTGTGGACAAGGAAAGCTCCTTACATCCTCAAAAACATAATGGAAATCTTAACGTTTGAATGTTTTGTCTATTTAAGCTGTTTAAAAGGATAGGAGACACAATCCAAACAGGGAAAGAGGGTTACTGGAGGAGAGTGTCCTACCTTGGAACAACCACAGACCATTTTTTCTTTGTCACACTTCTGCTCTAAAATGTTCTTGGGGTGTCTCCTGTTTGACCTTTTAATTTCCTTACATTGTTTCACACAAACACACATATTGTCACAACTTTGCCCTTGAAAAGCAGGACTGAACATACATTATGGGAATTAGAATCATAGAAACATAGAATGGTCTGGGTTGGAAGAGATGTCCGAAGGTCATCTACTCCAACCCCCGCTCCAGTCAGGAGGGACATCCTCAACTAGATCAGGCTTCCCAGAGTCCTGTCAAGCTATCTCCAGCAGTAAGGCCCCAACCACCTCCCTGGGCAACCTCTTCCAGTGTTCTACCACCCTTATCATAAAGCACCTGTTCCTAACATCTAATCTAATTTTGCTCTTCTCTATTTTGAAGCCATTGACCCTTGTCCTATCACTGCAAGCCTTTGTAAGCAATCTCTCTCCATCCTTCTTGTAGGCCCCCTTCGGGTAATTAAAACAGCTTCTCCAGCAGAGGCCAAGATTATTCCTTAAAATGAACAGTAAATGCTTCCTGAATAAAAAACATTGTTTAAAGTACCATAAACCAGTCTCCATATTTTATCATGAATGACATTTTGGTAAGTGCTACATGAGCTACAGGTTCCCTGTAGAAGTTGTATCCCCAAATTAAACATAGAAAGCTGCACTCCGCCATGTGATGTGCACTAGCCAGAGGTAATGGAAATGTCTCTGTATAGTTTTATAATTATCCTTGTAAATCCACAACCATTAAGTGAGAGAAAGTCTCTAGGAATAAATGTAGTGTATATGAAGAGCAATATTTTTAATAAATTTATGTGGTATTCAGACTCTGACCTGAAGTCTACTGAAACTGATGAACCTCGTTTCATTGACCCGAGAAGATTCTGAGTCACAACTAATGCCATATGCCTGGTTTGTATTAACCACTTTAATGAGCTAGGGGTGTATTTAAAAGAAGATATTTTTTTTTAATGTAAAATGAAAGAAAGGGTCTACTTTGACTTTAAGATGCTTTGATTTTACTGGTTTCTGTCCTAACATTAAAGTTATTTAAACATATTTTAAGTGCTTACACTACAAACACATAAGGCTTTGAAATAAAAAATGTTAATGAGGGGTTTTACTATTTGGCCACAGCATCTTATGAAATATATGTGATTTAACTCTATTTGATGAAAAATGATCTCTAAAGCTTTAAGATCTTCTTTCTTTCTTTCTTTTTAATTGTTTTACTCCTGTTTTACAGTCTCTTCAAGAAGTTAAAAAGACTCATTTACAATCCAAGGATTATACTTGAATCTCAAATAATTAAAAGAGATCTCAATTTCACTTTGAAATGTGGATATTTTTTCAACTATATAATTTTCTTTTTGCATAATAAATTGTTCTGTTCTTAAAGAATCCATATAATTCATTTCAGTAATGCTGATTCTTGTTTTTGTGGCACTGCCTTCCTCCCTGCAGTGGTCAGACTCTCATGGAGCTCTTCATCCGGAGAGGTGATTCTACCACTTTATTCTGCTCTCGTGAGACCTCAGCTGGAGTATTGTGTACAGGTCTGGAGCCTGCAACATAGGAAGAACATGGACCTGTTGCAGAGGGTCCAGAGGAGGGCCACAAAAATAATCAAGGGGCTGGACCACCTCTGCTACTAGGACAGGCTGAGGGAACTGGGGTTGTTCAGCCTGGACAAGGCTCCAGGGAGGCCTGATAGCAGCCCTTCAATACCTGAAAGGGGCTACAGGAAGGATGGGGAAAGACTGTTCACAAGGGCCTGCAGTGACAGGGCATGGGGCAATGGCTTCAAACTAGAGAAGGGCAAATTTAGATTGGATATCAGGAAGAAGTTCTTCACTATGAGGGTGGTGGAACCCTGGAACAGGTTGCCCACAGAGGGAGTTGAGGCCCCTTCCCTGGAGATATTCAAGATGACCCTCCATGAGGCTCTGGACAACCTGATCTAGTTTGAGGATGTCCCTGCTGACTGTAGGGAGGTTGGACTAGATGACCTTTGGAGGTCCCTTCTGGCCTGGACCATTCTATGACTGATAGATTTAACCATAAAAAAAGTCACTTCACATCTACCTTGGCTCGTGTTCAGATTGTTGCTCTGTCAAAGTATTCAACACAGATGAGTGCCGACTCATTTTTCAGAAGGCTTTATGTATGTTGTGATGTATTAGTGATGTGATATATATCTGATGTGTGATTTAGCAGATTCTGAACAATTTTAAAATAATTTAGAAAAAACTGGCATTGATATTTTTCTTCCTCAGTGGTAGACACAGGAAAGGAAAGAAGGAGGACCTATGACAGGGAAGATATAAGAAGTAAGTCATATCTGTATTTCACTAAACAGCAACAATGACACATCCTCTTGTTCTAGAATATTTGATCATGAGATCTTCTATTTGGTCCTTTGCTCTCTGAGAGGTGTTCATGCACTGTGACTCAGAAGAGATAGAAATCCTTTGAGAGATGACACGAGAACCAAAAAAAGATAGCAGAGATCAAAATGTTTAATGCCGTTCAGTGATAGTCTTCATTACAAATTTCTACTTGAAGATTGTTAACTATCAGCAAAGAATAAAATATCATGAAATGCAGAAAGAAAAGGTTAGGGAATACTATGTTAAATGTTTTCCAATCAGCTGTGTCTGATAAAATTCACTCCTAGATACTTTAAAAATTTGCCTGAGGCAATCTCAGAACCATTACCATGATCTTTAAGAACTAGCACTGAGAATATGAGAGCTGTCAAATAAGTGCTTATCTTTAAAGAGGGAGAAAAGGAGCATCACATGAAGGTCCTGTGAGGGTCAATGGCTCCATGGGCCCAGGTGCCATGTGGACTCTTCATGGGACTGTTGAGGCAGAACATGGCTGCCAGAGGATTTATCATCACACTACGCACAGGAAGGACAGCTGGGGGGAACACTGGAGTAACCCCATGCATGCGGTCAAGGACGGGCCAGGGCTGAGAAGGGACATAGGTCTACAAGTGAGTCTGACTCAGCAGAGCCCACAACTGGACAGGGCAGGACCATGGCAAGATGGACACCAGACCTGCATGGGAGTATGAGGATATTGGGGGAATTTGGGATGAAATTTTTGTCTGCTGACAGTTAAAAGATACTATTCTGCTGCCACTCAAATAGGTTTGCGAATACTAAGAGCCTCACTGGCAAGCTGGAACAAGCCTATAGTGGCTTGTCTGACACATGCTAGCTTCTTCTCTTCAAGATTTTAAAAAAATTCTCTCAAAAGTGGCCCTGCCATTATATGTAAGTCTGATGAACTTCAATCTGTATCTCTACAGAATGTGAAGTCTGACACCTTAATACTACCTATGTGGATAAAGAAGATCTAAACTTGAAGGGAAATCTAAACAACATGAGCATGAACACAGACTTTACCTACTACTGGTTAGAAGAAGCAGTCATGTCTGAGAGTTATAATTTAAAACCAGGAATAGAGGCAGGGGGGAATCTTTTTAGAGAAAAGTGTGTAGAAAAATCCTGCATAACATTAAGTTTTATCTTCATCCATTGTTATGGAAAGAGAGGGATGCACTTCACTCACACAAAATAAATAGAAATACACTTTATTAATGTAAAACCGGGGGTTCAATGGTAAATGTGATAGCAATTTAACAAGATCTGATGGCAAGGTACATTTGACTAGTGCATCAAGGACAGGGCAAAACTGTCTGGGAGATGCTCCCATTGATTCATGAGGTTCAGAGGGGATGCCCTTGCATCCTAAATACCTGCTCAGAGTGGGTTTTAGGTGCATCTGGATCCAGACTTAGTCCTAGACTTTGTCAAAGCTGTATGTCTAAAGGATTATATATGCATAATGAGTCCTTTATATCATAGAATCATAGAGTGGTCTGGGTTGGAAAGGACCTCCGAAGGTCATCCAGTCCAGTGGCTAAGATTATGCCATTCTGGTGCACTTATTCTCAGTTCACTTACTCAGTATCTAATGTGCCAAGAATTCTCTCAGCTTCAAGCAGTAACCTTGAGAGGCTTCCTTACTCAAGAGGAGATCCTGGTTTGCATCACACTGCCGTGCAGAAAAGCCCAACAGGCCCTGGGCTGTCCACTATTTATGGAGTAAGAGGATCAACTTATATTCATATTTGCATACCAGCAAGACATCTGGGTCACTGCACAAGACAGCCCTTGGCTACTGCATTGCCATCAGTCTCCCCAGCGTCCAACTCAAGATGGATGCAGCCACATACAAGCCAAGAAACTAATTAAAAGAGAAAATGCAGGCCAAGAGTGGAATCACAGTGAAAAGAAAATTAACATGGGGAACTAAAATTATTGTAGAATATTCTACCTCAGAGGTCAAGTCCTGGGTCAAGCATTGGTTCTATCTAAAGAGGGATCGATTTCCCACTTCATAACTCTGTTTCTGGTTTTTAATAAAACTCCAGTATAGAATTCAATTAAGTGGAAAGAGTTGGGTTGGGGTTTATAGAAAATAACATTGATTATAATATAGAAAATAACATAATAAGACAATAATATAATATAATATAATATAATATAATATAATATAATATAATATAATATAATATAATAATAGAAAATAATATATAGAAAATAATATCGATTCCATGTTTTTTATTATTATTGTTATTACTGCTACTACTGCTATTATTATTAGCAAATATTAAATTGTACCTATAGATAAATAAACATGCCATTGTTTAGAATTTTTTGGTAATTTTTGCAATGCATTCCATATGCTTGCAGGAAATGGCAGAATTCTTTGGAGATGCTAAAAAAAGGAGGGGAGAAACTATGCCATCAAATTTGATAAGCATCTTCTCTTGAATCAAAGTGTTTAGCTAATACCTAGTGTTTTCTTAATATCTCTATTTACTCTTCCTAAAAAAAGAAATGAGAAAGTGTTAACAAAAAGTCTGTGCTCAAAAGTCCCAACTGATCTTTTCTACTGTCTGGATCTAATGAAATATCCAGATCTTGTTATACCAAACCATCTTGCCACACTAAAATCTCTTGCCTCTTGCCACATAAACCTCACACTTCCTTTTAATGAGGTAGCATTCACTTGAGTGAAATTTCATCATCTCACAGTATATCTCCCATGTGAATTAAGTTCTGTGTCCTACAGGAATACATTCCATAACAGGAGGAATAAATATAAAGCAGCTGAAATTTTGACAACACACTTCATACTATAGCAGTGGTGGGAGACCCTGACCCTCAAACCTCTGGGAAAAAGCACACTGCTGGGATGTGAAAGATGAAATTCAAGTTCCTCCTCTGCTTGCTTCCAGAGAGAAGCTATAGCCTGTGCTTCCTACATCCCATAGAAATATTTTACCCACTAAATTTTAGCTATTCTGGATATAGCTTGCTCTCAAAATACCATTAAATGATTCTCTAGTGGAAGACAATTATTACACAGAGGGTTTATAAAGATAATTTGATGTGAAAAAGACTTCTAGTCCCTTGCTCAGCTGCTGTCTTGCTGATTTCATTAATATTACTATGTTACTGGGTAGAGGGGAGACCTTATAGCTCTCTTTCAATACTTTAAGGAGGCCTGTAAGAGAGGGGGGCCAGTCTTTTTAACAGGGCCTATTACAACAGACCAAGGGGTAATGGTTTTAAACTAAAAGAAGAACATTAAGGTTAGAAAAAAGAAGATTATTTTTTTTTACCCTAAGCTTGGTAAAATGCTGGCCCAGGTTGCCCAGAGAGGTGGCAGATACCCCATTTCTAGAACCATTCCAGATCAGGTTGGACAGGGCTCTGAGCGACCTGATCTCATTGAAGACATCCCTGCTGACTGCAGGGGGCTTGGATTAGGTGACTTTTAAATGTCACTTTTATCACAAACCATTCTATGGTTCTATGATTATTCTGTCCACCTGTCAGAAAGTATCAACCATGTTTTTATTTCTTTTGTACTGGTTATATGAGGCAAGGAGGAACAGCTCTTTGTCCCTTTACACAGCAAATACATCAGCTGCAAGAAATCCAGCCATGTGTTCCTCATTCATCTCCCTCCTTTACCCCAGCCAGCCTTGTTGCTGAACACCTGGCAATCCCAATTTCCAGTGCAATAGTGCTGAGTCGCAGCAGTAGCCTCCGAGCATCCCTTCAAAGTGCTGTGGAGAGATAAATGGCTGCCAGAACTGCTGTCCACTTGTTGGTTCTATGTGTACACTGCCAGAGAGTTTAAAAGTGAGCTAACTTCCTTGCCATCTGATACCATGGCAACCACTCCTCTGCTTTTTACCACTAAGCATCTGTTAGTGTTTTCATTGTAAATCTGTGTTTTCAAGAGTTTAAGGCTTGGCATAAATTGCTGTTTCTCCTTCATTATCTTGCACTGGATTGTATTAGAAAAAAAATTATAAAAAGGAAAAAAAAGTCTCTTTCTCTCCTCTGCTGCTTAAACAGCAAAGTTTTCCAAAATATAATGCAAAACAGAGCAAATGTAATTAAAATTATTAGTTGTTGCCATGGAAGTCTGGGTGGCACTTCAGCTCCAGTTCCTACCCTTGTCAGACTTCAAGAAAGCAAAATAAATTATACTGGTGATGTAGGGAAAGTATGCAGCAGTTCAGCTGCTTAGCTCATCCTTCCTGCTTTTATCTGATGCTGAAGCAGCTGATAAAAATTACACCTCTGAGATATAGCAAGCTTTGCAGATTGCTAAGAGAGAGAGAGGAGTTATCAAGGTAACAGGTGATGGACTAAGAAGTAAGTGGAAAATGAATGAATAAGAAGATATCGTGTTGGGTACAAAGGTAGCAAGGCAGAGAGCTGAACCAGAGGGAGGAGATGAGGATAGTTACCAGCAAGTAGGAAGAAAGGATTTTGTCAGCAGTGACAGATAATGGTGCTAAAAGAGGTTCGTGGAACATCTTACCAAGATTTCACTTTTGATGATGATAATCTGAAGTTTTCTATAGGAGCACAAACTAGAAGCAAAGAATGACATTCTGAATTCAATTGAAGGATTTTTTGATTAGTAGAGCAGGTTTTACTGTCACTGAAATGAGTTTATTCTTATTCCTTTTTTTTTCACATTACAATCTCTTTAAAGAAGGTGAATTTGAGGAAGAGAAATTTTAGAAAGCACACTGTAAAGGCTGAACTGTCCTTTAAGATAAATCTAGGAGATTTTTAATTGAACAGAATGGAAAGAGTAGGAAAAAGAAAAACAAACCAAAAAAAATCTTTGAAATCAGATTGTTCTAGTGAGCTGAAAGATTTTGTGTCTGAGGTTATGTGAAATGACTTCTCCAGTAGCTCCTAGGAATCAATATCTCGTCTCTTTCCTATCACGTGGAATAATCACATTTCAACATTATTTACTTATCTGTGAATAACAATTTGGTTCAGAAAACCCATCATGTCCCAAAAACATTGGTACCCTGGTCTGTCTACTTCTAGGATCTGACCCACAAGAATATCTGCACGGAGCTGGCACTTACTGAAGATCAACGTGTCACATCTTCCAGGAATATCTGATTTCTTTAGCCTTATATTAGATCAGTTCCAACACTGTTAATCAGCAGTTTTCCATAGCAAGATAGGAAGCATCAAGAGAAATTCTGTACTCGTGATAAAATAGCTTTGAGGTGAGAGTAGAAAGGCTGTGAGAAGACCTAGGGCCACATCAAGACAGAATAACAGAGATCCACAGGCTGCAGCTCTGAGTGTGCCACCAAAGATGGTTCAGCAAGACAAATGCTCACAAGATTATTCATCAGGACTAATAAAAATATATAAATATCTGAAGCAAGATGTGAGAAGCCAGAGCAAGGCTCTTTTCAGTGATGTCCAATGACAGGAAAGATGTAATGGGCAAAACCTGAAACACAGGAGGTTGCCCCTGAACATCAGAAAACACTTTTCCACTCTGAAGCTGACTGAGCACTGGTACAACTTGCCCAGAGAAGTTGAGATCTCTCCATCCGTGAAGATATTCAAAAGCCCGATGGACATGGTCCTCAGCAACCAGCTCTGGTTGGCCCTGCTTGAGCAGGATTTTGGATGAGATGGCATCCAGAGGTTGCTTCCAGACTTAGCCATTCTATGATTCTGTGATTCTGTGACAAAATAATTATTTATTTTGAAGAGTAGCCTAAAGCTCTTATGGCAAGGTGTTCAGCAGTGCTAAACAGAACAAACTTGGTAAAATCCTGAAACACTGTCTAGTTTCCCAATGACTCTAAAGCAGTAGAATCCAGCCTAAACTGTCAACAAAGGAAGCATCTCTATCTTTAGGCACTTGTTCCAATCTCCACACCTTCTCTCCCTTGGGACACCACAAAGCCTTCTGCAGCTGTGCAGTCAGGAACAGCTTGGAAACATTATTAGGAAAAATTATTCCACTGTCAGCAGTAAGTTTCCAACTCAAAATAAGGTTCTGAGAAAGTTTAGGACAGACTTATGAGTAGCAGGAAAAAAAAAAAAAAAAAGTCCTTTTACTACTTTCAGTGTGAAGTCATTTCTAAGTCACTACTCAATTACCTTCAAGAGTTCATATCAGTGTACAAATCAGTACCTGCCGGCAGCTCTCCATTGTAGCTGTTAATTCATGCTCTCGCATCTGTTACATTAGCATGCCAAAAGAACTTACAACATCCTTGAAATTTCCTTCAGCATAGTCTGAGCATAATTGAATATTAAGAGATCAAAATTTGATTTTTGTATTTCCTTAACCAAATCTAGTCAAATATGCCCTATGCAATATCTCCCTTGGAGTATTAGGTGCAGCATAAGGTCAGAGCTTCTACAGCCAACCCTTTCTAAGTGGCATGTAAACAAAGGAAAGCTGGAACTTCTTTCTTTTAAAACATGAGAAGCCTAAAATGTTTCTAAGCAATTTAATATCTACCAGGCCATGCTGCCACCTGTCAGTCTGGTCACCCCTTCTTAGATTTGTAAGGATAGCTGAAGAATAGTTGAGTTGAAGGTATCCTTCACGTATTTCTCATTCTAATTAGAAACATGTAGTTCAAACTTTGTTGAAGAGTAAAAAAGAAACCCTCAGAATAAGTGCCCAAATAGGCAGTAAGGCTGTCTGTGCTGCCTAGGTGCACATTTATAAGAGCTTTCATTATAAGGGGATCCAATCCTTTCATTAAATATTCTCATTTAAAACCAATTTGCATAAATAAGGGCTCATTTCTCAAAGAGTGTGCTCATTCAAGGAAAATTAGATTTCACTTGGAAATGCACACAACTCCGAATTTGTCATCATGTTCTCAGGCAATGCACTACAGATTCTTTTCCAAATGTGTCCTGTAATGGTTCACGATCATTCTCCTCCCACTCTTTGTAAAGCCAACAAAGCTGTTATACACCAAACCCTCTCTGATCATGCCAGTAGGTGCATCCACATCCTAAATCAAAACATGACCTTGGAAGCAACCTCCTCTCGCTTTGCCTTGGTTTCCGAGAGAAGGATGTGCATGTGCTGTCCAGAGGGGAGCTATGAAATGCTCCAGCAAGGTCCCTGACAATGGAACAATATGAATTTCTGGTCCAGCAGATGCCTCATCTTCAAATGTAGGCAATGGCAAGTAAACCTCACATCTCCGCTCAGTTTGAAACAGGTCTTTTGGGGAGTGGCTTAACTGAGTCTGCTTTTTTTCTTTTCCTTCCTGGCCTTCCTACATCAGGTTCTGCCAAACTTCTGTATGTGGAAAAACTATTCTTACTTTTCCTAAGCTTTCCTGATTGTTATTCCAGCTGCTCAGGTGTTCTCAGGACCAATGAAAACTTTATCCCAAGATGCTGGCATCTGAGGAAAGTATTAAATAAATAGTTTGCAAGAATTCATTGTTGATTAATTCTTGTTTTGCTTTTTAATTCTCTGAAGAGAAGGGCAACAAGGCTGGGGAGAGGCCGTGAGCACAAGCCCTATGAGGAGAGGCTGAGGGAGCTGGGATTGTTTAGCCTGGAGAAGAGGAGGCTCAGGGGTGACCTCATTGCCCTCAACAACTACCTGAAAGGTGGTTGTAGCCAGGAGGGAGTTGGTCTCTTCTCTCAAGCAACCAGGACCAGAACAAGAGGACACAGTCTCAAACTGTGCCAGGGGAAGTTTAGGCTCGAGGTGAGGAGAAGGTTCTTCACTGAGAGAGTCATTCGCCATTGGAATGGGCTGCCCAGGGAAGTGGTGGAGTCACTGTTCCTGGAGGGGTTCAAGAGGGGATTGGACGTGGCACTTGGTGCCATGGTCTAGTCATGAGGTCTGTGGTGACAGGTTGGACTCAGTGATCCTCGAGGTCTCTTCCAACCTTAGTGATACTGTGATACTGTGAAGATTGCTTGTTAATTGCTAGCAGGAGCCAGGCTTTACCATTGAGTTATTCTAAACAGTCTCCTCTGGGCTTAATAATGGTCATTACAGTTACAGTAATTCAGAGGCATTCATTGAGTGTGACAAGAGGCTGAACTGGCCAAAATATTGACATTTCTTGAAAATCCATGAAAAAGGCCTGTGAAAGTCATAGAAATACACAGAAGTGTATTCTCAGCTACTGCTGCTACTGTGGTCAGCATGGAGCCCATAACCAAATCAAAATTATCAGCACTGTTTTGAGCACCACTTGCAGATGTAGATGTCTGACACTTCTGGGTTGGGCTGGATGAATTTTTCAGAAGAAGGCATCAGCTTCAGACTGATTTCTGGTTGATTTTATTATCTGTTTTGCTTTGGAGATGAAACAGTTCAGCTATTGCTGCAATATACAATTGAAACATTGTATTTTGATCAATTTTTAAAGAGAACCATTTATGCTGAAGTACTCCAGGGCTCCTGTGCTTTGAAAAGCTTCCTATCTGGCAAGGAATTCATGGCATCAAAAGTCACCCAGGTTTGGACAGGTTACAAGCCTCCAGATTACTCTTGATGTAGGGTACATAATGGCAAAATTTTGGCAGCGGAATTTTCTAAAGATTTCACATGTAACACATCCTCTACTCTTCCCTGGCTCCTATATGCCACCTTTATAATGACTACACCATCTCTGTAATAATCACTGTCAATTTATGTTGGTGGTATTAACGCTTAGACTTTTTTGTCGTGGTTTGAGCTACTTCTGTTCAGTGATTTTAATTTTCAGTTCAGTCTCTGCTCAGTGTTGGCACTTTCTGAAGTTCAGGGCCAGTTTACACAGCAGTGAGAGTGCTGATGGGGAGAGTAACTGCCAAAGGCTGGCCTGAAGAAAGACTCTGTCTCCTCTGTAAACCAAGGGCACTTACATATCTTATGTATCATGTTGGGGTGTAGTAAGTAAGTAAGTAAAAAAGCAGGAGGGTGAAACAGTTCAGGTGACCATTAAGGGATTCCATTCCATAGGCACTGTATTTAGTATTAAAGCTGAAGGAGCACCAGGGTCAAGCCTCTTTAGTGGTCAACATCCAAAGAGGACTCTTTTCTGCCTTTGCAGCATCGGTGGTGACAGTGACCAAGTGCCATCACGGGGGGCTGGATTCTGTATTGGTTTCGTATGTACTTTTATATATTGCATTTTATTGTTATTTTTTTCATTAAAGCTGGTTTAGTTTTCTTTTCTAATCCATGGATCTCTCTCCTTTATTCCCTTTCCCTTCCCATTTGGAAAATGAGCGGGTTTAACAAAGAGCATCTGCCATTTGTCTAGTAGCTGGCCTAGCCCTAACCCTTGACACTTTTCTAGAGTTTTCTTTGTTTTCTTTTTAAATGAAGCTTTACCAATCTCTGAAATCACAGAAAAATAAACTTCCTTGTGTTGGTATAGATCTCTCTTACACGTCTATTTTTTTCCAATATTTTGGGAAAGTTCCAACCCAGTGATCCCCAAATGTTGATTTCTGGTTTGTGTTTTGACATATCTTCAAATGCAAGATATATAACATATCATCTGGATTAGATAACTGATTGATTGGGTGATGGTATCTGTTTGTTTGTTTAAAATTAAATATACAGTGCTGCCCAGGCTTGTGAAATTAGGTGACAAAAGTTCATGGGTCAAGACTTCTTTCTCGCTAAGCATGAAATTCATACTATCAGAAATATGTGAACTCTGCTACCTATTTGATTTACTTTATATAGTATAACTAAGATACATTAATAAGAAACCAGGAATAAAAGCACTTTGCTGCTTTGCAATAAACTACAGTTACAATCCTTCCAAATTATTTTTTTTCCAATTCATGAGACATTTGGTGTAATCCAAGCATCCAGTTATGACATTTACAATTACTTTGTTATCTATCTCGCATGACATATTTGCAATCCGTGTCACACACTTACATCTGACTTAAAATATTTTATTTGCAGTGACTTTCACCCAATGCAATTCTTGTCATGCTTTTTCTTAACTAATTTGCTTTCTTCTGTTTACTAACTGAATAATTGTCTGCGTATAATTAACACAGATGTCACATGTGCCTAGTTTTCAGGTTCAGGTTAAATTTATACTACTGCATATGGAAGTGTCTAATTAGATTGCCATCTGAAATGGTGAAGGAGTTACTCTATTTTGAGCAAAGCCTTTTTCACAAGCTTTTATCTTATTCAGTGGTACTACAATGTTTTCATTAGTTGGCAGTTTCTAAAATGAGACTTTCATATTAAGCACATCATCTAACATACATCAGTGTTTACTGAGGTGGAAATAGTTGTAAATTAGACACCACCACACCACCACCCCTCACCACCACCCCATCCCACCCCACCCCACCCCCAGTATATTTGGAGATATTCTACATTTTGTAGGCAGAAGTTTTATATTGGGACAATTGATACCACAGTCCTAAATTTTCCAACTCTCTGCAATCCAAACATATTTCCTACTCCTATGATTTATTTTCCAGGGATTTACCTTCCAGTAACTCCTTTCTCTTTTGGTGATACTTGCAGACTTTGAAGTACTGGAACTTAGGATTCAAAAGATTTGGGAACAAATGCAGTTTTTTGTCATCATTTGAGAGCTTTGCACGACTGTGTACATTTGTAAATAACAAAATGTCTACCAAGTGTGACTTTGATACTTCATTTCAAACCAGTTATGAGGAACTAGGTATGATCCTAACTATAACATTTAATTCCTTGTGACATTTTACATTAATGACAACAAAATAGCTCCTCTGGAATAGGGATTATAAAATGGTGTTAATGGTCAGTTAGATAGTTAACTGTTGCTATGCGAAGTGTCATCTTTCACATCTTTCACAACTAATGACATGGAACAGTGAGAACAAAAGTCATACTGATAAGTTTTTGGCACAGGGAATTCATAAAAGAGAATGCATTTATCCAGGTAGAAAATAAATAAGGGGCCAACACAATTACATTACTGCTTTTACTTAATATAGGTTGATAATGCTCTGCTTCCCTCTTTATACCTTTTTCATTACTGAGTAATTCCACTAAATGATTAAACTGCTGATTATGTTCTGTAATCCAAATTACCAAACGTGAGCTAGAGGCAGTCACAGAACTAGCCTACCAAGCAATGTTTTCATTGTAAATTGCCACTTCAAATTTATAAGCAGTGATATTAAGTATGTTGTTCACATTAATTCTGATTTATAATCTGATGTAATGATTAAATCACAGAAATTGATTAAGTTTCATGGGCAGAAATGGATTAACTTTCATGGGCATTCTTGGTGAAATAAAAAAACCAAAACACTAACAATTTTACCATATGTTGCTGAGAACAACTGACATTGCAATTACATTGAGACTGTGTCTTCAAGCTTTGTTGTCTGTTCTTGCCAACATTTCCCTACAGAATAATAAATATCAAATACTTTTACTCAAGTGAAATGTACACTGAAATAACAACAATTTTTTAATTGATATTCCAAGCCAACTAATCTATTTCTCTGTATGCACATCTTTAGCAAACTGATAGTTACTCTCGCGCATCTAAGTAAAGAAATTTTCCTTACACAATTAGGGAATTAGCAGAGCAGCTAATTGCTTACACCCAAACAAATGTTTGACAAGACAGAACTCCTCAGTACTCAAAATCATCCATTTAAAGACCACGTTAACTTTACTACATTGTGAATTTCATGTGTGGATGTTTATCATTACCGTGGAACTGTGCGACAAGAACATTTCCTTTGTTATTGACAATGCAGTGGGTTTTAAATGTAACTATCAGAAACTAAGATTCTCTTTTAAAGCAAACAAACATACAACCCAAGGCAATTTATCGAACAAGTGGGCATCTGTTCTGCTAAAGCAGCCTCTCCCAATATGTTTGATTTTTTCTTTTTCAGTATGTTCCAAAGTAGTTTGGGATGCTTATTTTGCAATGCTTTGATTACTGTCACTTGTTTGATGTAGTAATGTTTCTTTACTCACTGAGAATGAGTTTCTTAAAAGCAGACTTAGCCGGGTGTTTGTTTGTTTTCTTTATTTAAAGGACTGCATACTGCAAGAAAGCCTTTCACATGGCTTTATGGCCTGTTAAATCAGCTATGCCATCTGGATTTCTCCTTTGAATTTTTCTGTCCAGAGCCCTCAGTGTATCTCGGGACACCATAGTGATGTAAGTAACTGTTATTTAAAGCATTGTATTAATAATGTCCACATACATGGTGATAGCCAAGAAAATATCAAGATAATTTTTGAAGGAGGGAACTTTTATCCTGATTTTCTTTTGTTAAATCTTTAAATTCCTAGGAAGCAAAGCTGAAAGAGTGATTGTGATTTAACTTTTCTTTTCAGCAGGTCTTTTTAGGGGCAAAACACTCAAGTATTATACCTTTTCCAGTAGCTCAAGCTACATCTGTATCTCTCTCACAATATTTTACTGTGAAGTACTTTTCTTGAGAAGAAACAGAGCATGAGAATGAGCTAAGAACATTTGTTTGATGTGAATTTTCACAGTCCAATTACTGTCTATAAAGGTCACCAATATGGAACTGATTTGTGCCCTAACTGACTTTTAAGGAGTAATGTAGGAGGCAATATACATCTGATAAACCTTTCCCAAAGAAATGCACGACTTCAGGGTGAGATTCCTCAAATCTAAAGAGCTCAAAACCTTTTATTTGGTTTTGCAAATGTTGCCTGGCACCTTCTGTGTATGCTAAACACCTAAATTTCTGCCTTTGTGCCACTGGTTCCATACAGTTTTACTGACTTCTCCCAGTTCATCCCCCATTTTGTAATGAACTGTCAAAGCATAACATGAGAGACAGGAAACAAACATTTATCGTGCCTGTGGCTTTTTTTCCTTGATACCAATTAATTAGATAGAGCTGCAGATTGCAGAAGAAGTGTTTAGAACTGAAGATACCTAAATGATCTCATCAACGGAATGTTGGATCCTTTGGTTGAAGGCTTCTAATTTATGCTGTAGCAGATGGATGGTGCTGAAGGTCACAATTACAGTGTAAGACCAACTTGTCTGTATGGTTTGAACTCCACGTAGATAACTGTCTCATTTATTCAGAATGCTCATAGTGAGAACCTTTTGATCTTCTTTCAAATCTCTATTTCATGTTGGTAAATTACATCTCTGTGATGAAACAAAACCAGATTTCAGGTTATCCTCCATTTCATTCTTCAGATTGAAACTGGAGCTTTCTAATTAGACTGAAGAGTTTTGCTACTATCAAAGAACCAAAAGGGTTTTGTTACTTGTTTAGTTGTGAAAGATCTGGACTGAAAACATTTTAGGTAGGAAGCCTAATAATGATAAAAATAGAATGCAACTCTGTATTTATCTGATTAATGAGAAATGTTTTCTTTTCATGCAAGAAAAAATCAGGTCAATTAACTTTTAAAATAGCACAAGCCAAGGTTTCAGAAATGTACAACTCACTAAAGTGACAGGAGCAAAAGTTTGTCAACAATCACTGCAATCACTGCCTGCTGCAGAATGGCTCTTCAGCACAAATTGTGGGTGTATATTTTCACCAAATCAGCTACTCAAAACAATGGCTGTTGCACAATCTTTCTGAAAAAAGAATAAATTGCAAGGTAGAATAACTCATATTCAGCAAGGGATAAACTGCTTTGTGTGTTGCAGGATAAAATCATGCAAATGAATAGATATCACACGGCACTTAGCAAGCTGAAAATCCACACATTATCTTCCTTTGTGCTAATTTGTTTGTGTAACTGTATCCCATCATTTGTGAGACAGATTGAATCAAAACACTTCAAAAACAAAAAGCCAAAACCAACCCCCAAAAAAAAAAAAAAATCTTTCATTTCAAAACTCAGGACTGAATTACTTGGGTAATGTTTTGTACAGTCAATGTCTTGAAAGTGACATTAAGTTGGTTCTGGGAGCATCAAGCAAATGAGCTATAGAATTTTGTACTGTGGTCTTTCTGGTCTTTCCATAGCTTGGGCTGTGAAAGTGGTTGAATATATTTCAACCTGATAAATATTATTTAGGCTGCCCAGTGAGGTTGTGGAGTCTCCTTCCCCAGACACTTTCAAAATCTCTCTGAATGCATTCCCTAGGTGATCCTGCTTTGGCAGGGGGTTTGCACCCAGTGATCTCTGGAGGTCCCTTCCAACCTCTAATGTACTCTGATACTAGGATTATTTTTAATTAATTTTTTAAAATATAAAATCTACATGATCACCCATATCCCCTTACAGAGCTTGAAATGAAATTTGTCTCCTAAATCCTCCCGTCCCTTTATTAGCATTTCTGTCTTTCAGGTTGCCTCCTTTAAGCTCTGAAAGTCTAGAAAACACTAGACCTATGCTACTGATAGAGGCAGAATAATTCTTTCTGGGGCCCCTTCAACAAGACAAGTGAAATCAGTTGAAAAGTAGACTCTGGGAATCAAATGCAAGCACACGGAGAGTGGTGTGCCACTGTCAAAGGAACAGACAAAAACAAAAGAGTAACTGCAGAGATTGCTACATGCATTTTGGATCTTAAAAGACAGGCTCCAGTCTCTGAAAAATCTGTTTATTTCCTAGGCACTGAGACTGAGTAAGACAGTATTAAGCAGCTTATCTCTTCAATAACCTATTTCTTCATATTGCTTTGCTAAAATTGTGTGTCGATGTCACAGATTTGCAGACATCACTGTGCTGCAAGTGAGTCAGCGAACGTGGCACAGTGCTGAATGGCATCTTGAATGCATGGAAGAGAGAGATGAGTGTGTAGGTTTAAGAAACAAGACTGACTGTATAAACATATGCACATCATTAAGAGACTGCAGTGAAAGACAAAAAGACATGCTCCATTCCTGGAGACTGTAAAATGTGATACATTTGGTGTGTCACTGTCACATTCAACCTGATCTATGTTTCTGTGTAGTACCAAATCACCTGTGAGATGTTATTATGTCTTATCCATTTTGAAGAACCTATGAATAATGATATTTTCTTTCCCCACTTTGTTTTCTGCACTCTCTGTGTCCTCTGCAAGTCTCATTTGAGCAGTCTGCAGTTTTCTTTTTGGCTTCCTCCCAGATGTCTCCCAGCATTGCAGAAATTGCCTTCCTGCCTCTTCTCTGCCTGAACCCTGCATAACAACTAAGGATATTTGAAGATTTAATCCCAAGTGAACCACCATGACTCATGCAGGCTCCTGCTTAGACTAACTATATGTCTGCATTAAAGATTCCTTTCTTACACCGTAGTGACTTGCTGTTACATCATCATTAGCAGCGTCAGCAATGTACTGCTACAGATTCTATTTATCTTCATTCTCCAGTATACTAAGAAGCAACCTAACTAATAATTGTACAAGATCAGTAAAAAAAAAATTTTAAAAAAGAAAACCTACCACAATATTGCCACTTTTCAATTAAGAGAGGAGAAAATCAACTTTACAGTTTATTTTCCACATTAGTGGATTATTTCACTCCTGTGTGGCTAGCTGAGTGTGGTAGGCTGAAATTACCCCCCAACTAATTTGGAGAGCTACCCCCTAAAATAAAATTGCCAGACCAGCTCAGGTTGGGATGGAAGCACATGAAGCTATATTTACAAGCAAATGAAAACCTGGAGGTATGAAATGCAATGAATATGTACAAAATATACAATATTTACATATATTTACAATTCATAAACAACACAAGGACTCATATGGACAAAAATAACTGGGGTTACCAATAGCTCCCCCCTCTCCACTCCCTTCCCCCTGTACAAGGGGAAAGAGAAAAAGGAGAGAGGAACTTGTTAGTTACTTAGCCACAAGAAGAATGCAGCCAAGGTGAGCAACAGTCAAGCAAAAGCCACCAGCTAGTAACTGCTAGAGCAAAGAGCCGAGAAAGAGCGAAAATAGTTTATACAACTAACTTTAGGTTAATTATCAGACCAATGGGATTATTTAGACCTTATCATTATTTTCCCTTTACAGTCAATGGTAATTTATTTACATTCTATTGCTTTCTAGTCAAGATCCGCAGAAAATTTCCTAGGCATCAGCCTAAAACTGAGCCTAACTCTGAGCTATGTGCCACTTTATGTGTAACTTAATCAGGCTACACATGGTGACATTTAAAAAAAACACCCAAACCTAACTCCTCTGTGCAATTTGTGTATCCACATGTGCATTCATTTTGTTAAGTTTAGTGCAAATTAACAATGATGTGCAGTCATTTTAGGAGCAAATATTAGGAGTAAATACTGGATTTATGTTTATAGCTGGAAGAGTGGCCCAGACACTGTGCAAATTGATCAGAAAAAAAAAATTATGTATAAGCTTAAGTGGAGTAGCAGAACTTTGATAAAATTCTTTATTTGTAAAAAAAAAATAAAACCAAATTGTTTGCTGTAACTAAACCCACACTGGAATACTGAGCGGGGCAGAACTTTTCTACGTGTCTATACTAATGAAACATGTCACATATTTGTGGTGAAGTAAAATTAGAAATGATTCTAGAAAAAACAGATTCTGTCATTGTGAATACTGGAGACAAAAAATAGATGACAGTATGGTATCTGGGAGTTTCAGTCCCTGATTGAATAGAACCTCAGTGTGCACTATATTTTCATCCAAAGATTTGTATGAACATACATGTCTGTTGGCCAGAGGACAGCTGGGGCAGGTCACCTCATCCAGGCAATCAGGGAGACAACAACAATGCTACTGCAGCGTATTCTTGTCCCACTACATAGACTCATAGAATAGTTTAGGTTGGAAGTGACCTTTAAAGGTCATCTAGTCCAATTTCTCTGCACTGATATGGAGCATCTTCAATTAGACCATGCTGCTTAGAGCCTCATCCAACCTTCAACCTGACCTGGAATCTTTCCAGGGATAA
The DNA here is from genome assembly GCF_014839835.1 of Dryobates pubescens. NCBI lineage: Eukaryota > Metazoa > Chordata > Aves > Piciformes > Picidae > Dryobates > Dryobates pubescens. Next base: position 17,336,897 of record NC_071620.1, on the reverse strand, counting down.
GGCTTCTACCACCACTCTGGGCAACCTGTGACAGAGTTTCACCACCCTCGGTGCAAAAATTTCTTTCTTATGTCTAGCCTAAATCCCTTCTCTTTTTAGCTGAAAACCATCACCCCTTGGCCTGTTGCAACAAACCCTACTAAAATGGTTGTCCCCACCTTTCATACAGGAACCTTTTACATACTGAAAGACCACAAAAGCGTCTCCATGGAGCCTCAACACCTCCAAACTCAACAACTCCAACTATCTCAGCCTTTCTTCATAGCAGAGGTGTTGTATCCCTCTGATCATTTTCATGGCTTTCCTCTGGACACACTCCAACAAGTCCATATCTTTCTTGTGCTGAATAGAGGTGCCTATATGTTTCATGGCATCCCACTCTAAACACTGTAAAAGTAGCAAGACCTCTTGTTTTCTATGTCACATATGGTCTTGTAAACTGTTTCTAAGCCCTGTTTCATGGGGTGAAAATTCTTGGGCAGTTGATATTCAGCGCCCTTGGGTAATAAATTCCACAACTACATACATAATGATTGGAACACATTTTGTCAGCTGCTTTTGATTAAATGAACCATAAAGTGAGCCACATAATCAATACATGGCTTTAAGATATTCAGATATGGGCTTTTGGAAAAAAATAGCAAACCATCACATTTTTATATGTGTTCCAGAGAGATTTCTAAATAATCAAAACCTACTTCCTCAGAATATTGTCTTCTGAATCATAAGACAGCAACAGAACTCCACCAGAACACTCTCTGCATTGTAGTGCAATCTGAAGTGCAAGGGACAATGGGCTCAGGAGTTTTAGTGGTGTCCAGTGAAAGAACAGGGGACAATGGGCACAAATTGGAATCCAGTAGCTTCCACCTGAACATGAAGAAGAATGTCTTTCCTGTGAGGGTGCGGCAGCACTAGAACAGGCTGCACAAAGAGGTTGTGCTGTCTCCCTCTCTGGAGAGATTCCAAACCTGCCTGGATATTGTGATCCTGTGCAAACTGCTTCAGATATCCCTGCTTTAACAGGGACAACTTGCTCTGGGAGACCCTGCTTTTGCATAGGGGTTGGACTATATGATCCCCAGAGTTCACTTTCCACCCCTACCATTCTGTGATGTTGTGAAGCAGACAAAAAAAGTGTGTTTGGTTTAACGTATCAGAGACATCCAGAAAGGCTGAAGTTTCATGCTTCTTACTGTACTGTGATGAGCTAACCCTCAAATATGAAATCCCTTTGTAATGAGTGTTATTGTGGTCATGGAGTTTGTTTTCATTGCTTTTCTATTTACAGCCTAACCTCTATTTATGTCCCATTTATTTTCTTCCTTTTTTTCCCCCCCAGATTCTAAAATTCTCAGAATTAATATCAAGCATTATTAAACTACTTGTCAAGGATTAGAGCTGGGCTGGACACTTAACAACTGACTGTCTATTAACCCCTATCCCTTCCTGAAGGGGAAAAGAAAGAGAGACTCATGGGCTGGAAAAGAAAACTAAATGACTTTAAGAAAATAATAAAATGAAATATATACAATTATATACAAAACCAATATAGAATCCAATCTCTCCTGATGGCAATTAGTCACCGTCACCACTGACGCTGCAAGCAGGCACTGGGAAAGTCCAAGACTGGACTCAGCAGCAGATGAGGGCCAGATTTGGCAGTTGGTTCTGGAACTGAATTCAGGAGCTCATGGATCAGGATCACAAGCAGAACAGACAGAGTCCTCCTTGGATGTTGACAACTGAAGAGGAAGAGAGTCTTGACCCTTATGATCACTAGAATCTATATTGAGTATGACTTACATGGAACTGAATCCTTTGTGGACCAGTTTAGGGCCATATGGCCTGTTTGTTCCTCCCTGCAGGTATGGCATTTACTCTTCACCTCCCACAGTACACTAGGTTTGGCAGTGACTTTGGTTTGCTACCCCAGCCTATGGTAGTAACTCTAACTATCAGCATTCTCACTGCTAGAAGGAGGCACTGTCTGTGCAAGCATGCCCTGAACTTCAGAATGTGCCCTCACTGAGCAGAGACTGAGATGAGAAGTCAAGTCCCTGAACAGAATTAGCTCTGTTCTCAAACCAGGACACAAGCTATTGCTTATTTTAGCATATTTTATGTGAGCTGAAGCCCAAGGGTTATGACAGAGTTAAAAAACAAAACAAAACAAAAAAACACAGCAGCAGAGGGGGAGAGAAAAATGATGTAGTAATAAATGAGGAGGAAAGGATAGAGCCTTGAACAGAGACAGAGGGGCAATGAAGCAGTGAGATCTGGGAAGGCTGTTCCAGATGGCAGAAGCAGCAGTTGGGAAGGCTTTGGCACCAACAGTGGCAAGATTGCGGGCAGGGAGGGTGAAGAACCGGGTGCTCTGCAGGAAGAGCAGGCAGACAGAAATACAAGGTCAGGGAGGCAGTCTGGCTCAACTGCTTGGAAAATTATAAAACCTAGGCTGCTGACGCTCTGTCACCTAACTTTGTGCAGCTGATTTATGTCTCTGTAGAACTGTGCAAAGCAGTGACTGAAAGGTAGCAATCTTTCACCTCCATGGCAAGTACCTTGTACTGGTCCGTGGAAGACAGAAGGGGAGCAGCTGTTTAAGCCCGAGGGATGCAGTTAAAGCAGGTCCTTGAGAAAGGATCTGCTGGTTATGTTTGTGGGCAAGGGGGGATGAAATCTTTAGATTTAAGTAAAGATGTTTATAGGGATTTTTGAAAACAGTAATTGGATTTTTGGTGAATAAGCTTTGAAATTTTTTCTCATGTAAACAGCTTCCATAAGAATATTATTGTGTTACATTGGTGATGGGACAATAACAGAATCACAGAATGCCAGGGGCTGGAAGGGACCTCAAAAGATCACCCAGTCCAACCCCCCTGTCAAAGCAGGATCATCTATACCAGAACACACAGGAATGCGTCCAGATAGGTCTTGAATATCTCCAGAGAGGAAGACTCCACAACCCTCCTGGGCAGCCTGTTCCAGTGTTCTGTCACCCTCACAGGCAAAAAAATTTCCCTCATCTTTCCATGGAACTTCCTATGCCCCAACTTCCACCCATTGCCCATTGTCCCTTGCCCTGTCATTTGGCATCACTGAGCAGAGCCTGACTCCTTCCTCTTGGCACTCACCCTTTACATATTTATAAGCATTAATGAGGTCACCCCTCAGTCTCTTCTTCTCCAACAAAGACTCTCTGTTAGGGACATTTTCTCTGGAATGTTGTAAAAATACCATGTCTTGGTGATAAAAGACAGCCTTTCTAAATTGTTTTATGTATACACACACACACACACACACACACATACACACCAAACAATTGTAAAAGACTCTTCAAACACGCACTCTAAGAAGTTCTCTGAAGTGAATTAAACAAGTGGTACATTGTGCACAAAGTATGAAAAAAATCACTTTGAAATGTCTGTGGAGGATTTTATGATGATCGCTCCATTGTCTGCAGCATGGTTTTGCATAGATTAATTCACACACTCTGACTCTGACTCATGGCTTTTGCCAGAATACCACCAGAGACCTTTGAATAGAATCTGGGTTCAGAGCTCTGTTAGGATCTTCATTCCACCCCTGATGACCTCAGCAGCCATGAATCTGTATGTGGGTGCCCAGCACGTACAGAGAGACCTATTATGAGCTATCTCCTCCTAGCTGAAAAACAGAAGCACTGATAATGCTCTCCAAATGCCAAGCCCATGAATGTGGTGAGGTCCTGTCCTCTGTTGTAAGCCCTGTCATGCAGATGTAGGACAGGGATGTGAGACAAGCAGATGGATCATTCCTCTTCTGGCAAGACAGGCTTGGGATTGAAAGCTAGCCTCAAAGTGCTAAAGCCTCAAAGTGTTTAAAATTAACATCAGAATGTAGTCAGTGCCATCCTAGTTGGACCAATACACTAATAGATTGTACTGTCCTACTTTATCTGACAGCACCTAATAAAAGGCAGCTAAAAGAAGGTACTTTGCAGTAAGCACTGGGAAATAAGTCACCAGGAGGAAAAACTTCTTCCTAAACTCTTTATTTTTTTTAAATTATTTTTGTGTGTCTGTCTGTCTGAAACTCTTGATTATTTGGAGGAACTGGATCCTACAACAGTCCAGATGCTGCAAGGCTTTTCCCCCCATGATTTTATCAAGAGTTGGAGCAAGTGATTAATCTTTTTCCTCACATTTTCAGATAGTCTTGTTTGCACATCTGTCTAATCATATTGCATAAAATGCTTAAGAACACAGAAGATAAAGGAAAGAAAGTTTGAAAATGTTGATTTTGTACTTACTTATATTTAACTATTGAGAAAATATTTCTCATAAATTAGATACTTGCATGTGGTATTTGTAGTGTACCCTTAGGGAGGATCTCGGTCAACCCACCCTCGGGGATCAGATATCACTCAAACACTAATTCTACCTTGCATTATTCTGGTGGCTCGTTGACAGCAATGATTAAAAGGCACCTAAAAGCCTCAGACTGATTTGTGATGTCAGTTCTGCTTTTTAAAATAAGAAAGTTCCTTATATAAAGAGAACACTGTTGTGTGCCTCTGTATCCCAAATGAATAAACAAAAAAATTATTAGTGATGTGGTTACAAAGGGAAAAAGCTATTATAGAATCATAGAATGTTTGGGGTTGGAAGGGACCTGGTACTCTAGCCCAAATCCTCTGCAGTGTGCTGAGACATCTTCAACTAGTTCAGGTTGCTCAGAGCCACACCAACCTGACCTTGAATGGTTCCAGGAATGGGTTTCTACCACCTCTGGGCAATCTATGCTGGTGTCTTACCACCCTCAGTGTAAAAAATGTCTTCCCTCTCTCTAGTCTTAATCTTCCCTCATTTAATTTAACACCATCACCCCTTGTCCTGTCACAACAGGCTCTGCTAAAATTAACTGGTGTTTGGTAGATTTCTTCTTGCTTAAACTACAGTTTAGTATAACTGTAGATGCATGTACACTTAAAATGTATGCGCAAGAGGAAAAGGTTCAAAAGCATCAAGACCAAATTGTTGCTTGAAGGTTGTAGTTCAGTTGCCAAACCCTGAAAACAGATTTCGTTATCTATGTCCATGAGATGTGGCATTTCCCACTGAATCGACCAGCCCAAATAGTTTTACCATTCCTCATATAAAAAAATGTAGGATAAATGGTGACAATTTTCCCCTCAAATCCCAGAGAATCAATTAAGTAGCATGGAGAACCACCCAGCACAAGATATGGCCGGTAATGACTACTGCACACCACACATTTTATCCTTTCCTTTAATTCCCTTTGCCACTGTAATTTAATTAATTTTGCTCAGTCTTATTAATCTTCGGATAACATCTTGATAGGGATGAGCCTACAGCTTCATCGGCACGCAACAGATTTGTTCTAAATGCCTCTTTATGACCAGTTTTTGTCTCTTCCCTCCATGGAAGCATATGTGAGCAGACAGTGTTTAGGTGTCTGAATTCATAATTACTAACATTATGTCTATAATATTATCACAGAATCACAGAATGTTAGGGGCTGAAAAGGACCTCAAAAGTTCATCCAGTCCAACCCCCTGCCACAGCAGGATTACCTATACCAGATCAGAGGAACACATCCAGGTGGGTCTGAATATCACCAGAGCGGGAGACTCCACAACCCCCTGGGCAGTTCCATTACTCTCACAGTGAAAATTTTTTTCCTCATGTTTACATGGATCTTTCTATGCCTCAACTTCCACCCACTGCCCCTTGTCCTGTCATTGGGCATCATCGAGCAGAGCCTGACTCCATCCTTTTGGCACTCACCCTTTACATATTTATAAACATGAATGAGGTCACCCCTCAGGCTCTTTCTCTCCAGGCTAAAGAGCCCCAGCTCCCTCAGTCTCTCCTCATAAGGAAGATGTTCTGTCCCCTTAATAATTTTGGTGGCTCTGTGCTGGAATCTTTCAAGCATTTCCCTGAGGTCCTTCTTGAACTGAGGAGCCCAGAACTGGATACAGTATTCCAGATGCAGCCTCTCCAGGGCAGAAAAAATGTATTCATACTTTTAAATGTATGATGCAAAGTGTAATCTTGCTTTTTCTCTAGTGCTGAAGTTGATTCTGCCGTTGTCCGTGGTGCTGTATCGCTGACTGCAGCGGATTTTTGTCCTGAGAGGGTTTTGCGAGCTGTTGCTGTCTCACAGCGCCCTCTACTGATGGAGAGGGAAAATAAGGTTCATATTTGTGCTTTTCTACGCGCTTTACTTTCAGAAAGTGCCGAACTGAGATAAAATAAGTATTTTAAATACTGTGAACAACTAAAAATTTTAAGATAATATGTTTAACTGTTAAAAAATTATTCCAGTACCTGAAGGGCACCTGCAAGAAGGATGCAGAGAGACTCTTTATATAGGCCTGTAGTGATAGGACAAGGGGCAAGGGTTTCAGACTAAAGAGTAGATTTTGATTGGATGTCAGGAGCAAGTTCTTTACCATGAGGGTAGTAGAATACTGGAACTGGTTGCCCAGGGAGGTAGGTGAGGCCCCATGCCTGAAGATATTCATGGAGAGGCTCTACAGGGCTCCGGGCAACCTGATCTACTGGAGGATGCCCCTGCTTACTGCAGAGGCAGTTGGACTAGATGACCTTTGGAGGTCCATTCCAACCCAGACCATTCTATGATTCTATGAGTTTTATTTTATTTCCCTGTATTGTATACTTATGCAAGAGTCACAGTTTATGTCCAACTGTTTTGAAATTTCCAGGCAGAACCTGAGTATTTCAGGAGAATTCCCACAGTCTATTTTTCCTATAACCCTGAAGTTTTCTAGGTGACACTTTCCCATCATTTACCACTTGACAGCAGAGATTAATCTAAAACTAGATACCCATCTCACATGGCAAAGGTACAGATCACACCATGCACAAAAATTACATCTGCTGAAAGCTCTGAAAGTGAATTGCTTGCTGGAGTTCAACTATGCAAAGTCCTCAGGATGAAGCACATAGTTTGTATTTAAGCAATTGTTATTAATTCAATCAGGAAGAAATATTGCAAAAAAATACTACTGTGGGTTTTCACTATATAAAGTAGGTTTATACGAAAGCTGGAGAAAGACTTTTTACCAAGGCCCACAGTTACAGGAAAAGAGTCAATGGTTTTAAACTAAAAGAGGGTAGGTTTAGGCTGGGTATAAGGAAGACTTTTTCTAGGATGAGACTGGTTAGATACTAGATCAGGTTGCACACAGAGATTGTATATGCCCCATGACTGGAATGGTTCAAAGTCAGGTTGGATGGGGCTCTGGGCAACCTTCCACTCAATATAATGAAAGATGGTAGGATAAGATGATCTTTTTCCAACCCAAACCATTACATGATTCTATGAATCTATGAAAAAGAAGTATGAGATAGAGACAAAGGGAGAGGCATTCAATATAAATACATAAAATCACCATCTTAGCAGCTGTTCCTAAAGTAGATATGAGAGAGTCCAGGCAGTGTTGGCTTGGATGCCCTACACTCACATGGCTAATGCAACACAAAGCCCAAACCAGCAACCCTGCCCTGCAGTATCAGATAGCCAGCAGATTGAAGGAGGGGATTCTGCCTCTCAAGTCTGCCCTGGTGAGACCACTGCAGGAGTACTGTGGGTTCCCAGCACAGAAAAGAGATGGACTCGATGAAGAGGGGCCACAGAAATGATCAGAGGGTTACAATTCCTTTGCTGTAAAGAAAGGCTAAGGGAGTTGGGGTCGTTATGTATTCAGGGAGACCTTATTTTAAGCTTTTCAGGTACTTACAGAGGCCTATAAGAAAGATGGGGACAGGGTTTTGTTTGGTTGGTGGGGGTTTCGTGTTTTGTTTTGTTTTGTTTTGTTTTGTTTTGTTTTGTTTTGCAGGGCCTGCTGTGATAAGACAAGAGGTGATGGTGTCAAACTAAAAGAGGGGAGATTTAGACTATACAGAAGAAAGGCATTTTTTACACTGAGGGTGATGAGATATGGGCACAGGCTGCCCAGAGAGGTGGTAGGTGTCCCATCCCTTGAAACACTCTGGGTCAGGTTGGTGGAGCTTTGAGCAACCTGATCTAGTTGAAGATGTCCCAGCTCACTGCAGAGGATTTGGAAAGGTCCCTTCCAACCCAAAACAGTCTATGATTCTATTCCATGATTCTATCACCCTTACTCTAAGGGAGGAAGGGAGGTAAATGGGACCAGCTATTCACAACACTCCACAGCACTGGAGACCGCCTTTATTTGTGTGTCTACACCATCTCTGTCACACTAACATTGTCTGGGGTCCTCCTTCCCAGGGGTGTTATTACTATGGCTTTCTCCTGATTTTATTTTAGGCAGATGTTGTGTGCCTGTCCATTGCATACTAAACCTGCTCTGTCATCTACTAAGATGTTTCAAGCCATCTTCTGTGAGGTTGCATGAAAATAAATTGGCAACTTGAGTAATAACAGTAGTATTCAATCACTCTTCTTCAGTTTCAGGACTCTTTTTAATCTCTAATTGTGAAACAAGAGAATAATAACCTCATAGTTTTCTTTTAACAAGACTGAAATTGAATGTAGGAAAAAAATAAACAAAATAAACAAAATAAATAAAACAACACAAATCCTCCTTTATTTGCAGCACTGATTCTGTGTAAGACTGTGTTATAACCATTCCTTTGCACTGATTTCAGTGGCATTAATTTATTTCTCAATTTAAGTCAATATAGAAAACAGAATAGGCAGCTCATAATCCCTTTCCTTGAGTAAACTACAAGCACAACAATACTGAGACTTCTCCCTTCTCTTTCCATTTTTGGCAATGAATTTAGTCTCAAACTCACACAAATTGTTTGGTCCATTTGGAATTCATGTGACATTTTGCATGAAAAACTGTGTGAAATGCTGTTTTCCCTGCTGCTGGAATATAAATTATTCATCTTTGTGATTTATCAGACAGCTTTTTCTTGTAGATAAGAAGTCACCTCTCATTTGCGCTACAGATCACATAGCCTAAGCAACAGAAAATGGGTTGCATCCAGCAGTAAAAAAGGACACCTGACTCTATATATACTTTGTGTAAGGATTATTAAAAGAAAATGCTATGGCTCCAAACCTGCTTAATGAAGTTGTTTATGCATGAGCTAGGTTATTCAGTGTGCAATAAAAATGCAGGTAGTGCAGAAATGGATGTCCAGTTTCGAAGGAGGATACCTATGGTTTAAGCTTTCTACAGGGGTCTAGAGGACTGTGGTGATTTCCACTAATTGCATAAGTACATTCAAGAGCAATTCACTTCTCAGTTCTTGACTGGCTACTGTTTTGTTTTGTTTTGGAAGAAGTTTTAGAAGACTTATGATTTTACTTTTGTTGGACACTCTATTTAAAACCTTGCTAAGAGAGTCACACATGTCTGGGAACCTGTGCTGGAAGGACTGCAATGTTTGAACACCCAGTTCTGGTTCAGACAGTGCTTCAATCACACCTTGATTTCCCTGTTTCTCCACCCATTCCTACATTTCTACTGTCAGTGTCTATCTGAGGCATACCATGGGGCTAGTTGTACAATTAGCCCAAAGCAATAAGGTCATGTTTAGGTTTTTGCAGTTCTTGAGATTTGAACCACATGCTGTATTATGGCATGCATGGATGACTCTTCTGCATCTGCCAATTTCTGACAGGTGTTTGATGTTTCTCTTCATAATCAAGCTAGACTAATATCTCCTGCTAGTCTTCCATTTCAGCCCTTCAGCCCTAGCAGTGTCTATGACAATAAATCAAAACATACAATCAAAGCATGCTAGAATGTTTTAACTTTCAGCAGCCCCTATTCTCTGGCCTCATTGGCAAATGGTACTTACCTAGGTAACTATATTCTCTTGCCCCCCAGATTAGTTCAGCTTTATTCATGCTGTCTGCGGTGCATGAGCTTTGAGCTGGGTTATCCCGAGTAATTTCTGCAATGCCAGGGAAGGTGCTAATTAGCATGAGACAGATTACTGTATACTAACCGTATTCAGATTCTACTCTGGTGATGTTTAGGTTACCAATGAAGACCTAAAACATGGCTTGAGAACTCTTGCAGTGAAGATATTTTTCCTAATATTTACAGTAAATCTCCAGTGGTGCAACCTGAGGACATTTTTTCTTGTCCTTGTTACTTGGGAGAAGACAGCAGCACCCACCTTGTTGCAACCTTTTTTCAGGTAGTTGTAGAGAGTGAGGTCATCTCCCTTCAACCTATTTTTCTCCAGGCTAAACAACCCCAGTTCTTTTAGCCACTTTTCATGAGACTTGTGCTCTAGACCCTTCACTAGCTTCATTGTCCTTCTTTGGACATGCTCCAGCACATTGATGTCTTTCTTGTAGTGAGTAGCCCAAAATAATTACATGCTTTTAAATGAGTCCATTATTTCTCTCAAACTCTGAAGCTGCTGCTGCAGCAACAGCAGTTTCTAGTAGTAGCTTTGGCTGTCTGCAGCTTGATTCTTATCAAGCTCTGCTTTCTGTCACTGGAAATGTCAGCTTCTACAGAAAATTCCTGTTTCAGGTTCTGAAAAGAGTAAACCACTAAGCCTGAGAAAAATGCTTAAACACAGAAAACTACATCGTTCAAGGTGTTGGTGATAGCAGCTAAACAAAAGTTGCTTTTCATCTGAAAAAATACTAAAATATTAACATGCCTTTCTAACAGTTCCTTTTTTCTCATCTGTAAGCTGTTGAGGTATCCAGATCTTGCCCAAAGAGGAGGTAGATGCCCCATCCCTGGAATGATCCCAGGTCAAGTTGGACTGGGCTCTGTGCAAACTGATCTGGTTGAAGATGTCCAAACTCACTGCAGAAGTTTTGGAGTAGATGACTTCTAAAAGTCCCTTTCAATTCAAAGTACTGTGTGATTCTATGATCTTGCCTCACATTTCATAAACAATAACAAGTGTTTGTTGTGTTAGTCAGTAGATGAGGGATTTGTCCTCACATACATGCCATGAGGATAGGATAGCAGCCTCCAAAACAAGTCACAGGCAAAAGCTCAGAGATGCTATGCTTTGACCAGTTGTAATGCCTGGCTATCAAACACCAACATGTAGAGAAATGCACCCTGGGCAGGTGTTTTCTGTATAATCTCAATTCATTCACATAAACTGGGTAAAATCAAGGACCTGAGAGACAAAACCTTGGCATTTAAACTTCTTGCCGCACCTTTTTTTCCCCTTGTTCTTGACAAGGAGTTTACCCAGGCAAAAATCACAGAGGATGGTGGGGGTTGTATGAGTTCCCAGATTGAACTAAACTTGCCAAACACATGTGTGGGAGAGTTGAATTCACTACAGAAAGTACACTCAGGCCTTTTGTACCAATACTAACTTTGCCTTACTGACAGAGTTCTGTAACGCTAGACAGAAATGATTTTACAGTTACCCTCAGAAGAAAATATTTTTTAATCCTCTTTCCCATTGTTTATAACTCTGCTAAATTTTAATTCCTCAAGGCAGATATTTTTCCATGCCATGTGTTTGCCTGAGAACACATTTTTAATTGATCTTGAAAGTAGATTAAAGCAGGTTTTTGGCTTAAACAACTTGGCTATTTCTCAGAATGAATCACAAGCAAAATATGTTTTACTCACATTTAAAAAATTAAAGAGAGAGAAGTGCCAGCACCTCCCTGTTTAGGTTGCAAACCTTTCAGAGATGCATATTGGCCTGAAAAGTTCTACAAACTCACCAGTGTGACAGTTATATTTTCAGATGATTTTGTTTGGAACCATACAATATTTTGGTCTGGAAGGTATCTTTAAAGGTCATTTAGCCTAATCCCCCTGGAGTGAGATGTGACACCTTCAACTAGAGTAGGTTACTCAGAGTGGTTCCAAAGAAGGTGCATCTACCACCTTTCTGTGCAACCTGTGCCAGTGTTTCACCACCTTCAGTGTAAACAATTTCTTCCTTCTTTCTAGTCTAAATCTCTGCTCTTTTTTAGTTTCAGATTCAGATCACAGGGCTGTTATAAGGATAATGGACAAGGAACTTTATAACAACAGGAATACAGAAAAAAAAAATCAGAGCTAGAAAATTGGAAAATGACAGAATGTTGAAAAGGAGTGACAAAAATAGAGATAATATCGAGCACTTGGAATGAATTAGTATGAGCAGAATAATCAGGAGATGATCACACTAAATGTCGTGTTGGACATAAGGTAAGATGCAGAAGAACCTATTTTGTAGTTGCTTTTCCCGAATGGTGTATGGGATGTCCCATACTTTGGGATCAAGCAAATTCAGAAGAAAAGTAGATAGACATGTACCAATACCAAAAGGTCACCAAAAATCTTGTGCTGTGGCAAAGGACTTAGAAAAGTTTCAGGATGTGTTGAAGAGAGCAGCCCATGCACTGAAGTCACTTAGGTAACCAACATCTAATATCATATGCCTATTACCACCCCCATTTCCCTGCTGAAGTAGGGTCTTACACAAAACCCAGTGTACAATCCTATGAAAAGATTTCCTATGCCTTTGTTTACAGTCTAAAATCTTCTCATCCATGCAGCCTTAATTCTACATTTCCTAAATTCCATAAAGCTTATTCCTTAATGCACTTTAAAATAGAGAGATATTGTTGTGGGATTTAAAGGCTGACCCTTCAGACAGGAGAATACAAGAGAGGTAATTGTGTTTAGACTGCATGACTACTTAAGTCTTGCTGGGTTACCACTGAAATACAAGTTTGTAGAGGACACTGTGACAGCTTATAGCAGTTAGGCAGCATGGTAGTTTCAACTGAGTTCCTAGATCTTAATAAGTATTTTAAATCACTGAATCTATCCCAGCTCTTAACCTTTTGAACAGCCATGGAAATAAACTGCTCAGAGGCTGATGAGGGGCAGCAAAGCTTGAATGTTATAATAGCTGAGTGTGTCAATATGGCTGTGGTTTCACATTCTGGGTTATACAGACCAAAAAGTCTAGAGTGGCACTTCATTTATTTTCCTAGTGCATCATGTGTTCAAAAGCAGAGCTGCACAGAGCAGCTGGTTGTATTAGTTCCAGCTGGTGGTACTGTGGGAAGGCAAAGGGGAAGCAAAATTGCAGCACCAGATCAGTGAACACAACTGCATACCAGGGTGTCAAGGCAGGAGTATAAAATTGATTGTCACTGCAATTTGGTGTCTAGGCTTTTCAACTACACATGCTCCTCCTCTGAGGGGCAGGGATAAATATTCACTGCAGTTTTTGGTTTCTCTTGACAAGACCAAGAAGGAGGGGAAGTTTGAGAAAGCAAACAGACACTGAAGTGATTTTTGAAAGGTGAGGGTAATTGAAGAGCTTTAGGGTAATTATTAACAATAAGTGCTCTTAAAAATTAAGTAGAAATTCACCCACACAAAAGGCTTTAGTGCAACTTTGAAGAAGACTAAGGAAGATTATTTGTTGATTGTCTTATTTTACATATCCAGCTTTCAGCATCTTGACAGTGTCAGTTCAGCAGAACAAGGAAATTACTCCCTGGGATCTCTGAGGCATTTATGTTTCTCTTATTATTGCAATAAGTCACAGTGTCCTACTTGACCAAGATTTATGAAAGAGAAGAAGGTTGGCATGATTTCTTTCCTTAGAAAATATAACATTCAAAATTAGAATATATTTTATTTTTGTATTATAAGAAATTTATTGAGAATTCTCAGACAATGCTCAAATGTAGATTGTAAGGATTTCCTGAGGGGTATTGTTCTTCCTAAGATAATAATGAACAAATAAACCTTCCATATAAACCTGTATGTCATAGTTAAGGCATTTAAATCACATCCATAGCTATCAAGATGAACAATTCAGTAGACATGTCCTATGATCTCTTTAATCCTTTCCCAACATGACCTATTGTTTGCATCACCTAATTCCACATTAATATTGTAATACAATTTGTATGTTAGTGTAAAGTCAGCAGTGGGGTCCACTTCAGGTGTTTATGGGATTTTTCACCTCTGTATTGCTCTGCTTCTATTTCCTGTTTGAAAAATAATCCCTAGTTTAAAACATGCTAGACACATTCCTCCATAATACTTCAGTTCAGGATTACCTAATGCTACTGAAATTATTGACCAGGAGCCCTGCTCCCTTATTCTGAAGTAACTGCTGGTGAGGGTGTCCCCACAGCTGAGATCTGTACAGGTACATAGATGAGTACAGATTTTGCAAGGTGCAGAATGCATTAAATGGGCGAGTCTGTTTCCCAAGCCTATCAGGGAGACCATGAAACCAAGTCATAAAGCAGGGTGGCGCTAGAGCTGCGTAATATACACCAGGAGTCAACACAGGTCAGTGGACAACACACACTGTGAAGAGTCCAACTGTGCTTTCAAGCCTTTGTTCTCCTTCTTTATGTCCCCTCTATCTACGAAACCAGCAGCTGAGCAGAGACTTAGTTTTATGCAGCCATATAACAGCCACAAGAGTAAATGTCCTTACTGTACCCTCCTAGTACCCACAAAGAATTCATTTCATTAAGCCTACCAGATATGATTTGGTGTAAAACAAAAGAAGTGTTTAGGACTGATCAGAAAAAAATGTTCATCAAGCATTTTTTGGAAGAAAAAGACTGTTGTAGTTAAAACATTTTCCCATGTTTGTTTGTTTTTTTTCATTTTAAGAAAAAAAAATCCTATTTTACAAAATTAAATACGTAAGAAAAGTTAAATGCATAAGAAAATGAGTACTTATTCTAATTTTTCTAAATCACAATAAACATTTCATGCTATGCTTTTTTTTTTTTGTTGCCTATTTTGTTTATTCTCAGTCACACTTTTCAGTGCAAAACAAAAATATTGCTCTTTGACATTAAAAAGAAGAGTGAATATTTTTGGCTACCTGGCTTGACACTCTTCACAAGATAAAGTTCTTCACATAGATATTCTCGGAGTAGATATTCAATATTGCAGAAAATCAATCCTTTCAAGACAGTAAGCAGCATCTCGCAACCTACTCTTTCTTCAACAAAAAAATGTGGATGAAATCTATGTATTTATTGATATCCAAAAATGAGTGATCACCTGGGGAAAGATAAATGAGGCTGCAAATTCTTTCAGAGACTTTTGTAAACCTGGACAATGATTATAAGCTTGAAGAAAGAAGATCCATTTGCAGTGGACTATCAAGTTCAAGTTTTAGAATCATAGAAGAATAGAATATACTGAGCTATAAAGGAATCATGAGAACCATCACATCCAGCTCCTGACTCCACACAGAACAACCTGACAATAAATCATATATCTAAAGGCATTGTCCAAACACTTATTGAACACCAACAGGCTGTGGGCCATCATCACTTCCCTGCAGAGCTTGTTCCAATGCTTAACCTCTCTTCTGGTTTGAACTTACCCTGACACAGCTTTAAGCCATCCCCTGACATCCTATCACTGGAAACCAAAAGAAGAGATCAGCAACTATTTAAGGTCCAGAGCACAAACCTTAATGTGGAACAGCTGAGGGAACTGGGGTTGTTTAGCCTGGACAAAAGGAGGCTGAGGTGAGACCTCCTCACTCTCTACAGTTACCTGAAAAGCAGTTGTAGTGAGGTGGGATTGGACTTTTCTCCCAAGTAGCAAGCTACAGTACAAGAGGAAATGGCCTCAAGTTGTGACAGGGAAGGTTTAGATTGGATATTAGGAAAAGTTTCTTCACAGATAGGATTGTCAAGCATTGGAACAGGCTGTCCAAGCATGTTGACTGCATTCAGGGATCCTAAAGGTCTTCAACCTAAATGGTTCTATGATTGTCTATGATTCCCCAATAGTGACTGGCCACCAGCCACATGTTATTGCACTTACTACAACTCTTTGAGCCTGACCCTTCCACCAGTTATTCACTCTTCATACTGTGTAGATGTCTAGTTGCATGCTGGATATTTTGTTTGGTAGGATACTGTGAGAGACAGTATCAAAAGCATTGCTAAAATGTGGTTTTCTTAATATGAAAGTGTGAGTAGTGGTTTTGGCTGGAAAAAAATCATGCCCTGTATAATATGATTTACTATTTCACGAGAAACATCAATCACCAAGTAAGCTTTTTAATATAAAAGCATATGACATCTTCTTTTCCAGTGGAAAATAAAAAAGCTCAAACAAGTAAAATTTAATTACCAATAAATGCTATTGGGAATTCTTAACCTGTTTATGCCCTATATGCCTGAATAGTACAGAGAGCAGCCTTCTACCACAGTTTATGCAGGTAAGCAATTGTTCTTTCAGATGAGTTCTTAGAATTTGAAACACTGTCTGGGGACTTTTGGGAGAGCTCTTTAAGAGAGTGGAATTGTAATCCAGACTATTTTTTTTCTGAGCAAATATGTGTCATTCAGTCAGTGGATAACAGAGACTGTAAATGTATTCCATCTTCATACTTCTGCAGCACAGAAATGTAAATATCAGAAGCTGATGTAGAAACATAATTTAATTTATCCTCTATTTAAGACATCCATGTGTGAAATCAGTAACAGTGCATTATGGTTAATGATTTCACTGCAGTATAGGAATCCCCTCAACAAGAGAAGGGTTATTCTGTTTTATTGCTTGAGATAAAAGCTGTCCAAAGACTCCAGACAAAGAAAAGTTTAAATGTAGCCAGGGAGAAATATAACTTGAGTACTTCAGAATAAATAGAAAGAATCTGTGTTCATTTCATGAAGAAAAAAAAAGTCTCTTCAGTGCAGGTTCTCACTTAACAAAGGAGGATTTATTCCTGTTTTTAAAGGCTTGTAAGCATCATCATCATCATCATCATTTTATTATTACATTTATTATTTTTATTATTCTCTTTTCTACCATACTTTTCTGATCTCTCTGTATCTGTAGCTCTCTTTTCATTGAATAAAAAACTGTTTTCTGGCCCACTGTCATTTTTTCCCCCATATATCAGTGATTCTTCTCCCAGTGCCCTACAGTTGAACTTCCTGCATTCTCCAAGGCTAAAGCCACCTAATGTCATTGTAAAGTTTCAGTTTGGTTTTGCTTCTCTGCTGTGGGGCTCTGCACACAGAAGCTGCCCCTCTAGGGAATATGTTAAAAATTAATAGCATTTTTACATCTATATACTTTTACATCTATATACTTTTCTTTGGTAGCAACTAACAAGCACTAAACACTTCTACTGCAGTGTCTTTGTGAACAGCAGCAGCCTTGGGAAAACTTCACAAGGACTGTCAGCAAGATAGGGGCAAATATGTTGTACATCTTGCCCACTGTGAAATTGTGTGCCATGAGAGGAAACCCTCTTCCCAGATGGTGATGTGGCTGGTCCTAGACCATGGGACAGGAAGTCCAAGCAAAAGACTTTCTGCCTTTTCACAAGCTTCTTATTCAGTTACTCTGTATGCTTAATCCTTTCATTTCTCTGAAGAATCCTGTTTCCTCCAGCCCTTTCAAGATTATTATCCAATCTATTATCTATTGGTCTATCTATCTATCTATTGGTCTCTTCCAAGCTCAGTTATACTGTGATACTGTGATGTATAAGGACATTTTGCTGGGGGGCTGAAAGCACTGTTCAAGGAAAGAGCGCACACCAATATTTAATTTTCTATTCTATATCCCACTGAGATGACCACTAGTTGGTCACCAGCTGTTTAGGTCTGCTTTTTCTTTTTCTTTTTCTTTTTTTTTTTTTTATTTTGCTTTTTTTATTTTAATTGTTAGGAGGTGGTACAACTAATGAAAAACTGTCAAACCAATTCGCATTTAAAAACAATTGTAGGATCTAATGAAATTGGCATTTTAAGTAGTTCCTGTGCATTCACTTGTCCAGAAACTATGTCTATGTGCTGAAGGACATCCATGAAATAATCATAGAACTATTAAGGTTGATAAAGGCCTCTAAGATCATCAAGTCCAACCTTCAACCCAATATCACCATGCCCACTAAACCCTATCCTGAAGTGCCATGTACACGGTTTTTGAATCCTTCCAGGGGTGGTGACTACACTCCCAAGCTGGGCAGCCCATTCCAATTCCTGACCACTCTTTCAATAATGAATTTTTTACTAACATTCAATCTAAACCTCCCCTGCAGATCTTGAAACCATTTCTTCTCATCCTAACCTGAAAGGTGTATCATTTTCATTGCTAAATTTTACTTTTTATTTCTAGTCCCTTTCTCAAAGTTGCATATTCTTCAGATCCTACCAACAAAAACAGACCTATGAACTTCCAAGTAGTGCAACAACATTCAAATAGGGTCCGAAAGTGTGCAGTTTAACATTTTATGCAGAAAGAAGTGAGTCTGATTTCAACTTGCTTTGTCTGAACTTAATTTGGAAGCCAGTATTGCCATCTACTTTAGACAACTGTGCTGCAGTTTCTTATGTTTCACCTCAGAAAAGTAGACCTGCTAGGTTCAAAGATGTCAGCAGAGAAAATCAAGCACTGACACAGCTACACTAATTATATGAACACCTGCCATGCAAACTGTTTTGGAGATCTTCATGCTGATTTGATGTCATATACTTTTCAATAATAAGAAGCAGAATAAAAAATATCTGAGGATATTTAGTTCTTAGGAAAATAGCAAGTTGAGGTGTTAGAGTATTCTCATTCAAAGTAGAATTGTAAATATACTTGACAGCAGCTACCTGCAAGCCTTTTGGAAATGGAAACCTGGTCCGAGTCAGAGCTTTAGTGCATCTGATAGCTTAGATAAATATTCATTCTGGGCTGATCGGTGTTATGGGATTAGGATTTGCCCTCCCCACCTTCCCCCCTTCCAACAATCACCCCCACCACCACCCCCCCAAGAATCAAGAGTTACCTCCAGAATAAATCACCAGACTAACTCTGAAAGATTTGGAAGTAAAATGAAGTTAAATTTACAAACTGGACTAAATATGAAATTGCATAAGGGGATGATAAATATACAAAATATATTTACAGGTCAACAGTCAGAAGTGCGCCTCTGGGCAGCCCAGAGGGACTGCTAGCAGCCTCCTCCCTGTCTCACTTTGTCCTCTGGTACCTCACACAGTAGTCAAAACAGAGATTATCCCAGGGAGGCCACAGAGAGAGGGAGAAGTTGCAACCACAAGCAACAGAAAAGAAAGAAGCAAGAGCTATCTGTGCCACCAAGTATAAGCCATCCATCAAGCAAATGGAATGATATATACCTATCAGTTGTTATTATTTTGTATCCAATCCATAATTTTATTTACCATTTACTTAGTCTATGGAAAATCCCTACTCTTATTCTTCAATTAGGAACTAGGCTAAAATGCCAGCTTCAAACCATAACAGTCAGCAAGGTGGACTGACTATTACTTGAAGAAACATTTGGGAATGAGGATTAATCATCCTGGAAAAGGTAACTTTTATGGCAAAAATATCTTGTATGTATTACTGTATGTAAACATCTAGAGTGAGGTACTGGTATTAATCCAGGATGTAGCCTGTTACTCAGCCATGAGTATTTAGATTTCAACAGTGTTGGTCAACATGTAAATAATGTATTGATAAATATATAACAAATATATTGTGTCAGTAGATAAAACAACCACAAGGCGACAAAAGGCATAGTTGTGCAAGTCAGCACTGACAGCAGTTAAGCTTTGAGAAATTTGCAGCATGAATTTCTCTTGTATTGAGGAAAGGATGAGAAACATGGGGCGGTTGAGCCTGGAGAAGGGCAGACTGAGAAGGAATTTTCTCAATTCTTATCAATACCTGAAGAGCAGATGTCAAAAGAACGAGGCCAGAATCTTTCCAGTGGTGCCCAGTGACAGGACAAGAGGCAAGGGGCAAAAACTGGAACCCAAAAGGTTCCATCTGAACACAAACAAAAACTTCTTTCATGTGGAGCACTGAAATAAGCTGCCCAGAAAGGTTGTGGAGTCTCCTTCTCTGGAGAGATTCTAAACCTGCCTGGATGTTGTGATCCTGTGCAACCTTCTGCAGGTGACCCTGCTTTAACAGGAGGGTTGGTTTTCAGAGGTCCCTTCCAACACCTGCCATTCTGTGGTTCTGTGAATTTCTTATCCCTGGGATGATCTGGCACAATTTGTCATTAGCAAACAGCAAGTCCAGTGACAATCAGAAACCACTCGAAACTGCAATCTTCAGTACCGCCCATTCCAGGCTCTGCTTTCTCTCTGCTACTAATAATGTTCCTATTTCCAGCTCTCAGTTCATTCTGTCTTCACAGATAACACGTGATCCAACACTTGGGAAATCTCTTCAGGTATCACCCATTTATATAGTGCTTTCCTTTCACAAGCTATGTATTATGCTTCCCAGTATACAAAAGCTTTGTGCCAAACCAAGGTCCTGGGAGTTAAGAGCAGCAAGTATTGACTCATTCTTCTGACAAGTCTGGCAAAATACTCTTTCTTACAGAGTGAGGTGCTGACCCTTGATATCAAAGCAATGCATAGAAGTGTTGATAAACTAAATTGATTCTTGAAACAATCAGTTCCATCATTTTGCTGCAACAGATTTGAACAGGACAAAACCTATTATCTTTCAGAGAGGCAGCTGGAACATTTTTACCACAGCATGAGATCTTATTTTTCTGGCTCCACCAAGAAAGACGAAAAGAGATACATAGAATCTAAATGTCTATGGTGGTATTACAGTGTTACAAAGCAGTGTGAGAGAAAGGTTTTGAAAATAAAATACATTTGGAAAACTGAGAGGTAAGTTCATCCCTTTTCAAGAGGAAGAAAACTGGGTTTACATACGGGGAAAATGAAAGACATTTTGCTGAGATTCTAGGCAAATCTATGGTGCTAAACAAATCTATGGTGCCAATGCATTCGAAGTGTAGTGTGCAGTTCCAGTCCTCACATCACTAAAAAAAGATGTAGCAGAACCAAAAAAAAATGGAGCAGCAAGTAAAACCAGAGCTATGAAACAACTTTGACATGAAGAATGACTTACTTAAAAAAAGGCCTCTTCTTCCTAGAAAAAGGCTACCTGAAGCCATATGGGGCAGGTATCTGCAAAGCTGTGAGTAGCAGGGGAAACAGATGATTATTCATTATTTCTTTCAGTGCAGTACACATGTGCAACAAGTGAAAACAATAAGCTGCAAATTCAAGCCAACATGGGCTGAACAAGCTGAACAGTTTGAAGCTTGAACAGTTTGAAGCTTAAGCAGTTCAAAGCTTGAGCAGTTAAATCACCTGTCAAACTCCTTGCCACTGTGTTTGTAAATGCAGCTTTTACAGCAGAATCTGTACAAAATTGTGGGCAAATCCACAAAGAAGCACCAAAATAAAAAGGAAATCTCAGCAAGCCTCTTATGCATGCCTTGTTTGAGGCTGTTTTTCTAGCAATGTCCAGGCACTTGTCACTGATGACTGCTGGAGACAGGACTAATGCGAGATAGGTGTTGTTCAGCCAATTGTGGTTATTCTTGCTTTCTTTTGTTGAATTACAGAAGTAATTCTGAGTAGCTGAAATTTTATTCATACCATTTCTACTTCAAGTATGTTTCAATTCTTCAATTAATTGCATTATACTTAAATTAATTATATTATTCTTCAATTTTGCCTATAAATTCTACAGCAGTACAGGGGAAAGATAACGCTCCAAAAGTAGGCAGCAGGTTCCTCCATATTACAGGGGTTGTGAGGTTATATTCAGTCATATTTCAGAGCTTTGTTAAGTCAATGGGATCACTTCTGTATAAAACAAGTGGAAGCAAAATGTGAAGTTACTCAAAACCCACTGAAAAATACAACCCTCCTCAGAAAAAAAAATATGTCTCAGCAATCAAATATATTGTTCCTAATTTAATAGACTGAGAGTAGGAGAGCTTCCTAATATACATAAATGCCATTGTCAGTGAATGCCTGGCACTGCTGAAAAGGCAGAGCCTGTTGTCAGTGAAGAAGGGAAATGTCTGACTTAATTTAAAGAAAACTGGTCAAGAACTGGTCATGTGAAAGCAAATGATTACTAAACAGGTTAAAAAAATATTACAGCCTACTCCCCACACCTGAACAGAAGGGTATTCATCACAATAAAGAATGTCATACTTTTGCTCTAGGAGTATTTCTCTCTGTGCTTAGCAAAATGCAAATTGAATTGAGTTATAAAAATCTAATTTATTTGGCATATTTAAGTCTTTGGATGTTACAGAATAGGCTTTGTTTTCAATTACCTTCACAATTACTGATACACACTTCTCTACTAGCTGTTTAAAAAACCCCTAAGGCTACCTAAACCCAGTGTATAATGTTCTTCACTTCAGTCAATGAGCTTTAACAGAAACCAATGCATTTTAACCGAATTTTTGTTTATCTCAAGCAGCACATTTTAATGAAATCAATACATTCTTGCTGAAAGCCTCATGAATCCATTGAAAATAACACATTTTTACTGAAACCAATATGCAGTTTTGTAATGTCGGTATGTTTTAGTGAAAGCATGGTAATATGTTTTAGCTGAAACCAATGCATTTCTCCAGGGCTGATCACAGAATCACAGAATTATTGAGGCTGGAAAAGACTTCTGAGATCATCAAGTCCATCTTATGACCTAACACCATGACATCAGCTAAACCATGCCACCAAATGCCACATCCAATCTTTTCTTAAAAGATCTCCAGTGATGGCACCTCCACCACCTCCCTGGGCAGTCCATTGCAGTGCCTAATCACCTTTTCTGTGAGGAAATGCTTCCTAATATCTAACCTAAACCTCCCCTGGTACAGCTTCATGCCATGCCCTCTTGTCCTGTCACAAGTTGCCTGGGAGATACCACAGAATCCTTATTTTACAGTGAAACTGAGGCATTCTTACTACTCCATGTTACTGAGCCAACATTGTGAGGCTAAATGAAAGCTAGGGTTTATTTTAGTGAAAAAAATAAATTAAAAATTGCATACCTTCAAGAATCTCTTAAAACAAGGAATTTTGCAAAGCTTAGAGTTTAGTATGTGTCGAAAACAAGAAGCAGATCACAAGAAGTCATTCCAAGATAGATCTCTCTGCTTGGGTTTCCATTTTATGCAGCCCTGAAACATACATGCATCCTATCAAATGCGTAATGATATAGATGGGAGATTATTTTCATTCTCAATAGACTGCCCCTAAGTATTTTTATTTAGTTAGTTTTTGCCACTTGATACAGAACTGACTTTAAATAAGTCAGCATTATGGGTGATTTACACTCTAGAGCAAAAGCACAGAACAGTGGTTAATGATCTTATTGTAGACTAGATGTGATTTATTATGCAAGAATGGGGGGGAGTGTTGTAATAATTGTTTTCAGTACATCAGTTTGGGAATTTTTCTTGACATTTTGACTAAGGATGTGCTGATCTACATTACTTAGAAATATTTGGAGTAGTCTGGTACATGTAGCTAATGATTTGTGATTCTTCTAAGTGTTTTAATCTGTGCAATTAATGTGAATTAAAATGCTCCATCTGAATTTTAACAGATCTGAAGAAATCCATAATCTGCTTAAAGTTTAGATACAGTTTTTCTTTATCTCTACAGCATAAAGAGATAAAGTAGGCAGAGGAAGAAAACCAGCAACACAATGGCTTTCAATAAAACTATTTCAGCATTACATAATACAGCACAAAACTACAGGGCTGTTAAACAAAAAGAGCCAATTTTATACAATCACTGTTCTCACCACAGGCACATCAAAATATTATTTTCAGTTAAACCAAACATAGCATCATTTTCTAATGTGAACCCAATTGTGATGAAAGATTAAAGGAATTTACCATAGCCCAGCATACTAAAGAATGAGCTGTGTGTCTGCAATGAGTTACAAGCTGAAAGACCAGGTCCTAAACCTGATCATTCACAAACTGAAGAAGGCAAAGAGTTTCCTCAACCCTCATAGAAAAATACATTGACATTTTTCAGTGTTAATTGGCTCAGAGTTGTCACTGACTCCTTAAGATGACCTTGTGTTACAGTTTTAAGGCTATGCCTGGTCTTCCAGAGGTTTCAAGTCTAGGCATGGACAGCCTTTAGAGGCTGAACACAGAATAATGCAAGGTAAGTTTATTTCATTCTATTGGACTGCTGAATATCTTATGTTTTGCAGCACAAAGCTTGTTGCTCACTTTTCTGGGCTGCCTTCTGTTTTGCTTTTAGCTGTTCTTCTGACCTTGCATGCCAGCTGACTGTCTTCTGTATGGGCTGGTGAGATACAGGGAGGAGGAGGAAGGCAGAGACAGCAGGCTGGCTGTAAACAGTCCTTCTGGGTCCTTCATGCAGGGCGGTGGCTTTGTGCTGTTGTTAAAGTGTAAATGTATGTAAATATATTTTGTATATGTTTATTAGCTTTTATGCTTTTATATATAGTTATTTTTGTAAATACAATTTCATTTTACTTCCAAATTCTGAGTAAGTGTAGTAAATTTCCAATTTCTTGGGGTGCAATCCAAATCACAGCACCTTGACTGAGGAATTATCAAGTCTTTCTCTGTTTATGGATTCCTCACTGAACCACCAAAGACATTAGCGAGCAATACAGAGCACTCCCAGCTCGTCTTCAGCATGCCTACTTATGCAGATGGGATCCTGATATTTCAGGGACTAAGGAAAATGCAACCTAGCCATAGTAAAGTTTGCTGCTTTACAGAGCTGACCTACATACAACCATTATTAAAACAAAATGGACATTTTATCTCTGAAGTTATGCCTAATCACATCTTCCAAAAAAAAAAAATCCTTCCCTACTAATGATGTTTGAGAAATAATGAACAAAATGTAAATGCAATGGAAAGTCAGAAGAAAAGTGCAATATTGAGGAAAATATATGGTCCAATTACAATGATTAGCATAGAAAAGGGTAGTCTATAATGCTACTGCAGCTGCTCACTGAATGGCTTTCTTTGTGCACAATAGGCTGCCTTGCAGGTGATTGATCTACTTCCAGAAAGTACAATCATTGGTTTCCAAAGAATCTAAAAGACAAAGTGTAACAAGACCATGCACTATGCTAGTATTGGATTTTACTTCTCATTATTTAGACCCCTCTAGCAATTTTCCCTTAATAAGTTCCTATAGTGCTTTGCCCAATTCTCTTTTTCTGTAACATATTTTATTCTCCCAAATTAATATGGTCTACTCATCTTGACATGACTTCTACTCCACCTCTCTCTAATTACTGTTCTCAGTGTCATACCATTTTCTTGCAAATATTAGAGAATAAATGTCACTCATATTTATTTTAGAATCCCACACAACGAGGAAGGGTAGTTGCTCAATTTTCATCATTTTCTATGCCATTATTAGAACATACTTGATTTTAAAAAGCAATTACATTTTGGGGCTTGAAGCATGATCATAACACAAACAACCAGATACCAGATACTTGTAGAGGAACTGAAACCAAAGCAAAGAACTTCAGCACTCTACTAGGACCTCAAGTGCCAACTATTGGAAAGGGTTTTGTGACCACAGGGACAACCAGGTTTAAAATTCATAGCTAGTTACGAAATTATTTAAGAACAACTACAGGAAACTGAGATTCTGGTTCCCATAATTACATTTATATTAGTGCTTTGCTGTGCTGACATTCAAAGAAGTCTCAGAGTCTTGGTTTATTAAGCACAGGATGTATGTACACAATATGAAGAAGATGAATGCAATACAGAGGACACAATAAAGATCATTAGTAGGTTATACAGTTACAGCCTCTTGTCATTTTAACAATTTCAACAGAGACAAAGAAGGTACAAAAAGTTATTGCAAGACTCACATCTCCAAGGGTTCACTTTTTTGTTAGAGATTCAAGCATGTTGTGCATGACAACGGGAAGATTAGAGAGACTTGATCATAGTCCTAAAAAGTCAACTCAGATAATAGATTTATCTCATAAAGCAAGATTAGGGAAAGTCAAATGTATGAGACTATATTCAGTGTCAAATGAGGAGCAGAAGGACTATTCCAATGAAATGTAATTAATGACTGAAAAAAATCATTCTAGGAATGCAATTCTGTGTGTTTTGAAGTCTTTTATCTGACATCAAAGATAGCCCTTTAGCTTGACAAGGAGAGTGGAAATGATAGATGTATTTCTGTGTTCAAATCTCAGGCTGTCTTATGCAGAAAGTTCAGTTTAGCAGACAAAGATTTCTCTTCTTGAGAAAAATCAGCACAATTCCATAAAACATAGTTGTTAAGGGTTATAATTGATAATTAGTAAGATTCAAAGAAGGAAACACTGTAGAACAGTGTTTAAGATTCTACAATGCTCTCGTGAGATCCCACCTGGTATACTGTGTCCAGTTCTGGATACCCTATTACAAGAAAGAGATGAACATACTGGAGTGCGTCCAGAGAAGGGCCACGAGGATTATCAGAGGGCTGGAGCAACTCTCCTATGAGGACAGGTTGAGAGAATTGGGGTTGTTCAGTTTGGAGAAGAGAAGGTTCCAAGGAGACCTTATTGTGGCCTTCTAATATCTGAAGGGGGCCTACAAGAAAGATGGTGAGGGACTTTGTAGCTCATCAGGTAGTGATAGGACTAGGGAGAATGGATCCAAGCTAGAGCGGGGCAGATTTAGATTAGACATCAGGATGAAGTTCCTCACCATGAGGGTGGTGAGACACAGGAACAGGTTGCCCAGGGATGTGGTGGAAGCCCCATCCCTGTAGGTTTTTAAGGCCAGACTGGATGTGGCTCTGGGCAGCCTGATCTAGTGTGAGGTGTCCCTGCCCATGGCAAGGGGATTGGAACTAGATGGTCCTTGAGGTCCCTACCAACCCTAACAATTCTGTGATTCTGTGAACTGGATATAAAGTAGAGGGGAAATCCAGTATCTAGACTGATGTTTTTGTATTGCATTGAAATGAACATTTCACTTTGAAATTTTTTTCTGTATTTATTTATAAGAAATTAATTAGATTTTTTTTCAATATGGCTTTCATACTGTAGTTAATAAAGGATGTAAGAAACCTTCCTTATTACACATAGGGGTAGACTGATTGTTCATCAGTATCTTATAACAGCTATAGCTGGAGCTCCTTAAACATAAGTGCTCTCCCAGAATCTGCTCATATTTACAACATTGTTTACTTTCCTGTCATTAGTTACAGTATTTTCACCCTTTGATGCTCATAATGATTCTTCCCCTGAAGATCAAATATTTATGAGACAGAAATTCCAACTGTCCTCTCTCTTCAGCATTTTCATTCCAATAACTCTTGTAGCATTCTATGATGATTCTGTAATTTTGATCCAAAGGAAAATATACTTTATTACTACATGCCTTGTACCTTGTTCAAATCTAATGGAAAGACCTTCTTGGAAAAACTGGAGAACAAAAAGAATACCAGCTGTTATCATTTTCATAAAGGAGACGTGTCTTCACATTGTCCTCTTCTGTGTCAGCCGATATCATAGTGCTTTTCTTCATACGCTTGTCATATTGGTGCCACAGGGAGCCTCTAAAACACTATTCCCTTTTATTTGCCTCCCAAAAGTCTTTCCTGCCTGATGAGTAGTCAGGAAAAAAACTTCCCTGGAAGACTAGCTCCCAAATCCTAGTTAAGTAATTACTACCATGACTAAGTAATATCCCAGCTGCTAGGTTGCTTTGCAGAGATGAGATTCAAGGCAAAGATTATTTGGTGCAAAATGTGCAGATAACAGAAACTAAGGAAATACTGATATCACATATGCACTTGGAAATGACATCACAGATGCACTTTGGAAAGCTTTCTGCAAATACAGTTTATTGGCCTGGGCTTGAGGTCATGACTGACTGAAACCATGCGGGAAAAGTTCATGTCATACATTAGGAATCCATGATTTCAGATTAACAAAGACACTGAAGAATTGCTTCTCCTAAGATACTCCTGTATGAAGCAAGTCAATTTAACAGAAAAAAAAAATGACATGGGTAGATGTGAAATTACTTTAAGCACTGCAAACACAGAGTTTGAAATGTAAATGAACTACCACCTTTAATAACGATGCATGGAGCTTCATGAAAAATGCTGTGTATTTCATATCCCACAGAGTCCTTTCTATTGAAGTACTAACACTGTAAAATCTGTCTTCTCCTAAGAGAAAAATTGCCTCAAATACTCAGCATTTTCTCTTGGGCATGCTCATGTAAATGTATATCTAAAGTTGCCCTGATAAGACAGAAGAGTCTTTGTCAGTAATTAAAATCTCCACTAAAGGGTAAATGCAACTCTCCTTAAAATCACTGAAAATATTTGCATCACTTCAGAAAATCTTGTATCCAGCCACAAGTGATTTACACTATCCTCTTCTTCTTAATTTCTGAAGGATGCTCCACAGAAAAAAATAGAAGACCCATGGCATTGTGTCCCAAGTGGTACACTGAGAATTCCCTGACATTTCTCATTCACAGAAACCGTCCCCAGCTGAAATTCACTTTTCAGTTATTGGTCCCTGTATAATGTCATCTGCACACATCTAAACCTCACATCTAAAATTTGCTGGCTGGCAAAGCCTGGTGACAAACAAATCAATGGTTTTCATTTTGCTGTTGACACACCTGACAGGTTATGTGACTATCGGATGTCAGATTCTTTTTAGACTGGATTTATTGATCAGGTCTATCCAGAACGTTTAAAGCCTTCCCTTGGGTTTTGAAGTATATAGAAAATGTGTTGCTGCTCAAGGTTCCACAGAAGCTGAGTTATTCATTTTCACTTATCATTAGTGTCCTTACTGGCAGCTGTATGGTAATCATTGTCTCTCTCATTCCTTTCAGGTAACTTCTGTCAAATATCCTTTCTCATACCTATACACATTAAATATTCTTACACAGGGCTGGTGAAGTGTTCCGAACAAGGTAGTTATGGTTGCTGTTAAAAATCATCTTGTACCAAACTTTCTAATATGCCCCGAAGAACTAAGAATTTTCTTCTAAGAACAAAGGAATGGACTGACAATTCTTGACTTCCTCCTTTCCAAGTTCATTCACAGGTTTTGTTCAGGATAAGTTTTTATGCTTTTTCTCACTAGAGAGTAGAATTTGCAATGCTTTTGACATCCCAACCCTCTGGCATTTCCATTTTATGTCAGATGTGTTCCCTGCCCAACTCTGTTATTCTTTAAATACACAGTAAGCTGCAGTCTGTCAGTCAGTCCTGTATCCAACATATCCCTTGTTTGTCGTGGGATTTCATGAAAAGATCTGAGACTGTAGTAACGGCCTGTATCTTTTGTGCTTTATCTGCTTGACTTGGTATTCCACAACACGATGGCTCAATCCAGTTCTGGGGAAGAGATGGTTCTTTGTGGATCCCCTGAAAGAAACCCAGAAGAAACTGAGTAGCTGGTTGCTAAAAGCACTGGAATTTTATTTTGCTTACATGTGCAGGGGGAAGTTAGAAATATAGAAAAGGATGCCCAAAAAAATGAACAGGAATAGCAAAAGAAGAGATAGCTTCCACCATGGACCCAAATGAAGTCTTGTCAATCCTAGGGGCCTTGAGCACTGGGGAAGTTTCAAACTTCCCTGCTACCTTTAAGGTTTCATATCTTTTCCAGTCTCATACACGGTCACAATTCCTCATTCAGTTGCCATGGCTATAGCACACTTGACTTGGGTCAGCCCCACAGTTAGTTACCTGTGCAAGCCCTGGTCCCACAGTATGTTGCATGTGTCAGCCCTGGTCTCACAGCCAGTTGTGTGCTTTTTTTTTTTTACTCTGAACTGCTGCATCAGTCATCTGTGAGGGTCCTTTCCACCAAAAGACCCATAAAATTGTCACAGTAAGCCCCAGCTTGTGTTACAAGTGTCTTGAGCACAGAACGTGTGGCTTTGTCTGGTTATCAGCTGAGCTTGTGGTCTTGTAGACAAACAGGTACCTTCATTGAATAATGGTGAGACAAAACACCTTGAGATAAATGAACTCAACTCCTTACACACAATCTGCATTTACAATGACCAGCTCTACTCCTGCAATATGCATTCACTCTTAGGATTCTGAAGAGTAGTATGCATTGTATAACATACATGATAGTCTGTGGCCTGAGGTTTTCTGGGTCAATACATCACTTCTTCACAGGAGTTAGGGGTGGCATTTAGGCACCCCTAATTCTAACCTCTAAAGGCTTTCTGCCTTTAGCATACTATGAGCATGTTTTCACTCTTCTGTGACTTAACGGTTTTCTTGGCAGTCTCTTGACAATTCAAACACTTCTGTGCCCTGATTTACTTCTAGGAGCACATACAGGTCTCCTGCAAGTAGAAGGCTCATGCAGACTGCCCATGAATAAAATGACCTAGAGCTTTCCCTGTTTTCAGTTAAGATGAAGCCAGGTTTCAAAATTTTTAAGTCCTCCAGAAAATATGGACACAATGATCTTAAAGGTTTTTTTTCAGCCTCAACAATTCTGTGATTCTATGATTTTTACAAATAAAATTTTATTTTCTGACTCTTCACAGAAAGCAAATATGTACCATGACAAAGCAGATACTCTGTTACATTCCCTTGAATGCTTACATGAACTAAGTACTGCAGTTCACTTGCCTCCATTTTTCTGGTGATCCCACCAGAATTTTCATTTGAAAAGATAATAATAGCCAAGGGGGGGGGGGGGGGGAGGGGGGAAGAAAAAAAAAAAAAAAAGAGAGAAAATATTCTGAGTTGCATTTGCATTGTCACAATACTGAAAGAAATGAACAATTTCCCCACTTCCTCTTCCACTGCTCCATTAACTCACCTGTGAGAGGAGCAATGAACCAATATTTGTGTGGCCTTGATGTCATCCAAAAGAGGTTATATAGCTTTCAGACAACTCAGAGTGCAAACAAAGTGATACTGCATTCACCTTGTGCATGTAATGTAGTTTTACTGTTCAAATGGAGATGTGGAGGTTTTCTGGGTGATAGTTTTAGAGCTAAGCACACCCTGTGCTTGGGGCACGAGTCCTGCAGAAGTTGCCCTGGTGCACATGGTTCAGCCCTCAATGAAAAGCATTCATCTTAAGGATGCTCATCCCGGTCAATAACTCTCCAGTTCACAATGATACGTTTGCTGAAGTGGCAGACAGTGGAAAAATCTCCATTCAAACTTCACTTTTTCCTTTATGTTTCCTATTCACTGCTGAAGAAATATTTTCCTTAAGAGTCATAACTGTTGAGATTCCCCACAGTGCAGTTTTTATACACAGAGAAAAAGATAAATTTTTCTGCCTGTCTGAGCCTGATTTAAAAAAAAAAAAAAGCAAATAAAAGAATTTGTTTAAAGAAATGAAAAAAAAATTACAACTTTGTCCCTATGACTACCAAGGCTCTTTATATGTGAATGTATATATGTAGATATATATATAAACATAATACATAAGGTATATGGATCTACGTTTAGGTTGGATATTAGGAAAAGTGTCTTTCTGAAAGATTGGCAAGTCCTGGAACAAGCTTCCCAGACTGGTGGTGGAGCCACCATCCTTGGAGGTGTTCAAAACACATGCAGACATGGCTCTTTGGGACATGGTTTAGTCAGCATGATGGTGTTAGGCTGAAGGTTTGACTTGATGATCACAGCATTACACGATGTTAAGAGTTGTAAGGGGCCTCTGGAGAGCATGGAGTCCAAGCCCCCTGACAGAGCAGGACCATAAAATCTAGTGTAGGTCACACAGGAATGCATAAAGATGGGTCTTGAAAGTCCCCAAAAGAGACTCCACAACCTCTCTGGGCAGCCTGTTCCAGTGCTCCATGACCCTTACATTAAAGAAGTTCTTCCTCATGTTGGGGTGGAACTTGCTGTGCCATAGTTTATATCCATTGCCCCTTGTCCTACCACAGGGCACAAGTAAGCAGAGGCTGTCCCTTCCTTCTTGACACCCACCTCTCACCTATATATATAAATTTACTAAATCCCCTCTCAGTCTTCTCCTCTCCAGACTAAACAGCCCCAGGTCTCTTTACTCATAAGACAGTGCTTCAGTCCCTTAATTATCCCTGTAGCTCTCCATTGGACTCTCTCAAGTAGATTCCTATCCAGGTGAGGTGAGAGTAGAGAGTGAGGAGAACCTCCCTTGATCTGATGGACAGACTCTTAAAGTTCATTGATCATAGAGGTTCTTTTCCAACATTAATGGTTCTATGATTATGATTTCATGGTTCTGTGATATAGAGGTGTACAGTCAAGGTGTCTGTGAATAAGATATATTTATAAACATTGTGAGGGAACAATGATTAAAAAGTATGAGTATATAACATCTCTGGGATACTGACTCCCAAACTCCAGATTTATCTAGCCAAATTACTGGGCCTGTTCTGCTATGCTGTGACATCATGCCAACTAAAGATATGACAAAAACTTCATGAGAAAGTTCATTTCTATACCAAAAAGGAGTCTGATGGGTTTAAAATGCTCATTTTATTTCTGAGTTTATAAAACTCAGTGATGATATTAATATAATGCACAAAATTTCTTAGGCTATATAGTCAAAGGAGTCATTCTTTTATTTCTTCTTTTTCAAAGTATCATTTATTTTCTGTATCAAAGAGAAGCCAATGTACTAACATATAGTATTTTAATTAAGACTGAAAAATATGAACTTCTTCACCCAAGGGACAGTTTAATGATGTCCTGTGTAGTATATGATATGTGTATGTATTATACTGTATCTTTATTTCATTTTCCTGCCAGGTCTATTTTTAAATTGTCTCTGAATTTGCTTTATACTCTCTCATTTTTCTATTTTTGCTTGCTCATTAAATTTATTCCTACTGCCCCTTGTCCATTTCAATTTTTTAGCCTCTCTTTATTGAAATGAGAGCCAAGTGATAAACTCTGAGCTGCAATTTTGAAACCATTATGCTGAAAGGAGCTTGAAATTGGATAGAATTAGCTTATTCGTTCAGCATTGCAAGAGGACAAATACTAGTAATTCCTGAGTACTTCCAATTTCCATTTGCTTCAGAGTAAATTTCACATATTCAACATGCACCCAGTGCAAGGATTACTTGGAAGCTTCCCTGAGAAATATTTCCCTGGTCCATGAATAGTCATTGCATCCAGACCTGAACAAGAACTGCTGTAGCGATTGCAAATCTACAAGTCAATAAATTAGCAGCATTATGACTTGTGTCAGAAATAATGTGGCCAGCAGGACTAGGGCAGTGATCTCCCCCTGTACTCCCACTGGTGAGGCCACACCTCAAATACTGTGTTCAGTTTGTTGAAGTGCCATTAAATTTACACCTCTGCCTGAGATGCTACATTACTTTTAAGGCCCCTAAATAAATAACCAGAATTATCACACTGCAACTCAGCCTTATCATGCTTGTTAACTGTCAAGGCAATCTGAAAGCAGAGTATCTTTCCTTATGCCTAAACTGGGAAACAGCATCCCAGCTTTTCCAGGAGAGAATGCAAAAGTCTTTCTTGTAATTTTATTTACGCTTATAGTTCTTAATTCCTTGTTTCCAGAGGTGCTTCCATCTTCTGTTTGTATATTCTCTTCTTTTACCCTCCATTGTTCAGCTGTATGGTAGCAATGTTTAAAAATCATACCATAATGACCAGATTTACAGAATCACTGAACCACAGAATGATAGGGGCTGGAAGGGATCCCAAAAGAACATCCAGTCCAACCCCCTTGCCAGAGCAGGATCATCTATACTGGATCACCCAGGAACACATCCATGCAGGTTTTTAATATCTCCAGAGAGGGAGACTCCACAATTCCCCTGTTCCAGTGTTCAGCCTGTTCCAGTG
The DNA here is from genome assembly GCF_014839835.1 of Dryobates pubescens. Taxonomy (NCBI): domain Eukaryota; kingdom Metazoa; phylum Chordata; class Aves; order Piciformes; family Picidae; genus Dryobates; species Dryobates pubescens. The sequence continues at coordinate 17,303,258 of NC_071620.1, read as the reverse complement.
TTCTGTCACTCTCACAGTGAAAAAAAAAAAACCTTTCCTCATGTTTCCATGGAATTTCCTATACCTCAACTTCTACCGATTGCCCCTTGTCCTGTCATTGGGCATCACCAAGCAGAGCCTGGCTACATCCATTCAGCACTCACCCTTTACATATCTATAAACATCCATGAGGTCACCCCTCAGTCTCCTCTCCAAGCTAAAGAGCCCCAGCTCCCTCAGTCTCTCCTCATAAAAAAGATGTTCCATTCCCTTAATAATTTTGGAGGCTCTGTGCTGGACACTCTCAAGCAGTTCCCTGAGGTCCTTCTTGAACTGAGGGGCCCAGAACTGGACACAATATTCCAGATGCAGCCTCAACCAGGGCAGAGTAGAGGAGGAGAAGCTCCTCTTGACCTACTAACCACACCCCTTCTAATACACCCCAGAATGGTGTTTGCCTTCTCCGCAAGATAGGTTTTATGCATACACAGCACCTTTTCAAATCACTGCTCCCAGGGTCGTTATGTTGCTCCAAGTTCGATGAGCCTGCTTTCCAATATTTTGGATAAGACCAACAAATAGAGGATAATTTCTTAACTTCATAAAGAATTCTTTCAAAATATCTCTCTAAATGTTTTTACTGAACATATCATTTCTCTGTGATGTTCAGAAAGATTGTTTCGGAAGAGCTGCACGGGTACAGACTAATGGTGACATCAAGTGGTGATTTGTGTTTTGACTGTATCTGAGAATAATCACTGTGGCAAAGTAAAAAGAGATTTCCTCAGAGTTTTTTCTTCTGGTGATAAAATAATTTCTCAGAATATTAGTCTGGGGTTAGGCTTAGGGGGTCGGGTTAGAATAGTACTTCTACTGACATTTGATTAAGGAATAAAGAGTAAAACTGGCAAAAAGGTTTTCCTGATAGCTAATTTTTTTAAAATATACTCTCTGTTTTATCTATAGTGCTTTTTATTTTCAGTTCTGCATCACCCACTGGAAAATGCTAAATATCAACCAGACTGAACAATGATTGCGTGTGCGTTGAAAGATCACAGGTTATGGTTTGTTAAGGTCGTCACTATTGTGATGAATATCCTAACTACTCACTGTCATGGATAAATTAAAATCCAGTATTCAGCTAGAATTTTTACTTCTGATCTGTGAAAGTCTCTCCTTTTCCTCATTCAAGTTCTGAATTAGATGAGAACTCTGGAGCATATTGTTCTATTGGAACGCACAAACCAGACAGCAATACCTACCAAAAATGTGGATTTATTGTAACCAAAATTACTTGGTGCTCCTTCCAACACAATTAAATTACGAGTTTTGATGTCAATGGGGAATATACTACTGCACAACCAAGCTTTAACCTTAAGCTGTAAGGAATAATCTTTCTTGAAAGATCAATCAAAATGTTCATGCACTCATTCATAAAAGGGAACCTCCCACTCAAGGGTACCCAAAATAAACATTCACCAAATGAGGGGCTGAGGACTCATTCAACATGCCGAGGTATCCTGAGGTGGTGTCCCAGTTTAAGGTGAGAGGCTCCAACTGCCAGGCCACTTGCTGCACGGAGACCAACTCAAAATGTCTCTGTTTATACCCTAAGTTGAAGGTATACTGTGATCAGTTCTAATTAGCTGGAGGGCCAAGCCCACACAAAAGCAGGGTGAAAGCCTGGGTCCAGAGGTGTTGGTCAATGCCTGACAGACACCAGGCTGATCTTTATCAACCTTTGGCAAGCCTCAGTCCTTTGTCAGGTATCTGCCAGACCTTTGTGTTTCTGGCAGGAAAGTTGTACCTGCCACTTATTTGTGTTGTTTTTTAAAAAAACCCTAAATGTTATATAATTTTAACATAGTAAGTGATCAAAATCAGCTGATGTAGGTTTTATATCATAGCTGCACTTCAAGCGCTTCATACCGGCACTCCCTACTAAAATGTTACAGGATGATTAAGTTCAGATTTGTTAGGACTTCTAATACTTCATTTTCTGCAGGCTCCAGCAGTATACTTCTCCTCAGTAAGTGATAACAGGACAACTTACTTCTAATTTGATCCAATATCAAATGCTAGTCTAGAGTCCTGCCCTGTAAACTACATCAATTGCTGTTCTCACTGGTCTTGCTAATTCTTACCAGCAAATAATGAACTGTGTTACCATTAAGTCTCCACATTTAAACAAGTAAAATCTTGTTCAGATGTTTCAGTGTTGTAAGTGGCAAATTGGATGTGGCTAGTGGCCATAGGGCATGGAAAGAAACAGCAACCAAAGCCTGCAAACAGAAAATAGTGATTGTGTAATTTAGGCATCAGGAGTCTCCTTCGTGTACAGATGACCTGCCCAGCCTTTTCCTTACAGAGGAGATGTGATTCTGTGCCTCTGCATCCTCTCAAGAGCTCTCTTCCCACAGGCCTTACCCTTACAGTGGCATGGCATAATTGGATACGTAATTTTTACTCTTTAAAATGTCAACAAGAATCACAATGCTCCTTGTCTGATCCTTGGGAATTCATACTGCATTGCATAATTAAGCTTAAAATCAGCAACAGCTTTAAGCATCTCCACCTGATCTGTTTGAAGATGTCCCTGCTCCCTGCAGGGGGTTTGGACTAGACGACCTTTAAAATTCCCTTCCAACCAAAACAATTCTATTATTCTATGATTCTATAATACTCACATTCTTTATTTTGTTTTCTTTGGTTTTAAGTACTCAAATTTAGATAGAAATGAATGTTGTATAAAGCTAATTAGCAGACAGAATAAAGTAAGTAAAGTAAGTTCCTGGAGGAAACAAGCTGAAAACACATACAAAGGTGATGAGAGAGCATAAAATTCTCTGTGGAAGGTTTAGAAGATTTTTACCAGCTCTTGTCTTATCCTATGGAAGCATATGGTCAACTTTATCTCATGTGAATTAGAAGTTAGAGTCCACAGAGATAAAGTGCTACCTGCTGTTCATTTAATTGCTAGGAATCTGTTCTTTATTCTAGACTGAACACTCCGTATTCTGGTTTTCAGCTTCCACCTATGGAACATCATTACATGTTTCTCCACTATATTAAGTATCCATCTTCCAGACAAAATTTATTCCCATATACCTACCGGGCAACAGTGGCCAAGCTGGTTTTACCTTTCTCTTGAGTAAATATTTGAGAAGACTGAGCTTTACCAACTTGTTTTCACAAGGCAGCTTTTTTCATACCTCAATTAATTCTACTCAAGCACTCCCAATTATACTTTCATCAATAACTTAGCTATCCTCAAAGCATGTGCATTCCTTTTGCCTTAGGAAAAAAAAAATCTAAGCATTGCCAACAATAACATTTAATGACTGACAATAGGGTATTTGTAATCAGAATTAGTTATTATAGAGCAGCTTTCATTAAGAGAAGACACAGCACAGAGCTGCAGCCTGGAGGAACTGAATTGTAAAAGCATTCATGTTCTGCAAAAATTGCTGACCCTTAACAGGCTAAAACCTCAGCAAAGAACAGTTTATTTTGCTATAAGATGGTGGGATGTTTGGCCAATTTCAGTGCATGGTTGGCCAATAGCTATTGTCTATCTAAAACAATAGTGTGGAGTTCCATTGCTGTTGCCTGTGAATTCATCCTAGAGGCTGAACTGATGTGATGCATGCAATCACATAATCAATCACATCAGAAAAGACCTTTATGATAATTTTAAGGCCACAACATTACTGATAGAGGACAGGATGCTGCTGGCCTTCTAGGCCACCTGGGCACACACTGGTGCACGTTCAGTTGCCTGTTGACCAATACCCCCAGGTCCTGTTCCACCAAGAAACTTTCCAGCTGCTCTACCCCAACCCTGGAACAGTGCGTGGGGTTATTGTGATCCAAGTGCAGGACCTGGCACTTTGTTGAAACTTATATTGTTGGCCTGAGTCCATTGATCCAGCCTGTTCAGATCCCTCTGTAAAGCCCTTCTATCCTCACACAGATCAACACTCACACCCAAGTTGGTGTCATCTGTAAACTTACTGAGGATGCCCTCAATCCCCTCAAACAGATCATTGATACAGAAATTAAACAGAACTGCTAGTGGAGCATCAAGAGAAGGGTGTTTCCAGCAGAATTATTGTTAGATGCTTAAAAGGGATCTTTCACAATCTCCAAAGTCCCATTTACAATATTAAATACAGGGGAGGTTCCTCTGGAAGCTGGAAAAGGTGCCTGACATCCGAGTGCCAGTATCCTCCATAATCTCTTTTGGTGAGTTACGGGAGAAGGAAATGAAGTGATGGAATAAAATAATCTCATGCAAAAGAGGTCAGCTCAAAATGTGTGCACTATTTAAGCCTAAGGTTGAAGATGAGATTTAGATAACACAAAACCCCCCCTTGGCACTTCCCTCCTCCCTTCCCCACCCCCCCACCCCCCACCCTCCCCTACCCCCCCCCGAATAATTTGCCAAAGAGGGTATTTGAAATCCTAGAAAGGCTGGTACATGGACCACAGAGTAGCCCTCATACTGTAAAAATCTTGACTCTGTGTGACCTTTGTGAGGAAATGCTTTTTCCTCAGAGCAGTGGCTCTAGACATGAAGAATCCATTCTCTGAAAAGAGGAAGCACAAGACAATTTAAGTGCATGGTAGCATCATAACAGCCAAATTTACTTACACAAAGGGAATAAGATACATTCAGCAAAGCACATCACCTTTCATTAGTCATCTAGAGAGGCTTTCTTTGGTACTGTGTCCAGTTCTGGGCCCCTCAGTTTAGGAAGGATGTTGACTTGCTGGAACGTGTCCAGAGGAGGAGACTTGATAGGGTGCTTGGTGTCATGGTTTGTTGATTGGACACTATGATCTCGAATGTCTCTTCCAACCTGGTCTATTCTATTCTATTCTATTCTATTCTATTCTATTATTTGTGATGGGAAGAGGCATCAATGGACTGAGACCTATCTGTCGTAATTGTAAAGACCTTGATACATTACCAAGAAAGTTACATGACAAGAAAGCAGGAGTAAGAGCAAGATTTTTACATCATATTGTTTTAAGTATTTGTGCATAATCTTACAGAGTATGCCATGTTGCAAAGGAAATTTGGACAATTTTGTGCCCTTTATGATTGTCAGAGATTGTCTCTTCAGCCATGTTTAACGCATTTGGATTTTATTTCACATCTCTGTTTTCATTTCATTCCACAAGAGGGCAATAATGAACTACAAATAAATATTTTTCCACCCTCAAGAGAAGATAGTAAAATGATTTTTCTTTGGAAATCCTCAGATGTCACACTACTATCACCCAAAATTGCTCTCTGAAATTAACAAAAGACTCTCTAACAAAATCTTCCACCCAGAAAGGAACAGTACGCATAAAGGAAAATTCCCTGCCTTTTTCGGCCTGAGATGCTGGAAATCAGAGTTACATCAATGATTAAAGAGTGTTGCTTATGTTTTTGCCACCTGAGAACTTGTCTTGTCATTTATTTGCTGATGGATATTAGGTTACCTTTGATTTATTCTCACTATTACTTAATCCTCATGCTTATATTTTTATTTATCCTATGCAAGATTTTAACTTATTTCATCCATGTATTTTTCATATCATTTTTAATAGATCTCTTTTAATCCTTTTTCCCCCTGTTGTCTCAGTGTAGATATTTGCTACATTTTTTAATGGATCCTATGCATGTCCTGAACTTGACAGAATCTATGTGTCTATGGCTTCCCATTAAAAAGAATGAGAAGATCTTGTGAAATTTGAAATGCTAATGTTCTTTTAAAATTATCAATTCTGAACATTAGCAAAGACATTTTCCACTTATATCTCTAACAATGTGCTTAACAATTGTGGTGGGTTGACCCTGGCTGGATCCCAGGTGCCTACCAAAGCCCAGGTGCCCACCAAAGCCCAGGTGCCCAACCTTCTCAGCTGGACAAGGGAGAGAAAATAATAATGAAAGGCTTATGGGTAGAGATAAGGACAGGGATATCACTCAGCAGTTACTGTCACAGGCAAAACAGACTTGGGGGAAAAGAACACAAAAAAGAAGGTCAAATAAGAATAGGTTAATGAGAAACAAAACTGAATCCTAAAACACCTACCTTCAATCTCTCCCTTCTTTCTGGTCTCAGTTTCACTCCAAATTTCTCTAGCTCCTCACCCTGAGCAGTGCAGGGGAACAGGGAACAGGTTGTGGTCAGTTCATCACATGTTGTTGCTGTCACTCATCCTTGTACAGGGGGAAGGCTCCTCACACCCTTCCCTTGCTCCAGTGTGGGGGCTCTCTCATTGGAGACAATCCTCCATTAATTTCTCCAACATGAGTCCTTCCTGTGGGCTACAGTTCTTCATTAACTTCTCCAGCATGGCTTTCTTTGGTGGGGAATAGTCCTTTAGGAACAGATTGCTCCAGCGTGAGTCCCCAACTTGACCACAAGTTCTGACATTAAAGCTATTCCAGCATGGACTCCTCTCTCTCCATGAGCTCACAGGTCCTGCCAGGAGTTTGTTCATAGCCTTCTTCAGGCATCCACCTGCTCTGATGTGGGGCATTCATGGGACATTTATAAGACAGACAGACAGCTCTACTGTCCAAAATGTCTGCCCTAAATTTACAGAGTTTTCCAGTCCTGGTTTGGCTAAATCTTCTTTCAGTGATTCATCAGAAGAAAAAGCATGTCCTAGCTGATACGCTAAAGTCATATCATAAGGTGTAAAAATTTTAGAGCTAGGGAAGGAGATGAGATGGAGGTATCCTGGAAGTATGAAATAGAGCAGGCCTTAGGACAAGAAGTTTGGGGAAACTGGAGCTCTGTGATGGGAAGTATTAATGAGCTCTGGCAGGACTGAAACATTTGAACAGTGCAGAAGTAGATTTGAGAATCTGAGGGTGCAACAGAGAGGACAAAGAGGAAGACTTTGAAGTGTGGAGTCACAAGAAGAGGGATTCTGACACCTGAGCCTCTCATGGATTCTTCAGCTCCCATTCTTATGTCTTCTGTGGATACAAGTTTTCCCCACTCACTTGAAAGCTGTCATGAGTATACATATACCCATGAGTCATTCACTTCAGAGTGTTCAAGAGAGAAATGAGCACAAAGTGTCTGATGTTTGGCTTTAGAGGACAGAGACTTCTAAATTACTTATGAATGGGCAGAGTGAAGAAAATCAATAGAACCAAGAGAAGCATGTTGAATAAATGAAACATTTCAATCTAGTCAAGGAAAGGAAATGTTTGAAGTAGTATAGTGTCATATAAGAAATTCAGCCTCAGAGGAGGCTGCCTCTTACTCCATTTTAGGAATCTGCTTTCATGAGATGAAAGAATCAAGCAAGGACATGGCTATGTCACTCAAAATCAATTATCATTTTGGTTGGATTTTTTTGACAATTTCAGTGTTAACTGCTGGGTGTACAATAGACAGTTGCACTATTTGGTGATCCCCTTGGTGGAAATAGCAGGTGAAGATATTGTATCTGATAACAATACAAACACAGTCCAAGTGTCTGATAAGGGAGAGCTCAAAAATTTTTGTATACAAGTACAGATGGTTAAAAGAAGAGACCCATGGAAATTTAGATGTGGTGGAAATTGAATTGAAAGCATCTATGGAAATAATTACATAAAACATAGGACTTATAAGCATCTCTGAATGAGTAAGAAGTAAAAACCAAAAAGAGGATGTACATACCATTGGGCAATGGAAGGAATTACGATTTTAAATGAAGCATTTTAGGATGAGGAATGACCTTTAATTTAATGAAAATTGACCTTACCTATTGATGCCAAAAATTACAATCAAAAGTTGTCTAGGCTCTCCATCCAAGTACATGTTAAATTATTCCATGGAATATTACCCAAAACCCAAAATACAGTCATTTGGGAACCTTGCTCCATTTAACCCATAAGTAAAAATCAGGCATTTTTTATTCAAATTCTGTTTTGGTCAGTTCTACCTAAGGAGACAACAGTTGTGTCCACTGATGAGACAAAGCAAAATATTAGAGAAGTCCCTGCCCGAAATGCCTCATATTGGAATACAGCCTAGTCAAAAAGCCTGTGCCAGAGTGGAGACTTGGGAACAAGATAAGTACAGTTCCAACAAGGTTCACATCATCCTGAATCAGCACATTTCATCTTTAATTTTAAAAATATTCAGTTTAAAGTCTTTCAGACACAATAAAATCACAGAAGAAATCACTGTGATTCACACAAAACCATTCACTGATTGTTAAAAGTATATATTCCAAGGGGGATCAAAAGGGGGCGAAAGCCTTTAAAATTTAAGCTTTTTAAACTATTCAGAGCTGTTCAGTGTGGAGAAGAGAAGGCTCTGAGGTGACCTTATTGTGGCCTTCCAGTATCTGAAGGGGGCTACAAGAAAGTTGGTGAGGGACTTTTTAGGGTGTCAGATAGTGACAGGACTAAGGGGAATGGAACAAATCTAGAAATGGATAGATTCAGATTGGATGTTAGGAAGAAGTTCTTCATCATGAGAGTGGTGAGACACTGGGACAAATTACCCAGGGAGGTAGTAGGAGCCCCATCCCTGGAGGTTTTTAAGGCCAGTGTGGATGTGGTTCTGAGCAACCTGATCTAGTATGGGGTGTCCCTGCCCATGGCAGGGGGGTTGGAACTAGATGTTACTTAAGGTCCCTTCCAACCCTGACAATTCTGTGATTCTATGATAAGCACCTGGTGGTGGGAGGGAAGTATTTTTTGTAGCCTAATTATATGTGGGAATTGCTTGGAAAATAGTTGGCATAGACCATGAGAGCAGCATGGAACATTGTCACGATTCAGCAGCCTCTATGATCACAATGGAGTATGTAGACAAATTTCTTGGTGTTCTTATTTATTAGTATAAGTTCAGATGTTCAAGGTCAAAGCATGTTTCAGGAACATAATTTGGGAAAAAGCAAGTGGACTGTCATGGAAGAGGAAAAAACACAGGCCCTTCTTAATTTCAAGCTCTAAAGCATGTACACAAAATTTTAAAAAATGGCTGGTTTTGGTCATGGTCAATAACCAAATGATCAATAGCCAACATGAGCACCAAAGAAATAAGTTCATTGTTAATAAAAAAATAAAGCCTAAACTACTCAATATAGGGATTTGGAAGAATGTGAGTCCTATCAAACATGTATTTTAGGATATGTTATCTTGCAGGTATTTATTAATGTCATTAATGGAAAAGACTGCATCAAATAATGTAGAGTAATTATTTTAAATACAGCTTTATTTTTTTAGTATGGAGGCCTAATCAAATTTTAAAGTCTGCTCAAAAATACCAAATTATCTGAATACTAATACAGGAAATTGGATTAGGTGCTGGATTGTGTCCAAAGAAGGACAGTGAAGCTGAGGAGAAGCTGAAGATGTTTAGCCCAGAGAAAAGAAGGTTCAGGGGAGTCTTTATAGAAGTGCAAGGTCATCAATCTCTTTTCCCAAGCAACAGTCTGTGCCAGAGGAGGTTGATATTAGATATTAGGGAAAATTTCTTCACTGAAAGGGTTGTCAAACCCTGGAACAAGCTCCCCAGGGAAGTGGTGGCATCATCATGCCTGAAGTGTTTAAAAGACAGGTAGATGGGGTGCTGAGGAACATGGTATAGTGGTGAACATGGTAATTTTATTTCATGATAATTCCTTGCTGTACTGCTAAAAGCAGGACGAGCTTATTACATGTAAAAAACAACCACTGGAAAAACAACAACAAAACCCAAACAAAACCAGAAACTAAAATGTCAAAATATTGAGAAGCAACAGTTTTATAGCAGTTATCTGCAACCAGTGAAGGAAATTGTTCATGATGAGTTAAAATGTTATTTTACAACCTTTCCCCAAAAAGGGCTTATTCAAGGTTATAGCCACTTATAATCAGTGAGAAGAATGGAGATGATGGCAAAATTAGCCCAGATGACCTAAACTGTGATCACAGAATCACAGAATTAACCAGGTTGGAAAAGACCTTTGAGATCATCAAGTCCAACCATCACCCAACACCATCTAATCAACTAAACCATGGCACTAAATGCCTCATCCAGTCTTATTTTAAACACTTCTAGGGACGCTGACTCCACCACCTCCCTGGGCAGCACATTCCAATGGCCAATCTCTCTTTCTGGGAAGAATTTCTACCTCACATCAGCCTAAAATGCAAAATTGTTTTAGAATCATCGAATCATAGAATTGCCAGGGTGACCCCAAGAATCACTCAGCTCCACACACCACACACACACACACACACACACACTCACACCCCACCACAGGCAGGGACACCCCAAACCAGAGCAGGTTGCTCAGAGCCACATCTAGCCCGGCCCCAAAAACCTCCAGGGATGAAGCCTCCACCAGGGATGAGGCGTCCACCACCCCCTGAGGCAATCCACTCCAGTGTACCACCACCCTCACAGGGAATAACTTCCCCTCAACATCCAATCTGAATCCACCCATCTCTAGTTTCTCTTCCATTCCCCCCAGTCCCATCATTACCTGACACCCAAAAAGTCCCTCATCTGCCTCATTTCCCCCCTTTTTTCCTTCAAATCCTAGACACCTGGGCTCTGTTGGGGGGGGGGGGGGGGGGGGGGGGGGGGGAGGGAAATCTCCTCCCACCCCAGGTGTGGCCACTTGACCCACCCCACCCACTCTCCTTTTAATTCCCCCCAGGAAAGGCAGAAGCCCTAAGCTGAGCCCATCTGGGCTGAGGGATCCTCCTCTCATCACTGGTGAGTGCCCATAGTGCGCACTGGGTGATGGTGGTGGTGACAACAAAGGCCGGGGGGCCTGCTGGCCCCCCGGTTAGGTAGGAAGAGTGTTGATGATCTCTCATAGAATTGTTAGTCCTCTGAAACTTCATTTCCTTCTTTCTCAAGCCACCATATATCAGCCTGTTTCTGCCACATGGGAAAATCTGAATGGAAGTTCCACTCTATGGCAGTGTCATCTTCACAGAACCACAGAACTGTCACGGGTGGAAGAGACCTTGAGGATCATCCAGTTCCAACCCCCTTGCTGTGGGCAGGGACACCTCACAGTACCATCGGATTGCTCAGAGCTACATCCAGCCTGGCCTTAAAAACCTCCAGGGATGAGGCTTCCACCACCTCCCTGGGCAAGCTGTTCCAGTGTCTCACCACCCTTATGGTGAGAAACTTCCCCCCAACATCCAATCTGAATCCACTGATCTCCAGTCCTGTTCCATTCCCCCCAGTCCCATCACTCCAGACACTCTGTGGTAGGTTGAGAGAGGGCTTAGCTCTCCCTCCTCCACAGAGTAAGAAACCACAACTAGCCCAGTCAAAGAGCAAGCTATATATTTACAAGCATATATGGAAAGCAGGTTATATATAACACAATATATACAGGTATTTACAATATATATACAGAAGTATACAGCAAAGAGAAATAACACAACAAAAATCCCTCCCCTAGGGAGGGATCCCCTCCTTGCAACCCCCTCTCTCCCCCCCCTACCTCCCTTTTTCCCCAAAAGGGGGTTAGAGAGAGAGAAAGGCAAGTTACTAAGGAAAAGAGTTGTTAGTAAGCTTCAAAAGCCCATGCAGGATTAGTTTTTGCTTATCTGAAGGCCAACTCCAGCAGTTCGCAGAGAAGCAGGCAGGGAGAACAGGCTGATCACCCAAACTCCCCCAACTCCCAAACCAATCTGAACTGAAGAAAAAAAAAAAATTCCAACTGCTTCACAATCTAAAGCTGCATTTTTGTCTATCAACCAATGAAATTCGTTTAGAATATCCGAATGTTTTGGTTCTAGTACCGAAAACATTTAGCCAGCGTGTCCCAGCGCTGCTTGTTCTTAAAGGCACAGCCTCAAACGACCACACACTCTAAAAGGTCCCTCCCTCTCCAGCCCTCCCACAGACCCCTAGACACTGGAAGGCCACACTCAGACCCTCTTGGAGCCCTCCCCTCTCTGATATCAGATTAAAAGCTATGCTCATGCAGTGCAATTCCAGAAACAGCTTTTTAATGCCACACAAATGTTATTTCCTCTCTGTAACAAGCATCCAATGCAGGGGGTGAGAGGAAAGAAGCCACTTGATTTTTAAGACATCCATCTTTGTGATGGAATTTATTCATTGTTTCATTGCTCAGGAAAGACACCTGCCAGAAGACAAATCCACGTAACTGTAGTATGATCTGCCATTGAACATCATTGATCTGCACATTAGGCTGGACAGGTTGGAGAGTGGGACAGAGAGAAAACTAACGAAGTTCAACAAAGGCAAATGTAGAATCCTGCACCTAGGGACAAATAATCCCATTCACCAATACAGTTTAGGGGTTGACCTGCTGGGAAGAAGCTCTGAGGAGAATGATCTGGGAGACTTTGAGGATTGCAGAGCACTGGAACAAGCTTCCCAGAGAGATGCAGAAGTCTGTGTCTCTAAAGATATTCAAGGCCTGCATGGATGTGTTCCTGTGTGACCAGCTTGAGGTGATCTTGCTGTGACATGGGGGTTGGACTCAATGATCTGCAGAGGTCCAACCCAATGATCTTTATTCCACCCCCTACCATTTTGTAATCCTGTCATCTTGTAACAAGTCCACAATGAAACAGCAATGTGCCTGTGTAACCAAGAAGGGCAATATTCTCCCGGGGTGCATGACCAGTAGGTCAAGGGAGGTTGTCCTCTCACCTTTACTTTGCCCTAGTGAAGCCACATCTGGAGTACTAGGTCTAGTTCTGACCTTCCCAGTTCAAGAGAGACAGGGAACTACTCCCTCACAGTAGGGTATATTCTGTATACAAGGCATATTCTCTAACAAGAAGATGAGAACAGTTTTTGACACACTTAATATGGGATCTGAATGGGTAAAAATGACGGTTTTGACCAGCTGTTTTCATAAGACTCTGAACTGTGACTCATTCCCACAGCTAAGAAGACACCTCTAAAGGACTCAGGTAATATGACCTAGACTATTAATAATTACAGATTGTGTTGGGCTCTTTTAACACCAAGATTTCTTTAATTTGGAAAGTGCTCCTCTACTTTTGTAATCAAACTACCTTTTTGCCTCCTCCTGCCATAGAACCAGGTATGACTCAAAGGATATTTTCAATTAGACAACCAAACAAGTTGCCCAGCTGTTGACATATTAGTGGCTAGCACCATGTGAGATAACTCCTTGTGTTCAAAACATCCACTTGGAGCTATACCACAGGACCACATGAGACCATAGGTCTCCTTAACTGGAAGGCTGTTTGCAGTCAGGTGACATCACAAATCATATCAGATACCTATGTGGAAGATCCTGAATGCCAACCACTGCATCTTACTAATGTGCAAAGGCACAAGACTTGAAATTATGATGTTCACATCAAGGCACAGATGACCAGGACATGTGGCAGTACCACACCCCTATTTAAAGCATGGAAGGAAAAAGCCAGCAGTGAGTTCAGAAGTGTGAAACTTGTTGATGGATTACATGTCACTCTCAGGCATAACAAGAAAGAAGTTATCATTAGTGAGGAGGAAGATATTGCCTTAATTTGGTCACTTGGGTGCAGTCCAAATCTCAGCTGTCAAATAAGAGAAAATGACAGAAATTGTATGGACAGGATCAAGAAATGAAAAACCTTGACAGCAAGAAGATGTTGAAGTGATGAGAAAAATATTGAGGAATTCTTAATATGGTTACAATGACAAAAGAGTTTGCCAGAAGGGTGTTTGCAAGACTTGCACAGGGCAAAAAGATGGAAAACACGTAGCTGGGTGGTTGTAATATCTGCTTCTCCTCTTAGAAATCTAAAAGCTGTCAACTCAGGTGTCTAAGAATTGAGCTCTAAGCCTGCTACATTTTGGTAACATTTAAAACCTACATCTCTTAGACCTCTTGTGAATGTCAACTTCTAAGTCCACTGGTTGAGACATTTACATAGGAAAATCACTTGTGTGCATCACTTGTGTGACTTGTGTACATCCTCTTTTACAGAGAACTCTGAGCTGACCTTCCTCAATGTGGAAGTTGGATTTCACTTAGGACCTATGGCAAATCTCTGCTTTCCACAGAAAATCCCTGTTTATGTCACTGTTAATTGTGGACTAGAGTTGTGCACATATCAGGGTGGAAACTGAAAGATGTCAATCCAAAAGTATTCTTCTCATGGCTGACAGAGATGCATTTCCTTAAGCATCCATCCTTAGAATCACAGAACCACAGCAAACACCTCTAAGATCATCCAAATCCAACCACTGACTGTGGCCATTAAACCATGCCCTGAGTGCCATGTCTACAGGCTTTTTTAACACTTCCAGGGACAGTGACTCTACCACCTCCTTGGGAAATCTATTCTAATGCCTGAAACCTTTTCAAGAAAGAGATATTTTTCTTAACACCCAACCTTTTATTGGCTGGACTGCATCCCACAAGCTGTGCAATACACAGCAGTAAATTTTGTTTAGGGAGAGGCCTGAGAAGGATGAGAAAATGTGCGTGCACCTTTTATTCCACTGAAATTCTCTAGAATTTCCATTTTCACCCAGTATGGAATATAACACTTCATTTTTCCCGAACCCTCTCATCATCACCTGTGCTTTGTCATGAGATAAATTCCTTCTAGGACTTGACGTTTGTCTTGATTCTTTTGAAACTGTGCAAACCTCTTCATGTCACCAATTTGTATGCAAAACAAGGAATTTGGTGTAATGTATAGCTCCTTATTTACTCAGACGTACTACTGGTTTGGGTTGAAACAGGTTCAATTTGTCCATGCTGTGTATGTTTTGGGAGCCTCAGAAAGAGCTGCTGACTAGCTCAAACAGCTCTAAATTTTTACACTTATCTATTTTTCATTAAAAAATAAACCATGGTATGATTAACAGGTTTGTATTTAATACACACTGAAATAAATTTGCACTTCTTAGTGATCTGCTGTACATATACAGTGTCCATTAGTGACATTTCTGGATGCCTGCAAGACATGGAAACCTGAATCACAAAGTGGAGAAGAAGATTGTTCCTACATTCAGTAGTCAGCTTCAAAAAATTGTAGGGGTGCCTGTCCTGCTTTGGCTGGGACTGGTGATTCAGCATCAGAAAGACCTGGAGAGGGTGTTGGAGAGGGTCCAGAGGAAGCCACAAAAACTGGCAGGGGGCTGGAGCACCTCTCCTATGAAGAAAGAATGAGAGAGTTGGAGTTGTTCAGCCCAGAGAATTGAAAGCTTCCACGAGACCTTATTGTAGCCTTTCAGAATTTAAATAGGGCATATGAAAAAGATGGGGACAGGCTTTTTAGCAGGGTCTGTTAATACAGGACAAGAGATGGTAGCTTTAAATTAAAAGAGGGGAGATTTAGACTAGATACAAGGAAGACATTTTTTACAAGGAGGAGGATGAAGTGCTGGCACAGGTTGCCCCAGTAGATGATAGATGCCCAATCCCTGGAAACCCTGTTAGATGGGGCTCTGAGCAACCTGATCTAGTGGAAGATGACCATGCACACTGCAGAGGGGTTGGAGCAGATGGCTTTTGAAGATCCCTTCAGATGTAAACTATTCTCTGTAGTTATGTGGTAACCAAAAATAAGCAGTTGCCATAAGAGTCATGTTCTGTTTTCAGTCTAGAGCAGGGATTTTTACGGGGATATATATAAACAAGAGTTAATTGGGGAAGACATTGCCTAACTCATGTCCCTTTAAGGAAGCAAAGAACACCACAATAAATGCATTTATTTCCCTTCTCTCCTTTAAATCAGTTTCCCAGGGCAAACCCCATTGAGTTCTGTCCTAACCTTACTAACCCCACCCACAAAATAGCTGGAGAAAAGAAACATAACAGAGTTTTTGAAATTCTGCTGCAGCTTAAGAAGAAGTGGGGAGTACCAGAAAGAAATTAGCTGAGTTACTGTTCTGCGAAATGTTCATATTTCCAGATTTTTTTTCTTCAGGTTTTTGATTGGTTTTTTAAAAAAAAAAAAAAAAAAGTTTTTCCCTTGTTTTCTTCTGTCTAAGTCTGAAATATCGGAAGGCTTTTTGTTCACCTAAACTGTTAGCAACTCTTTCTGCAGGGAATTTTGAATTATTTTAACCATCTCTAGATGAGTGGGAGGCAGTCACCATCCGTATAGTATGCACCTCACTTCTCCTCCTCCATGGAAAAGCTCACAGAAGCTGTCAAAATTATCATTGCACACTAACTGCTGAAAATGTTCTGTCCACAACTGAATCTCTTCTTTAAAGCTGGTTTATTTCAGATGCAGAAGGAAGAGTGGTGAATGTTGAAAAGCACAGAACAAGAATTTTTTAGTGTGTGTGTTCATCTGCAGAAGGGCAGCCTAAAGAAACAGGCTCTCTCCAGGGAAGTAAACAATGCATTGAGATGAGATGCATGAGAAACTAAGAATATGATTTGAGTGACACCAGCTTTTTCCAGCCATATAAGGTGAGATAGTTGATTAACACAACCTCAAAAAAGAAACAACCAAAACAAAACAAAACAAAAAACCCAATCAAAACAAACAAGCATAAGGTTGTTTTTCACTGAAAAAGAAAAACACCACAAAATATAAAGAGATGATCTCATAAGAGTTCATTAAAACCACGTAAAACTCACTTGCTCATTAATGCACTCTCCCTTCTGCCAATTTCTGAGAACATGAGAATGGATTTGGAGTTCTGAGAACACAAATTTACTAATTTAATGATGTAAGGGAAAATACAGCTCTTGGTTGGAGGTCCAATCTTGAAAGCTGCTTACTCCCTGTCCCCTAATTTTGTGTTAGTCATCATGTTTAACTATAATATATGCAGCTGAGTGCTTAACTAATACCTAAGAACAGGACAGAAACCTGTGGGCCATCATTAGGTGAAAGCTTTCTTCTTCAAAATAACAGAATCACAGATGTTAGTCAGGGGCTCTTGGGGGGAGAGGGGGCAAGTACAATATAATTTATGGTCTTATGAAGAAATCATTGTCTTCATGGTTCTGTTCAGCTGTTCTGAATAGGAACAGAAACCCACCCTGAACATTATATCCCTCCCATCAAAGATCCCAGGACAAGAACACCTTGTCATAACCCTCACCCTCTCCTCCTAAAGGGACTGAAACTGTCACTGTCTGTCCCAGTTTAGGCTGGGTACCTTTAAGAACCACCATGAAGCAGACCTCAAGAAGGCACAAAGTGCTGAGGAGGTGTACCCAGAGGTTTAATCTCTCTATTTCCTCCTATAAATCCTGCAGCTCTATAAATCTGACTGCAAAGTTATTGTCTTTCTCTTGTTAAGAAAGAGAGAGAAGAAAGGGAATGAGTAATCAGAAAGTATTTTAATCAAAAATGATCCTACCAGAACCTCCTTATAAAGCAAACACAATGAGTCTTTCCTCAACTTTCTAATAGACAGCAGCTCCTACACAGAACTTGTGCATAACATTAGCAAGAGTTTTCAGCCTTCAAATGATTCTGTTCTGATTTAACTGATAGTTTATGTCCATTCCCTTGGTTACAAACAGTACTCTCACTGATTATAACTGTACTCTATTATATTAATCTGAGCAGCATGATGAATAAAAGTGGCTTTTTCAAAACAACAACAATAAAAAAGGGTGAATGACTTACCAGTTGTCAAGGTAACTAATGTTTGGGTTTTTTAAAAAAGAGTGAAATACAAGTTTTGGTACACACCACACAGAGTAAGTATGACTGCAGAGGAAAATGGACTGTTATTAGAAGTGGTAACAGCTTGATCCTACAGAAATGTAGTTTTGTTTTGCTTTATGTTCTTGTGCATGTTCTAAAACAAAATGCACCAGCTTATGAAAGAACATCAAGCTTGGACCCATTTTGTTTAATGAGCTTGTAACTGAGTGTTTTTAAGAATAGCATGCTCTGAGAAGAGGGAACGGTGAACAACTTGGCAAGAAGTTCCTTTTATGGAAAATGCAGAAAGGGAAGCATCATTCTTCCTGAAGCCTATGTAGGTCTTCTCTTTAAATGATCTTCTTAAAGATGTCAAGTTCTGGCAAAATAGGAAAATCATTGTTGTCCAAGAGTTGTCATTGGTACTGTTGGTATAGTTATTTAAACAAATGATTTGTCTGAGTGGTGAAAACTGGCTTCATCAATGTCTTTCTATTTCAGAAAACATTATCTTATTATTTCATATTGATTCATTCACCTGTATATAAAAATCTTTCTATCATCTACTGCCTCCTGAATGGCTCTGTTAATGACCTGCATGAGAAAGCAACTTGTTTTCTACATAACACTGAAAATCTTCATACATTACTCTCTGGTTTTTTTCCAATTTGTACTTGAAAAGCACTTTCTTAATCTTCTTTTCCTGTTAGGAAATCATTCCCACACTGCTTCTTTTCTTGGTGTTGCCAGTTAAATACCCCCAACACTGGTCTCAAACTGAGCTTCACAGGAAGACAGACAATTTAGATCCCTATTCAAACACAGTGTGTAGCAAATGGGTTTCGCTTTGTGTATGAAATAAGCCACACAATGTTTTGATGACTTTGAATTTGTGTTTTCAAGTGGTGTGTTGTGCATCCAAACAGTTATGATTGTATCTCAGAAAGAATGTGAGCTTCCATAAATCAAAGCCGTTATCTGTTAATAAATCACAACACATATTTTGGCAGCCAGAGAGAGTTATCCTTGCCCCAGAAATCTAATGTAATTCATTATAATTATCAAATGAACAGCTTAAAATTAAGCACTCAAAATTAAGCATATGACCAAAGCAGAAACAGAGAGACTTAACTTTTGGACTTTAAGCTAAACCAAGCTTAACTGCAACTTATTCATGATAACCTACCCACAAATACAGAGCTGTATTCACACAGATGAAAGATGTGTGCAAATGGAAACACCGAAGTGAATGGAAATGGATGACTGGTCCACTGCCACAGTGGTAATGCCTCACAGGGCACAGAATCCATGTGCATAGTACCAGCTACCCCTAGCACTGCAAACGCTTCGGCCTAGAGTAAGATCTGAGGGAGGATGCAGCTCTGCAGGTCATCACCTCTACATGCAAAAAGTGTCAACATCAAGGCATTCACTTTTACAACCATGGTAATCTCTCTGAAGATGGAGGACTGCTGGGAAGAGATTAAATAATTTTAAGAAGGTGGATCAAAGGCATCTTTGTCAACAGGCTAACCAATCCGTTGAGAGGACATTTGAGTCAGGGATGATAGGGAGACTGCAGATCACAGTTAAAAAGCAACAGTAGACAGGGATATAAAACAATAGATGAAGGACAATGGACACAAGAGAGACTTCAGGGGAGGTAACAGTGGGTGAAGGAACATCAGCTTCTAATGTATGTATAGAAATGAATACATCCTGGGAAACAAGGAGGAGCTGGAGTTGCAACTCATTCCACTTATTTCTTCAGCCCCTTCTTCCCAACATTCTAAATCATGTATAACCTAGTAATGGATGGGATTTTTGCTTCACCTTTGGACAGTAGCTCTGGGGAAGATTCAATGCATCAGTATTTTTCCCATTGTCTTAAGAAATTTCTGCTTAACTTTGTTTTAACAGGAATAATAGTCATGTACCTGCTCACTTGGAAGCCCTTTTGGCTTGATGTTGTATTTGTCTTGAAGAGGTTTTTGGCATCTCAGTAATTCAGTTATGCCAGGCTAACAGAAAATAATAAAATCTAGTCACTCTTTTCTCTTCACACTTTTCAACCTCAAATTGTTTGAGTAGAAGGAATTATAGATAGAAACTAGGGTCATCGAAAATCATAATAAGCCAGGGAATGTTTCCCAACAGAAAACAGCCATACAAAATGGGAGGAAATTCAGCAAGACTGTAGTATCAGCTTGTGAAAGAAAATTGATGTTGGGAATAAAAGATTGCCGCATGGAATAAATACACAAGTACAGCTACTTTCTGTAATATTCCTTGTTTGATTTAATATGTTGGATGAACGCACACCTCAGATACATCTTACAGGTGGGTCAATAACAATAGGAAAGTATTAATCCAGCTGGAACCAGGGACAGAGGGATATGATGACAGTCAATATTTGGTGTCTGAGTTCAGCTCTTGAAACACATTGTTGCAATGAGGCAGCTGCCAGTGCAAGAGTTCTGCAGAAACACTGAAAATAAATATTTTGCAGAGTCTCAGAAACAATAGCTTCAAAATGTTTATAGGAAGTAGAGCAATGCCTAGGATGGGAGGAGGCACCTCTGTTACACCCCTGGCTGGCTCATTCAGGCTCCTCTGAAATCCCTGGTGGAAGGTGTATGGAGAAAATCTGCTGTGTCAGGCTCCAGGTGGATTTTATAAAGGGATGCTAAACTCTTTGAAACTTACTGAAATGAAGACAGTGGTTGCATACAATTGTTACCTATAAATGAAAAGGTTATGGCTGAGTTCCTACCACCAAGAAAAAGGACCTACATAAACTAAAAGTTACTGCTGAACCTAAAAGAACTGCTGCACTCTGCTCAGGAAAACACTGAGACTGGGTGTCACACCACTTCTGGCTGGTGAAGTTTCAGAACAGACTCTAACAGCAACAAGAAGGAGAGGAGGCCTAGCAAGTTTTAGAGCACTGTCTGATGAGATTTTTGGGAAGGATTATGTGATGTCTTGTCTAAGAGAAAACTCAGTGGTGTATGCTTCCATTGCTCCCATCAAAGTACTTCTCATAACCATGCACCTGACACTATTTTTTTCTTCTCAGAGGTAACAGTTTGTTTTGTAACATGAAGAGTTGGAATACATCTGGTGAACCTTGCTAGTGACATAGGAGGTCATGGTAAGAGGCTGAGTGGACAGCTGCTACTAATTTTCCTCCCTTTGTATAATGTCAATGCTTGTTTTCATCAGCCTGTCCTGAACAGAAATGTGCATGCATCACTCTGGCATTGCCTCTGCCTTTTCCTCACTGTTAGTACCCAGAACACCGTCCCTGCTCAAAGAAGTGTAATGGGACATGCAGCTGAATAGAAAAGGCAGCTATGATGTTGCTACCTACTCAGATACTTTGTTTTTCAGTTCTCAAGCCCTGCCTGTCTTCTTGTTCTCATGAGTACATTCAGAATCATTTTCATGTTTCTTGCAGTGGGAATTTTTTGTTAGATTCTGATGTACTTAGAATGCCTCTAAAGGCAATTTCTACCTTTGACAAGTTTTCCAAGACCATCCTATCTTGTACTGAATACAAACTTTATGCTGTCTGTGGAAGCCTGAGAAAAAGAGATTTGTTATAATCGGGGATTAAGGCATTCAGAGACAACACTGTTCACTCAGGTACAATGGAAGGCACTTGAATTGCATGGGTGATAAAATCTATGGATGTCCATTCACATAGCATACTTCATGACAAACACAGATGCTGAGAGGAGAGTAAAAATATCTTGTTTACATACTCTTTATTTTTGTATTTCTTTTTAAAGTCTTCAGACTTTGATACCAGCCTGCGGGATTCTGTGCAGGCTCAGCAAGTGTGCAGCATACAACAAATCTTATGATCAAAGCCTCAGACTTTGGCTTTCAGTTAGCACCACACAGATATACACTGACATCTGTGCAAAATATCTCTTAAGTTTGTCACAAATGCAGGCATCTGCAAAATCATAGACTCATAAAATCATCTCAATTGGAAAAGACCTTTAAGATCATAGAATACAACAATTATCTATGTCTACCGAGTCTGGTGCTAAACCATGTCCCTCAGCACCACACCTGTGTGTCTTTTAAACACCTCCAGGACTAGAGAAGAGGAAACAGCCTCGGGTTGTGCCAGGGGCAGTTTAGGTTGGATATTAGTGAAAATTTCTTCACTGGAACAGGCTGCGCAGGGAAGTGGTAGAGTCACCATATCTGGAGGTATTTAAAAGATGTGTAGACATGATGCTGTGGAACATGGTTTAGTGGTGGACTTGGCTTTGCTAGGATAATATGTGCAGACTTGATGATCTTAGAGGTCTGCTCCAATTAAAAATGATGCTATGCTTCTCTAAGAATATGTATACTTTATTATGAGAAATAGGAATTTCCTTTGGGGGAGGAAGGCAGAGAATGTCAACATGTCATTTACAGAAACAATTTATGAAAGTATAACATTCTTAAAGTCTCACTTGAATTTATAGGAACGTCAGCATAATGAAGCAAAGTGTAGCTTGATGGACCCATCATGTTAGAGAATGGGTTTGCAAATACTGGTATTCGTACAGGAAAGCTATTATCTGGACTTCTGTTCTTGGACTCTGAAGGTGATGTGTGCCTTGAATCAGTGGAAAACAGGAGCTTTGGAAATTAATTCACTGAGCCAAACAGTTTTTTCCTCTCTGACAATAAGAGTACTGGTAGTTAATATTCTCTGCCTTCATCACCTACCTTCAAGGCTTCTAGCCCTGGGAATCACTTTCATGGTGGGCTTGGTTTTTTGTTTCTTTTGTGTTTGATTTTGGTTTTAAATTATTCCCTTAAGTCCTAGACTCAGAAATTAACAAGTATATTCTCTTGGGTAATCTTTTATTTACTATTTTTCCAAGTATGTGATTTTGAGTTACCTCTCCTGGGCAAACATCAAAAGGTTTTGAAAGTTCAGATTTCTCTTATGAATGCATTATGGTCCCAGCTCAGTGCATTCCAGGTCATTTTATATTTTGGGTGGTGGTTGTTTTTTTTCAGCTTGCTTTTCAGATCTGGGTGTTTTGGTTTGCATGAGGGTTTCTTTTGGAAGGAAATCAAGACTCTCACAGATACCCATACTCAAGGGACTCTTAGATATCACTGTCTACAGGGATACCAAATATTGAGAGTAGATCATAAAACTGATTCTGCATCTGAGCTTCAAAAAAACAGGAAAAAATAGAAAGGGAAAATTGAATTAAGATCACAATGCATTTTGTTTCACAGACTATATCTTTGAGCTAGAACAGAACTAATTCTATTCAATGATTTGCCTTCTCTGCTCAGTATCCCCTCAGTGAGGGCTCTTTCTGAAGTTCAGGGCCCGTTTGCACAGACAATGGCTGCTTCTTGCAGAGATAACACTGATGCTTAGCTAGCACCAAGAGCTGGGCTGCAGAAAGGCTCTTGCTTAGACTTGCTCCTGTGCTAAACCTTGTGTGTGATTTTGAGGTGCAGTTAAGTAAAGCTGGAACCTGAGGGGAGGAGCAGACAGGACAAGTGACCCAAGAGTCACCAAGAACTGATTCCATCCCATGGACATCATATTCAATATAAATCTCCACCAAGAATATTAAAGAGAACTGTAAGGTTTCTTCTAAGATGGATTTTAATGCATAAAGAAAGTGGTTTAGAAGTCTGAAGTACATTGACTACAACATAGTAAAAAACTATAATTAACTTTTAAAAGCACTATTTGTGAGTCAGCTCATTTGAGAGTTGGTGCATCAGTTTAGGTAATATATGTTTTCTGAACATTTAAAGGTTAAGAGGGAGAAAAAGCAGCTCTTCTTCTTTACAAAAACTCTTTTAGTTAACAAGTAGCTTGCTTTTCAACAACAGAAAACATTTAAGACATAGTATTTATAAATGGCCATTACCTCTGGTTATCAGTGAAATTGAAAGCTGTAGCACATACCCAAAGAAACACAAATATAGAAGTCAACATAGAAAGCATCAGCAGTTTCTCCCCCCTTAACCCTAAGTCAGTCAGACAAAACCATATGACCCTTTCCTAATATTTTGGTCTCATTTTGTTCTCTCTTAATTAAGATTCCTACAAAGATGCACTAATTTCCCCTCTTGAGAGAGAAATAGGTAGTGATTATACAATTTCTGCCTCTGCTCTGGTGAGACCCCACCTGCAGTACTAGGTCTAGCTCTGGAGTCCTCAGCACAGGAAAGATTTCTTGAAATGGACCCAGAGGAAGCTAGAAAAATGATCAGAGAGCTGCAGTACCTCTCCTGTGAAGAAAGGCTGAGAGCATTGGGGTTGTTCAGTGTGGAGAAGAGAATGATCCAGTGAGACCTTATTGCAGATTTTCAGTATTTTAAAGGGGGTATAAAAGGGAGATGGGGACAATAATTTTAGCAGGGCCTGTTGCAGCATGGCAAGGGTGATGCTTTTAAAATACAAGAGGGAAGAATTAGACTAGAGAAAAGGAAGACATTTTTTACTATGAAGGAGGTGAAACACAGGTTGCCCAGAGAAGCGGTAGATTCCCAATCCTTGGAAAAATTCCAGGTTAGGTTGGATGTGGCTCTGAGCAACCTGATCTAGTTGAAAATACCCCTGCTCAATGCAGGAGCGTTGGACTAGATGCCCTTTAAAGGTCCCATCCAACCCAAAATATTCTATGATTCTGTGATTCTATAATTCTGTGATGTTTCTCAAACTTAATTGTCATGGTTTGAAACCACTGTAGACTAATAATCACCAAAACTCCTTAAAATAAAGTCATTATTTGGTTATCTGTGTGAAATAGGTTGGTGGTGTCAAAGCAACTTCCTCCCAGAGAAACCATTGTTAATACCCTCACTAACTGGTAGCCTGAGTATTGTTGTCAGCAGAAATCAAGGACTCAGCAGACAGCAGTGTGCTATAACTGGACAGTTTGCTTCTGCAGATTTTATGTCCAGTGGCAGCAGAATAGTGGCAGTTGTATATAACAAACTACACTTTTTTCACATTTAGTTTTAATAAGACTGTTACTGTCGTTGAAAGTGGCTATGGTAGCATCTTGAAAAATAGGACTGTGGAGCTATTTGGGGTTTTTTAAAATGTGGTGGCTACAGTGGGCTAAATTTGGGGCTGAATCATGGTGGTTTGTTTCGTGTTATCCTGGGGAAAGACCAAAATATGCAGATACTTTCCTGGAAAAGACCAATGTTAATCCTGGAGGTGTTCAAAAGCATGTAGACATGGCACTTTGGGATGTGGTTTAATGGCAATGGTGGTGGTGGGTTAACAGTAGGACTCAGTGATCTTAAAGGTCTTTTCCAACCAAAACAATTCTACGATTCTATGTTGATGTCTAATTGAAAATAGAAATAAGAGTCAAGATAGTGTCACATTTAACCCTGTGCATTACAGTGGCAAAGTCTGCATCATCAAACAGATGTTTGGCAGACACGTATGGAGCGGAAAATGAAGCACACAAGGTTCACATCAGCCAGATGGACAGGGTGGAGATTTCTGACATGCTCTGCTGCTTGTGCACCCAACTTTCAAGTAAAGAACACCCCTGTTCTCTGGCTTTGAGAGGTATTTAGCACCTCCCATACCGAAATGTTCCACACCTGCATCAGATAGAAATCTAACAATTTAAACAGGAGCAAGCAGCAATCTGAATAAGGTGTGGATCATGGTTGCTCTTAGACATGTTATTGAATACCAAGGAGTTTGGACTCAGTTGTGTTGTAGAACATTATATCACCATGGAAATTGACACCAGAGACAGCATCTTTGTTTATAATATAATCTATTAATCATCATAACAAAATCCATGAAGGGAAATATTGTAGCAGAGAAAAGTAGTTCCTGAGAAAAGAAAAATAAGACAAGAGCTTATTGGTAGGCCAAATAGGGTGCCTAGCAATGAAAAAGCAAATTGCCCAGAGGTGTCCTGTACTAAGAATCTGCTCAAAATAAATCAAAACCCTAGTAAAAACTTAGAAGTAATCATAAGAACCACACAATAGCTTAAATATTGGGTGGGTTATCTTCCATAATTGAAAGGCAGAATTAAAGCTCTGAATTCCCCAAGTAGAGAAATCATAATTGATTTAATTTTTGCTAGACATTGTTAAGTGGATCAACAAAGGAGACTCCACCTGAAGACAAAAATGCTGCTCCTAGGTTTTAGAAAATGCAAGGCTATTTTGTAGAAAGATGTCCCTTCTCGTTTACAGATCACTTGTTAATGAGAAGCCTTGAACAGCAAATCTGGCAGTTACTGAGAAATTCTCAAGCCTCAGGAGGCTTGTCATAAGATGCCTGCTTTTTTCAGAGGTGACCAGGTTTCTCAAGGGCTATTTTGCAACAGTCTCTTGCTTTTGGTAACTCCTGAATATTCAGTAACCTGAGAAGAAATCAGTTAATTCCCCTGCCCTTATGGCTACTTTTCAGTAATACTTCCCAGGATGAAGCTGACCATTTTTTGCTGCTAGGGTACATTGCCTTCTCTTGGCTAACATTCCTATCAGGACATCTAGTTCATTTTTCTAGGTTTCAGTTTGCTTGTAAACACAGCTTCATTTACTTCCATCCCAAACTAAACTGGTCTGGCAATTTTATTTTGGGGGTAATTCTCCAAATTAGTTGGGAGGTAATTTCAACCCACTACACAGTCACAAAGAAATCACAGGGGAAAAAAAGCCTTTGAAGGCTTAAGAGTACCTTTCCACAATTAGAGTCAAGGGATATGGCAAACATTATGTCTCTTGCTTTTCAGATCATGACATGACAGCTATGTTGACAAAAGTGCTACCACCAGACAACAAATACACTGCATGATGACTAGGACAGATTCTTGCAACCAGTCACTTAGGTTGATCCAACATTCATGTGGGAAACTGGGAATTCATCAAAGCACAAGTTGAATTAATACTCAAATAACTTGGATAGGGAACTGATCAAGATAAACACTCTGACACCAGAAAGGAAATAAGGACCCAAGAGGTCAACCAGTATCACCTGGTAATTTCTGTATGTAGATGTTTCAGCTGGTGGAGGCAATAAACTCTGACAGTAATTGTCTTTTTTAATACTTTCTTTAAAGCTGTTTTGGTTTTCAGTTCATTGGTTTCTCTCCCTTATTTTCATTCTTTTCACCTGTGGGAATGAGAGAGGGGTTAATAGAGAGCCTCCGTTATTCATTTAGTCACCAGCCCAGCAGTGACTAACCCTTGGCAGTAATGTAACAGAGATGATAACAGTTGTCACAAATATGAAATAACTACATTGGCAGGTGCGAGAAAGTTATTAAACCTGTAGGAATTACAAATTGATTGCTGTTTCAAGAGCTGAAGAATGTTATGATTTATTTATTAAGAATATATAAAGACAGAACTCTCCTTTTTAGACAACATCTGTTATAACAAAAGAAAAATCTCTAAAATGTCATACTTCTTTTTAATTTTATGAAATAAAATTCTTTTTCTATAGTCAACAACTTGTAGCAGAACAGGAGGAAAGATGCTTGTATTAATACTATTGCAACTAATTTCTGGTGAATATATCCCAAATAACTACTGTGACCCAAGTGCTTTTGTGTTTTAACTATTTGCAAAACTCCCTGCAAATAGGAATGTGAAGTAATTTCCATTACTGACAGAATTCATGTACCATGCCTCCTGCTGTTTGTACCATGTTTGTGTAAAGCAAGAATACTTTATTTCACTCCTGTTTTGGCTGAGCAGAAAAAGAAATCATTCAGAAAATGGTTCTGTCAGTATGGCTAATTCTCTTCAGAAAACTGGCACTTTTCTTTTTTCTTTTTTTCCCTTGATGAAAACTGCCTCTTTGGGGTTTTTTCCCCCTACATGAAAAAAAATCTCTTTTCAAAATGTCTACCCCTGGTGTTTCAGCTTAAGATTTTTCTGCTTTTGGAAATGGAGTCCTTTCTGCTTCCCATTTACCGCTTTGGATTTCCTGTCAATGCTTCCAAATTCTTCTCTCTTGTTTTGTTGGGGTTTTTTGTTTGGTTGGTTTGGTTTTGGTTTTGGGTGTTTTTCTGTTTGGTTTGGTGCTTGTTGTTTTGTTGTTGAGTTCGGTTTTGGTTTTTTTAGTAAATGAAGTGGTGACATTTTTTACAAGGTTTTCCTGAAAGAGTACAAGAACATGAATGCTTTATTCAGAAATATTACATGGAGACAATTAATAATCTTTTAGGAAAAAGTCTTCACCAAAAAAAAAGAAAAAAGGATATGGTGGAGGCATCATTTATCACTTTTTCTGACAGATATTATGATGAAGGCTGTCACAGAAATGTCATAATTCTGCAGAGGACAATGTAACAGAATTTCTTATTTCTAATCCTCTCAATGTCATTTGGTTTTGCTATTCCCTGTAGTACTACTCTCTGGCAGAGGAACTTGCTAGGAAAGATGAGCATACAACTACATTAATATCATAATGAAAGAATGGGACAGTGGTCTCTTCAGGCCCCACTTTTTTTTTTAAGACACAGTATGTCTGCAGAACTTGACATCTTTAGAAGTAAAGCAGCTTTGAGGTTGGACTCAGTGCAACATCACTTTTTATGTCTTTGATATAATGAGGGTGAGGCTGAGACATGAAGGGAGTGTAGTGTATTTGATTCTGGTCTGTCAGCAGCAGACCTTCTGTTAATGTGGATCTAGTACTAACAAATTAGACCATGTCCTCACTAACTCAGAATCACAGAAACATTCAGGTTGGAAAAGACCCTCGGGATCATCAAGTCCAACCAAAAACCCTACTCTACAAGGTTCACCCCTAAACCACATCCCCAAGCACCGCATCTAAATGACCTATGAATACATCAAGGATTGGTGACACAACCACCTCCCTGGGTAGCCATGCCACAAATGCTGATGACCAAGGTTCTACAAACAGCAATTTAAGGTGTCAGATTTTAGCCCATAGAAAAATAGCCACAAAATTGATACACTTGAGTGCATTTACAACAGCATTGCAGTTCGTCATGCCCAAATTGCTTTATAAATATTAATTACAATAAAAAACTCTACTGATAAAGCAGCACCTTCTGAGCTCTGGAGAGCTGCCATTCTACAATACTGTTATAATTTTAATTCAATTTTTAAGAAAAGATAAAGTATGTTCTATAAATAATATTAAACTAAATAACTTGAATTAACAAGCCATATTTATGTATCCAAATAAATGGGGAGGGGAAAGGGAGAGGGAAAGGGACAGGGAAAAATCAAATGGAAACTCCCCATCTTATGGTTTAGATTGAGAAATAAAGAAGTGGGCGTGTTGTTTCCATTTCTGGTAGCTTTCCTATGAAATTCTTCCTCGCCACACTTCCTTAAACCATCAAAAGGAAGAATTTACAGCACAAACATGTTGACCTAGAGCTCTTCAGATTTTAGCCTGAAGAGCAACAAACTTGCACAAAATTGTATGTAAAAGGAGTACATTAACATTTTATCTACACTTTTAATTAATGTAAAGTATTACTTACATTTCCATGACAAATTATAACAGCAGCTGCAAACACACACACACACACACAAAAACTAATTTCACAGCTCTTATATTAGTTTCCTAAATGTTTTCTTTATTGCGTTTTGCTCTCTTCCTCCTTTCTCTGCAACCAACAAGTAATAAACAGAAAATGTCATATGGAATTTTTCTGCCATAAATCCTCTTGCTGCATTGCATTGTTCAGACATGCTCTGCTGGAGACTGAAATGCCTCTGATGTTAGATGGACTGTTGATAGAAATATATTAAAGGAGATGGTGTACTTGCTAAAGATAAATTCTGGTTTTCCAAGGCAACTGCCTGTGCTCCACCATTGTGTGACATTTTCCACCAAGAATGCATTAAAACTAGTCCCCTTTTTTCAGTTTATTAATCTGGCTTGGATAGGAGGATAGGTTCTATTGATGTTTTTTATTTATTTAATTTTATTTCTTTCTCCTTTTTTTTTTTTTCAATAAGCAAGTCACGTAACCACATCTTCTGTGATTTCTCATTTATTACTACCTTAAAATCAGAAACTTTCTGAATCTGTAGTCCTTCACATTCTTCTGCAGAGGCTCACTATCTTTTGCAGGCTCCCTAAACTCTAATTACTTTGCCCATTATCTTTTCATTGTCTGGTTAAGAGGATAATCACTTCTGATCTGAGGAACTGTCTCTCTTTCTGGGTGTAGTAACTAAACATTTGGTTTTTACCACACACAAAATTGGCTAGTGTCAGCTGACTTCCTACTTCGATGCCCAAATTTCTCTCATTAGGTAGGCTTCCATCAAGTAGTTCTACAGTCTCATAATCATTTCATCATAATGACTTTAAATAATAGCCCAGAATTGTTACTCTTTTCCCTCATTTCCAGTGGTTACTAAGAAGCTCCTCCTTGAAGGCATCTTTATGTGCATGCTGCAGTGCCATTGTGAAGCTATCTTCAAATGCAATGGCTTAAAAACCAGAAGTAATTTTGCCACCCCAGAACAAAGTCCTGCATAAACTATTTTATAATGTCAAGAAACATTGTTGTACTCATACTCCAGTCTACTGTGGCAAGGTTGCTCCAGACTATAAAAAGACTCCTTTTTAGTAATGTAGCCATGTGAACAAAAAAGGTGTTGTGGCATTGCCTTGATAAAACCTGTTAGTCCTTTATGTTATAATAATACAAGCCCCTGTGACATCCTTGTACCCGGAAAACAGCATACTCATGACTCCTACACAATTATTTAATATCTCAAATCATTGTAAATCTGGTAATCATTGAACTCCAAAGAACCTCCGTCCCTATGCAACAGTACTATTTGAACAATTCAAGTAGAAAGCTTTATGTGCTTCTTGATACACACTTCTCTGTACAGCAAATACCCTTCCAATATTTTCCTTCTCATGTACACATATGTTGATGATACTGTAACACCAAACTTCATAGAGAAGATTTGAAAATTGACATGGAATGGTCAAGAGAATTGTCTGAACTTTTCTCTGTGGAAAAGAAAATTTCACCTAGGAAGAGGAGTTGAATTCTAACTTGGGGATTAAGGCTTATTTCATCAGAAGTCCATGTTACCATGACAACACAGAAAGATCAAAGTTACAGAAGTGACAGCCAAGCTGATGGCAGCTGTCTCTTCACAAAAATTTGGCAGATCCTAAAGCAATTCTTCACCATCCAAAGCACATTTGGGCTTCTCCAGCATTCCCTCATTCACTGTGTGGGCAGCCTGGTCCTTCCAGACTCATCAGACTATGTCCTGAGAACCACTGGGAGAAAGAAATCTCTGGTAGATGAGAAGGGAGGACTGGATGTCATTTCCTCCTTGTAGTAATGTGTACCTTATATTAATTGATTTCCCTCTGAACACATACTTTGTGTGAGTCACTTCCATTTGCCTTTCAAAAGTAGTTAGCATACTCACCAATTCCTGATGACAAATGCTTTATAAGAAGGTTCTAATTTATCACAGAATCATAGAAACATTTCTGTTAGAATAGTCCTTTTAGATCAAATCGAGCTGCTACTCCAGCACATCCAAGTCCACCACCCCTAAACCATGTCCCTCATCACATCTATATTAAATCACTGTAGGGATGGTGAGTCCACCACTTCCCTGGGCAGCCTGTTCCAATATTTGACAACCCTTCCTGTGAAGAAAGCTTTCCTCACATCCAATCTGAACCTCCTCTGGCACACCTTGAAGGTATTTCCTCGTGTCCTATCAGTTGTTACTAGAGAGAAAACATTGATCCCCAGCTCTCTACAACTTCTTTTCAGGTAGTTGTAGAAAGCAAGAAAATCTCCCCACAGCCTCCTTTTCTTCAGGTAAGACAACTGCAGTTTCTTCAGCCACTCCTCGTAAGACCTGTTCTTCAGACCCTCCACCAGCTTTGTTGTCCTTTTTTGGATGCACTCCATCACCTCAATGTCCTTTTTGTGGAGAGGAGTCAGTATTTGAGGCGCAGGCTCACCACCAGCGAGCCCAGGGGATCAATCACTTCCCTACTCCTGCTGGCCACACTATTCCTGATACAAGCCAAGATGCTGTTGGTCTTCTTGTTGGCTCATTTCACCCAGTTATCACCCAACACCCTCACTTCTTTTTCTGCCAGGCAGTTTTCCAGCCACTCTTCCCCAAACCTGTAGCATTGAATATCTTCTTCATGAGGACCCTACAACCACTTCTCAAGACAACTGACAAATAGGTGTGGATAATGAAATGTAATGTATTAAAAATGTTTTAACAAGAAAAATGCATCTGTCTTCTCATTGTCCTAAAAACAGAGATGGAGATTACAATGATAGCCACATCATGAAAAATGATCCATTCAAATTTAAAAAGAATTTTCTTAATCTCTGCTTGGAGCTAAAATAAGACCAGCATGTTTGGGAGTTTTTCAGTTAACTAAAGAGAAAATAGCAATTTATCAAAGAAATTATTCAATTCAATATTTCCAGAGATAAATTTCCCAGGATTATTGGTTGAAAATAGTGAATTAATTTGGAGTTTAACAAAATTATCACATCTCCAAGTGATCCATTTTATTTCCTTTCTGATGAAGATTTATTTTACTCCTATAGGCAACATTGTAGGCATTAGATCATTTCACGTAACAACATTTTGCTGCATCTGTGAGTCCAGACATGTCTAAAGATTAAACTATTCATTGGAAGATTTTATGCTGGAATCCCTAGCCTGGAAAAGAATCACAAACACATTCTGATAAAATGTTCCTGCCTTGTTTAGGCAACATCTGAGTTGTCTTCATGCACAGTAAGTTTCCATTTGGAAAGCTGGACAATTATGTTAATAAAACTGTGAGCTTAGACAAAGTATCTTTGCAGAGATGGATCAGAAGGTCCTGGTGGAAAACAAGCTGACCTTTGCTTACGAGGCATCTTTATGGGAGTGAAGGCAAAAGGCACTGTGGGCTGGAGTAGGAAGAGCATTGCCAGTAGGAAAAGGCAAGTGACAATTCTCCTCTGCTCAGCACTGGCATGGAGTTCTGGGTCCAGTTCTGAGCTTCCCAGAACAAGACAGACATGGGGGGGATCCAGACCACTGGAGGGAGTCCAGTGAAGGGTCAAAGAGATGAGTAAAATAATAGCTTGGATTATTCCTGATATGAGGATAAGCTGAGAGAGCTGGGGCTACTCAGCATGCAGAAGTCTCAGGGGGGATGTTACCAATATGTATAAACACTGCTCGGGGCAGAAGAGAGTTGAGTGGCAGGGAGCAGAGAAGATAGGGAAGAGGGTGTACTTCACTCAATGCATTATATAGTTCTCAGCTCCTGGATCAAGAAAGCTCAACTGCTTTACTAAAAACTTGCAGTTTTTTAGGTAATTGGAGAAGTGCAATTAAACTTCAGAGATTTAGGCATCAATAACAAGACAGGACCAGATATACCACTTTCTGTGAAGATATTGCTATCTGATCTGAAGTAGAAACGCATAGAATACCAGAAAGTAATTTTGAAAAGCTGCTAGGGAGCCAGTTCTGATTTCTTTATGAATAGTTGTCTCCAACTCAACTATCAGTGTAATTTAAACTTGCTAGATCTGAATGCAGTGGAGAATGAGTCATTCCCTTGTGTAAGCAAGTCTTTGTATACAGGACAAGAATATTAACATCAGAGTTTATCTTACAGCTGTGAACTCTGCAGAATAATTCTGTCCTGCATCTAAATGTTGAAAAGAATAACAATCTCTTAAGGGACTAGAAAATTATACAAAAGAAAGAGAGACAAAAAAAAACATGAAATGGACAAGGAAAGTACAGGAAAGAACAGCAGATGATAATATAGTTTTAAAAAATAGACCCACATGGCATAATTAGAGTATTTCTATATTAAAAAAAAAAAAAATAGTTGGGGAAAAGCAATCAACAGACTAAAATAATGAAACAGAGACGAAGAAAGAAGTAATGGAAAGGTATCATAAAATAAGACACTTCCTTAGAAAGACATTTTGAAGAAGAAACTAAAGAGATGTGTAAGACTTCATCTCAGGGAGTAAAGTAGGGAATAGTGTGGACATTTCTCCTTGTTAACATCTTCAGTAAGGATCACCTGTTCAAAGCCCTGTTGTAGGATTACAGATAAGAAGGAGGATAATGGTCATTGGAAGGTGGCCAGGATGAAATATATTCCATCACTAAAAACTTGAAAGTATTTGCACATGATTTTCAAAGTTGTAAACCCCTATCAATGACAGTTTTAGACATTGAACCTCACCAAAATTCTGCTGAAATTGAAGCCCTTCATTTAAGCAGTTTCATCAGCTTCTGCCACATAGACTCCAATCTCAGACACATGCCTTAACCTACTGCTCCATCGGATTTCATTCATATCATACCAGATGACAATATAGACACCTGGTTTAAGCTGATCCAGCAAAATGGAAAAGAAATAAAAAATAAAGGCAGTTGTAGTGCATCCAGTGTGTCAGGACAAGGAAAGAAGCCAGGCAATTGGTGGACAATTATAGTGAACAGTGATGTCCATCACAGGGAGATGGTAGGCAGATTGTGGTGGGTTTAGGTTATGCCTTTAAAATTTAGTTACAGATTTTGAGCAGAAAAGTAGAAAAATATAAATAAATCACTATTGGGTGTAAAAAGGAAAACAAAAGATTATTATAAACAAATTCATTGGGTGAATATCTAGAATAAGAGGAGCTGTACCATAACAATTCTTCCCTTTTACTCCTCTTCTGATCTCAGCTGTTTTGCTTCACTCAGTAGAGATAACATGCTTTTGGCTGGCCTTGGCTAAGTCTCTAACACCATCTTCTTTCCAGAGTAGTACTGGATTACAGTGCCCCTTAACATCCCTTAAATAAGGCTTGCTGGTTGTAGCTGACACTGCAAAAGGAAAATGGGTAATTTACCAAGATGGAATTGCAACTTTTCCATATAGAGCTGAAAAGTTCTTTCCTTCCACTGTTGGGGGGAGGGCATCCTCCAAAAGTTCGATTTCTGTCTCAGTTTCTGCTGTCTAATACAAATTCCTTTTCACCAGCTGAGCACTCAGTAGCTCATTAAATGGGTAGAATGGGGTCTGAGTAATGCTTTTGAGGTTTCTGAGCTCAGGGCACTCCTGAGGCTCCCTGAGTGAAACATCAAATGTTAATGGAGGACCTAGAAGTAGCACCACCTCTTCCAGTGACTAAAAGACGACTTTGCCATTTTCTAGAGGTATATTTCATCTTTGTCCTGCCTCTTAGTCATTTCTTCTTGCCACCTGAACAAACAACATTCATGCTAAGTAGCTGTGAAGAACTAGATAATGTAATTCTCACTGCAAGCTAGTACTTTGGCTTTCACAAGAAGCCAGAAGATGTAAGGAGCACAATTTTTTGAAAGTTATAAACTCTTTCCTAAAGAGGACTGAAAATAGTCAGCCTGTACAGAACTCAAGTTCCCTTGAAGATGATGCATTCAGCTTTCAGAATCCAAAGCAACCTATTACAAAATTATAACAAGGAGCATATTTCCAAAGGTGCAACTCCGGTGATCTGCTAGCAAGTGCCTGGGGACCCATAAGCCCCAGGGTTGATGCCTGAAATTTTTTAGCCTCATTCATCCTCTTATTCTACCATTATTATGGTGGAACCGCAATAGCAGGGCCTGGTGCAACAGAACAAGGGGTAATGGTTTTAAACTAAAAGAAAGGAGATTTAGACTAGACATAAGAAAGAAAATTTTACACTGAGGGTGGTGAAAACCTGGTCCTCGTTGCCCAGAAAGGTGGTGAAATCCCCATCCCTAGAAGCATTCCTGGTCAGGCTGGACAGGGCTCTGAGCAACCTGATCTAGGTTGCTGATGTCCCTGCTTACTGCAGGGAGTTTGGATTAGATGACCTTTAAATGTCCCCCTCCAGCACAAAATATTCTATTGTTCTATGATTCTAGGTAAAATAAGACAACCCATCTAGGTCCCATGCCTTAGAGTACAAATATTCTCTTCAGTCCTCAAGGAAAGTTTATTTCAAAACACTTGCTCTGAAAAACGTGGCTGTTTTGGAACAGTGTGTTTCAACAATGTTTCCCTGCAAATATTCTAACAATTTTTTTTGTGCTACTCTAATTGCTGCTAAAAGACTCAACCACCTGTTGTGCTTTCCACATGTTTGGCATATTTATGTGAGGAATTCATTCAGATGTTTCTCTTTTAGTAGTTTGAAATGTGGCAGAAGTCCTACATCATCTCTGAAGCACCACCACAAGGGCAGTTCACGTATATGGTCTCCTGAACTGCCATGCTTTGCAGCTCTGGCACACCATCTGGCCCTTTTAACATGAATTCTTTAAACCCAGGAAGTGGGACTCTCATACTCTTGCAAACCAAACTGCTGGATCATCTAACCTAAATCAGCCAGTCAAAATAAAATATTGCTCCATTTTTTCCTGAATATTCTATTAATTGGGAAAGGAGGAACAACGGTGATTCTTAATATAGCATTGCTGGTGTCAAAGCCGGCACACAACAAAGAGCACAAACATGCATGTAACACAAACACATATGGTTCAAGCTAACTATTTTCAAACCTTGAGTAATATTACCAAATGAATGGTAATATCCAGTTACCTTCTGTTGTGCTTTCACAAGATCATGGAATCTACAGTATCGTTATGGCTGAAAGAGACCTTTCAGATCATCAAGTCCAACTGTTAACCTAACACTACCAAGCCATCACCAGACAATGTCTTTCAGCTCCACTTACACACATCTTTTTAATACATCCAGGGATGGTAACTCCACCACTTCCCTGGGCAGCCTGTTTCAATGCTTGACAACCCTTTCAGTGAAGGAAGTTTTACTCAAGCCCAATCTAAACTTTCTCTGGCACAACTGGAAGATATTTCCTCTTGTCCTATCAGTTGTTACATAGGCCCCCACCTCCCTACAACTTTTTAGGTAGTGGTACCGAGCAAGGAAATCTCACAACCACCTTCTCTCCAGGTTAAACAACCCACGTTCCCTCAGCCACTCCTTAGAAGACTTGTTCTCTAGATCCTTCACCAGCTTCATTGTCCTTCTTTGGACACAGTACAGCACCTCAATGTCCTTCTTGAACCCAGTGTTTGAGATGCAGCCTCAGCATTGCTGAGTGCCTGGGGACAATCAGAGGTTTTCTGTACAACTGTGACAGCACAATGCTTCTTCAGTCTCTTGTGGCATCTTTTTCTTTAAATTTTATTATTTTTATTTTTGCTTTCCCTTTTTCTTTACAACAGGTGACAATTAAAGTAAGCACTAGGAAAGCAGCCAGTATGCAATGCCACTATATCATTGGCAGACAGGGAAAAGCATAGAGTGTTTGAAAGCAGGAATGAAGACAGGAATAAATGCTTCCCCAGGGATAGTTCCATACATTCCATCAAACTTTCCCCAGTGTATGCACACATGCTCTAAAATTGCATCTGCATCTGTAGAGGAGTGAATCATATTTTTAGCCTGCCAATTTACACAATTGGAACAAGGCAAAAGATAGATAACCACTGTCAGAAAGACTATGATTCAAACAAATTTTTTTTTGCCTTTGGAGGATTTTCCCTATTGGACTGTAGACAACTGATAAAACAGAATTCATTCCTAAAGACCCTCACATATTAGGGAGGGGAATGTGGAAATTAATAAGAGGCCCTGTTTCTCTGGGCACATTAAAGATAAATAGCTGTTAAAAGAATCTTTGTTCAGATATGTTACTATGGGGAACCCTACAGCCAAAGGATGAGCATCTGTGCTGCTTCTGCCAACACCTGCATTTACTGCTGAGAACACATTGCATTATTTAGGTCTTATTTGTCATACCACCAAATGTTTCAGACCTTTTTCTGCCTGCATCTTTCCCATTGCCTTTACTAAACCAAGAAGCTTAATTGCTCCTTCTGTTAAGTCTGAAAGACCATTTTTTACTTCCTTTTATTTCATAAATGTTATTCTTTCTAGATTAAAAATGTATACTTGTATCCATTCATTATTATAAGCATAATCTTCTTTCTTCAATTCTTCTCTCATTTTGTTTTCTCTAATATAGTTACTGTAGCAAATTTATTATAATTATTCTTATTAGGATATTCCTAACAAGCAATTCAGAAATTGCAGCATGCAGGGAAATCTACTACTCGATTTCTTTGTGGTACAGGATCACACCTTTCATATAGGCACAATTTGATTTTCTGACAAAAGTGAAACAGGTGTTTCATAGACCTCTCATAAAACAAATCAAATCTTTCTGGGTATGAAAAGTCAGCAACCATTGCAAATCCATCCATCTGGAACTGTGGAGTTTCAATTATCTCCTTAGCAGTTTGCTTGTTGTAAATGTATTAAATCTCAAATAAAGATGTGTTCCAAAATAGCATTTTGACAAGACACATTATAATGTTCTATATTTATGTTCATGCATGCATAAGAAGATGTAAGAATTTTTAAATCAATAAAACGAAGGAGTTTTACATTGATGTGAAAATCTCCTTATCATAATCATGCACTCAATGTCAAGTAAATCTCAGCAGCGATAATAGACCTCCCCCTTTACTCTGCCCTGGTGAGGCCCCACCTGGAATATTACATCCGGTTCTAGGCACCCCAGTTCAAGAGGGACAGGGATCTGCTTAAGAGAATCCAACAGAGGGCTGCAAGGATGATTAGGGGACCAGGCCTTAAAAGGAAAGGCTGAGAGCCCTGGGGCTGTTCAGTCTGGAGAGGAGAAGACTGAGAGGGGATCTAATAAATGTATATACATTTCTGATGCTGGGTGTCAGAAAGGAATGGACAGCCTCTTCTCAGTTGCACCCTGTGATAGGACAAGGGTTAATGAATATAAACTACAGCACAGGAAGTTCCCCCTCAACATGATGAAAAACTTCTTTACTGTAAGGGTCACAGAGCACTGGAACAGGCTTCTCAGAGAGACATTTAAGACACATCTGGATGTGTTCCTCTGTGACCCGTGCTAGATTCTATGGTCCTGCTCTGCAATGGGGGTTGGACTCGAAGATCTCTAGAGGTCCCTTCCAAGCCCTAACATCCTGTGATCCTGTGATAATTTTAATTATTGCACAATTGCATACAATTATTATTGTATTTTTCTTTTTAATTGAGCATTAATCCTTGAGAATGTGTAATACACATCTTCTTGTAAGTATGCCCTCCTAACTAACATTTCTTTAAGCATAACTTCTTAAAACTTGTTTGGGTGTCACAGACTGACATGGAAGGAGAGTGACATGACATCTCCCAGCAGTGCATGCAGATTCAGAACAGCAGGAAGATCAGGTAGGGTGCAATCTTAGCATGATGTTTCAGTCACTCATTAGTCATGCATGGCTTTTCTTCTGTCTTTTACCATCTCTTGCCTCTCTCTAGAGTCTTTAATCTTGCTGTTAACATCACTAAAAAAAAAATGTATTTTTCTCTGCACATTAAACATTCAGAGAAAATATTTATTCAACACAGACTGAAAATGTAGACTTGTGTCTACCCAATAGACTAAAAATCATTCTAGATCTGAACACAGTTCCTTAAGGCAGGGTCTGTGAGTGCTCCATCAAAGATTAACACAGATCTGACTGGCTAGGACTGAACAGGAGATACTGTACCCAAAGAATGACCATAGCAGGGCTATGCTAACTCAAAATATCTCTTTAAAAGTCTTTTTTAAAGAGACTTTTCACCTTGTACTGCTATCTATTTTGAGATTTAACACATCTAAGTGCTGGGTTCTACACATTGGCCACAACAACCCCATGCAGCGCTACAGGCTAGGGTCAGAGTGCCTGGAGAGCAGCCAGGCAGAAAGGGACCTGGGGGTACTGGTTGACAGTAGACTGAACATAAACCAGCAGTGTGCCCAGGCAGCCAAGAAGACCAATGGCATCCTGGCCTATATCAGGAACTGTGTGGCCAGCAGGAGCAGGGAGGTCATTCTGCCCCTGTACTCAGCACTGTTTAGGCCATACCTTGAGTACTGTGTCCAGTTCTGGGCCCCTCAGTTTAGGAAAGATGTTGAGTTGCTGGAACGTGTCCAAAGAAGGGCAACAAAGCTGGTGAGGGGTTTGGAGCACAAGCCCTATGAGAAGAGGCTGTAGGAGCTGGGGTTGCTTAGCCTGGAGAAAAGGAGGCTCAGGGGAGACCTTATTGCTGTCTATAACTACCTGAAGGGAGGTCGTAGCCAGGTGGGGGTTGGTCTCTTCTCCCAGGCAACCAGCACCAGAACAAGAGGACAAAGTCTTAAGCTGTGCCAGGGGAGGTTTAGGCTGCATGTTTCTTTCACAAGGGGGAAAAAAAAAAAATATGTCTTCCCCTGGAACTGGGTAGCATTTTAGAGCTGAAATAAAGCCTTCCAGGTAGGATAATTATAAGTATCTTACTCATTCAATCATATGTTAATGAAAACCTTAACTGTTTAATTATAGTTAACAGCTTGTGT
Organism: Dryobates pubescens; assembly: GCF_014839835.1. NCBI lineage: Eukaryota > Metazoa > Chordata > Aves > Piciformes > Picidae > Dryobates > Dryobates pubescens. The sequence goes on along the minus strand of NC_071620.1, from coordinate 17,263,235 downwards.
TTAATGCTAATCATTGCTGTTTCTAAAAAATCTCTCTCTTGGTAGTGTAAAAGCCAGCATGCTTATTATTCACAGGCTGTTATACCATAAAATATGTTAAATAGGTGAATGTGTACAATCATCAATTTACTTTATTTTTCTTTTTTGCTGAAGGACAGGAGTTTTCTCTTGGCAGCACTTACATCGTGGGTGTTGATCTTTTCTACCTTGTAACAAGTGACAGAATGAGAGGAAATGGCCTCAAGTTGGCCAGGGGAGGTTTAGATTGGGTATTAGGGAAAAAAAATCATTACTGAAAGAATGGTCAGTATTGGAACAGGCTGCCCAGAGAGATGGTGAAGTCTCCATCCCTGAAGGCATCCAAAACCAGCATAGACACTGCACTTCAGGACATGGTTTAATGGTCATGGTGGTGTTTCTTTGATGGTTTGACTCAATGTTTTAGAGGTCTTTTCCAAATGAAATTATTACAGGGTATGATTCTATATGATATGATTAGAAAACATCAGGAATGATTCTCAAAGAATAGTTTGCTACTGTTAATTTGTGTGCAGACTTTTCCAAGCAGCAAGAGAGCAGATGACTATGACTTGTCACTGTTTCAACGGTATCTCAGTAGGACTTCTAAATGAGACAGAAACAGCACTGTATCTTCCAAAAGAAAAACAAACAAATAAATATATAAAAGAGAATGTATAAAATGCAGCTTGAATTTAGCATGCTAGGTTTTCCTTATTCCCTCCCCACCATGATAGTTTTAATAGCTCCCTTATTCTAAATGCTTTTATTTAGAACTTTCTCTCCACTGTTTCACTGTAAACTCTCAGCAATAGAGACAACTCACATTTGTGCTCCAGAGGATCCCAAGCACACTCCACACATAAACAGAGCCACAGCAGCTGCCTGGCTGTCCTATAATGGGAAGTAAATAGCATATCCTGTTGGACCATGTTTATTCTGTTTTGCAAATATTCATGCACACATTTCAAAGGCAAATTTGAACTGAAAACCCACATCTGGATCAGTGTTGTTTTGCAAGTTAAATGTATTTCTACAACCTGTTCCAGTGTTCCACTACCCTTATGGTGCAGAGCTTGTTCCTAACGTCTAATATAAATGTACTCTTCTCTAGTTTGGATAGCAGCATTGAAATTTGAGTGCTCCTTTGCTCTGCCTCTCTCTACCAAAGTTGGAGAGGACACATACCAGAGCAGGGCTGCTTTGCCAGTGCTTTCAATTTAGCTCTACATTATTCTGGCTAGATTGAGACCACAAAGCAGGAAGCTTGCTGAACACATGTATTATGCTCACAGGTCCTACATGTTTTCCTGGCACCTTGCTGGCTGCTAGACTGGATTGTGCCCAGGGCCATACCTTACAGATTTTGTTCAGAGAGAGTCAAGCTTGGCCATCAGCTTGTTACTTAGTTTATAAGAAACTTCTATCTGTTTACAAAACCCTTTTCCAGAAGAGATCTAAAGCTCCTCTGAACTGAGGATAAACTATATGGATCAGAGACGGCTCAGTGTGAAAATAATCTCAAGATCCAGGCTTACTTCAGAGCACAGATGTGTGCCTTCATATTAATTTCAGAGCACTTTTGTGACCTTATAGTTTTCCTTTTTTCTTTTCACCAATCATGGATGCTACTGTCTTTCCAATTAAATCGCTTAGTCCTTCTGTTTTACAGAAGCACTTACTCATCTCTGTAGGATGCCAGTCTTTTTACCTTCTTGTATTTTCAGTTCAAAACCTCGACTTATTAAATTGTGTATGTTCTTCCCACTATAACATTTAGCAGCAGGATGCATTTGTTTCTTCTATTTCATCAACTGTAATTTTTTTTTTTTAGTTGAAAAATGCTCATAATGCTTAACCAGCTGGGCAACACTGAGCTTTCCCTTCTAGGTGCTATTGTCTAGCACAACAACTAGAGGAATAACCCATAATTGTTCTGGAAATCATTTTTAAGACTTTTGGAGGTTTTTCCAAACTGTTCTTTTTCTGTAAGTTATATGACTGAAAACCACTCATTAAAATTTGGACATTAGGAAGTACTCCTCTACCATGAGTGTGGTGAAACACTGGAACAGGTTACCCAGGGAGGTGGTGGAGTCTCCATACCTGGAGACACTGAAGATTTGATGGGGCCCTGAGCAACCTGACCTAGTTGGGAATGACCCTGCTTACTGCAGCAGGGTCTGACTAGATGACCTTTAAGTGTCCGTTTCAACCCATTGTCTGGAGCATGTCCAGAGAAGGACAGTGAAGCTGGTGAAGGGCCTGGAGAACAGCTCTTATGAGGAGTGGCTGAGGAAACTGGGATTGTTCAGTCTAAAGAAAAAGGATGTTGAAGGGAGACCTTATTGCTACCTGAAAGGAGGCTGTGGAGACATGGGGGTCAGACTCTTCTCCAAAGTAGCAAGTGAGAAAACAAGAGGAAATCACCTCAAGTTGCAGTACAGGTTTAGGTTGGATATTAGGAAAATGTTTCTTAACCAAAAAGGTTGTCAAGCCCTGGAACAGGCTGCTCAGGGAAGTAGTGGAATCCCTGTCCCTGAAGGTACTTTAAAGATGTGTAGATGTGGTGTTGAGGGGAATAGTTTGGTGGTGGCATAACAATGCTGGGTTAAGGGTTGGTCTTGACAATCTTAAAAATCTCTTCCAAGCGAAACAACTCTATGGTTCTAATAGTCACCCTGAAAAAGCCTGTCCCTGTTTGCTGAAGTTATTGTGTAGGTCTTTTACAAATAGAGGGGATTCTTTCGTTATCTTGACAGCTAAGAAAGCATAGAACATAAAAACATTGACTTTTTTTCCCCCTAACTCAGGGAGTTCTGGTACAGTAGAAACAGTTTTGAATACAAAATATGCAATAAAGTACCAATTATGAAAAGAATCCAATTAGTCTGTTCTTGAACACTGAATATTTGCTTTGCATAAATATTCATTATTATGCACTTGAAGAATGGGCAAAAGATAATTGTGGAGATTACAGAAGGGAGGATTTTTTATTTCTTCTGATTCTAAAAGCTAAATTAAAACCAAAAAGCTTTGGTATAGGCTCATTATGATTGGGGGGGGAATAGAAAATGTGGAAAGATAACAGTAAAGCAATCCTACAAACGTTGGCAAGAACTACAAGGCAAGTCAATATTACAGTACAAAAACTTTTCAGTGACTGTATATTCTATTTTCATATTTTAAAAAAAAGAAAATGGTTCCCTGGTTTGAATTTTGGTTTAGGATCAATTTGATAGTGGAATCCAAGTAATTGCTGCTTCTTGATGGGCTTGCAGAATTGGCAACAGAGCTGACGTGTTTATTAACATATTGAATTTCTTGTTTGTCATCCAGGTATGTTCATTTTTAGATTAGAAGCACAGCACTACTTTCCAAACCCACTCAGATGTGTTCCTGTGTGGTCTGCCCTCAGTGATCCTGCTTTGGCAAGGTGGGGCTGGACGTGATGGTCTGCAGAGGTCCTTTCCAACCCCTAACATTCTGTGATTCTGAAAAGGTACTTTGAATATTCCCCTTTAGTGATGTATGGCCTTGCACATATGTTATAAATCTTTTTCTCTTATGTTTACTTGCAATATGCCTGTTCTCATCAGACTTTTTTAACTCTTAAAACCCACTTCCTTTTTTAACACAATGCACTGAAAAGCTTTCCAGGGCTATGAGAATGATGAAGGGACTGGAGCACATGCCCTGTGGGGAGAGGCTGAGAGACCTGGGACCTTTAGTTTGGAGAAGAGAAGACTGAGAGAGGATGTTTATAAATATCTGAGGGCTGACAGAAAGGAATGTGTCAGAAAGGAATAGACAGGCTCTTCTCAGTGACACCCTGTTACAGTAGGATGAGGAGTAATCAATGTAAACTACAGCACAGGAGGTTTCACCTTATTATGAGGACGAGCTTCTTCACTGTGTGGGTCACAGAACACTGGAACAGGCTACCCAGAGAGGTTGTGGAGTCTTCTTCGCTGGAGACTTTCAAGACCCATCTGGATGCATTTCTGTGCAACCTGCACTAGATTCTATGGTCCTGCTCTGGCCGGGGGGTTGGACCCTAACATCCTGTGACCCTGTGAACACTGACTGTTTTCATCTCTCTTGTATTTGCTTTTATCTGAGAAGTCTTTCATTACAGCTTGCCTTAATCTGCATTTGGAAAGCTACTTTAAGTAAATGGAGTAACTTGTGGGTGAAACTAAGGGAGTGAAATTAAACCACATATTTATTTGCATGCTGGGCCATCAATGTTGTTGCAACTAATCACCCTCATCTGTGGTTCACTGGGTAAATGAGACTGTCTACTTTACTTACTAGTGAAACTCACTTGCAACTGCTGAAAACCTGGTATTTCTTGCACAAAATAGAAGCAAAATCACTTAATGACTTACCAAATAAATCTTTTTACCACTGATATCTTCAGCTGGAGAAATGGGATATGCTGTTTATCTGCTGCCACTCTGTAATTTTTTCTTTAAGTAAAGCCTCAAATATTCTAGTACCTCTGTTTTCAGGAATATTTCTGTGCTTAAGCAATCTGTGTTTGAGCCTCCAGAGGGACTGGTTAAGTTTGCTAAAATAAATTAGCATTAGGAACTACATAAAATAGTGTGCCCACTTAATTTCTTTAAAATATTCATAACAAGGATCTGATACTTTTCAAGTTTGGGAATTAACAGTTCCAAGTATAGTATATGGGCCAAACTTTCAAAATGAGCTCTAGAATTAGTGACAATAAATCATAATGTCCGCCAGGGTCTCTTTTTCATGTAGTAGGAGAATGTGCATGTGGTAAAACTCTGCTAAACTCTGCTAAAACTCTGGCCTACAACTGGATGAATCTATTTAGCTCCAAATGGTTCATTGTAGTGCAATTTAATGTGGCTTCTGACCTGCGAAGACAGAGAAGCATGCTCTGCTGTTAGAAGCAAGCTGCATCTGCTAGGAACAGACTCTCTTTTCTTGTATTTTGCCATCCTTGCATGCAAAATAGGATGGTCTATGATTCTGTGATCATGTGGTCTATGGCTTCAAGGCATTTGTGCTTCAAAAACCACAATGATATGTTTTGACATGAGGGAAAAGGCAGCAAGAACAAAACTTGCAAACAGAAGCTACAATGGATGAATTCTGCTCCTGAAAAATAAACTCTACTGGTGGTGCTTGACAGGTGAATATGCTATTTTTCAGCTAGGAGAGGAGAAGGCTCTTTTGACCTCTCAGTACTTGAAGGGCCTATCAGACAAAGGAGGATGCACGTTTTAACAGGTGGTTCCTAATGGGATGGGATAAAAGGTAATGGTTTAAAACTAAAAGAGGGGAGATTTAGACTAGATAAAAGGAAGACACTCTTTACAGTAAGGGTGATGAAACACTGAATCAGGTTGTCCAGAGGGGTGGTAGAAGTCCCATCCCTAAGACAATCATGGCTAGTTGATTCAACTTCCCACTGAAAGTGGGTAAAAAGTCCTTGAGTTACTGTCCAAGTTTTGAAACTCTGCCTCCCTTCAACTCTTCTTAAACTTTATCCCACGTCAGAAAGCAAGTTAAAGCCTGCTACCTTTTCAAAGCTAGTGATAAACCCTTCTGGGAGAAAGATTTGTGTGGGAGCACTTGAAGAAGACCTTCATGTCTTGTGCGTATTGGCCCCTGTCATGGACAGAATAAAGCAGATTGAAAGGACTATATTTTAGAGACTCAGTATGCCATGTACTTCTCCAATCCCTTACATACTAGATTACAGAAGTAATGTAGGTGGAATACTGTGTTAAAAAGACAGCCAAGAAAATACTCAGCTCTTATTCACTGCCTAGGCACCACTCAGCCTGCAGATTGACACAATCTCTGTCTCCAAGGAGCTGACCAAATTTTGAAGGATTTCTTTCTATTGAATGCAAGTGCAGAACTCCTTTTGATGTCCATGAATTCAGTTCTCAATTAAAGGAAAATGATAAGACAGGGAAAGGAAAACCTGCCATGTCAAAGGAACTCTGAGATCTGTTGGAAGCCTCTATCTCCAAAATGCCTTTCCTACTTCAGTCACAAGGACATTCCTGTTGTGGCAGAGTACCTTACCCAAGACCTCCAGTTTCCGTGATAAAGCTAAATCCTTTTGAGATAGCTTTTGGAGCGCACTCATTCCACTTCCTTTCACCTGCTTTTAGGGGTGGATTTAAAAAAAAACCCAAAACAATCTTTAAAGATTCACAATAAAATTGACATTGTTAGTACCTAAATTAAAAATATATTATATAGAAGATGTCCCTGCTAAAATGAAAGAATGCATCGAAGATTAATTAATTAATTAATTCTCATCAAAGATAAATTAATTTCTTTTCCCATGGTCTCTGAAATTTGGGAAGAGGACTGAAGCAGCCTCAGGACTAGAAGCTTCAAAAAGAAAAAGGACACTTTACATTCACCTAAGGTGCATACTAAGTATGATTGTTATTGCTAACATACATTTCACTTTTTTCCATTTACAATTGTTGTTTGGGTTTTTTTAGGCAGAACTAAATCCCATGCCATACTGCAATTTAAATGCCCCCCACATAATGAGACATTCAGGTCCTAGCAGTTTTCTTATTTGATTGCAATTAGCACAGACAGGGGATTGTAAACAGGAGTGCTTTTAACAACGGGTATAGGCTTTTCATCAAACAACCCCTGAGAAGTTCACAGAGAAAAATGTAATTTATCTGGAATGAGTATGGGAGGTGTAAGACTAATCTTGTCAAAAGAAAGATGAAGACTGTCAACTAAATTGCACCTTTCTGTGTGCTGCTGCCTCAAGACTGATATTTCACATACACAAAAAAACCTGCACTGCTGCTCAGATGACAAGAACTGATGAACCAAAAGTGCCATAATTACAGTGCTCAAAACTGAGAGATGAATCCTGAAATGTAACAGTTACATCTGAAAGACCTGAGTAAATTCCTGGACTCTGAACCTTTACCAGATGTGGGCATGTAATTACACAGTACTACAGAAAGAGATCAAACAGAAGAGTCAGTGCAGCAACTGCCTTTAAATCAATTCTATAAAGTAGAAGTAATAAAATTAAGTACTAAATTACTCCTATATGCATAAGTGAAGTGAGACAAGAAACATTTTCAGATGATGCAACTGAGTCATCTATACCTTAATTATTGTTACAGTCTCTGTCACACTTTGTGTTGTGCAAACTTGCACCCTCCCAAATCATACCCAGAATGGTTCATGAGATTGCAGAGGCCAAAAAAAATTGCCAGTCAGCCACTCTGGTTTGCAGGGTTAAGAAGCTTAATTAGTAGCATTGATAAATTGCGGGTCATTCAGTGACAACTGGTGTTAGAAGCAGAAAACAGAGGCTGTAGTCAGTTGCTGGAGCTGGTCATGTCCCACATGGGACAGCCCTGAATGTTCAGCAATGCTGGACCTGCCCTCCTCTGCTGCTCCTCCTTGTTCAGGGATAGCAGTGCCCACATATAGCCAGAATAAGAATATGTAATAGAATCACAGAATGTCAGGGGTTGGAAGCAACCTCCAGAGATCATTGAGTCCAATCCTACCTACCAAAGCAGCGTCACCTAGGTCAGGTCACACAGGAACATATCCAGGTAGGTCTTGAAAGTCTCTAGAAAAGAAGACTCCACAACCTCTCCAGGCAGCCTGGTCCAGTGCTCTGTCACCTTTACAGTCAAGAATTTTTTCCTCGTTTGAGGTGGAACTTCCTGTGTTCCAGTTTGTATCTGTTGCCTCTTGTCCTATCACAGGTCGCCACTGAAAAGAGACCAGCAACTTCCTCTTGACACCCACCCTTCACATATTTGTAAACATTAATAAGATATCCTCTCACTCTTCTCTTTTTCAGACTAAATAACCCCTGTGGTGTCTCAGCCTTTCCATCATAAGACAGATGTTAGAGCCTCTTGATCATCCTTGTAACCCTCTGTTGGACACCCTCCAGTATATTGCTGTCCTTCTTGAACTGGGGCACCCAGAACTGGACACAGTACTACAGATATGGTGGCACTAGAGCAGAGTAGAGGGTGGGAGAAAACCTCCCTTGACCTGCTGGCCACAATCTTCTTAATGCATCTCAGGAGATAGTTGATCTTCTTGGCCACAAGGGCACATTGTAGTCCCATGGACAACTTACTGTCCACTAGGACTTCAAGTTCCTTCTCCATGGAGCTGCTTTCCAGCAGGTCAACCCCTAATCTGTACTGATGCATGGTGTTGTTCCTCTCCAGGTGCAGGACTCTACATTTATTCTCATATAAACTCATCCCAGTTACCAAAAGACTGAGCACATGCAGACTGTTACATAGCTTTTTAATTTTACTCTTCTTAGATTGACTATAGAGATTCTGGAAATGCAGCTCACACATAGGTTTTAAGAGTTAAGTGATGGCAACAAGGAAAGGCTCTACAGCACTTAACACCACCTATTCTCATCCCAGGGGAAGTTTCTCAGGTCTCTTTGCCACACCTTCAGTTCAGACCTTCCATTGACAGCATAAGATATGATAGGTCTGCAATACCAGCACAGCCATTCACACACAGTGTTTGACTTAAAAGACTAATTTTCTTATTGCTTTTTCATAGTACAGCAAATCCTTTCTGAGCTGTTGAATTATTATTAATAATACCATTAGTCATAAGAATCTCCTGCGCTGACTGACACTGTGTGAGCAAACACTTGAATAAACATTAACATGCCCTATTGTGCATTTTCAGGGTTTCCAGTCAGCCTGGGGAACTGCAAGCTATTAGTTGAAAATACAAAATGTGAATCAGTCAGAAACTGTACCTTTAATCCCGCAATATTATGCCTTCCAATATCACCATCCCCAGAGGTATTTAAATACAGTGTGGACCTGGTGCTTGGGGACGTGGTTTAGCGATGGGTAGAAGGTTGGACTGGATGACCTTGAAGGTCTCTTCCAACCAAAGAGATCCTGTGATTCTATGATTTGTAACATCCTTAATGGGAGAAAAGTGGATAACTAGGCATGCAGTTAATATTACATGGAAAAGCAGAATGCATGTTTGCTTTAAATGCAATGAAATGAAAAGAAAAAGAAAAGAAAAAAAGAAAAAAAACCCCAAACATTTCTTTATTAAAATATTCCAATATTGTACAGACACACAAAACATAAACTGAAATAAAATCTAAGCTTGATTTCATTTATTAAATCAAACTTAAGCTGGTAGTAGAAATAAATCTTCAAGGGGGCAAAAACTAGTTATCATTTGACAAATATTTTCAGAGAAACAGGAAAAGTATTAAGATTTATAGAATCATTTTGCTTGGAAAAGACCTTTAAGATCATCAAGTCCAACCATTATCTAACTCTACCAAGTCTAGTTCTGGTGCTAGACTATGTCCATCAGCACTACATCTACATGTCTTCTATAAATGAATAGTCAATTTTAAAATGCCTTACTAAGAAAGAAAAAAAAATAATTGAGAACAATACTTCAGGGTCTTCTGCTAGACTGTTTTAAATCTATCCTTCAAACAGAAAAAGGTGACAAGAGAAATCTGGAAACTCTTCTCTTTTTTTGTATGAAAACACCTGATTTTGAGAGGATATTTTCAAGCAGGATATAGCACACACTGATCATCAAACTTAAGTTTATAGCCTGGTAGATGCAACTTTGTCATTGCTAAGAAAAGTGACATGGAATTGTCAGGGTTGGAAGGGACCTCAAGGATCATCCAGTTCCAACCCCCTTTTCATGCACGAGGACACTTTCCACTAGATCAGGTTATTTCAGTCTGTTTAAAGAATGAAGGCATGAACTTCTACTAAGACTACAGAAAACTGATTTAGTAATAATATGTCACTCAGGGTGTGTCTTTGTGTTTACATTTGGAAGTGGGAGGAGACAGCTGAGCAATTCTACACCAAAAAAAGAAAAAAGCTATAATGAATCAATGTATTATAAATCAGAGTGTTTTGATGGCATATGTTGTTTTGTCCTATACAGATTTCATTTCAATGATGATTTGTCCCACAGCTGACAGAAGAAGTAGTTCTATTTGTAGGGTTAAGTTTTCACATTGGCTAATAATGTGTTAGGGGTTTTTGCAAGAGATGTATTCCTTGAGTTGGTGGTGACAGGTTGGACTCGATGATCTTTGAGGTCTCTTCCAGCCTTGGTGATACTGTGATACTGTGAGTTATCTTTTGAACTGAAAATTTGCAATCAATATAGAACATAACAGAAGCTAGTTGTTCTTGTTTCTGCAGCACTTCTAAATCTCCTTTTGACATGGTCTTTGGCAACTAGTTGTAAGTGACCATGCTGGGGATGACCTCCAAAGGTCCCTTCCAACCTCCCTTTCCAATCACTCCTTGAGTCTGTGATTCTGTTTCGCTGTACTTCACAGTTGAGGCTTCACCCCATGAACCAAGAGCTGTTACCTTTACCTCTCATGACTATCAAACAAAATGAGAAGTCAAACAGTACTGATGTGGATCAAGCAATAAAGTTCAAATCAGATTGTGGTACCAAAGAACACAACTTTGGGAAAGATAATAGTCACAGTAATACCATTCAACATAATAACACAAAGTTACAATTAGCTAGGCACAATTCTGACATGGATGCATAGATGGGTGCATAGAGAGATACTTTAGCTTGTGCTAGCTGCTAGTTCAAAAGATGAAATGGAGTAAAATGCACATAAGCAAGTATTTCTAGCTGTTTGTGAGTGATTTGGCCTGTGGTTTGTTGGGTTTGGATTATTTTAAGTGCCTTCAAGGGCAACCTTCCCTTCATGGTTGCACTGCTCAGCAAGTATACAACTGAGCCTATTCAGCAGAGTTTGCAAAGTGGTACTCATAGCAAAGTGGTACTCATAGCTACCAAGCAGATGGAACTGAGATTTTAATTTTTTTATATTTATAAAGTATCAAGTGTGTTACAGAGAAGACAAATGTTACTACCTGAGGAAACATTGAGGCTAGGCTAGATTTTATTTAAAATTCATCTTCCACAAAATTTGGTTTCTCTTATGGACACATTATTGCTGTTATTTACGTCATGGGAATATCTAAGAACTGTGTTCAAAATATGGCATTCTCTTAGACTGGACATGGTGTATCTGAACAGCCTCTTTCCCTCAGATTCTGCAATTTAGAACCTAATCTGTGGTTTCACATTATGTGATCAATATCTATCACTGTTTCTGAAGAGAAAAGGTAATTTCTTTCCACTTTAATCACAAATTGTAGATGCTATATTTATTTTTCTGATGTTTTGTTATATACTGAAAGGGAAATCTCGTAAGCCTTAAACCTTTCCATTACTGGAGACAAGAAGCAATTACTCTACATCCATGCAGCTTCTGTGCAGAATAAACATTTAAGTGACTTTTAGTCATGAAAAACCTATAAAAGCCCTGAGACAGGGCCTGGGATTTGTCTTTCTTGTTTCAACTCTGAGAGGACATCCTCAACATAAATAAGAAGGAAAACAGTTTCTCAGAACACCTAAATCACCACTGTAAAATGCTGCTTCACTATGCTGAACTTCTGTTCATTTCAACTTGCTGGAAGAATAAAAAGGCCAGCCAGGTTTTGTCTCCTGTTAGTACATTATTTCTAGCTATGTCTTTGAAAAACATTCACAGAGAAGATAAACAGAATTTTCTACTAGCCCTAAACAAAACATAGCTAAAAATGCATTCTGTGGAAGATGCTAATTCACATTTCAGTCACAGCTGAAGTACAGCCTCTGTGGGGGACTCTGGGGGAGATTTTTTTGCTTTTTTTTTCTTTAATAATAGGTACAGATTTCCTCTTCTGCATGTGAAGTCATTTCAGATGCAATTACAGATTGCTCAGTTTAAATCAGGGAATCTCAGTGTGATTTTCCTGCCTTCATGTCGTGAGGAGAAAAGTGATGGATATGTTTGATTTGACACTAATAAAGGCAGACTGTAAGAAATGGTTTCATTGTATTGTATACTGAGACAAATTATACCAATCATAGAACTGTTAGGGTTGGAAGGGAGCTCAAGAATCATCTAGTTCCAATCCCCTTGCCATGGACAGGGACACCTCACACTACATCAGGTTGCTCAAAGCCTCATCCAGCCTGGCCTTAGATACTTCTAGGGATGAGGCTTCTACCACCTCCCTGGGCAACTGGTTCTAATGTCTCACCACTCTCATGGTGAAGAACTTCTTCCTAACATCCAATCTGAATCTGCCTATTTCTAACTTTGTTCCATTCCTCCTAGTCCTATCACTACCTGACACCCTAGAAAGTCCCTCCCCAGCTTTCTTGTAGGCCCCTTAAGATACTGGAAGGCCACAAGAAGGTCTCCTCGGAGCCTTCAACCTCCAGACTGAACAACCCCAACTCCTGTCTGTCTGTATCCATAGGGGAGGTGCTCCAGCCCTCTGATCACCTTCGTGGCCCTTTTCTGGACATACTCAAACATGTCCATATCTTTCTTGTAATAGGGACTCCAGAACTCCAGGACACAGTACTCCAGGTGGGGTCTCACCAGAGTGGAGTAGAGGGGAAGAATCACCTCCTTCGACCTGCTGGCCACATGCCTCTTGATGCAGCCCAGGATCTGGTTGGCTTTCTGGGCTGCAAGTGCACACTGGTGGCTCATGTTGAGCTTCTCATCCACCAGCACCCTCAAGCCCTTTTCTCAGGGCTGCTCTCAAGCCAGTCACTGCCCAGCCTACATCAGTGCTTGGGATTGCCACGACCCAGATGCAGGACCTTGCACTTGGTCTTGTTGAACCTCATGAGGTTGGCTTGCTCCCACCTCTTCAGACTGTCAAAGTCCCTCTGGATGGATCCCTTCCCTCCAGCGTGTCTGCTGCAGCACACAGATGGTGTCATCAGCAAAGGTGTACTCAATGCCACTGTCCATGTTGCCAACAAAGATGTTAAACAAGACTGGTCCCAGTACTGGTCCCTGAGGAACTCCACTTGTCACTGGCCTCCACTTGGACATGGACTGACTGACAGACACTCTTTGGGTGCAGCCATCAATACCCCACTCCACAAGATTTCTGAGTGAACAAGGCACTGTTATTGCAACAGCACCAATCTAAACAACAAAGTTTTGCTGTTGCAGTTATGTGAATATACATCTGGGGAAAACCATTCATTGTAGACACAATCTATAACTGACAGATGATATCATTCTGGTAGGTAATTTAATTATCCTGCAGAAAGAACTCTCTTTTTTTAATGGGTACAATAATCTCCTCTACTATAACAGATAAATTCTGTAAGAATTAGGTACATTGAGTGTAGCTATACAATAAAAGATTTTATAACATATGTAAGCTGTGATCTGGGTTCTTGAATGGTATTGTTATCATTGGGACCTTGTCAGTTACACTCAACATCTGGTGGATGAGCTGGTGGATGTGACATGAGACCTACAACAATCTACCTCCTTTTGGAGTTGCAGCTGGGGACCTGAAGGGATACTTTACATCATCACTATGTCAATGATTATCAATATCTAAAGGGCAAATGTGAAGATGATGGGGTTAGACACTTTCCAATGCTACCCAGTAATAGAACAAGGGATAAGCGCACAAACTAGAACACAGAAGATTCCATCTGAACATGAGGAAAAACTTCTATACTATGAGAGTGTCAAAGCACTGGAATAGGCTGCTCAGAGAGGTTGTGAAGTCTCTGGAGAGATTCATGACCCATACTGACATGATCCTGTGCAACTTGCTCTAGACAAACCTGCTTTAGTGGATGGCTTGGACTACATGATCTCCAGAGTTTCTGTGACGTCTTTTTGAGAAACTAGGCCTCCTTCTCTCCTTCCCCAGCCTGGAACTTAGGATTGCTCTTGCAAACTTGGGCTCTTTACTATTTTAAGGGTTATTCTGAAAAGAGATACCAGTGGTATTAATAGTTTACAGGATTATTATGCCTGCTACTAGATCACGTCTAATGATTGCTTAGACGAAACACCTTCAAAAAAAGTAAGTCACAACAAGCTACTCTCTACATCAGGCATGTTTTCCCCTCTCTTACAGCTACCTCTGCCTGGTAGGAGAATATTGAAAATTTAAAGTTCTTTCTGACTTGAAGCAGAGTGACAGATCTCATAGAAAACTTTTTCTAGTCAATTGACAGATTCGAACTCCTCAAGCTGGGAACAGTTGGAGAATGACAACTAGCTAGACCTTACAATAAAAGCAGTGATATCAAAGTTCAGGTTTATTCCTAAGGGAAGGAAAACAGCACCTAGTGTCTTGGGCTAGCATATTAATCTACTCTCTTTTCACTTTTGGCACCAGATGGATTGAGTGGATGACATTGCAATTTGAAACAAAAAAGCAAAACCAGTACATTTTTGCACATCCCACATGGATTTCTTTTGTGCTCCACAGCTCTAATGTGCTTTCTTTGACTTCAGCAGGATCCTGCTTTGTGCAAAATTGCATTTATAAGAAGCACAGAACTTCACAGCAGCCAGAAATTCTCCATTACTTAGAGATTTGCTGATGGAGTTTGAGTTTTTCTCTTTTTTTTTTTTTTTTTTTTAACGAAATCTGGACATCTTTTGAGGCAGAATGGTTCTAGTGCAAGAATCATGGTGAATATGTCTGCACAGCCTCTTACAAACAGACATAAGCCTGTTTTGCTTGTTCTTTCATTTAATTGAGAACCAGAGCAGAATGTGGAGAGGGTGAGATTGCATCTTCCTGTGATCATACCTCAGGTACAGCCTGATACAGAAGGTCCCAACCAAAGAGTTTATTTCATATACTTGCAAACCTTGCTCACGTGGAATAGCCTTTTGCCTGCATCTGTGAAGGAACAAAAGAAACTTCTCAAAACTGCTATACAAATAAAATTCCCCTGTCGAAAGCCAGAAGACTCATTCCAACACAAGGTCATTTTGAAATATCATAGTATCATAGAATCAGTCAGGGTTGGAAGGGACCTCAAGGATCGTTTAGTTCCAATCTCCCTGCCATGGGCAGGGACACCCCACACTAGATCAGGCTGGCCAGAGCCTCGTCCAGCCTGGTCTTAAACACCTCCAGGGATGGCACCCCAACCACCTCCCTAGACAGCCCATTCCAGGGCTTCACCACTCTCATGGTGAAGAACTTCCTCCTCACATCCAGCCTGAATCTCCCCACCTCCAGCTTCATTCCATTCCCCCTAGTCCTATCACTACCTGTCACTACTATGACTGTAAAGAGTCTGGTTTGTTATATCACAGAACAGCAGGGGTTAGAAGGGATCTCTGGAGATCACCTAGTCCAACCTCCCTGCTAAAGCAGGGTCTCCCAGAACAGGTTGCACAGGAAGACATCCAGGCAGGTTTGGAATCTCTTCATGGAAAGTTCAGGAAGGTTATGGCTTAAAAACAACAACAACAACAAAGAAGTTCCATCTCCACAGCCACTGTTTCTGGAAATATGTGTCATCATATACAGTGTGGCTGGAGCAGATTTCAGGCAGGTCTATCAAGGAAGTTTCTATTTCTCCCCCTGCCTTGCAGGCTGCCCAGGATCCCAGCAGGAAGCTTAATAGCAATTGTTCAGGCTGCCATGGCCCTATTCAATGGCAACTTTGGTCAAAAATCGTTCCTTGAGACCTTCTCATCATCTGCAGTGATCTTTCCTGTTAGACAATCTTCACTTCACTGTAGTTTATAAATGTTAAACTTCTGTAATGATGTGGGAAGTTTTTCATTTTGGCACCTATAAATTGCTTAGCATTGACAAATCATTATACCTAACAGCCAGATTAAAAAGCAAGAATCCCCACATTTTCACTGTTTGCTTTCTTTGTGACTTTCTAATTACATTTAGAATGCAGTTCCAAGGGCTGGTGAGAGACCATAAACAACAATACTCATTAAACCTTGATAACCTTGCATTTAAATGGAAACAATCCCTTGGGCAACAAAATACATCACCAAATCCCATCACAGAAATCTGCCTGCTTGTTAGAAGACTACAAGGTAGGGAGGTGAATCCCTTGACAACAGATATAAAAAACTACACAGTGAGGAGGTAATTTGTCAAAAAATGTGTGTTAAAAACAAACACAATCAGCATTTTGCAGGAGGGAGAGGGAGAGCTAGAGATAGAAGAGGAAAACCAACCATGCACAGAGATATAAAGATCCTGCACTTCATTACTGAGTGTGACAGAAGTTCAAATACCCCTTGGTAGGGAGAAGAGGCCAGAGTATGTTGCCCACATTTTTGAATGTCTAGTGTAGATTTGAGCATTTGCTTTTGTAATCTCAATCTGCAGGCAAGGGCATTTGGATTAGAAACATTTTACAGGCTCTGTATTTGTTTAAGCTTCAATGTTATTTAGTCCTGGAGACTTAAATAGTAAAAAAACTTCTGGAGGATTAGGCAGCTCAAAAATTTAAGTCCCTTGGAAAAGTTATGCTGAAATTAGAGAAAAATATATTCCTAGATAGAAATCCCAAATGAGAAGAAAGGTCCAGCCTCTTACCTCTCAGGGGAAAAAAAGTCAACCATACAACAGGACCCTGATGCATGGGACAAGGCAAAAACCTTCACTGTTCAGTAGAGGAAGAAAAGTGACCATTTCATGAGGACATCATCAAATAAGAAATCTCTTTGTTCCAATATGCCATTTTCCCTATCTTCCTTCCCCACTGAAAAACCAACTTGTCCTTTACAAAATGAAAATAGAAACAATATTCCAAATTAAAAAAAAAAAAGAAAAATAAAAGCAGGATGTCTTTCCCACAGGAAAAGAAGAAATATTCCACAAGTCATAAAACTGAGAAAGCTGAGTAACTCATTGCAAAATGATGCTTTGAAGGCTAAAACTTCCATGTTCACAGCGAGAGGCTACTTAGCCACATGTAAAAAAACCAAACCCAACAAAAAACCAAACAAACTACTCAAGCTTACCCAGAACCAAGTTCCAGTGAACTGAAAACATTGGAGCTTTGTTCTTGAAGCATCCACCAATGGTTTCTGCTATAAACCAAATATTTCTCTAGCTGAACTTTTGGCTTTACTTGAGCTCACTGTACGTATGTCTTTACACCCCTTCACTGAGCTCAGTGCCACCACTGAGCTGACCAGCTGATGGCCTCAGCTAGAAGAATCTGAAGTTAGCACTGAAAATTTTGTTCCATCATCCTCCTGTCTCCTTCCTGCAAGGCTCCCTGTTACAGTTTTGGACAGCAAAGCAGCCAAATGAGCTCCAGAAGGAAATGTTGTTGCTGGGACTTGCAGGTGATCTATGTTAGCAGCAGATGAAGTGGTCTGAGGATTCAGCTGCCCATGCAAACCATTTCCAGCGCAGCTCTGTGCAGCTTTTGTTGTTCACTGATAGCTGGTCTAAAACTAGCTCTGAGGAGCTTTTCTCTCACTGTAAACAGGCCCTTTGCAGCTTCTCCATGACTCAATTACCCACTGGCAGAGGACATCTAGAAAAAAATTAAGTTAAGACCTTTTTTTTACCTCAAGGATAGTGTGCAGATAAACATACTGAAGATGATGTGCTCAGACACTGGAGCAATAAAGACCAAGCTAATACCTTTTTTATTGGCTTTCCCCTGCCTTTTTAGACTACCTTCTTATCTTGATGAACCTTTGTGCTGCAAATCTATTCTTTTACACACCTTAATTGCTGGATTTGTTTAGTTTTACCAACATGATACAACAACAAATTATACAGCCCACAGCTCCACTGCCCTTACCTCCTGCCAAGACAACTACCTTCTGGGTTTGGAATTAAATTAAGATTTATTTTTTACTTTTTTTAAAGGGGGAAGAATGGGAAACAGGGTCTCTTCCTTTTTCTTTGTTTTATTTCCTACTAAGACCAAATGCCACTTGGGAAGGTTAGTCCAAGTACAAAAATATTCAATTTGCCAATGAAAACATGTTCAAATTCTTGCTCCAAGCCTCAACATCCATGCATGGCTGAGAATGACAAATGAAAAATATCAGCAGCTTTTCAATATGGATAACAGATAAGCAAACATTGTTTATGGAAAATGTGTTTAATGGGAATAATAAGCAGGTAGATACAAACTAGACTGAGAACAAACCGCAAGTCTTTGTTGATTTTCTGTCACACTACACTTATGAAACATTCAGTAAAAGTATACTATACACAAGTCAAAAGAAAAAACAAATGTACAAATGCCTCAAGGAATGTTCTTTTCCCTCAGTATCTATCATGAGCCTAAAACAAAAGCTGAATAATGTCTTTAAAAAGAACAAGCTCTTACATTTCATCTCAGGTTTAGCCTGTCAGAAATTATAAGTAAGTTATTTCAGATAGTAATCACTTCACACTAAGAAAGATATGGAAAGCACATAAACAGCACTTAAAAAATCTCTTCAGTAATAAAAGTACAAATTAAATGTAAGGAAAATTTGATGAAGGGAAGGGAAGGGAAGGGAAGGGAAGGGAAGGGAAGGGAAGGGAAGGGAAGGGAAGGGAAG
This sequence comes from Dryobates pubescens, assembly GCF_014839835.1. Taxonomy (NCBI): domain Eukaryota; kingdom Metazoa; phylum Chordata; class Aves; order Piciformes; family Picidae; genus Dryobates; species Dryobates pubescens. The sequence goes on along the minus strand of NC_071620.1, from coordinate 17,244,754 downwards.
GGAAGGGAAGGGAAGGGAAGGGAAGGGAAGGGAAGGGAAGGGAAGGGAAGGGAAGGGAAGGGAAGGGAAGGGAAGGGAAGGGAAGGGAAGGGAAGGGAAGGGAAGGGAAGGGAAGGGAAGGGAAGGGAAGGGAAGGGAAGGGGAGGGGATGCAGTGGTCATACAAAAACACATTTCAGTGGTAATAGCACCTTCACTTTCTGTTTGGATTTAAGTGATATGAAAATTGCATGGACTCTCTTTGACATTCCAGAGAATCTTCCTTCACTCAGTCACTGCATTAGAGGTGTTTTAACACTAAGAGGTTCATACTTTAAATTGCAGTATTCCTTCCTCCACTGTTGTCCCTTCCATTCATCTCAACTCTGTTGTCAAAGCTTTCAGTATGAAGATAAATCAGGATTTTATAGAATAGAAGCTGATTCAGGTGGTCAGGTTAATTGCAGCTAAAATCCTAGGACCTCAGGGATCCTGTCTCAGTCTGACATGATGTCTTCACATACTCCATCAACAACCTTCTGTACAAAGGGAAAAGGAAGCAAGAAAAATAAAAGGAGAACTTCACCTTGCTTTATCAAAAGATTACACTTTTCCCCCCTTCCTGCCTCCTCCTCAGTACCATTGACAGACATTCCACTCCTCTTGCCCTCAGACAGTCCCACTGAGGGCTGCAGGGATCAAGATTGTTCTGAAAGCAAGATAAGAAAGAAGAAAAGTACAACAGCTGAAGTAACTCCTCAGTTTCTGAATCATCAGCTCCATTTCAATAAATGGAAACTTATTTTACTGTCTTGAAAGTGTAGAGTCTTTTAGTAATACTTATCCCTGTCATTGTCCTTATTCCTTTTCAGCTTTTAAATTTTTTTAATTAATTAAAATAAAGGCACTAATATGTCCTCTTCTACATAAAGAGAAAACACGGAGGTATAAACCTCAGGTTTCTGTAGAGATTTTATATTAATGAGAAATAAAAAGTCAGATAGCATATTAAATTTCAAATCAAGAAACTTCTCCCATGGCATGGCTGGTGATCCCATGCAAATTATTTGGAAGTTTATAAGGAATTTCTTTTATTAACTGCACTACCTGAACATGAAATTTCTACTTGTTAATAGCAAACCAGAAGACACAGCCAACAGATTACATAAAACATCACTTTACTGTGCTTAATGTGCTGCATGTTTTATAATTAAGCAATAAAACACAGCTTCCCCATCAGACAGTGAAAGGTAAGACAGAGAAGACATCCCAAAGAATACTAGAGGTCAAAAGCCACCTGGCCTGTGCCATGGATTAGCAATGCTTATCATAAACAAGGCAGAAAGAAAAAAGTACTTTGCAGAAGGTTCTGAAAGTGGAGAATCCAAAGTCCCTTCTAAGTTATTGGCTTCTAATAGATTTTGAAAGACTAGATCTGTCAAAAAACCTAAACTGTATTTATCTGAAAGGGCTTGTTGGTTTTAAGTTCATATAATCAACCAAGTTGGAAGAGACCTCTGAGATCATCAGGTCCAATAAATCACCCAACCCTATCTAATCAAATAGACCATGTCATTAAGTGCCTCATCCAGTCTTAAACACCTTCAGGGATGTTGACCCCACCAGCTCCCTGGGCAGTCCATTCCAATGGGCAATCTCTCTTTCTGTGACAAACTTCTTTCTAAGATCAAGCCTAAACTTCCCCCTGCACAGCATGAGACTGTGTCCTCTTGTTCCATTGCTAGTTGCCATTTTCATGTTATGTCCCTTACCATCTGTTTAGTGATGCTGAACTTTGCTGACTGTTTCACTGCCCAGGCACTCAGGAGGACATGGTGCAACATGCCCTGCAGTGCCAGTGGTTTGGCATGAGCACTTCACCCTGTGCTCCTTTCCCCAGTTGTTTATGCTATTTTGTATAGCACAAGGCACAACACTGACCCCACTGATCCCTTTATGTACCATCCCTTTATGGGAAGACTGAGTATTTCTTCCTATCAATCCTTGCCCACTGCTAAGACAATTATTACACTCAAGAACAGTATGTCCAGTACATTATTATACCAAGGTCCAAGGCTGTGCAGGTAACCAGACTCCTTACACACAGCTTACCACCCCTTTTGCTGTGCTTGCATGTAAAATCAAGACCTTGTGATACTGACCTTGTGTAAAATAAAGCACTTGTGATATTGAGATGGCGCCAGATGCTGAATATCTTTAAGTTATTTGCCATATTTACACATGCTTTTTAATAAACATGGTCATAGAATTGTTTGGGTTGGAAGGGACTTGAAAGATTGTTCAGTTCCAATCCCCTTGCCATGGAGAGGGACACCTTCCACTAGACCAGGTTGTTCAAGGCCCACCTAGCTGGCCTTGAACACTTCCAGGGATGATCCCAATCTACATGCAAATGATGTCATTTATCTAAGTGCAAATTAAGGAGATGTTTAATTTTTAAGGGCAATTCTATTAATGAATATAGCTTTCATTGAAAATTACATCAAGATCAATGGTTTTATGGACAGTACTCCAAAAGTAAAATTAGTAAGAAAAAGTTAAAATAAAGCTCAGAAACTTAAAGAAATGGGAGTGAATCACAGAAATAAAGTTCATGTAAGAAATAAATTTGTGAGTTGGAAACTCTGTTATTATGCATCATTGTACTTGCTTTTTGAAGCAGGACACCACTGAAAAGAGTATGACACTTGCCCTTGTAACTTATTGATAATGTCCCCTCCAAGTCTTCTCCAATCATAGAAAATTCGAGGAAAAAAGGTTCTATTGAAAGAATTTGCAATCATACACACATGAGGCATTGGAAATGAAGAGCCATTTAGACAGTGCACTCTTGTGACATTTGGTCTGACAAAGGTTAGCTGCAGCTCTCCACATGGCTGACCCCAGAGACTGACTGCTCTTAACTTCAGAAAAGTATGGAAGGATCAGGAAACTAGGTCTCCAATTTAAAGCATCTTGGAGGAGACCATGGTCCCATAGCCATCCTTACCTCCTCCTACCTTCTTCTGTTACTATTTCCAGCCTGCCCTGGTAAAGGTGTCACACTACCACCACCTCTGCAGGCTGCTGGTTCATGACTGCCCTTTCCCATGCTGCATCAACCACATGTTGGGAAGTTTCATGCTTTTCTTTTCCCCTCTACCCCATACAATTACTTAGTGAAAGAAAATAACTGCACTACCTTTGGTATTACTGCAAGTAGGTTTTATCAATGACAAATCAAGCATCCCAGGGATTTGCAACTATAACCATCCATTTATGCTCAACAGTGTTCTGCTGTGAGGTGCTGGAGACCAAGCAAGAGATGGAAGCACACCAACGTTTCATTGGGCTTCTCTCTCTATTCCGGAATCATCCAAAAGATTCTCTGCTGGCAGTTTCATCCCAGCTGTTATCATCACACTTGCTATATTCCAGTGTGCAAGATAAAACATACTAACATCTGAAAGACCTGGCGAAATTTGTTCTTGTTGGAGCTTTGTTTGAGTGTATGGCATTGCCTCAGGGATGAATTCATTACCAACCTTCCTCCAGTAATTCCCTAAAACTTAATTTTTTTATCACAGTCTGCCACTGGAAAAGAATGAGTAACATCTTTGTGCAAATACTGGATTATCAGCAATAAAATTGCAAATATTCACACATTCTAAGTTTATCAAATAATCATAATTAGACTATCTTCTGCTTAAGAAAAACCTCTCCTCCTGCTAATGTCTTCAATAGCCACCTGTCCCCAAAAAATTATTTGCTTTCTGATAATAGAGTACCCTAGCAGTTGCCTTTTCTGCAAAGCTTCAGGTTTGTGCTGCAAATGGCATGGAATGGAAGTAATAGAAAGTTGAAAGTCCAACCTCTGCTGCACTGTGCAGGAACATCTTCAAATTGATAGAGCTGTTTAGAGCCCCATCCAACCTGACCTGGAATGTTCCCAGTGATGGCGCCTCTGCTGTCTCTCTGGGCAACCTCTGCCAGTGTTTTGCTACCCTCAGTGTAAAAAATGTCTTTCTTCTGTCTAGTCTAAATGCCCACCCTTTTAGTTTGGAACCATCTCCTTGTCCTGCTGCAACAAGTCCTGCTAAAAAGTTTGTCCCCATCTTTCCTCTAAGACCCCTTTTAGTACTGTCAGGCTGCCACAAGGTCTTCCCAGAGCCTTTTCTTCTTCAGACTGAACAAGCCCAATTCTTTCAGCCTTTCTCTACAGGAGACATCTAACCTAACAGGTCTATTTTTAAGCAAGAGACAGGCTAAATCCACTCATGAAGGCAGATGACTTTTGCTTACTTGTTTTGCTAAAGGTAAAGGCTACAGATTCTGAGACTTTAGTAAATTAAGATGCAGGTAACAAACTACAGTCAATATTTTCCCTGTCTACTGAACAGAAAAAAATGTGCACTGTGGGAAGAATATTTGTGTTTTTCTTGGACCACATGAAGTCCTAGTTCTCCTGCTCTCCTCTTCTAGTCAACTTTACTGGTCATAGCTCCTCCTTGAAAGTCCACATTATGTACAGAGCTCATCACTGCCACAATTTCTAGATCTCTTCTTCTCTTCACAGGTCATGAAAATATTGTTTATTTCCTGGTGTGCTCTTTGGAATTGAAACACAGTGAGATGGAACCATGCACAGTCTGAATTATTAAGTTTGCTATAGGTTTGTAGCCACAGAACTGGTAAAATCCAGTGCAGAGCCACAAAAACATCTTCTTTACAAGGAGAGACTGAGGGACCTGGGTTCTTCATCTTGGAGAAGCGGAGACTGAAGGGTGGCCTCATTAATGTTTGTAAATATGTAAATGTTGAGGGCCAAGAGGATGGAGTCAGGCTCTGCTCGATGATGTCCAATGACAGGACAAGGGGCAATGGGTGGAAGTTGAGGCATAGGAAGCTCCATGGAAACATGAGGAAAAGTTTTTTCACTGTGAAGACAATGGAACACTGGAACAGGCTGCTCAGGGGGGTTGTGGAGTCTCCTCTGGCAACATTCAAACCCCACCTGGATGTGTTCCAGTGTGATCTCGTAATAGGTGATCCTGCTCTGGCAGGGGAGTTGCACTAGATGATCTTTCAAGGTCCCTTTCAGCCCTTAACATTCTGTGATTTTGTGATTACAAACTGTTTCTCAGGTGATCAGGTCCTTCTCTAATCACTTTACATTTTCAGCCTCCAAACCAGAATCCTCTACTGATTTTACAGCTCAGTAAATAAAAAATAAAAACTTTATGCATTGTGGTATCAGAGATTATTTTTCCTAACCTATGGATTGCTGTTTTTTCACTGTAATTCATTGTAGTACATCTTTTTTAGACAGTAATTGTATTAAAAAAAAAAAAAAAATCAATAACTCTTGTCCCCTCTCTGATACATCATTTTTAGCTTCCCCTCAAAAAGCAAAAATGAAAAAGTAAGAAACAGAAAATCAGGTAGAAAAACTGACCCACCACAGTATCATATGTCTCTGTGGAGCAGAGAAGGGACAGTGAATGCAGCATAAGCCCTTTTGCTGCTGCAGCTTTGTACTTAATGTGCCTCTTGGAGGCATATTTCTGTTTATACCATTAAGAACATGAATCTGCTTTGGGGCATTGCTATTCAAACATTATTTAGTAGACCCAAATGCGAAGTCTTTCCCTAAGGTAACTGACTTATGCTATTTCCCCCTGTTATTTTCAGTAATAGGGACTACCACCTTATCATTAAATATTATTAAAGCTCAGTACATTTTTTACCTTCATGACCCGAATTATCATTCTCCGCAATGATCACTTAAATTTATCCAGACAAGTACAGCTGGACTTCAGTGCTGCCAAGTTCTCTCTGCCTCATTATCTTTTCAGGTCAGCCACCAGAGTAGAGGTCTTAGATTGAAAAACACACAGTGGCAATTGTCTTGATGGGCAGCAAACATCCTATGACAACTCAACCATCTTGCTGAGTGTTTAATCCCTCTTTATAATCAGAACCACAGCCTCACAAATTCCTTGATTTACACTCTGCTAAATAATAGGAGGGGAGGTTATAAAGATCAGAAGTAGCTAAAAGGGTGATACTGCTGAAACATGGAATATCTTCCCTTTGGCTGGACAGCTTTTCTTTTTTCTTATAAGTGTTTTCAGAGACAGTGGATGATTTACACTAAAGTGACCCTAATTCAAGGTTATGCCAATGAGACAACTGTCTCTCTTTGATTTAGGTGTTCCAGACTTTCCCTTACGCAAAGACCATGTTGGCTCCGTTTCATTTATAAGTAGTCATGCTCCCACAGCTACCAGCCCACTGACTCACAAGTTTTTCACTAGCAGGTAAGTGAAGTTTACTAAATCTATCTGAAACTCAGAAAGCCTGCTTGGAGAAAGTAGTGAAAGGTGAAATATTATTTATGGAATGAAATGCTATATTTCTAATGTTCCCTAAAATCTTACATCTTACAACCATTCTTCTCTACAGCAAAATTGTGGCAGAGAGTTTTATGTCTTGTGCAGTTTGAGATTTTCCTCTTTATCATCTGAAGAAGTTAAGCTATGCAGTAGGAAGGATTCCACTGAAATACTTCTTATCCTTTGGATACTGCTTTCCTTGCTTCATCTCAGGTTTTTCCATGCATCAGAGGTCAAACATCTCTGAGACTTTCCACCCGGTCATCAATGAGTCTTCTTCTTGATCAAGACTGGATGTTATGCAAAGAGGTCTACTTCTGCTCCATAAGGCTGTGTAGCATTCACTCTGCTGCAGGGAGATGAAATTTCATTCTCTCTCTAGTGTAAATACTGAGTAATTCCATAGATCTACCTGATATTGTTATGGATTCTCTGATAGCAGACTGTGATTTGGGGCACTCTGTCAGCGCTCTTAGATACTTAATCAGTGTCAGTTTGCAGCACACAGCAAAGGCAGGCAGCAGACACCAGAGATCTCTGTCCTTGAAGGAGATTACCATAAGGTAAATCGGAGCAGGGCAAATGCCTCTATTTGAGACATTGTTGCAGATACCTAAACTTAGATCCTCCTTCTTCTTTTTTTTAGACCAGAAGCAGAAGCCAAATGCCAGCACACATACACACATATCCATGTAGTTCTGTGATACCTGTGCAGCAGCGTAAATAGCTGTTCTGCCATAGCACCATTGCCACGGGGCTCCACATATCAATACATGGAAAAGATAAACTGGAATGACCTAACCTGGCCTATCTTCATAAACCTCCCACAACTCTCCAGAGATGACTTTGGATGACAGCACACCTTTTTCAAAGAGACTTTGTCCACTTCTATTGATAGCAGAAGCTCTGCCAGCACTGGATGCCAATAGGCAACCAGACTAAAGCTTTATGTGGCCATTACTCCAAATGGAAGCAGATTTTTCTGGGCTTGCAGCATTTGGGTTTGATTCTTCCCACATTTCTTCTCCTGTTCATTATTTCTCCCTCATGCACAGATGGGCATGAACATAGCTCTGAAAAGATGCATCTCAAAGAAATGTTTTCTTCAGCTGCCCCCATCCTGCCAGTTTCCTGAAGAAAGTAGCCATCTCTTTAATTCACTTTTTAATCATTGCCTTTTCATTATTTTTACTTTCCATGGTAAAGAGATGTAAATATATAAGCTGAGTGGCACAACAAAAAGCAGGGTAGTATTTTTAAGTAGCTCTCAGGAAGGAAGATCCTATATTTATTATGCATATATTTCAATAAAGCCTCCCTGTGTATAAAACATAGTGTGTTTAAACAGCAAAGGATGAGCTATAAAACCACATCCTCCTTTTCTGTCATTTAAAAAGGTAAAATATTCCTCTGAATGCTCCATCTGCTTTAATCATTGCTGTGTTTACAATTACTGGAGAAATCACAGCCAGGAAAAAAACACACCTAGGAGGGCTGCTTTCCTCAGAGTAGAAACACAGAAAATCTTTGTCAGGAAATGGTTAATGCTTTTCTGTGCAGGAGATTTCCTTGATGTTTGTTGATAACATTTCTGTGATGGCACTATTACTGGCAAACTTAATGATTTACTGGAATGGATAGGAACAGAGCAGTGGCCTCAGAAATGTCATTTGAAGGCCCCTTGATTGATTCCTACAATGATCCCAGAGAACTGTTCGTCCTGTATTCAAATTCACTATTATTTTTCATTCCTTGTACAAAGCTATAGCTATGCATAGGCTTAAAATTAATTTCTTCTGGAAACAAATAAGAAAGAATAATGTAACGATAGCAGATTATGAAGTCTGAAGCACAGTAATTAACGTTTAAAAAAAACAAACACCAAACATGAACCAACCTACTACAATCTTAGTAAAAAAAAACCCATATATTTAGCAGGCATTGATCATTGCACCTTGTCACCAAGTCACTCCAATGGACTGAGACTGATCTACTGGAGTGAAAGATGTGACCAAAGGATGTAAGCACCCTGGTGCTTAGGGACATGGTTTAGTGTTGACATTACAGAATCACAGAATGTTGGAAAGGACCTCCAGATATCGAGGTCAACCCCCCTGCCAGAACTGGATCACCTAGGGTAGTCCACATAGGAATGCATCCAGGTGGGTTTTGAAAGCCTCCAGAGAAAGAGACTCCACAGCTTCCTTGGACTGCCTGTTCCAGTGCTCTGTCACCTTCACTGTAAAGAAGTTTCTCCTCATGTTGAGATGAAATCTTCTGTGTTCAAGCTTGTACCCATTGTTCCTCGTCTTATTAGTGCGCACCACCAAAAAGAGATTGGCCCCAGCCACTTGACACTCACCCCTCAGATATTTATAGACATTGGTCAGATCCCTTCTCAGTCTTCTCTTCTCAAAGCTAAACAGTACTGGGTGAAAGGTGGGACCAGATGATCTTGACGGTCTCTTCCAACTAGATATATTCTGTGATTCCGTGATCATTTCCAAAGCCCATGTGTCCAGAGAATGGCAACAGAGCTGGTGAGAGGTTTGGAACACAAGCCCTATGAGGAGAGGCTGAGGGAGCTGGGGTTGCTTATCCTGGAGAAGAGGATACTCAGGGGAGACCTTATTGCTCTCTACAACTACCTGAAGGGATGTTGTATCCAGGTGGGGGTTGGTCTCTTCTCGCAGGCAACCTGTATCAGAACAAGAGGACACAGTCTGAGGCTGTGCCAGGTGATTTTTCAGCTGGAGGTTAGAAAGAAATTCTTCACAGAAAGAGTGATTGGCCATAGAAATGGACTGCCCAGGGAGGTGGTGGAGTCACCATCACTGGAAGTGTTTAAAAAGAGACTGGATGAGGCACTTAGTGCCATGGTTTAGTTCATTAGATAGTGTTGGTTGATAGGTTAGATTTGATGATCTCAAAGGTCTTTTCCAACCTGGTTAATTCTGTATTCTGTAAGAATAAGCTAAACAATTCCATGATCACATGTTTTCCATCTGGAAAAACAGGGGAAATCTTCAGTGAATTTCATTCCCTTGCCAGATAGCTGTGTACTAAATGACTTCAAAAAGTTATCCATGGGACAGCAATTTGCCCTTGTGGCCAAGAGGGCCAATGGGATCCTGGGGTGCATTAAGCAGAGTGTGTCCAGCAGATTGAGGAAGATTCTCCTCTCCCTCTGCTCTGCCCTGGTGAAGCCCTATCTGGTATATTGCATCCCGTTCTGAGCATACCAGTTCAAGAGGGACATGGATCTGCTGGAGATAGTTCAACAGAAGGCTGTAAGGATGATGAAGAGACTCGACTGCCTGATGAGGAAAGGCTGAGAGACCTGGGGCTTTTTGGTCTGGAAAGAAGACTGAGAGAGGATCCAATAAATGTATATAAATATATGAAGGTTGGGTGTCAGGAAGAATGTGTGTCCTGTGGTAGGACAAGGGGCAATGGTAGGACAAGGGGCAATGGATGTAAACTACAGCACAGGAAGTTCCACCTCAACATGAAGAACTTCTTTACTATAAGGGTCACAGAGCACTGGAACAAGCTCCCCAGAGAGGTTGTGGAGTCTCCTTCTCTGGTGACTTTCAAGACCTGCACCAGATTCTATGGTCCTGCTTTGGCAGAGGGTTTGGACTTGAAGATCTCCAGAGGACCCTTCCAATCCCTAACGTCCTGTGATTCTATGACCCCTGCACTATTCCCCAGAGAAGAGTGTGCGGTCTGCATCAGTACTGGGTAAAGAAGCAAAACACCATTCAGAGGTGCGTTAGGTCATGTACAGTCCTTGATTTTCTGCAGGTTGTAGTTTTTCTCTCTATAGATTGCTCATTTGCAATAAATGGTCCATACATGTGATATAAATAGGGTTGTTTCACTAATGAATTTATGGCCATTCTCTTTTGATGCTCATGCTCAGTGTTTCTGTAGAACCTCCAATACTTTATGAAATTATTATTTTAGCTCCAGATACTTGAGATAGCAGCATAGCTTTCAGTCTCATAAATGGAATGTGAAAAGTTACACTGCCACAGGGAATTAATCCATCAGAAAATGCTTCGGGCTTTCCAGTTTTAATTTATTTTTCTTACTGTCATTTCAATGTCCCTGTCATTCCATTCACAAACTTCCTAAATAATTCCTTTTCCTCTTTGCTACTGCAGAGATTTTTGTATGCATATTGAAAACTCAGTCTATCTGTTCTTAATCACACTTTTGCTGAAATAGCCAGGGCTGTTCATGTGTTTAATGAAGCTGCACCACTAACATTGTATAGAGACTAGTCCTGACTGTTAAGTTTCTGCACAGTTTAAAAGTTCTGTTTAACTTGTTGTTGTTGGCAGTAAAACCATGGCATATTTAATACACCAATTTTAAAGAAAAAGGAGGAAATCTTTCCTGAAATTGACATTTTTCCTTATTCATTAATATTCACACAGCACATAATTGTGCTATTTCAATGTTGATCTTAATGGGGAAAGAAAAAGAATTACCCGTAAGAAACAGTCCCCACCCTTCAGAATCATTTCATCTGCATCTTTGCAAGACTTCCTGTCTGTTTGTCTTCTGCCCTGGTCCAGAAATTCTTTTTATACAGCTTCCAAAATCAGGGAAAAAACAGAATACATAGACTTCTCCTCAACCTGTGCACACATATCTGTCATTTAAAATTTCAGCAAGTGTGATTTGCAGCCTAATTCAACTCTAGAAAAGCTGCTTATAAGGAAATCACAGTTACAACCATGTGAAAAATACTTTGCTAGTCATTAGCCCAGCTGGTTTATACATGGCATTAGATGCAATAACATTTTGTCTGTATTTGGTTTGCATATACATAAAAACTAATCTTTTTTTAATCTCTTTGCTGTTTTATTCACTAAGTCTTATCTCTAGCAGTTTGAATTTTAAGCAGTAGATATTGAAATCATATGGGACATATGATAGAATCATAGAGTGGCTGGCCTGGGTTGGAAGGGACCTCCAAAGGTCACCTCGTCCAACCCCCTCTGCAGTAAGCAAGGACATCCTTGTTCTGATGCAGTAAATCTCCAAGTTGTATAGTAGTGAACGCCTTTATACAACAAATATTTCTCTAGGTCTGATGCTAGCTCATGAACTTGAGGTTGGATTGCATAATGTGCCCTTACACATGAAGAACCAAAATTTAGTTGTAATCAGTCATTAGTATCTGGCCAACTTTATTTACTTGAACACTAGAGGGAGATCAAACCAAAAGAATCTAATAGATAATGGCTACTAATTGGAGTTGCTCATAAAAATCCAACTGATAAGATGAAGCACCATGTATCCTGATATCTTAATTTTTTGTCATAGTTTTCACATACCCTTATGTAATAATGTTTGACCTGTAATTTTAAAGAATTGGGGGGAAAATAAAACTTAGAAGGAAAAAGACTGCTTATATCAATCCCACAAATAATGCATCCTGTATTAAATTATTTTTTCATATGACATACATTCACCTCAATGAAAAGACAGAGATTTTAGCAACCAAAACACAAGCACAGAGTCCAGCTCCCACTGCTCTCTGCACACACAGTACTTTTTTTCTAGCATGTAGAGAGGGCAAACTCACATTTCTGAAAGACCTTCATTGGAAAGACATCTTCCTGTTGGACCTAGAAGCAAGCAGCTGAGACTGTTCACATTCAAAATAGGATGGAAATGAATGCTGGCACTCTTTTGCCATCACAACTGCCATTTTGTTCAGTGCTTGCAGCATAAGATGCCTACTTTAAAATACAGACATTTTTTAGTTTCGTGTGAAAAAAAGTTATCAAATGCACACATTCTTGCCTTCTCATTTATTGCTAGGAAACACCAAGACTTTCAACAGGATTCCCAAAGGAAGGTCACAGGTTGTTAGGGGTTGGAAGGGACCTCTCAAGATCTTCAAGTCCAACCCCTCTGCCAGAACAAGATCATAGAATCTAGCACAGGTTGTACAGGAAGACATCCAGATGGGTCTTGAAAGTCTCCAGAGACAGAGACTCCACAACCTCTCTGGGGAGCCTGTCCCAGTGCTCTGTGAACCTCACAGTGAAGAAGTTCCTCCTCATGCTGAGGTGGAACCTCCTGTCCTGTAGTTTATATCCATTGCCCCTTGTCCTATCACAGGGTGCAACAGAGAAGAGCCTGTCTCCTCCCTTTTGACCCCCAGCCCTAAGATATTTATAAACAGTCATTAAATCCCCTCTCAGTCTTCTCTCCAGACTAAAAAGCCCCAGGTCTCTCAGCCTCTCCTCTCCCAATAGTTTCCGAAGAGGAAAGACCTGGTTAATCAGCCCTGGTAGAGGAGGAACCCTGGCATTCAAGTTTCACAACCTAGGAACTACTCACACTTTAATTTGTACAGGTTGTTATGCTAGTAAGGATGTCTGAGCTGGATGGAAGCAGTGTGGTGCTGGCACAGGCAGAAATATAGTCATGGACAAAGAACTCACAAGTAAGGATTAGTTTACCCTGAGTAAACTGCTCTGCATGGTAGCTCACAGTCACCGCACACATCTCTACAGTGTGGTGCACTGACATCATACCCCAATTTTAGTGTACACCATGGTGTAAGGAGTAAATGTGGACATGGCACTGGGTGACATGGTCTAATCATGAGGTCTGTGGTGACAGGTTAGACTCGATGATCTTTGAGGTCTCTTCCAACCTTGGTGATACTCTGATACTGTGATCAGAGGCATTTGTTGGTACACTGGACACTTTTTATGGATTGATAAAAGGTATTTCAAGTGACAGATAAGCTCCTCCACATACTGAAGGGCTGGAGCTCTTCTCCTGTGATGACAGGCTGAGAGAGTTGGGTTGTTGAGTTTGGAGAAGAGAAGGCTCTGAGGAGACCCCGTTGTGGCCTTGCAGTAGCTTAGCTGAAGGGGTCCTACAAGAAAGCTGGGGAGAGACTTTTTAGGATGTCACGTAGTAATAGGACTAGGAGGAATGGATCCAAGCTAGAGGAGGGGAGATGTAGATCAGATGTTAGGAAGAAGTTCTTCTCCATAAGGGTGATGAGACACTAGAACAGGTTTCCCAGGGATGTGGTGGAAGCCCCATCCCTGGAAGTTTTTAAGGCCAGGCTGGATGTGGCTCTGGGCAACCTGATCTAGTAGAAAGTGTCTCTACCCATGGCAGAGGGGTTGGAACTCTATGATCCTTGAGGTCCCTTCCAACCCTGACAATTCTGTGATTCTGTGAATGGATTGTGAAGCATATGTCTATGCTGTCTGAAATACAGAACACTTGTTCTTTCTCACTATTAATAGTTTTCATTGTGTATATGTATCTAGATAGACAGACACACACATACACACATAGAAGGACAGGGATTTAATACATTTCATGGGTCTAGAAACAAAACATTGTATCTACATAATTAGCTAGTTATCTCAGATGGGTTATGCAGTCCAAAATTCAGAGACCACTCAGTACTATTTTAGTCTTTATTTACTGCCAGCTGTTTAGAGAGCAAGTACAGCTTGGGATCTCTCCAATAAACAGAGGTATGGCTTTTTTTCCAGTAAAAAAAGTAACAAATGAAAAAAACCCTGGGAAATTATGCACCATTTACAGTACGTAATTACTTTATTATATCTTATCATTATAGTTCACAGCTGAAATTACTTTGGTTTTGCTATTACAGCTGAACGGGCCAGTTTGTTTAACATTTTGGGGCTGAGGAAACTGTGCTCTTTATTTATTTTAAAGAAGTTTTTATCCACTAAAAATAAAATAAAATCAAGTGCTGAGCTATTACTCCCAGACATTTCAGGTGCTAAGTCATTGAATTTCCACTGTAGAGAAAACTGAATTTTTTATAATTAATAAGCACTGGGCACACAAGAGAGGATTGCACCTTTTTGTTCAATGTTAATCCTGCCTGGTGCTGGCAGCTTTCAGCAGCCACAGAGGCATTCTTAGCCTTGTCATAAGCTTAGGCACTGAGGATGGCTTTGAGCTGTGTAATACATACCAGTATGAGTGTGTTTTGCAAGGGTTAGAGTGTTGTAAAGAGACAAACCACAACCATGGTGAATGAATCTGATTTCTGTTTGTTTTTTTAAGTTTCTGGTTCTGGCTTCCAATCTCCCAGTTTTCTGCTTCATCTTGCTTTAGATAACTACAAATTGAACAGAAATTTCTGAATATCACAAATGAATTCAATTTTTAGTAAGGTCTCTATTGCCACCAGCTCACTTCCCATTACAGCAGCTCAGGGCAATGCCTTTTTCTAGACAAAGAGTGTTTCTGAATATCCAGTATACTGAGCTGTTGATTTCTCCCTCCAGGACCTAATTTAAACATGAAAAGGAAAGGTTGATTTTGCAGGGTTTTTTTGTGACAGAGGCACATTTGCAAATGTATTTAGAACTCAAAGGGTCTTTTTGACTGTTTTGTATTTCTTGCTACAGTCAGGAAAATTTATTGTTAGACTGTGAATTACCTCGAGAAGGCTAAAATCCAAATAGTTCAGCCCTTGCAAGGCAAAAATGATTGCAGTATACAGCACCTTTTCCATTCTTAAATAATTGTGTTCTATGTTTAACAATTCTGACATGTAAACACCGGCTGTGAGAGGCTGACTTTGCAGATACCTGCAGAAGATAAACCTGAGGTCTTTGGAGGGTAATGGTGATGAGTTGCATGGATCCTTTGTCTGGATGATATGATGATGAAGCAAACTGACAAAATACTGACAGTGGAGGGGAAATCTATTGCATCCAAGCTGCAAACACCACAGGAGGGTAAACTCTTTTTTTCACCTGATGGTTATTTATAGCTTTGTGTGAAATGACCTTGTCTTCTTTTTCTGCAGCTGGTGCAAATATGCATCTAAGATCCAAGGTACCTTCTTTTTCCATTAGATTTAGGACACACTAAGGTTACTCACAGGATGGTAGGTATTGGAAGGAACCTCAGGAAATCCTCTAGTCCAACAATCGCTGATAAAGCAGGGTGACCCTGAGCAGGCTGCACAGGATCTCATCTATGTGGGTTTTGAATCTCTCCAGAGAAGGAGACCCCCAATCTCACCATATTCGCAACATCTTTGCATCTCTTATGTAGTCTGTCTGCCCTACAATGTTTAGGAGTGTTAAACTACTTCATGCACAGTACCTGGTAGATATGTAGGAAAGTCTTGTAAATGTGGAACTTACTGCAGATGTATGACAGAATTGCATAGATCAAGTGAAACCAGCAAGTCGAGGGAAGTGATTCTTCCCCTCTATTCCACTCTGGGGAGACCTGTACTTAGTCCAGTGTTGGAGCCCCTATTACAAGAAAGATATGGATGTGCTGGAACATGTCCAGAGAAGGGCCACAAGGATGATCAGAGGGCTGGAGCACCTCTCCTATGGAGACAGACTAAGAGAGTTGGGGCTGGAGTCTGGAGAGGAGAATGCTCTCATGAGACCTTATTGTGGCCTTCCAGTATCTGAAGGGGGCCCCTTCCAACCCTGACAATTCTATGATTCTATGAAGCACTGGATTTACTACCTGTGCACCACATTGTCTATACCTGTATTTCTGTCTGGGAGGTCTGAAACTGAAACATGGCTGTGGACCACACTGAAGCATTAGAAAATGAGATAACTAACAAAGTCCTTGGTGGAACCCTAATGAAGCAGTGTGCAACAGCCATGTATATATGCTGAAATGCAAATCTCTGAAAAAAGAATATTTTTTTGTCTGACTTTCTGTTAATTGTTTGAAAATAACATTGTGGTAGAGTGCAATTATTCCGTTTACTATAACTGCACTTATACGTTCTGCACTCGTAAGTTCTCTGCTCTAACCAAATGCTGCACTTCATATGAAGTTATTGTAACAGTCTAAGCAGCTGATGTAATTTATCATGCCATTTATGATTCACTATATCAGCAAAGGAACATTATTGGAATGCAGTTGTGAGAGAACAGTGACTTAGCAGATGCATTTTTACCCACAGATTTTCCTTTTAAATCTCCATTGAAATAAGGCTCTGCCTGAAGTGCCTGTGTTAGCTTTCTGTTGAGTAAAAATTCAGGTGCTGAGCAGATTGCTAGTTTAGATAGCCTCAAACGTAACTGTGACAGTAGCTCTGGCTGAGAACAGGAAAACCATCATTACAATGACATTGCTGAGTCTCTTGTTAGCAACTCCTTCCTTCATATCCTGACAGATGTTGACTTAATTGTCTTTGGGTATGTCCACACATGCTGAAGTGCAGTACAGTTTATTCCACTACACAGCCTTTGTTTTCCAATAAGTGTGGGTACTGTTTTGGATGCTTTCTCTTAAGTGAGCTTGTTTCAGTTGAATTTGTGATGTCTGACAGTTCAACTCTCAGCATTCTTCCCCACAAGTAGCACCTCATTGTCAATCTCACCAGGTAATATTAGCAAACCCAGGACAGAAACCTGTTTTCCAGCAAAAAAGTGGCTTGATTCATTCATCTGCATTAAGCCTAATCACATTCAAGCTGCAATTCATCTGTCTCGAATACAGATACCCACTGACACCTGCAGAGAGCATAGTTTGTAAACAAAATAATTAAAACTTTTGATTATTTGCTTTGTAAACAAAACAATTAGAACTTTTGAGTATTTGCTTTTGAAATAGCTACAGAGCTTATTATGGCATTTGGCAGCCCTGACTATGAAAACTGTCCAAAAGAGTTTCAAGACTTACTGATATGAAAGTGTCAAACAAAACTGCTTTAACCTTGAAAACAGAGGAAGAATATATCACTTCAAAAAGGGTGACTTCCCAAATAGCAACTGTCTCTGTATTTCACAAGAAGGGCTATAAACATGACAAGAGAAAAATGGGTCTGATTGGGTTTTGGTAATATCCAAGCTAAATTAATATCATTTATTTATACAGTAATGAAAAGCCTAAAAAGCTGAATCTTGGGAAAGATTCCAATATCATAGAATCATAGAATGGTCTGGGCTGGAAGGGACCACCAAAGGACATCTAGTTCAACCTCCCTGCAGTCACCAGGGACATCCCCAACTAGATCAGGTTGCCCAGAGCCTCACTGAGCTTCACCTTGAACATCTCCAGGGAAGGGGCCTCAACCACCTCCCTGGGCAACCTGTTCCAGTGTACCACTAACTTCATAGCAAGGAACTTGTTCCTGATATCCAATATAAATCTACTCTTCTCCATATTAAAGCTGTTGCCCTTCATCCTGTCACTACAGGCCCTTGCTAACAGACTCTTCCCCTCCTTCTTGTAGGCCCCCTTCTGGTACTGTAAGGCTGCTATTAGGTCTCCCTGGAGCCTCCTCTTCTCCAGGCTGAACACCCCCAGCTCCATCAGCCTGTCCTCATAGCACAGGTGCTCCAACCCCTTCATCATTTTCATGGCCCTCCTCTGGACCCTCCCCTTCAGGTCCATTTCCTTCCTATATTGAGGGCTCCAGATCTGTACACAGTACCACTTTGATGCAGTTTAGATTAGGACCATTATGGAGAAAAGAAAATGTTGTCTTGATGCTGAAATAAACATTTAGTCTTTTAGACAGTTGTAATATATAGCCAAGAAAAGGTTTTACTGTGGATTTCATCTGCATTGGAAATATGTTCATCAAATCGAAAGATGATTTCAGTTTAAGTAAGAATGAGGCCTCTCTCTCTAGTGGGGAACATGCCACTGAAAACATATATTTACAAATGGTCATATCTCAATTGAGGGCAATTCATTTCATCATCAACAGTATGGTGGTGGTGGTGGTAAACATGTCCTGGACATGTTTATATTGGCATTGGTTTCATTTGTGTCTAATAACAACTGCAAATCTTGTGAGAAATGCCAGGCTTTCTCCAAGCAAACAGCTGGGCCAGTAAAGATTGCCAAGTTCTTGAAGTCTATTTAAATATCAATTTCAGTAAAAGAGGGATGCTCATAGGTTAAGTAAACTATATATATCTTTTAAAACTGCTCTGAAGGTAAAAAAGAGGTTACACTATTTTCCCCTCTAAGGCTCAGCAAAGCCTGGAGCAGCTCTTATTTTCTCCAGGCCAACTCTGCTGCTCTCTGATGATGATATAGCTTCATTCTGTGGCAACACACAATATTTCAAATGTCTATTTTTGCCATGCCATAGATTTGTGGTAAATTTCTTCTTGACATTTATGTTTCTGCAGGCTTTATTTAGGAGAAATTGCAAACATTTCAATTAAGCCTTAAGATTGCTCCAGGTGAAGAAGAAAGTTTCGTCAAAAGAAAGAATGATCTGACAGATCAGCTTCATAATAAAGACAAGGCCAAAACAACAAGAGAATATTTCCACAACCAGAAGAAATGACCACTGAGAGACCTTTCAACCTAATCAAACACCCAGGGCAGACAAACATTCCTTCCCTTGAAAACCTAAGTGATTTCTCCTTAAATATCACTGACTGCATCCAGGTTGTGGTGCCAGAAGAAGTATTTTTCACTGTTGCTGCTGCTGGAATACTGGAAAATCTGCTCGTCCTTATTGCTGTTGTTAGGAATAAGAACTTGCACTTGCCCATGTACTTCTTCATTTGCAGTCTGGCTATTTCAGACATGTTAGGCAGCTTATACAAAACTCTGGAGAACATCTTTATCATCTTGTGTAAAATGGGGTACTTGACACGTCGTGGGAACTTTGAGAAAAAGCTGGATGATGCCATGGATTCTATGTTCATTCTGTCTTTACTGGGGTCGATTTTCAGCTTGTTAGCCATTGCAGCAGACAGATACATCACCATCTTCTATGCTTTGCGATACCACAATATCATGACGTTAAGAAGGGCCTTGGTTATCTTAGCAATCATTTGGACATTCTGTGCTGGCAGTAGTATAGCCATTGCGCTCTTCTCCTATGAAGTAGCAACAGTCATTCCCTTCACCATCCTGTTCCCTTTAATGATGTTTTTTATACTATGTCTCTATGTGCATATGTTCCTCTTGGCTCGATCTCATGCTAAAAAGATTGCCTCACTGCCAACCAGCACAGTCCATCAGAGAACTAACATGAAAGGAGCCATTACACTGACTATTTTCCTTGGAGTTTTCCTTTGCTGTTGGGCTCCCTTTGTTCTTCACATCCTCTTAGCAAGGTTTTGCCCTCACAACCCTTACTGTGCCTGCTACATGTCCATTTTCCATGTGAATGGGACGCTCATAATGTGCAACGCAATCATCGACCCCATGATTTTTGCATTCCGAAGCCCAGAATTATGGAACACCTTTAAGAAGATGTTTTGCTGTGCCAGATCAAACTGGAACTGGTAAATGCTCCATGAAAAATGAAGAGGTCCACCCTACAGGGTGCCGTGCAGCATCAATTCGCAGAGTTAAAAATACCAACAATTATGCCTGAAGTAATATTCTGCTTATAAGATGCAGGCAATGATTTTCAGAAGGCTACCAAAGAATGTACCAAAACAAGTGTGTGCACAAATATTTGCCAACCAGACCTCCAGAAATACTGCTGATTAAGTTATATCTGCCAGCAATTTTATTACAAGTAGAGGAATAACTGTATCTTAATTAACTTTTTCCATTTCAGAAAAATTAAAATGTAAATCTTCTGCATCGAGCAGTACATTACTCCACAGATGAACTTCTGCCAACTCATTTTTTCAGTCATTTCAATTTCACGTATTTGCTATTTTAAAACTCTGTGTTTAAATCACAATGAAATGAACATTTGTTTCTAAACAGCACATTTGTGTAAAGTAGATTGTGATAAAGTAGAAAACAGGGACACATAATTGGATTTTGCTGGAAAAGTGAATTTGTTCTTGGTCTTTGACATCTAGTCACCCTAAATTCATGCAATTAGTCTTCTGCAGGTTTCAAATATAATTTTTGGAGTGTGAGTCTAAGAGAAGATATTTTGATGCAAAAACTATTTTCAGCAACTGAAGTGTTTTTTCCAACACAAAGTTGTTGTGGCAGCAAAAACAACTTCTGAATTTTAAAACCCCAAGGGGAATTGCTGGACTTGCCAGCTCCTCGTTGAAAGACCCTGGGCCAGTTTGCTTTAATAAAAGAATAAGCTTGGCAAATATGTCAAAGAATGTCCTTTTAGCCATAACTTTCTAAATATGCCACAGCTAAGACTGCAAAAAGCAAAATTATTGTAGAATCATAGAATGGTTTGGGTTGGAAGGGGCCTTTAAAGGTCTTGTAGTCCAGGCCCCCTGCACTGAGCAGGGACAGTGCAGTCCAGTCCAACCTGACCTGGAATGTTTCCAGAGATGGGGCTTTCAACACCTTGCTCAGCATCTTGTGACACTGTTGCACACACCTCATTCTCAAATTGATCAAAATTTTCAAAGGATCAAAATTCAAAGACTACCAAGGAATTAAGACACATGGATAAGGAATCAGTTCACCAGGCTGGAAATATGCCTCAAAGTGGTTTGTAATTTACAGAACCTCAGCAAGAGAATTTTGAATTGTCCCTACCCAAATGATACAAAACTGACAATACTTTAAGGCAGAATAATTTCCAACAGCAAAGCATCCTGAAGCCATCCAGAGCATATGGTGAAGAATCAACCTCAGGATAATTCAGTGGAGTTATTCAGATGAGCCAGAGACAACTTTTAGTAAGAGAAAGCCATGAAGCTGAGAGAGACAAGGCATGGCTAGAATAAGGAGAGGAGAAAAGTAAAGCTATTAGAATTCACAGATAAATAGTTTACTCTGATGGCACACTAAGAAAAACTGGAATTTCAAGATAAATGGAATACATATTCATGGATTTAGGCTTACAGATGAAGATACCAGACAGGGATGATAGACCTGAAATTCTCTATAGAACTAAGCAAGGAAAACATTCTAAATGAGAAAAGAGATACTAAAATGAAAAATTTTCAGGCCTACATATTTATTACAAAAAAACCCCTTTATCTATAAAGTTCAGGAGGGAGTTCAAATACAATCACGCATTCAATTTTAATGAGAATTTTTTCCATTCCATCAAAAACAGAACAAATGTAAAGCTGCACTGCAAGAAGTTACTGAAAGAGAGAGAGATAAAGAGAGAAAGAGAAAGAAAGAATGAAAGAAAGAACAAAAGAAAGAAAGAATCATTCAAATCACACAATATTTAAGATACAGCAAAACAGATGACCTACAGTACTACTGACCATGTGCATGTGATCAGTGAGTTTTAAAGTGATAAAAAATGCTCAACAGAAAATTGTAATGTAGGCAGCCCTTATGCCAACTCTGCAACACATAAAATGCCTACTAAATTAATCTTCCCTCAAAACTTTATTTTCCATCTGCTTCCCTAAACCAGACATAGTTAAGAAAGCTAAGGTAGCTTTCACCATGTTAGAAATCACTGTGCCTGGCAAGGGATGCAGTTTTTATGCCCATAATGAATTCTCCAAATGTGAAAATAAAAATGCATTCAATAAAATATCAGTATCGTAACTTCTAAGCATGGAGACGTAACCACTGAAGAAAGCGCTCTACATTTAGCACTGCAAAGAGGAGCATTCAGGACAGGGTCATGTCAACATCCCAAATTCATCAGTCAAGCATATCATTGAAATTCTGTATAAAGTCCTTTTCAGAGAACCCTTTGTCTTCTGGAGATTCTGGCAGTTAGGGCTTGGAAAGGGACAAATGTGAGAGCCCAGGCTGGAGGTGGACATGGTCATGGGGTCAGGCCCCAGATGCAGCCACCAGCTACAGTTTTCTCTGGCAGCTCAGAGTAATCCTGACACATGTGGCTTGGCCTGAAGGAAAAGGAGCAGCTTAGACCTGGCTGCCTTCAGCCCT
This sequence comes from Dryobates pubescens, assembly GCF_014839835.1. Lineage (NCBI taxonomy): Eukaryota > Metazoa > Chordata > Aves > Piciformes > Picidae > Dryobates > Dryobates pubescens. The sequence continues at coordinate 17,222,589 of NC_071620.1, read as the reverse complement.
CACCTGACTGCCCTCACATACACAAGAATCTCAGGAACTGAATGCTGTCAACCTTCCTTGCAGCATCCTCAGGCCCTGGGGAAAGAGGAGAGGTAGCCATCACTCACAGACCCTAGAAGTCAGAACCCAGCTCTCATTGTTGCACTGCCAGCACTTGGCTTTCTAATGAGAGCTTGGGCTCCTGCCTTGCCATGAAGTCTGACCCTCAAGCCATGCCGAGGGAAGAATGGCCAGAGCCCAGGGTGTTGGAGGAAGCACCATCCCCACTTTCATACAAGATGTCCAGCCTGTCTTAGACTTTCCCCACTGCCTTGCCCATGCAACAGACTCAAGAAATTACTGGGAGTGGTGGCACTCTACTGCCACAGTCCCAGACCCACACCAAGATCCTTCAAACAATCTGTGCGGGACATAAACTGATCAGCAAGCAGCTGGGCTCACTCCACTTTCATTACCCATGACTCAGCCTCGACCTAAGACCCTAAGGACACTTAAGATGAGACCTTCAAATGCAAAAGCCATCTGAAGGCTTGATCTGAGTGGCATGGGAGTATTAGGGGTGTCTCTTCATCTTGAAGGGAACATTCAGCTTTAAATTACAAGTGTTTAGGAGGCAGAACTGTACCTTAACTTTGGGAAAAATGAGTTCATCTTGGATCCTACCAAAAACTAATAAGCCTGGAAGGGAAATCCAGTCCTTTGAAAATCACAGGCAACACTGCAATCAATGTTTCATTTGGAAAGGCCCACAGACCTTCAGATGCCTGTGGGAACAAAACATTTCCTAGTCACTTACTGCAAAACCAAAGGAAGAAAAAAAAATTTTAAAAGAAAAAAAGAAAAAAAAAAACCTCCTCCTCCACTCTTTCTGTTGTTTTGAACTGAACTTAATGTTCAGGAACAAAGTGAACAAATCTGATAAAGGCACCCAGGGGAATTAATTCCACTTAAGTGGTCAGCATGCCAGTGAGAGGCAAACTTGCAGAACAGTTTGATTTTGTTCACAAAATAGCAAGACAAATACAGTTTATTTGTGAGAAAACATAGTTTAGAGTTTATTTATGTAAGAAAAATCTTGTTTCCCTCAATTATGCTTGTGGGTAAGACTGAGAAAAATAAGTGTCTTGGACTCCTACCAGCTGGATAAAATTTCAGTCTTTCAAACAATATTAAAATAGCTGGAAAAAAATATTGAATTTTGACTTGAAGAGCAGAGCACCATTAAAAGCAAGAAATACTTCTAATATTTGTTCATAATATGAGTGGAGGCAAGTGTTAGCCTTCTCTTTTTGAATATCTGAAGTGAGATACTTCATATAGTGTCAGCTAGAATTAAGGGCAAGGAAATCAACAAAAGAATCTTAAAGTATCTATTTATCATGAGCCCTAATTCTGCTTGTAGTAGCACTGAATTGCAATTATGTTCACAACCCTATTGATCTGGTTGATTTTTTTGGATTTGCTTTAACCTTGAAGTCTCAGAACATTCAGTACTTTTGTTCCAGTACTAAACATCTATAGTTAAAGCAAATACTTTTTATTTTAAAGAAAAATCTATCTGAGTCAGATCTGAACTAAACACTTCAAATGATACATTTATTCAAACAGTGTCTATTCCCCAAATAGGCATGGGGTCTGGGTTTTAATTCTCTCAAGGTAATTACATAAGGCAGCCATCTATGAAGATGTCTTCATCATTCGATAGCTCTTTGATACTGATTTGTTTGAAGCGTCGCTTTTGCAGAAGACACAATGCCATTGTGAGCTTCTGATTCACAGACTGACTTACAGTTCAATTCTGGAGAAAGGACTGTGGCCATTGAAGAAAACTTTTCATGCCCACATGAAAGCTGGTGTCTTGTGACTGTAAATCCCTTCAAACACTGCTGCAACATAAAAACCATGCTATTGAACTGTCCTGCATAGCCTAATGAGCAATCATTAGCTATCAAGTAATTCCAGATAGCCCAGATTGGAGAACAAGCACCTAATGAGTAATTAAAATTATTTGCTGCTTTCCATCATTTCTTTTTTTTTTTTACATTAAGATCATCAGATGGGTTTGTTTTCCACATACCATCACTTCAGCAACACCTTTATATGTTACCATTTATTAAAACTTCAGTCCTTCAACTGTTATATCTGAACTTCATAAGAACTATATGAATAAAGGTAGAGTTAGTCACAAACTACCTTTGTTAATGAGAGGCAGCCTCACACTTTCTGATAACCTGACCAAGAATGGAGGAGATGGAGCCTGGATGGCTACAGGTATTGACAATTCAGCTGAAGTAAGCATTTTGCCATGGCTTAGATGGATGGATGCTTCACTGGGTTAAAAACTGGCTGGATGCCCAGGCCCAAAGAATGGTGTTGAATGGAGTTAAACTGAATTTGCAACCAGTCACAAGTGGTGCTCCCCAGGGCTTAGTTTTGGGGACAGTTCTGTTTAATATCTTTATTAATTATCTGGAAGAGGGAACAGAATGCACCTGCAGTAAGTTTGCAGACAACAAGTTGGGTGTTCTGATGTGCTCAGAGGTAGGAATGATCTGCAGAGGGATCTGAACAAGCTGGATCAATGGGCTGAGGTCAGTTGTATGAGGTTTCAGAAGACCAACTACACTTGGGTCACAACCACCCCATGCAACGCTATAGGCTTGGGGAATTGTGGCTCAAAAGCTGTCCAGCAGAAAAGGACCTGGGGTCACTGATTGACAGCCAGCTGAGCATGACTCAGTTTATGCCCACATGGACAAGAGGACAACGGCATCTGTGGCCAGTATGACTAGGGAAATGAGTCTGCCCCTGCACTCACTGCTGATGAGACCACACCTCAAATACTGTGTTCAGTCCTGGGCTCCTCACTACAAGAAAAACATTGAGGTGCTGGAGCAGGTCCAGATTAGAATAGCAAAGCTGGTGAAGGGCCTGGGGAACAAGCTTTATGAGGAGCAGGAACTGAAATGATTTAGCCTGGAGAAAACGAAGCTGAGGGGAGACCTAAAAGGAGGTTGCAGTGAGGTGGAGGTCAGTCTCTTCTCCCTAGTATCAAGTGATAGAACAAGAGGAAATGGCCTCAAGATGCACCAGGGGAGGTTTATTTTGAGTATTAAGAAAAATTTCTTTACTGAAAGGGTGGCCAGGCATTGGAACTGGCTGCCCAGGGAAGTGGTGGAGTCACCATCCCTGGAGGTGTGAAAAAAATGTGTAGATATTGCACTTTGGTTTAGTGAGCATAGTGGTGTTGAGTTGGAGGTTGGACTTGATGATCTTAGAGGTCTTTTCCAACCTTTATGATTCAATGAATCTATGATTCTGTGATTCTAGGTCAGCAACTCATTTCAGTGTCATGGCCCTGAGGCACTGCCAGGTCTGACTGTCTCTGTTCAACCCCAGGGTTCCCTTGACCTTACTCATAGCCTAAAACCTCATTTCAGCCTGCTGGAGCCATCAGACATTTCCCCAGTGACACCACAGTGAGGCTGTCCTCCAGCTCCCCACAGCCCTTCCCTGGCCAGCCACGGGGCCCTGATGATCCCAGCACAACCATGAACACAGTGCCCTTCCTGGCCTTGGCTTGCCCCTGTGCCCGGGAAGGTGCCCCATGCCCAGAACTGTGCTGCCCCAGTGCCCCTTACTGTCCTGTTCCTGGCCAGGGCAGAAGGACAAGCCCTGGCTGCCAGGCACTGCCCTGATGGAGCCCAGACAAGCCACACAGAGACGGGTCCCTGCAGCATCCTGACTTTAGGCTGTTAGATGCCAATAGGCAGTTAAGAGCTAATTTCACAAAGTCTGAAACCACATAACATGAGAGCACTCAGCTCTGCATAACACCAAGTAGTTTAATACCATCTGTAAAACCAGCAAGAAATATCTTTAGCCCCTTTATAACCCTATCACATAAGTTATTTGGGCTAATCGTCCCTTCCTGACCATTTACATTTGGTCTCAGTACTTGGTGGCATTGAAAGTCTAGGGTAGATCCCTTCCAATTCAAAACTAGCTTCCCAAGCACTCCTGCAGCTATTCTCTTTCAGAATTAATTCATATTGTCCACCACAATAAATATGCATTTGAGCTTTCCCTTGAATTTTAAAGAATGACCTACAGAGTCTGCTTCACTCATATACCTTTCCCATCTTACAGTCTGCACTCTTACATTTTCATTTACTTGAGAAATGAAACCACAGTCAAGCAATTTAGGTAATCACGTCGTCTGGTGTGACAGCTAAATCTGTCTTAACTGCCAGCCTGTGCAACGAGGGGAAAATAGGAAGAGAGAAAAAAGAGCTTTGACGCAGCATGGAGCATTCCATGTCAGAGGGCAAGCTGAGAGGAATTGATGGGGGCCTCAGGTCTCTCATCTGCCCTTAGCTTCCTCTCAGATCACAGCAGAGCCTGCAGAAGAGGGGGGGAATTTGGTTAAAAGGCAGCTGCTGGCTTGTGGAAGAGCAAGCAGATGAAAAGAGCACAGCTTTGCGAGCAAGAGCTGACTGGTTAGTAAGGGGTTGAGACTGGCAGTGTTTTCCATTAGAGGAGCTGTTAGAGGGGTTGTTAGAAGTCTGGGAACAGGCCCAAGGATGAATAATCATTTTTTAAAATAATGGTGTTAAATGAACTAAAATCAGTTGTTCAGCTTTTTTCTTTACACAGGGGTCTTTACTGAAGGTGTGGTCTGTGTAACCCAGGAGTATCAAGGGAGTGACAAAGCTCATCAGGCAGAGGTGTCTCTGGGCTCCCAGCATGGAAACGTATTCAGCCAAACCAGGGTCAGGATAGGAGGGAAGAGAGCAGGAAAGAAAAAAAGTGATTTCTAGGATTGGGTAGAACAGCGTGGAAGTAAGCAGAACAGAGAAAGAAATAGGTGGAGAGGCCACACTCCACCTGCACTGCTGGAAAGAATGTGCAGACCTCAGAGGGAGACAGAAAAGGGTTCAGGGTCAGATGAAGCAAAGGAATGTTGAAATGAGTGAAAGGGACAGAGATGTCCAGATCAGGACTTTTGTTTTGCTTTGCAATAACAGCCAAGAATTGCTTGCAGGGTTTTTTTGTTTGTTTTTGTTTGTTTGTTTGTTTTTTTGTTTGGTTTGGTTTTGGTTTTGTTTTGATTTTTGTGGGGTTTTGGGGGGTTTTTTTGCCTTTTTTTTCCTACTACATTTTCTGTTCAAAATTGTTGTATCAAACACGAGTGTCTGGGTGCTGGTGGTGGAGGGGAGCTGCAGGAGTGGCCTTTGTGAGGAGAGGCTGGGGTTACCCCCTGCCAAACACAGCTGATTCCAGCTGTCTCCACCCCAGGGCACATCTGAGTCCCTCAGCCAAGATGATGTTACCTCTGTAAAAACGTGCTTAATAAAGAATAAAAATGCTACACAGAGAATTCAAAATCCCAAGCCTTTCCAAAACAGCTGTTGGGCCACAGGGGTTTATGCAGATAGAAAAGTTTCTGATTGCCCTTCCGTGAAGATGTTCCTGCTATTGAAACTGTGCAGTGAAGAAACCAGCATTCATTGGAGTGGGGAAAGGGAGAGACTTGTGAGTCTGAAGCATCCCTTTCATGGGTCAAGGGGTTTCTTCAGCAAAAATGCAACAAAGTGATTCCCCAGGAAGCTAGAAGTCCTTCAGGTAATAGCCCAGAATCAATCCTCACATACTTCTGAAGGGGTAGTTTAAGCATTCGATCATATTCTTACAACCAGGACAAATGCAGTATTTTACAGGAATAGCATCTAGTACACAGCTCCCTCAATAAGGAAGGGCATGACCACCTGCTTCTAAAAGAGATCTTCAGTTTATGATTCCATGCTCCCATACACAACAAGATGATTTGAGTCACCTCCCTCATCACAGTGTTCAATATTTCTGACCCTATTTTGAGACACCTGATGAAGTTTGGAGACCATTAGATCTAATCAGAACTCTGGTTTCTTCTCCAGGCACCACAGAAGCTAACAAAATCATCAGAAGTGAAACAGTTTAACTCAGCTGTCCACACTGTCTTCCCTGCTGCGTGCATGGAGTGAACAGCAACAATTTATCTTCATTCCCAATGAGCTCTCTGCAAAATCAGAGCTCAGTAGCAGTTGTTTGGCCTTTGCACACTATGGAGCATGGAGTGTGAAAAAAGTACTGTATAGCCCCAGGTCCCAGCTGTAAGTTCAACTGCAAAGCAAATCTATGAAAAGTGAGAGCAGTCCTGCCTTCTGCTCATTACAAAAAAAGATCTGGGTTCAAACTGCCTAGAGAGAGTCTTCCTTTTGTTAAGCGGTTGTCGGTATTACACTAAGCCTGTAATGGAGAATTTCTTCCCAAAACTAAAATTCACCAAACAATCTCATATTGCATGCAGTCAGCTTTGTAAAAGCCCGGACTTTCAGGTTAAGGGTTTCAAAAATGTTCTCCTGAAAGAACATGATAGGAAATGAGGGAGAAACAAAAAGTCTTCGGAATTAAGTAAGTCTGTTCTCCCAGACCTTCTGGTTATGTTGATGACAAAGCCTCCTCCACAAGGAATATGCCTTACCAACTGGCAATGTTTTGAAACAAATGCCCAGAATAAGAGTCAGAAATAGCATTTGGCAGTTCACAAATGCATCTGTTCTGCTAATGATACTTTCATACCGGTGTTTTTGGGTTACAGATGAAGCTACATGGAAATGAAATGTGGTTTACATCAGTTTAATTTTCCCCACACTAATTTCAAGCTGAGGCACACTTTTTGTATTTGTTTCTTTTTGGTCTATTGGTGAATCTCTTTGACAAATGCATTTGTTCGGGTCTGATAATAAGTCCTGGAAAGACATGCTTGGGCTGGTTTGTGCACCTGACCAGTTCTCAACTTCTTCACAACAGAATACAAGGCAGATTGTCTTGTTCATGAACTTTGGTACACAGAGAGCAGCTTCATCAACACAACATCAGTTGGTGGTGTTCAGCCTGAAGAACAGAAGGCTCCAGAGAGATGATATTGAAGCATTCCATTACTTAAAGGGGACCTATAAAAAAGACAGGAATAATCTTTTTACTAGAGACTATTGTGACAGGACAAGGAGTAATGTTTTTAAATAAAAAGGGGAAGATTCAGACTAGATATAAGGAATAATTCTTTACACTGACAGTGGTGAAACACTGGCACATCACCCAAAGCAATATTACAAGCCCCATTCCTGGAATGCCAGCTTGGATGGGGCTGTGGGCAATTTCATCTAGCAAAAGATGTCCCTGTTTATTGCAAGGGGTCTTGGACTAATTGTCCTTTAAAGGTCCCTTCTAACCCTAAGCATGATGTGATTCTATGATAAGATAGCAGGACGGGGTGGCGAGATAAGGCCTTTCCCACCAAAGACTAATCTGGTGTTTTCTAGCATCTGCAGCACACTGGGTGAGAGTCCTCCCAGGTTCTGAAAGTAGGTATGAGTAGGATAAGCCATGCTCTCCAAAACCTCTGCAGCAAAGTGTGGTAGTTGCTGGAAGGTAATCAGCTGGAGTTATGGGACAGGGGACACAGAGGAAAGGAGTTGCCCATAAATGGACCTTAAGAGAAAGAAAAGGCAAAGGAACTAACTGTTTCATTTCAGCAGTGCTTTCTAGCAACAATGAAGATAGTATCATAATCATCAAGAGAAAAATGTTAAGCACCACTGCACCCAAGGTGATGGGAGTTGCAAAAGAGTTCCTTGGCATAATATTCAAGTAATAAGAAATGAAACAGGACTAAAGATAGAATATTTGGAAAATAAGTTTAAAACAGTGTGTAATTCAGTAGTGCTAAAGAAAGGAATTTAATTCTGACACATCTATTTAAATCCTATCAATCTCTGTATTACCTGAAGTGCACACTGATTTTCAAGGTGTTTGACTTTTGAACAATGTTCTAGTATATATCATAGCCTGTATTTTCTGTAATTCCTTTTATTCATCAATGCTAGAGACATTTTACTGCCCTTTAAAAACAATGTTTTCAAAAGTGTACTTTTGAGATCTATTTTTCACTGGTAAATCTTCACACCTCTTCTCATGACCCACTCACCACTTTTTCAAGATGAAGCCTTAGTATTACCCTCCTAGACTAGTTACCTCAGGGTGTTTTCTTTGAATGACAATACTTGACTTTATTACTTTAATATTAGATTGAGGGAACATCCTCAGATTAAGTAATAAACACACTGAAAAGAGGGGAGGACATATTTTGACCACATTCTTGCAACAGTGGTAGAAGGTCCCTCTTGCTTTCTTCCATTACAACCAAGGTGAGCCAGAAGAATAGTGGTATCTGAGCCCCATTACAGTGAATAGCAACAAAACATTTCATCTCATACATAGAATAGAATACATAGAATACATAGAATAAACCAGGTTGGAAGAGACCTTCAAGATCATCGCGTCCAACCCATCAACCAATCCAACTCCGCCCAAGCAACTAACCCACAGCACCAAGTACCCCGTCAAGTCTTCTCCTAAAAACCTCCAGTGATCTCGCCCTCATCAGTGTAGCTGAGCTATGAACTTTGTGCTGTCAGCACACGCATCCAGCGGTAGGTCTTTGCAGGTGAAAAATTTTGTCCTTTAAGTGAACTAGTTCATGACTTTAAAAGACAAAATCATAATTAGCTGGGGAAAAAAAAAGATAGTAGATGGAACTAGAGGCCAAAATGCAGTCAGCTTCTATTTCTGATGAGAAGGTTAAGGAAACAGAAGGTGAGCCACAGGCTGACACACTAGAGAGTGAAGAAACTGTGAGCTGAAATCTAAACACAATTCATCCCTGCAAGAAGATAAAGGCAGAAAAATCTTCCTTACGATAAACAGCATGGTGAATTAATTAGTTTTAGTGTTTTGTGGTGCAGTCTGACCTCTATGGGGTTGTTTAAGGGACTTTGGACCCTATTTGAATCACATGAGCTTTCTAATAAGGTTTTTCTATCTCTGTCTTGATTTTTTTGTTTGTTTTGGTTTGGGGTTTTTTTGTTTGTTTTGTTATTTTGCTTTGGTTTTTTTTTACTAGAGCTGTAAGAGTAGTGGATTTACTGTGAGGAATTTAGCAGCCAGTACACTAGCTTCCCTTAAGGAATACTAGCATCCCTTCAGAGAATTGCTGCAGCAAAACATAGTGGTGAGTAAGAAGTGATACTTGAAATAAGCTTCCAAATATATGTTTCCATGGGAGCAAATTATCTATAATATATGGAAAGATGTACCCACACCATCCAGAATTGCTCCTCTTGACTCTCTGGGCACATTTTGTCTTCCACATTTCGGATGTCTGTGCACATGTTCAAGATTCAGATGTCTGTCCTCAGTTGACTTAAACTAAGTTCATGTGTAATGTTTGGTATGTTTTATAGGCCATTTCAATACATAGAATACATAGAATACATAGAATAAACCAGGTTGGAAGAGACCTTCAAGATCATCGCGTCCAACCCATCAACCAATCCAACACCACCCAAACAACTAACCCATGGCACCAAGCACCCCGTCAAGTCTCCTCCTGAAAACCTCCAGTGACGGCGACTCCACCACCTCCCCAGGCAGCCCATTCCAATGTGCAATCACTCTTTCTGTATAGAACTTTTTCCTAACATCTAGCCTGAACCTCCCCTGGTGCAGCCTGAGACTCTGTCCTCTTGTTCTGGTACTGGCCGCCTGGGAGAAGAGACCAACATCCGTCTGTCTACAACCTCCCTTCAGGTAGTTGTAGAGAGTAATAAGGTCACCCCTGAGTCTCCTCTTCTCCAGGCTAAGCAACCCCAGCTCCCTCAGCCTCTCCTCATAGGGCTTATGTTCCAAACCCCTCACCAACTTTGTTGCTCTTCTCTGGACTCGTTCCAGCAAGTCAACATCCTTCCTAAACTGAGGGGCCCAGAACTGGACACAGTACTCGAGGTGCAGCCTAACCAGTGCAATGTACAGGGGCAGAATGACCTCCCTGCTCCTGCTGGCCACACTGTTCCTGATGCAGGCCAGGATGCCATTGGCCCTCTTAGCTGCCTGGGCAAAATTTGACAAGCAGTGCATTGCTAAAACCACAAGTTCATATACTTGAAGCAGAAATGTCCACATCCCTTCCCCACCCCAAGGCTGAGAGAGCAACAGCTGAGAAAAACAATCTGAAATAAAAAAGAGCTTCACCCATCCAGAAATAATTTGTGTTAGAGTAAACATAAGGGAGAAGAAATTCAAGTAAACCTTTTCTTAAGACATTAGTAAATGGTAAGTTGACAAACCATCAGGACAAGAGAAAGAACTGACAATGTCTGCATGTCTCATGCTGATGCACAACTTGGTTAAGTCCATCCTAAGCTTTGCAGCCCATGACCTTTGGATCTGTATACAGATGCCTGTTGTTCAGTAGCCTCTTTGTTCTAGGAAAAATATCTTTCCCAACTATAGTTCCCATCTGGTTGCACAAGTGTCCTATAAAAGAATTAAGCTATTACACCAGTATGGCTTTAGGTTCCTCAGAGGGATCACAAGTTGCTGTGCTGCTGCAGAGGTGGAGTTGGAAGAGACAGAGGGATACATTCCCATGTCAAATCTGGTCTCAACAGAAGCTCTCAAAGGAGCCTCTTAGAGTGATCCTCCTGCCTCTTGCCCATTCAAAGGGAGTGAGCTCTACCCAGCCTGAAAACAACTGAAAAGGAATACTTGGTGACTCTTTGACATTTCACTAGCTCTCTCACAGGTCTGTCTCCATCAGACTGGCTGAGATTTTAAACCATTTATTTTTGGCTGTCAGTAGTTGGTGCATATCTCTGATGTGCAATGAACTTCCACAGAGCTGTTTCCATGTGTGAAACAAAGAAAGAAAAAAATAGAATGATTAACAGTGGTCACCTAAAATGTTTCATCAGGAGGCTTAGATGTGTTTGATGAGCTGTTAGCTCAACATGGATCAATTGTCAGGTGAATAAAGGATAGATAGATGAATAGCTAACCTTGCACCATTATTATGCTATTTTGTCACTTTAGAAGCAAAGTTAGCCACTCAGTAAAGCGGTACAAAAGCCTCAGAGACAGGAGATGACTGATAAGGGGAAAAAATGCATTTTGGGGAAGGACAAGGAGACAAAGCCCAAATAATGAGGGCAATGTGATCAAAGCACAAAGGAGAGTGAGTATTTCTCACTAAAAAATGGTCATGATGGGATGGTGGCTTCTAGGGGAGATAAGAACTTCCCATCCTTGCCTTTAGTATGCAATGGAGAGGAAACAAAAATCATAATTAAAGTTACCATCTATAGCACCGATGAGGTTCAAAACCTTAACAGAAAAGGGAAAACTCAAGCTGAAATCTAAATAATTAATTATCCAAATGCTGGGGAAAAAATGATATGGAATTCTATGATCAGTATCTTCTTGCTGGTATTTATAGACACAGCTTCTATTTACATGTACTCTGTGAATGTAATTATTTATTATACCAATGTAAATGGCTTTCAAAGACAGAATTGCAGTCCAGGGGAAGGCCCAGCATTTCTCAGAAGAGAAGTACAAAGCTATGTCTTCTCTTTGCCCCCTCATTTTAGCACAGCTTTCAGTGTATCAGAATGCAAATGGCTTGTGGCTTCTATTTATCTCTTTTACAGACAGGACAGTTTCACAATCAGTTACTGCAGTCACTTTTTTTTTTAAAGCATTGGTTTCTCTGGACAAGGAAAAAAAAAGCAGCAACTATTTTCACAGAATGTTAGGGGTTGGAAGGGACCTCAAAATATCAACCAGGCCAATGCCCCTGCAAGAGCAGGATCACCTAGAGTAGATTACACAAGAACGCATCCAGGTGGGTTTTGAATATCTCCAGAGACAGAGACTCCACAACCCCCCTGGGCAGCTGAAGGTCAGCCCAGTATAATTTTATGCATTCAGCTCTGACAGCACTTGTTGATTTAAAGCCAATGAAATGATTACTGAAACAAATCCCTAGAATATTTTGCAGACAAGTCACTCTTTTGCCTGACCTCTAAAAGCTTCACTGTTCAAAAGCTTGTATGTCTTACAGAGGATAAATTAAGCAATTAGGGTAATTAACCAAGGAATAGTAATGGAATCTCCATTCCAGTGGGTTAATGTGTTCCCTTCTAAAAGACACATCCCAATCTGCTTTATTAACATTGGCAAGGGATCTCACTTAGGGAGGTGGTTTTCTTTATCTGCCACAGAAAGTCTTTTCAAATCTAGTTAAATCAAAGGCTATCAGAACACAGTAAGTGCTTCACTTTCTTTTTGCTACATTAATTGAAGTAAAAAAAATACTTCTCTACCTAGTCATGTCAGATTGGATCTAAATAATTACACCATCATTATCACTATGGCACCTATAATCATAATATTTTTCATCTCTTTCCCAGCCCCTGTAACTCCTGTTTTGACAAAGAATGTTAATCAAAAAGCACTCCACAGATTAATTGCTTTATGGATAAATCTACCTTTTTTTTCCAGCTATTTAATAAAATAACATTCTGCAGGGAAATGCCTTTTCTTGCAACAAAAAAAAATAAATCTATTCATTACAATTTTTAAAGCTTATGGCAATACTAAAATGTTTCAAACAGAACCAGTCACAAAACCTGTTCTTTCTTCAGGAAGTAGAAAGCCATAAATGTTACTTGAGACAATAAAGGGAACTGCTAAAGGATATTTTGATAATGTGAAGGCAACTATCTTGGGGACAAAGGTTGGTAACCATGGTCCTTTCCATCTTTAGTAGTTGCATAACTAAAGATTTTGTAAGAGTAGGGGAAAAAACCTGGTAGTGCTGCCAAAAAAAAAAAAAAAAAGAAAAGAAAAGAAAGGCAGTCTAAAATTGCATAAAGCTAGAGACAGATATCTGTATTTCAGAGAAATGTTTCAGCATCCTCTGTTATTATGGTAGTTACAGTGAGGAACTAAGGATTCACAGACAGAACATGTTTGCAGGCAATGGAATAAATACATGCAGTGGGCTCCAGAGAGATGACAGCCAAAGAAAAATACTAAGCAGGCAGCTGGGAATGTCACGTATTTCACCCTGGAAGAGAGTTTGGCATGGCACCTTGCTGCTGGCTGGTAACCAGCTCTCTCATTAGATTTGTTTTGTTTAGGGGCAACAGCATAAATAAAGATGTTAAAGAGACACATTCTTTTGGCACAAGAGACTTTTCAACAGACAGGTCTATGCTTCCACTCAGGAATCACCAAAATTAGGCATTGGAATGGGCTGCTCAGGCAAGTGGTTGAGTCACCAACCCTGGATGTGTTTAAGGGTCATTTGGATGTGGTGCTTGGGGATATGGTTTAGGGGTGAACATTGTAAAGTAGGATTTTTGGCCAGACTTGGTGATCCTGAGGGTCTTTTCCAATCTGAATGTTTCTGTGATTATGTGAAAAATTAGATGCCTGAAGTCATTCCTGAGCCACTGGGAAACTACATTTAATCACAGAATTATAGAAAAATAGAATACCAGGTTGGAAGGGACCTCAGGGATCATCTGGACCAACTTTTCTTGGAAAAAGCATGATCAAAAGACCTGACAAGATCTATGTTACAAACCCAACCCAAACAGAATCATAGAATAATAGAACGGTCTGGGTTGGAAAGGACCTGCAAAAGTCATCTAGTCCAACACCCTCTGAAGTAAGCAGGGACATCCTCAACTAGATCAGGTTGCCCAGAGCCTTGTTGAGCTTCACCTGGAATATCTCCAGGGATGGGGGCTCCACCATCTCCCTGGGCAACCTGTTCCAGTATTCCACTACCCTCATGATAAAGAATTTGTACACCACATCCCAACCAGTACCTGTTCTTCTGCCTCTTATTTATGTGCTACCAGTGGAATCTTCTACCAGCTGGTGCCACAAGGGTAAAAATCAAGCTTCCTGTCCTTCCCAAAATATTGCACAGGAGAGGGTGACAGGGAAATGCTTCCTACTGAAGATGGCTCCTTTCCCAGTGGACAGACTTGTCAGTGTAGTGTTACCATTTAAGTCCATTCTTTCTAGCATACACACAAAGCCAAGCTCAGAATAAAGCTTGGAGTAACAGTAAGGCACAGTGTATTATTTTCTGTGTGCTGGTTTGAATCTTCTAGACAAGCGGCTTACACAGGATAATATTGTAATGTCCTCTAGGTCATAAGGAACTCCTGTCACCAGTAGCTGCCTGTGCAGTAGCTGCCTAGATACACTCACATGTAGAATGGCATAGGCCATAGATGCACATCCAGTCACTCTGCTTCACTATACTTCCATTGAGAGTTGGGTTTAGGTAGTACTTCAGCACATAAAACCTGAACTCCTTGCTTACAACACCTAGTCCATGTGCAGAAATGGTTATAGCACTCTCCCATCAATAACAGTAGAGAAGAAAAGAGCATACTGAGGTAGAAATATGCTAAGAAAAAAAATTCCCAGCAGATTTTCTTCCCCAAATTGTCATATACAGTGCATGATAAGCATTGCATGCTTCAGATATCCACTATATTTCCCTCCTGAACTTACAACTTTTCAGCTTCTAGTAGAAGTACATCATGAATTCTGTGCCCTTTTAAAGTGATTGAACCAGTTTTGCACTTTTTTACAGATGCAGTGCCTGAGTTTACTGGGGAATCAAAGAAAGAATCCTGTATGGAAAGCAGACCAAAACCAGCCTTCTCTCACTCACAGCTGAAGCAGAGTCTTATTCTTGCAGTCATTTTCACTTCCCCCAGACTAGTTAATACACTTTAGTACTACCTGCTGCTGGATTCTGCCATGGATGCTGACCTCAGAAGTTTCTGTCCATCTAAACCAAGGTCTCAGTGATTTTACCTCACTGACAGATTTAGAATCCCTACTTCTTTCTTCCATGTCTTCCTCCAAGGAAGGAAGGAATTCAGAAGGAAGGAACTTGGAAGGAAGGAAGGAATTCAGACAAATACCAGTTTAGGAAGTCTGGCTTAATTTTCAGGAAAAGGTGTGAAAATGTAAAACTCACAAGAGGAGAACAAGCACAGTGATTCAGTCAGATTGGCTACAGAGTTAGGACAGTGCTGGCAGTAGTCTGACAGCAGCTGTGGACAAACTCATGGAACTAATTGGCTCACTGAGTCAAGACCAGAATGAGATACAAAACCTTCAATTTGCTTCATGTAGAGAAAAACATTAACTGTGAAAGGAACCTGAAGTTTACAAAAGCTGGTAGCGACAGGACAGAAGATATTACCCTGCAGTCAGCAGTGATACAAACAAGAATATCCCAGTATCAGACATGTTATAGCAGTAAAGCAGCCAGGAGAGAGTAAAACTGGTTTTCACTTTTGAGCTAATAACCTTTAAATGCCTCTAGTCCCCTCCAATTGTCAATGGCTTTCACAAAAAACACTACTTCTGCAACAGTAAACATTGTAAAGAGATATGATCAAGAACTTGGAAAGGACAGAATGTGTTGCAAAAGAGAAGAAAATGGAAAAATAAGTGTCAGCGTGTGCTGGGATGCTACCAGCAGCTATGCTTGGCATCAATTTCTTAATAAAAAGATAACTTAGTTTTTAAAATATGGAGAGTTCTAAGTGCATCATTTTTATTGACCTTGTCATAACAGGACAATGACAAGGAGCAGTAAAAGGCGCTAGTTCATTTGTGACATCCTCTCTATCCTTCCACGACAATTGTCACCCCAGTCAACTCATTAATTTCTCTGCTTCTCCCCGAACTTCTTGAATTATCTTTGACAACCTCACCTTTCATGGCAGAGCCCTCTGTCACTTGGGTTGCTCAAGCAGATCAAAACTTCATGAGGGAGCTTTCATCCTATTCTTTCGCCTTGCCAACAGAACAAGCAGAAATGTGAAGTGTGAATGACCTCCAGTGTCATACCTTCAAAAATAACATAGGTCACTTGAGAGCTGTGAAGCTCTAGTCTTGTTGCAGAGAAGTATTCACGCTTGTATCTACTTACTTCTGTGCCTGTATAACCCCCTTACATCCAGCTTGTTCTCCTTGAGGAGAACAGAAACTTTTTTTTTTACATAGAAGGCCACAAAGAGCCAGAGAATTTGGTGGAGTTTTACAGAGATGTGTTCTCAGTGCCCTGCAATATTTAGACCTGTGACAGCATAACTTGCCTAAGGAAATTATTCTTTCACAGAGTGTTGTTCTGGGGAAAAGAACTGGGGAGTTCTGGTGCACAGCAGGATGATCATGAGCCTACAATGCTCCCTTGTGACCAAGAAGGCCAATGGCATCCTGGGGTGTATTAGAAAGGGTGTGATTAGTAGGTCTAGAGAGGATCTCCTCCCCCTCTGCTCTGCCCTGATGAGGTCACATCTGGGCCCCTCAGTTCAAGAAGGACCTCAGGGAGCTGCTTGAGAGAGTCTAGCACAGAGTCACAAAGATGGGAATGCTTCTGAAGCCAAGGGGTCCCTGGCCACTTCAGAAGCCCAGAGGAAATGACAGGCAGAGCCTGAGATCTAAATCTGAAACCTTAATGCAATCCCTCTTAAAAAAAAATGGGTTACAAAGAACGACAAATTTCAGAACCTTTAAAATCTCCTCCTGTGGTAATTCATTCAGCTGTGGTTTGAATGGAAGATGTCATCCTGTTTCAGAGAGGAGTACACCTTAATCCAGGCTGCAGACAAATGCTGCAAGCTGGGGGAAAAACCCCTCAGAGTAAATCAGGTAATAGCAGCAGCTATATCTTGGGAATGTCTTTTTCATCGACTCTATTCTGCCTACACGACTTCAGAAATAACTGCAGTTGACCCTGCAAGGGCTTCAGGAGGATCCACAGCAGCTCTAGATTAGGAAAATAAAAAGACCAATTCAATTACATCAACAGAGGTGAAAAAAAAACTACATTATAATACTCCTCATAGTTGTCATAAGGCATGACTGAACAACCCCAGTTTCCTCAGCTGCTCCTCATGGGACTTGTTCTCTAAACCCTTCAGCACCTTCATTGTCTTTCTTTGGACATAATCCAGCACCTCAATATCCTTCTGTAGAGAGAGGATAAAGAGGAGTAATGCACCTTTGAGCTGCCTTGCAATACCTGAAGAGAGCCCATGGGAAAGCTGGGAAAGAGGGACTTTCCATGAGGGTGTCTAGAGACAGGACAAGGGGGAATGGTTTTAAACTGAAGGAGAGTAGGTTTGGAATGGACCTTAGGAAAAAGCTCTTCAGTATGAGAGTGGTGAGACTCTGGAATAGGTTGCCCAGAGTGGTTGTGGATGCCCCGCCCCTGGAGGTGTTTAAGGCCAGCCTGGATGAGACCTTGAGAGGCATCCCTGCCCATGATAAAGGGGTTGGAGTAGATGATCTCTGAGGTCCTCTCCAACCTAAGCCATTCTATCATGATTCTATGACATAAAACAAAATCAATAACGTGTGTTGTAGAGACACAGAAACTTGTGATCAAAACCTTAAACATCAGGACTGACAAGACTGCAAATCAGACTGCTTCCTGATAAAAAAAATCATTGTTGTCCTTAGGAAACTTTGCCAGTACTGTCCTGCACTCTTTTCCATATGAACTAAATACTTTTATTACTCCTTTATTAATGCTTCTGTCAAATTTCGCTATATCAGTGTGAAATTATTGCTGTTGTTTTTTCATAGCTTGCAGGTACCAACAGCACAGAAAATGTCCTCAGAATTGGCCTTAATTTTCAATCTCATGGTCAGCAGACCTGCTGAGAACTGGAAGACCATCTAAATATAGAGGTCAGCATTTAAAATGGCACCTCTTGTTTAAGAAATAAATTAAAAAACAATAGGAAAACAGAAAAAAAATGAAACAAAACCATGATGGCTGGCCCCCAATGATTTCCAAATGATTTTCAAATACAGTTATATGATAAAGTTTTCCACCTCATGGGAGCAGAGTTTTGCCCTAAAAGGCAGAAATTCCCAATTATTTTAAAGTAAAATAAGGCTGTTCATGACCTTGCCTTCTGCAGGACTTACATTGTCTTATGAGTTTGATTCAAGATGTAACAACAAATGCTGTTGTGTGTCAGCTTTGCAGATATAACTGAGACTGAGTTTCTGGTGTTCTGCAGGTCTAGTCCAGAAGCAGAAGTCAAAAATATCCTTCAAACAATATTAGTAAAGAAGAAAGATGACTCTTCCTTAAAAGCAAGGTTTTCTGCTAGACAACAGTATTCTGCTAGACAAACTACTGATGTTCCTGTGTGATTTACTCTAGGTGACCCTGCTCTAGCATGGGGGTTGGATGTGGTGATATTAAGAGGTCCCTTATAACTCCTACCATTCTGTGATTCTGTGGTTTGAAATGATCAGCTCAATGCTCTTTAGCTACTTGCTTGATCATAGCCAGCCACAATGACTTCCCTCAGTACCTCACATTGAGGAGTAGGGCAGTGCTTCTCACAACAGGGGAATGCTCTTCTCCCAGGCAACTTGTGACAAGACAAGAGGGCATGGCCTGAAGCTGTGCCAGGAGTGGTTTAGGTTGGATGTTAGGAAGCACTTGGAAAGGGTAATTAGACACTGGAATGGACTGCCCAGGGAAGTGGTGGAGTCGCTGTCCCTGAAGGTGTTTAAGGAAAGATTGGATGTAGCACTTAGTGACATGGTCCAGTCAGTGTGGTAATGTTAGGCCATAGGTTGGGCTTGATGATCTCAGAGGTCTATTCCAACCTCATTAATTCTGCGATTCTGTGATGGCATGGCTTGAACAAGAGAGAAATCTCAGCCAGAAGTTTTTCCTTTGTCTTCTAGCAACTGTGAAGATGCCTTTATTCCCTTTTGACCATGCTGCAGCTTTCAGTCTAAGCCACAAAGGAAGAGAAAAATCCTGGTTTGTACACAACTTGCCCACAAGTCGTTGAACTAAGTAGAATATCACACAATGTGAAGTGTCACTCAGAATGATCTAAACAGTCTTCCCCTTCAGATCTTCATTCACTTTAAAAGCCTGTTGCAGGCCAAGGAAATCTGTTGCTGGATTGAGATGACTATTTTCAGGTATGTTCTGTTTAATGGCATTTGACAGCTGAAACACATATCTGGTGAAACATCTTCTTCATTGCTAGTATCTACACTGCCCCTTTATTTGTGTTGTCATGCTTCATTCTAGCTGCAAAATGAAATGTGAACACTGTAAGAAGAAGGGACACACATTAACAACACTTTGCAAGAATAAATGACATAATGAGTCATTTCATATCATTAGGCACCTGAATTTGTCAAGTCTCTTGAATACTGTGTTCAGTTTGGGGCCCCTCAATTCAAGAAGGACATGGAGTTACTGGAGTATGTTCAGAGAAGGGCAACAAAGGTGGTGAAGGATCTGGAGAACAAGTCATACGAGGAGCAGCTGAGGGAAATGAGGTTGTTTAGTCTGAAGGAAAAGAGGCTGAAGTGAGATGTTCTCACTCTCTATAACTACCCAAATGGAGGTTGTAGTGAGGTGGCTGCGGGTCCCTTCTTCCTAGTAACTAGTGATAGGACAAGAAGAAAGAGCTTCAAGTTGCACCAGGGAAGGTTTAGGTTGGATATAAGAAAAAAATTCTTTACTGAAAGAGTGGTCAGGCATTGGACCAGGCTGCACAGGGAAGAGGTGTAGTCACCATCCTTGTAGGTGTTCAAAACACACGTAGATATAGCCATTCCAGACATGGCATATTGGGCACGATGCTGTTGAGTTGACAGTTGACTTGATGATCCTAGATGTCTTTTCCAACCTTAATGATTCTATAATTCTACACAGAACATGAAGACAATCATAAAATGTTAGGGGTTGGAAGTGACCTCTAGAGGTCATCTAATCCAACCCCCCTGCCCAAGCAGGATCACCTAGGGCAGGTCACAGAGGAACATATCCAGGCGGGTTTTGAAATTCTCTAGAGAGGGAGACTCCACAACCTCTCTGGGCAGCCTGTTCCAGTGCTCTGTCACCCTCGCTGTAAAGAAGTTTCTCCTTATGTTGAACATCTAGTGTTCTAGCTTATACCTGTCATTCCTTGTCCTATCTCTGGGCATCAGCAATTTACTCAGGGTACATCTTCACCTTGCATTGGGCCATGGCACAAAGATCTTTGAAAAAGCTCTCAATAAGTTGGTGGCAAGACTGTGGGAAGCATAACAGGCACTAACGATGCCATCAGCACTTGGTTCTTACACTTAGCCCAAAGACTACGTGGTACTTAGGTGGCTAGATTGCCTGGGAGCCTCAAAACAGCCCTTGTACCATATTTTCCTTTGTTCTTCAGAGATATTGGTTCTTGTAGAATCTCCAGCACTGTCCTCTCACCCCAGGGTCATCAAGTATGGCGTCCTTCAGCTCTCAAAAAGACACTTGACACACCTAAAGAGCATCCTGTTCTTATTCTGTATTTGCATGAACTGGAGACCAAATCAAGAATGCTGCCGTGAAGTTAATGAACAGCAGGTGCCAGCTAGCTACAGATCTTTTCAAAGGAAAACTTGCAAACTGAAAAAGATGCCCTCAAACCATCTGACTACAGAGAGACTAAGGGGATTTTAGACCAGATGGCTACATGTAGGGTGAATAATCAAAGATAGCAGCCTTAGTAAAATGAAGGTATTTTTTAATGCTTTATTTGTTTTCATCCATCACTGATTTTCTATTTTTCCCACAGGACAAATCCATTTTCAATTTAGTTTGTTTCTTCAGTGCAGAGGAATGTCTTGCTGCAGGAGCCACAAGCAATGCTTATCACTAGATGCTATGGAAGTCCATGGTTACTTAAGGAAGAAGTTCCCAGTGGACTCATAATGCTATTAGACTGGAGCAGAAAGCTGGTAAAAGTAAAATTGGAAGAAAGCCATTGCAAGTACTACAAAAAAAAATACCTCAATGTGAGATTTTGGACCTGTTTCAAAGATGCCTCTCACAGCCCAGAGATTAGGGGAGTCAAAATAATACACCCTATTGTCTTTGTCCCTTGAGGGACCAACCTTATCAGTAAACACTGCACTGGCAAATAAATACCTCCTTCTCCTGCTCCCACTGTGTCTGAACTTCAAGGAAAGGAGGAAGAGTCAGGGCTGGAAATCCACTTTTTTGAGAGAAAGAAATGCCCAGAAACCTTCTTTATGTGAGCACGAGATGCCCTGCTTGCCCTTGCAGCCCAGTATGGGCTCCAAAGTCACAACTGGCATAATAGCAGAGGGCATAACCCTTTTTCTCAGATCTGGTACAGGGTAAGAAACTAAGCCAGTCCCTGTCCTATCATCCCCTGTTACACTGTGGATGTCTTTTTAGTGTCTTGAAGTCCAGTTCTTCAGATTGTGTGGTGATTTCAGAGAAAAGATACTTAACTTCAAAGGGATGAAATCCATATTTTAGAGCTTTCATTTCCAAACTGACTCATATTTAGCTCTTTGCCTTCACCCTCAGAGTGATACTATGCTTCTGCAAGCAGCCTTGCAACAATGTTTTGAGATTTCATTCATTAGTGTTTGCAAAATACCTTTGAAATTCTCAGAAGGGAGATGCTACTGAATTCTAAAGATCTGATTAATTATCTCTGTTCAGAAGTTATTTTACTCAGTCAAGCTGAAAGAGAAAAAAAAAATCATAGAAAGGGAAACTGCAGAACAAAACAAAGCAAAACAAAAATCAGTTTGGGGATGGATAAATACCTTCTTGTTTCTCTATGGAGAAAGCTTATTGTATCTCTTCAAAAGTGCATGACTGCCTGTCAGGGCCCAATAAACACCCCCTTGCAGGGCTGGAAAGTGAAGGGAGGTAGAACCTGCTGGTGGTCATCAGTCCATGGTGAACAAGGTCTGGGATTAGCTTCTGTGGGACCTGTCCATTAATTGACCACAGTTGTCTTTCATAAATTTTAGCCATATTCTTGTCATTAGATGTTTTTGTTCACTGCACTAACATGCTAGCTCTTCACTAGCCATTAATACTTCAGCAAAGTTTTAAAGTATAGGTAATTCCAGGTATCCAGCCTCCCTGGATCTTTGCTCTGGCTCTTCCCTGAGCATTAAACGTTTCATTATTCCATCCAGTTATTTATTACCCTCTTTATAAATTCAATACAATCTTCTGACATTTTCAACAAAAGGTCATCTGAAATATACACAGTGTTCCTTGTATCGCCTGCCTTCCCCTCTAAAGGTTCACCAGAGCTAATGTTGTACTTGTCATCTATTTACTCATTACGTTGTGCAAGAGCCCTTTGATCTCCCCGCTTGTCTGTATGCCAGGGCTGTCTCCCATGAGGTAGCTCTAGGGTGGCTTCCTCTTTTCCATTCCCTTCTAATTAAGCTGGACATGTTTTCAATATCCCCCCACCTCTAAATACAGTTCAAGTGTATTGCTTAAAATGCCATGGCTGTGTTCAGTTATTAATTGTGCATGACTGGAGCACCAGGCATGTGGCCAACAAAACCAAGGAGCTGAATAAGGAGTTGGGAACCTAAATCCACCTTGTCACTAGTGGTACCTAAAGCTCTGTAGCTTCCACTTCTGTGGAAGCTGAGCACATCTGCTTTGGGCAGCAGAGGCACAGATACCATCTTAAAACTAAGTGCAGCAGAATTAAGCAGAGAGATGTTTCTCCACTTAGTTCACCAGAAACACTTTCCCACTGTAACTAAAACAGCAGGCTACAAACCAAATCTGCATTTTTCTTCACAAAGTTTTCCAAATCCAGAGGTGACCACACCAATGTCCCTTTTCATAGTGAAAACTTGAATATTTAGCAGCTTTGCTGTGAGATGAAAAACCTGGACTTCATTCAAGGACTTTCCTCCTACTTCTTCATTTTTTATGCACTTTATGCAGGGACATGAACTGTCATTGGAACTGCACTTGAAATTCAAGAGATCAGTCTCTGCTCTGCCCTTTGAAGGCAGGGCTTTTAAAGCACCTGCTTTACAAACTGTAAAACCAAATAAATCCCAGGAGAAGCTGAAGGTTTAACTGATTATTTCCAAGCCAGTTAAGCAAGTTCCCTGTGAGATGACTTTTCAGACACCCCAAACAGAGCACTGGATCCTGGAGGCCCCACTGTGGACAGCTAACAGGTTCTCAGTCTGAGGGACATAAGCAACAAATGTATTTGTTGACACACTGATTTTCCACAGATGTTTAAAATATCTTTCTAAGGAGAAAGGACCTAGAATATAGAATAGAATACATAGAATACATAGAATAAACCAGGTTGGAAGAGACCTTCAAGATCATCACGTCCAACCCATCAACCAATCCAACACCGCCCAAGCAACTAACCCACGGCACCAAGCACCCTGTCAAGTCTTCTCCTAAAAACCTCCAGTGATGGCGACTCCACCACCTCCCCAGGCAGCCCATTCCAATGTGCAATCACTCTTTCTGTATAGAACTTTTTCCTAACATCCAGCCTGAATCTCCCCTGGCGCAGCCTGAGACTGTGTCCTCTTGTTCTGGTACTGCTTGCCTGGGAGAAGAGACCAACATCCGACTGTCTACAACCTCCCTTCAGGTAGTTGTAGAGAGTAATAAGGTCACCCCTGAGTCTCCTCTTCTCCAGGCTAAGCAACCCCAGCTCCCTCAGCCTCTCCTTGTAGGGCTTATGTTCCAAACCCCTCACCAACTTTGTGGCTCTTCTCTGGACTCGTTCCAGCAAGTCAACATCCTTCCTAAACTGAGAGGTACCATATCCTGAATTCCTACTGCATATCTTTGTTAGAAGGTGTTTTACAAGACACTTCAGTGGAATCAGATTCAGTCACACCTGATGAGGTTCTTGCACAAAGTTTCCAGCAATCACTGAACCTCTTTCTCTAAAACTGAATTTGTCATGTTTGTCTACCAGGACATTTTTAATACAGTCCAGTCCTAACAGCAGGAAAATTCACTCTCTGTAAGAGTGAATTGTGAAATTAACACACATTTAAAATTCCTGCTTCCCAAGGTTCCACCATTTATCTACAAGCCTCTGGGAAAGGGAAGGTGGGGTGGGGAAGCGGGGTAGGGGAGGAAGGGCAGGGGGAAACCAAAACCTTTGGGAAATAGCTGCTTTTTGTTTCAGTGCTTTATACCTGAGGTGAGGTCAATGTTGGCACCTTTATTGTGTTGCTACAGGTTTCACAGTCCTATAGGATGTTAGGGGTTGGAAGGGACCCCTCGTCTTGTCACAGGGAACAAGTGAGCAGAGGCTGTCCCTTTCTTCCTGATACCCAGCCCTCTGATATTTTTACGCATTTATTAGATCCTCTCTCAGTCTTCTGCTCTCAAAATTAAACAGCCCCAGATCTCTCAGCCTTTCCTCATCAGGCAGTGATCCAGTCCCTTCATCATCCTTTTACCCCTCCATTGGACTGTCTCAAGTAGATCCCTGTTCCTCTTGAACAGGGGTGCCCAGAAGTGGATGCAATATTCCAGGTGGAGCCTCATCAGGGCAGAGGGGGAGGAGAATTTCCCGTGATCTCCTGGACACACTCTGCTTAATGCACCCCAGGATATCATTGGCCTGCTACCCTTTGAAAGGAAGAATGTCCTGGGCAGACTCCCCTGCCTTTAAAAGCACAAGGAACCTGTGAAGTGGAAATAATAATGCCTGTGCAAGGGTATCCCAGCACTAAAAACTGCTGGGATATAGAAATTCAGGAATTTAGGTCCTGACTCAAAACCTATACAAAGCTTTCCAGAAAGCATTTTAGAGCAGAGCTATGACAAACAAAATGCATAATATAAAGAACATAGGTAGGTATTCCTAGGGTTTGTTTTTCAGGGTAGGTGAGGTAAGCATGAAGTTTCTGTGCAAGATGCATGCAAAAGGCAATGAAAAAGCTGATTAATGGGCAACATTGCTTACTGCTTGACAAAAATAACTATGTCCTGTTAAAAACTGGCAAACTAGAGAGGAAATTTAAATGCATTTTATTTGTGGGGTTTGGGTTTGGTCTTTTGCAGTTAATTAGGATATCTGTGCAATAGGACATCAAAAAAAAAGTTAATTTGGTGCCTTTGAAAATCATCTGGAGGCAACATACAAAGCTGTTAGTTCCAATCCTTGTCTTGCTTTAATCAGGTGTGAAACCAGCCTAATTGAAAGGAGAGGAGTGATGAAACACCATCTGGAGGCAGCCGTGCAAATTACGTTCTTACCACCCTTCTCAAAGAAATCACGGGCTTCTGGGAGAACTTCCTGTCTGAATTCAAGGTCCCTGATCCTCTGCCACTAAAAGCACAGCTGGGAGACACTGCAAAGCTCTTCCAGACTCTCTAGCCAGGTTTCCTTCCTACCAGAAGTAGGTACATGGAAGCTGTGTCCATCTGATGATTTCTGTTACTAAGCTGCGACATAGCCAAGGCACGTGCTTAGACCTGGAGACACATAAGCTCTCCAAAACACCAGGGTTTGGCACCTATTTCACATGTTAATGTATGACCAAAGCCCTCCCAACTGAAAATGGAAGCCTGTTTAGAGAATAGAGAGCATGTGTCTGCATTTGCAGGGAGGGACTACTTCTAGAGAGCCTGAAAATTTACAAATTGTTTTTCCATGCTGTACTAAATGAAAGTATATTCTTACATACCGCTAGGAAAAGAATAGAGAACAAAACATGCACCACCATCTGGTACTGAGGAAATCAAGGGTTTCACCTATATCTGGATTATCACATGGTTAGCTAGTCACTCCTGAGACAGAAACAGCACAGTAGCTCTAGGAAAGCAACCTAATGAGGTTCAACAAGGATAAGTGCAGAGTCCTGCATCTGGGAAGGAATAATAAACTGCATGAGTACAGGTTAGGAGGTGATCTGCTGGAGAGCAGCCCTGTGGAGAAGGACCTGGGAGTCCTGGTAGATAACAAGCTATCCATGGGACAGCAATGTGCCCTTATGGCCAAGAAGGCCAATGGGATCCTGGGGCGCATTAAGAGGAGTGTGTCCAGCAGGTGGAGGGAGGTTCTCCTCCCCCTCTACTCTGCCCTGGTGAGACCTCATCTGGAATATTGTGTCCAGTTTTGGGCTCCCCAGTTCAAGAGGGACAAGGATCTACTTGAGAGAGTCCAACAGAGAGCTACCAGGATGATTAAAGGACTGGAGCACTGCCTTGTGAGGAGAAGCTGAAAGACCTGTGACTGTTTAGTCTGGAGAACAGAAGATTTGAGGAGGAATTTCTTCACTGTGAGGGTCACAGAGCACTGAAACAGGCTCCCCATAGAGGTTGTGGAGTCTCCTTCTCTGGAGACTTCCAGTACCCACTTGGATGCATTGCTGTGTGACCTGCTCTGGATTCCATGGTCTTGTTCTAACAGGGGGGTTGGACTCAATGGTCTTTGGAGGTCCCCTGCAACCCCTGACATCCTGTGATCCAGTGATAAAGATAGCAGAGTGTGAAAACACCAGTAGAGATTGAATAGGCTAGGATCCTTGGCTGGAAAAGAAGAACTTTATGGAGAATAGAAGGTCAAAGAGTAAAGAATGGCACAGGGAAAGTAGCTGAGGGCCAGTTGTTTCTTTTCTTTATAACATAAGGACTCATGGACATGGAAAAAAACTTCCCAAGAGATGTTTTATAGCAGAAAAAAAAAAGATAGTCATTTTTTCACACAGCATATCTAAACTGTGAAACTTGCTGTCACAAGATATGGCAAATGATCTGAAAGTGTTGAGCAAAATTCTTGTAAGAAACATCCTTTGAGCTATCAGTCACAAAACTGCAAATATCACCTTCTGCCCAAGAAGTTCCTGAACCATAGCTTGCTGGAAGTTGTAAGGGTATTCCAGAGGATTACTGTGCACATAGCTAGGCTTTGCACAATTCCCCTAAACAGCTGCTCTTTCTTTTGATGGAGACCCTGCACTCTCAGTGCTCAATACAGCCAGTCACACATTCTTAGGGCTTTTTAGACAGCTCAAGAAGAAACTGTTCTAGGGATAGTGTTAAGGACCATAAAAATTTAAATTTTACCCGACAGCATGACAGGTGCTAGGAGAACTCTTTGTTCTGTCACAGTGATTCATTTTCAAAAGCTCAGGATGCAAAAAGCACTTGAAGTGTTTTTCTTCAGCTTCAGGTTTAGCCTGTTGCTTGCTTGTTCACAGGTGAAAGAAATATGTGAGAAACAAGCTGCAAATTGCAAAGCAACAAGTAACTGGATGAAAAGGAGCAGAAAGGTTAGGGGAAAGGAAACTATACACCTTTACATTTGTTAATGTCATTTGCCATCCTGCTCCAGGAATAAGAACTCATATACTTGTAGGTATGTATGCAAGTATTAACACACCCATACATACCTCAGATTCTCCTTTTCTGCCCTGTCTGAAGAACAAGCTGGATCCAAGATGCACAAAACTTAGGCTGTAATATATGATAAGATTAGAAAAGGAGGGGGGGCATTTCACACGGATATAACCTAGCCCAAAGACTTATGCAGGAAGCTCCACAGTAATCTGGATGACTCTCTGTAGGTCCATGTTCCTGTATTTTATTCACACACTCTACCTAACAAGGAGTGAGACCTTCCATTGCGATTCTTGTGGTCTCCACAAACCGGTCTTCTACAAGAGGTAACCAGCAAGAGAAGAATGATTTATTGCAAGAGGGCAAGAGAATCCTCAACAAGGCTTTTTCAGATTTCAGAGAGCAGTTTTGAGGGAGATGATTATTTTCCCACAGAAGTATAAAGTTCTGCTGCCTTCTTAGAGTTTGTGGGTTTAGGAAATTCCTGTGGTTTCTGCACTTATTTTGCACAGGATTCTTGAAAAGCACAACTAAAGTCACCAGAGAGATACTCACTGGACATTTTCTAGGAGGAAAACCTAAGCAGTAGAAATGTGCAAACCATTCTTCAAAAGGAAATGAACACTGCTAGCACATTATTGCAGTTTTTTAGAGTTGAAAGCAATCCTCCCTCCTGGCCCAGACCCAGAGAAGGTAGTACTCAGTAATTCAAGCCCTTTGTGACAGACTTGTGCCCATTTGAGAAAGAGCATCTTAAAGCCCAGGGTCGTAAACAACTTTTTTGCTCCATTCAGCTATGACTTGTTTCTGTTACAGGAGATACTAAGGCTCTTGGAAAACCAGTTCCAGGTACCTTATTAAGGCCTTGGCCTGGAAAACAAGAGTGAGATTTTCTGAGTGCTAGTGTACAAGCATGTTGGGTATGGGACTGTGCAAGCAATGCAATCACTCTATTTCAATCAACTACTACAAATAAAACTTTGAGCAACATATAAACTACTTCAGTGTAAATTGGAGACATAGCAACTCAACTACCATCAACCACCCTTCCCTTATTATACACTAAAAAGCTCAGTATTCTGCTTCACTAGATGAAATTCCGTTGCAGCTAGAAATGGTGAGTTTGGTTTGTTATATTTTCGTATAATATCCTTGCTGCTCCTACTAATCTACATAAAATGCAGATGGGTTTATGTAAGTTGTGACAAGAGTGAGCTCAGAATGATTTCTTATTGAAAACACAAGTTAGAAACAGTGAAGTGGTCAGTCATCAAAGCAGCAGAGGGCAATAGAAGTTGGGTGTGGAGATCTGGGGCAGAATAATGTGATTTGAACTGCTTTCCAATGACTGATACCAAACCATAAATGACTGGAAGTGCAAGCAAGGGTGATATCATTAGGCATGCAATGATAGCCTAGCAGATAATTTGTTAATGTTTGTTGTTTGCCAGCAAATTTCGTATTTACACAATACTTGCTTGTCTCAGTCCATCAGAATACTTACTGTTTTCCAAGCTCTGGTAGAAATGAAAGCATGCTAAATGTTGCTTTTATTCTGAAGCTAAACAGGAGAAAGAAACTTATTAAAGCATGTCATGGTTTCACAGAGACAAGTATGTTCTATACACTCCTATAGTGTAAGCAGCCTTTTTTTCAAGAATTGTTCCTGTCTGTTCTTGAAAATTATTTAATTTCCCCCTTAAGCTGTTTTAGCTCTCCAAGTGTAAATCTTACAATGAGGACAGGATGCTAAGACCTAGAGGGACACAGGTATAAATGGAAATAGGTATTTAACTCTCTTTCAGAATGTGTGTTTTAACAAGGCTTCTGTCTGCATTGAGACATGAAAGCCTGTAATGTAATATTCCCTCTGTGAATAATCTATAAGGTTAGCAGACACCTTACAATGAACAACCAACAACTGTGGTGTTTCCAGCAATCCAATTTAATAGTTTCTTCATATGTCTGTGTTTGTACAACAAATAAACTTCCAACAGGAGAAAACTAAAGGGAAAAAAAAAAAAGGCAATGTACAATTCAAGAAAATACCCAAAGCTGTTACAGTTTTGGCTTCCTCTTTGTTGATTTACAGTTAGGTACAAGACTGTCTTATGTGCAATACCCAGTGAAGACTTCATGAGTTATTTACAACATCAGCTGGTGCCTTTCATTATGCAATTGAACTGTCACCTTTTGTTATTTACACTCACAGCAGCAAGAGCCTGCTCTCAGGTGCCATTTGTGGATATGGGCTGAATGGCTGATGTGGACTGAAACAAGGTAAGATTCCCACTACCAGCCTTGGACATGCCTGTGAAATGCTGATTCCACATACAGCTGAGAGAAGAATCTAGCACCTAGTGCACTGATACAATCATTCTATTTACTGTCCACATAACAAGGTGCTGAGAATTACATGCCCGCTCAGGTCAGAGGGAGATAGGTGTGAGCCGGAGGCAGCATATATTTTAAGGTGCCACAGATGAAAGGTATAACTGTGGTACTAAAGATGCACCCTACTGAACCTGCCAGAGACCTCCAAAACAAATGCAGACACAAAGCATGCAGTCTCTCTAAGGAGAACCACTTACAGTCATTAGGAGAAAGAAAAAAGTGAAAATTTTATCATAATATGCAAATTGTTTCATAGAATCACAAAGTAACTTGGGTTGGAACTGTGGAGGTCATCTATTCCTAATCATTCAAAGACAGGTGGTGGAACACTGGAACGGGTTTCCCAGGGAGGTGATTGAGGCCTGACCCCTGGAGATATTCAAGGTGAGGCTCAACAGGGCTCTGAGCAACCTGATCTAGTTGAGGATGTCCCTGCTGACTGCAGAGGGGGTTGGACTAGATGACCCTTTAGAGGTCCCCTCTAAGCCAAACCACTCTATGGTTGTATGATTCTAAGGACCAACTTCCATGTTTGAGTCAGCTTTCAACTTAGAGCAAATTGTTCAGGTGTGTGTCCAGTCAAGTTCTGGCTATCTCCAAGGACAGAGCTTGCACAACCACTGGGCACCTGTTTCCATGTTTGACCACTCTTATCATAATAAAATTTTCCTAACACCTGATCAGAGCTTCTGCCTTGAAGGTATAGCCTAATGTCCATGAATTGTGGTGCTTCTATTGATAACAACAGTTTCATTGCATCTCTAAATCAAGTTTAACAGGGGTTACTTTTCAGTAGAAATAATTTTTCCAAGCTAGTCCATAGGGCACCAGTGTTTGAAATTTATTCATAGTTTATATC
This sequence comes from Dryobates pubescens, assembly GCF_014839835.1. Lineage (NCBI taxonomy): Eukaryota > Metazoa > Chordata > Aves > Piciformes > Picidae > Dryobates > Dryobates pubescens. Next base: position 17,192,194 of record NC_071620.1, on the reverse strand, counting down.
TCAATGCAAAATATCCACCAACCACTGGCATCAATAAACCAGTGTCCCATTTGCCCTTCCTTTATTTGTGATAAATCCAGCACTTTGCACATTACACAGCTGTCACAGAACAGCATATCCTGAAAGCCTGACAATGCAGATTACCCACACAAAAGGCTTGAGGGTTTTATCTTGGAATCCTCTCAGCAAAGACAAGGACTTTTTGTTTGGAGAGCAAAAGTCAGGACTTTGCTGTAGCTACATGTGCCTGAGATTTTGAAACCCCTGTTTTGCCATTGCCTGCTATGGCTTCTGATCATCAGACTGGCTTTGCCCCTCCCATCTTGAAAGATGCATTCTACAGTACAACTTTCTTCAGTAACAAAGCTACTCCTGAATGAAACACATTTCTAATGTCTCTACGAAGACATCTACTCACCCAGTCTTTCTGCCTCCACAAAACACTACATGACCATCTAGAGGCCATGTACCCTTGACTTCCCAAGCCCCGGTGAATAAATAAAACAGTCTAGAATTAGGCCAGTCTGCGTATTCAGCCTTAAAATCCACCTATGTTACATCTCACCCCAGACCCAGATATGATGAAATACTTTGCCCAACCCAGAAAAATCTCTTTGTAACCCTGTCTTCTTACATAATATATATTTTATAACAGTAACAGTCCTGACTGGCATGCAAGACTGCTGATTTGTGCATTGGTCTTAACTGTGGAGCAAGGTGTCTGAACCCTGATGTTGGAGCTACTTCTCTGATTTTATGTTTTCAGAAGGAAAAATCTTAATTCTGGGCATCAAAATGAGCAATGCTGCATCTAGAGAGACAAAGAATATCAAGAGAAACGTACACTGAGAGCCTGATGGACTTGTTTGCGTGGTAGATCACACCCACTGCATTTAGCAGAAAGGAAAAAAAAGGCTTTCCTGTATAATCCTCTTAGAAGATCCAGTTTTCAGTTGGGTAAATGGTGTTCAAAGTATTCTTTCTCCCTGTAATACAGATACACTGAGTAGCTCCTACCACCAGTGTGACAGACATGTGTGGAGGGCGAGAAAGGCAAAAATCACAAATTAAAAAAGGGTTTGTGATTGCCTCGGAAACCATGGCAGCTGAATGGAGAGAGATGGTCCATAGGCATCCCAGCAGAACTAGTAGGTGTGGCAAGATGTTGCATTTCCATCCTCTTCCCTGGTGTGGTTTGGCTTTCTTAGTACTTGTTTGATAACCCACAGACCATTCCCAGGCTATAGCAACAAATTATCTCCTTGAAGGTCTTCCTCATTTCCTGGCTACGAAAGGCATAGATTAAGGGATCAATCACTGAGTTGCACATAATGAGAATGAGGTACATGTTGAAGTGAGACATGAAACAAACACAGTAGAGGTTTTGAGGGCAGGAGATCATCAGGATGAGATGAAGGAAGAATGGAGCCCAGCAAACAATGAAGATGCCGAGAAGCATGGTCAGAGTGATGGCTCCTTTCATGCTGGTTCTTTGACGGACAGAGTTGTAACCAGGCAAAGCAGCAATTTTCTTCACATGAGTACGAGCCAGGAGGAACATATGGATGTACAGGGAAACCATGAGGAACAACATGGTAAAAAACATAGTGATGAGACAAATGATAACATAAGTTGATTCATAATAAAGAATGAAGATAATGCCACAGCCTGTGCAAAAGGTCCAGATGCATGCAATTATAAGCCCTGCTCTTTTCACTGTCATGATGTTGTGATAACGCAGGGCATAGAAGATAGTGATATACCTGTCTACTGCTATAGCCAGCAGACTGCACATGGAAGCCACCACAGATATGCATATCATTGAGTCAAAGACATTGTCTATATGACGGACAAAGGCATCCTCCATAATTATGTGTCTATTGTTTATTAAGTATATTGTTATTGTCTCCCAAGCATTAGACACACTAACCAGCATGTCAGCCACCGCTAAACTGCAAACAAAAAAATACATGGGTGAGTGCAAGTTCTTGTTCTTAACTATTGCACAGATAACTAAGATATTTTCAAGGAGGCTTACAATGCCCAGAGTTAGGAACACCTCAGCAGCAATGACCACTTGCTCACACGGCGATGATTTGCTTTGGACAGTAGGCACAGTAAAGTTGCTACCAAAGGCACTCAGATTTAGTTCAGAAACATAGAGTTGTGAGGACATGTTCATCTCTGGAAGCAAACACTTTCTGTTCTTTCTGAAGGACTTCCCAAGAAGCACAATATATACATTTTCCAGAAGGCAAAAGACCCTGTCAAAAAAAAAACCAAACCAACAATATATATATATATATACACGCACATATAGATACACAGCATGACAAGAACAGGCAGAAATTGTCACTACAAATATCACCCATTTCTGTTTAATTTGGCTTGTGCACATCCTGCTTTTCCCACAACATATTCCTCTACTGATTCTAAATTAACCTCTGATAGGCTCAGAGTTTTATTGCCCACTTTTACTGGGGGTTCAGAGTTTTTCTGCCCATCATTACTGGGGAATTAAAACAACAAACTTACAAAAGAGATTCATGCACTCCTCATTTGTGGTTTTGTTTCTTCTATTTGGTCCCCTAGAAGTGAGCACAATGTCCTGGGAATTCTGCTGAACACCAAACAACAAGCAGTGTTCAAAGTCTTAATTCTCAGACCCCAGAAATGCAGGAGAATATAGTGCTAGGTTCAGCAGAACCTGCTCACCCAAATACAACATGGAGAAGTTTGAGTTACTGTCACAATTCAGAATTAAACACTTTCAGTAAAATATTTAAAAGCTTTTTTGACCTTTGTACCTCTTAACTTTGCATGAACTGTGTTATAAATACCTTATCCATGCAATACTAACATGTTCACTGTAAAACATAGTATTAAACACCTAACCAGGGCAAATCCATACATTTCAGGACATTCTTAGGTTACAGAATCAGAACAGGTGGAACTCTATCATAAAAACTATCTATTCCAGATCTTTTGGTAATTACAATATTCAGGGAAAATTGTACATTATCAGAGTCTTACTAAGGGGAACAGTTAAAGATGATTGTCAGTGACTTGTTGCAAACAAAATTCAAAGCTTATCAGGCTAAATAATTTTCAGTTTTTAAAAGCAATGTTTTAATTGCAATCAAGAATTAACTGTACCTATTTGCCGGGGCTGCTCCTTCAGCTGTTCTTTCTCTTCATTTCCTGAAGCTTTTTCCCCAGAGAACTGAAGTTCCAGCCTCACGTCTCATCCCACATCTGGGGCTGGGGAATCCTTGGTGGGAACAGGTGAGAAAAATACAGGATAAAGAATGAGTAGATCCATAGAGTCAAAGCTGACTACGTATCAATTACTTGCTGTGCAACTGCCTTTTTATAGACTCCAAGCAATAACGACTTCAGTACTCAAACTGTGGCTCCTCCTCCCCTCCTTTGCCCCTCTGAACTCTTTTCACAGATGTTGTTAGCAGAGGCCTGGGTTTTTACCACCATCTAGTGGTCTTCTCTCGTCTTTCTGCTTGAACTGTGATTCCGACCTAGAATTCGTCATCAGCCTTTTATAATATTAAAGGGGAAAATGCACGAGGAGTGCTCATTCCCAAAAACCGTCACTGGCAGCAAGTTCAGGCTGCAATAGTACTCCAAAAGGGTACTTCAGAAGACTGCCACTGAAGTGGGAGGGTTATTACTGTTACAAGTATTTCCCTTCAAATCACAGTTCTGATTTTGCAAGAATAAGAACCACACTGTTACAAAACTCAGATAACATGCAGTCAAGTCACACCACTAACAGAAGAAATAAGTGGAGTAATTTGTCTTTTAAGTAAATAAATAAATAAAGGGATGTGTTCCAGTCCCCTCATCAGAAAAGATTTCAGTGAGATTTGGAAGTGTTGTACAGTGCATCACACCAAGAGCCAGAGCTTCCCAAGATGGATGTGAATTCCCCCCAGGTTTACAGTTTCTAACAGCTGGCAAATTCAGTGCTCAGTACTGCAGTCACTGAAGTCCTTCCATGGGGCTAGCAGTCAGGCAGCAGAAGTTCATCCTGGGCCTTATCCAAAAGGTGGCATTGAGTAGCCAGTGTGTGTCCAGAGAAGGGCAACAAAGCTGGTGAAGGGTCTGAACAAGTCTTATGACTTGTGATTGTTCAGCCTGGAGGCCAAGGGGAGACCTCACTGCTCTCTACAATTTACTGAAAGGAAGTTGGATTGAGGTGAGGGTTGGTCTCTCCTCGCTAGTATCAGTTGATAGGATGAGAGGAAATTGTCTGAAATTGTGCCGGGGAGGTTTAGGTTGGATATTAGGAAAAACTTATTTACTGGAAGAGTGGTCAGGCACTGGGACAGGCTGCCCAGGGAGAAGGTGCAGTCACAGTCCTTGGAAGTGTTGAGGTGTGGACATGGTACTCTGGGACATTGTTTAATGGCAATGGTGATGTTAGGTTGAAGGTTGGACTTTGTGATCTTAAAGTTCTTTTCCAACCAAAATAATTCTGTGGTTTGATAAAATCCACATGAGTCTCCTTTTTATCAAATGGGTTCTGCTTCTGCATGCAGGGCTGAGGAATGCAAAGCACACACCACCCTGACACTGCCATGTGCCCTTTTGGTTATCCGCTAACCTGTCAGCCAAATGTCATGAAGGATTTGAAGTTAGCTTGAGATAAAAAATGTCTGTTCCTCTAAATCACTGCCTTTCCCCAAACTAAGAAGGTGAGGTGTTTTCATGGTATATAACATCTTGTCTCTTGGCTGAGAGATCTGAGCCTCTTTAGTCTGGAAAAGAGGAGACTGACAGGGAATGTTATAAATACATATAAATGGGTGGAGGTCATGCGAATGGGACCGGCCTCTTTTCAGTAGTGGCCAGTGATAGGACAAGGGCCAATGGGTACAAACTACAAGACAGGAGGTTTCACTTGAACTTAAGGAAAAACTTATTTACTCTGAGAGTGATAGACCACTGCAACAGGCTGCCCAGAGAGGTTGTGGAGGTTCTTTTCGCTGGAGACTTTCAAAAGCCCCTTGGACACATTACTGTAAACCTCATCTAGGCAAACCTGCTTTAGCATGGGGGCTGGACTAGACGATCTTGGGATGTCCATTCTAACCCCTATCATTTTGTGATACAAATGTTTATTTTTAACCTATAGTATTTTTCTTAAAGAATTTTCATCAACAAACACAAACTTTATGCTGCATCTTGGGCCATTTTTGTGTTTTCAGTGTTCAGTTAGAGTTTAACAGTATAATGCAGCTAAATCCATATTTCTAATTATCATATTCCACAGAAGCTTCCACTGTTTTCACTATTAGCTCCACCCTACAGATGCTGAAAGACCTGGGCCATTGTGTGAAATGTTCTTAGGTACAAGTAGTCCCTGCACCAAAGGAGGCAGTGAAAAGCATTTTTATTCATTTGAGTAAAATGGCTCCTCTAGCATAATGCAGTTGCAGGCTGGAGATGAACTTTGCATGTCCCTTCTCCCCACTACTGGAAAGTGAATTTAGATTATCCCACACTAGATGCAGGAAATTATGCTCAAGTATAGAGCTGTTAGATCAGAGCAGATAATGCCAGCTAGTCAACAGCAACACTCCCTGCTGTATCTCACCTGTGTGTGCCAAAACTAAGCTCACAATTCTTTCTGTGCCCAGAAGAAAATAATAGAGGATGCCCATCTGCAGTTCTTTCCACTCTTTGATGGAAAGCAAGTTGTGCCTCTCCTTGGTTATCTTTAGTTAACTTACCTTCGTTATCTTTGGTTATCTTTTGCATAGCTTCTAATTTTCCCATTGCAGACCCTGGAAATCTAAAAGCCAAATTTACTTTTTTCAGTGTTCCTGTATACTGAATATAGGAACATATAAGGATATAAGCTGGAACACAGGAAGCTCCACCTCAACATGTGGAGAAACTTTACTGTGAGAGTAAGAGAGCACTGGAACAGGCTGCCCAGAGAGGTTGTGGAGTCTTCTTCTCTGGAGACTTTCAAAACCCACTTTTGTAGTCTGCCCTATGTGATCTTGCTTTGCCAGGTGGGTTAGACTGGATGCTTTCTAGAGGTCCCTTCCAACCCCTAACATTCTATGATTCTATATCTAGCAAGAACTGTGCAGGCATTGTAGTCTTTCCACTTCCAATTATTTCTTTTCCAGTATCCTGTTTTTTTGTGCTTTATACTTCCCTTTTAAACTCTGTTTCTCTTCCTATTATGTTCAGTTTAAGGAAGCTCTTTGCAGCTCAGCGTAGGTGTCTTTACAGAAGTTCTCACTGTACCTGCTAGGAATCAGAAGACCGGCTGATTAGAAGAAACAAGTCACACCAGACGGGGTGGTTTGGCTGTTATTCCTTAGAGCAATGCCATGACTCTCACATATCAATAATGGATCAACTTTTAGATTCTTCTCCCACAAGTCAGAGAGTGCAGGCATTGCTACCAGTGTCTATGCCAGAAAAAGAAAATCCCTTATTTACAAAACTTGCAGAACCTGCCTGGAACCTAGAGAATTGATATAGATGTAGTTTCTTATGTTAGTAGATGAAATATGAATCAATATTTTTTCCTTTCATTTGAAAAAAAATAAAGTTTTATCCTTAGGCTCCAGGAAGATTTGATTGTAGCCTTTCAGTCCTTTCAGCCACCAGTCCTGGCTCACTGGAGAGGTCCCAGATGACTGGAAGCTGGCCAGTGTGATGCCCATCCACAAGAAGTGTTGGATGGAGGAACCTGGAAACTACAGGCCAGTCAGCCTGACCTCAGTGCCATGCAAGATTATGTAACAGGTCATCTTGAGTGCAATCACACAGCACCTACAGGATGGCCAAGGGATCAGGCCCAGCCAACATGGATTTAGGAGGGGCAGGTCCTGCCTCACCAACCTGATCTTCTATGATCAGGTGACTGCCTGGTGGATTGGGGAAGGCTGTGAATGTAGTCTACCTGGACTTCAGCAAGGCCTTTGACACCATACCCCACAGCAAACTCCTGACCAAGCTGTCAGCCCATGGCTTGGACAGCAGCACTCTGTGCTGGGTTAGGAACAGGCTGGAGGCTGAGCCCAGAGAGTGGTGGTGAATGGTGCCACATCCAGCTGGCAGCCAGTCACTAGTGGTGTCCCCCAGGGATCAGTGCTTGGCTCCATCCTGTTCAATATCTTTATTGATGATCTGGACAAGGGAATTGAGTCCATCATCAGTAAATTTGCAGATGACACCAAGCTGGGGGCAGGTGTTGATCTGTGAGTACTGTGTTCAGATCTGGGTCCCTCAGTTTAGGAAAGATGTTGACTTGCTGGAATGTGTCCAGAGAAGGGCAATGAAGTTGGGCAGGAGTTTGGAACACAAACCCTATGAGGAGATGCTGAGGGAGCTGGGGTTGCTTAGCCTGGAGAAGAGGAGGCTCAGGGGAGTGCTCTCTACAACTACCTGAAGGGAGGTGGGGGGTTGGTCTCTTCTCCCAGACAACCAGCACCAGACCAAGAGGACACAGTCTCAAGCTGCACCAGGGGAGGTTTAGGCTGGATGTTAGTAAGAAATTTTTCACAGAAAGAGTGATTGGCCATTGGAATGGACTGCCCAGGGAGGTGGTAGAGTCACTGTCACTGGAAGTGTTTAAAAAGAGACTGGATGAGGCACTTAGTGCCATGGTTTAGTTGATTAGGTAGTGTTGGTTGATAGGTTGGACTCGATGATCTCAAAGGTCTTTTCCAACCTGGTTAATTCTGTGTTCTGTATTTTGTATTCAGTACTTACAGCAGGCCTGTCAGAAAGATGGGAACAGCCTTTTCAGCATTGCCTCTTAGAACAGAACATCTAAAACTAAAAGATTTAATACAAAGGGGAAAAAAAATAGCTATAAGGGTGGTGAAACTCTGGCACAGGTTGTCCAGAGGTGGTAGATGGAAAACACTCACTGCTTAAAGTCCCTGTTTCATTGAATTCACAAGCAACGTGTTTTGAGTCCCAGATCAAAAGTGCTCCAGAATAACATCAGTGAACATAAGTAAAATTCCAGCAGAGAAAGAGACAATAGGGTCTGCTCTGTTCCCATGATATTTCTTTCCATTGTGAAGCAGAAAGAGAGCAGAAAGCTGCTCCAGCCACATATCTTCATCAGAGACCAGAGTAGGAGTCATGACAGCATTAGTGGCAGTGACACTCAGCCCCTGCATGCCATGAACACCACCAGCCATCACACCCAAGCTCCCCTTGGCCCAGCACCTCTGCTGTGACATGAGACTATGACAGCCCTGACCCATGAGCAAAACTACATCATGTTAACACCAGCAGGGAGTTGATGTCACCTTCACGACAGCAAGATACTGATTTTATCAATGAGTGCATAAATGAGGCCAATAGCGCAATATGACCCCAAAGAACTTTCTGTAAGAGCTTACTATGCTCAGATGCATTCTTGTATTCATCTGTGCTAATCTTAAGAGGTTCAGAGAAGAATTTTCCCAATGCTAATACAAATCTACCCAACTTGTCTAGTGCTAATACACTGAAGCAAGGTAATTTCACTGTCCTTCTGTAGCTATTTTTATCTACTTGGTGAAAAAACTTTTGTCCTTCAGCACACAGCTTTGAATGGGTGCTCTTGGCCTATTTACAAAAGCTCTCTTCTGTCCAGTCCTTGCCTATGCTGTCATTAGTGTAGTATTTCAAAGACACAAAGGATCCCCTCAGACTGCTGCAAGAGATAACCCATGGATCACCACAAGTGAAGATCGTGGCCTTCCCTGCATTTCAATCACATAACAAATATCCTCTAACTTCTCAGACTGAGACAACTATTTCTCTTGACCTCTGTGCTGAGCAGCTTTGGCTAAGCTCCATCATGGTTCCCACTGTTACCTCTTCACTTAGCCTTCAATGAAGATAGGCAATTAATTGAGATTTTAAAAAAGAAAAAAAAAAGGCATGAATAATTCTTGATGTCCTGGTTTGACCTAGAAGAGAAACAACTTTGTTCAGTGATTTGAATTCTTCAGCTCAGTCTCTGTTCAGTGAGGGCACTTTCTGAAGTTCAGGGCACGTTTTCACAGTCAGGGGCTGCTTCTAGCAGTAAGGATACCGATGGGGAGATGTCATAGTAGGGCCAAATGGCCCCAGCACAAACCCAAATAGACACTAAGGTGTCTAGACATGGTCCCCCTCTCCCCGCTCCTTCCTGCAGAAAGTCAGGGTAACACAGGAAAAGGAACAAAAGGGACAAGACTGTGTATGTCTGGTAAACAACCCTGTATCTATAGTAAGGGCATGTGTTCTGGCCACAGCCTGGCAGAGCATCTTCTTATTGGGTAGCTATGTGGTGGTTTCAATTGCCCTATTGGCCCAATTGATCTCAGGCAAAATTTATATACGGGCTGATTTCTAGTCGCCTGTGCCTTGCTCAAGCGTTGTCTGCTTGAACCTGCTTGGACCTTGTCTGGCTTGAAGTTGCCTCAAGTAGCCTTGAGTTGCCCGGTCCAGTGCCTGGGATATAGCCATGAGCCTACACACCACAAGCTACAAGAGAAGCCATGCGCTTAGGAGTCAGAGCCGAGCCTGCTTCCCCTTGCGATCAGGATTTTGCCATGCCTCGGTTTCCCCAGGACAGAGCAAGCGCCCGTGGCAAAGAAGCACCGTTAGCAGCTTGCCACCTGCTGAAGCCAGACCAGCCATCGAAGACCACATGGCATCTCTGCCAGCAACCTGCCGTGCCTGGCACATGAGCGCCCCAAAGCCTCTAATGAACAGCAGCAGGACTCCTTACCTGGGTACAACCAGCTGTGAGTAATTAATTCATTGCCTCTTTGGCATCACGGTTCTTGCTGAATCCCCATGCCCACCCCACCCCCATGCGGTCGAGCGCCATTTCCCACCCAGGGTATTCTCTTTCTGTTATATTCCTCCCAGTCTGCATAGAATTTTTAAGTTGTTCTAGTTGCCCAAATACTGTGCATTCCCATTGTAAATATATTCTAACCGTACATCAAACCTGTTGATATGCTTGGCAATTTTCATATTAATCAAAGGTTATTAATATCTTGATTAATATTGCGATATTGTCTATAAATAAAGGAAATGATATATCCTTCCACTGGAGAGTTACTGCCAAGGTCTGGGCTACAGAAAGGCTCTGGCTTAGACTTGCTCCTGAGCAGACCAAGGGCACTGCTAAATCTTGTGTACCACCCTGAGGGTGCCACAAATTAAGAGGCCATACCTGTGGGGATGAGTGGACAGGACAGGTGACCCTAAACTGACCAACAAGGAATTTCCCTCCATATATGTAATACTGAGTTAAAAGCTGAGGGATCACCAGGAAGCATTTAATTCAAAAGCCAGTGTCTGAGGAAGGAAATATCCATTCTTTGATCTTTGATCCCAGTCCTTGTGTTCCTGAATCCTGTTCCTGTCTAATGAGAGTCCAGTCTGGGACTTCCCAAAGCATCAGTGGTGATAATGATGTAATTGCCATCAGGGGATTGGGTTCAACATTGGGTTAGTACACATTCAGATATATTTCATTTTATTGTTGCTGTTTTCATTAAAGCTGTTTTCATTTTCTTTCACAACCCATCAGACTCTCTCCCTTATTCCTTTTCTCTTTCCCTTTGGGAAAAGAGAGGGGTTCATAGAGAGCATCTGTCACTCATCTAGTGGCCAGCCCAGTCCTAACCCTTGACCCTGTCCTTAAATAAAGGAAATGGTGCCAGACTACTTTGTAGTTCAGTCCCCTCCCTTGTTCAGGGGATGGCTGAAAGCCTAGGAGTTAGGATTTGCAGTAAGCAGAGGTGTAGCAAATACATTCTTTTAAATCATGGCCCTAATCTTCAAATCAACACTTGATGGGTTTTGCAGGAAATGTCACAGAAAAGCAGGGCTGAAAAAAAAAGTACCAAAATCCCACATCAGCTGTGCCCTGTGAAAGGATGGGCTTGGCCATAGTTAGTACGACAGCACTAGCACTTCTGACCACCATCCATTTCATCTGAGTCCTTCAAAGTCAGTTGAGATAACCTCTGGTCACCCTCAGTTAGTACCTATCAGTGGTGCTTCTCATGTCAGAGCAGAAGTCTGAGAAAGACAAAACAGAGTATAGAAGGTATTTTAGAAAGACATTTCCTAGTAACCTAAACCAGATGATGTCTTAACTAACCCCCTAAACCAGAAAGGGGTAATAGGTTTAGCATCAATCATTTTTATGTGCCTTCTAATGAATCATCCCGTAACATTTTGTTAGAGCATGGTTCAGCAGTGCAGACCTGGTGAATGATAACAGAAGTGCCAGCCACGAACTACACAAAGCACAAATGACCAGGAAAAAGATCATAGAAACTTTGTGACAGACAGGAGGGGTAATTCCATAATGGACAAACAAACCGGGGCAGGGGGAAAAACATGCTTTAGCAGGTTCTCTCTGGGTACTGCTTTCTATAAGGGAAAGTATTTCTTGCTAGACCACAGAGAAGAGTGAACATGTCTTTATTCATCAGCATAATGATCAAAACCAAGTGATTAAAAGTGCCACTTTAATTACATATAGTAAAACATTTCATGTCTCATTTTGCAAGCTTGTCTTGGAGTACGGCAAAGACAAATATTAAGAGTGCATTGTTCATTTATTTCATAATATGCTTATGCATAAGAACCTCCTCTTTATTTTTAATGCTCCTAACTTTTTGCATAATTCATCTCCTCAGTGAGATTTTGATGTTTGAATATTTAACTTTGTTACAGTGATCAGAGGCAATTCAGTGATAGCTGGCATATAAAACCCAATCTTCAGTAAATTATGTTCTAATTATGAGCATAAAATCTCTAGATTTTTAGACTAGACTAGACTAGAATAAAATAGCATAATAGAATAGTTCAGCTGCACCATTCTTCTCCCTAAAGTTTCACACACTCCCAAGACACAAAGCAGTTCTTAAACACAAGGTTTGCTTTTTTCCTGTCCATCCTCATGGTCTAGCTCTGGCCTCTCTTCCAACTTAACTCCACCTTTTCTTTACCAAATTTCTCTGGTGAATCTGCATTTTAGTTGTCAGCCTCCATGGTCTCCAGGGCTGAGAGGGAGAAAGCTCTCTCTCTCTTCAAAGAAATTCACTGGGGAGTCAGAAAGGAAGATGCAGCTATATAGGTACTACAGCAGAACTCCACCATGACAGAGTTCCTGTTCCACATGTCCATATGAGAAACCGGGATGGAGTAGCAGTTGGATACCACAAAAACACCATGGCCCTCTAGTTTTAGTGACTGTACTCTGAGAAGGCTGTATAAAGCCACCAGCAGTGTTGCCATAGAAGGTTATACAGTAGAAGGTTATACAATAGAAAGTTATACAGTAAGGACTGCACTCACTCTAGCTGCACACAAGGTCATGCAGCTAGAGAAGCTCTAGTTCACAAAATCGAGTATGTCTGTGTTGATCTGTCCTGGTCTGTCAATGACTAGCTCATGGGAAAAATTACCTGAAAGCCGACCTGGAACAGCTAGGATCTGAACACCTACTTAGCAATGCATGAACAAGTAGCAAAGAATCAGCTGGCTGCAGGGAAAGCAGTAGCAGTTCAGTCAGCTTATAGATACACAAATATCTCTTACTCAAGAGAAGGAGATAAACAAATAATCAAATCCAGTTGAAGGTGTCCCTGCTAGTAGGAGGGGGGTCGAGCTAGATGACCTTTAAAAGTCCATTCCAACTCAAACCATTCTATGGTTCTAAACTAATCCAAAATTTCAGATCAACTAAAAGAATCAGGACAAGGGGAGGTGAAAATAGATCAGGAATTGTAAGTCTCCTGACTTATATCCAGAGAATACATTTACAGGCAGAGCAAATTCATAGGTTCTTATTCAAAGAACAGGATGAAACAAAAGGAGCCTAATTTCTGGCAATGAGAAACAACTACATTCACTTAGCATACATCTCAATTTTTGTAACAGAATTAATATAGATCTGCAGTACCAATATTATCAAGTTCAGTGATATCATCACTCCTGGGAAAACAAACAAACAAGCAAACAAAAAACAGGAAAGACAAAGTCTACATCCCAATACAGTCTGAATTCAGCCTTAGCAGTGGTAGGTGCATTGTCTTAACACACAGTGAGAAGCAAACTAGGAAAAAACCTGATTATCTCATTGAGCATGTGTAGTTAATTTGAGGTTCACAACCAAGTACTAGGTTTTGGTGATGAATCAGGATTAACTGCTGCTATGTGGTGACAGTAATAATGAGAAAATGAAATTTCTTTTTTGAATTCATAAAAGCCTATTCTCAGCAGACTAGGAAGAAGTTGTGGTGCTCCTCAGCTATAAATAATATCGTTGATTAAAAATACAAAGGTAAATGAAAGCTTAACATCATTATAGAATTTATAAGAGAGAAAATTTAATCAGCTGCTGAAATTTCCACCTCTTCATCTTCATTAGAGTCTTCCCAGAAGACAGTAAGTTTGTCAGTAACTAGATGCTTCTTTTTAATGTCTTTTTACATTATTTGAGAACAATGTGAGAGGGAGGCCATGGGAATTTCTCACAAGGATGTGCCCTTGTGAGTTAGAGAATGCGGTGAGCAAAAGCTCAGGACACCTGATTCAGTGGAAGAGATATTTTAATCCTGAAGGTTTAGAATCATAGAACATTACAGTTTGGAAGGGACCTCCAGAGATCATCAAGTCCAACCCCCCTGCCAAAGCAGGATCACCTAGGGTAGTCTGCACAGGAACACATCCAGGTGGGTTTTGAAAGTCTCCAGAGAAGGAAACTCCACAACCTCTCCAAGCAGCCTGTTCCAGTGCCCCATCACCCACACTGTAAAGTGTCTCCTCATGCTGAGGTGAAACCTTCTATGTTCAGGTTTGTCCCCATTGTTCCTTGTCTTATTACTGTGCAACACTGAAAAGAGATTGCGCCCCTCCACTTGACACCCACCCCTCAGATATTTATAGACAGTGATCAGATCCCCTCTCAGTTTTGTCTTCTCAAGACTGAATAGTTCCAGGTCCCTCAGTCTCTCTTCATAGGGAAGATGCTCAAGTCCCCTTATCATCCTCATGGCTCTCCACTGGACTCTGCAGCAGATCCCTGTCTCTCTTGAACTGGGGAGCCTAAAATTGGACACAGTACTCCAGGTGTTTATGCTGGATTTAGCACACAATGTAGAGCTTATGACCGACCTGCAATCAATTCCTTACCTGACTCAGAGTTAAAACAGGGTAGACAGGCAATTCAGGCACTGCCATACAGCATGCCAGTATCAAGTTAACCCATCAAAATAGTTTAAAAAATTTGAAGCAGCTGAATCAGTCTATATTGCATGAGAGCTTTGCATCATGGCCAGGTTTCTAACAGAGGATCAGAACATCAACTTTACTGTTGTGTCAAATCACAGCTCCTACATCCCATACAGTAGAGGTCCTTGTGAATTTTAATATTGTAGGCTAACCTGCCAACTACTCTAAGTCATGATGATAAGGCTTTTTTTTAAGGTGACTATGTGTCCACTGCACACAGTCAATAAAACCAAAATAGAATCATAGAATGTTTTGGGTTGGAAGAGACCTTTAAAGGTCATGTAGTTACACTCCCCTGCAGTGAAAAGGGACATCTTTAACTAGATGAGGTTGAATATAGTGGATCCTAACATTTTAGCCGTATCTAAAAATTATTCATCCTATTTTATCAGACCATTTTGTATTTCATACTTAACTTGTGATTATTTGTGTTTCTTGAGGTTGTCCTACACAATCACCAAACTGTTTTCTTCTAAAAGGCATCCCAGAATGGATTTTCATTAACAGCAGAATGACCACTACTTTTGAAATTCAAGGCCTAAGTGTGGGTCATCAAGTATTGACTTAAAGTTTAACTTCAGGCACACAACCTTGTCCTATGTATTTTCCAGTCTAGAGTTATGAAAATATAATGGGGCTTAGGGCTTGGGGCTTGGGGTTTGGGTTGCCTGTGGAGGAGATTACATATTTCCTATTTCCTTGTTGTCACTAAAGCTATTGGAAGTTATCATTTGCAAATTACTACTGGAAAACAAACCCATGAAGGAAGCATGCACACAATATGTCACGAGAAGGAATCCATTTACTTGTACAGTTAAGGCCTGTAAGCAGCCCTCATTTCCCAGTCTGGCCTCCATGTCAGCTGTGCCAGCATGAATGCCTGGAACTCTTATGAGAAATGGTCTCAGGGAATGGTTCTGAGTTTAAAAGTGTGGCCTCTTAAAAGAGTGGGTATTTTTCAGGTAAATCTGGGCTCTGGGCCTACATATTCACATACAGATCTGTGCAATACAAGTGGAAGGAAAAACTGGGAGATGGAAACCATTGCAGCCAGTAGAGCTGCTGAAGGAAATCTGTGCCAGAGCACAGCCTTAGAAAACAAAACTGTTCTGCTAGCCTAAATGCTTTTCACATACAAATAAAATAAATATGACTGACCTTACTTGATGATGCATGTCCAACAGACTAGATCTGTTAACAGGAATACAGACATGTAGCAAATGATTTTTTTAATTTACTGAAGCACAGCACAATTAACAAGGGGGGTGAGCTGACTCAGAAGAGAACTTACTTAGCTAAGGCAGCCAATTAGTAGATAAAGCTAATGAGGAGACCACCCCCAGCAGAATAACGGTAATGATGCCTGTCTTCCTTACCTCATGATCAAGACCAAATCAGAGCATTTAGCTGCATGAAAGACCATAGATTTATTTGAGAGGAAGAAGAATTGAGTGCTCTGAGGTTTGTTGCTGGTTCTAATCCAACAAGGATGAATTACTTTGTTCAGGGTGGAAAATACCAGTTTCTCCTATCTCTGAGGACGATCTTAATGAGCAGCTATTTGTCAAACATCTTAATGACCAGCTCTTTATCAAACACATTCCTTTCTGAGTTAAGCAAAGGTGGCCCATCAACCTCTGCCACAGCCAGTAGGATGGCACTGTCATTACATGAAGCATCATAGTGTTACAATCATAAGCCTGCTGCCCACCTCTAGATTTTCTAGCAGCTCCAACAGTTCTCCTCCAGCTTCTGTAGGATAGACATCCAGGATCTCTATAGCTGAAGCAGCTAGAAGATCTTTTCTGGTTACTGTTACAGATATGGTCAGCACTTCCGACAGTCTTCATCCTGCACGCATAGGATGATACCTGCTCTTGGTCACTGGGACCAGAGATTGTTGGGCTTGGTAGTTGTGGTTTGTGATGAGAGGCTACTTCTTTACACAGTCAGACCTCAATGTCACAGTCCAGTATGTGATCATAGTCATAAGTCAGCTAGCCCAAACCTTGAGAGTTAGCCCAACCGTGTCTATCCTTCCACCCATGGAATGAGGCTCTAGGCAACAATATGCATCATGCTGGTATTTTCATCATGTTTGGAATACTACCAATGGGTTGGTGACATCATGGCCTACTATTGTTTGATCCTTTTCCAGCTCCAGAGAGCTGACTTTGGTGTAGCGTCAATGAAAGAGCACCTCCAAGAGCAGTCCCATAGTTATATGAGCAAGCCTCATTACATGGGAAGTGGGAGGTTTAAAGTTGAAGCCCCTACCTCTCTGGGGGCCTGCAATGGAGGCATCACTGCCCTGAGAGAGGGCATAGGCCCCAAAGCTGTTCAGGAAGTGGCAACATCTCTTCCAACACGTTGCTCCAGGCTCAAATTCAGCCTGATGTTATACTTACTTCACCTACAGCAGTTCCAAGATCCATGTCATTGTGATAGAAGACATGTCAAACAGAGTGCATTGGTTACAAAAACAAGCTCTAGCTTCCCTTCCCATAACAGGACACAGGGCATCACTTGCAAAGTGACAATGAGTGATGTGAGTGATGGCAGGGCAGGAATACCAAGCTGTAAATAATACCCCAAAGCCCTGAAGGTTGGAAATGCACACAATCATGACAGGAAGATCAAATTACAATTCAGCTCCATGACCAGCAGGTCAAGAGAGGTGATTCTGCCACTGCGCTCTGCTCTGGTGAGACCTCACCTGGAGTATAATGTCCAGCTCTCAGGCCCTCAACACAAGAAGGACGTGAACCTGATGGAGAGGGTCCAGAGGACAGCCACAAAAATGATCAGAGGACTGGAGCTCCTCTCTTACAAAGATAGGATGAGAGAGTTTGGGTCATTCAGCCTCAAGAAAAGATGACTCCAGGGAGACCTTAGAGTGGCCTTCCAGTACTCAAAGGGAGCCTACAAGAAAGCTGGGGAGGAAACATTTGCCAAGGTCTGTACAGATAGGATGAAGGGCAATGGTTTTCAACTAGAGAAGGGTAGATTTAGACTGGACATAAGGAAGGGTTTCTTTACTATGAGGGTGGTGGAACACTAGAACAGTGTCCACTGCCTGATCCATAAGACAAGTGGGCTTTTTTCTTAGTAACGCCAGGAGGAAAACTACCATGTTCAAGTAATACAAGATAAAAATAATTTGTTATCTTCTAAAGCCATAAAAGTCACATTGGGGTTTTGCCATTAAATTACAAGAGAAGAGTTTGTAAGGTTTTAAGGCAGATGTTGATGAGCAATGATAGACATACTTCTGAAGACATTTACCTCAAATTATGAGTTAATAGCATGTCTAGTTCAACTGTTATTGGCAGAGAAGGCACATTGACCTATCCTCACACACAGAAATACCGAATGATTTTACAGAAATCATTGGAAGTTCTCAGAATACCAACAGGACACAGCTATGATGAAAATTCCATCCTCCAGCTTTGTACAGGAGCCCTCTACCCAATTTGTAAAGCACATAATGGCAAATTTGGCTATAAGTAGTTCAAAACAAGTTGTTTTCTAACACAACTTTTTATCATTGAGGGCATTTTGACCACAGATTAGGAAATCATGGAAGTTTCAAGGGATAGATTCAAACAGATGGGAGCTGAATATTGTACTGAGTAGGTTAGTGTGCTTTTTGAGTGTGGGCAAAGCCTCGTCCAGAAATTAACCCTTTTGCCTCTCTCTGTTCCTTTGCTATTATTAAAGGTCACCACAACAGTATATATATATATATATATATATAACTGGAGGTTGCCTTGGCTATGGAAAATTACTCAAAAACATACTGATGACATAGGGTTTGATATCCCTGAGTACATGTGGCTACCATTACTACAGTGTGGCAAGTGTAAGATAGCTCTTCAATGGTAAGGTGCCTTATAACATAATTTCCATAACCAGTAATATGGTGGGTTGATCCCAGCCAGAAAACAAACACCCACTCGGCCAATCACACTCCCCTCAACAAGGGCCAGGAGAAAAGATAAAGTAGGTAAAGACATTTGTGGATCAAGATGCCAACAGCTTAATAAGGAAAGCAGAAGTGTTGTGCACAGGCAAAGCAAAAAGAAGAATTCATTCACTGCTTCCCATCTGCAGGCAAATATTCAGCCTTTTCCAGGAAAGCAGAGCCTCAACCTACATAATGATCACTTGGGAAGACAAACCCAATCTCCTTGCTTGCTCTTCTTTTCCTCCAGCTTTTACTGTTGAGCATGATATCATCTGGCCCATGATATCCATTTGATCAGTTAGAATGAGCTCTCCTGGCTCTATCCTCTCCCAGCCTTCTGCTCACCTCCATCCTACTGGCCTTTGGAGGAGTGGTTTAGAGAGGCAGCCCCGATGCTGTGCAAGCACTGCCCAGCAGTACCCAAAAGACAGGCATGATATCAACACTGGTTTAGTCCCAAATGCAGAGCACAGCATCACATGGGCTAATATGAATTCCATCCCAGCCAGACCCCATACCTGTCCTTTCCACATCTGACTTCTCCAGTGTTCCTTTAGACTTCAACAGCACTGATTTGTCTGGGCACTATTTGTTTTACTCCATCTGATGGCAAGACCACTCAGCAAGGAAGCTAAATCTTTTATAGAATCAAAGAATTGTTTTGGTTGGAAAAGACCTCAAAGATCATCAAGTCCAACTCTGACCTGTCATCACCACAGCCATTAAAGCATGTCCAGAAATGGACATGTTTTTTACTATAGCTGTGTACTTTTATTATATTACTGTAATGAGTAGTAATCTAATACCCTCACAGTTCAGCCTATGGAGAAGAGGGATTACAGTAAAATAATGGAGAATGCTTCCAGCATTACAGCATTGTGCTGGGAAAACACCTTAACACCATTCTAGAATGGATATCATAAGGCTTTCATGCTGCAGTCTAACTGTACAGCTGGATGCTGTGTTTCTACATGGAAGATAAATTGTTAGGTTTTATTATACTTGAATTCAGAAATTGAAATGCATTAGGCAAAGACAACAAACTTTACCTTGTCTCTGATGGTATTCTTCAAGTAACATCCCTAGAATTGAGCAAGAAGTCACATACTTACAGATCTCTTTTTTTCCCAATGTCTGAAGTCTTTTGCTGGATGGGTGCTGTCTCAAAAGAAGGACTTTTCATTAGGATAAATAAAGAACTGGTAAATGTGCTGTGTTTAAATCCAGCCTCTATTCCAAGACAAGCACTTTGTGACCATACACTGATAGACTGTGCCTTCAGTTACTCATCTGCTCTGAGTCAGAAACAACATAAAGAGGGAACAAATATATATTAGATGTGCAAAACTACCTGAGAAGGAGCAAAGAAGGAGCTTTCTGTTAAAGTACTGGCTTGGAAGATGTTTATGACAAAGTTGCTATCCCTGTCTGGTTGCTGCTACCCTCATCAAAGACATAGGACATTCTGGGCTGTTTTGGTGAATAAAGACTTCCTTGTTGTTAGGATCCCAGCACTGTAGAACAAGCCTTACAATCTTCTCCCTCAGAACTGGACAAATAGGAAGAACAGCTGCTTCTGCATCCTGCTTTACTGATTCTACTGTCAGCTTGCTCACCTGGAAACTTGGCCTGAAGGCAGTTAACATATTGAATTTTTTAATACCAAACTATTGGTTTCCTACATCCTCATCATCTAAGATCATGAAGATGGCATCAACTATGTCACAGGACATAGAGGACACAGAATAAAGATGAGGCAAAAACACAGGCTAACTAGATTGTCCTATATGATTTTTGCCATTGCTTGAGAGATCTAAAGAGCCTATAAGATAATGTGTCTTTCGTTGCTGGTACTTGAAGGCTGCCAGAGTAGGTATTTGACTTACCTTGATAGGGCAAGAGGAAACAGCCTCAAGTTGCACAAAGAGAAGGTTTAGGTTGGATATTGGAAAAGTCCCTTCAGTGAAAGGTTATCAAACACTGGAATAGGCTGCCCAGGCGAGTGGTGGAGTCCCCATCCATGGGGAGATTTAAAAGTTGTGTTCTGAGGGACATGGCTTAGTGGTAGTCTTAGCTGTGTTAGGCTAATTGTTGGACTTGATGATCTTAAAGATCTTTTCCAACCTAAACAATTCCATGATTTTATGATTCTATCATGTGTGAATGAAGCAGTCTTAACATGGGAATACCAACACACAAAAAAATCACAGCTCATCTGCAGCAGAAGGGCAACAGGATACTCTCCACAATTTCCACAGCTACCATCTTTCCATTTCACCTCTTCACATTCTTGCACAGCTGGATGTTCCCCTCCACCCTCCACTTGTATTTCCTGGTAAATCATTCCAAACTCTCTGAGGAGTGTGAGAACATTTTATACAAAAAAACACTCCAAGCAGTGGGTGGCTTTAGTACCTCACCTAATAGATGTTTAGTCTGTTCATAGCCAAATCTTCAGGGGCACTGAATAGCACATCTTACGTCACGTACATCCTCTCATTACCTTGACAGCCTACAGGCTCACCTGTTGTGAGAAAAATTGTCAAATCTGCCTGCAATTAGGAGCTACTTTTTGCTTTTCTTCAGCAAGAGAATAAGGACAATTTGCCTTCAGTTTATGCAGGTAGCATTGTTTTTCTATTCTGATTATATATGACAGGGGTTTGAGGGCCACAATACCTATTGCAGGGCCGCTGCTTGCTACAGGAAAACAATCACCACAGCTGTACTAATTGAAGTAGAAGATATTTTTTGGGCAGTAGTAGAAAAGTTTTTATTGGACCAAATTACTACAAAAGGCAAACTCAGCCACTGGTTTTTCATTCAGTAGCTGTCTTATGATAAGTCCAACTCAGCAGCTACATAAAACATCAGATTAAAACCTAAGTGTACACTGCAATAATACAATCTTTAAAGTTTCCAACAGCATTTAAAGTTTTAAAGGTGGTGGGGTTTGCACCACTAAAAGTCACATAATGCAGAACATCTTCACTTGTAGATATGGGTTAGCTGTTGGACAAAAGAGTAGTGACAAAGCCACCTAACATGTTTCTATAAATGACCAGTTGATCATAACAAATCAATGCTTACCTTGCTTTATTTTTTCCTAATTTTACTTCTCTTAGGAAGAACAAAATGAGTTTTTTTCATAATAAATGGGTGATGGGTTGGACTCATTGATCTCAAAGGTCTTTTCCAACTTGGTTAATTCTATTCTATTCTATTCTATTCTATTCTATTCTATTCTATTCTATTCTATTCTATTCTATTCTATTCTACTCTATTCTCAGTGTTTATGATGCAAACTCCTGCCAGGCAAAAAAGGCCCCAAAAAGAAAAGCATTGATTTCCTGTGAAACAGAGCGAGTACACAGCTCTTTGTAGCCTCCTTGGAAATTTACAGCTTCTGCTATTTTAGGAGCTTAAGAGAGATGTCAAGACAGAGGAGTCTTTACATCATTACATTAAAAGCTACTGTACTCAAAATACAAAGGCAAGCCTCAATGGACAGTACAGAGAGTGCTGCTGTTGCTGTGCAAGGGAAAGGGAGAGCTCCAAATGTGAGTACCTGTAATTCTTGAATGAAATATCATAGATTCATAGATTCGTAGAATGGTTTGGGTTGGAAGAGACCTAAAAGATCATCTAGTTCCTGCCATGGGCAGGGACATCTTCCACTAGACCAGATTGTTCAAGTGCTCATCTGACCTGGCCTTGAACACCTCCAGGGAGGGGACATCCACCACCTCCCTGGGCAACCTGTTCCAGTGTCTCACCACTCTCACTTAAGAATTTATTCCTAATATCCAGTCTAAATCTGATCTCCTCAAGCTTCAATCCATTCCTTCTCATCACTACAACCCTTGTAAAAAGACCCTCCCTAGCTTTCTTGTAGGCCCTCTTCAGGTACTGGAAAGCTGCTCTAAGGTCTCCCTGGAGCCTTCTTTTCTCCAGGGTTAACAACCCCAACTCTCATAGCTTGTCCCAATAATGGACATGCTCCAGCCCTCTGATCATCTTTGCCATCTCCTCTGTGCCCACTCCAGCAGTTCAATGTTCCTCTTATGCTGGGGGCACTAGAACTGGACACAGTATACCCAGTAGGGTCTCGTAAGAGCAGAGTAAAGGAAGACAATCATCTTCCTTGTCCTGCTGGTCATACTTCTTTGGATGCTTCTGGGCTCTTCTGACAAGAGCAAATGGCCTCAAGCTGCAGGAGGGTAGGTTTAGACTGGACATTTGGAAACTTTTTTTCACAGAAAGAGTGGTCAGGTATTGGAATGGGCTGCCCAGGGAGGTGGTTGAGTCACCAACCCTGGACGTGTTTAAAGGTCATTTAGATGGGGTTCTTGGGGATATGGCTTAGGGGTGAACTTTGCAGAGTAGGGTTTATGGTTGGACATAATGACCCCAAGGGTCTTTCTGTGATTTTGTGGGGTTGTGGAGTCTCCTTCTCTGGAGACATTCCAAACCCACCTGGACATTGCAATCCTGGGCAACCTGATCTAGTTGAACCTGCTTTAGTAGGAGCGTTGGACTAGATGATCTTCACAGGTCACTTCCAACCTCTATCCCTCTGTGATTCTGTGAAAGGCTTTTTTGACAGTTGGACTTGATGATCTTAGAGGTCTTTTCCAACCTGAACAATTAAAAGTTATTCTGTGACAGTTGCTTTCTGCAAACCACTGTCCGACCAAATCAGTCATCCAGCCAAGAGATCAGAAAATTTCTTGTGTAGTATTGCCCAGAGCCTTTGCTAAGTCAATCTCTAATTTTCTGTGTCTATCAGCATATCAATAGACATGAAAACTCAGCTGCTTCTTCATGGAGTTGTATTAGCTCAGCATTTCCCAGACTCTTGAGCTTTTGCTGGAGGTTTGCAGGTCTGCTCCTCATTCATTCTGCTGCCTGCCTTACGTCATTATATGAATTGCAGTAATTGCCCAACAGAGCCTGGCCTGTCTCATTAGCATTCTTTAATTACAGCAGGATTGAATGGCATATCATCTAATTGTAAAAACTATTCACTCTATAATACAAAAGTGATTCTGAACTAATCTCTAAGCTTTGGCTTCAGCTCAAGCCTGACATTTTTATAGACATCTATACTTCATTCTGGTAGTTCATGACAACACAGCCCCTTGACTAAGATGTTAATTAGCAATCTATCCTAATTCATTATCTCATATTAAACAAGAGTCTGGGAAATTCTTTTTATTGTTTATTTGGCTTGTTAGTAAACGTTCACACTACCTGGAGCTATTCTCCCTCTTAGCTCCTACTTACTGATTCCAGTGACTAAAACAAAAAAATACATTTAATTACAGTTTAAAAGTAAGTTCTGTAGTACAAATACAAATGAACATCATTCTGTGAGTTGCATAAATTCCTGGAGATCTTTGCTGTCTTAGTCAATGATCTACATCATATAAAGGTCATCACCTTATCTAACATGCTTAAATCTAAACAGTTTCAAGGCCAATGGCATCCTGGCTTGTATTGGCAGAAGTATGGCCAGCAGGACCAGGGAAGTGATCATCTCCCTACATGGCATTAGTGAAGCTGCATCTCAAATACTGTATTCAGTCTCAGTGCCTCTCACTACAAGAAGGATGCTGAGATGCTGGAGGCCATTCCAAAGAAGGGCTACAAAGCTGGTGATGGATCTAGAGCACAAATCTTATGAGAACAGCTGAGGGAACTGGCCTTGTTTAACCTGGAGAAAAGGAGGCTGGAGGGAAACCTCACACTCTACAACTACCTACCTGAAAGGAAGTTGAAGCAAGGTGGGTGTTGGTCCCTTCTTCCAAGTCAATAGTGACAGGACAAGAGGAAACAGCCTCAAGCTGCACCAGGAGAGGTGTTTCGATGCTAGGAAAATTTCTTCCCTTAAAAGGGTTGCAAGCTCAGGAACAGTCTGGCCAGGGAAGTGGTGGAGTCACCATCCCTGGAGGTATTCAAGAGACATGTAGATGAGGTGCTGAGGGACATGGTTCAGAGGCAGACTTGGTAGTGCTGAATTATGGTTGGAGTTCATGATCTTAAAGGTCTCTTCTGGCCAAAACAATTCCATAATTATTTAAGGCAGTGACCACCCTCAGTTACAATAACAAAGCCGATCAACTTCCACAGGAACCATGGGAACTACTTTCCCCATAGCATTTGATGGCAGAATATGGGGGGGGAGAGAAATATAGAATATTTTTTAAAGTCCATTTATCTGCTCTTCTGTTTATTTCAAGGTGTGCTGCTCTACGCTGTGAAAACTGTTTATAAAATAAGTCCCAGTGAAATCTATTGTGAAGCCCCCCAAAAATTGACAGCAGGTTCCAGCTGTGACCCATGTACAGATGCACAAACTGTGGATGCTCTCAGCTAAGGCACCTAAGTCATCTTTGGAGCTAGCACAAATTGTTAAAAGGATTGATGACTGAAATTAAAAACTGTGCACCAAAAGTAATGTCAGAATAGGAGAAGGTAGTCTAATACACTGACTTCTCCTGTCAGATGGAAGTTGGCTAACAAAAGAACATTTTAGTCAGTCTTTTAAAAGCGGTTCCTCTATAAAGCTCTATTGTTTCATGCTGAGACATATGCTTGGCACATGAAAACACTGAAGGCACCAGCCCAACTGCACTTTTCATTTCCATTTACCTCAGGAGTCAAAGACACCTCTGAAAAGGGAAAAAAGATAAAACTTGTTCTTTTTTTGCCTCTTTTTTTCTTTCTAATGTATTACTGGTGATTATTAAAACAGTATCATAGACCCATAGAATGGCTTGCACTGGAAAGCACCTTAGAGATCGTCTGCTCCAACCTCCCCACCATGGGACGGGATGCCTCACATCTAGGCTTGGCTGATCAAGGCCTCACCTTGGCTGCTCAAGTCATCAAGTCAGCTTCTCAAGGCCTCAAGTAACCCCATTTTCAACTACAGACTAACTTCATAAAACAAGAGATTTTGTAAATTATATTCTGACAGGGATGAAAGTCTGTCAAGGAGAAGGTGGCAAAGTGGCACTTTATATAAAATTTGCATTCCAAAAATAGATTTATTCCATCCATTAAGGGTCCTAGCTAGAATCATAGAATGGTCTGGGTTGGAAGGGACCTCTGAAGGTCATCTA
This sequence comes from Dryobates pubescens, assembly GCF_014839835.1. Classification (NCBI taxonomy): domain Eukaryota; kingdom Metazoa; phylum Chordata; class Aves; order Piciformes; family Picidae; genus Dryobates; species Dryobates pubescens. The sequence goes on along the minus strand of NC_071620.1, from coordinate 17,166,808 downwards.
GTCCAGCCCCCTTTGGAGTCAGCAGGGGCATCCTCAACTAGACCAGGTTGCCCAGAGCTCTGTTGAGCCTCACCTATCTCCAGGGATGGGGCCCCAACCACCTCCCTGGGCAACCTGTTCCAGTGTTTCACCACCCTCATGGTAAAGACCTTGTTCCTAACATGCAATTTAACCCTGCTCTTCTCTAGTCTGAAGCCTTTGGCCCTCGTCCTATTGCTGCAGGCCTTTTTAAACAGTCCCTCTCCATCCTTCTTGTAGGCTCCCTTCAGGTACTGGAAGTTCGTCAGTAGTTCTCCCCAAAGCCTTTTCCAGGCTGAACAACCCCAGCTCACTCATCCTGTCTTTGTAGCAGCTGTGTTCCAGCCCCATGATCATTTTTGTGGCACTCCTCTGGACCCACTCCATCAGGTCCATGCCCTCCTTGTATTGAAGGCTCCAGACCTTAAACAATTTGGTAGTGTCTGTCTTCTGTGCATCTTCCTGTCTCAGATGTTGAGCTAGCAGCTGCTGCCTGGGTGTTTAAAATTCTGGTCTCAGGGCCTGATGAACCTATTTGTTTATTGGTGTAACAGGCCATTGAGCAATCCTGTAGTCATGATGTGGCAAGAACTATGACAGAGTGCCAGGTTTTGCTACACTGAATGAGTGTGGTTTTAAATACCAAACCATAATAAAATATTGATGCTTTGCTCAAAATTCTTTAGCCTGGAGACAAGAAAGCTCTAAGAAAACCTTTTAAGGAGTTTCAATACTTAAAGGGGGCTTTGTAAGAAAGATTGAGAAAGACTTTTTAACAGGGGCTGTAGTGAAAAGACAAGGGGTGGTAGTAGAGGAGGAGGTTTAGATTAGATACAAGGAAGAATTTTTTACCATGAGGGTGGTGAAACAGTGGCACAAGTTGCCCATACTTGTGGATGTCCCATCCCTGCAACTGTTCAAGGCCAGGCTCTATGGACCTTTGAACAACCTGGTCTAGTAGAACGTGTGCTTGGGGATATGGTCTAGGAGTGAACCTTGGAGAGTAGGGTTATTGGTTGGACTTGGTGATCCTGAGGATCTTTTCCAACTGGAATGTTTCTGTGATTCTTAATGCAGAGGAGTTGGAACTAGATGATCTTTAAGGTTCCTTTCAACACAACCCACACTATGATTCTGTGAAATTGCCAAAACATTCTTGCAAAATTACAATAAAATGTGAATTCCTCTCTCTTCAAGCATGAACCCACAGTTTTGTTGAGGGCTACAGGTCTATGCAGGCAGGGTCACTTGGAAAACCATTGTCTTTTGATGCCAAGATTGCTCTTCAGAGAATAAACCATTCTGTCGCTGTCTGGACAGCTTGTAGCATGGAAGTGCTATCACAGAGTGACAGAACGGTGGGGGTTGGAGGGAACTTCTGAAGATCACCTAGTCCAGCACATCCCACCCCCCGCCCCGCTAAAGCAGGTTCACCCAGACCATGTACCACAAACAAGTGATACATCCCCAAAGCAAAAGGACAACTTTAATCACTGTCATTGATGTCTTTAGGGCAGCCTTAGGCTTCCTTTCAGATTGTGAGGTCTGAACACAATCTGGAAGTTTTCCTTTCAGGCTGTGTTGAATTTTACACAAACTTCATGTAAAACAGCTGTTGTACAGTTCATCTAATAGGTAGTCAGCCCCCTGGTTATCACAGTCAGGGTTCCATGCTTTTGCCCAAAAGCCTCCCATGGGCTCAGACTCACAGTAGTCAGCCCAGATCCCCCCATTTCTAAGAGGTCCAACAGTCCATTCCATTATACTAAAGGTGCAGGGGGCCCTACACAATCTTCAGGCAGCCCAATATTTTCCCCAAGGCTGTTGTTGTTAAGAGGAAGCAGTGATTTTCTTCTAGCTGAAGTAACAATTAATTGAATCTTTCATGAATTATGTGAGGAGGCCAACAATTTCCAACCCTGTAATTATTGCTGTTTGTTCAGCTTGCTCACAGCTCCTTTATAAAGCAGCAGGCTTCAGTTCCAGCTGACTGCTGAACACATGTACACTGGCAGGTGTCAAAAGCAAGCAAACTGAAGAAAGAAAAGGACTACTTGGACCAAAGAATTCAGAACAATTCTACTACCACATAATTACTACACCACAGAACAGTTTCCTTGGGCTATTGAAAAAACCAAAAGTATTTAAAAGCTGTTTCTTATACATAAACCAAGGCTGGGCTTGTGTTTATTATTTCAAGTAGTATTTCGGAGTTTGAAACCAACAATGAAAGACTGGATTGTTGTGGCCTAATGCAAAAACAATTCCATCACTGTCATGTCAGAAGAAATCAGTGGAAATTGAGAAAGAAGCTTTTACTGGTTGGGAAGTAGTAAGTCATCAGCTGAGTAGTCTTACTCCAAGGCTATGACAAAGCCATAAAAGTTAAGAAGGCAAGGCAAGCACCTAGGCAGGAGTCAGAAAGAATGGCTCCATAAAATGTGAGCATCATTACTCTGAATCACACAATCAACCACACTGGTGGGGGTTGGAAGGGACCTCTGAAGATCATCTAAGTCCAACACCCCTGCCAAAGCAGGGTCACCTACAGCAGGTTACCCAGGATCAAAATGTCCATGTGGGTTTGCAGTCTCTCCAGAGAAGGAGACTCCACAACCTCTCTGAGCCTGCTCCCAGGCTTTCCCAGGTTAAGGGAAAGCCGTTTCACCAGAGTGCTTCACTCTGGAGCCACAAAATCTGAACTGTATTCACAGGCTTTACTTCAGTTCACAGAACTGGTAACATCAGCAGCATATTCAGATGTCCGACTTCTTCCTCTAAATCTCATGAGGTTTCCTGTTCAAAAATGACTTAAACACTTGTCTCCACATCTTCTGGCACTTCAGTGACCTGAAAAATGAGTACACTGATTTACACTGATAAGGTAGGGGAAACCTCATCCAACCTGAGGGGAGGTTGGAGGTAAAAGGAGGCCAGCCTCTTCTCTGTGATGACAAACAACAGGACTATAGGAAATGGTTACAGGCTGCCCCAAGGGAGGTTCAGGCTGGATATTAGGAAATATTTCTTCACAGAGAGGGTTCTCAACCATCGGAATGGTCTGCCCAGGGCAGTGGTGGAGTGGTGTTTAAGTAGCATGTGGATCTGGTGCTTAGGGACATGGTTTAGGGTTGACCCTACAATGCTGGGTTGAGGGTTGGACTGGATGATCTTTGAGGTCTCTTCCAACCTGATGTTTTCTGTGAGATTCTGTGATCTCTGCTCCCTCACCTCCATGCAGACAGGGGATCTCATTTGCCACATACCAGGAACACTGGGGACTGAGGTTACAAGCCTACCATTAATCCTGTGTGATCTTAGACAAGCCATTTCTCCCCCTAGAGGCATCATGACTTTGGTAATAAGTGAATTGCACAAATGGATTTAACATCAGCCCCCTGATTACTCTACAGAGGATTGAAATTTATTGCTACCCAGCTTAAGTTTCCCTAAATTAACTGGTTTCAAAGTCTTTGCAGACACACTTTGGCAATTAGAATACAACATATAATTGCTTTTTTAAAGAAAAACAGGTATTAGAAGAGGGAGTGCTTTATCAAAGAGACTGTGACTTGAAAGGAAAACATCTCTCGTGAAAGGACTGAAATGTTCATTATGCAAATGGATAGAGCACCTCTCATTATTTCCTGCCACTTGAGTAAGGAAGTTGCCATCAATGCTCTTCAGAACCTTCTGAACTGCTTATTTCTTGCTGTGTTGTCCCTCCAATAGATATTGAGGACCAGGACTGGTGAATGTGAAGCTACTTCTAGATGTCTGTAGAGGGCCTCATCAATTCTTTTCTGGTTAGGTGATCTACAGCCAACACTCACTATAATGTCACCAGTACCTCTCATCTCTTTAGTCCTTAGCCATAAGCTCTCAGTCCGCACATTGTCCATCCCCAGGCAGACCTCCATGCATTGCTGATGTGTTCTCATGCAAATGTCAGCTCCACCACTTCACCTTCTCTTCCTAAAGAGCCCGTCTTCCCTCAAGAGCCTGTATCCCTTCAGAGCAGCACTCCAACCATGTGAGTCATTCCACCATGTCTCCATGACCCAAACAAGATTGCAGCTCAGCCACCTCAACTGGATGGCCCTGCAACATTTCCTGACACAACAGCTTCAGAGAAATGACTGAGGGAATGCAGAGCTTCAAGGCCTTCAGGACTGCTGATGAAAAAAGTGAAGATAGCGATGAAATAGACTACCTTGACCTCAGGAAGGTTTTTAACAGTTTTGAATGAGGTGGATTGTGAACTGACTGAGCAGCTGGTCCCAAACCAGTGGGCAGTGGCACAAAGTGCAGCTGGAGGCCCCTAACTAGCAGTGCATCCCACCCAGGGATCAATACTGTGTTTCAAGATAGTCATGTTCCTTCAGCTTTTCATCATTCCATCTCTGTGTAAACTGTACCAGCTAACAGGTACTCTCAGCCCAAGAGGGAAGAGCAAAAACATGAAATGGGTGGCTACCAAGTATGTGGAGAGCACAATCAGAAATCCCTCATCCAGCTCTGAGAGACTGATGGGCAGTTAAGATGGTTGACAGGCACAGTTCTGCCTACTGAGATCATTAGATTACATTCTGAAACAGAATATTTGGCTCTCACTTGGGGATTGCTATCCACATGCACCAGGCTGCCTACACACATACACAGCCCTGCCTCCCAGACTAACTTCTAATATCTTTAGATGCTTCACAGGATCCCCTTTTGCTTCACAATCCAGTACACGACCATGTTCCTAGTGTCTTAAGGATTGCAATGAGGTCACCACCCACAGCTCATCCTTCTGCCAAGCCCATCTGGAATTCTATGAAACAATTAAAAACACATCCTACGATCTGCCTAGTAAGTTTGAGGAGACATTAAAACTACCAAAAAGTCAAGAGAGTCTTTAATACTATGAAAATGGTATTGATACTAGAAAATGTTCAGCAACCTAAGGTCAGTAGCTGCTATGGATCATCTGTATCTGGAAAAATGACATTGAGATTGAAGACTTTACAAATTCAGTTCTTTCAGAGCAGTTTTGTACAGAACAAACTCCTTTAATCTTAAAAGCACCATGAAGAGACACCACATATCAGCAAGGACAAAAAAACAGGAACCATGTGGGACTTCACCACATAAACTATACCATGGATACCACTAAGGTAGATTTACACTGCAAGCTTGAGCACAACACAGAGGCACTCAAGACTGACCTGAGTGTTACTTACTCTGCATGCAATGTAGACATACCCTACATGATCTGCATATGTCTCATAATGAACTAACTGAGCTCTGCAGTGACGACATTGAGGCCCTCATTCTGCACTACCAACATTAATAACTATTTCCCCATCAGTTTCAGGAGGTGCAGGGTCAGGCTTGTAATCAGAAACATACTCCTACTAACAAAACATTTCTAACATAATCTTGTGTCAGGTTCAAAGGTGGGTTTGGGGAGCATGCAGATTGCTTACAAATGCTTAAAAAGACTGGTTCAGACTCTTTCTTATATACACACACACACACACACGAGTCCATCTGTCACAGACAGGCAATGCAACTCAGAATCATGAGCTTGCTCTCGGTTTTGGTAGTGTCCTGCACACTTCTAAAAATTAAAAAATAAAAAAATAGTTGCCACAATGGATTTCTGACCATTCCAACTTGCACATGGATATGATCTCTTCTTGCTGCACCCAGTACGTGAGGTTTCACTGCTGCTTCTCAAACGCAAATACCAAGTAAATACCTAGAACAGAAAATGAGAGTATTTAAAGTTACAGCTGCCTCTGCCACTTAAGTTTCCAAGATGTAAAGAGGATGATGCTCTGCCCAAACAACCAGTTAGCAAATTACTGAAATAATTAACAAAATCCTATGGGTTCCCAGTCATTCCAGCAGTTGGATCCAGCATGCTTTTAGACACGTTGTCACAAGAGAGCTAAGAACACAAAATGTTTTAATGCTGATCTGGTTAATTACAGAATGCCTTCGGTTGTAAGAGACCTTCAAGATCATCCAGTCCAACCTTTAATCCAGCACTGCAAGGTCACCATTAAACCATGTCCCCAAGCACCAGGTCCACAGGCCGTTTAAACATCTCCAGGGATGGCAACTCCACCAGTGCCCTGGGCACACCATTCCAATGTTTGAGAACCCTTTTACTGAAGAAATATTTCCTAATATCCAGCCAAAACCTCCCCTGCTGCAGCTTGCATCCATAATATGGTCTCTTCTCTCAGGCAATCAGCACCAGAACAAGAGGACACAGTCTCAAGCTGCACCATGAGAAGTTTAGGCCTGAGGTGAGGAGAAAGTTCTTCATGGAGAGTCATTCGCCATTGGAATGTGCTGCCCAGGGAGGTGGTGGAGTCACCATCCCTGGAGGGGTTCAAGAGGGGATTGGATGTGGCATTTGGTGCCAAGGTGTAGTCATGAGGTCTGTGGTGACAGGTTGGACTTGATGTTCTTTGAGGTCTCTTCCAACCTTGGTGATACTGTGATACTGCATCCATGATGCAAGAGTAACTCCAGTTAATGCTATTACTGAAATGGGAATGGAATTGACAAATTGCTACATCATTCTGTACATAATTAACATTTGCTGGTGCTGCATAAAAAAAAATCATCTGCAACTTACACCACAAGAACTAGATTAGCAATTTGGATTTTCCTCCATAACCCACAGGCTGTTTTATATATTTTCATAGAAGTCAATACTGAATTTTCAAAACAATACTTACTTGTTGCTTCCCATTCAGATTTACTCAAGGTCCCCTGGAAGTGGACAAGAAAAAAACAAATCAACAAAAACAGTTTCAACAAAAAAATGAGACAACAATTTAACTCAGGATAATCAATCTTCCACGGACCAAATTCTAGCCTGCCACACTGGCTGGTTATTTAAGGACTAGAAGAGCACTACTGCAGACCATACATACTTATAAATCCCCCAACTAGGGCCATAGGGAATTGGAACACCCCCAATGACAAAACACACCTAGATTACATTGGTGTAGGAGAATAGGCCACCAGTCTGTTTCGGGGGTGCAATGCAGAACACACTGGGTCCAACAGCACACATCAGCATAATCACATAATCACAGAATTGTCAGCGTTGGAAGGGACCTCAAAGATCATCCAGTTCCAACCCCCTGCCATGGGCAGGGATACCTCACACTAGATCAGGTTGCTCAGAGCCACACCCAGCCCATCCTTAAAAACTTCCAGGGATGGGGCTTCTACCACCTCCTGGGCAACCTGTTCCAGTGTCTCATCACCCTCATGGTGAAAACTTCTTCTTAACAACCAATCTGAATCTATCCACTTCTAGTTTTGTTCCATTGCCCCTAGTCCTATCACTACCTGACACCCTAAAAAGTCCCTCACCAGCTTTCTTGTAGGCTCAAGCTGCTTCCAGGCTCAGATACATAACACATGGGCAGAAGTTAAGAGGACCTATGCCATGGTGCAGTCACCTTCCCTGGGAATATTGTCTACCTCCACCTAACATCTCCCTGCAGGCCACAAAAATCCTATGTGCAAGAGTAACTCCCAACCCACTTCACACATTCAGGAGAACAGCCTGCCTGGCAGCCTAAGGCACCTGCTTCCAGCTCAGCCTTCTGGATGCAAGCAGGGCAAGTGCACAAATAAAAAGCTGTTGCCATCTACCCTACAATTAAGAGGCATGAGGTAATAACAAGCTGGTTTTCTGCTCTGCCCACTCCATCCCTTTCCAGCAAGTCCTCACTGGGGGCACCATTTAGTCCATATGCCACCCACAGACCAATCCTGACCTAATGATTCATCTTTTCAAACAATAGTGAAAAAAGGCTTGTTCCAGCTGATTTCTTCTTTGCCAGGTGCCACAGCACCTGGCAAAAGAGGTCTTTGGTCTGACCTGACTGTTCTCATGTTAAGTTCATTGCTTAAAAGAAGCATTTTTCTTTTTCAAATGAGTAGATTTCAAACACAAACAGCAGGTTTCTTTTCCCTCTTGATGCAGGGACACCCACATCACCTATGACACCATTTGCTCTAGTGAAGCAAGAAGGAACTTACCAATGGTAACTTTGCCTTGCTATCTTTGATGAACTCTTTCGCATGCTCATAATCATCAGGTTTATCAGAAACAAGCCTGAAATCACCAGATGCAGAATATGGCTGAAGACAGAAAAAAAATATGATAAAATAATATGTAGTAAGAGACATTCATCACATCAGGCAAGAGACTGTCACAAGATAGCCCAGAATGGGTGCCAGGAATTATTTCGAGGATCTTAAATTTACATCTCTTCTTCATAGCACCTACAAGAGCAGTTCTGATATTCCCAAACTTCCCAGAAAATTCAACACCCAGGATTTAGAAAACAAACTTTATCCTTACTGTCTCCAAAAGAGGGGAAACAGAGTAACTGTAAAAATTATCCTCTGTGTACAGCTCATTAGGAGCATTACTTAGATATGCCTTCATCTACAACAGCAACTGAAGGAACCAGCCTCTCTTGAGCAGAAGTGCTAAGAAATGAGCAGGTGTAAGACTTCAAGCAATGCTTCAGTAACGCACAGGAGTTATAACACAAGCAGACAAGTGATTATTCAGAACTAATATAGACTTCTTTAGGACCCCAGTTACTGCATGATTGTCTGTACTTCAACTGATTCTTCAGAACTAATAGAGACTTCAGCACTGGTTAGGCCACACCTTGAGTACTGTGTCCAGTTCTGGGCCCCTCAATTCAAGAAAGATGTTGAGATCCTCAAACGTGTCCAGAGAAGGGGTCTGGAACACTAGCCCTGTGAGCAGGGAGCAGCTGAGGGAGCTGGGGTTGTTTAGCCTGGAGAAGAGGAGGCTCAGGGGAGATCTTATTGCTGTCTACAACTACCTGAAGGGAGGTTGTAGCCAGGTGGGGGTTGGTCTCTACTCCCAGGCAACCAGCAACAAGCTATGCAGGAGGAAGTTTAGGCTTGATCTTAGAAGGAAGTTTTTCACAGAAAGAGTGATTGTCCATTGGGATGGGCTGCCCAGGGAGGGGTGGGGTCAATGTCCCTGGAGGTGTTTAAGAAAAGACTGGATGAGGCACTTAGTGCCATGGTCTAGTTGATTAGATAGGGTTGGGTGATTGGTTGGACTTGATGTTGCAGGTCTCTTCCAACCTGGTTGGTTCTGTGATTCTTCAGGACCCCAGTTACCGCATCATTGTCTGTACTTCATAATGCGGTCCTCTGCGGTAAGCAGACAACAAATTAAGACAACTCTTACTTTTCCAAGGACAAAGATGGTTTGTCAAAGGCTGTGTCACTATGCTACTGCAATGAGCCCATACAAAGCACTGTCACTGTCTGGAGGACAGTCAAGTTCACCTGCAGCCCATGTGACTCTGTTTAATGAGTTACCAGATACTTGATAGTTCTATGCTGGAAAATTTCTACTGTTTGAAGGATGAGGAAAGCAGAGATAACTGTGAGGAAAACCCAAGCCTCAGAGAGGGTACTGAAAAGCTTCTCTGAAGCTCCTGAAGTCATCCAGGAAAAGAGCTTGGGGATTAAAAAAAAAGTATTACAAACATTTGGCAAAACTAAAGCTCAGTAACAGCTAAGCCTCATTTTCTTCTACAAACACAGCCTGTCCTTTTATTCCTACCAAGACCGGTTTCTGTCTTGTGAATCAATACTCCCTGCACAAAGACCCAGCTTTAAGCCTCTCTCTGCTGAGGAAGAAATGGGTCACCATGACCTGACACTAGGCATGAATCTTGTGCTTCTGCTTACTTTTAGTTGTTGTTATAATAACGAAACCTTTCCTCAAAATAGAAATTTTATCTATTAAACTGAACAACTCTGCTGAGTGCTGGTACCCAGGTGATGGTAGTGGCAGGATGCAGAGGTGGCTTTTGAGGAGAAGCCAGGGTTGTCCCATGCCAGACATAGGTGGTTCCACCAGCTCCAAAAGAACCACCACAGGACATGGCTGAGCCCTGCAGCCATGTATGAGGCACCCCTGGGAAAGCAAAAAACAGCACAAAAGCTGTGAGAGAGGAGTGAAAGATGTTAAACTACCCTGCAGACACCAAAGACAAAGAAGAAAGACAAGGAGGTGCTGCAGACACCAGAAAAGACTCCCCAGCAGCCTGTGGTGAAGATCATGGTGAAGAAGGCTGTTCCTCTGCAGCCTATGGAGGACCACAGTGAAGCTGATATCCACCTGCAGCCCATGGAGGAGCACATGCTGGAGCAGATGTGTATACCCTGAAGGAAGCTGCAACTCTGCAAAGCCCCTCCATGTGCAAGCTGTGGAGAAGAGCCCAATGAGAAACAGATTTTCTGGCATATTTACCTCCAAGGCCTGCATTCTCTTTAACAACATTTTATGCTCATAGTTCTTGACTTTTTCTTCGTAGAATTCCCGAAAGGTCATTTTGTAGACTAATTTCATACCATGCTTCTTCGCCATCCTGCCAAAATAATAAACTTCATTAGGGAGGCCACAAAATCAGTGCTAGCAGACTCATTTCATACCGTGCTTCTTCACCATTCTGTCAAAATAATAAACTTCACCAGGGAAGCCACAAAATTAGCGTAGTTTTAGTTTCACAGGAATCACTTGAAGCCACAGCGACACCTTCTGGCATTGGCTAGGATGGCACTGTCTAGAATCCAGGGTTTAAGTCAAGATACTTAGATTGAAAAAACTGCACCAGCACCACAAATTGTACTTTTTAAATCAGGACAACAACAATCAACCCAGCAATTTACAAACATTTTAACAGGGAAAAAAAAATATTTTCTTCCAGTACAGAAGTAAGTTTCATTTGAACTTGCAGACAGACAACATTAATCTCCCCATTATGTCAGACACTAAGTCTAGTAGAAAAAGTCTCTCTAGATGTATCCATAGTGTCTTACATCTTAATTATGTAGAGATACGTTGGTCAGACAGCACTGAAGTTACAGGTGTCAGTCACAGGTGCTGGTATTTTTCATACAGAACTACAAATGAAGTGTTTGAAAATAGACTGAAGGGAAATCTTAACATTGTTTAACAACTGAGATTAAAGAGCAGGGAAAAAACCAACATGGAAACATTTGTTTGCACCTCAGGAGGCAGGCTGAGAAAAGCAAATCTAAATTCAGACAGATGGAATAGCAAAATGTATGCTCACAGATGAGGAGGGAAAAATAAGTTGTAGGGAAAATCCTACAAAGACCCAATTAAAGTTGGAGAAATCAAGAAAGAAGCACCGTGATGAGGTCACAATATACAATAAGGCTTGTTCAGGATTAAAGAAAGGTAGAATGAGAGCCCCCCAAAAATTAAGACTAGAAGTTAACAGCACTGAAGGTTTGGTGACAGATCCATCATATCAGAAACAGACATTCTTGTGTAAGACCAGAGCATCTTCAGCTAGGTGCAATGAACAGATTGTGGATGGGAATGCAAGAAACCTCTGCATTTGAGGCAACAACATAAATGAAGAACTGAAAAATACAGTAAGAAAGCCAAAACATATTTTTCTGGAAGTATTATGCAATGACACACAAACTAAACAAATAATTCTTGTGTTCCACAGCTTTCGTTGTATAATGGAATCAAAACTTAACGTACTCTTCCAGTAATGGAAAGTAAACCAAGAACTCAGGGACATCAACCACTTCTTCCAGGTGAAAATCATACTTGCAGCCAAACAAGGGATACTCTCCCTTCTTTTCAAATTTTACACTATACACATCATTGCCAAAGGAGTTTGTTTCTGAAGCTTCAAGTCTCTTTCTGTAACATGAAATATAAACAAGCATTAGTTGACCAGTTTTTGACAGTCAGAGACAACTAAGCGTAAGAGGCCTTAGAATGTTTCTCCCAGTACTACAACATTCAGTGAACTCTGTAGTTTCCCACCTCCCTCATCTCATAAGGCAATGAAATGAAGCAGTATATTAGGTTTTAACAGCTTATCATTCCTATGCAACACATCAAGGACTAAAAAATGGAGCTAGAACATTAATCTTCAGCTCAAACACAGCCTACATGGACAAGGCAGGCTTCTTGGAACAACCACAGCAAAGCCCTGAGCTAATTCACAGAATCATAGAATTGTCAGGGTTGGAAGTGACCTCAAGGATCATCTAGTTCCAACCCCACTGCCATGGGCAGGGACACCTCCTACTAGATCAGGCTGCCTCATCCAGTCTGGACTTAAAATCCTCCAGGCATGGGGCTTCCACCATCTCCCTGGGAACTTGTTCCTAACATCCAATCTGAATCTACCCACTTCTAGTTTTGCTCCATTATCCCAAGTCCTGTCACTACCCAACATCCTAAAAAGTCCCTCACCAGCTTTCTTGTAGTCCCCGTCAGGTACTGGAAGGCTATAATAAGGTCTCCTCGGAGCCTGCTCCTCTCCAGACTGAACAATCCCAACTCTCTCAGTCTCTCTCCATAGGAGAGGAGCTCCAGCCCTCTCATTGTCCTTGTGGCCCTTCTCTGGACACACTCCAGCTCATCCACATCTTCCTTGTAATAGGGGCTCCAGAACTGGCATTCCCCAGGCTGTGGCTATTTTGCAATTATTTAAGTCACTACAGAAGGTTTGTGTGTGAAGATCTCTGTGTCACACCTGAAGAGCCATGGGTGCGAGAGACAATTAGTTAGTATAGATTTACCTCTTTGAGTTCATGAGTGAGACTTTCCTGACTAGAATCTGTAATTGTTACCAAAAATTTGCTCTTGTTTGCAGAAACAAAAAGACTTTCTATAAATCTCCATAGAGTGAAGGAGATTAGTAATCTAAATGGCCTGTATACCTACTAGAAAGGGGATCTGCAAGATTATCTGTGTAGGTGTAGCTTTTAGAACAAATACAAATCTGGCTGCTATTAGTATGAGCCTTAAGTCAAGTCTTAATGACAGTTTCTTTAAGTTTTTGTTCAGAGTTTAATTAATAATAAAAAGGGGACTGTTGAGTGACATAAAAACACTCAATGCCTTCGATACTAAAGGCTCCAGTCATACAACCCTTGGAAAGAAGGAACAATGATTGCACAGGTTATGACAATCTTTGGCTTCAGTGGGGCAAATAATCTCCCCTATATTGGTCAGTGTTAAGACTCAGATTGACAGGGTGCTGGGCCATCTCATTTAAACTACACTATCACCTAGAAAAGTTGGACCAGATTGGTCTCCCAGGCAACCAGCACCAGAACAAGAGGACACAGTCTCAAGCTACGCCAGGGGAGGTTTAGGCTGGATGTTAGGAAGAAGTTCTTCATAGAAAAGAGTTATTGGCCATCGGAGTGGGCTGCCCAGGGAGGTGGTGGAGTCACCATCACTGGAGGTGTTTAGGAAGAGACTTGATGGGGTGCTTGGTGCCATGGTTTAGTTGATTGGATGATAAGTTGGACTCGATCTCAAAGGTCTCTTCCAACCTGGTTAATTCTATTCTATTCTATTCTATCACTTGATGATGCTTCACAGGCTGGGAGAGGTTCTCTTGCCCTGTTGAGGCTGCATCTGGAATATTGTATCCAGTTCTGGTCCCCTCAGTTCAAGAAGGACCCCAGGGAACTGCTTTAAAGAGTCCAGCGCAGAGCTACAAAAATGATGGAGTAGAACAGCTCCCTTATGAGGAGAGACTGAGGGAGTTGGGGCTCTTTAGCTTGGAGAGAAGGAGACTAAGGGGTGACCTCAAACATGTAAAGGGTGAGTGCCAAGAGGATGGAGTCAGGCTCTTCTTGGTGATGCCCAATGGTAGGACAAGGGGCAATGGGTGGAAATTGAGGCATAGGAAGTTCTATGGAAACATGAGGGAAAGTTTTTTCACTGTGAGGGTGATGAAACACTGGAACAGGCTGCCCAGGGGAATTGTGGAGTCTCCCTCTCTGGAGACATCAAAAACCCACCTGCATGCATTCCTGTGTGATCTGGTATAGATGATCCTGCTCTAGCAGGAGGGTTGGACTGGATGATCTTTCAAAGTCCTTTCCAGCCCCTAACATTCTGTGATTCTGAGACTTTTCAAAGGCTAACAGAATACAAAAGCACTTACACAAGTTCAAAGCTGTTTGGAGTTGTGCCAATGAAATAACCTCCAGGAGAGAGGTTGCCACAAGCATTTTTAAGCATCATGTCAGCCTGTTCGTAAGTCTCAAATGAGTAATGGTAAACAAACTGACAGCTGCAAATGTCGAAGCGCATATCTGGGTCGTTGTATTTGGAAGACAAGAGATCCTGAAATAGATCAAAACCAAAAATGTAACAAAAGCCACAGGAACAAGCATGATTCACTTAAATCTTCCAACAAATACACTACTCCCATAATTCTCTGAAGTTTTTCCTTTCAGCTCCCACTCCTTCAAATGTTCAACAAGATGAAAAAGGTTAAGGGTAAGAAAGTACCCTGCTACTCAGAACACCACACACAGCACTTGGGAACAAAAAGAATACAAACACACTTTCCAAAGTTACCATGTCCTCAAATTATTTTCCTGTTGTCAAGTAACAGCACTACACCCAAAAGGACAAAACCCAAGGTTAGTTACTTAATAGTTTCCAGAGTTATTTTACTGTGAGTGTTTAGAACTGGCCACTGTTTAGCTGGTAACAATTATTACAATAAAATGAACGTTCACTTTACTAAGTCTCTGTAATGAGAACACTAAGCACACAATTGAGAAGAGTATGGGTTGGTTAAAATAAGGCAATTTGCACCAAGCTGCATATTTGTATCCTCACTCAGGTTCATGTGTACCATCATACCACTCCCCACCCCACATCAATTAACCACTAACTGAAGAACTTGGAGCCTTTGAAATTTGTCAGGTTAAGCTTGCCAGTTTGATCCTGTACTCAGAAGCTCTCCAGTTCTTTTTTCATCAGGGTTCTTTTAAACAACACTAGTAGCCACCATACAGGAGTAGGCAAGTTCTCTCCAAGGCCCATGATATGCACTCTAAATATTTCATATTTCACAGTTCCACCCAAGTCTCCCTTTGCTCCCAGTCTTCCCATCCACTCACTCACTCCCAGACTCTACCAGTTCATATCTCATACTGTCAAGGATCTGTATATGGCAAGACAAAAATGGACACTTCACATACCCATAACAGTGTTATTTGTTTGTTTACTCCCTCTCCACATTTTAAGAGGTAGGAGGAACTAGACAAGCTGTGAAAATGAGATTCTGATCAGTGTACAACATAGGTGATAGAGGTGCAAAGTCAGGGAGATGACCTTTGGTGTTCATGGACAGGAAGAAAAGAATGTGCAACACAAAATACACATCCATGGAGCTATAATAACAACATTAAAAGATCCCCTTCTTCCCTGTCAAAATGCTCTCTCCTCTTTTCCCATAATATAATTGAGTAGAAAGAGATGACCTGGAACTTGCACCAGACTGTAATCCTCAGAAGGAGAGGCAATCAAGAATTCCATTGAACAACCCTTCCTGCAAGACTGGGAAGAATAGGCTCAGCCTCTCCACAGACCTGCTGGAACCAGGTAGGCTTTGTCCCTCAGCCTGTATCAGCAGGACACTCTCAGCCTTTATCTCTAGGAAGCAAAAGCAGTCCTGATGACAAACTGTCTCCCAAGCCTCAGCAATATATTTAGTATCACCTCCAGACATTCTAAGAACTCTGCTCTGTCACACAAGCTTTGAAAATAGGTATTGCAGTAATTAAAATGCTGCTAGGGAAAAAAGCCCAAACAAACAGCACACCTGAGATAAGCAAAATGTGCAAGTCAAATCAGAAAATGCCCCCGATTCATTCCCTAAAAAAAACACATTCACTGAGGTAGTTTCCAGCATGTGATGCTGGCTCCCAGAATTCCAGAGGCAAGTTGTCATTCCCTTCCCCTTGTCAAGGGAAAGAAACTGAAAGCACCAGATTTATTATCTGAAAAAGACACTCAGGCTTCAAGAATGTACAACAGTAACAAAATGCATTTAACTACAACCTATGCCAACTTTTCAGCAGCCCACCTGGCTGATTCTCCCCATAGCACATACATCCTGATCTTAAACATGCCCAAAGTATTTTGGCAACTCCCAACACTTCCTACCCTTGCTTAACAGAAGAATGCTATATCTCCAAACTATTAGAATAGAATAGAATAGAATAGAATAGAATAGAATAGAATTAACCAGGTTGGAAAAGACCTTTGAGATCATCATGTCCAACCTATCATCCAACACTACCCAATCAACTAAACCATAAAACCAAGCATCCTGTCAAGCCTCGCCCTGAACACCCCCAGCGACGGCGACCCCACCACCTCCTCAGGCAGCCCGTTCCAGTGGGCAATCACTCTCTCTGTGTAAAACTTCCTCCTAACCTCCAGCCTAAACCTCCCCTGACGCAGCCTGAGACTGTGTCCTCTTGTTCTGGTACTGGTTGCCTGGGAGAAGAGACCAACCTCCGCCTCACTACAACCCCCCTTCAGGTAGTTGTAGAGAGCAATAAGGTCACCCCTGAGTCTCCTCTTCTCCAGACTAAGCAACCCCAGCTCCCTCAATCTCTCCTCATAGGGCTTGTGCTCCAAGCCCCTCACCAATCTTGTTGCCCTTTTCTGGACACGCTCCAGCAAGTCAACATCCTTCCTAAACTGAGGGGCCCAGAACTGGACACAGTACTCGAGGTGCGGCCTAACCAGTGCAGTGTACAGGGGCAGAATGACCTCCCTGCTCCTGCTGGCCACACTGTTCCTGATGCAGGCCAGGATGCCATTGGCCCTCCTGGCTGCCTGGGCACACTGCAGGCTCATGTTCAGTCTACTGTCAACCAGCACCCCCAGGTCTCTCTCAGCCTGACTGCTCTCCAGCCACTCTGACCCCAGCCTATAGCTCTGCATGGGGTTGCTGTGGCCAATGTGCAGAACCCGGCACTTGGATGTGTTAAATCTCATGCCGTTGGACTCTGCCCATCTGCCCAGCCTGTCAAGGTCCCTCTGCAGAGCCTCTCTACCCTCCAGCAGATCAACTCCTGCCCCCAGCTTGGTGTATTACACAGCATAAAAACTGTACCTTGGTACTGTCTGCCTGTATAAACTCTGCATCAAAAATATGTTCATTGTACCGGCATCGGGCTTTCATATCTTCGTATCTCTGCTTGCACTGCTGCACAGAAATGTCAGCAATATCTGTATGTGGAGAGAAAAATGTAAACAGAAGAATGTGCAAACTGCTCCCCCAGACCAGAAAACTTCCATGATTACTGGAGCACAGCAGGTCCATTGCAGCAAGAATAAACGTTGATCTTAACAGCTAACACTTTGAAGGGAACAAACGCTTTTATTTCTGATTTGCAGAAAAGGAATTCAGTTTGGAATAAGCATTTGGAGGACTGCAAGAAGGCTGGTGAGGGACTTTTTAGGGTGTTGGGTAGTGATAGGACTAGGGGGAATCTCCTCTCCCAAGCTAGAGAGGAGATTTAGATTAGACATCAGGATGAAGTTCTTCACCATAAGGGTAGTGAGACACTGGAACAGGTTGACCAAAGAAGTGGTGGAAGCCCCATCCCTGGAAGTTGTTCAAGGCCAGGCTGGATGTGGCTCTGGACAACCTGATCTAGTGTGAGGTGTGCCCCCTGGCAGGGGGGTTGGAACTGGATGATCCTTGAGGTCCCTCCCAACCCTGACAATTCTGTGATTATAATTCTGTCACTTTCAGCCTTTGCTTTAAGGCAAAAGTTGTAAACTGAAGGTTTTAGAAATCTCCCATCCTCAAAAGTGCAAAGTAAGTCTCCAAAATTTCACATGACAGGTACTAGGTGATTGATACTAAGTATATTAAGTGTCAAGTGCTGATTAGCTAAACCAGTTCAGCTCCCAGGGTTTCTCAAACAGTACTGAAAGCTCTTCATCCTCTTACAAATATCCAAGTTGTTGAAATGCAATTACTTCTAATACATATAATATATACACATACATACATACACATGTATAATATATATATGCCATTATATCCTGACATATTTCATCATGGGAAACTTCTTTTTCATTTTCTTTTGAAGACTGTTACTCTTTCAGACAAGTTTCACTGAGTGATAACAGTTTGCACCCATTTTAGAACAACATGCAACAAACTTAGAGAATTGCAAAACGGTGGGAGCTGGAAGGAACCTTTGGGGGTCACCTAGTCCAACCTCCCTGCTAAAGCAGGGTCACCCAAAGCAGGCTGCACAGTATTGTCTCCAGGTGGATTTTGAAAGACTCCAGAACTTTGTAAGTAAGTTAAATTAACTGTATTTGAAGACTGTCAATTGAAACAGCCAAGAAAGAACTGTGAAAGGTAAAATAACCAAAATAATTCCCACTAAAGGAATGCTATGAAATTTTAGTATCCAATTAAATTTGATGTAAAACTACTTCCAGTGATTCTCCTTGGGTTGCTTTCTGGGAAAAAGAGAGGGTTATCTCCTTCCCAACATCTAAGCAAACTATTTAAATAAAAGATTTCTTTAAACAGCTTTCAGCTCTCCCCCTTTCTAAGTCTGAAAGTCTTTAGTTGATTGCAACACCCAAGACAATTTTTTTTTTTGTGACAACACTGTGGGTTTTATATGTTTTTATAAAGGTAACTCCTCTCTGGGTTTTCAGAACATGTGAAAATGCTACAAGAGATTACATGAGGGAGTAGAGATATAAAATGTCAGTCTTCTTTCCCAGTGCTATATTTTGCCTAAGGCAATCTGTGGCAACTGTGTTTCTTCAGTGATACAGGTTTTTATCTATGAGTTGAACTGGAAGCTAACTACACAGAAAATCAATGGCTCTTACATTGGTGCTAGCAATCAAGTTGATGTCTTCGAGTTAATAAACCAACCAGGCATAGAATGTGTATTATTTCATTGTTTGGAAATACAAGACTGGTGACATGCTTGGATTTCCCTAAAGCACTGAGGTAGTTTTCCTGCAAAGTTCTTGTGTCTTCTTACCAGTACAAACAAGTTTTTTAATTCTGCCTTTCTTCCATTTCAGCAAGTCTCCACCTTTGCCACATCCTAGATCCAAAACAGTTATATCATTCTTTTTCCGTCGTACCCGGTCTATGAATTCACCTGGAAAGACAGAGAGAACACACAGAGAGGTCTCAGTAATTCACTTGTGCTGTACAAAGAAGGACCAAAAGGATTTGGGGATTTTGAAACACCTCAGAACTTTGCCTGTAAGCCCTCTTAACACTACAGACTTAAACCTCTTTTTCTAGAAACCACTAATGATGAAAGGAACCACAAACCTTTAAAACTACAGAGAAGAAAATGAATATTTGCTGTGCTTAAGATGCTTTGTTATGTGACTGGACCTCTGAACCACTTCCCTGGCAGGCAAAAGCAGAACTGCCCATTGCCAAACAAGCACCCTGTACTTGAGTATGGGAACAGAGTTCCCTTTTATGGCCACGATAATGAAGGCAGATGTTATTTGAAAGTATGGGAAAAGTCTTTTGCAGAAGAGTAAAAGCCAATTAAATGCATCAGCCACAACATTTCCTTGTGGACACACTACAAAAATGCATAAAGTTTTCCACTCGCCTTCCTAAGCTTCTCAGTAGCATTAGCTTCTTCTTTGCTGTCTCTATGCAGACCAGTCGAATTTTCTTTTCTATACCCATCCTGTCTAGATTATCACTGCTCTGACTGATGTTGGCATATTATGCAAAATCTATCAGCATGCCAGCAACTCTTCTTCGCAGTAAGAGTCATGAAATATGTTTTGGTGCAACTGCTGTGATGCCACGCTCCTGAAATTCATCACGATGGAAAAGCTTCAAACACAGCCTTCAGGAACAGCATTAGCTAACCCTTTAACATTGCTTCTAACCACTCTGATACAACACAACAAAAAGCTGCACACTAAGATAAATGGTGCCAACACCTCCTGGCACAGATCCCTCTTCATCGATCTGTGCCGGTAATTCTTTTCTTTGTTTGCAGATATCTGATGGCTTTGTTTCCTCACTTTGGAACTAATTTGTGGGAGAGCAGATTTTTGCCTTTCATCAAAAGCTGCTGATTCTTAAAGAAGTGCAGCTTCTAGTGTTTTCTCTGTTAAACTGCTGACTATGGGTAAGACAGAAAATAGTTATGTGTTCAAGTTTCCTGCTTAATCAAGACCTGAGGATGCACTGCTATGGGAAAAGGGATAAGAAATTCTTTGAGACAAATTCAGATAACAAGAAAAGCTCAATGTAACAAGAACAGATAGCTTCTTTAAGATTTAAAGCTGTACTTTTTTCTTTTAAAATGTCATGAACAGTGTCCCCTTCAATATCTGAAGGGAACATACAGAAAGACTGGGGAAGGACCATTTAAAAGGGCTTTTAGTGATAGGACTAGGGGCAATGATTTGAAACTGAAGCAGGGTAGATTTAGGCTAGACATAAGGAGGAAGTTCTTCACAATGAGAGTGGTGAAATACTGGAACAGGTTGTCCATGGATGTAGTTGAAGCCCCATCCCTGGAGACATTCAAGATTAGACTTGATGTAGCCTTAGGCAGCCTGATGTAGTTGGAGCTGTCCCTGCTGACTGCAAGGAGGCTGGACAAGATGACTTTTGAGGGTCCCTTCCAACCTGATGCAATCTGTGACTCTCCATCCAGTACCAACTTTTTCTAGTTTTCAGGTCAAATGACCTTTAAAACTGTAGCATACATTTGGCACTCTATCCAAGAGATTCAAAGTAAGACTACAGATATTTGAATGCACTTTAAAATCTTACGTATTGAAGAAATGAAGTGCCATAACCAACAGTAAAAAAAAAAACCAAACAACAAACAAACAGAAAAAAGTTACATTTTGATCCAGAAAACAGCGACATTCTATAAAAGACTAAGAAGTCAGGTGAGGAAGCTTACCAATGAGGACACTCTTTGTCCAATTATTAAAGTTTCGGAGGTAGAATATGCGAGACTGGCTGCGTTTTTCCAATCCAACCTCTTGAAGCTCATTATAATGTGCAGCCACAGCTTGCCCATGGCCTGTCTGAAGCTGTAGAAAAGAAGGGAGGAACAGACTCAAGCAGTGACTTCTTTCTATTACTTTTTCATTTAATCATCATATCGGAGATTTCTATCCTCTGTATCAACAGAGAGGCAGTCAACACTCAAGAGATTGTGCTCCTAATATTTCCTCACCTTAAAAATAATCTTCAGTTATACATTAAAAAAAAAGATTATAAATAAAATACAAAGCAGCAGAAGACAGAGAAGCAACACAAATTCTGTGAAGTGCTGTGTTTGAAAAAATAGTACAAACTAGAAATAAGGCTTCTCAATTAAAACCCACAAACATGCTACAAAGCCCAATCAGGGATGAGTTCCCAATTGGAAGTATTTTCAAGAGTTTACTACAAAAGTCAACATCCTGGTATTTTGCTATCCAAAGAGCAGCTCCTCAAGGGAAAAGAAGGCTTGATTGACTTGAATATACTGCATGAATTCTTCGGTGCTTCGTATAATTTTGGTAACCTTCAGAGGGAACAGAGACACTTGTCTGGAATCTTGATGACCCCATCATCTGTTCATTACCACACTCGGCTGACTGCTATTCACAAATATTTTGACCGCTTCTAACGTTTTTTAGTGTAAGCACAGATGGCTCCCTGAATGGCTGCTGGAGATGACGTAAGCTAGAGCAGCTGACTTGGACAAGTGTGAGGCACATATTCATGCAACCCATTAACACAGCTGCTGCAATTACATCTAGATGCTGGCAGCTGTGTTCAATGCAGTCACCTCCCTACACCCTCCAGCTACACAAAACCAACTTACTTCTTGTCCACCTAAATCTTATCCCAGGACTGCCTTAATAAAAAGATGAAAGGCCTAATAATGTTTCTACCACAACAAAGGGCACCCTTTTATTTGACCAGACTCCTTTGCCACAAATTAACATCCTGTGGCAAAATTCTGAATAGAGAAACAAAACACTAGGTCAAAGACATTTTCAAATTACACTTAAACATCCCCTAAAGCCAAAATTAGACTGGATCAGCCTCAGTTTCAGCAAGCTCATATATAGTAAAGGGCAGGAACATATAAAAGAAGACCTTTGTTACCCTCTTGGGTGAAAAGGACAAATATTTCCTGCTACTCTTCCAGTCTTAACAAAAACAAATAAACCAGCATCTCTGAACTTTTCAATACATCATGTTGCTAACAAATTACACTGGAATTTTATCAGAGAATTCAGTTTGTAGTTTTCTAAATTACACAACAGGTTACTGAGGAAATTAAAGGGGAGAAAAAAAGTCTTATGGGAAGAACCTCCTGTGAACAAACAACTCTCCTAACACACTGGGTAACAACATAGAGGATCACAGGATGTTAGGGGTTGGAAGAGACCTCTGGAGATCATTGAGTCCAACAGTCCTGCCAGAAGATATGAATACAAAACATGGGACTTGGACTAATGCCAGGGAACCCTGTGCCACCAGACTGCTACCACACAGATAATGAAACAACAGCCTCACAAATTAGTGAGCACGTGCAGAGATCAGTTTTCTTAACGTTTTAATTACGTGCCCTCTTTCTCCTCCTTAAGGCCAGCGCAACTTCCGCAGCTGTTGTTTTGCTACCCACAGACTTTGACATTTGGTGTTTCATATCACTTCACAGATATTTAGCATAAATAATTTTTAATCTTTTCTTCAGCTGCAGCTTTGAAACAAGGATTTGAGCACAGCCTGAAATAAATGATACTCACTCTTTTATCAGGTTCATCTTCAGGATCTAAATTCTTCCTTTTTGCACTGCCATCCTGACTACCACTGTCAACTTCTTTTTCGCTTTCGGTGGAGGGTACTGCACCTGAAGCTGAACCATCATTGCCTTCCCCACCAACACCTACATCTGCCTCTGAAGTATGAGGCATTTTCTCTGCTTCTTCATCCAAAGGCTTCTCTACTTCCTGTTCTTCTGTCTTGGTTATATCAGCCATTTTTGACACAGGTTACCCTCCTCATCCACTGATCAGAACAGAAATCTGTAGAGGTGGGGGGAAAAAAATACCACCAATTATTTTCAGTGCTGAATTTCACTTACCCAGGGTTACAGTCATGAATTTCAATCATAATACCGGCATTATGAATAAAGAACATGCCTTTGCTTTAGACAACTAAAGACTTCCAATTTGACTAGTTATTTAATATAGTACAATAAAATATGGAATTTCAAAGTACTGTCAACATAATAAAATCAAATTAACATCAATCTTTACTCTTCACGCTTTAATCGGCCACTGTTTTCAAGGGGAAGGCTCCTAACGAGTGTCAAACCATATTCATCAAGTGGACCACTATGCAGAGATCCCAGAATGGCTTTTCTCAAAGACCCTCAAAACAGATGACTTAAGGAAATAATTTTTCCACTACAGTACAGCACCTAACTCATGCTTCCAACAAGACACATCTTCACCAGTTTCTCAGATGCTTTTAAGGCCTCAGTTTAGAAACAATCAGAATTTCATGACCAGTGATGGCAACCAAGTGCCTAGGGGGGCAGCTCCATTGGAAGAAATACCGGAGCTGAAAACACTCAAGAGGAAAAGAGGATGGGACAGGGTTATGCTCACCACCCATTCTCCCTCAGGGGCCCATACTGGGACCAGTGTTGTTTAGTATCTTCATCAGTGAGAGAGACAATGGAATCATGCGCACCCTCAGCAAGTTTGCAGATGGCACCAAGCTAAGTGGTGTGGTCAACACACTGGAAGGACAAGAGGTCATCCAGAGGGATCTGGATAGGCTTGAGAAGTGGGCCTGTGTGAACCACATGAAGTTCAACACAGTGAAACAAGGTCCTGCACCTGGATTGGGGCAATCCCTGGTATTAATACAGGTTGAGGGATGAAGCAACTGAGAGCAGCTCTGCAAAGAAGGACTTGGGGGTACTGGTGGATCCAAAGCTGGACATGAGCCAGCAACACACACTTGCAGCTTAGAAAGCCAGCTGTATCATGGGCTGCACCTAAAGCAGCATAGACTGCAGATGGAAGGAGGGGATTTTGTCACTCTGCTCTGCTGAGACTCCTTCCTGCTGGGTCCTGCTCTGGAGCCTTCAGCACAGGAAAGACATGGACCTGTTGGAGCAGGTCCAGAGGTGACCACAAAAATGATCAGAGGGCTGGAACCCCTCTGCAGTGAGGACAGGCTGAGAGAACTGGGGTTGTTTAGCCTGAAGAAGTAAAGGCTCTGAGGAAGCCTTATTGTGGCCTTTCAGTAGTAAAAAAGAGGACTTATAAGAAACATAGTGACAGAGGGGGTTTTGGCAGAGTTTTTTGCTACAGGACAAGGGGTTATGGTTTTAAACTAAAAGAGGGAGGTTTCAACTACAAGGAAGAAGGAAGTTTTTTTACACTGAGGGGGGAAAAATGCTGGCCAAAGTTGCCCATAGAGATGTTTGAAGCTCCATCCCTGGAAACATTTCAAGTAAGGCTGGACAGGGCCATGAGTAACCTGATCTAGTTGAGGATGTCCCTTCTCAGTGCAGGGGGCCTGAACAGAGGCATTGAGACTAAACAGAACCTTTGTTCCAAGCTTAACTTTTAGGTGTTTGTTCCTGCATGTATCTTTTTAGGAACATAGCTGCCCAAATCACAGAGTTTAGCAACGCTCAGCAAGAGATAACAGGATGTTGGCAGCATTGTTTTGGGGATAGATGGTCCATATCTAGTGTCCAAAGCAAAAGAATTGTGGTCTTGAGCAAGTTACAAACAGTTTATACTTTAGCTGTCGGCCAATGGATGCAAAGACAATATGCAGGGCCACGGTTTACTACAGGACACTATGAAGAAGACTAATTTGTCACTAGAGACCACCAGTGGCCCACGACTCATCATAGAGTATAGAATAGAGCATGCATATTGTAGTAATGAATATGTTAATTGTACGTTAGTTATATGAGTATGCTTATGAAGTCTTGGGAGATCTGCTGCATATGTTTAATTGCTCTCGACATAAACTGCTTGACTTCAGGATACGGTGCGGCTCGCCTTTGCTAAACTATTCCCATGTGCACCCCAGAACCAGGCTCTGAAGGCTTTCTGAATTTGCAGTACCACTCCAACCCAAACTATTCTATGGCACTACGAAGCCAGACGCGCAAAGCAACCGACTCCGTGCCGCCACCCGGTTAAGGGGCAGAGCCCTGACGCCTCTTCGCTGCACCACCTGGGGGCAGCACAGAGAGAGGGGGCGCGTCCCAACGCCGGCAGGCACTGACCCTTCAGGGCAACTTCCGAAGGCCCCAGGAACCCGCCGAGGACCGACCCACTTTACCTAGGAACAAAGCGCGCTCCACCACCCAGAAACTTCAGCCCCGGCCACCCTGTCTACCCGCTGGGCAGAAGACTGCAGTCTGGCCCGCCGCCACACCGCGGATCCCCACAGCCAGGCTGCCCGCGAGGGCGAGCGGCGCCCCTCGCTCGCTCACTCACCCACTCGCTCTGCCTAGCACCTCGCCATCTTGTTTGGACAAGTGACGCACCCGGAGCGCGGCGGCGGGAAGAGTGACGCCAGATCCGGGGAGGTTGCGGCACTGCGTACGCGTGTAACGTGATGCCGCCCGGCCACCCGGCTCGGCCCGTTAAAGCGGAGGGACTACAGGCCCCAGAAGGCCATTGAGGGGGGTGGGAGGCGCGCCTGCGCACTCGATTCGGCCGGGCCTCAAGGTGATGGTGGGGACGGGAGCTGCTGCACGTTGCCCTGCTACGAGGGCGGGCGGGGCGGGTAGGAGGGAGGTGTCGGGAGTGTGGCCTTTGGTCTGCCGCCGTCCAGTGTGTCTCTATGGCTCGGGGCCCGTGAGGAGGAAGAGGAAGAACGGTGGCTTGGCCACAAGGTACTGCTGCTTGGTGTGGCTGAGGGAGAGGGGTTGCCGCCCTGGAAGGGGTGAAGGAGGGTGCGAGCATCTCCCGGAGCTCCCCTAGGCGAGCGGTGGCGGAGGAGCGAGCGGAGCCACGGCGAGTGATGAGGAGTGGCAGGGCCTACGAGCATTAGGCGGCTTCCCCCGGCAGGTACAGGTGCCCTCAGTCCCAGCCGGTTTGGTTATCGCAGTCCTGGGGGATTGGGCTCCCTGACTTGCGGCTGCGGTCCGGCCAGGGGGAAGCTGGGGCGATATGCCTGCCTGGAGCTCCGTGGGTCTCTCCTAGCTGCTTTCTCTTCCTCAAACTCCAGGGCCGTCGTGTCTGGCGCAAAAACCCGTCGTTGGACCGTTAAAGGGCCGTAATTAGGTTGTGCTCCTGAGGGTGTTTATCTGCCGAGACAGCCTGTTCCGCACGTGTGTTCAGACTGCTCAGAGCGGCCGTGCAAGCATTTCCTTGTCTAATGAATGTTTTACACAGGTTTTGGTGACCCTCTTGTGGCACATGACAAATACAAGCCGGCAGGAAAATCTGAAAACTGAGACACCTCATACCTGCTTACTGGTAGAATTATGTTCTCCTGCTATTTCGGCACGCACGTTCTCTTATGTTTTGTATGGCCTGGCTTAGGAGGTTTCTGAATCCATGGGAAGCAGTGGGTGGCTGAATGAGATGTAACCTGGCAAAGTTGCCTGGAGTTACGGTTCCCATTATTAATCAGTTTCTGGTGATTAACTGCGGTAGTTGTCTAGGGAGTCAGGCTGAGAAGTGATAAGAACTTGATTTAAGACTGTTAAATCAAATTTGGCTTTATGTCAAGTGGTATAAACCGTATGTTCAGCTTCATTTATGTCAATTTCTGAAATGCCTTCTACAAGCTGTCACAAAGAGAAAATGTTAATTTGGGCAGTGGTACGTGAAGTGTCCTAGAACTCCTAACCAAAAGTAGTTCTTAAAGTGTTTCTCAATTTACTTAAATCCCAAGATGATGTTGCTGCTACAAATATAAACATAAAATGATTTGCCAAAGTTTTGCTTCTTCAGGGAGAGGCAGGGAACAGGTTCCTCATTTGGAATGTGTCACCTGTGCTGCTAGCCTATATGACTTGCAGCTGCTTCTGTGTGGGAAATGCATGCACAGGGGATAACGTGTCCCCCACCATCCTTCTGTTCCTATGGGGTTGGCAGTGTATGTTTATCTCCTTTTCTGTTTGAAGGCTGTTTAAGGCAGAGTGGGATATGACTGGCCTCTGTGGCAGTACTATTGAATTGCAGTTGCTGCTTGAGAAGCACTTCAAATATATTTTTTTTTTCCTCTCTAATGGATGATTTGAGTAGGTGGATATCAGCTGACTTACAGATGGCAAAAGTTAAGAAAGCAAATTCAGACTGTCAAAGAGTATGTATGGACTGTAAGAAGTTAAAAATTTGTCTGACCTCAGCTGTGAAAGATTTGTCTGACATCAGCTGCTATAATCAGTAAAGTAGATCTGTAGGCAGTAATAAAAGAAGGTTTCATTTTGTGTTGTCTCCTAAAAGGATGTGTTTAGCTCTCCTGCTGTTCTTTTCTCCAGATAAACTAACCTAGCTCTCTGTGTGCTTTCAGGCATCACTAACAGACTGAAGCCCATTCTGCAAGATGAGGAGTTGTTGATCTCCCCTCATCTCAGATACCAGCCCTCATTTTGCATCTTGACAATTTCTGGATCTGTGGGGAGTTCTAACTGGTCTTGAAGAAAAGGTATTTCAGTATTAAGAATGGAATTAAAACCACTAGAACTGAGGCTTGGGCCCAAAATATGACTGAAGTCTTCCTAGAAAGTACACAATGGATCATGAAGATCCTCACTGTAGATTGAGGGTCAACATTGAGGTGAGGGATTCTTAATGACTATAAGATGTCTCTAGTAGATTCTTTGACTTGAAACAAAAGTATTGTGCAGTATGGCAATATCAGAAGAATACTGCTCAAGTTAGAGGACTTTTTCTTGGATTATAAAAACTCTAACATCTACAGATGTTCATGTCTCTGTCATTATAATAAAATTACAGTTAAGAGTAGAAAGTAACTAGTCAGTTAAAAAAATCCTTATGATCTATTGTAGTGATACTTTCCTAAGTTCAGTTGGTCTTGAGGATACCAGTACAAGTGTTTTTGAATCCAATATACTTTATTAATAATTAAGTCAAGAATACAATGCTTCAAGCTGTCGGGAAAGTTACAGTTCAACGAGGTGTTACTGGCTTAGTGGACCAAATTGGTGTACCCAGTTATGTCAGTCCTGCTACCTTCTATCTGCCATAGACAGTATGCAGGTCAGGAGAGAAGTAATTCCCCCTTTAAGGCACTGGATTATACAGTAGAGCTTTAACCTGTCTAGACTTCTGAAGCCAAGTTCAGGTAACAAACATTGCATTCTCTGAACAGCTGTAGTCCTTTCCACCCCGGTATCTTCCAGCACTCACTTTTCTCTGCATCATCTTCAAACTAGTTACCTATTGTATGAGCTAACAAAAGATGGACTTTTTTTTTTTTTTCCCCAAATGCAGCACTGCTCCTTCCAAACAAAGACATCTGGATGGAAAAACTAGGTCTTGCATCAAAAAATGAAAGTGCCACTCTAGCTGAGCTATACACTTTAATTCCATGGATCTATTGTTTAATCTTAGCCAAAACCTGACCTTGACTGTCTGTAACAGTTCTTGTATAAACAAAACAAGAAAGCTGTGATTGTGGCTTTGTAGCCTGCTGTAGCAGAAGATCCCCTGCAGCTCTCCAGAGCTTGTAGTCTGGCCTTGCTGTGTCGGATGAGAGAAGGGCGTGTGGGTTAGTGTAGCCAAGTGCTCATGAACAAACTGTAAGCCACAGCAGTAGGTTTTCTCAAATGGATGCATTTTATTTGTTCTAAATAAAAATACAAGTGGGTTTACAGCAGTTCTAGAAGTTTCTTCCAAAAGTGGCTGGTGGAAGAGTTGAGTAGAATGTGAAGGCACTTATTTTCTAACTGTGATAGTAATGCTTGGCTCTAATGTGTGGATCAAAAGCCGATTTTGCTGATACTAACATCAGATGGCATCTTTTGCTTCCTGTTGTCTCAGGCCACAGGACAGTGCTTTGTGACAGAGGAATGTTTGTGTGCTGGAACATGAGTCTTAGGCTTTGTTGATCACATCTCCTAGAGGGCAGTGTGCTTCCAAAGGCTGTGGTGGTGCAGTCACAGAATTCTTTTCTTGATCTGAATACAGCAATGTAGTAAATCTGCTACTTGAGACTGGGCAGAAGGGTTATTTGCATCCTGTTACTGAAGTCCTTACAGAGTTCCTCCTAGTGCAGAGACAAAGTTCAGTGTCAAGAGAGTGCTCTTTCAGACACTTGCAGATGGTGTAATTTTGTTGTTTGCATGGCTGGCAGTGCTGGCAAACACGTCCTCTAAAGAAAAGATGCTGTATAAGGCATTACATTGAATAGTGGTCAAGAAAGTTTATCCACTCAGGTATGAAGAACTTGATAAAAACAACACTGCTTTTGTAAGAGCAGTTCACGTTCACTTGTAGAGATGTGAGATATAAGCATTCACAAAAAATTAGATGAAGAGTGTGGATTTGAGCATGTGTGTCTTCTGTAAATGTTATGATCAGCCTCTTCACACATAATTCTTCAAGATGCTCTGATTGATACTCCACATATTTCCCCATATGGACAAGTTTGAATTCACAACAGAGAATTCAACACTTAACTTTGAGTATTTAGAAAAGATTTGTACTGGAAGTGAATGTCTGCCAACAGTAGTGCTGCTGAAAGATGAACATTCTGTTTTGTTTTTTGGTTTGGGGGTTGGTTTTTTTTCCTGAGAAAAATGACAGCTTTTCAGTGTTTGAAAATGTGAAATAAATGTGGTGAGAAAAGAAATGGGGGGGGGAAAAAGTAATCTTGAACCTAATGCTTCCACTGTGACTTTTCTTATTGAAGCTGTTGTGTTTTCTTGTTTGACGGCTTGGGTTTTTTTCCACCCACTTTGGAGGTGATTTACATTCATTTGGTCCTGCTGTGTAAGGCTTCAGAGTGTTTTGGGGTGTATTCTTCGAAAGTTTTAGATGCACTTTGAGTAAATTTGAGCAAAAGGCAGTGAGGCAATATCCAAAATGGCAAGTGATGCAGGATGAGGTAGAAGGCTGTACAAAGTTGAAGTGAAGATCTGAGCTTAAGTGTATTCCTAATAAACACCTTTTAGAATTAGACAAGAGAAAAATATTTGAATGCCTCAGCTCTTATTCTGTGGTCTGATCAAATGGGCTGAACTTTGAGTTAGCATCGTTTGTTTTATGAAAGTCCTAGCATCTCTAGTGTCTCTAGTTGTTTTCATTAGACCTTTCAGGAGTAAGCATTTGATTAAAACACCAAGAGCCATTTAAATTAAATATTATAACATTTAGTTTATATACCAGTGAAGTCCTGAGTGCCCAGAAAGATTATAGAGGCTGGGTGCAGAGAGCAGCTCTGAAGAAAGATGTGGGTGTATGAATTGATAACAAGCTCAGCAGTGTGCTCTTCTGATACGATGATAGGCTGGGGGAGCTGGGGTTGTTCAGCCTGGAGAAGAGAAGACTCCAGGAAGACCTTGCCTAAAAGAATCCTACAGGAAGCCTGGAGAGGGACTTTTCATAAGGGTGTCTAGTGATAGGACAAGGACAATTAAGCTGAGGGACAGTAGGTGTAGACTGGATCTTATGAAGAAGTCCTTCAGTATGAGGGTGGTGAGACTCTGGAATAGGTTTCCTGGAGAGGTTGTGGATGCCTCCTCCCTGGAGGCATTCAAGGCCAGGTTGGATGAGGCCTGGAGTAGCTGAGTAGTTGTGAGGCCTCCCTGCCTGTGGCAGGGAGGTTGGAGTAGATGATATCTAAGGTCCCTTCCAACCTAAACCTTTCTATGATTCTGAATTTAAAAGATTAGCTTGGTTACTAGAATCCAAATCATGTATAGCAGGAAGTCTTGCACAAGCTGGAGTTCAGTTTTGTCTGCAAACTTACGGCTTTCTCGATGGCTCTGGTAGTGAAGGGAGATATGCACAGCAGCTCTGAGCTCTAAACAGATCTTCATAAAAGACACATCTGTGCCCTGAACAGCTGATAGTCATGTTGCTAATATGTGTTACTAGGTAGTGTCAGAACTCTTGAGATGTTCAGCGAAAGTTGAAAGACCAGAGGAATCTGCCAGTAAAATTTACTGAACTATTGAGAGGGGGGGATCCCAAGAGATCTTCAAAAAATATTTTGGTGTAGAAGAACTACTCATTGTTTGCTTCAGCATCTAACCCCTCACCAGTCTAGCTGTTGTGTTTTTCTGTGGAAGTTCAAAGCCATGTGAAGGGAGCTGCCAACCTAAGGCTTCCTCATGTGAATTAGTTTTGCAGCCCCTTTTTATTATGCAGTAGAAACTTTCCACTGCTTTGTAAACTGCAGCACTACACACTCCACACACATCTCCATGTTAATAGGCCTCTGAAAGCTCTGCCAGAGGAACACAAATGTTTGAGGGGAATGAACTAGTGACACTTTAGGAGATGAAAGGATGAAAGAGGCTATCGGGAGTTGTTTGGGAAAGTTATTACATGAAAGTGGAATAGAAAGAAGAGATAACTAAGATGTTATTTGGATCATTAGCCTACAGTGAAAGATAGTGTGCGGAAGAAAAGTCAAAATAATGAGCATATAAGTATAGTCTCTGCTTTTAACTAACAAAAGGTTCATTTAACCCTTCTGGCTTAGATATGCTTACTTTTAAGCTTAGTAAACCTCTAGAAACATCTCTAACTTTCTCATTGTAGACCTTTTTATAGAGTGACAGATGGACAGCAAATCCAATGAGCTGGCACTTAAAAAGGTGGTGGTATTTCCCCTTTCTCTTGACATGTGTCTTTTCTTTTGAGAGACTCTGGTACCAATGTAGAAGATGATCCAGCAAACTTGCTGTTGGAAGAATTGTGGAGAACAGACTAGAAGAGCTGTACTTCTGTGGAACTTCAGTAGAGGGCAGAAGGAAACTTGTGAATGAAGGGACTTGGGTAGCTGTTCGGCACCAGTTAATCAAATCACAAGTCCTGAAGAGCAGAAAGCACTACAAATTGTTATGGAATCTTTCCAAAGATTTAGAGAGAGAGGGAGAGCACATTCACACTTGCATAAAAGGTTAGCTGTGTGCAAAACATGCTGGAGGGAAGGGGTGCTATCCAGAGGGACCTTGACAGGCTGGAGAGGTGGGCACAAGCCAACCTCATGAGGTTCAACGAGAACAAGTGCAGGGTCCTGCATCTGGGTCGAGGCAATCCCAGGCACAAATCCAGGCTGGGCAGTGACCAGCTGGAAAGCAGCCCTGAGGAGAGAGACTTGGGGGTGCTGGTGGACGAGAAGCTCAACATGAGCTCTCAATGTGCACTTGCAGCCCAGAAGGCAAATCAGATCCTGGGCTGCATCAAGAGAAGTGTGGCCAGCAGGTCAAGGGAGGTGATTCTCCTCCTCTACTCAGCCCTGGTGAGACCCCACCTGGAGTACTGTGTCCAGTTCTGGAGCCCCTATTACAAGAAGGATCTGGATGTGCTGGAGCGTGTCCAGAGAAGGGCCACGAGGATGATCAGAGGGCTGGAGCACCTCTCCTGTGAGGACAGACTGAAGGAGTTGGGGCTGTCCAGTCTGGAGAAGAGAAGGCTCTGAGGTGACCTAATTGTGGCCTTCCAGTATCGGAAGGGGGCCTACAAGAAGGCTGGGGAGGGACTTCTCAGGATCTCAGGTAGTGATAGGACTAGGGGGAATGGAATGAAGCTGGAGGTGGGGAGATTCAGGCTGGATGTGAGGAGGAAGTTCTTCACCATGAGAGTGGTGAAGCCCTGGAATGGGTTGTCCAGGGAGGTGGTTGAGGCCCTGTCCCTGGAGGTGTTTAAGACCAGGCTGGATGAGGCTCTGGCCAGCCTGATCTAGTGTGGGATGTCCTTGCCCATGGCATGGGGGTTGGAACTGGATGATCCTTCTGGTCCCTTCCAACCCTAGCATTTCTATGATTATGGATAGTTACTGCAGGCTATGTTGAGCCACTGCAGTTACCAAGAGGCTTGTGGTTATATTTTACATTGAGTTGAGGAAAACCAGTCATGCTTTGCATCTACTGTGCCATTATTATATTCATTTTAAAGTATGCTCCCAGCTCCTTTTGGCAACTCACAGGTGTTTTTTTTCTGTTCAGTTGTGGGTTTTTTACTTTGGTTTGTTAGCTTGGCAGGATGTTTTTTGGTAAAATACACGGTCAGTAAGATCTTGAAAAGAACAATTTGAATCTGAAAACAAATTTGCATTTATTTTTTTAAAATTACATTTAGGAGAAAACCTTGAGTAAAACAGTGGAGGGGTTTATTAAATAGTTGCTTGGATGACATCTCTGTATACTTGTGTTTTATTTATAGAATGGCTTGGTTTGGAAGGGACCTTAAAGATCACCTAGTTTAACTCCACCTGCCACGGGCAGGGACACCTAGTAGACAGGTTGCTCATTTAGCCTTCAAGGTGAGCTGGAAAGGATTTCTGAAAACTTCATTTGTGTCCTTTCAGAAATCTTCTGTATATATCCCCCACAACCCTCAAAGTTTGCTTGATTTTTGCAGTACGAATGACAAGCATGTAAATGAATTCTCTGGTTTCTGGTACCTTGGGAGCAGAAGCAGCTCGTGGATTTTCTTTGGGAACTCTCCTGTGGTATAATTAATGTTCTTATTTTAAACACTAACAGAACAAGTAGAAATGCTTGAAATGCATCTATATTTACATATTGTGTCCAGAGTGTTTCTGGCAGAATGGAGAAAATAAACCAAAGTAGCCTGCATACACTGTATCCCTATTTCCCTCAGATGCTTTGTGACTGCTTTTACAAATGAACTTAGCAGAAAATCTAGGGGGTTTGCCATCCATCTCCATTCTTGTATTTTCATTTCTCTGACCCCTCAAACAAAGTGAATTATAAGAGGATAGCTATTTCTGTACAAGTTACCCTGAGGAAAGTTTCATCTAGCAGGCTCCTCTTGCATGATCTCTTTCCAACAACAGGTAATCCACAGCAACCTTTGCTGTACCTCTGTTGGTCTAGCTTGTCGGAAATGGTTGGACTCGATGATCTAAAAGGTCTTTTCCAACCAAAACAATTCTATGATTCTGTTTCCCAGTGACCTCATGTTTCTTGTTAGCACGTGTCCAAAACCATGAATTTGGTGGTAGTCACATAGGATCTTCACTTATCAAGAGTTGGTCTGAACTTTTTATTGTCTTCCTGAACAAAAGCAAATCTAATCCGTCCATCCTTGTAATCACTGGAAGGCAAATACCCATCAGCGCAAATGAAGGGTATGGAGTACTCCTGCAGTACTTCAGGTTTATGCCAAAGCTGGACTAAACTGCAACAGAAGTGCAATATTTTGAACAAAACCTTTAGCCACTGCAATGAGGAGCTGATCTGTCCTTCTCCTCCAGAGGTCACTAGAGCACTCCCTTTATGTCTTGAGGGTTTGTTAATAGCTTGCCACGAGACAGACATGCCTTTAAGAACTAAATGGATGTCCAATCAGGAATGTGTCCTGAACAGCCAAGATCTCCTCAGCTCACCTTACAGTCAGATGGAGATACTACAAAATAGTTAGCCAGGACTGAAGAGGAGACTTTATCCCAGCACTCTGTGCATCATCTCATATTTTGTTCTCCTAGCATCTCTTCAGTCACTGACCACATGGGATTATTACAGCAGATAACAATTATTTTTGTCCTTAGCTACTTTTTTCTCTTTCTCAGCCTTGTGGCATTTCTGAAAGACAAGTGATGTAGAAATCCAAGGCGCTTTAAGCCCCTTTCTGCCTTCCTTCAAATTCTCATGCCATGGATCAGCTGCTCTGCACAGAATCACCATGTATCTTTGTTTGGAAGAGACCTTCAACATCAGCTGCTCTGGCTCTTGACCCAGTATGGCAAGGTCACCACTAAACCAAGTGCCTAAGCACCAGGTCCACACACCACCAGTTAAACACCTCCATGGATGGTAACTCCATCACTGCCCTGGACAGACCATGTCAATATTTAACAACCACTGCAGTGAAGAAATATTTCCTAATATGCAGCCTAAACCTATTTGCTCTCGTCCTGTTGCTTGCTTCTAGCTTTTGTCCTTTTCTGTGCCTTTGAAACCTTGTGCAACACTAAGGCAGGGAGGGGAAATTACTAAAATGGAGGAGCAGCTTTTGAAAAGTCACCAGGTGTAGTTGTGAGCAGCATTTGTTACTGTCCTGACTTCCTTGGAATCTGAGTGGTTTTAACCACATGAAAGTACTGGACAATTATATAGCTCTAGTAATTTAAGAGGAGTACTACACTTGGAGAATAACATTGTCTCAAATCCCCAGGCTAATATGCTTTTTCCTGCTGTCTGAGTGCATGAGGTACTAGGAAGTTCCTTTCACAAAGTGCACAGATTGATAGAATAGTTTGGTTTGGAAGAGACTTTAAAGAGCATCTAGTTATAACCCCCCTGCCATTGGCAGGGATACCTTTCACTAGAGCAGATTGCTCAAGGCTCCATCCAACCTGGCCTTGAACACCTTCAGGGAGGGGGCATCCACAGCCTTTGGGGACATCCCAAAGTGTCTCACCACCCTCACTGTCAAGAATTTTTCCATTATCTCCAATGTCAATCTCCTCAAGCTTCAATCCGTTCCTTCTTGTCCTATCACTACAAGCCCTTGTAAAAACTCCTTTCCTGGGGGTGGATTTTCCTGTGTTTGTCTTGTATTTTAGAGGGGTGAAAGAACTAATGTTTGGTACTTCTTTGAGACTCCAATCCCATTTCTGTGCACTTGGAGTTTCAGAAACTTCTGAGTTTTCCCCTTTGCAGTGCTGAGCCAATTAATTAAAAGATTGTGATGGAACAGCTACATCCATCATGCCTTTAATAGTATTCATGTAGTCAAAATTCATTTGCAAAGTGTATGCAATATTAATCTGTTAACTTTATTTGTTTGTCTTTTCTACATCTGGTCAGAAAACCCTCCTTGGATGGGCTGGGTCTTGCACTGGGGAGAAAACCTTGTAGTTAATGAGTTCCAAGTCCATCTGAGGATATAGGAACATAAAAAGTGGTGTGGCAAGTGTTGTCAGTGGCCATGATAGTTCCCTGCTTGAAAGCCATCTGTGATGTTCTATTTTTAACTCTTGTACATGCACCTGACTCCAAGCAGAGGCCTTAAAACTCACTTGCTAATCACAACTCTGTTAGCTGCTGACTGATGAGTGTTGAATACAGTGTAGTGACCTATTTCTTCTTCACATTAAGGGGAATTCTCACTTCCTGTAAACCATTTCATACCCCAATGTTGTTCAGCCATAATAAAGAATCAGAAGTGTGGGTTGGTGTTACTTTCATGCTGTCAGTTGATGCTGGACAGTGTTCTGGGGTGTATTAGAAGGGCTGGGGTTAGTACGTTGAGAGAGGTTCTCCTCCCTTTCTACTCTGCCCTGGTGAGGCTGCATCTGGAATATTGTGTCCAGTTCTGGACCCCACAGTTCAAGAAACATCAGGGAACTGCTTGAAAAAGTCCAGCACAGAGCCACAAAAATGATTAAGGGAATAGAACATCTTCCTTATGAGGAGGGACTGAGGGAGCTGGGGCTCTTTAGCTTAGAGAAGAGGAGACACTTTTCCAAGAAGAGAGACTCTCTTGGAAGGAAACAACAATTCCCAGTTGAAGAACTTCAGAGCTACATGGAGTCTCCCATTAGCACATCCGTATCCACAGGAGAATTTATAGAAGGCTGTGGATGTGCTCTACCTGGGCTTCAGCAAGGCCTTTGACACTGGTTCCTACAGCAAACTCCTGGCCAAGCTGTCAGCTTCTGGCTTGGGCAGCAACACTCTGTGCTGGGTTAGGAACTGGCTGGAGGGCCAAGCACAGAGAGTGATGGTGAATGGTGCCACATCCAGCTGGTGGCCAGTCACTAGCGATGTCCCCCAGGGATCAGTGCTGGGCCCCATCCTCTTTAATATCTTCACTGATGATCTGGATGAGGGGATTGAGTCAGTCATCAGC
This sequence comes from Dryobates pubescens, assembly GCF_014839835.1. Taxonomy (NCBI): domain Eukaryota; kingdom Metazoa; phylum Chordata; class Aves; order Piciformes; family Picidae; genus Dryobates; species Dryobates pubescens. The sequence continues at coordinate 17,129,826 of NC_071620.1, read as the reverse complement.
AGATTTGCAGATGACACCAAGTTGGGAGCAGATGTTGATCTGTTGGAGGGTAGAAGGGCTTCTGCAGAGGGACCTCAACCAACTGGACAGATGGGCAGAGTCCAACGGGATGACATTTAACAAGTCCAAGTGCCAGGTGCTGCACTTTGGCCACAGCAACCCCATGCAGAGCTACAGGCTGGGGTCGGAGTGGCTGGAGAGCTGCCAAACAGAGAGGGACCTGGGGATGCTGATTGACAGCTGCCTGAACATGAGCCAGCAGTATGGCCAAGAAGGCCAATGGCATCCTGGCCTGCATCAAGAATACTGTGGCCAGCAGGAGCAGGGAAGTCATTGTGCCCCTGTACTCTGCACTGGTTAGGCCACACCTTGAGTCCTGTGTCCAGTTCTGGGCCCCTCAGTTTAAGAAGGACATCGAGACACTTGAGCGTGTCCAGAGAAGGTCAATGAGGCTGGTGAGAGGCCTTGAGCACAAGCCCTATGAGGAGAGGCTGAGGGAGCTGGGATTGTTTAGCCTGGAGAGGAGGAGCCTCAGGGGAGACCTTATTGCTCTCTACAACTACCTGAAGGGTGGTTGTAGCCTGGAAGGGGTTGGTCTCTTCTCCCAGGCAACCAGCACCAGAACAAGAGGACACAGTCTCAAGCTGCACCAGGGGAAGTTTAGGCTGGAAGTGAGGAGAAAGTTCTTCACTGAGAGAGCTGTTCACCATTGGAATGGGCTGCACAGGGAAGTGGTGGAGTTACCATCCCTGGAGGGGTTCAAGAGGGGATTGAACGTGGCACTTGGTGCCATGGTTTAGTAGTCATGAAGTCTGTGGTGACAGGTTGGACTTGACGATCTTTGAGGTCTCTTCCAACCCTGGTGATTCTGTGATTCTGTGAACTCCTTCAGTAAGCAAAGCTTCATGCTAACCAAAAATCTTCATAATATTAATTTGTTATTGTTGCTATTTCTCTAAAGGTGCCTTTGTTTTTTCCCTGCTCCAGCAGAGTCATGCATGTGTTCAAGATGTGTATTTGAAAGGAGGAGAACTAGGAGAAGAGTTGCAGTCTTGTGAAGATAAAAAGCTTATCATACTTGTTGAATATCTGGAAAGTCATAAAAGGTATATATGGCTTCATTTTATATTTTTTTTTTATAGCTTGTGCCTTTGTTATGGTGAACTACTGATAGGTTTCAGCAGCCTCAACATTCACTATCAAAGCACCTGACTGAAATACATATCTAAGGCTATAGAAAAGCAGAGATTAAGAGAGTTGAGTTTTGATTGAACTTGAATAATTTCTAACTTTAGATCACAAATCATTATGTGTATTTAAAATGTACAAGCACCAGAAAGATTTGAAAGCTGTAATATAAGTGGCTTAACTGGGACTTGCTATTAGTGGCAATTAGTGGCAACTTTTTTTTGGAGGGAAAGAAAATTAGTTCTGTTAACTTAGTCATTGTGTAGAAGAAAGCATGGAGAGAATTAAATACTCCTATTTCATTCTCTCTGCTGTGAGGATAGGCTGAGGGAGCTGGGGTTGCTCAGCCTAGAGAAGAGAATACCCTGGGGGGACCTTATAGCTGTCTTGCAGTACCTGAAGTGATCCTATGGGAAGGCTGGAGAGGGACTTTTCATAATGGTGTCTAGAGATAGGACAAGGGGGAATGGTTTGAAGCTGGGGGAGAGTAAGTTCAGACTGAATCTTAGGAAGAAGTTCTTCAGTATGAGGATGGTGAGACTCTGGAATAGGCTGCCCAGGGAGGTTGTGGATGCTTTTTGTCCCTGGACATGTTGGGTGATTCCTTGAGCAGCTGAGTCTAGTTGTGAGGCTTCCCTGCCCATGGCAGGGAGGTTGGAGTAGATGATCTCAGAGGGCCCTTCCAACTTAAGCCATTTTATGATTCAGTAGTTCAAAGCATGCATTTTTTTGGGGGGTGGGGAAATACTTCTCGATGTCCAAAATTCCTCTTTTGTGGGGAATCTTTGAACTTTGAGGAGTGAGCATTGAATATCCAAAATCATGATGGGCTGTCCACAGTTTTAAGACATTATTTGCATTGCAATGTTCTGGAAATTGCAGTTCAGTTTAATTTAATAGTACCATTGCCTTTCCTAACAGATGTATACTGGCTGGCTGTTATGGTTAGGTTTGTTACTATTAAGGTTATTGATTATTGGTTTCTCAGTAGTAATTAGTAGTGATTTTTTTTCCTTTTTTTTTTTTTTACTGTATGAACTTCTAGAACAAAATAGTTTAGAACATGAAAAGGTACACCAAAACTAAATGTATTGACACCCACAAAATCATTTTTATTTGCGTTTCAGTGAGTTCATACAACATTTATGTAGGCTTGAAGTATCACTCAAACTAAGTTGCTACTAGAAATGAGGTTTCAAGATAACTTCTCAATAACTGTGCCAGATAATAGTAGCACTAAACATCTGAACATGTTTAGAGTAGAATGAGCCTTTTAACTGTGAGGAGCAGAGTGTGGTAAGTGAAGGGACCGTTGCAGTTCAGAAAGCTAAAGAAGTGATGATTTAATTCTAGATGGTAACAGTTTCTGCAAAGCAAGATAAGGAAAACCTTTTAAGAACAACAGAAAGCAGTTTAAGAAGCTGACAACTTCAAGTAGCACTGAAACAGAGAAATCAGATTATTGCAATGCCTTTTGTTTAATCTTTGCTGCTTTTTTTTCCTCTCTCTCTAAAAACCTCAGCTGCAGGTCACCAAAATGCAGCGGAGCCTGTTGCATACTGCATCGCAGCTGGTGCATGGGACATGCGTGGCCTCTCCCCGTGCTGGCATCTTTCAGTGCTTGAAGGGACAGTCGGCCTTTTCTAGCGTTGGATGCAAGGTGGTTTTGGCGCTGGACCCTCCTCAACGATGTCTTCATGCAGGGGCAGCGTACTTTGCCTCAAAGAAAAGCACTTTTTCATCACAGCCAGCAGACACTCCTCGCAAAGCAGCAGAAGAGAGAAATCCCTTGACTTCAGCCAGGGATGCAGCCAAGCAGAGCCCTGGAGAGCGAGATGCTTCAGATCCTGATCCACTGCAAGACAAATCAATTAGTCTTGTTCAGAGATTCAAGAAAACTTTTAAACAGTATGGAAAAGTCATGATTCCAGTGCATCTTCTGACTTCCACTGTATGGTTTGGAGCCTTTTACTATGCAGCCATGAAGTAAGTTGATAGTTTGTGGCAGAGCTCAGTAGTGCTGTTGAATGGAGACTGGCTTTTCAGAGGTGAAAGGACATAGAATCGTAGAATGGTCTGGGTTGGAAGGGACCTCCAAAGATCATCTAGTCCAGCCCCCTGTGCAGTAAGCAGGGGCATCCTCAACTGGATCAGACTGCCCAGAGCCCTGTTGAGCCTCACCTTGAATATCTCCAGGTATGGAGGAGGTGGTTTGGACCCCATCCCTGGACATATTCAAAGCGAGGCTTGACAGGGCTCTGGGCAACCTGATCTAGTTGAGGATGCCCCTGAAACACTGCTGTATGTCCAAAAATTGCCTTTATATGTAATAGGGAAATGGGGCTACATTTTTAACTGAAACACAATATTAATACTGAAAGCCACACTTAAGATTCATTGGTGTTATGTGTGTGCTATTATCATGCAGTTATTGCTGTGAACAAGGTATGTTAACATTGGAGGGAATGCTCATCTCTCCTCCCCCCCTCCCCCAAGAAGCATAGATGTAAACATCATTGAAATTATGACTAACCACTCACAAGGTAAAGATGGGGAATTGGAATTTCAATTGTAAATTGCTAGATGAGACCTTTGAAGCCCTGCTTTCTTCTTGCTCGTGGAATTGCAAGGTATTTCACATTCCCATGGCAGGATCTTTCAAGGTCCTTCCCAATCCAAACCATCCTATGATTCACCACTTCCTCTGTTCTTCATCCCCCATCCTCCATAATGACTTTTGTGCCCTCCACCTCACTCTGAGTTCCTCACAAACCTTTATTCCTTTTACCTCTCTTTCCTGCCTTCCAGTTAAAAAAAAATATTTTTTATTGTAAGACAGACCTTTTAATTGGAAACTAAACACTTGTGTGGCTGGGAGAAAAAGGAAAAATATTAATGAAGTATTCTAATTTTAGTTTTTCAGCTATAGCATGTGCCAGATACTGTTCTGGAAAATGCCTTTGATTAGGGGGAAAAAAAATCCACTGTATCAGCTATGGGCTGTTAGTTCAAGTCAAAGATGGCTTGGGTTTTTTTGTCTGTCTGCAAATGGCTTGCTAAATATGAGTAAATGTTTATCTCTCTGGATTGCCAGTGTTGTATATTTAATAATAGAAAGCATGAAACAACAGCAGTTTGTGGCAGCAAGGATGGGGCTGTGCCATCAGAATGCCTTGCTGCACAAGTGTTTGTCTTAGTTACTCTAACCAGCTGGCATAATTGCCCTTTCTAGGAGCTATAGATCCAAATGTCATTCTAAATTTAGCTCATGTCAGAGGAATAAAGGTCTTGAGCTATAAAAATATTTTGCTTTGGATGAATTCAGGTTGATGCTTACATCCAGATATTTCAGATGGAGCGAAGATGTACTTTTCTTTTGAAACATTGGGCTGCTAAAATGGGATGGAAATTACTGAGCCCTTTAACTAGAAACTAATTATAACAAAGCTTCAGTTTGTCATAGCACAGGACCAGCACCCTCTTGAAGTGGAAAAGCAGCTTTCAGAATCACACGAGACTAAACAGTTAATTCTGCCTTTTAGATCTTACTAGGGCTCCATTTTCTACTCTGGGGATAGGCCTTCAGCTTGTAGGCTCCAGTAACTTAGTACATTCGTGCCTGTTTTACTGTTCCTGATGCTGAAGTGCAGAGAAGAATGCTTAAAATGCTAGGTAGAAATGGATAATGATCCTAATAATGATCTCTAAATATTGGAAAGGCAGGTCTTCTAGAACTGCATGTACTTTTCTGGTATAAGGACAGGCTGTCTTTTCTTCTTTATGTTGTTGGTCTTCTATTTTGTTGTTCTTTATGATGTTAACTTCCCTGGCTTTCAAACAGAAAGAAATTGTGATAGGGGCTCCCTCTACCCACCTCGCCAGCTTATTTTGACAGGGTGGAACAACTGGGCACAAAACCCCTTGTCCATGTGGCTTCCTTTTTCTTTAGCCACATCCCTTTTTTTGTTGGATATACTTATAAGTGAGTGGAGGACACCGAAGCATGGATTCTGTGCTTCTGGGCATGCTGCAGATTAGTTTGAGATTTTTAACAAGGACAAAATCAAGTCATTTTATGTTAAACAGAGCATGAAATTGAGCTGGAGCCTCAGTAGGGATCTTACCACTAGTATATTTACTTACCTCCACAGACAAGAAGCTGAAACCCAGGTAAGTTAGTAGCTGCTCAGCAAAACGGGGATAATGTAAAGGGATCACCTCTTGGAATCATAGAATCATAAAACATTAGAGGTTGGAAGGGGCCTCCAGAGATCAAGTCCAGCCCCCCTGCCAAAAGCACAGGAATGCATCCAGGTGGGTCTTGAAAGCCTCCAGAGAAGGAGACTCCATGACCTCTCTGGTTGGCTGAAAAGAACATTAATCTGCTTGTATGTGAGCTATATAATTCCTGTAATATATTGCTTAGCTTAAAAAAAAATACAGCTTGGGTAACTTGCTTGTATAATAGATTTGAAGAATGGAAATGGTACCATAAATCACTGCTCAGGTTTCAAATTCCAGTTCAGGTTGCCTTTTGTCTTTCACAGGGGAGTGAACGTTGTTCCGTTCCTGGAGCTGGTTGGCTTACCAGACAGCATAGTGAACATCCTGAAAAATTCCCAGAGTGGAAATGCACTGACTGCGTATGCATTGTATAAAGTAAGTATAAAGAGAGCTTAGAAATAAGCTCAGAATCTTGCCTGGTGAACTGAGCAGGGTTTCCTCCTTTACAGCAGAAAGAGTTGGTTCTGTTTTCTCTCTTTGGTAGCCACACGTGAGAACATTCATGTTTGTAGTAAAAACAGTTGCATGCAAGTGGGTATGGGCTCTGTGCTCCTCGAAGGTGTCCATTTCTCAACAGCTTTGTTTGCTGCCCAAAGGATTCTCTGCCCTCAGATTTAGCTGCAGTTAAGATCACAGATTTCATTGGGTTGGAAGGTACCTTCAAAGTCATCTTGTCCAGCTCCCCTGCAGTCAGCAGGGACACCTCCAACTAGATCAAGCTGCCCAGGGCCACATCAAGTCTGATCTTGAATGTCTCCTGGGACGGGGCCTCAACCACATCCCTGGGCAGCCTGTTCCAGTATTTTACCACTCTCATTGTAAAGAACTTCCTCCTTATGTCCAACCTAGATCTCTGCTCCACTTTGAAACCATTGCCCCACATCCTGTCACTACAAGCCCTTCTAAAGAGTCCTTCCCCAGCCTTCCAGTAGGTCCCCTTCAGATGCTGAAATACAGCTATAAGGTCTCCCTGGAGTCACCTTTTCTCCAGGCTGAACATGTCCAGTTCTTTCAGCCTGTCTTCATAGGAGTGGTGCTTCAGCACTGTGGTCATCTTTGTGGCCCTCCTCTGGACTGACTCCAGCAGGTCCATGCCTCTCTTACATGTTGGGGGCCCAAAAGCTGAACAGAGTACTCCAGGCGAGGTCTCACCAAAGCAGCGAAGAGTGGCAACCTGCTGGCCATGCCTCTTTTGTTACAGCTCAGATTCCTCCGTATCCCTGGCACATTAACAGAGATAAACAGGTAAAGTCTAAACACCTCATGGTTTCCAGATAAAAGTACAGGCTTGCTTATCCTAGAGGATTTGCTGGTTTGTCTTTATACCTTAGTTCTCCATCATTGTCCTGTACTTTCATTGCCATTTGAATCAGTTACATTCAGGTTTGGGTCTCTGGCACAGACCATGTAGGGGAAACCTGAAATGTGTCAGACCACAAAAACCCAAAGTTCTGCATTCACTTCAACTGACACTCAGCTGTTTCGTTTCCAGACATGGTGTGCTGCTTATCTGATATTAAAGGGGTTATTTTCCCCCTACTCTTGCCAATTATTCCTGTGCTTAAGAGACTATTAAATAAACATGGTTAAATATAAAGATTTTATTATACCTGGGAGATCTGACAGTGTTGGAAGTAGCTTTGAAGACATGGAAGCAGTAGAATAGGTTGCAAAGGGAAGATTGTGTGGGTTCTGAAAGAGCAGCTTAGTCTGCCTGCAGTAACGCACCTGGCTTCTTGTGTCTTGGATTAGCTGACCTCTTAGGGTCTCAACTCTCTGGTTTTCTATCTGCAGGTCCTACTTTTGGACTGAAAGCTGTTTCTACACCTGTGAATTTCAGATTTTAGTGTCTTGTGGTCATAATTTCCTCTTTGCCTACATGGCTCACTGTTCACATACTGTCTGTGCTGAAATGCTGAGGGAGGTGTCTGATGCCTGTCTCACAAGCTGCACGGAGAGGGCTTTTTTTAACTGGAAGTCTAATGCCTGTGCTGGTGCCTGTCAAAAGGACACTGCAAGTATTTCTGGGGGATGCACCATAAATCAGTTTGCTTCTTTATAAAGAGAAGGTCTTTTTAGTCTCTGACACTGGCCAAAATAAATGCTCAATGTTACAAATACCTTTTGCTAGATAATATTGTCCTGTTTTGTTGATGCTGTGTGCTCTTTGGTTTCTTTAAGATTGCAACTCCTGCCAGATACACTGTGACTTTGGGAGGAACATCTGTCACCGTTAAATATCTACGTAAGCATGGCTACATGTCCACACCACCACCAGTAAAGGAATATCTCCAAGATAGGATGGAGGAAACAAAGGATAAAATTACAGAGAAGATGGAAGAAACAAAGGATAAAATTACAGAGAAGATGGAGGAAACAAAGGATAAAATAACAGAGAAGATACAGGAAACCAAAGATAAAGTTTCATTTAAAAAAATTAAGGACTAGGAGAGATGCTTCCTCTTGGATATATCAAACCTTAGCACTTTAAACCCTTTGTGAGACAGGATATACAAAGTGCACTTCTGAGGTTGGCAGTTTTTTCTTCCCCCCCCACCACCACCTTGTCTGGAGACTACAGTTCCTCTGTGGATTAAAAATTCTATATATTCACCAAGGTTGAAGTTCCCTGGGGGAAGAGATTGTGGCAACGTTTTCAATGTGCAGGGGAAGCGAATCTCGGAGGCTCGTGTCTGTTGGTAACAGTTACTCCTCCCTTGGTTTGGGTTTTGTTCTGTTGTTTTGTTTTTTCCTTCCCCTCTCAAAATGATGATTTCTTCCAAAAGCCACTGCTTCATTCTTCATAGTGCACAGCTGTTACTCCACGAGGCTGTATCTTCCATTAAATGAGAATGAAGAGTTCTCTACTGGGAAAGGCAATGTCTTTTGGCTTTCAGAGCATGTGGACCCAGGCCTCTGCAGTCGTGATCACCTCTCAGTTTGGAGACAGACCTTTATCACTGCTACTGCATGTGAAGGAATCAATGGATTAGCCACTCAGGCTGAATTGATTGTCATGGCTTATACAGACTTCAGCTGTGCTGGCTTACAGGTTGAGACTATGAATCTTTCTTGGACAGTGTTGTCTTCTCAGAAATCTCACCAGAAAGCTGCAGGAAGATACATTAATCACAAGAGCCATGCTGTCCAGTTTCCTACAGTTGATTTACAGTAGAAAAGAAGTTATGAAATTAAGAATTGTAAATTAAAAACTAGGATTTTATGGGGTTTTGTTAATGTTTACAAAACTGTTCATTTTTTAGAGCAAAAATATTCTGGAAGAGTTTACTTGAGAAATCAGTACAGTAAGAAGCTTTTTTAATACATGCACAGTTAGAGTTAACCCTCCCATAGTTTCTCCTCCCACTCCAGAGTCCTTCAGACTTCAGCAGCATGATGTAACTCCAATGAACCTCATTTCTGAGAATGATCACAGGCTACCAAGATTTTGGTTTTTTCCCCTTCTGATTTTTGTTAGGCAAATAGTTACAGCTGAAGGCTGAAATGCTCTGAGAGGTGTAATAAAGGAATAAAGGTGAAACTGTTCTGTTTGAGTGGGCAAGTAAACTTTTCCCATGGATTCATTCAAATAAAGGCTAAGTTGAAATGTTTGGGGTTTTTTTCCTATTTCTCTTACAGGTCTCATTTTGTAGCAAGTCTCTGCATCTTTAACATTTAACAGTGGTGGGGGCTTGTGGGGGGATATGGAGAAGGAACTACTGGAGCCTGAACATAGTTAATTGGAGTAAAGGAACTGACACTTCATCAGCTCTGCCCCACTCATTGTCAGTCAAGTCACTGAGGGCCTCTCCCTCTTTAAGTGAGTTGAATTTCATTAACTTAAATGTGCAGGATTGATTTTTGTACTTCTCTGCCTCTGTCCACATGTCAAATAGTAACTGCAACCCAATGCCTACCTCACAGGGATGTTGTGAGGAATAATCATTGTATATTCAGTGCCCTGAAGAGGTAAAGTGCCATCTTGCTGAGAAGCATTATTAAAAACTGATTCTGTGAGCTCTTATGCTCCAGAGATGAACACTGCTGTAGGATTGGTGTTAACAGATGCTGTTGCTTCACTGTCCCCATGCACACTTTCTTCTGCTGTTGGCATTTGTTCTCATGTCCTGCAGCACCCTGCAAAGCCTAAAGTCTGCCCCAGTAACACTGTGTGGTCATTCTTTATCTGGGGCCTGATGTGGGAACCCCTGCATGTAGCTCACAGGTTCCATCTCTTGTTTGTAGGGGGCAAGGGTTGCATAGGGGCACCTAAGTGTCCTGGAGGGGCCTGTAGCCTTCATACATATTAGAATGTGTTCATTGCACACACACCTTTGGTACCACAGTCCTGTGGTCATTGCAGGGTGTCTGTGATCCATTGCTGCTCAGACCAAGTACAAAAGATCTCCTTTCTTACCTACAGCCAGTAGCCTGTCCTGTGTGACCATTTCTGCAGCTGTGGGAACAGCTTGTAGGGGCTATTGGCAAGTGTCTCATCCTGTACTGCTGGGGTCAGTTTTGCAGCATGAACCACCTTGAGGAGCTTCTGGGACAGCCACATTCTCCGGGAGGTCAGTTAAGAAAGCACTCAGATATGTGGGTTGATCTACACAAAGCAGGAGGGGGAATCTTCAAGATTCTGAAAATCTGACCTGAGGAGCTCTTGTGACAATTAGTTCACTGCAATTAGTTGTAGTGGTGGCCTTGCTTCAGGTTGGACTATATCAGTGCATTGCCATATTAGTGGAGAGGGCCTGGGCCAGCTAGGGAAGGAGTGACATTAGTCCACTGGGTGCCCAGCAGGTACCCAGCTGCACTACAGTTTTAACTATAGGATAAAGTTTGACTTTTGTCCTTGTGTCTTGCTTATAACTAAGCTTCCATGGCTGTTGCCACAATACTGGGATAGACTTCTCCTTGCTGGTGGGTTTTTGTAGCTGGAAGCCAGGGTCCATCTCCAGGAGGGCAGTCAAAATAATTGTCTAAATAAGGCCCAGTATCATCACTGAAGTTACTGCTAGAGCTGAAGGTACAACCCAAATAGGGGCTGGAATGCTACTGGTCTCACAAACAGCCCAGGTGACGGGTCAGAGCCTGACAAGGGGCCAGGATGGGGCTGGAGGCAAAGTGAAACCACTTCTCTGATTCTGATTGTGTCCCCTGGCAGAGTGCCAGCTCAGAGCACCGTGCTGTGTTCGTCCTTGTTCATCACGTACTGCCAGCGACAATAATAATTAGAGCCTCATAATTATCCCCTGGCAATTACCTGGCTATTTTGCTGAAGATGATCATCTTTAGCAGAAAGAATACATCTTGATTTCAAAAGCCTGTGGAGCTAACATGCAGTGTTGAGTTTGGGCTTGAGTTTGAGGAATTGATTGGACAATCACAGACAAGGGGACACAGGGAAGGCCACACAGGATTGCTTAGGAATGTCAAAACAAGAAACCCAGAGCCAATACAGCAGGGGAAGAATTGCACAAAGTGGTAATTAAACAAAAATTTCTGGCTGCTGCTGGGTCTGAACAAGTGGCCAGAAAGAGACTAAACTGCAACCAGGGGAGCCCCTACCTCAGCTAAATTCTCCATCACTGGTTCTTTTTCTTTGTTTTTGGGGGTGGTGGTTGGTTGGTTTGCTTACTTGGTGGGGTTGCTGTTGTTTTGTGGCTCTTCAGGTGAGTTGGGGTTTTTGTTTGTTTTCCAAAATGTATTTATTTTTTACAGTTACTGGTTAAACAAAACAACCTCCAACAAGCAATCTACAACTCTCTTAGTTGTTCTGTGCAGAACTGGTCTAACTGAAAGCTGCGCAGAGCTTTGCAGGTGCCAAGTGATATGAGACGGCCCCATGACATGGATCAGCTCTGAGTGCACAGAGAGCATCTGCTCCTCACAGATGCAGCAGCAAATACAGCTTTGGCCAAGACTCTCAAGGAATAATGGTGGTTGTGGCAGTGCCCACCTTCAAAGGTGATGCCCTGTGTGTCCAGTGCCATAAAGATCAGTCCTTGGTGGGGTAAAAAGAAGGGGCTGGGATTATTCAGCCTGGAGAATGCTCTGGAGAGACCTTACTGTGGCCTTCCAGTAACCTGAAAGGGGCTTACAAGGAAGCCAGGAAGGGACTTGCTACACTGGATTGTTGTGATAGGCTGAGAGTGAATGGTTTGAAGCCTGAGGAGAGCAAATCCAGACTGGATATCGGGAAGACATTGTTTACAGTAAGGGCGATCAGGCACTGGAAATAGGTTGCACAGGGAGGTCATGGATGTCCTCTCCCTGGAAGTGTTCAAGGCCAAGCTGGATGAGGCCTTGAGCAACCTGGACTAGTAGAAATGTCCCTGCCCAAGGCAAGGGGCTTGGAAACAGATGATCTTTGACATCACTTCCAGCCCAAAACACTCTATGAATCGATGCATGTGGCCCATCTGCTTTAAGGAAAGAGGAAAGATGCCAGTGCCCAAGCAGCACAGCTGCATGAATCACTCTTGAGTGTGGTTTTTACTGCAGACAGAAGCTTTTTTCCTTCCATGTCACTGCCACGTGGCCGAGTGTACCGGATGCCGTTTTCCTGACATTTTACTGTAGGGAAGTGCCAGTTTCCTAGCACACAGCTGGAGCTAGGAGGTGTATTTTCTTATCTACAGGTCCATCATCAGCAGAACATGCAGCCTCACAGCCAAAGGTGAGAGGACTTGTGTGTGGAGGAGCTGGCGTGGGTCTCTCTCAGCCACAGGGCTTTAAACAGGTGCCAGTACAGCTCTCGCTGTGACACCCAGCCCTCACCAGCCACCAGCCAAAACAAACAGCCCAAGGAACTATCAGTGCCTTTGATCTGCAGAATGGAAGGGGCCAAAGGAACCAGACTGAGGTTGCAGTCAGTCAAGCCTTACCTGTTAGGCTTTTCCTGACACAACATCAGTGAAAGTCAGCAGCTCATCAGGTTTGGGTTTTTTTCCCCTAGAGCTGTGAAGTTTGCAGCCGTAAGCAGATTTTACAGCACTTAACAATCCTAACTCCATTGCCAGGCAAGAGCTCGCTCCTACACATTGTGCTGCTGCCATAAACCCTGCTGAATGGCTATGCAAGCACATTTCTGCTTTTTTTTAATTTCACTTACATGTTTGCTTCACCCAGGAAAGCCAACTAGGGCAAGCTTGGCTCCACTTATGAAATATTCACAGCATTAGAGCCAAGTGATGTGTGTATGGATATACACAGGGGCACATAATAAGCTGGAACATTCTCACTGCTTTCAGATGAAAAGGACTTCTTTTTTTTTCTTTTTTTTTTTTTTTTCCTTTTTTCCCCCTCTTTTCCCCCTAAGAGTTTCTTGCTGCCCAGGGTTAAATGTAGGTCAAGCTGTCTGAGCCCATGTCTGTGGCACACAGAGCAGGATTAAACTGGAATTTTCCCCTCAACTCCACTGTCAATCACTGTAATGTCTGAAAATGTTGAATTAATCTGGAGTGATCTGGTGTTGGCATTGGAGGTTGCTTCTGGGGCTCAAGGATGGCATTTTGGCCTCTATGAGAAAGATGCACTCTTTCTCTGGGCAAGGAAGGGGTGGCTATGTTGTGGTTGCTTGCAACGGCCACCCAAACACAGAATAAATCTCTCTGTACAAGACGGGTGAATGTGAGTTAGAAGTGAGCAGAAGGAAACTGCCTCACAGGTGGTGGAGACTGGTGGTGATGGGTAGTTTATATGCCCAGAGAAGTGGTTGATGCCCCATCCCTGGAAACATTCCAGGTCAGGTTGGATGAGCAACCTGCTGCAGTTGAAGATGTCCCTGCTAACTGGACACGGGTTGGGCTAGATGACCTCATTCTATGATTATTCCCAGCACTATCACAGACTGCGCAGGGACTTGCTTTGATGTGCACTTCCTCACTGTTAAAATACTGCTAGCACTGTTCTACAATGTGCTTTCTAGTGGAAACCATTAAAAGGTACAAAATATTTTATGGTAAGCATCTTCTGGTTTACACCTTGGTCCCTTTATTAATGAGAGGAAGCCTTCAATGCCCCCCCTGCAGCTGTAGTTAGTACATCCACTGGCAACACAGCAAAGCTGCCTCCAGCTTAGCATGTGACAGACATCACTGAGTCAGACCATGCAGTCCTGCCAACTTAAGTAAGGTATTTAAGGGCAACTTGGAACACCTAAGGTGAGCAGAGATAGGCAGTGAAATAGTACCATGTGCAGATGATTGTTAACACTCTGGGGCCAGGCATGTTGCTGATCATAGAGGATAGTGAGAAACTCAGTTCGTCTTTTACAACATGCAAAGAATTGGTTATCTCAGCTCCAACCCCCACTCTCCAGTCGGGGGGGGACAAAAAAATTAAAAGTAGAAAACAAGCAAAAACCAACAACAGCCACAAAAGTGCAAGCTTTTATCTTAATCAATGCTCAATTTCTGTCAAAGTGGCACAATGCAAGCTGCACAAAAGCAGGGCATCGGCGCAGCAGAAGCAAGCCAGCAGAATAGGATCCAGCAGCAAGGTCTTTAAAATGTGCATTTTAATTAGAACTCGTTTAAAGCACACCCGATCAAAACAGTGATAATGAGAGAAGCCTAATTAATTTTTGTCTGAGGAATGAAGCCTCATTACAGAGGGGGGAGTCTGTGGAAGAAAAGGGGCTGGGGATGTTAAAAACAGGGTGTTTGTAATGAGACGCAATACTGCTGGGAGCCTGGAAGCCAGACCTAGAGGTTTCACAGGACTTGCAGCAGCCACTGTATTAATCTTTTAACAGGAAGAAAAAAAGCAACCCTACTGAGATGAGACATCCCAGTAATAGCCCAGTTCTGAGCTGCAACCATTGGCAGAGATATTAAAGCACAATCAAACAGAATGGCATATGCTAAAACAAATACAAATACAATTAAAACCCCATTAAGTGAAAGATCAAAGCAGGACTCAACAACAATAAACAACAACAAAAAGAAGGAAAGAAAGAAGGAAAGAAGGAAAGAAGGAAAAAGAAAAGAAGGAAAAGGCAGTTTCCAGGGAGTGCAGTCAGTAGAGGAGAAGCTTGAAGATTTGGAGCATTTCTAAGCAGTAAGGAACGAGCAGTTTTCTATGCACTGAAGAATCGAAATGCTGTAGATGGAGGAGAGCTAACTCAGGGTGGTTGGAGAACAAGAAAATGGTTGCTTTAAAATGACAAATTAGTACTGTAACATTTGAAGAATCCAGACATTGCAAAAGGACAGCAGCAAGGGAAATGTGCCCTCATTCCTACCTGAGGGTAACACAAAGGCAGGGCGTCAGAAAAGGGCAGAGACTGTAAGCTCCTACAGCAGACCTCATGACCTGCCAGAGAGCCCCAGGCCTGAAGTACGAGATCCAGCTTCAGCAAGCACAAGCACAGGTATGACATACAAGACAATGATTTCATTAATAATCATGCTAAATAAAGCATCACTTTAGACATAAACAGAAATGACAGGCAGGTGCTCTGACACAGCTGCTTCCTGCTACTGCTCACCCTGTGGCGGAGAGAGGGAGCACAGAAACACCTGCAGTCAGCATTACCTCTGAAGGCTGAAGGTCAGAACATTGACCCAAAATCATCACCAGACACCCACTTCTCTGGGCTCACCCAGATGCTTCAAGGATTGAGACCACCCTCCAATTCCTTAGTGAGGTGAGTCTGCCACTTTGCTCTGTTGAGACTTCACCTGGAGTACTGTGTCCAGCTCTAGAGCCCTCAATACAGGAAGGACATGGACCTGAACCTCATGGAACAGGTCCAGGGAGGCCACAAAAATGATCAGAGCACCTCTGCTATGAAGATAGGCTGAGGGAGCTAGGGTTGTTGAGCCTGGAGAAGAGGAGGCTCCAGGGAGACCTAATAGCAGCCTTCCAGTAGCTGAAAGGGGCCTTGGAAATGGATGGAGACTGTTTACAAAGGCCTGCAGCAATAGGGTGAGGGACAATGGCTTCAAACTAGAAAAGAGTAGATCTATATATCAGGAACAAGTTCTTTACCATGAGGGTGGTGGAACACTGGAATGGGTTGCCCAGAGAGGTGGCTGAGGCCCTATCCCTGGAGATATTCAAAGTCACAGCATCACAGTATCACCAAGGTTGGAAGAGACCTCAAATATCGTCAAGTCCAACCTGTCACCACAGACCTCACGACTAGACCACGGCACCAAGTGCCACGTCCAATCTCCTCTTGAACGCCTTCAGGGACGGTGACTCCACCACCTCCCTGGACAGCATATTCCAGTGGTGAACGACTCTCTGTGACGAACTTTCTCCTCACCTCCAGCCTAAACTTCCCCTGCCACAGCTTGAGACTGTGTTCTCTTGTTCTGGTGCTGGTTGCCTGGGAGAAGAGACCAATCCCTTCCTGTCTACAACCTCCTTTCAGGTAGTTGTAGACAGCAATAAGGTCTCCTCTGAGCCTCCTCTTCTCCAGGCTAAACAATCCCAGCTCCCTCAGCCTCTCCACATAGGGCTTGTGCTCAAGGCCTCTCACCAGCCTTGTTGCCCTTCTCTGGACACATTCAAGTGTCTCAATGTCCTTCTTAAACTGAGTGGCCCAGAACTGGACACAGTACTCAAGATGTGGCCTAACCAGTGCTGAGTACAGGGGCACAATGACCTCCCTGCTCCTGCTGGCCACACTATTCCTAATACAGACCAGGATGCCATTGGCCCTCTTGGCCACCTGGGCACACTGCTGGCTCATGTTCAGGCAGCTGTCAATCAGCATCCCCAGGTCCCTCTCTGTTTGGCAGCTCTCCAGCCACTCCGACCCCAGCCTGTAGCTCTGCATGGGGTTGCCGTGGCCAAAGTGCAGCACCTGGCACTTGGACTTGTTAAATGTCATCCCGTTGGACTCTGCCCATCTGTCCAGTCGGTCAAGGTCCCTCTGCAGAGCCCTTCTACCCTCTAACAGATCAACATCTGCTCCCAACTTGGTGTCATCTGCAAACTTGCTGATGACTGTCTCCATGCCCTCATCCAGATCATCAGTGAAGATATTAAAGAGGATGGGGCCCAGCACTGATCCCTGGGGGACACCACTGGTGACTGGCCGCCAGCCGGATGTGGCACCATTCACCACCACTCTCTGGGCTCGGCCCTCCAGCCAGTTCCTAACCCAGCACAGAGTGCTGCTGTCCAAGCCACGAGCTGACATCTTAGCCAGCAGTTTGCTGTGGGGGACGGTGTCAAAGGCCTTGCTGAAGTCCAGGTAGAGCACATCCACAGGCCTCCCCCCATCCGCCAGGCAGTCACCTGATCATAGAAGGAGATCAGGTTGGAGAAGAAGGAGGTCAGGCTGGACAGGGCTCTGGGCAGCCTGATCTAGTTGAGGATGTCTCTGCTGCCTGCAGAGGGGGTAGGGCCTTTGAAGGTCCCTTCTACCCCAGACCATTCTGTGGTTTGACAATCATCACTGTGGTTGCCAGCAGCAAACCAGCAAGAGAAAAGCCAAGTATTTGTTTTGCAGGAGACCACTCCACTGTCCCAACTTTTTTTCTTTGTTTCATGGAGTTTTGGTCAGTTTTGGTTTTTTTCTTCCCTCCAGAGAGGAAATAAATTCAACAGGAGACAAATGCATTTCATGATTTTTAATAACTTTGTGCCATGGTTTAACCACAGCATATTAAGAACAAGCATAAAATCTGTATTTAAAACTAACAACAGCACTTAGAGCAACATCTTCCTTTAAAAGTATTGCAATAAACAGACCTTAGGTCTAAAAACTAGGACATCACCATTTGCTCAATTAAGAGTCAGATACACAACAGTTGAAATCTTTTCCTGTATATAACTGGGAGTTAGGGTGGAAAATAAGCAACAAATTAATGGTGTTAAAAAGTAAAACTGGGAAGGGGGGAAAAAAAAAGGTAAAATAATAATTAAAGCAAGCCAGGTTTGTCATAGCATCACATGAACAGCTACTGAGAAATTCCAATACAGTTGTATAAAAGAAAGGAAACAAAACAGAAGACTTTACTGGGTTTTAATAGCTTTGTCTTTTACAATAACTTTTTTATTTTTAAAGAAAGATTAAATATTGTTGATAGTGCTGTACATATTTCAGAAGAGCTTGAAACCAAATGGACAATATAAACAAAGAGATGCACTGAAAAAAACGTGATCTTGAAAGCCACAATGTTGGAGAGATCAACAAAGAAAAAAACAAACCCAACCAAACATAAAAAGGTAAAAAATAATGAAATCCATACAGCAACAAAGCATTTTGCACTGTAAAGTAACTGGCAAGAAACAACAAAGAAAGGGTCAAGGCTCGAAATCCAGGCATTTGATGGTTAAATTTTAAGTGTAGCAGCCTGACTGTGTCCAGGGCACGGCGCAACGCTCTGTGCACAGCAGCACTGGGCAGCTGATAGCTATATAAAGATAAAACCCCTACAGATCCTTACAGAGTCTTTGTACTCCAAGTAGAAAAAGCTTTGTTAAAGAGTATTAAAGTGATTTAAAAATTATTATTATTAATTATTCTGGTTTTGTTGTTATTTTTGCTGCCCAGGTCTATGGTGCCTGAGGCTGTCATTAACTTTTGCTTACACTTCTTTTAAACATCTTGGCTGCCTGCTGTGCTTTGTGGCAAAGGGAGAAGCATGAACACAGCTGTGAATACACTGAAGGGAGAGTCTGCTCTTGCCACTGCAGCTTCAAAGTAAATTAGTGTCTCTGAAAGCAGACATGCTCGGGTTTGGTCCACTCAATATGCAAGTTTTGTTATGATAAATCCTACCCTAGATTCCTCCAGCGGGAGGTTTGCTCTGTACAGTCTTCCTAGTCCAGGCCTGGGTTTGGTTTTTTGTTTTCTTTTATTTTGTGTCCTTCATGCACAGAAGTGGAACTGCAGTGCAAACAGAAATGTGAAGGTGGCCACGTGAGATACTTCCAAAACAATGAACTCCATGCCCTGACAAACAATAGATGAGTTAACAAATGACAGTCATGAAAAATATGTCCCCGTGGTACGTGCTTACTGACAGAACAGCTCAATAAAGAGAGAGATGGATACAAGCTACCTGTAAAGGCTTGATGATGCAGAACTGGCCATAAAACAAAACTTACCCACTTCTTTAAAACAAAACAAAAAACCCCAACCACGATCAACATTCAGGTACAGGACTCCTATGAGGGTTTTTAAAAAGGTATTTACAGACAAACGTGTGGCTGAAGTTTCAGGTCGACAGAGAAGTCATGAAGAGCTGTGCACCAAGGTGCCATCCTCGAGTGTGACCAGACTGAAAGGTCCCCACAAAGCAGAGGAAGCCTCACCACTGACTTCACTGGGCCCTGGAGAAGGCCCCCTGAGTTTTTAGCATAGCTTTTAGCCAGTCATCTGAAAAACCAAACAGAAACGTATCCCAACACACTGCTACCTTCCATCTGTGGTTGAAGCCTGACCAGTATAAAAAGCTACATACAGACACCAGTATCTATGAAAGGTTAGTCAGTATCCATCTGTGAGAGGCCTAGTCTGGCTTGGACCAACAGACTTCTGTATCATCTACCATCCTGGGAAAGTTAGAACAAACAGTTTAGAAAAATAAGTCAGCATCTGCAAGTCTCTACACTAGAACTTCATGGTGAGTTTTCCTGAGGTATTTGCTTTACCAAAGAGCCTGTGCGGCGAGGACGGCAACAGAGAGCCAAACACGTGAGGACACCAAGGGAGAACCAAAGTGCCCAGGGAGCCTGGCAGAGAAAGTGTTAAGTTACTTTCCACACCATTTCCCATGCTGGGTCTGAACAAGTTTAGGTATTTCTCCATAATCTTACAGACAAACCTGGGTTAAGCCTATTGCTGTCCAAGGCCAACGCAGCAGCAGAGCTGCCAACAACTCAAAGCTCATGCTCAAACCCTACATTCAGCTCGCAACCAACTTGCAGCTTTTCTTGTCTACCCTTGCAGCCCTGCAACTACACAGGTCACCAGTGAGCCCCAGCTACACACCAAGCCTAAGGACAAGTTTGCAGTGGCAGCATCACCAACCAGTGGTGGGCACTGAGCAAGGGCTGGCTGTTCTAACAAAACTCTTGTTGGCCTAGTTCCGATTTTGCAGGAGTGGTTTGGGTCAGTTCCCACTTGTCTGAGCTTCACTTCAAATCTAGGATTTGTGAATAAAAAGGTTCACAAGGTTTTTAACCCATTTCTAACCCTAAAAAAAAAAAGAAGAAGAAAGTAATTAAGGATAATAATAAAACATATTATCTGCTGGAGAAGTAATGAACTAATACTGGTTCAACTCAGCAACAACCAATACAAGAAGCATCTAGTTGCAAAGATAAAGCTGTGGAGGTTTTGTTTTGTGGGTGGGGTTTTTTTTTTAGCTTTTTCTTAAAGTGACACACACCAAACAGAAACAAAACCAAAAAACACCACACAGACAAAAAACCCACCAACAAATCTTCACAGCCAAGATGCATCAAACAACCAATCACTATACACAGGCTAGTCAAAAAGGATTGGTTCCAACTTTTCCCTTGTGACACTATATTGATATTTAATAGGAAAATAAAATCCATAGGCTTTTTGTCATTTGTATGCATTCACTTGCAAGTTTTCTTACATAAAAGAAAAAGGACTGAGCACAGAAGTTGGCATTCACAAAGTCCATGCCATTATCATTTCATTTGTTTCGTGTGTGTGTGTGTTAAAACTGGTATCATCTATACATTATCTTACAGTATTAACAACATCTATTTGTTTTTGTATGCTTGTTTGTTCTACCCATTGGGTAGGATATGTGCATAATATATTCAAGTTATACACAGCACCATACAAAGGAGAAAAAAAACCCAACAAAACTCAGGGGGGAAAAAAAATAAAAGGGACAGATAACTGAAAAAAGCACCATTTTAAGTGAGGCACAACAAAGGTGGAAGCTTAAGGTCTGATCCAAAGCCCCTTGCAGTCAGCTTCACCAACTTCACCAGGCTTTGGATCAGGCCCTCTTGAGTGCAAGGGGATTCTTATCTGCTCAGACCTGAAGACGAGGCACCTTAGTTGCTTACAAACTACTGACAGGCAAACCTCCTCCAAATGATACCTAATGTGGACATGCACAATTTATTAATCAACCCACCACAGCAGACAGACAAGCACAAATGAAGGAAGGAAAAGAAGAGACAGACAGCTTCATCATCCACAAGATCTACACACGCCACGTTGTTCCAGAAAGCTCACACACCAAACCATTCAAACCAGCAGCAGCAATACAGCAAAGAAGTGAGAGTCCTCTCACATGGCTGTTGGAAGGAAAGGAGAAGATACCAAGTTTGTTTATTTGTTGTTAGTCAACATAAAAAGGGAAGGTCTTTCAGAGCAGAAAAGTGATGCTAGCAACACCCAGGTTGCTTGTGTTCAGTCTGCAAATGGAAGAGATGACAGCAAGGCAAGGAGTAAGAGGCAGGAGAGTTTGCAACATTCCTCAGTGGCTTGGTTTTTGCTTTGGAAAGCAGGAGAAATGCAGTGAGTGGTTACAAAAGCCACTGAAAGAGTTGTGGTTTCCTCCACTGGGGCCTGTGGTTCTCACTAGTTGGTAAAGCACTTCAGAGGAACTAGCATCTAGGTCTGAGTTTGCAGGGAAGAGGTCTGATGTGGGGATTGGAGGCTGAACTTAGTGGTGCAGCATCTGCTAATTTCCTTAACAGAGCTGCACCAAGAAAAATGGCTCTTTTTTTGCTGGTGCATGTTTTCAGCTGGGTCACTCTCAAAACATTAAACTTCAATTCCCTAAGGAAACAAGAAGAGTGCTCTGACAGGAAACGCCTCTAAATTCATCACACCCTCACAAGGGATTGTTCCATGCTCTACAAGGCCTCGGCAGGTCTCAGACAATTCCACGAGTGCCTCTTCCCCAGGGTTTTAAACAACTGCCACATTTGGGGTTATTTTAGAGGACAGTTACACTAGCACTGGTTGGCAAGCAGGCAAGGCAGTGCAGGAAGAGACCAGACATGTAATGAAATGATCTGCAACAGCCTTTATCTGAAAAGCAAAGATGTAAGCAAGAGGCAGCCTTCATCTGAGCCCACTGTGCAATCAGATCACTTGGTTCTCAGCACTAGCTAGGTTTGAGCAAGCTTCTGAGATTCAGAGCACATGAAGTGCATTTCCTTCCTCTACATCAGTACATGAGGTCTACATCAGGCCTGCCCCAGAAGCATGAGGATTTCTCAGTACTCACCCAAAAGGAGAGAGCTGTTGGAAGATGCCCTAAGCACACCAATGGGCAAGAATTGGCACAGCAAGAACCCATAAAACTAAAACCCAGGGCTGTGACTTTTACAAGGATGGAAAGCAAATATTCCTCATGCTTCAAGCTGTTTGACAAATGAGCTGTCAATATTCCTGAGAGCACAACATAGAGCCATCAGCACTTCTGGAAGGTGATTAGGGAATAGGAACTAATATAATCCAGGGGTAGGATTCAGAGACACACACACAAGCATGGATACAACTTCATGGTAGTCATCAAACAATGGTCTGGGTTGGAAGGACCTGAAAGATCATCTAGTTCCAACCCCACCCTGTCACAGGCAGGGACATCTCCTATGACACTAGATTGCTCAAGGCCCCATCCAATCTGGCTTTGAACACTTGTGAATGATCCTGAACATTTTCCCTCCTTGGGGGAGGAAAAAAAGCAAAGAAATTTTGGACCACGTGCATTCTCTGCCTGTGAAATCAGGTTACCTTAGTTACCCTGAGTGCTTAAGGCTCAGGCTCAGAGAAAGGTTAGTAACCAGTCATCTCCAAACGATTCCAATGTTCCTTACAGATCAGAGGGTGGGTTTTAAGGTCCAGTATCTCACTACCTGGCAGGATTAGAAGTGACTGCTTCGGACAGCACTGCTCCAGACAGCTGACACACAAGGCTCTCCCGCAGAACAAGACTTTCTTCCCAATTGCAAACAAAGTGCATTCTTGCAGACAAAAACCAACCAACCAACCTAACACCAAACCCAGTAATTTCACTCCTTGGCCTTCCCTGGACCACATTCACAGAAACAAACCAACCAACCAACCCACCCACCCACCCAAAACCAAACCCACTCTTTAATGTATTTCTGCAATGCAAAAATTCATAGCTCTGGGACAACAGGAGCAGCTTCCAGCTGGGACATACTAGTGGGAGAAGTGGGCAAGCAACAGTAACAGAAAGCCAAAGGAAGTGCAGCTTGACCCATGGTTCCTGCAGATTCCGTGACTGCAGGAACATAAATACCATCCTCGCTACCCATCAAGAACTCGTACACAGGGCGTTCATCCCAGCTTTCACACTGAGAGGGAAGAAGTGTGCTTAAGGAAGTCACACCAGACTGAGACTGGGTTAAGTGCAGAGTTCATCAGTGACAAGGCTAGGAGTATCTTCAGCAGGACCTCCTTGACAAAACCCACCTTGTTACACAAAGTATCATGAATCCTGTACGTGCCACACACCACAGGAAAGGGATCTGAACACTGCTCCGTTGACCAGACTTCATATTCCTCACTCACATCTTTACACAGCATGACATTCACAGAGCCTGCTTGAACAGTGCTGAGATGAACCCAACCACATCCAGAACTAGAGCCAAGTGCTCCCATCAGAAACTGGAAAAGAAACTTCTCTTCTGTTGCTAAGCCCCCTGCCTTTTCCAGCCATGCAAGACCAAAGGATAACACCAAAGATGATGCATATTTACCACCAAGACAGGAGCTGTGCCAAGCCACGTAAGGGAAAAAAAGACCCTTTGCAGTAGGATAGAGATCACAATGCTTTATTTCTTAAAGGGACAATTTAAAAAACCCCAAACCAAACAACTCGAAAGTTTCTGAAGTGGGGACCATCACTGGCCTGAATTTTGGGAAGATAAGTTACTAGACAAAAGTCAGGAGATGCAACCAGAACTCATGGGTCTGTATGACCTATCATACAGACAACTCCCCACACATTATGAGGGTTTTGTGCATCTCACATGAACCTAAACACCAGCAAGGAGGTGTTAATGGTTTGCAGAAATCTCTTCTAATTTACAATGCTTCCTTTGAGTGGTTGTGTAACAGAGTTGATTAATTCTGGATATTGTCAGTTTCCCACAAATGTTTGATAGGAATACTTATTTTCAGAGACTGCCAATTTCTAAGACCGACAGTGCCACCTGCTCCTGATATTCCTTCTTTGACCCCCCAACAAGGGCATTTTCCCTTTCACTGCAACTAAAGGAAAAATAGACAAGCACACACTATTGCAAAGTTACACTATTGACAGCAGAGATCTCTCAGCAGGGACCACTAATATTGACCAGAAAACACCATTTTTACTCCTGGAAGAGGACCCAAAACTAAAAGTAGCAGATTGGAAGCTCACTTAGAGCAAGCAATAGGTAGCTGCACTTTCAGAGCTGACAGGTCTGTTGGCTGCACATTAGCTCTGGACAGCAGAATAGTATGAGGAGGCAAAGATGCAAGAGGAAATGCAACCAACAGGTGAGCACATACTAAGTTGGCTGGGTTTTTAAACAAATCTTTTCTACAGAACTGGAACAGGTCACAGAAAAACTTCCTCAGTCAAGAAAGAGAGCACAGTGCACAAATCATACTGCACTGATGGAGAGTGCATAAACCCAGGGGCATACAGAGATGGGAAAAGATAGCAAAGGACTGTCTGCAAAGGAAATATGTTCCCAAGAGGTGACTTTGAAAGTAACTTCAAGGCTCACTTCACTGAGATCTGTGCATGGGGAAAAGTTGGTACTCAAGCAGTCCAAGCCCAGGGCCCAGTCCAGGTGTGCTCTGCCACAATGACTGAGTTTCAGCTGCTCTCACCTCAAGGCTTCTCAGCTAAATAATCCTCATTTAGGCAACAGCACAGTATCTGTGTAGGCACACACGTTCTCTGGCTTCAAAGCTCATTTCTAAAGGACAAGAGTCGCTGAAGACCAGAATCAACATTTGCTGCTTTGATCTTCTGCCCTTTTTTTTTTTAATGTATTACTAAGAATTATGTTCATAGGCTGTCTGCAAAGGAACTAATTTCACAGCTTCTATTCCCAGAAACCAGACATGACAAGAGCCTTAGCTGACTGACAGCCACCTAGTCATCTCCTTAACACCTGTCCTGTGGGTCTGAGTGGAAAAACCAAAAGTAAGAAGCAAATCCTACCACGCAATCTCTATTTCTCCCTTCACGTAACACATGCATCAGAAGGCAGTTTTACTCTGCATTACCAGCATGACTCACACCAAAAAACAATTACAGAGACAAACGAGGCTGCGTACTCAGACTAGCAGTTACACAAATGTTTTCTAAACCAGCATAAAACCAAATTACCTTTGTGAAGAAAGTAATTCATCTACACTGAGGCCTGTAAAACACACACGCAGACACGCACACTGTTTTGGCATTAAAACTCTGCATAGATCAAAGATGCACTTCAGTTTATCAGAGCCCCTGGTGTACAGAAGTCCTGCAGAAATCCAGCCTCCAGCCACGGGCCCAGGTGCTAGGGCATGGTTTTCCTCTCCCCAGAGCCCTCAGGGCACTCAGTGCCTGCTGCCCCTAGCTATGCACAAGGCTCAAGGAAATAGCAAAAGGTCTATGACACACTCATACACAAATATATTAGAAACTACTCAAGCTAAGATGCTAAAGGTTCTTACTTTTAAGTCCATCTCCAAAATGCATTTTAAGTGCAAGTTGTGCTTTTTCATGTGCTTGTGGTGCCACTATCACCATTTGTCAACTGCCTTCCAGTGCTGTGTGCGCTTCCACATAGGAACAGCCAGAGGACAAATGCTCCACGTGCCACTTTACAGGCAGGTGACACATTCCAACTACTCTTATGACTAGCATGGCAAAACCAGGGCTTATAGACACTTTGCTAACACAAAGAGCCATCTTCACCCACTAATATAGTCTTGCTGGCATCAGGCAGATGACACCCACAAAGAAGGGTTTCCACAACAGGGCCCAGAGCAAGATTGTTTGCAGTGGGAATAGCTGGTTCTACAAGCAGTGATACTGCAGAAGCCAGCACCACAGCCACAGACAATCTCAGTACTGCTGCGGAAACCGCACGGTGTGTGTGTTGGGGGGGTGGGTGTTACAGCTACAAAGGCCCCTTCACTTCAACAGGATTCATAGAATGGTTTGGGTTGGAAGGGATCTTGCAGATCATGTAGTTACAACCCTCCTGGCACTGGCAAGGACACCCTCCACTAGCCCAGATTGCTCAAGGCCTCATATCCAGCCGTGCTTTGGATACACGATGGATCTCCAGGACTGAACTTCAGTATCCAAAGAGTGAAACAGCGAAAACCACAGCGGAGACTGACGTGTTCTAACAGCATCGCAGGGGAAAAAACCCACCTTGCATTTTGAAACCATTTATTGCATAATGTCATATGTGAACTAAATACAACTCAGGCTACAGCGAGGACAAAAAAATAAAATCAGCTCTAGAACTGCTGAGTATTGGCAACGCTGCGCTATGAAAAGGGAAAGAAAAGGCAGCACTTCCTTGGAGTCAACGCAAATGAACGCATCTGGGGGTTTGTTTCACCATCCACAAGAACAAAGAAGTCTGCAAAGAAGCTAAACCCTAAAGTGATGGAAAGTGCTGGGATTTCCTGTTTGCCTTCTTCTATCCAAAAAGTCTCCAAGACATTTCACTGATGCACTGTTGTTTGAAAGCAAATTATTGCAAAGAACGAGCGTCCCCTGTGTTCCTTGGTTTGGAAAAGTCAAGAGATGTTAGGCTAAGTCCTGTCCCCTTTATATAGCAAACTTGGGGGGGGGAGAGGAGCAAACTCCTCCAGATTACTTCTGGGGCTCTCTCATCATTCCACAGGTGAAAAGACAACATATAGAAGAACTTCACATAAAACAGTTCCCTCATATATATTTTTTTTCTTTTTAAAACATTAAGATAGTGCAACTTTTTAAAACACATTTATCACAACACAAATTAATTCCTTGCATTCATCTAAGTTCTCAACTTTATACCTTGGCACACAAAACAGGAATTTTGTTTCATATTAAAGAAAAAACCAACCAAAACAATCCACACCCTGGGAGGAAAAACAAACAAAAAAAAGGAGCAAACTGGCCAGAATTCTTCCCCCATTTATCTAGCAAAACCACCTTCTTCCTTCTGCAGTGAGTATAAAATAGGCTGCACCAGCCTCATTTCTGTGCTAAGTTAACTTTTAGAATTAAATAATTGAAATAGTTTATTTAAAAAAAAAAAAAAAAAGAAAAAAAAAGAATAATATATCCCCCTCCCCCCCTCCCCTGAAACACTGCTCGTAGACAAACTGAATGGAAGTTTGTATTTCTTCCCATCTGCTTTGCATGCAATTCCCCTGAAAGGAATCAGAAACCAAGGCCTGGTGTGCAGGTTTGGTTGTACTGGGCGGTACCAGGTAACACTGCCGTGTGCCGCAGCTCGGGGGTCGTCCTCCGCCGCCCTGCTGCCACCTCTCCCCTGCAGTTCAGATGCACCCGGGCGGCTCCCTTAGACCAGGTTTCCTGGCTTCCGCTCCTGGCCTTTGCTGGGGACTATTGTGCTCTCTGAATGGTTCTGCTGAAACTGAAGTCTGCTCCCCCTCTGTGAGGAAGGAGGCACGGTGCTGTGCTGGTGATGGAAAAAAGAGGAGCCGGGGTAATGCCCCATGACCTCGCTGTACGTCGGGGGTGGCCCTTCCATCCTTCCGTTACTGCTATAGTTGGTTGCACTTATGCCCGAATTGCTGCTGGGTGGGCAGGGGCCCCCATTGTACATTGAGATGTCTATCAAGTCGCTATCAAAAATGGTTCTGTTGGGTGGTGCCCTGACAGATTCCCGGTTGAGCTCCATCTGCTGTTCTGGGTCCCGGAGCTGCAGGGTGCAGGGCCCTTGGTATGGCGGCGGCTCTTCCCCGTCGGAGAGGGAGATGGTTGGAGGAAGGTCAATCTCATGCTGCATGTAAGGGTATGTGGGCTGGAAGCGACTGAAACGGTCCCGCTGCATGAAAGATGGGGCGGTAAACCTGTCCCTGGACCTTGGAGCATACATGATCTGAAACAGGAAGAGACACACATGACTCCATAATCATAAGGTTTTTTCCAACCTAAATTATTCTGTGATTTTTGGATCCCATGTCTGAGCAAAGCACTGTGGGTGCTGCACGTTTATGAAGAACCAGTACAAGAGAAAACACTTCTGACACCTGCCTTGATTAAAGCCAGCAGATCCTGCGCAGACGTGCTCCCATACACACGTGTGAAAAGTACAGGTAGGAGCTGCAGGAAGGATCTAACACAAGATCCTTGAGAACAGCTTCATGAAGGAAGACCAAGACTTTGCAAAGCTCCTTCTGACATTAAAACATACAGAGCTGATAGAAAAGAATTCTGTTTCTGCACCTCAGAAACACTCTCAACAATGAACTAGCTCTACAAATATGTCCCAATACTGGATTTAAACTGCAGTCTGAGCCTCACCCTACTACCTCCTCCTGCACCACCACAGAACTAAGATGGTCATTTCAGTACATCTTGTAAAGGCCTGGCATATCTCACGCCTTCACCATCAGAGTGTATCAGGTGTCCTCCTCCACCTCGGTTCTCAGGCAAAATTCAGCCTCTGAGGAGGACCTGCAAGACTTCCGGCATGCAAGGGAAAAAAGTGTCCCCAGCATATTAAGCCCTGGAAAAGGTCAGGCTTTACAAAAGGAAGAGTTAAAGGTGCTTAGTGAGAAGATACTGCTCCTCACTCGGTCTATCCCAGATCTAGAGATCATCTTACATCTAGATCTGTCAAACTGTTCTTCTCATTTCTGGGTCCATGAAGGGTCTTTAAGCCCCCAACCTTCACAGATGCAAGGTCAGACACCAGTAGGATTCACTATTAGACACAGGTGAGCTGGGTCACTTGGAGCAACACATCCACAAAAGATCACTCAGTCCAGGAATCTGTGCTGGCCAGAAGACGGGAAACACTGGTGATAGGATATGTGCTGTAAATCCAGGAAAAACTGGTCCTGCAGCTTGCACTCAGTACTCGAACTACTGAACCACTGCATGAGAGAAATCTCCAACACCTACCTGTGAATGCCTACTACACAGCACAGGGAGCAATGAGCTATCAAGTTCGGTATAATTTCAGCCTTTTAATGACAAAAGTATTTAGCATTTATGGAATGGGAGTTAAGGCAGGCTCAGATGTCCACACAAACCTGACTGAAAAAGCTTTATTTAGTAAACAAATGCGTGTTTTTGAGGAGAGTCAAATACAAATAACAAGAAAGAGAAAAGCATAAGGGTGAGGGTAGTAACAAACATGTCTGTACCTCTGAAGCAACCTGGCGCGAAACTGAGCTTTCTGAAGGCCACAAGCACCCTTCCTGCAATGTAGAAAAACACAACAAAAGAGAAAAATTAGAGTACATCACTATTGTACTTCAAATACCACAAATTCTAGGAGCAGTCAGCTCTAAGGACTGCCTGTCTCTACCTAGAGAAAGGTGGCAAACAAGCAGTGTCCTATCCCTTACTTTCCAAGACTGGAGCAGACAGCAGCTCCGCACCCAAGCAAGGTAACCTAGGTCCATCTTGCAAGTGTCAAGACACCAGACACAGCCTCATAGGACATAGCAAGCTGATCACAGCTACGAGTGCATGGCACCACGCAGAGATGACAGGAGACATTTCAGCACTTATGTGCTAAGCAATCACTCTTCACCTCCCAACCTGTGACAAGGCCATGTCAGCACGGTCAGCAGGTCTGAAGAAGCTGACCTGCCAGCCAGGATCCCTATTACACACCACAGCCAAAACAGTTTACAAGGAAACCTGACATCTGTACCCTCAGTGAAGCTGACAGTCACTCCAAATCCAGGTATATTCTGGTCAAAACTGTCACTTGCCCAACTCCCACCATAAGCAGTAAATCAGAAGCTGAGCTTCCAGGCACCGGTTCCCCTCTTCAACCATCTCCCCAACTACCTTCTCAGGGCAAAGCATTTTCTCTCCCATGTCTTGAAAGGTTGTTCTGACACTGTACCAGCACTCAGGGCTGAATCAAAGGTTTAGCGCAGCAGTAAGTACTGCCATGGATTTATTTTATTGGAAAGGAGACATCAGAGCAGCTATAAAGCACAGAATTTTGATCTTGGTGGGGAAAAAAAGAAAATCAAAACATTGTATGATCATGACTGGGTTTGTTGTTTTTTTGTTTTTGTGGTTTTTCTTTTTCCTGCTAATTCAAATTTTATCAAGACATCAGAAATTTCAGGAGCAGGAAGGGAAATGCAAACTGTTCCCAAAAGCATTACCCTGAATAAACTACTTTTCACATCTTACTGTACTGTTTCTTATCTGCATAGCATCTTCCAACATATTTCAGATGTAAAAATAGATCTAACTAGATGTTCCTCCTGACACTCGGAGACCAAAAGCCATCTGTGATCTTGTCAGGAGAGTCCACTGAAGAGGAAAGCTGCTCTAAGAGGAATTTCCCACAGAATTCAGCTGTTAAGGGAAATGCTTTCAATAACAAAGCTGGTCCATCACTTCTCTTCTGTAGCTTTAGAGAACAGAGAGGGAGGCTGACAACTGCAATTATTTACAAGCAAGCATCCCTACTTGCAAAGGCCTGACCAAAGACAAACCTTACCTAGACTGATGTAGTTCAGTGCCTATATAAGGTTTTGTCAGTACAAAGACTTATAACTATATCTGCATGTATACCCACACTTGGAGACACCTTCCTTTCCAACCCTTCATCACCCAGATGCCTTCATTCTCAAATATCCAAGGGTGTATTTGCACAATTCATGACCCAGCAGGCTCCAAGCCTGTTAAAATGGTCAAGTAAAGCATACTGGTCAAAGCTGAAGTGCTCAATTAACTGCCCATGAACTACAGGCCATGAGCAGCCCAACAACAGGCTTCCGAGTGATGGTCTGAGGAATACAAAGCACATAGCTTCACGCTTACTGCAACTGTCTCGGTCTCTCCTTCAATGTGCTCAGGCTCAGAAAAGAGAAGGAATGGCAAAACCAATGACCCAAACTAGAAATAAATCCAACTGACCACCACCACTCAAATTACCTAAACTTCCTTCTGAAAGAGCTTCCAGCATGGAAGTGGAAACAACAATCCCCATCCTAGGTTTCATCCTACCTAATGGAGGACAACAAGAAGAGCCAAAGGAGATTAATTTTATGGAGAAAAACCTCCTTGTGCTGAGATGGAGGACAACCTGCATGCTGAGCCACAAACATCTAACAGAAACTACCTGCTGGAAGAGTGGAGTTGCCCCTTACTTCTACTGCTGTGCGACCAGGGTGTGGGATAGCTGGATCAGGAAGATGACACCAAAGGAGCTGAAAGCTTTCCCTGCTGGGGGCTAGCTATTTGAGGAGGTAGCTAGTTTGGGATGCAGCTGAACTCCAAGGCTATGAAATCCTTAGGATGCAAGGATGCGTAACACCGTGTTCCCTGTGACAGCGTGTCCTACAGCTCACCTGCAGCTACTCCCTTCCCTAAGGTTTCCTCTGGAGAGAGCAGCAGGCTAAATAAATGATTTGGCAGCAGACAACCCCCAGTGAGATCTCTATCCCAGGAGCCAGAGGAACTCCCCAAGCAGATGGCTGGGTTGCATGTGCTCAGCATGCCCACGCTTGGAAAATACCAAGCTCACACGCCACGTGCACACCAACCTTGCCATGTATACATGGTACATCCAGAGACACAGTACAGGATTATCTCATCACCACTAAAATAAGACTAGATATGGCCAGGTCCTAAAAGGAGAAGGTGAGGAGTTGATAAGATAATCACAAGATAGTAGAGGTTGGAAGGGAGCTCTGGTAATCATCAAGTCCAACCCTTCTGCTAAGACAGGTAAACCTAGTCAGCTGGTTTTCCTGTACTCAGCTACAGAGGAATCCTTGATACAAACTTATTGTACAGCAACCTGCAATGACACATAGAATCACATAGAGAGGCATCCTAAACTTTGAGAAGAGCACTATGACAATATGGGAAGAGATGTATAAAGAAGAGGAAAAGAAAGAGATTAAGAGACAATGGCCAACATGCCAGTGCTTATAAATATAGAACCATAAATAAGTATTTGAGGGATACAATAGCAGAAGAAAATCAGTGATGCTTAATATCACAGCCCAGATAAACCCTTATCCTGCCACAAAGCACATACACTCCATTAGGTACCTCTGAGCCAGCTGCTCTTGCTTGCTACTGAGCTGTGCAGATCCCGAGCCAGCCCTGAAGATGGAGCTGCACAACTCAGTAGCTCTGGCCTGCCTGCAACCACTTCTTTAGATATGTGTCCCTTGGCTAAAATGCCAAGGCTAGGAGAAAAGTTAAGAAATTATTGAAAGTGTAACACCCTGAAGCACTTGGCTGAATCTTGCCCTGGGATGCTAGAGTGGTTTTCTGCACTTTGGCTTCCATCAATAAATTCCATCTCCTCTACCGAAGGTAGCACCTGCTTATAACAAGAGAGACAGATTCAAACAGGTGCCTGCCTCATCTTCCCAATTTGGGTCTTGTTATTCATTCTGCCCTCCTGAAACCTCTGCATCCACCACAGTAGATTTAACATCAGCCTATCTCAAGTCTTCATTCCAAGGAAATCCTGCTTCCTCTGCACTGGGGAGGTATGACATAACCCAAGGACTGGTGCTTCCCTACCTTACTGTTCTTGAGGTAATGGCATGAGGTTGAGAAGAAAGGAAAAACATCACTGCTGCAGAAGGAAAGTATCCCCATGACTATCCTTCTTACTCAAGATGTAGATGGAAGAACTGGGACTGTCATGAGCAGTCTGCAGTGACTTACACCAAAGGAAAAGGCTGAGTTAGGGTTGTTCAGCCTGGAGAAGACAAGGCTGTGGGGAGACCTTATTGCAGTCTTTCAGTACTTAAAGGGGCCTGTACAAAGACGGGGAGGCTTTAGCAGGGCTTGTTGTGACAGAACAAGGAGTGATGGTTTTAAACCAAAAGAGAGATTTATTTAGACTGGATAAAAGGAAGAAACATTCTACACAGAGAGTGATGAGACACCAGCACAAGTTGTCTTGAGACGGTAAATGTCCCATCCCTGGATGGAGCTCTGAGCAACCTGATCCAGTTGAAGCTGTCTGTGCTCACTGCAGGGGAGTTGGACTAGATGACCATAAAAGGTCCATTCCAACCCAAACCAGTCTATGATTTCTTGCTCTTTCCTTGTACTTCTAATCACAGACCTTCATTTGACATCTAAAATGTTTCCCTGTGCTCAGGTCTGTGAACATCAAGTAAGAACTGACAGCATTTGTATTTATACTCCCTTATATGGTTTCTATTATTCTAAATACCAAGGTAGATTGAGGATAAAAAAAAAAATACTGTTAACTTCTTTTCACTCAGTGACTTCTCATCCTGCTTCTCATGCTGTGAGAAAGATGACCTCAGACACTGGCAATACAGCACAGCATGGCAACTAATCATCCACCAGGCCTGATACAACCTCCAGCCCCAGCACTACATAGACAGGCATGTCCCACCTCACCAATCCAGCATCGACAGTCCTGCTGGATGCCGCCTTGCACCAAGTGCCCAGACATTTGTACAGGTAGGTATGGGCAATCAAGGCTAAGCTGCAGCAAATACAATGTACTCTTTGTGTGTCTGTGTGCAATATATCATTTACCTGCTTCTTACAGGTTCTCAATAGCTTCAAGTTGCTCTTTCAGAAAGAGACTAAAGGTCTTCAGGCATGAGCTTCAGTATTGAAGAGGGAGAGCATGCTTATGCATTCATTCCCTGTACTGTACTCATTTTAACATGGTTAGGTTTTGGAGTGAAAAATCATAGAATCATTAATGTTGGAAAAGACCTTTAAGATCGAGTCTAACCATAACCCAACTACCATGACCACTAAAGATCATCCTGAAGTGCCACATCTAGAGGCTTCTTGAACACCTCCAGGGATGGTGCCCCCATCACCTCCCTAGGCAGCCTGTTCCCACACCTCACCATTCTTTCAGTACAGAAATTTTTCCTAATATCCAACCTAAACTTCCCATGGCACAACTTAAGCCCATTTACTCTCATCTTTTGCTAGATACTAGGGAGAAGAGACCAACATTGGCCTCACTCCAACCTCCTTTCAGGTAGTTTTAGAGAGCAGTAAGATCTCCCCTCAGCCTTCTCTTCTCCAACAACCTAAACAACCTCAGCTCCATTGGCCATTCCCCACACAACACACCCTCCAAATCCCTCACCAGCCTCACTGCCGAAAAAGGATGACTCTCCAGGGTAATTCCTAGCTCCTACAAATAACACCAAAGCAAGAAAACTCTTAGGGATCTAGTTCTGTCTTTTGCTGACCTTTGCCACTCCTGGGTTTCACGATAACTCACAGAAATTAGTCTGGCAACTAGGTTATGAAGTAACAGCACCATTTATTAAATCTAACTGGGTGATTACTTGTCTGATAATGATGGATTATTTAACTAGTTGTTGAGTTCTAAACATCAAGATAAGCCCAAGATAATTCATCTAATTTGTATTCTACAAAAGTTTACAGACTCTAGAATGAAACAGTTTAGGAAGATGACTTTGAGAACTTTTTCAAACAGTGTGGCTCCTGGAGCACACAGTGACATCCAACTACCCCTGCTGAGCATCAGCACATTGACAGGCAGCAGGAATTTACCAGAATTTTTAACTCAGGATAAATGACATGTAAAAATTGATGTTCAATAAGAAAAAATATCTTCAAACCATAATGAAGCAAAAACATGCTGGTTTGGGCTGGGATAGAGTTAATTTTCTTTACAGTAGGTGGTATTTGGGCTATGCTTTGGGATTTATGCTGGAAACAGTGTTGATATCACAGAGAGATTCTCCTTACTGCTAAGCAGTGTTTGCAGAGATTCAAAGCGTTTTCTGCTCCTCACCCCACTCCATCAGCAAGTAGGCTGAGGGTACACAAAAAAGTTGGAAGGGGACACAGTAGCAACAGCTCACCCTAACTAGACAAAGGGATATTCATAGAACCACAGAATACCAGGGGTTGGAAGAAACCTCCAGAGATAGAGACTGAGTCCTACCCCACTGAAAAGCAGGACCAGTTCAGGCAGGTCACACAGGAATGTGTCCAGGTGGGTTTTGAAGATCTACAGAGAATGAGACTCCACAACCTCTCTGGGCAGCCTCTTTCAGGGCTCTGTCACCCTCACAGTAAGGAAGTTTTCTCTCATGTTGAGATGGAATTTCCTGAGTTTGAGTTTATGTCCATTGCCCCTCATCCTATCACTGGGTATCACTGAAAACAGACTGGCTCCATCCTCCTGACAGCCACCCTTCAGATATTTGTAGACATACCACAATGTCATGCTCAACATATAAAGCTGGAGGAAGGAGGAAGAAAGGGTGTTTGTAATGATGGTGTTTGTCTCCTAAGTCACTGTTATATATGACAAAACCCTGTTCTCCTGGAGGTGGCTGGCACCTGTCTGCCAATGGGAAGTGGTAAATGAATTCCTTGCTCTGCTTGTCTGCATGGCTTTTGCTTTCTGTGTTAAACTGCCTTTATCTCAATGAAAAAGTTCTCACACTCTTACCCTTCCCAGATCTAGTAGAGGATGCCCCTGCTTACTGCAGAGGGGGTTGGACTAGATGACCTTCGGAGGTCCCTTCCAACCCAGATCATTCTATTGTTTCCTCCCCAACCCCAC
The DNA here is from genome assembly GCF_014839835.1 of Dryobates pubescens. NCBI lineage: Eukaryota > Metazoa > Chordata > Aves > Piciformes > Picidae > Dryobates > Dryobates pubescens. The sequence continues at coordinate 17,094,624 of NC_071620.1, read as the reverse complement.
TGAAAGTGTCTGTGCAGGGCTTAGTTGCCAGCTGGTGTAAACCACGACAACTCCATACAATCCAAACTTTTGTTTTTACCGATTAAGGAGACTTACAGTAAAGCAATTTAAGTTTCTGAGAATTAGAACTCTGCCTGAAGTTGTTTGAGAAAAAAATAAAGTCAGTTCTTCACTTTCTGAAGTGCTTCACAAGAGATGTCCGCTCTTCTCCTCTCGATTAAACTCAGATGATACAGCTACCTGAAGGGAGGCAGGAGCAAGGAGTGGGGCAGCCTCTTCTTGATGACAAGCAACAAGAAATGGTTCAGGCTGTGACATGGGATGTTCAGGCTGGATATTAGGAAATATTTCTTCACTGAAAGGTTTCTCAAACATTGGAATGGTCTGCCTAGGGCCATGGCAGAGTCTCCACCCCTGGAGGCGTTTAAGCAGCATGTAGACTTGGCACTTAGGGACATAGTTTAGTGTTGACCCTTCAAGCACTAGGTCAAGGGTTGGACCAGATGATCTTGAAGGCCTCTTCCAACCAGATATATTCTGTGATGATGTTCTTTGCTATGTGCATACCCAGGCACACACACGGAGCTTCTTTGCAAGTGCAAAAGTGCATTTTCTGATGGCGGCCCTAGGTGGCAGTGGCACCCTACAGCTTATTAAAGCCGTGGCTTCAAATGCTCCGAGACCGCACAGGGACTCTTTCCTCCCCGCTTCTTCCTGGGAGAGACAGGCAGCTCTGAAGATCTCATTTCACCTGCCCAACACAAGCACACCGAAACTGTCACTTTGTCCCCAGCAGAATCTTAGAATCACAGGAGTTGGAAGGGACCTCTAAAGTTCAGCTAGTCCAACCCCCTGCAGTGAGCAGGGACATACTCAAGTAGATCAGGTCACCCACAGCTCTGTTGAGCCTCACACCCTGAATATCTCCAGGCTTGGGGCCTCAACCACCTCTCTGGGCAACCTGTTCCAGAATGACAAGTATTCCAGCAGGATTGCTCCCTCCTTTGAAAACTGTGTTTCCCCAAGGCCAGGAAAGGTGACAGCCTCTAGCAGAACAGTGCCATGTACCAAGGAGAAGTACTAGAGAGAGATAATAATGGAGAACACCAAACTTCTCACTTGTAGTCCACCTGACTCCCCACACTCACAGCAAATATTTGTAATACTAAATGCTTTAAAGCTTTTGTCTCCCCAACTTCACAGCACCTTAGCACTAATCTCCATCTTACTGAAGTGAAGGAAGCAAGTACTAACACTGTTCCTCTTTTAAGTGGAGATAAAGCAAGTTGCTCAAGGTGACACATTGAGTCAGGAGCCACCCAAAGCCAGTGCTACCTGCTGATTTCCTAGATGTTCTTACCCTTGTCAAAGATGTCCTGACTTCATTGTAGTATACTTCAAAGAGCAGCAGCCAGGGCACTTGGGCTTGCCTCTGCCAGGAGGGCCAATGTCCCTCACCCAGGCAGCAGACAGCACAAGTCTGGTTCCTGCCAACTGATGCCTGGAAAAAGGTTTGGCAAAGCAGAGTGGTCTAGAGCACTCACACTTTCTCCCAGCTATAGACTACACTTCTTATTTCCACTGGGATTGGTTTTCTTTTGCACATGCCAGTAAGAAAACAAGCCAGGTGGGGGTGGTCTATTCTCCCAGGCAACCAGCATCAGAACAAGAGAAATAGTCTCAACCTGTGCAAGGGGAAGTTTAGGCTTGATCTTAAAAGTTTTTCACAGAAAGAATGACTGCCCATTGGAATGGGCTGCCCAGGGAGGTGGTGGGGTCCACGTCCCTGTAGGTGTTTAAGAAAAGACTGGATGAGGCACTTAGTGCCATGGTCTAGTTGATTAGTTAGGGTTGGATGATCGGTTGGACTTGATCTTTGAGGTCTCTTCCAACCTGGTTGATTCTGTGAATGAGTAGACCAGGGATGCCAGCAGGGCAAGAAGGAATAATGCCAACATCAGTGGGGAATAATTTTAAAGGCCAAGAGGCAAGACTAACATTTGAAATCACCAACAAATCCCTGCACTTGTCGTTGCTGAGTGTTTTCCATCACCCTCCTGACATTCCCCTTTTATTCTGAAGTAGCTGTTCCAGGAAGGAGGGCAGCATTTTTACAGCTGTGCTCCTGGAGCCTGGCATTACCAGTGCAGGTCCTAATGCAAGCTGACTAGGCCTAGCAGCAATGCTGCCCTTGCTGCTGGGAGGCAGGCACTGGTCGTGCTGAGCATCTTATGTGATAGATGCAGGGACTCTGCTGCCAGGAGTGGGCCTGGGGCAGTCCAAGCATTCAGCACTCCATCATCCACTTTGTAAGGGGAAAAAAAGATGCAAAGACAGAAGTCACCAGGACGAAGAGAAGGAATCAATTTAGGAATATCAGAAGCTCATTAAGTACCTCCCTGTAAGTCACTTAATCTCTTTTCCCTCAACATCCCCCTGGAAGTCACTGGTGATGACACTAAGAGTTAATCATCAGAAGGGAAGATTTATCTTGGGTTTATCCCAGCAAACAGCAGAGTGCTGTGGCAGCCACTCAGCTGCAGCTACCTACATTCTAGCAGGATGGTTCTGGTTACCAGCATCACTGCCCTCCCAATACTTCAGTCCTCCCAAGGCACAACTAGCAACACAACACACCTCCCCTGGGACACCAGACACACATACCCTGTGCACATATGTGCCTTTCCAAGGCTGACACATTGACCTGTCCCCAAAACCCCCAGCACTGCCAGCAGCACCAGTCACTCCCACAAAAGAGGTTGTGTTATCCTAGTGAAGCAGCCTTGAGTATGCTCCTGGTATATTCCACACCCTACAATCCTTCACATCCACCTCAGGTGCTCTGCAAATTTGACTTGCTCCCAAGCTGTGAAGCCAAACATTCCTGATGGATCAGTAGGCAGGAGGAAACATTCAATATTTGATCCACTGTGGTACAGACACCATTCAGTACCCTGCATGCTCACTTTAGGTTGGTGCTCATCCCCACACAGCTGTCACTCAGCATCATTCTGGCTCTTATAAATCCCAAACTCCTATTTCTGCTAATGTTAAAACAAGGCTTCAAAGTGTTAATAGCCATGCTAGGAGAGGAGAGCAGCATCCTCAGCAGCACTGCTGCAGAAGCATCCAGTACTCCTGAGCACTCAAAGGAACCAAAAGACCAGGGGAAAGACCAGAAGATGAGACTCAAGAGGGAATGAAAAGGAGCTAAAAAACAACACAGAGATAGAGATGAGCTGGTGGTCACACAGGAAAGCATATTTACAGATCAGAACATAACTACTTTTCAGCATGTAGTTCTCAAACAGCAACTCTTTTCCTGGGATCAGCCCCTTTGAGTGTTACTAACACTTGTGATATTAGTGGCATTTCATCTTTTAAATACTCTGACTTCTGGACATGGAAGACAATAAGAATTTCAAATTCCAGGCCTTTCAAGAAACCCAAAACCAGCTATTTAATTATTTTAGAGGCCTACATCCCCAAATTTCACAAGTGTGAAGCTGGCAATAAAGGCAGTAGGTAATTTATCTGCTCATTTCCATTATGCTTTCTAAAAGAACCAGAATAAGAGAGATCATCTGTCTGATAGTCGGTCTTTATTGGGCTAGAAATCTCTGCAATTCAGCCACGGCTCAGCTGCTGGAAGATATGATTATCTAGAAATAGGACAAGCTTGAAGAGAAGGAAAATTGAAGGTAACAAAAGGACACACACAAAAAAGGCTCATCTGAATAGGAAAGGTACGATTCTGCCTCTTAATACACCTCAATCCCCCTCCTGTAACTGAGGTGGTAACATCACAGTTCACTACAGGAAGTAGCCAACAGTCAATTCATTTGCTTTACCATTTTCTTTTAAGATACACTGCTGAACTTCCTCTACTTCCTTTCACTGTTTCTCCACCAACAGAAGGCTTTAGTCAGAATGGTATTTTTATCAGACACTAGTAGTTATTAAACATTTAAATCTGTTTTCAGAGTCTCTATACCATTAAAACAAGAAACCACAACATTCCCTTGGAGGAGAGTCCGTTTATCGATAGCATTTGCACACAGAACAAGGCCTGGCTGGCTGGGAAAAAAAAAATGTTTTAAAACTGTGTAATCTAACTTGTGTCTTACTGCTCAGGTTATTGACCTTGTGCACCTCCCTCTGTGTGAGTCAGGAAGCTGAAGCATTTGCTCTGATGCGAGACTGGAAATGACTGGTCTGTTCTCATTGTCCACAGCTTTCAGGGCTGGTGCTGCAAGCAGCGCACAACCAGCTCCTATCAGAATTTCCTTCTAACATTTGAGATAGAGGGACATTCAGACATATGTGACATCTGACCAAAACCCCCTTCTCCACAAATATGGTTGTCTTAGAACAGCTTCATCTTGCCAGAAATGCAGATGAGTAATAATGATGACAAACCTACACCAGAGAGTTTCAGCAGAATTAGTAACCAGCTCTTGCCAGCCAATCATCAATTCCCTGAAGTGCTCACTTGGCCACCAGTATCATTACTTACAAGGGTGCCACCAAACTGAAACCGAGTCAGTGGTTTAGAAGTTATTTAACAGCGGTTCTGGATACTAAAAAATTACTCTCAAGTCCCCACTGCCAAACTGCACGTTCTTCTTCACAAGGTGGTGTTTCTCCCCTTGCGTCCAAGAGAGAAGGCACCACTTGCTCTAATAACAGACAACACTAATGAACATATAAAGGAATAATGGCTTACTTAGTGCATTTGACAGCTTAGTGAAACTTTGGGTGATTTGTGAAGATGAAAACGCATTTCCTCCTTCTTAAATTATTTCATTTTAGGTACTTCTAGCAATTATGCCTAACCTTTTTTTGGACAAAAGTGTGGTTCTTGAATTACAGCATCCATTTCAAAGCATCACTCAAATTAATCTAGCCAATTTTTTTCCAGCCCTGAAGTCCACAAGGTTAAGGTTTGACAAGCTGCAGATTTATCTGTAACCAAATTAGCACTAAATATTCCTGCACTACCAAAGCACTAGGGAATGAGGTGACCTCCACTTGAGGAGGCAGCCCCTTTCCCCCCCAGCCCCAGCCTCCAACATAGGAGCTATTCACCCCAGCAAAAAGGTGCAGGTGATGTGATCAGCAAAAGCTTCAGGGACCCTGTTATTTGCCACATTTTACAGATGGTTTTCAAGAAGGGGCTGCCAACTGCCAGGCTGCACTGCAGTATCCCTGCCTCCTTCTCCCCTGCTTGGACACTTTGCTGATATGGTTAAAATCTAACTGTGAAAAAAACAAGCAATTAGTGTTCAGTCAGATCAGCTTCCCCTGAGGCCTCTCAACACAACCTTGGCAGCTCCCTATGGAGCACAGAGGAAAAAGAGGCATAGGATCAGGATGGAAAGAAAGGAAAGACTGTGGACTTTTGACTGGCATAAACCATTTGTGGAGACTGTGCTTTCTGGTTACAACCAGACAATTTAGTTGACAGTAAAATGAAGCAAAGTTGTGAACCCAATGCCGTTGCCAGGAATTCAGCCTATCAAAAGGCTGGCCTTACAAATGGCCTCTTGGCCATTTTGGCCAGCAAAGAGGCCAAGGGCATCAAGCTGAGGATACCCTGCATGTTTGTAGGGGTTGACCTATGGTCAGGGACACCCTGTGGTTAAGCCTCACAAGGAAGAAGTGCATCCCACCCAGCACACTCCAGGCTCACAAGACAGGTTAAGTGCCCATTTCCATTTACTGCTGGGCACTGAGTAGGCACAGCCTTTACAATTCTAAACTGGGAGCTGTTCTTAGGCCTTTGGCTCTGTAACAACACATCATTAACCACTCCAGTTCCTTGGAGAGAGAATTTTCCTAATAATTTCTTGCTGTTCCAGTGAAGCAAACATTACATTTCCCTGGGCCATTACTGGACCAGTGTTTTGGATTCAGCAAACAGTTACTGCAGCTTCAGAAAACAGGAATAGTGAGAAAATCCAGGATATTAGTAAACATATGGGAAGTCACAATAATATGCATTCCAAATCTTCATACCCCAGGTGATCTCCATTAATTTTCCCTTTACCTCCCTTCAAATTACAGCAGCAGCAAACGGGACCTGAACCTCCAAACACAAAATTAAAATAAGCTACATAAAACATAAGCAGGGTCTAAAAATAACCAAAGATAGCATATCTTACATTTAAGTTCTGATTTCTTCTACTAACAAATATAACCCTAGCAAAAGACCTGACTCTAGAGAGCACTAAAGGTGACATCACAAGTTTTTCCAGTAGCTGCATGTATTACTCAGGAGGCTTTGCTGCAGACCCATACAACAACACAAGAAGGAAGAGTTTGGTGCACCAGGCTCATACTCACTGTCTGCAAAGTTTCCTCCTGTCTTCTGCTTTGGCTCTGTCGGTTGATAAAGGAGCGTGTCGAGAGTTTGTAATGGTTCAGCAAGCAGATGATCACTACCACCATAACAGTTATAACCACAATGATAATGATGATTTGAACAAACTCCAGTTCAGCTAAAACAAACAGGGGGAGGAAAAGAGGAAAATACATTAATCACACACAGAATGGTATCCATCAAAGCAACAACCTCATAAACACTCAGTATATGCCCAAGACTGTAAAACACCTCCAGTAAGATGTTTGCTGCTGTCTGCTTCACAAAGTTAATTTTGTTCTAAAAGACTGTAGAACATTTCCAGTAAGATGGTTGCTGCTGTCCACTTGAAAGCAAATTTTGTTCTAAAAACCGTAAAATTATTCACTTTTTTGCAGCGCAAATCAATTGGTGTAAGTGGATGCAGGACAAAGGTAAGAAACTTCTCAGTGATCTTTCTCTTTCAGCCTTTACAGGTAATAAATTCTTCAACAAAAAAACACCACAGAAATCTTTTGGACAATCACAAACATTTCATTTGGGGGGGAACCCAGCACAGAAAGAAATCCCACCCTATTTTACTACACATCTGCAATGTCAAGAGTCCAGAGGGCTCCATAAGATACAAAGCAGAGGCCATGGAGAGAGGAATCAGGACACCGTCTAGTAAATTATCCTGAATTATTAGGTTTTATCAGCTAAATAGCACAAAAGCTTCCTAGATCAAGTGCAAAGCCAACTTTTTTCCTATTGAATCTAAACACAATTGCTTCTGCAATGACTAGCTTCTCTCCAACCACAGTAAAATGAACTTTTCTGGGACATTCCCATTCAGGTAAAAATTTTTAAAGATACCTTGGTTTAGAGTACCAGATATGTTCCACCATGGTTAAAAATGAAACTGAGGCCTCGGCTGTTGCAAGAGATACAGTTACAATGAACCCCATCAGAGCCCATCATCTTATCCAAAGTCCTGCCTATACCACAAATATGAAGTATATTTAGAAATGAGTCACTCTTGTACCCTTTCAGCTATACTGGAGCAGCAAGGATGAGCAACCTAAGGGGAGAAATTGCCCTTTGGAGTCACACAGTTGCTGATATTTCTATGGAAACTGCATTCCTCACAGGGGATGCTCTCATCTCGAAAGACAACTCCAGTTAATGGGAGGAGGTCTTTGGTTGCTAGGCTGGTAGAAAGCAGTAGAGCTATGTGAGCTGCTCTCAGTTTCAGCACTTTCCAAAAACAGCACTAGTTTTGGGCACCAAAACAGTTTTGGAGAACTGAAATTACATTTCTGGTTTAAAAAGACCATGAGGAAATGTAACAGAATAAAAACAAAATAAAAGCAAACACCAGAGGAAAAAAAATATTCCTGCTCCTCTGTCTCTTTCATTTCTAGCCATTCTCAGCCTTCTGTGTAACAGGAGTTCACTTACACAAACACAACTATGAAGCTGAGCCAGAAAAACGCTCTTCACACACAAAGTCCAAACAACCTGGAGTGGAACTACAGGAAACCCAAGGCTCTTTCATTATTCTAAGATCTCTTGTGAGCAAATTCTTACACTACAGGAGCTGCAGGTGCAATGGTGTCCAGTGGAAGCCACTGCCAGCTGTTTTGTCACAAGTTGGGCACTCCCCCAAAAAACCTTGAAATGCCAAGATTCTGCCATTGTCTTTATAGGAGGAACTAAACCTATCCAAGGCTAAGGGCAACAATACATCTACCACTTAAATTTATTTTTGCTATTAATTACCATCCATTTATCATTAAGATTACCAACATTGATTAGTCAGTGCTTTGCTCTCAACACTTTGTCCAATGCAGCAATCTCTTACTTCCCCCCCCACCGCTTGAGTCACTGGAAGCTAACAGCGTCAGCACCAAAAGATCAAAAAGCAGGAAGCAGAGAACAGATTCAAAACCAAACCCACCCAAATGACATTGGGTAAAAAGTCACTTTTTCATGGCTCAGAAGCAGACCTGACACTGCTGACAATGGCTGCACCCCACATTCTATAACTACTGAAAGGTTTCTTTACCCAAAACACTTTTTTTAGAGGGGTGGGGGTGGTCCAGTTTAGACCGGAAACTGAGAGGCTTGCTAAAGGGCAACATGCAAAACAAGTAATGTTGATTTAGGCTTTCCTAGAATGCAGAGATCACTGGAATGACACGTTACTTTTCTATCTGCCAAGGGCAGTGTCTTCTAAATTTATCAAGGCCCCAGTGTTTCAGTAGAGGGGGGCAGCACCTCTCCATTAGAAAAATGGTTTGGTCTGTGAGTATTTCCCTGTGGGGGATCGTTGGTTTGACTAAAACACAGCCACACAATAAGGAACATGAAACCCGAGGCACATCAGCGGGAGCACGCTGGATTTGCCAAGTTCAGTTTTACATTAACACCACCAAAACCAACAAAATACCCTAATGATGATGTTCAAAAGGATTTCCTTGCTGGGAAGTGGAGGGAAAGGAAAGGGGAAATGGAATTTTAAATCTCTTCTTCCTCTTGACTGGCCCTCCAGCTACTCATTAGGTTATTAACAGGAAAAAGCAAAAAGACAAGAGTTATAGTTTCTATTTACTGGCACTGCTCAATGCAGTTTGAGCAGCTTCTGGTGACTGAACACACTCCAGGTAACCGAACCCTCAAGACAAGTATCTCCTCCTGCTCACTCTTCCTATAAATCAACTGGAAAAGAGACTGGAGGGAGCATCAGGAAGAGAAACAATACATTTTTACCCTGCCAAATCTCTCTGTTGTAGTCATCCATCCCTGTTTCTTCACAGAGAAAATATCAGGCTAATATATTTTATGGTAAATGCCCAACACGGAAGAAGCAACTATATACTGAACGGAAACACCCTCACAGGAAAGTATGGAAAAAGAGAAACCATTTACAACCCTATCAACAACCACATAAGCAAAACTACCAGGTCCATCGCCCAAATCCTGTTTCACAAATGGACTCTCCGGGGACAGGAAAGCCCCTCCTGCACCCCATGGCTCGGGTGGGCTCTAAGCTGGGCTCAGCTCCGGTGACCGAGCCCGCAGCATACACACGGACGGACAGACGGGTACCTCTTTCCAACAACAGGTCTTTTAACCGCGCATCCTTCGCCACTGTCCTGTTGAGCTGCTCCCTGGACATGCTCGCCTCCGGCAGACGGGGGGGTCAAGCCGCTCCGCCAGCCTCCCCAGCGGGCACCGCATCACCGGCAGCCCCAGGCTCCATCCGGTGTGGAGACGCCGATCCTCGGGCTGCGCGCTCAGCCCTACACGGGGACCGGCTAACTGACAAGTCAGTCCTGTCTGTCTGTCTGTCCGTCCTCTCCTCAGCCCCAGCGCTCACACCGCAGCTAGCGACTACCAGGGACCGCCGTGGAGCGCTCGGACCACAGCTATCGGCCACAGAGGACCGCTCCGGGCAGGGCTAACGCCAGCGCTCGGACCGCAGCTACTGGCCACTGGAGACCGCTTCGGGCAGGACCAGCACAGGCGCTCGGACCGCAGCTACCGACCACTGGGGACCGCTCCGGGCAGGACCAGCACAGGCGCTCGGACCACCAGCTGCCGCTGAGAGGCGGCCAGGCAGGGCCCGCACCGGCGGCTCTCGCCCCACCACCCCTCTCGGTGCACCCAGCCTCGCGTGTGCGCGCACGCCCGGACGGACACAGGAGGGTTCCTCACGGCGCCGGAACAAAACGAATAAAAAACACCCTCAAAAAATAATGTAAAAAAATATTAACCGGCAGGAGCACACACACACAAAAAAAGGGAAGACAAAGGCCCGCGACGCCCCACTCCTCCCCAAGCCCCGCCGCGGGGCCCGGCCGGGCGGGAGGACGGGAGGGAGGAAGGAAGGTGCGTATCTTACCCGCGCCGCCGCCGCCCCGCCGCTCTTTAAGCCCGGCCCGGCCCGGCGGGCGTTCGGGGCGCCCCGGCTCTTCCGCCTGCCCCGGCCCCGCCGCGCCTGCGCCGCCTGCCGCCGGCCCCGCCCCGCCGTCACGCTCCCCGCCCACAGGGAGCCGCCGTCAGCCACAGTCGGGAGTCGTGTTGCTGCTGGAGGGATGCCAGTCAAACACCTTCCCCGGTTACTTAATCGGCTAGACTCCGCTGCCAGGCTCTGGGAAGGAAATCTCGCTCCTAGCGTCCGACCCGGAGCGCTGAACAGTGACAGGACAAGGGGCAACGGGCACAAACTGAAAGCCAGGAGGTTCCACCTGAACGTTGCTGTGAAAGTGCCAGAGCACTGGAGCAAGCTGCCCCGAGAGTCTGTGGAGTCTCCTTCCCTGTAGATATTCCAAACCTGCCTGCACATTGCAATTCCAGGCATCTTGCTCTGGGGGACCTTGCTTCAGCAGGGGGTTGGACTAGATGATCTCAAGAGATCCCTTCAAACCCCACCACGCAGAGATTCTGTTTTAGGGAGAGTTAGGAGGAAGATGCATCTTGGTGCAACACAGCAAAATTATAACCACCAGAAGAAATAAGGCCCAGAACCTCAAGCAATCCACATGCACAAGTTAAAAATAGAGGGTGAGGGGAAAGGCAAACACCAGGTATTTGGAGACGTGGGCTCCAGTCACCATGTGGGTTTGGGGTTTGGTTTATTTCTGCAGTGTTCCAGCGTTTCTGTGGCAAAGCTCCCAGCTCCGGCCACATCTACCTTCTCCACAGCCACCCTGCTTGCCCCAGCCCTGCCACTGAACTGTCCTGGCTTGGAAGTTTTCCAGGCAGATTGGTTCCCATCCCAACCCTGACCTGTGTTCACAGCCAGAGAACCACAACGGAGGCCATCGGCAGGGACTTGAAGGTTGTCTGCACTGCTGCTTCTCACAGGAGGAGCACAGGCCCACAGGAGTCTTGCCACACCAGGAAGCCCTATTACCACCATGTCCCTTAGCTTCTGGGAAGTCCCTCCAATACCTGCTTCATCTGCATGGCCAAGCCCTCCTGCCATTCATGGTTACTTCTCTGGATTATGGCAGAATACTGTCCTAGTTTCACTGGGTTAGAATCACAGAATGAGTTTTCTGTTCAGGAAAGCGGTATTTTTAAGGCTGCAGCACCTGACTGGGTGAGAGCAAAGTTGATGAGACACTTTGGTTTTGCTCGTGGGCAGCCATGGCACGTGAGTCTCCATAGTGATCAAAGTATCTACTAGTTATGAGTTTGCCAGGTCCTAAAGCCAGGCAAAGACAAAGCCAGGGCAGCTGATCCAAGCTGGTCAATGGAAGTGTTCCATACCATAAACATCATACTCCCTCCAGGGATGGCAAACATTGAGGAGAAGGGACCATCCCCAGCAAACTTTGCTTATTTATAGGGACCGTGACTTTTATGGTATGGAATCTATTTCCATTTCAACCCATAAGCCTCTTCCATTTCCCCAACTCCCCTTCTGGTGGGGAAGAGAGTGGTGTCATTGAGTAACAACTACTGGCTAAGCAAAAGTGCATCCCCATATCGCAGAGTAAGACACAGATGCCTGTCTAAAGGAGCATGAAAAGAGAGTTCAACCTCTGGTCCACACTGCTCATGGAGGCAGAGGAGCTGAGCTGCAGCTCTGGTGAGGCTCCACATCCTGCTACCAGCAGGCCAGCTGGCTCAGGACAGCCCAACACCAGCACTGCTGCCCCCTTACAGCATGGCCACAACGGTCCAAGCCCCCAGGATACACTCTGGTGCTGACCGTGGAGATAAACCCACTGCTCCCCACCTTTCAGATCTGCAAACCTCAAGGACCAGTCTCAAAAAACCAAAACCAAAACCAAACCAAACCAACCAACCAACGAACCAAACAACAACAACAAAAAACAACCACCAAACCCTTGACTCAAAAGGTCAAGGAATAAATGCCAGGAGGGGAAGGAAACTGAGAGGAGTGAGCCTGCTTGTGGTCACCCATCAAGCTAGCACTTGGAACTGAGTCATAGGGCTTAAAATATTAGGGAGACACATCCTGATAGATATTTCTCCAGTGCACACAGCAGAGCCCTCTCATTTGGTTACAGGCTATCCCCTCTGTCTGGATTTATTAAGCTGTTGTTGATGTTTATCTCAGTACAGCAAAGTCTAAGGCCCCAATCCAAACAGTGCAGTCAGGCTGGGGACAGCGCTTGTGGACTGTAAATAAATATCCTTTGAGAGTTCCTAGAAGAGCAGAATGAGTTTAAATTATACATTGATGGAGTGCTTCTGTGCGAGCAGGGCATTAACTGACTACAGCACCAGTACCAGGAGAGGGGAATAATTTAGTACAGATGTGGAGCAGCTTCAAAACTATAATCTTATCACCCCTAGACTGCTTTGAGAACAATTAACCCAATCTTCAGCACCATCTTTTACAATCTGCTTCAAAAGTATGAATGTTAGCCCTTTGCCTTTTTCTAAGATAGTAAAAAAACATAGAAGTGTTTAATATCAGCAAGATCCTCCTTTAATCCATAAGGGTAGAGCTGGCCAGGCTCCATCTCCACAGATAAGGAAAATACTTGCAGGCAAAGAGCAAGAATGAAAAGGCTCCTTTGCTGGGTCAGAGATGACATCCTGAATATTCATGGTTCTGCCCAATGTAAAATTGAACATAACACAATAATCCATTTTTACTCATCCTAATGTACTGATTTCTTGATGCTCTGTTTTTGCTAAGGAAAGGTATTGAGTCCTATTAATCCTTTGACGTAATGGTGTTTTTTCTTTCAAATTTCTCCCAACTAAAACCTTCAAAATGTTTAGATCCTCCATACATTTTGTCAAATCACACTTAAAACCACGTAGAAAGTGAAAAATTGAGAACATAACATGCTTTAACTATTCTTTCTTGTGACATAATACATGGCTGTTTTGTGGGCATGATCTGCTTGGCGTGTACAGAGTTGCTGCTGAGGCTGATTTTCTTGCTGTTCCAAATTCTCTGTTGTCAAGGACTGACTACAACAAGGTTTCTGAGCCAAGGATTGACCCATAAACATCATTCCCAACATGTTTCAAATAAGAAGGTGGTTTCAGGTAAGCATAGTCTAAAAGACTATAAGCAGAAAATAAAATAAAATAAATATACTCGTATTAGTGCTGTTCTTTTTCTTTGGTCTCCTACAACTGAAGCCTGGGTGTTCAGAGTCTTCAGCTCTTGAAGGGCATCAACCTATAGCGTCAAACAATTGCACTGGGAAGAGTAGAGATTCAGTGCACAGAGGGAACGATACATTACACACTTTATTCCCTCTCTTGACTACTACTTGTCTACCCAACATTTGTTTACCGTTATTGTATAAGTCTGTGCACAAAATGGGTACAGAAAGCTGTGTCCATAAGCAGCACACCTGGTAAGCATCCTCAAGAACACCCTCGGAACAATATTTGGCTCATCACCTATTTATTAAGAATTTATCATCAAGTTTTTCACATGCATCAAAACCTTTAGAAGCTGGAAATTGTGCAACAAGTACCAGATAGCCCATGAAAGCTGCTCTGTTCAAGATGGATGGAGGATTGGCTTCCTTCAAAATTTCCCTCCCAGAAGCAGATTCTACCATGGCCTCTGAACAGGACAGCTGCTCTGGTGACAAGGCTGAAGCCCCCTAAGCAGGCTTTCGCATATCAAGTCAGAATCACAGATTCACAGAATGGTAGGGGTTGGAAAAGACCTGTGAAGATCATCTAGACCAGCCCCACTGCTGGAGTAGGGCCACCTTGAGTAAATCACTCAGGACTGAAATATCCAGGTGGGTTCTGAATGACTCCAGAAATGGAGGCTTCATAACCTCTCTGGGCAGCCTGGTCCAGTGCTCCAGCACCCTCCAAGTGAAGAAGTACTGCTCCTCTACAAGCTGTTCCAAGTCTAGCATATTAACGACAAAGCCAAGGGCCAGTTAAACTTAGTAACATTTAGATGACATAGGACATGTTTACTGATCTGTCCCCTCAGACTTGACTGGGAAAACAACAAACTCATTCTGGAACCTGCAAGAACAAAATGAGATCTTTTGTTTGTTTGTTTGTTTGAATAATAGTAAAGCTGTTCATCTCTGAAGTGTAAGAAAACACGGTCATGCTTTGGTGACCCAAACTGGATAGATGCTGCTGTCTCAGTATGAGTTGCACACTTCTGCTACTCACGACTTTTTTTCTCTCTGCTTCTCTAAAGACATCACTGGCTGTGGGCAGGCTCCTGGCCAGCTCTTATCCTGAAGAGGAAGTGAAAAACCACAGCTCTGAAACTGGAAAATATGGGGGTATTTCCACCTGCCTGCAGTTAGCCCCTTGGGATCCCTCACTTGGGGAACCTGGACAGGGTGGGGTGAGTGTTGATGTGATTCTCCTTCTCTGTGCTGTGATACAGCTTGGAGCCACACACGTAATCTCAGCCCACAAAACCAGCTACAAACATTAACAGTTCAGGCAAGGCCATGTGTCCTTATGTGCCTGGTGGCACCAGGACAACACTTGACAGTCAAGGCATGTTGCAGTGACACATGCTTGTCACAGGGGAGCCCTGCTTTAGCCCTAGAGCCAGCCAGGCTGGACAGCCCACACAGCAGCTCTATGACCTTTCAGAACTTCATTGAATTGGAGACTGTTTTGGATTATAGAATTGAATTGTAGGATGTTTTGGATTGGAAAGGACATTTAATGACCATCTAGTCCAACCCCTCTGCATCAAGCAGGGACATGTTCAACTAGATCAGGTTGCTCAGAGCTCCATTCAACCTGCAACCTGGGCCAGTGTCTCACACCTTAAGCATAAAAGATTTCTTCCTCTCTCTAGTCTAAATCTCTTCTCTTTTAGTCTAAAACCATCACTGTTTGTCCCATCACAACAGGCCCTGCTAAAATGTCTGTCCCCATCTTTCTTATAGGCCCTTCTAAATACTGAAAGGCTACAATAAAGTCTCTCCAGAGCCTTCTCTTCTCCTGTCTGAACAATCCTAATTCTCTCATCCTGTCCTCACTGCAGAGGGGTTCTAGATCTCTGATAATTTTTGTGGCCTCCTTTGCTCTCTCATGTGCTGAAGGATTCAGCGATGGGCTAAGCACTTCAGGTGAGGCCTCAGCAGAGCAGAGATGAGGAGCAGAATCCCTTCCCTTAACCTGCTGCCCATGCTGCTTTGGATGCAGCTCAGGATATGGTTGCCTCTGGGCTCAGCTCACATCCAGCTTTTCATCCATCAAACTTGTAGTCCTTCTCCACAGGGCAGCACTCAATCCCTTCATCCCCCAGCCTATACTGATACTGGGGATAACTATGACTGAAGTGCAGAACCTTGCACATGGCCTTGTTGAACTTCATGAGGCCTACTTCTCAACCTTGTCCAGGACTCTCTGAATGGCATCCCATCCCTCAGCTGTGTCAACTGTATCACTCAACCTAGTGTCATCTGCAAACTTGCTGAGGGTGCACTTGATTGCACCATATCATTGATGAAGATATTAAGCAGCACTGGTTCCAGTATGGACCCCTGAGGGACAGCATTTATCACCTATCTCCATCTGGACATCAACCAACTGACCACTACCCTCTGAATGTGACCATCCAACCAATTCAAATGTTTCAGAACCCTTTCAGTGAAGTTGTTTATTCTAATATCCAACTTAAACCCCTCCTTGTTCAACTTGCATCCATTTCCTCTTGTCCTATCACTTGCTACTAGGGAGAAGGGAGCAACATCCACCTTGCTCCAGCCTCCTTTCAGGTAGTTTATAGGCAGCAAGATCTCCCCTCAGCCTTTTTTTCCCCAAACTAAACAATCCCAATTCCTTCAGCTGCTCCTCAGAAGACCTGCTCCCCAAAGACGAGCTGTGAAATTGATTTCTCTTTTATTTTTAAAATTACCCTTTGCAGTCCTCTTCTGCTGACGTTAGGAACAGGTTCTTTACCATGAGGGTGGTGGAACATGAACAAGTTGTCTGGGGAGGTGGTTGGGGCCCCATCCTTGGAGGTACTCAAGGTGAGGATTCACAGAGGTCTGAGTAGCCAGATCTAGTTGAGGATGCCCCTGCTGACTGCAGAGGGTGTTGGACTAGATGACCTTTGGAGGTCCCTTCCAACCCAGACCTTTCTATCATTCTACGATTCTACGATCCTGCACGGTCCATGCACTGTCCGTGCTGTGTGGCAGTTTGTTTTCTGACACTGGAAGGAGGGTTCAGTCTGGGACACTGAATTACACCACACTGTTTCAGAAGTAATCACCGTTTCAGACCTGACTAGCCCAAGCTGTGTTCACACTGGTGAGCAAGAAAATCTACTCATGAATTATCCCCACTGCAGCTCTGTCAGTCCTTACGCGCCAGCTCGACGCAGGCAATTTGGAGCCATCTCCTGAAGCAGGGTTAAATGGTACAGTGAGCATAATGTGCTGGCCCTGTTTACCCTGGAGATTACGCTGCTGGTAACATCGATGCTCCCCCTGCCACTGCTGAAAAACAGGCACAGAATTTCCTACTGCTGATGCATAAGGAATAAGAAACTCCGAGCAGGGAAAGGCAGCTGTAAATCTGAGGATGACCATCAGCTCAGACTATTCAGACCATGAAAATGCCCCTAAAGGGATGAAGCAACTGAGAGGCTGAGAACTAGCACTTCATGCAGGTACCCATTATGCTGAAGGCTGCTACACAGTGGCCTCCCCTCATTTTAATCACTGACTAATTGAATCCTCCATTTAGTTCTATTAAAAGCTTGTGAACAACATCAGCTGCTCTGAAAATACTGCACCCCCTTCCATCCTTCATTTCTGATCATATTCCACAGCTTTTGGCTTATTCTGAGCTCAATTCTAATGAGTGGTGGTAAAACCAAGCCCTTTAAGTAAGGCAGAGGGTAAGAGAGGATCACAATGTATGGTTTTGATTCTGTTATTCTCCCAGCAGTAATTGCAATTTGTACCTGGTACTGGACTCTGTGGAGTCTCAGTGGCTGCAGCATGACTACCCTGCCTAAGCTCCCCGTGGTTTCCAGGCAATTCCCAGCAAGTACAGGGAAGAATCATCCCTCATTATTAATATTTTTTTTTAGCCCATTCAAACAGGAGCTAGAGATGCACTAAGGCCCACATTAAAAAGCTGAGAGATCACAGCATACATCATCCTACCACAGGAACAGATGAAAGTTAAATGAGAGACAGAATTAGCATGGGTGCTAGAATCTCTGCATAGGCAACAATCCACCTCCAACACAAAACTGAAAGCCCTGGTGTAGAAATACAGGTTGCTAAGTAAGCTATTAGCAGCATTTTACACACGCACACACACACACAAACACACACACACACAAAAAGAACATTCATTCTTCCACTAAAAAACACTCCTTGGAGTTAGAGAGTCTCCTGCCAGGTGGATTATTCACTCCATAAATCTCAATTGCCAATGAACTCCCTGGCAGCCAAGGAAAAAAAAAACAATGGACACTTGACTGCAGATTAACAGACTATCAAGGTATTTTAGTACTTTCTGACTAAGGTGTAGGGAAAGACTTCAAAAAGCTGGATGGTGCAGAAGCCTTTCAACATCACAAGAAAAAACAGCTGGTCTAAAAAAGAAAGCTAAGGGCAGGACACAGAATGGCGGTAAGAGGGGAAAGCAGAACCAGGATTACAATAAAGTACTAAAAATACAAGTAGACTGTGAGGAGCTGTATTTTATTTCTGACATTGATCACCTGGTTTAGTGATGCAGAGGTCTGCCTCACTGATGGTGCTGCCTAGTATCTGAAGTTAAAATGCTAAAGAGAGGAAGATGGGAAAAGTATCCAGAGAGCTATGGGGGAGAATGGGATTCAAAATCATGCAAAACTCGAGGTCAGTGATGACAGAAAGCTTTTAAAGAACTGCAATGCCAGTATAAGCTACTATTTACATTTAACAGTGAGGGAAATACATTGATACTGAAGAGAAGAATGGATCTACAAGCAAAAGAGAGGAATTTTCTTTGTTTCCTTTTATGCTACAGTTTTCTTATCCTTTGTTTTGCAGCGTTTATATACCTGCTGTCTGGATGTGTAATCATAAGGGAAATTAACCCTGGATAACTCCATGCTGCAGCACGGTTACAGAAATTGCTCTGGAAAAAACAACTTGAGGAATAAAATGGGGGGGATGTGCAAACCACTGGAAACCAAGTGAGTCACAGGCACTATAGGTCTGAAGGATGGGAAGATCTCTTTATGAGAACA
The DNA here is from genome assembly GCF_014839835.1 of Dryobates pubescens. Classification (NCBI taxonomy): domain Eukaryota; kingdom Metazoa; phylum Chordata; class Aves; order Piciformes; family Picidae; genus Dryobates; species Dryobates pubescens. Next base: position 17,076,076 of record NC_071620.1, on the reverse strand, counting down.
TGCCATTAAACACTACAATCAAGCATAAAATTGCTCTGCCACAGTATTTTGTTTTATTTGCATTGTTAAATTCCCTCTCCTCACAATAATGGATTGCTTCTAGCACTAATGATTTACTAAGATCTGTGCAAATGGGTGGCTTCTTTCTTAAGAATTGTAGACTGCCTTTACCTTGATGGCAATGCAGTGACTCACTAAATTTCACATCTGCCTCAGAACACAGTGGTGCAGCTTTTAATGAGGTTTCAGGATGGTTCTGATGGTGCAAGAGAGGTGTAAAAACTTGGCACTGATTTAAAAAAGCAGGCTGGATTTCTGGTGTGAAAGGTGTGAAAACTGGAGATGCTTTGCCATTGACAACCGTTACCACTGAATCCCATACGGCTCTTCTACTAATTTCACTCTGGCTTCTGCAGCACCACTTAAGATAAAATACATTGTCTGTATATAATTTGCATATGTTTATGCACACAAACCCAGGCATTTCCCCCAGTAAATGTAACTGACAGAAGAGGGGAAAAGGTCAAGAGTATGTAAACTGGTCTGCAAAACACATTCACCTCACTTGCAGTGCGCCTCCAAAAGAGGTGAGATTTTTTGACATGCACAATGATTTGGATTTGCCACAGCTTATCACCCATTTTATGATAAAACAAGAACATTTTATTCCCAATCCCCAGCATTCCAAAACTGTTAAAGTCATAGAATCATAAAATCATCGAATTATAAAATTGTAGAATGGTCTGGGTTGGAAGGGACCTCCAAAAGTCATCTAGTCCAACCCCCTCTGCAGTAAGCAGAGGCATACTCAACTAGAACAGGCTGCCCAGAGCCCTGTTGAGCCTCACCATGAATAAGTCCAAGGATGGGGCCTCAACCACCTCCCCAGGCAACCTGTTCCAGTATTTCACTACCCTCATAGTACAGAACTTGTCCCTGGCATCCAATCTAAATCTGCCCTTCTCTAGTTTGAAACCATTGTCCCTCATCCTATCACTACAGGCCTTTGTAAACAGTAGCCCTCCATCATTCTTGCAGGTCCCCTTCAGGTACTGGAAGTTCATTATTAAGCTCTCTGAAATCAGATGCAGAAAAGCAGCATAAAGGAACACTTTGGGATACACTTTGATCACATCTTTCCAGTGCTGCTTTAACCCTTACATCAAAAGGAAGATATTTGTCAAATTCCCCAATTCCAACAGCTGAGAACTGACAACACTGGGAATAAAAATCAGAATCTAGTCATGGCTTCTTAGGCCAGCAAGAACAAAAATAACTGCAGATAAAATGTGCTTGGCTTGTGGGGAGGCATCAGGAAGTTTCTAATGCACTTCTTTTCTGACTAGTGGCCTAAGTGAGTGTGTAGACAATAATCCTCATGGAGGAGATGAGGTGGAGAGCAGAGAGAAAGTCCACAAGGAATGTCGGTCATCAGATGTTTCCTTCAGTTTTTCCATAACCAAAACTGGGAGCCAGTTTTAACGCATCATCACAGGCATTCCTCAGCAAGCAGCAGCGTTTCTGCTCTTCCTGCAGATTGGCAAAGGAGTAAGACTTCCCAAAAATACATCCTCTAGAAAAGAGGGAATTTGTCAAGTGAGCTTAGTGCTCAATGGGAATCAGATACCTCACTGCTGCCTGTGAGAAGCAGACCTCTGAGTAAACTGCCGGCAAAATGACAACCACATTGCAGAAGCTACCAGGCTATTTTTACAAAAGCAGAATATGTTGTCTTTTCATTTTGCATCAAGGCAATCAAAATTCATAAGATTCATGCTCCGCATTTCAAGAGGAAAGCTTGGTAATCTGGCATTCAGACCACATGGTTTATAACATCACCATGAATGGTCTCTGTTCTTCAGTCAGTCTTTTGACATGTTCACAGGGATGGTGTTTACGCTGACTCGCTCCTAGTACATCATATCACATTTTAATGACTCAGTTCGGCTCTGACAAAAGGAAACATCTGCCATGGGTTTGTTTTTTTGTTGGTGTTTTTGTGTGTGTGTGGTTGGGTGTTGTTTTTTTTTTCCTTTTCATGAACTTTATCACAATTAAAAATCTGACGTTTCACCAGCCTCTGTGCCAACCGAGGAGCGCGCCAAGTTCGGCACGTCCTGATACATACAAATGCGTACAGCACGAACAGCTAGTACCAACAGCACCCAGCCATCACTGACTTGTCAGTTCCCACCACAAAAGAGAAGTTTGTGGGCAATAATTTCATAATCTTGATCTGGTTTCCATATGACAGAGTGCAAGAGAGAGGGGGGGAGGGGGGGGGGAGGATGGAAGAAAGGCAAAACAGGAACGCTTCACAGCTCCGTGTGATGACAACATAAGATTTCTATGTCTTGGCCTATTGCAGCCAGAAAAATATTAAAGCGGCATGTCAAAACTGGCATAGCTTCTGAAAATTTCCATTTCCATTTCCAAACATCACTTGATGGACAGCACCCTAGCAACTCGATAAGAAGCTTAAATCTGCATCTACTTTCCATAAAATGAGGCCAATCCCATCCGATGCAATGAGAATGTTCTTGTGCTCCAAAGAATCAATGGTATCTACACTCAAGCCACTTCTGATAGGAAGGCAGCTTGACCATGCACCATGGAGACCATGAACCTCCTGTACCCTGTCTAAGGGTGGAGTACCTCTAGGCAGTTCCAGTGACACCATCATTTTAGACAGAAGCAAACCCAGCAGGGTCATGGTACAAGCAATGCAGTGCTGCTTCATAGGTGGAGTAGCAGGGTCCCACTGCTTGGTGGACTGTGATGTTACTGAACCCAGGGATGGATGTTTCTGAATAGACTCCAGGGCAGGGCTGGCAGTGAGAGCTAAGGAGTGCTTTCTAACCCTGCTCCTCCATTATTTTTCTTCCCAGTGCTACCAGCATAATGTTGGATCAGAAAGGGTACAATTAAACTTAAAATGTCTCACAGGAGGATCTCAGGGACTGAGAATGGAAAAACCACCCTGCACACAGAACTTACAAGGCTGCCCCAAACATGTGCCATGGGAAATGTTTAAGGAGATGCATGATCTACATGGGGGCACTGATGGATGAGACACTAGGTGGGCATGAGCCATCAATGTGCACTCATGGCCCAGAAGCCAACCATGTCCTAGGCTGCATCCAAAGCAGTGTGGGCAGCAGGTGGAAGGAGAGGATTCTGTCCCTCTACTCTGCTCTAGTGAGACCTCACCTGCAGTAGCAACCAGCTCTGGAATTCACAGGAAAGACATGGACCTGTTGGAGTGGGTCCTGAGGAGCACCAGAGGTCTGGAACCCCTCTGCTGTAAGGAGAGGCTGAAAGTTGGGGTTGTTCAGCCTAGAGAAGAGGCTTTGGGGAGACCTTACTGTGGCCTTTCACTACTTAATGGAGTCCTACAAGAAAGATGGGGACAGACTTTTTAGCTGGGCCTATTGTGACTAAATGAGGGGTGAGTCAGACTAGAGAGAAGGAGGAAGTATTTTACAGTGAGTGTGTTGGGACACTGGCCCAAATTGCCCAGAGATGTGGTAGATGCCTCATCCCTGGAAACATTCTAGGTCAGGCTGGACAGGGCTCTGAGCAACCTGCTCTAGTTGAACCTGCTCACTGAAGGTTTTGGACTAGACAATCTTTAAAGGTCCTTTCCAATCCAAACCATTCTATGATTCTGTTAGCTACAAGATCATACTGAGATTCACTTTATCTCCCCAGCTCTCGCACAGATGTGCTGGTGAGCTAAGGGAAGTCCCTTCAACTCTTCCAGTTCCTCCCCAACCTTCTCTCTCTTGATACCACAGCAGCACACATGCAGCACTTCTACAGAGCATGGCCTCACTCACTTCAGTCTTAAAACCCCGCCTGATACTGGTATCATATGAAATTAGGGCTGCTAAGATACGTTTGAAGATGCCACGTGAGCACCTAAATGACAAAGGTGCAGTTTCCAAAGCTGCCCAGTGGTAAGCAGACAAATGCCCTTTCCTAGCGAGCAAAAGGCTGGGCCCAGGTGGCTGTCCTGGCATTTTTCTGTGTGCGACAGTGAAACTGAAAATTTGCTTGAAACCTCCCCAGACACGCAGGCAACTGACAGCTAATGTATCTTGCAGTTGGTTGGCTGGTATTTTTGGACAGGAGGCTGCATTTCAAACTACTTCATCCTATGTTCCCACCCTGTGCGACTGTACATCCGACACTGTACTGACTCACCGGCAGCATTTTTGTGTAAGCCCACTAAGGAGATACCATTACACCCTGTTTGGGTGGGGTGATACTTTCTGGGTGAGTCTCCTTGTTGAAAAGCAAGTTTTAAGAATAAGATTCTTGTTTTTAGGGTTAGAGAGAAACTGAGCTCTCACATGTGTGCAGGCTCCCTGGCAAAGCAGTTGAATCACCACATAAGATGCAATGATTCACAGACTGCATTAGGTTGGAAGGGACCCTCAAAGGTCATCTTGTCCAACCCCCTGCAGTGAGCAGGGACACTTCCAACTAGATCAGGCTGCCCAGGACCACATCAAGTCTGATCTTCAATGTCTCCAGGGACAGGGCCTCCACCAACCCTGGAGGTATTTAAAAGACACAGAGATGTGGTGCCAAGGGACACGGTTTAGTGGTGACCTGGCAGCGCTGGGTTAATGGTTGGACTCGATGATCTTAAAGGTCTTTTCCAATCTAACCCATTCTCTGATTCTAAGCACTTTCATTCCCTCTCACTTCTCCACATTCACAGATTCATAGAACAGCTTGCTTGGGTTGGAAAAGACTTAGAGATCATCTTGCCCCAACTCCCCTCTGCCATGGGCAGGGACACCTTCACTAGACCTTGGACACCTCCAGGGAGTCCCCACCCACAATCTTCCCGGGCAACCTGTTTCAGTGTCTCACCACTCTCACTGTAAAGAATTTCTTCCTAATATCCAGTTTAAATCTGCCCTCCTCAAGCTTCAATCCATTCCCTCTTGTCCTATTAGAGGATTGCAGAGATTTGCTACCCTACTGGCTAGCAAAACTCTACATTTAGTGCCCTCCTCATTTTTAATAAAAAAACCTTTGTTTTCATTAGAATTAAAAGGTTAAAACCAAATAAACCCAAATTGTTATTCAGCCTCCAGGGAGAGGGTAGCGCTCTCTGGCCATCCCAGGAGGGGACACTGCCTGTGCAGGGCAGACAGAGCCTTCTGGGGAAGCAAAGGGCTGAGAAATCTCTCTCTCATCCCATTCAGCCTGAGATCAGCGATGTCTGCAATACTTCTGATCCATGGGGGGAGAAAAAAAAATGGGGGAAAAAAAATAAAAGCCAAAGCTGGAGAGATTCAGCCTGAGCCAGGCAAGTTCTTTGCAACGTGGATTTGTGAGTCCTTGCCATCAGGACCGCTTCGCGCATCCGTGCCATGATTCCAGAAACAGCCCTGCCTGCTGAGCATTAAGCATGGGGCATGAGGCAGGTTTGCAGTGCTGGGGGCCAGGCTATTTTTACAATCCTTAGGATGTGCTGTCACAACAGTAAATCCCAGCTGCAGATTTACCAAAAGAGCTAAGGGGATTTGTCCAGGATTTCAGGACGCCCGGCATCCTGATCTGCAGAGCAGCTCAGAGCAGGCTTTTTGCCATTCAGAAGTCCCAGACAAGGCACTGGTGGGAGCCTGCAGCCTGCCGGCACAGCACGTATCCAGCAAGCATGTGGGGTCTGAGACGTGGCTGGCACAGCAGGCATCTGCTGGCCACCTGCACAGGCTGTGTTGGCCTCCACACATGCTGAATGTGGATGTCACTGAACACCTATGTGCACACATGCATCCCTTCTCCCAACCACCATAACCAGATACACCAGACCACAAACAAACTCTCTGTGGCACGTGGTAAGGACCTGGGCACACAGCCCCTGCCCTCAGGCAGGACCATGTATACCCTCTACACATCCCATGACACTCCTGTTCCTGTAGTTCTCAACCCAAGTGCAGCACAAACTTGCAGTAACTTCCCTCACAGCAAGAGCCTCCCAGCCCACCTCTGTTCATAGGGATCTGATTCCCTGGCTGCAGCAGGTACACAAAAGGGTCTCATGGGAGAAATCTCAGTTCGTTCATCATTTACAGCTCACAGAATCACAGAATGGTGGGGGTTGGAAGGGACCTCTGACGATCACCTAGTACAACCCCCCTGCTAAAGCAGGGGCACCCAAAGCAAGTTGCACAAGATTGTGTGCAGGTGGGTTTGGAATCTCTTCAGAGAAAGAAATTCCACAACCTCTCTGGGCAACCTGCTCCGGGATCTGTCACCCTCACAAAAAAGTTCTTTCTGATAGGATAGGATAGGATAGGATAGGATAGGATAGGATAGGATAGCATAGCATAGCATAGCATAGCATAGCATAGCATAGCATAGCATAGCATAGGATAGCATAGGATAGGATAGACTAAACTAGACTAGACTAGAATACACCAGGTTGGAAGAGACCTTTGAGATCATCGAGTCCAACCTATCATCCAGCACTATCTAATCAACTAAACCATGGCACCAAGCACCCCATAAAGTCTCTTGCTAAACACCTCCAGTGATGGTGACTCCACCACCTCCCTGGGCAGCCCATTCCAATGGCCAATCACTCTTTCTATGAAGAAATTCTTCCTAACATCTGGCCTAAACCTCCCCTGGTGCAGCTTGAGACTGTGTCCTCTTGTTCTGGTGCTGGTTGACTGGGAGAAAAGACCAACCCCCACCTAGCTACAACCTCCCTTCAGGTAGTTGTAGAGAGCAATAAGGTCTCTCCCGAGCTTCCTCTTCTCCAGGCTAAGCAATGTTCATGTTCAGATGGAACCTCCTGTGATCCAATTTGTGCCCATTGCCCTTCTCCTATCACTGGGCAACACTGAATAGAGTCTGGTCCCATCCTCTTGACCCCCAGCCATTAGATATTTATGAACATTTTTAAGATCCCAGATCAGTCTTCTCCAGGCTAAACAGCTCCCAGGTCTCAGCTTCTTCTCATCAGATAGATGCTCCAGTCCCCTCATTGCTTTTGTAGCCTGTGCTGCACTCTCTCCAGTAGGTTCCCTGCCTCTGTTGAATTGGGGGGCCCAGAACTGGACACAATACTCACAAAGGCAGAGTACAGGGGGAGCAGAATCTCCCTTGACCTGCTGGTCCCACTCTTCTTAATGCACCCCAGGCCACCACTGGCTTTGTTGGGCACATTGCTGGCTCATAGGAAACTTGTTGTACACCCAAGACTCATGGATGCAGTGTGAGAAACACTGCCAGCATCTCTACCTGCCACACTTTCTGCCTCAGAAGCTGCAAGTCATCATGTTAGGAGAGTTTTGCCTAAAAAGGCACACCCTTCCCAGCACTCATCCTGTTATTTTAGACATGTCAGATACCTTCACCTTGCTGTCAATGCATCTGGTTTTACACACAGAAGATGAGAAGAATGGAATTGCTCAAGCCGAGGTTGTGCATGTAAGGAACACGAGCCTGTCACACAGCCCAGACTGGCTCTCAGCTCCAATCTATCCTTTTTTGGGCAGGCAGCTTAGACATTTTGAATTTACAAGGGCTCTGGCATTTTTCCTTCATGTCCTCTCAAAGGTCTGCCTCTGAAAGCTCAGATGGGCACTTTTTGTTCATTGCAGGCATCTCTCTTCAAAGCCAGCTTAAACCTGAACGCCTCCTGAAAATTTTCAGGAAGGTGTTTGTTGGGTTTTTTTGTTTGTGGGGTTTGGGGCTTTTGGGTTTTTTTGGTTGCTTTATTATTATAATTATTATTTGGTTGGTTGGTTGGTTTGGTTTGGCTTGGTTTGGTTGTTGAGTTTTTTTTATTGGTTGGTTTTGGGTTTCTCTTTTGTCGTTTTATGTTTTAAAGCTAAGAGCTGGAGTTCCCAGTATTAAGTCACAAAATTTTGAGGGTCTGTTCTTGTGCTGAACCCTCCTAATTTATTCTTTTTTTTTTAAAGCCATGTAAATTTCTGTCACATCATGAAGGGTCTGAGTCCCAGTTTCCAAAATGGCCATATTTATCTTTTCTGCTCTATTTCTTCAGTTAATACTTCACAATTCCTCTTGAAACTGAAGTAGTTTTAGCTTATTGCCTACACCTTTTGTCACTTCTAACACGACCATGCTGTAATCCATTTGTTTTCTCAGTGCATCTTTCAGTATCACTTGCACTTCACAGTGCAGATGTCTAATGCAGATCAAGGCAGACGCTGCAGTATATTCTGTTCCAAAACACATCCCCACCTCCCTGCTTGTTTTGCAACATGGCTATCAAAACCTTAAATAAATAACAGAATAGTGAGCACATATCCATTCTTTTACATATTCTGAATGGTTTGTGGATGTTACTTAATTTCTTTACGTGCTGCTCCTGTGAAATAGATACAGAGGTGATCATTTGATATGAATTGCAGCTACAAAGGAAGTCAATAGCTACACTAAATAATCAGATTGACAGCCCTTTCTCACTTTCCAAGGCCAGAATAATCACAGAATGGTGGGGGTTGGAAGGGCTCTCTGGGGATCATTTAGTTCAGCACACACACACCCCTGCAGCTATTACAAAAAAAGCAGGTATACCTAGATCAGGTTCTCATTTATAAGGACAAAACTCAAAAAAATTGCAGCCCACCTCCTGCAAGCAGATTAAATGTAGGCTAAACTTTGACCTCAGCTTTTTCTCCATGAGCCTCTAGCCCAAACCTGAAGCCTGAGTTCTCTCCTTTAAAGCTTACACCCAGAGGCACGGCTCACTGGTCAACGCAATCTTCAAAGTTTCCCATCTTGAACAATTTATTTTCAGGAACAAAGCCTGGGAAAGATCCAAAACCCCCCGCAGGGGTTGGCAGCAGCTCAGGATGCTGTCTAGGTGTGTCTGGCTTGCCCAACTAACAACTCTTTCCACTTCCTCCATTCAGAGCACACTTGTGTTTGGCCATACTGTGGCAAGCCACCCATTTCCTTTTATTCCTTCATTTCTAAAAAGGCTCCCAGTTTCTCCCACTAGATCCCCAGCTTTATGGGCTGTCAGACACTTTGGGGTTTAGCTGGTGGCTGAGAATTCCACGGTGAATGTACACTTTAGGATCTGCAGCTGGAAAAGCAATTTCCCAAAATATCTGTATGAATGCAATGCACAAACATGCCACCTTTTAACGGTGAGTATTCTTTCTCAAAATGGAAGTGTTAAACTTCAAGCACAGCTCTGTACCTCAGATGAGCCAAGAAACTTCTGGAATGAGTAACAGGCCTTGCTCAGCACCCTGCGAGCGGCCCCCTCCTTCCATCTCCATCTTCTTGCTCCAGGTGGCACCAGCAAAATAAAACCTCATTTCTCAGCTATGCTTTTAAGCCAGATTCTCCTCAATACTGATACCAGGACAGTGTTTCCCAGCTGCTATCCTCAAATAGTTAAATCCTGGAATGGGTCCCTCTGAAGGTTATTAGAATCATAGAATTCCAGGTTGGAGAAAAAAAAACTTTAAAATCATCAGCTCCAAACTTAAACTAATTTTTCATGTGCAGAGACACAGGGAAACAAACACCAATATTAACCTCTTCAAACAGCAAGAAATGCCCCCCTTCTCCCCCTGCCCCCCACCTGCTTCAAGCTATAAAAAATCAAACACATAAGGGCATTTACAGAGAACATTTTATTTAGGGGATGAAAACAAAAGTGACTGACAGAATTATTTGTCACCGTTAGTAAATAAATTTGCAGGGCTTACAATGTTTACCCTGGAGTAGGGCTGAAAGATGCGTTCATGCCACATTAGAAACCCTCCTCAATGACAAACTCCAGCTCCCCGGCTCGAGCAAAGCTGATGTATTGACTAGACAGGTAAGATACGAGGTGCTCCGACTGTCTGGGTGCTATGGAAATCACACCGCACGCATCTGACCGTTGTCAGCCGCAGAAGACAAGCGCCGGCCTCATTCTTATTCCAGCCAGGAAAAAGGCCTCGTCTGCATTAGCCTTTTTACTGAAAGGCTGCCATATTTGTCAGTTCAGACGCCTGTAAGATAAGCTCTTTCCCCGTTATCTAATATTTCACCAGGCAGTGGAAAGGAAGGATAAGCAGAACCTAATAGTCTGTGTGGGCAGGAGATCTTGAATGCTGTCAAGCTCAGCGCAAGGCCTGGATGCCCTAGACAAGGGGAAGTTTACGGCAGAAGTTAATCACTTCATTTTGAAGAAAAACTCCCAGGGATTTGGAGGAACGGTTACGACTTATCCCGGCTACACAGCAAGCAAGGAGACAAGTGTAAAACCCTTAGTGCAGCATTATACTGGGCGCCTCCCCCCCCGAGAATGGGGGTACCGCTTGGCTAAAATTGCAGCCCAGTCAAAGGGGATTAAAGGCAGCTGTAAAACCTTTGCTTCCCCTAAGCAGCTGAAGGGAAGGGCAGACAGGGAAAAGCAAAATAAAAATAAAGTAATCAAATTCTGTGTTCTTGCAGTGTCCACAGTAAGGGTGGTGAGACACTGGAAGAGATTGCCTAGGGAAGTTGTGGATGCCTCCTCCCTGGAGGTGTTCAAGGCCAGGTTGGATAAGGCCTTGAGCAACCTGGTCTAGTGGAAGGTGTCCCCATGGCAGGGGGTTTGGAATGAGATGATCTTTAAGGTCCCTTCCAATGCAAATAATTGAATGAATCTATGAATATCTCTCTTTATGAATTACTGAGAGGTAGTTTCTGAGCTGTGTAAATAATCCTGAATGTAGCCTCTGGGGTTCTCAGTGGCAATCAAAGGCAGACAGCAGATGTACTAAACCATTCTATGAATCCATAAATGATGATGATCGGTCCCTTGCACAGCAGCTAGCAGTGAACCCCAAAGTACCACTGCAGCCTGGTTTTCCTGTACCCCTCCCCTCTAAAACTGCCTAAGTCTCATATGGTGTTGGTAGCAACCTGGATCAGACAGGCTCTTGCTTGGTTGCAGGGCTCCCAGGCAAGCACGTATCTAACAGGCTTTTATGCTGCATAATGTGGATACAACAGTGCTAAGCAGATTCTGAATAAAATTAAGATAGCCTGTTTCAGAGCTCACAGAGTAAGGCTGACTTAACAGCTCGTCTGCTGAACAGAGACACCATGATCAACAGTAGTGACTATATGGTCACACTGCTCCAGATTAATGCACTGACAGGAGAATCAATTGCTATTTGCACAGAAGCGCAGCCCCAAATAAAAGCTTTCAGCATGGTTTTGGCCCACCCTGAATGGCCAAGATATGCCCAAATATTTGTTTTGATCTGGCCAAAGTGGATTTTTTGGGCATAACTGTGAATAGGTGTCCCACAAAAATGTAAGTGACAGGCACTGAGAGAAGGATTACAACATGCCTGTGGAATGTGGTATCCAGCATCCCTCCGCTGCCTATTCCTGATCCACTGCCCACATTTTAAACCACCCTGTAAGTGACACGGTGAATTGTGCCTTCTGCGTGGAGCGCTAACGTCAACGCTGCACTTAATACCTCATCTGGTCACCAGTAACAATTTTGATCCTCCCTGTAGTCAACAACGCTTTGGCCGTCAATAGCAACAGTCCCAGGATAGCTGCTGTCAGCAGTGCCCGCACGTGACGGCAGCCCTGCTGTGCCACCCGTCTGCTCCCACCGTGTGATGACGTGGAACATTGAAAGTCACAAGGAACCTATTCCCAGGGAGTCAAGTGCTCCTCAGTGTCAGCACTTGCCATCCTCCTGGAGCAGGGCAACTGGGGGAAGACGCGTGTGGCATGTGAGCCTGCAAGGAAAACAAAGCCTAGCCGGCGTCTAATTTTAGGCTTGGCAGCCTTAAGGATGTTCTGGGCCGTCTTTATCTTTGGCTTTTTCAAATCCTCTTCCTATATGGCCATACCCTTAAAAGCAGTTGTGATACCTCTCACCACAAGTCTCTTCCCAGGTCTCTTCCCTTCCCCACATCAGCCTGGCCAGAGGGACCAGCAGTGTGAAAGCTTGGTGCTCCCTGGAAAGCCTTCCTTTCAGAGAACCAGCAAAAAACTTCCAAACCTGCCAGCATACGTGGGACAGGGAAGGGATAATCCCTTGTGCTTTATCTCATCCCAGCTGGCTGCATGGCTTTTTGAATCACCCTTTCCCTTGGGTCAGTCAAAAGCTGCTATGTCTTTTCCCACATCAACCTTGCAGTGTGGTTTTGCCTTTTTAAAATGTCTAGTTTTATTCGTGTACATTAAGCACCTCATTTGAAATGATCAATGCAGTCTGCTCTAGGTGAACCTGCTTTAGCAAGTAGGTTAGACTAGATGATCTCTAGAGGTCCCTTCCAACACCCAACATTCTGTGATCAGTTTCACATTTCTGTGAAAGGAAAGGGAATGGGAAAGTGCCCAGAACTCATGCCACAGGGAGTCTTCTAGCTGGTGAAACTCCGTATCTCTATAAGGACCCACCCAAGGCCTGTCCAAGGGGACACAGATACCCATTCCTCACACAGGAGCAGGATGCCACCTCCTAGATGCTTTGCAGAAATTGCCTGGAGGGACAGGCAGGATAATGCCAAGTGTCCTGCTCTCTGCAAGCCACAAGCTCCCCACTGAGGCATGCCAGAGGGAGAGGAATGGATACTGGACCACCATGTCCCCACTAATATGGAGAAACTGTTTATCCCCCAGGCTCCTCAGCCTAAGGCTGGTCCCACCATCTAGGCACAGGCCCTCTCTCCCAATGGCAGCCAGCAGCTGGTAGTGCCACTGCCAAGCCTACCCTCTCAGCCCCAACATCCAGCAGACTGTCACTCTGTGTTTAGAAAACACAGAAATGCAATATAGAGAGGAAGGCTACAGCAGCTTTCCAGAATGTTTCTGTTTCACTCATTTCCTAAAATGCGGCAAAGTTTTGTTAAAAAATTGAAGGAAAATATAATAGCCCAATGAGGTTATTCACCCTGTACAGTGTTCCACCTCTGCTGGTGTTTTGCACACCCATACCTGGAGAAGGCAGCAGGTTATTTATCACAACACCAACAGGTTCAGGTGTACCATGCAGCCTTCTGCCCACCTGTGGTAGGGCTGAAAACCCACCAGATTCTAGAGGAAAGTGCCTTTTGTGCAGCCACACAACATGACCTCTTCCTTGCACACCAGTTGCCACTCTGAAGCTTACACAGAAATGAATAATCTCATTTTCTCTGCTTTCTGGTATTCTGAGAGGGTTTTTTCAGGGAGAAGGAGAAAATCTTGATTAGAGGCTACATGGTTACTTAGAAGTTGTTTCTAGCAAGTCCATTCTCTCTGATGGAACAACTGGGGCAGAATGACTCTCTGCTAATGTTACATTTAGCCATTAAAAATGTGCATTTGTGATTCTGAAAGCTGCTAGAGGCAAAACACTGGAGAGATACATACTCAGATCTATACTCGGTTTCCAGCCTGGTAGACTTAGTGAAACATCATCTCTACCTTTCATATGCATTTATGGACAACCATACACTGAGGAACAACCACCACTGCTGTGCACAGTTGAATCCTCTTTCAGCAGAGGACTTTTGAAAACCCCAAATAATTCAGCATCATAACAGTATGAAGTGTGTCAAGATCCTTTGATATATACTACTGTATCTAGCTCTGGGGCATAGCATGGGGGGGAAGGGGGTTGTGGCATCATCATATTGAGGTGCTGTAGTGGGTGCAGGGGAGAGCAACAAGACTGGTGAAGGGACTGGAGGGAAAGTCTGATGAGGAGAAGCTGAGGGACCTGGGGTTGTTTATCCTGGAGAAGAGGAGACTCAGAGGGGACCTTACCACACTCTACAACTACCTGAAGGGAAGTTGTAGTAAGGGGGGGATTGGACTCTTCTCCCAGGCAACTTGTGGCAAGACGAGAGGACATGGTCTGAAGCTGTGCCAGGGGTGGTTTGGGTTGGATGTTAGGAAGCACTTCCTCGCGTAAAGGGTAATTAGACACTGGAATGGTCTGCCCAGGGAGGTGGTGGAGCTGCTGTCCCTGGAGGTGTCTAAGGACAGATTTGATGTGGCACTTAGTAGAATGGAATGGAATGGAATGGAATGGAATGGAATGGAATGGAATGGAATGGAATGGAATGGAATGGAATAGAATAGAATAGAATAGACCAGGTTGGAAGAGACCTTCAAGATCATCGCATCCAACCCATCATCCAACACCACCTAATCAACTAAACCATGCAACCAAGCACCCTATCAAGTCTCCTCCTAAACACCTCCAATGATGGTGACTCCACCACCTCCCTAGGCAGCACATTCCAATGGGCAATCACTCTCTCTGTGTACAATCTCTTCCTAACATCCCATCTGAACCTCCCCTGATGTGGTCCAGTTGATATGGTGATGTTGGGTCATAGGCTGGACTTGATTATATCAGAGGTCTATTGAAGCCTCAATAATTCTGTGATTCTGTGATCATCTTAAAGCAACAAGATGATTGCTTTGGGCAGGAAATCACAGAATCACAGAATGGCTCAGGATGGGAAGAACCTCAGAGATCCTCTACTCCAACCTCCCTGCCATGGGCATGGATGCCTCTCAACTAGACTTGGTTGCTCAAGGCCTCATCCAACCTGGCCTTAAACACCCCCAGGGAGGATACACCCACAACCTCCCTGGGGAACCTATTTCAGAGTCTCACCACCCTTGTACTGAAGAACTTCTTCCTAAGATCTACTCTAAACCAACTCTCCCTCAGCTTCAAGCCTTTCCTCCTTGTCCTGTCTCTAGACACCCTCATGAAAAGTCCCTCTACAGCCTTCTTGTATCACAGTATCACAGTAGGACAGTATAACTAAGGTTGGAAGAGACCCCAAGGATCATCGAGTCCAACCTGTCTCCACAGACCTCATGACTAGACCATGGCACCAAGTGCCACGTCCAATCCCCTCTTGAACACCTCCAGGGATGGTGACTCCACCACCTCCCTGGGCAGCCCATTCTAATGACGAACGACTCTCTCAGTGAAGAACTTTCTCCTCACTTCGAGTCTAAACCTCCCCTGGCGCAGCGTGAGACTTGTAGGATCCTTTCAGGTATTAGAAGGCAGCTCTAAGGTGCCCCTGGAGTCTTCTCTTCTCCAGGCTGAACAACCCCAGCTCCCTCAGCCTATCACACAGCTAATAGACAAAAGGAACAAAAATACTTGAAAAAGAACAGAAGTACTTCATCTGGCCTGGAAACCATCACTCAATACTAATAATAGCTAATTAAAATTAGAATAATTACAAAAATTATTACAGTGGAATCCTTAATTATGAGGATCTACAAAGACCTTTGTTTCACATTTCATGGAATCACAAAATGATTTGCGTTGGAAGGGGCCTGTAAAGGTCATTTAATCCAAACCCCGTGCAGCGAGCAGGGACATCTCCCACCAGATCAAATTGCTTAGAGCCCTGTCCAACCTCACCTGGAATGTTTCCAGGGACAGGGCTTCTCCCACCTCTCTGTGCCCATGTTTCACCACTCTCATTATAAAAAAATTCTTCCTTATATCTAGTCTATCATCTGTGCTTGTCAAACATCATCTTGGTAAAATCAGTTCATTCTCATAATTTCTTTGTATTGCAGGACCACAAAGATCCTTCAATCAAAAGTCATAGCTGCAGTGGCCTTTGCACTGCAGAACTGAAAAAGGACAGTCCTTACATCTACAGTCTTGAGGTCTGGAACTACATCAAAAAAGATTAATTGCTTATGAGACAGGAGGTGAGGTTAAGGAGTAAGATGGTTACATCCACTGTACAAAATTCTGTGTATTCTTAGCTCAACAGCTACCTAGCCAAAAAAGAATCCCAAGCAACCCACCCTGAAGGACATCTTCTTAGAATTTTAACAGCAAGTATTTCCTACATTTCAGGGACCATCTGTAGAATAACCAAGACAGTTTTCTGTTGCACCAGGCCAATTCCCTGCAAGTCACATGCAGTAAACTCACAGCCAGACTACGAAGGGGAGTAGCAGTAGAAATCAGCATCCGTTGGATTTTCCATACTCCAAATGCTTTCTGCTCACTTTTTTTTTCTGAGCAGTAACAGACACTTAAATCAAGGTCCAGATACTAACAGAAGTAAAGCTGTTTCCTCTCTTCCTATTGCCTCCTATACAGTGTTTTGGGTCTCAAAAACCAACATGCACTGGGAAATAATTAAAGGTTTAATAAATCAAAATGACAATCTGAAAGGTTCAACGTAAAGTAAAAGCGTAAGAACCAGATGGGGACACAGTTCAAATGCTGTGGCCATACTACCCAAGACTACCAGCGTCCAAACTTTGCTTTGCTTCCAGACTATGCAGACCAGGAACAGAAAAATCAGAAAATTATACCTGCTTTTCCTATAACTGTTTGCAAATTTAACAGCCCCATTTCAAATAACTTCTGGCAGATTTGTTGGGTTTTTTCCCCCCAGAGCTGCTTGGAGCAGGGAACCTTTAATAATTTGCTCCTGCAGTGCCAAACAGAATGCCAACACAAAAAAAGAGGAAAAAAAAAAAGAAAGATAAATCTGTGGAGGTTTGCAGAACTGAATCAGTGACAAACTAAATTTCAATGTAAAAAAGTGGAAAACCCCCTAAAGTGAGTCAAGAGACTATATGAAAGTAAGTGTGTGAGATGAAACATTCAGGCATGCATGTTCTCAGAAGCAATGACCTAGTGGTCTCCTGATTTCACACCTCAGGAGCTCCTGGCACACCACTGCCCTATCTGCAGCATCTCTGCAGTGGGAAATCTCCATCTACAACCCAGCTGTTAAAAAGTGACTCTTTAGGCTACTGAGAGACAAAAAATCACAATGTTGAAATTTTTCTTTGTTGCTGATGAGAGCAGAAACAAACTTACTGCTCCTCGTCTATGGTGGTTTAAAAGCACAGTGCAATTTCAAGAGCAGGTCAAAGTTAGGCTAATGATTTCCTTTCTGCATATCCTATAACTAAATGTAACAGGTCACTAGGGAAAGGTGAAACAAAAGATGAATGTATTTGCACACACTGACAATAAATACTAAGAAAGGAGGACATTATTTATATAATAAAAAGACACATAAGGGAAAAAACATCAAAGCCTGTACGAAATATACAAACCCACAAATATCTCATCATGGGTGCCTGAGTAACTAGGTAAAGAAACTGGATGCTCTTGCTCCACACTTCAACTTATGTGCTGAGACAGTTAAATCCTTCAAGAGTATTTAGCACTCCTGATCATGAAAGTTTCATAATTTTGGTATTGCCAACTTGAAGTAATTTCCAAGACTCAAAAAAACCCCAAAAATCCCCCCAAAACACTGCTTCAGAACCATTTGAGTTTACTAAGGCCATACCTTAAAGATTTAGGCTGCAGCCGGGAAGGATCAAAATATGCTTTACTTAGATAATTTATTGTAGATAATGGTTGGACTCAATGATCTTAAAGGTCTTTTCCAACCAAAACCAATTCTATGATTCCACACTGTAATTTTTTTAATGAAACTTGACATTCTCATTTAAGCAGTTCCAGGAATCAGAGCTTTAAATTACTCCAACTATCATGAGAACTGTGGTCAAGAGTGGTCAAGAATATAATTTGCCTGTAGAAACTTGCAGAAGCAAAACAGCTCCTGTTCTGCATTAATTCCTCTCTAGGAAACCTCAACAGGGATATTTTGCTTATGTTACTGTTCCTTTGTCATTTTCCCAGGTTGCATCATCTGCTAGTCAAGAAATTGCAAGCTTTTTGGGAAAAAAAACACCCAGTGTGTAACTCTAGTGTCTTGTCCATCTGTCAGCAACTGCAAAAGCAGTTTCTGTGGCAGATCTTTAAGCATTCCTACTTCAAAGTACCTACACAAAGTAAGGTGACCCCAGTATACAGGGACTCCTCCAGATAGCTCACAATACACAGCAGCATCTGTCAAAGCTCAGGCAACAGTCCAACTTCAGTGAAGACCCACTAAACTCTCCATGATTCAAGAGAGCTTTTGGTATAGAATTAGCATTGCTTCTTGTTTCAAGATCTTCCCCTAAAAAACATGTTCTTGGACAATATGCTTTATTTTCCCCTTCTAAAGACAAAAGAGGTTCACTGGAAGAAGAGGAGAAACGAGAACAGGCCTTTTCAAGGCAGACAACTGGGGGTCCTTCAGAGGAAGCCCTCTTGAAGAGAAAGGTGGTACACAGGGAAGATACCTGAGTAGGACAGAGGGATGGCCACGGCTGCATGGAGCAGCAGTCCTGCGGGAGTAATACTCTGCATATTTATTGCTCTTTCCTTTCATTCCTGAAGCCTGAGGGAAGGCTGTCATCTGGCTCATAGCCAGAGAAGGTTGGTCAGATCAGGCAGAACAGAGACAGAGGGCTGCAGCCTGGCATGCAAAGGTCTGAACAGCACACCTAAGTTTCTACAGTAAAGGCAGGAGCAATCCCAAGCTGCTTCTCCATTTCTGCACAGAAATAAAGGGCCTTTTATTTGCTTGACAGTGCTCTTTATTTTTCTAATGTGTGCCCTTTTACTGTTCCTTGACTAAGAGTACAGATACAGGCATTTCTCACCCACACGGTACTCAAATGACTTTCAAACCTTTGTGCTCGCTTGTCATTTTTGGTGGCTTTCACACCCCTATTGAAACAATGCTTAGACAAACCCTGAAAGCTAAGGATCTCTCCAGACATGTCTAGACTCTCAGTTCAACAAGACACAATATTTTTGAACTCTTTAACCTTTATGGGAGGTGACCAAAGCCAGCTCAGACAGACTAAACTGACACACTGCCAGCTAATACCCTGAACACCTTAAAATGCAAATAGCTCTAATCTTATTAAAAATGATGCAATTCGCCTGACTGCAACAGGAGGAGGGGGAAGGGAAGCAAAAAGGTACCACTGATAGCACAGGCTACCGTTCTCATCAGACAAACAAAACCGTAATGTTGATGAATTATTTCCATTTGCATTTAAAGAAGCTGAAGAATTGGGATTATTGTTATTATTTTAATCCAGTAAAGACTATCTAGGCTAGGCGTGGGAGGTGAAGAACTGCCACCATCTCCCCAAGACGTGACTAATGCAAGATTTGGTAAGTCAGGAAGACAATGCCAAGTCTTTCGTCATACTGTACAAATTGGATGAAAGCAAGTATGTAGGAAGGCACAGAGAGCATGGTGGTGTAGGATCATGCTATACCCCCCCCACTGTAAAACAGCAACCTCACTAACTTCGATGGAGCAAACGACGTAGAAACACAGCACAAAAGTAGCTCATTGCAAGCCAGAGCTGTCATGCTGCCCTGTTTCCTACCTCCAGTGTGGGACAGTAGGAAATCTGCACCCAGTGAAATCAAGGAGCTGGTCAAATGCAAGTCAGCTCTACCTAGAGAAGGGATCATGCCACAGATGTAGTGAGCCTCACAAACCACCTGATTCAAATTCCCTAAAACTTTCTCATTTCCAGCCTCTTATAAGGTATGGTCTTGATTTCCAGTTCTGCAGGGCAGATGTTGAGGATTGGTGACAAGTTCCTCATTCTGATGGGCATCCAGTATACTGGAAAAATAATGCTGCCTTGGATTCCTTCATGCCCTTCTAGACAAGGATTTCCAGGTTCCTCCCGCAGACTTCCACATCCTGAATGTGACCTTCAGGGGAAATCACAGAATTATAGAGTGGGTTTGGGCTTGGAAGGACCTGCAAAGGTCATCTAGACCAACCCAACTGCAGTCAGCAGGGACAGGCTCAACTACATCAGGTTGCCCAGAGCCCCACCCAACACGATCTTCAATGTTTTCAGGTGATTGCTCACACTTCCAGTTACTCAATTCCCTCCTTTTTGAGAAGCTGAAGCACATGACCAGCCAGGGCTCTCAAAGTATCAAAAAGAACACTGATAATAAATTGGTTTCTACCATCCAGTAGCAATGGATGTGCTGCACTGCAGCAGCACAAAAACCGTTTGTCCATGCTAACAAGCAAAGGCATATGGGAGATGGGACTGCTAGAATGTGGAAGCTATTTACTGTGGTGATCTGCAACTGGTGTAGAGCAGCATGTACAGAAGGAGGGTGCCAAGCTGACAGAAAGCAAGTAGCAAGCTTTTAACTCTTTCATTGAGTCTTTCCTCAGCTGGGTTGCTTCATGCAACCACCACAGGTGCAAATTCACCAGGGAAGCAAAAGGAAAAAGAGATAATTTATCTTAAACCCTGTAGAGCTTCTTCATTCTCAGTTTTGCAAAGAGTGCAGGCCCAAAGCATGGATCCTACCACATGAA
The DNA here is from genome assembly GCF_014839835.1 of Dryobates pubescens. Taxonomy (NCBI): domain Eukaryota; kingdom Metazoa; phylum Chordata; class Aves; order Piciformes; family Picidae; genus Dryobates; species Dryobates pubescens. The sequence continues at coordinate 17,055,848 of NC_071620.1, read as the reverse complement.
AGACCTTTCAAAAAAACCAACTTAATCATGCTACAGGCATCATCAAACATACATTTGCCTCCAGATCATGGATTACTGCTAAATTGGGACAAATTTCTCTTCAAGTGACATCTCAAAGTACAACAAAACCAACCATACCACCTAAAGCCAAACAAAACCAAAGCCCTGTGTCCTGCTATCCCAACCAGATGCACATAGATCCATGTTTCTGTCTGGTTTGGATCATAAGAATAGAACTATGAACCAATTCTCAGACAAGCATTACCATGCCAATAAAAACATTCCCAATCATTCTTCAACACTGAAACCCCTGGATTAAATCAGGTCACAAAAGAAAGGGTGGAATAGTCCCTTGGGTATTGCTACTCCTGGATCTGAGATGAGGGATCTGGTGATGGTCTGCCAATCATGGGATAAAGGGCCAGCAAGAATATCAGCAATTAAGGGACATACCTGTGGAAAATAGGAAGGCTCTGGAAAAACCCTCAAGGATGAGAGTGGGAAAAAAGCCAGCCTGCCTGTGCCATGGTAGCTGGAAAGCAGCTCCCTGCAGTGGCTGGTGATCTTGTAAAGGCAGTTTCAAAAGCAGCGGGCAGCACGCCTAGTCCTCTCTCTCAAGTTGCACTGCACCACAAAACAGATCAACCCCATTAAGAAAAAAATGAAATTCTGTGGCTGTGAGACACTTTGAGCAATATCAACACCATGGTCTGTTTTCCAGCTGACACAAGGGTCCAGCTAACCAGAACTGCAACTCTCAATTCTAGACTTTCAGAGTCTCCAAATTACTGCTGAGTGTCTTTGAAGTCCAAAAATAAGCCATCATTCCTCTTACCATTCAGATTGCTTTGCAGTACTTTTTCCTGCAGGGTCTGAGCATTCCAGTGGAACATGCTGGGTCTTAGCATTTAGTCTCAGAAAGAGTTGGCAAACAAAATGGGAAATCTGAGTGTGTGGTGAAGCACTGGAAGGATGAGACAGGAGTTCCAGGATTTTCTTCACGGCCCTGCAGACTCCACAGAACTTAAACCCAGCTCAGATAATAACATTGGAATAGGATAGCGTAAAAAAAGAGGGGACAGGAGGGCTTCCAGTTACAAGCCCCACCTTCAAATTGCTAGAAAGACTTGGGTTAGTCATTTCAAGGCAATAACCTAAGACCCCTAGGTGTAGAGCTTCACCCAAGGAAGGAATTTTGTTCACATCTTTTGCTCCTCTGCTTTGGCTCTGGCCCCAGTACAGCACTGCTGACTGCCTAACTCCCATATTCTGGCATGTGGAGACAGGAAATTGGAGAGGCACCACACTATTGGGAACATAAGTAGTGCCAGCACAGTGACAAAGAAGCAGGAGATAAAAGATCTTCTCCATAACACCCCATGACCAACCTCAGCAAATCCATTTGGATGATCATCTCTCTTCCACAGAGAAGGAAAAGATACTTAAAAAAAATTTAAAAATTAATCTTCTGAAGACTGAAAGAGGAATTGGGAAATTTTGTGCCGTGTTCCTTCACACTGCTCACTTGTTGAGGTTACTGAGTGCAAGGGAGGGATGGTAGATGGACCACAGGTGTTCCACATAGCATGCACTGCTGCACATCAAAGACACAACATCAGAAAAACAAAAGGAACCATAAAATCACTTCAGAGTTTTATCAGTGCTGTTACTTCTAGCACTGCACCTTTGAAACTTGCCAGGGATGGCAAAATACAGAGAAACCATAGAGATGACCAGATGAAACAGAAGAGAGGTCCAGGCACTCAGAAAGCATCTATGATACAGAAGATCTTTTTTCATCTGTTCAGGCCATGTTCTTGGATCCCCTTACCAGCACCTATGAAGGCTACAGAAGCTATTCTCATGAATAGAGCACATGCTGCACCACCACTGGGGAACCTACCCAAAGCCACTGAATCCTTTAGGCTGGAGGGGCCCTGGGAGGTGCCTCACTCAATGCTGTACCCAAAGCCAGGTCAGAACTGAATCCAGATCAGGCTGCAATTCATACTCTGCTGACCAGATTGACTATAAGAAATGCCATTTAACTCATCAGGACAAGGAGAGTACTCTACTGGTCTAAACTAATTAAATTCTAAGAAGGTACTAAACCAGTATCACTTGATTCTAAGCAAGGCTGGCAAGGCTTTCTGAAAACAGGCCATCTTGGTGACAGCAAATATTTCTCCTGGCATGAGAGCACTTAACAAAGTTATAAAGTTCCACAGGCAACCATCTCCTATCCCTGTATCCCTATATCCAGCCCATATGAGCAAAGAATCCCTCAGACAGTATACTTTAAACCTGCTTCTTGGAAGGAACAAGCTACACCAGCAAATAATATCTTACTTTCTGTAACACATACATGTCATCTACCCTCCAGTTTCCGCTGGCACAACTGAATGTGTTAGGAGAGTGATTTACTCACAGCCCTAGCTGACGTTACCATTTTCTAGTGCAGACTAAGCTGCGCTCATTAACCGAGAGAACTTCAGCATACGAGGAGGTTAAAGGAGCTCCACAACCAGTTCAGAAATACATGTCAAGCCGTTTTTAAAAGCACAGCAAACAAGTCAGAAGCCCTTCCTCTACAGAGGAGACTGGTCTTTCAAAAGGTTCAACGCAATCACTGTGGTCAGTTTTGGTACAGCACCTGGTGACATTTAGGATTTCCCTACATGAACAGCGCTGGAGGAGGGAGGACAACATTTTAGCAGTAAAACACAGAGCTGTGTAGTCTGAGGAATGCCAAGTAGATACGCTGGGGACTTGAGCACCTCCCCTACAGAGAGAGACTGAGAGACCTGGGGCTATTTAGTCCTGAGAAGAATGAGAGGGGATCTCATCAATGTGTATAAATACCTGGGGGGTGGGTGTCAAGAGGAGGGGCCAATCTTTTTTTCAGTGGTGCAAAATAATAAGAAAAGGAACAATGGATACAAAGTTGAACATAGAAGGTTTCACCTCCACAGCAGGAGAAACTTCTTTACATTGAGGGTGACCAAGCACTGGAACAGGATGCCCACAGAGGTTGTGGAGTCTCATCCTCTGGAGATTTTCAAAACCCACTTGAGATGCGTTCCTGTGCAGACTACTCAAGGCGATCCTGCTTTGGCAGGGGATTTGGACTTGATGATCTCTGGAGGTCCCTTCCGGCCTCTAATGTTCTATGATTCTATACTGTGCCCCTGAGTTTGTTTTAACACAATGTGGGTGTTACCACTGTGAGCTGAGCTGATCTCTGAAAAGGTATGAAAGTATGTTTTAAGCTGTGCCAGGACTGTAACACCTCTGCTTATGGCCCGCAAGCTGACAGTGATAGAACAGTGAATAGAAAAACTTCCTCTTTATTTAATGTAAACAGCAAAGTTCTCACCTCAGTCGACAAGCTATGCTTGCCCTACCAAGGTGAGCAATTTTCTGAACACACTTAGGTTCAAAGCTGCAACTGTCCTGCACACAGGGTCCCTGAAAGCTTCCTGGAGCACTACACTTTTATAGGAAATAATTCCATGTGTTTGTGTTATTTTTCTTACTCTGCTCTCCCTTCTGATTCCAAGGGGTTTGCTGTCCCCTGCCATAAACAACCTACTGCCACTACCACAAGCTAAAATTACATATAGCTGGCACACACACACTGAGAAATATGAGGAATCATTTTTAATGTGATGTGCTTTTAAAGGCAAACCAGCAGTTACTAATCAGTTGACCTATTTCTACTCTAATTTGCCATACTTAAAACACACAACCCAAAAAATCCCTCTTCAGAAAGGAAAACAAAACCTCTCCAAAACTTAACTGGGGTAGAAAAAGTGGTAAAGATGCCATTACCTACTAAATTATTTTGGGGGGAAGATTGGTATTTAGAAATAAGATTAACTATAATAAAAAGAAGAAAAGAAAGGAAAAGCTTAGGGAAAAGATCCAGGTCATGAGGATGGTATTTCCAAATTTTTTAGAGCTGCAATGCAGCATTCTCAAGCTGAGAAAAACACGTTCCCTGCCCTGACAGCAACCCCACCACAGAGATGCCAGTGACCTTCTATCTCCTCTTCCACTTCTCTGTGTCTCACACATTCAAGCCCAGAGCCTGACTCCTCCAACCAGGCGCCAAGCTTCCTGCATGCCTGAAGGAAGACTGGCAGAACTGAAGACACTGCTTACACAACACATCCCTATGGGTATTAGCAAAAGTGTCTGTTTTAATAGTTTCATTTATTTTCACCTATTTGTACTTTTAAAACAAAACAAAACCCTTTCTCCTTGAGCAGGTCATACAAAGAGCCCCATCAGTTTCCCTTTTCTTTGCTGGCACAGATCCGGGTCCCAGTGCTGGTCCTGGCGAGATGCCTGTTGCTCTCAGTGGGAAAAGGATCAGGCCCAGTCCTGCAGATGTTACTCATGCAAGTGCTCAGCTCCACCCTTCGTTTCTCACATCGTTTCATGCTCTGCTGCTTAAAATATAAAGGGACAAACTGGAACAACAGGCACACATCACTGGGCTTCTTGTGCCTTCTTACCTTTATTACATACTGCCCCTCAAAGCTCTTTTGTCACCGCTTGGCAAGAGACTGATAACACACAGCGTCAATGGCCAACAGCAGGCCGTCCACAAGCAGATCTTACTGGGAGCCATGTACTGTCATCTTTGTTTGTCAAGGACCATGGCTCTTCTGGCCTGTGGGAAAGTCAAAAGTCAACGAAGCCACCTCAAATAGTGCAGCATTTGCTCTTTTTCTTAAAGTCCCACTGCCTGGAGTCATGTTTCTTCTTGAGAAACTTGGCTTTCATTTAAAAACTAACCCTTCTGGGTTCCCATAATTGCAGAGGATAGGCTGAAAATCTGGCTTCAGAGTTTCCCAAGAGGAAATAAAAAGCCAGTAAACAAATAAAAAGAACTGGAAGTTTTTCTTGGTTTGATGTAATTTGTTGATTTTTCTTAGCATCACTATTTTAAGCAATTGTCTTATTTTTTTTTAAAAGAAAAGTCTTAGCAAATTATTTTTGAATGCTTCAGACAGCCAATTTGCTCCAAGCTAATTTCTGATTCAGACTGCCATGACTGAAGATTGAAAAAAAATCAAAAAAAGTTTCTTCACTTGTTTGTCAGCATTAGCCAACGTTCATTAATTATATTTTTATATCTATTCCTTTATAGCAACAATTTAAGCCTCTTTATTGGATTAGAGACAAACTTGGGAAACAAAGTCTGGCCCCCATCTAGAAAACCCTCAAGGCAACTTAGATCTCATTTTATGCTTATGAAGCTGGTGCAGGAATTGTAAATATATTCCTATGAGACACCCTAGATCGGGCAAGAAAAGCTGACTGCTGCCCCTTTGCAATTGGACAATTCACAAACAAAAATGTAATTGGGCTGTAGTTGCTGACCTGTGTAATGTGCCCTATTTCAGTATCTCCAACTCAAATCAAGTGATGCTCATTAGGGAAATGTTCAGCTTGCATTATTTCAATACTCAAAACTGCTCTTCCCTAAGCAGAACCGAAATAGAAAACAGGGATGTATGTTATTTATATATATCTCTTTCTCTCTCTCCACATAAACCCACCTTGTTTTTAAAAGAAACCCCACACTTTCTGCCTTTAGGAGAGTAAAATATGCAGCTTGGATATTTGCAGATGTTTAAGGAGAAAGCCTGACAATACTTAAGGAGAGAATTGTGTTTGCTTAACGTCTATGTACCTCATGCACATGGGTGCAAGAGCGTGTTAGCCAGAGCCCTCACTTTGCATTGTTGATTGGGGGGTGGGGGGAAGAGAGAGAACAGAAGGAGACTTTCAGTGCAGCTGGGTCAGCTCGTACCATGGGACTCGTATCTGGCACTGGGGTGGCCCAGCTGCACAAAGTTACCCTATGCCAATGTCACAACCCAGCTACTACAAGTAAGGGCTATTGCGCAGTGGTGGCAACCTCTAGCAACAGGCTGTCTGGGCTGTAAATACACAGCTCTGTCTTGTCCCTGGCCACCTGGAACCATGCCTGGCTGAGAAAAGTTCCTTCTCGCTGACTGGCACTGACTAAGATGTTGTGATGCATCCCAGAATTTATGACCCTCTACACTTTGGCTGCTTACAATAACCTTCCTCATAAAGCAGCATGAGACTGGCTGGGCTGTTGATGCCCGGCTCGCCAGTGTGGCAATGCTTCCCCCCACCCCCTGAAAGAGACCCCATGAGCTTCCCTCTGTGTACCCAGTCCCAACAGCCATCCTTCTCCATGATCTGCCATCGTAAAACAAACTGCCTACAGACAAATACTCACAAGGAGTTGTTTCATGTGATTTGTTTTACAGGGATTCAAGCCTGGGCTCCCTAAAACAAACCCATGAAGGCCTCTGGATTGGCCTCTAACGAATTACATCACCACACCAAAACCAAAACGCCATCACTTAACTTTTTTTATGTCAGAAGAGAGAGGCAGGAGGTTGCAGAACAGATTTTCAGCAGCAAGGAATTAAAGAACCAGAAAGAAAGCTTAAGGTACTGCCACTACCATGAAAATAATAAGATGTTGCAGACAGGATGCCTCAGCTCAGGGAACAGATGAGACAAGATAAAATTACCAGAAGGACACAGCGCTACCAGGACTGAATCCAAGTTTCTATACCTGTAAAACACTCTCATGTCATAAAGCAGGGACTTTTACTTGGGATTTTAATGAAGACCAAACAAAACAGAATGAGGGATTCAGAAACTGGAAATTACCAAGTCCTTTCTTGTCAACTCTCTCTCCCAAGGACTTCAGAGTCATTAAGGCTATTTCTCAATGGTGAAACTGTAATTTGGGAGCAAAACAAAGATAACTGATTTGTCTGGAAAATAACTGTTCCCTTTCAAAATGGTAGCAAAAAGTACTTGTCTGAGATGTGCACATGCCCAGAGGACCAATGTGTTTATAGTAACAAAAATACCCCAAAAACACATAGGTCCATGGCAAGAAGTCAGGAACTGTTGACTGACCTAGCTGTGACTGCACAAGGAGCATTTGTTCACAAAGACAAACTTCAAAGAATTTTCAGATACTGAACATGAGTCTTTCTGGTTGTTGTTCTTGTTATAATTTATTATAATTCAGGAAAACCTAAATAATCTTTTCCTGGTTTGTTCTTGATCAGAAATAAAAATCCAATTTGTCATTTCTTCCATCCCCACAGAGGATTTTTTTGCATGGGTTGTCTGGAAAATGCTCTCATTTAACCAAATATAGCCTTTCAACCAAACATTCCCTAAGATTAAGCTAGAATTCACATCACAGAGAAAATTTTGCAGTGAGGACAAATCCTTCCCCCTCTAACCTGCTCAGCCCTCAGCAGGTTCAAGCAGTAACAGCCTGGAGGACTCGAGGAACTGCAGCACTGTGCAGTTCAGCAACATCCAGCAAAAGGTTTCAACCTAACACATGGTAAAAGCCTTCAAATCCTCCTCCCATTCTCTTTTTCTCCCTTTACATGTCTGTGTTTCAGATAATCCTGATTTTTCTTAGCACAAAAATCTGAGAGTGTGTTCTCCCACACTTCCACATCTTCTTTCAGAATTTTTTTTTTCTGCTCTCGATGCTTTTCTGGGAATGTGGATATAACTAAGGATGGGGAATTCTTCACATCAACATGGAAAATTTGACTCCAACTCTTATTGCTCCAATTCTTCTTTCTCAGTGAAAACAAATGAGTTATTACAGTGGAAACTTCAGAAAGAAAAAAAAAGAAAAATAAAACCCAGACTATTGCCTCAAAACAGAAATAGACCAGCGATGTATGTATGCTTGAATATTCCACAAATTCCTTAAGATTCTGATGCCTTTTCCTGGGACCAGCTCTTCATTGTATTTAATGTCTTCTTAAAACAGAAAGAGAAAATATCTATACCACCTGCTAGCATGAAATCAAGCGAGGTAGGTAAACTTGATCACAAAAATGACACTGGAAACTTCCAATACATTTAGTGAGTAGTGAATATATTCTTGCACACAGAAAGGGGGAAAAAACCCAAACCCAACCTGTTCAAATTCCTGCCTTCCCCTTTACAGTCCTCCCCACGCCCCAACCAGAAAATGTGATTTACCAGAAGGAGTTCACAATGCTGCTCTGGCTGAGAAAGTACACTGAGAACTTCACAGTCAGCCCAAAATAGCTTGAAAAGAGGAAATGGGTGGGGGTGAGGTTCTTTCTTCTTCTCACAAAGGACTTCACCAGCCGATATAGATCAAGTAAAAACAGTCCTGACATGCGGAGCGGCACTTGGTGACAGTCCTCCCCTCTTTTCCCAGTCTGATCTATTTTAAGATCACATCACAGGAAACTTGGCAGCTACACGTTTCCGAAAGTTGCCCCTGCCACTTCCACAAGTTCAAATCGTTTGTAAAGGCACAGCTCACAGCATAGAAAATTGTGAAGGGACAGCAAAGGTACTGTCAGGCTACTAAGGGCATGGCATTCAAAGAAGACAGTCACTGATAATTAAATGGAGCTGAAACCAAGCTGACTTCCCAGTACTGCATTGCTGTTAACAAAGTAATGCAACATTTACATGAGCTGTCCAAGTGCCATGTGATGGACACTGTGTGCTTGCTGAAAGAGAAGCCCTCTGCATCAAGTGCCCCTGTACTTGGCACTGTTGAGGCCACACCTCGAGTATTGTGTTCAGTTCTGGGCCCTTCACTACAAGAAGGACATTGAGGTTCTGGAGCGTGTCCAGAGAACAGAAACAATGCTGGTGAAGGGCCTGGAGCACATGGCCTACAAGGAGCATCTGAGGGAGCTGGGGCTGTTCAGTCTAAAGAGGAGGAGGCTGAGGGGAGACCTCTAGCTGCTCTCTACAGCTACCTGAAGGGAGGCTGGAGCGAGGAGGGGGCAGCCTCTTCTCCTTGGTGTCAAGCAACAGGACTAGAGGAAATGGTTTCAAGATGCTCCAGGGGAAGGTCAGGCTGGATGCTAGGAAATATTTCTTCACAGAGAGGGTTCTCAAACACTGGAATGGTCTGCCCAGGGCAGTGGTGGAGTCACCGTCCCTGGAAGTGTTTAGGCAGCACACAGGACCTGGCACTTAGGGACATAGTTTAGTATTGACCCTAAACTGGGTGGAAGGTTGGACTGGATGATCTCTGAGGTCTCTTCCAAATGGATGTTTTCTGTCATTTGGTTGTGTGAGCTGTACACTCATGAGTTGTCACAGACCTCCTTCACCTTTTTCCAGAAAAAAATAATACTGTTATTTACAAATTAAAAAAGGGGGGAGAGGTGTTTGTGTTACATAGGCAAACACAGAATCAGGAAAAAAAAACCACGATATGGCTGTGGCATGTGAACCTCAACTCTGATTCCCATTAAGCATGGAATAGGAGAAATGTTAATGGCACGGTCTGATTAGAGAAATTAATGGTAATTAAAATACTAACCAAAATGAAAAAGAACATAAACATTGTTAATGCCTTCACCCTACATTATAAAATTATCCATATGTACAAAAGATGAAGCAGGAGTTTTCTGAAACTAGAGAAATGAAACAGTAATTACAAGTGAGTAAAATTATTGTAAAACTCCGTGTTGTCATTATTTCATAACCATCTTTTACAAACACCAAAGCTTCACAGTCCCCTCCTGCTCAGAGAATGAAGTTTCTGAATAACTAGAGCTCAAAAACAAAGCTGGAAAAAATATTCTGCAGGGGAAAGCTGCAGTGGATTAAAACAGCCAAACAGATATTTATCTTCCTTTCCAGAAGGAATTTATTTCTGGGTATGGGAAGAGCATTCTCATCCCCAGAAGGCAGTTTTTGAGATACCTGTAAACTTAAAATACAGGTCCTCAAGTTCAGTCTGTACACTAACGTGTTTACTGGAACACCATAAATCCGGAGTGGCAATCTAAAGCTATTTAAAACCCTCACATTAATATTGTCTACAAAGAAAGAGAAGAGGTGCAAGCCCTTGCCACTTTATGATGTGTAAAAGTACACAAAAGCATTCAGGGAATTTCATGTGGCTGGTGTTTCGTGTTTTAGTGACAACTGCTTCAAAAAGAAGGCCACCAGAGGAAAGGTGTGTTAGATCTCTTCTTGCAGAACTCGCGCACTGCTCCCATGCCCCCTCACACTAGGGCTTTCTGCTCGGGCTCCACGCACAGACAGCTTAGCTTAAATTGCTGTAAATAACTCCTGCTTGCTATTCCTGAGCTCTTTATTCCAGGGTGCTCGATATTCTTAAACTGTACCTGAGTCACCTTCATGTGTTCTCCTCACCACTCTGGGAAACTCAGGGTTTAGTAAACAGGTTAAGCAAATGAAAAGGTTAGTCAGTACTGTGCTTCTGATTGATTCAAGATGATATTACACTGAAAACAAGGAAAATTAACAAAATTCCTAACAAAATTAAGAAACAAAGGTTCCCAGAATCTTGGCATTAATCTAAATAACGTGTACCCCCCACACACACAAAACCACCCCAAATTTTGTGCTTGAGGTTGGTACTGAAGACCATTACTGATACTACAAGCTCACTGGGTACGCAGGTTTTCTAGCTGTTCTAGAGAACATGGACATTCTGAGCTCTTTGTAACTGGAACTGGAAAGAACAGAGAGTAAGGTGGCAACTAGTTAATCATACTGGTTATGGAAGACAGAATAGCACAGCACATTTACTCCTCACCCTGTGTTAATGTGTATCTCCACAGCAAACAGCATGAAATTCAATATATTTAAACACTCTTCACACAAAAGAAGAACTAAAGCAAGTTAAAGCAAGCTCAATTGAGAATGAACACTGACATTTAAGGAAGCCTCAAGATTACATTTCTTCATCCATTTTGTGGGTTCCCTCCCCTGGAACAAGCATGCTAGTGGCGCTAGGGCATGACAAGCCATCAGCAAGTTGAACTAAAAGCTTACCAGGGACTAAAACACTAGGTGGGAAGCAACATGATCCAACCAGTATGGCAATGGACAGAAAATCTACAGAGGCTTGGAAGCAATCCAGTCTGTTCCATTCCTCTCTGTACCTCTGCTGCAAGTCAGTCCAACCCTCACAGCAACATTTTCTACTGGCCATGAGATAGGCCATGATAGTTATTCCTCTGTAAAAGCAATTAATAGACAGTTTTTTAAAAAGTCTGTTCAAAAACTTCATATTCTTATGTCCTAAAAATAGTTCCTCATGTGAGCCAGCTTTACAGTTTTAGTTTCTCTATATTATACAGTCCCTCAGCACAACCATGTTCGGGGTCTGTAAGCAATGTCATCCCCTCAGTGTTAGAGGCATTGTCCATCACCTTGGATCATTAACAAATCGGTATCCTTAGCAATGAGAAAGGGAAAGAATGACAATGAAAATATTTTGGACACAGATTTGATCAAGCAGAAGAGGAACTGGCTGAGTTTTAAAACTGAAGAACTGCAAACCATGAAAATGTCTGCTGCCAGTATCCCCAGTAGTGCAGCCCTCTAATGGTTTTCTGATGCAGTCCTTCAGCTGTGAGATAAGGTCACTATTACAATAACTCTTTACATATACAGAAACCACATGGCCACCAGCAGAGCTGAAAAAATTTTTCCAATTCAGTGGCATCAAAGTAAGTTAACCCCCACACCAGTGCTGCTGCATGTAGCAGTGTGGCACCTACAAGTCCCTGCAGTGCCACATGAAGCCCACACATGTCACCTGACTGTAATTAATTAATCACAGAATCACAGAATGTGAGGGGTTGGAAGGGAACTCTGAAGATCACTGAGTCCAACCCCCCTGACAAAGCAGAATCACCTGGGGCAGGTCACACAGGAACACATCCATGTGGGTCTGGAAAGCTTCCAGAGAAGGAGACTCCACAGCCTCTCTGGGCAGCCTGCTCAGGACTGTGTCACACTCACAGAAAAGAAGTTTCTCCTCACACTGAGGTGGAACTTCCTGTGTTCCAGCTTGTATGTATTGCCCCTTGTCCTACCACAAGATACCACTGAAAAGAAACTGGCCCCTTTTTCTCACCCCCAGCCCTTCAGATATTTGTAAACATTAGTAACATCTCCTCGCAGGCTGCTTTTCTCCAGAAGCATCAGTGGATGTTAAAGGCACAGGGTAAGTAAAGAAATAGGCATAGTGAGATAAATCCACTGTCCTGAGCACCAGCTAAAGGCAACTGGAAAAGCCAAGAAGAAAACCTAAGGCTGTGCCTGCCTGGTTGTAAATGCTTGACTTCTAGAGAAGCCATAAGCATGATGTACCTTTCTTCACACAGCAAGGATGACCTCCTTGCCTTCAACACAGACCACTCATTCCTTGTTTGTCCTTTCTCCCAAGCCACGCAGAATGACAGAATGACATAACATCTTCCCAGCTACCTGGATGCCATCTCATTATTTAGTTTATTTGCTTTGAAAAGATTCACCATGATTTTATAGTTGGAAGCATTCTTAGAAGTTCTCAGCATCTGGAAATGTTGAGCCTTACAGAGCTCAGCACTTCACATTTCCTGTACATGTAATGACACAGAGGACACAGTCTCAAGATGCACCAGGGGAAGTTTAGGCTTGAAGTGAGGAGAAAGTTCTTCACAGAAAGAGTTGTTAGCTGTTGGAATGGGCTGCCCAGGGAGGTGGTGGAGTCACCGTCCCTGGAGGTGTTCAAGAGGGGATTAGCCATGGCACTTGGTGCCATGGTTTAGTAGTCATGAAGTCTTGGGTGACAGGTTGGACTTGATGATCTTTGAGGTCTCTTCCAACCTTATTGATTCTATGATTCTACAATTCTATGATTCTATGACACAGTTGCAGATCTGTCTTGTTCAAAAAAATCTAACCTCAGTAACCTATTTGGAGGCTGCACCAATACAGGCAATCAGAAGAAGTTAAAAGTTGTTGAAGCCCTTCTCCTACTATTATATAAAAAAAATTTTTTTAAATCTAGTTTTTTAATAACATCTAGAAGTAAAACCTGAAACCCTAAATCTCTCCTGGAATTCAAACAAGTGTGCCTTTGCAGTGTGTGCCAGTGAAGTTCTCACAGGAGAGATACCAATTTTTGCTGTGTCTCCAAGCCATTAAGCCTCCCGGCTAGCTTGAGGCACACTCAGAGCCATATATCCTATCAGTCCAGTGGTCACACACCTACCTTTCTCCTTTTTTTGTTTGCTTTTAAATAACCATTTTTTATGGTGTGAGGCTGCTTTTCAAAGATGCTCATCACTCTGTTTCCTGTTGACTACTCAGGAAACAGGGGATCCTCATCATCTCTGAAAACTAGGCCATAGATGACTGTAGAGCTGAGCTGACGCTAAGATGCCACCTTCTGCACAGTTACAAAAAGTCAGTCTTTCAAAACCAAAAAATAGATCAAGGAAAGCACAGCTCACAATGTCAAAATGTGAACTACTCTGTCTACACAAAAACATTAGAAGAAAAAAAATCCTAAAAATCTGGCTAATTTTAATATACTAGGAGCCATATTTTAAAAGGTAGCCTATTTTCCAGCAGAGATGAGTCTCAATGAGGTGAAGGATCTGTTCTGCAGCTGGGAAAGGTTTATCGAGAAGAAATAGCTACTGTGCTAAAAGACAAGGAACAAAGCATTTGTTCCACCAGCTCAGCCCTGGCATACATTGGCAGGAACTGCAGAGGTAGTTGTTAGCCAGGGAGGAGCACCTGGACCACCACCAAGAGAAGGCGGCAGGCAGGTCATGGAGGACACCTTCATGAGGAGGCTCAGCTATGGGAAGGGATGAGAAGGTGCCACAGGCAACATGGTGGGCAGGTACATGCCTTGTTGATTAAGGACTGAAACAGTCAAACGCAGTGCTGTCAGACAAGGAGCAAAGAAGAAAATCTGGCAAGCTAGGATAGATACCACCAGCATTTGCATACTTGATGTCCGTCCCCTCTTCTATAGCCTCTTCTGTTTGGATTGCAGGATGTTAGTCGCACGCTTAATGAAAATGGTGGGGGAAATTGAGTCCTCACCTCAGGCTCAGCTGCTGGGGACTTTATTTTAGCCCATCACGTTATGGGGACAGCAGGCAAGGATGTAAGTTTGGGCAGCTGCAAAGAGCTGGTTGGAAGGCTTCAATACAGGAGAGTAGAGAAAGGGACTAATCAACACATTATGAAATACCTACAGTTTAATCAATTTATAATTAATTTCTTTATTAAACCATTATAGAATCACATGATCATTTAGGTTGGAAAAGATCTTCAAAATCATTGTGTGCAATCATTAATACACGACTGCCGGGTCACCACTAAATTATGTCCCTCAGCACCACATCTACACATCTTCAAATACTTCGAGGGATGCTGACTCCACCACTGCCCTGGGCAGCCTGTTCCAGGGTTTGACAACCTTGTCATCCAAGAGATTTTTTTCCTAATATCCAACCTAAACCTCTCCTAGTGTACCTTGAGGCCATTTTCTCCTCTATCACTTGTTACTTGGGAGATGAGACCAACCCCTACCTTGCTGCAACCTCCCTTCAGGGAGCTGTAGAGAGCTAGGACGTCTTGTCTCAGCATCCTTTTCTTCAGGATAAAAAACCCCAGTGCCCTCAGCCACTCCTCTGAAGACCTGTTCTCCAGACCCTTCACCAGCTTCCATTGTCCTTCTTGTAGTGAGGGGCCCAAAACTGAATCCAGTAATCGAGGTGTGGCCTCACCAGTGCCATGCTGACCACAGGGGCACGATCACTTCCTTACTACTGCTGACCACACTATTGCTGATCCAAGCCAGCATGCTGTTGGCCTTCTTGGTCACCTGAGCACATCACTGGCTCATGTTCAGCCAGATGTCAACCAGCACCCCCGGTCCTTTTCCACCTGGTATCTTTGAAGTCATTTTTCCCCATGCCAGGACCGCTACATGGGGTTGCAGTGACACAAGGGCAGGACCCAGCACTTGGCCTTGTTGAATCTCACACCGTTCTCATATGGCTTCATTCCCCATTAGCAGATTTCGGTTTAGCTCCAAGGTGATAGTTTAGCCTTCACCTCTTTTCCTGAACCTAGAAAACAACTTTATTTCCTCCCGGCTGCGCCACATAGAGCCCACGAGCGCACATCCAGAGGGAAGGAGGGCAGGAGTCCGCAGGGAGGAAATCCGGCGGCCGTTCCCGGGCGGGGAAACCAGCGGTGGCAGCTGCGGGTCGGGGCGTTCAACCCGCCGGCGGCGAGAGGGGAGGCTGCTCCCCGGAGCCGGGGACACCTGCCGGCCAAGGGCCGCCAAGGCGGGAGAGCCCCAGCCGCCGGGGAGGGCTTTTTGTGGAAACAAGACAGCCGGGGACTCGGGGGATGGGGGGCCGGCAGGACGCGAAGGCGCGACGTGGCGACGGTTGTTAAGGGAGTGACAACAGTGCGATCAACAGAGGGGCTGCTGCGCGGGGAGCTGCGGGCCGCGGGTGTTTATAGCCGCCCCATGATGTCAGCCAGCCGCGCTGGCAGCCGCGCACGGAAATAGCCGGGCCCTGCAAACGCGCGTCCATCAATCTGCTGGCAGGCCTGCAGAGAACGGCTATTTTTGAACGTCCTCAGCAAGACAAAACTTGAATCGGGGGAGACTATCACAGACTGCTTTGGGTTGGAAGGGACCTTTAAAGATCATCTATCTAGTCCAAACGGCCCTGCGCTGAGCAGGGACATCATCAACTAAGTCAGGTTGCTCATTCCCCCATTCCAACCTAACCCGGAATAGTCCCAGGGATAGATAGGACTTATATCAACTCTTTGGGCAACCTGTGCCATCATTTCACCACCCTCATTGTACAAAATTTCTTCCTTCATCCAGTCTAAATGTCTCCTAATTTAAAACCATCATCCCTTGTCCTCTCACAGCAGGCCCTGCTAAAACATCTGTCTTCATCTTTCTTCTCAGTTCCTTTAACTACCAAAAGGCTACAAGAACGACTCCTTGAAGCCTTCTCCAGGCTGAACGACCCTAACTCTCTCAGCATGTCCTCACAGCAGAGGTGTTCCAGCCCTCAAGTAGCTGATTTACAGCCACTTTAAGGTCAATTTGCTTCGCTACAGAAGGTAAAAGCTTTTTAGCATTGTCATGGTTTGAACCTGGACAAGGACACAAAACCAGGACAAGCCTGTGCAGGAACATTTCAAATTAGGGAGCCTGGTCCCAGTAGCAGCATGCTTCTCCAGCGCTGCCCTGCCAGTCCTAACACACCTCTGCAGGCAGCAGGTGCAGGATCAGAGCTGGAACAAAAGGTAAAGCCAGAGATCTGGCTTCCCACCCATGCTGTCCCAGCCACAGGACATCCCCTGTGCCAGTGTGCACTGCTCCATGGACCATGCTTTCTCCCACGGCAGCTGGCCCTGTGTGGCTGGCATGGCTCCCCGGCTCTCTTCTGAGAGGAGGCAGCAGGCAGCTTGGGCCACAGAACTGGCTTTGGGCTTTACAGCCTTGCTCCAGAAATTCAGCGCTGCATCTGCTCTGAAAACTGCTTCACTCACTCAGATTGGGCCTTCTGGCCAAAGCCTCTGTACCTGGACAGCCAGGATGTACAAGTCCAGCCTGTTTAAGCTCACGCTGTCACACTATGCCTTAGAAAACAAGGAAGATGTGGAATCTCCCAGTCACAAAACTTAATGTGCTGAACTACAGAAAAAAGCCTTAACAATCAAACTTCTGTTCCAACAAAACAGTTACAGTAATCTCCTACACTGCTGTGGTAAGGCCCTGAGTAGTTTTGTATTTGCCCTTTTTTTTTTTGTTCTTCTTTTCCCCTTGTTAAATAGGGAAAAGAAAAGGATTAGGAACATAGATTAAACTTTCGGAAGAGCAAAAGATTGGGTACCTTAAAAACAACAACAACATCAAAAAAAACCCAAACCCCCCCACCCAGTATTTCAATGCAAATATGAACTTATCATAAGCTTCCTGAAGCACACACAACATAAAGGCAGTATCACTGCAGAGAAAGTATCTGTTTTCAAGGGGATTTGCATTCTCATCGAATGCTGGACTAGGTCCAGACCAGCCAGAGGATAACCACCCTCTAACCTCCCTGTGGAGACTTACAGAGACAAGACTGAAGCAGTATCATTTCTGACAGAAATCAAATCCTGGCTACTGCACTGCTGTGAACACTACACACAAGAAGGAAACAAAAAAAAAGGGTGGGGGGGGGGTGAATTTGAATTAAAAAGATTCTGTAGAGCTCATTTAGATTATGCTTCGTCAAAGGGCCCGAAAGAGGAACATTATGTATTTTCTAAATGCATGCAAAACTATCTGCTAGCATAATATATTAGGATTAGGAATGTACAAATATTAATGCTGACCACATAGTAAACCAGCTCCATTACATGCCCAGGTTAATCAAGCTAAGTAATATGTCTAGTCAAATTGTATATAAAACCATGGAGAGGATTCCAAAAAATGAAATTTGTTCAAATCTCCATCAGTTCACATTTCAGCACTAGCATCTCAAGAGGACAGGATAATGCCTTGGAATCTGCCTCCAAAGATTCAAAACCAAGTGACCTTAGTGGAAGCTTATGAATATTAGGATATTGCATTAATGGGTGCTGGGTACATATTCAGAACCTCCTTCTTGATGTACTGCATATATATATATATATATATATATATATATATATATATATATATATATATATACACATATAAAAATCCCAGGACAGACTGATGAACAGCTTCTAGGTATTCCCTATCTTGCTATACCCGTTCTGTTGTAGTGGTAGAAAGCTCTGAGCAGCCACACATCAAGCTGGATCAGGATAATGATACCCAATTCCTGAGCACCAGTAAAGTGCAGGAGGCAGCACAGGGATGGAAGCAAAGTGACTGCATGAGGTAGCAACTGCTCAAACGGTTTTGCCAATATGGCCAATAAATGAGTAATCTTCATATATTGTTTTCAGCACCAGCGAGCTATAATAATGTCACAAAAGTAGCAGTATCTGGATTGTGTTAGACCTACAGAGACTCTTGGCCATGGCTGGACTGTTAGTGAAAATCTGCCTAGACTAGAGGAAGACGTAATGCTTTAAAATGTCCTAGTTGGCCTTTTTATGTTGTAGTGTGGGTAACCCAAATTACAGATACGCCAAACTCAAATGACATGGTTTTATATACAATATGTATATATATATATATATATATATATATATATATGTATGTATATGTATATATTTTATATATACAATGTATATAAAACTCAACATTACAAAAGCATTAGATATAATTTATTTTTTCAGTTGATACCTTAATTTGTACTTCTTTAAATTACAGTTTAAAATACTTCCCATTACAATCTGCTGCTGTTTTGCAGCACTTGTGGCAAAAAAGTTAAGACTGGACAGAAGAATGTATGTCTGTGGATAAAAGCACTGGGAAAGGCAACAGAGCAAAGTTATGAGAAAAAAACAACAAACCCAAAACATTTTGATAACCATGGACACAAGTGACAGCAATCCAACAGGTACGCACTAAGGAATGTGGTGTTTGCATCACCAAGTCAAGCAATGTGGTGAGAATTTGGTGGGTGATGTCCCTCGTCCTCCAGGTGCACACAACTGATCCTGGCCAGATCATTTCTCAGGCACACATGCCTCAGAGCTTAAGAGCGTGGGGGTTGTGAGAGTGAGCATGAAATTGGTAAGAGAACAAGTGTGGGAGGAATCAGTTTTGGTTTAAACAGATACCACCTTCCTTTTCCATAATGTCTGACTGGGGCAGGGGGGGTGGTGTTACATTAATTTCCATGTCACTATGCATTATGATTAAAGCTGAGATTCTCAGACAATCACTAGATCCTCAGAGTTGAAACTTGAAGAAAACTGGGGAATATGCAATAAAATCACAAGAATTAGCAGGCAGTACTGCAAATAAAACATTTTAACATGCTAGCATATAAAAGAAGGGCAAGCCAGCTAGGGAGAACCGCACTGCTGTTCATTTGACATTGCTAATGATTTTTGAAGTATAATTTGCTCTGTGAGAGTGTTTCAAGAATCTCTTCTAAAAGCTCACGGTCTTCCCGGTATTTAGATGCCATCCTGGTGCTGCAGGAGAAGCTCCATCAGCAGTGCAGGTAGATTAGGTTTGGGGGGTGAATGTATTTTAATGTTTGCGTAGGTAGAAACTTTGTTGAAGGGAGAGGGGAAGGGATATGCAGTAATTGTTGTGGACTGCCTCTAAAAATGGGACAGATCTACCAGAGGGGACAGTATTTACATCAAGTTACTTGTCAGCATTAGTGCTTTGCCATCAGGTGTCTGTGTGGATGCAGACTCTGTCACCACATCCACAAAAATCTAGTGATCTTTGCCTCGGGAAGGCAACCCTTCACCTGATACAGAATTCAGGAGGTTATGTAGCTTTGCAGTATTTGAATCAAACATTAGGAAAGGTGAAAAAAAGGAGAAACTGAAAGGATCAGGGAAAATCTTCTAAGAAAGATGATCTGAAGCTATTCTAGATGTGCAATTTCCTGCTGGAATGAAAGCAATTATTTATCTGAAAATAAACTGACTTTTATGCTGAAATGAATTGCTCCCTCAGGTTTAGAGGGAGGGGAGGGAGTGTCACATCAGTACAGCTACAGCTGGGCAACCACTCTGCTAACACTATACTGGGAATCCTCCCAGTACAAACCAGCTCTAACATTTAGTCTGTCTGTTTTTGTACAAGTAGATTTGGTTCAGTTAGTGGTGTGATTCTTACCTAGTTTATACCAGCAGAGCCTGTAAAACAGACGCATCTACACTGGTGCAGAAGTTTCTGTGATGCTGCTACAGCTATTCCCACAGGGGAACACTCTGATAGCAGGCAAATTACACCCATACTGAAATCAAACTATTTCCACACTGTTTCCAAAAGAACTTGTTGCTGCAGTGCTGCAGAGTGCCTGCTTGTTGCTCTTCAAGCACCAGTTGCTGCTATCTGGGATTTACAACTGAAAGGATTAAAATCAAAGAAAATTCAAATAGATCTCCAAAAGATATTAATAGCTCCTTCATGCTTTGTCACATTTTAGATCTTACTATTACAGAAAAATATTCTTAAGGTAATAGAGTTTCCTCAATTTAAATCCCTCCACCCCCCCGAAAAAGGTAAGTTTTTATTCATTATACAAATATCCCATATCCCAAACACAGCTATCCATGCAAATGGCAACTGGGTGATCATTTGCCCCATTTGCACACATATTTAAAGAGCAGTTAAAAATGTGGGCTGTTGTAAATGTACCTGCCCACCACTGTTTTGCAAACACGGGGCTAATGCCCCGGAAACATTTGAATGCCCAGCGGCATTGGTGGGAATTGAGGGCTCTCAGCATTTGGCAGAACTGAGCGTTTCTTATGTGTGGCTAGAAACACATTTGCTCGCACATAGAGAGGTTCTGAATACCACGCAGATGGTGGACAATAATTCTCCATTCATCTGGACATTCTGGGAGATGACATTCCTGACTGCAGCTTTAGCATTAGAAATTAAGATTCGGTAGCTCATTTAAACCTCGTTCATTTATTTTCTAAAGATTCTGCTTCTCAGCAAATGAAGAAAACACATTTCCAGCCAGCAGACCAATCCTAATACTAACTCTCATAATATTAACTCTCTCCCACTTGCATATAACCTTTCAGGAAGCTTTAACTATTTATATCACAGCCTCACAAAAAAAAAAAAAATAATCCCAGAAGCATATTAATTAATAGTACTAATAAATAAATAAAGCCTCCAGTCATGTGTTTCGTTCAATCACTTACACCATATATTTTTAAAATGCACAAAATATATTTGCAGTTTGCTGGGGAATTATTTTAAGGTCCTGGTGTCCCTTAGAATCTCCTCTCACGTCTTTAGATGTCTGCCTTTCGCTTGCGTGGACTGAAATGTCTAGACATCCAAATTAAGGAGTGACCAATCACCGACAAACCGATCTCTCTGCCTACAAGGTCAGTGCTACAGAGGCACACTCTCTCTCTCTCACACACACACATACATGCTTGCAGCAGGCACTGTGCAGGAGTCCTTTATTTGTGCACAAAAATATTGATGTTGCTAAGTGATACACAGGCAGTCACTAGCCCCATGTCTTCGTGTTTGTTTATTACTGGGTCTTCTTTCCCCAGTAAACAATGCAACGGTGATGCAGAGATAGAAGAACACATCTAAATTAAAACAGCTAATTTATTATGTCTCTATGATATCAACCTGTTACTTTTCTTCCTTGTTGTGTTCTGTTAAGTCAGAAGGAAAAAATTTAGGAGGAACTTTAGCACATGCATGTCCTGAACAGTCCCAATCATCGTACTTCCCTCCACTTAAATAATGAAACCAATTTGCTTGCAGAGGCTCCTCTGCATCTTAAGCTTGCTGGCGCTAGATTTAAGGATGTATTTTATGTTAAAATAATGGTCCTGTATTAAATTCATATGCCTAGACAACTGGAATAGAAGGCAACCTGAAAATAGTACCTCATGACACCACGTAGTAAGCGTGGATACACTTTGCTCATCCACAATTCAGTCCAGTTCCATTCAGTTTTAGAATCAAGTTTTTATTGAAAAAAACCACCACCTTTAATAACATCCCCCCAAACCAAACCCACCACCTCTCCCCTCTGGTTTTGAGTCATCCCAAATTTCAAAACCTGTATCTTTGGTGGTACTAGGAGCAGGTTTCCAGAAACATAAGTGTTCATGACAGGGGTCCTGTGTGGAGTTTCCAAAATAAAATGGCTTTCTTGACTCCAGGGAAAGCAGAGCATGGAGCTGGGCTTCCATTATCACCTCCCTCAGCTACCCTTCACAGTTTCTGGGGTGCCCTGGAAGTGCCACAGCCCCTAAGCTTGTGAGCCCTTCTGCTCTAATGCAGCCCCTCAGGTGAAATGCCTGGGTAAGAGCCTGGGAAGTCCTGCAAATGCAGGTCCTCAGAGGTCATTAATTTGTCTGCAAACTGGGAGGAAATTAGCCCAGTCTCCTCTTCCAGACTTCCAGGAACTTTTACAATAAACATGGCAGGCTGTTAGACTGAAAATCCCTTTTTCAAGAGAAAAATGTTTCACAGAGCTTTGCCATGTCATGACAGAGATGCAAACGGAGCAAGGCCGCTCCCCTCTCACCTACATGAACCCCTGGAACTGATGCCTGAAACTACTACTTAGAGAGAACCTATCAATAGGAAAATACTGAGTATATTCTGACTTTATTTAATTCGATTTTAGCAGAGAGGTACAAAGATGACTATCAACAGTGACTGCCTGTGGCAAGCACAGCTTGAGGAATATTTCAGAACCTTTTACAACTTACCAGAACAGCTAAAGCCTGCCCAGCAATATAAAGATGAAAATGAACTGGAAACCAATATAAAACAGTTATTCAGGTATCTTGGTTGGGTTTTGCTGCAGATCAGTAGAAGTCCTGTAATAAATCACTAGACAGGTAGAAACTGCTGGCTTTAATTGTCATGTACATACAAGTTCCTCTCAGACTGTTTCTCCCACCAAAAAAAGCGAGTTTACAACCCCAATATCCTGTTGAGTGAGGACAATTTGGAAGTCTTGACACAGGAGCATACCCAAAGCAGTGCTGCTCCAAACCATCTTCTGTTCAGTCAGTTGAATCAGAGACAGCAGCAATAGGGCAGGCAGGAAGCTGAAGGGACAGGACAGCTCAATCCCTTCCCATCAGTAATTTGCTGGATGAGTCACTGGACCTCTCTGTCTCAGTCTGTCCATCTGTACAATGTTAATAGTAACGATACCTTCCAAGCAAAAAGCACCGCTTTAAATTCCAGAGATCAAAGACAAGAAGCATTCCTGTTCTGGATAAAAGCAATACTTTGCCTTATTCCCAAGCTGCTTGCACAGCCAGCAGCACAAGCAGACCATTCCTGCAGTAATTATGAAGTAAACATATTAACCCTTGTGCACCAAATCAATACTTTCCATTAAAGCACTATTTCTGCAGATGCGCTCTGGACCAATACTTTACTTGTGAAGTGGGGGGTGGTGGAAAGGGAAACAAGGACATAAATAGAACATACTGTATGTTAATTAAAAATACTCTTTTCCATCAGAGCTCTATTTGTAGGAAGAATGAGATGCTACAGACAACAATGGCACTACTTTGAAGGACCTGATTCGCCTTCACCTACAATATGACCTCTCAGACAACCAACACAGCCTGTGAAGAGCATGAGTTAATCAAACATGAACTTACTTACTTTACTTCTTCTTCCTCTTTTCTCAGAAAGCGTTTCACGTCTCACTAAAAATTCTCATTTTCATGCTTCTGATTTTACCTGTCTAGAGGAGAAAGCTTATTCCCAAATAAACCTTGCAGGATGGAAGGGAAAAAAAAGGGAAAAAAAGAAAAGAAAGATGAGGAAGAAAAATATCGAGTCAGACAAGTATGACAGGAAACTCAGATGTAAAGAATTCAGATAGCTCAAAAGATGTCTTCATAGGTACATTCCCACCTCATTGCAAGCAAATAAGATTAGCACGTATTACTGAGAATTTTATGCCTCGGTAGAAGGCCCTAATTATATTTCACACTGCTCTGAAGATTCCTGTAATATAGACACATCTTTAATGTGGAATTTTATACCCTATTTATAGCATATGGGCTCTTTTTTGATATTATTGCTTTTCTGTGAAAGTTCTTTTGAAGTCGGGTAATTACCTTAAGTGAAATATTTAGCCTGTTGTGAGGACTGAACTTTGAGATTTGTGTTGAACAAGGAAGTCATGATGTAGCCTGGTATAAAGGTTTCCGAACCACAAGTGGGGATGGAAACATTAATTATGAAGACAAAGCCAAGAATGCATTTTCAGAAGTCATTTAAAGTGAGAACTGATAAATCTCTATGGATCTTGCTGCGTGCATGCCCCTAAAAACTATTTGAGCTGAGCACAGAAGAGTGTAAAATGATTTCATTACTATCCTTAGTAAAGCCACAGCTTTAGGTTACCACAGACCTGGCCAGAGTCAGGCTATAACCATGAAAAGGTCAGGAGGAGTTACTAAAATGGCTAATAACGACCTGCAGTAACTTCTCCCCAACCAGAAATGTCACGTCATTAAAGACTTGTAAAGCTGGATCCCTCCCATGCTGGAAGAAAGCCTGTCCCTTTCCCTGCAGAGCTATGAATTTCTTCAGTGGGATACGTGACCTATGGCTGCCATAAGTCAACATACCAAGTGATGTCATTTTGATACTGCATCCTGATCTGGGACTGAACCATGGCTGGTTTGTGTCTGATGGGAGCATTTTCAAGAGAAGTTACTTTTAGTGAGAGGTCAGCCACTGGTTGCCTCTTTACCTCCTCAGACACAGCTCCCTAGAAGTGCAGGATGTTCAACCATTATACAGTATGTTATCCTCCATGGATAATATAAAGCATAAATCCAGAACTTCTAGATCATAGAATCACCTGGGTTGGAAGAGACATCTAAAGGTCACCTAGTCCAACCCCCCTGCAGTAAGCAGGGACACCCTCAACTAGATCAGATTGCCCACAGCCCCATCGAGTCTTACCTTGAATATCTCCAGGCATGGGGCCTCAACCACCTTTCTGCACAACCTGCTGCAGTGCTCAACCACCCTCATGGTAGAGAACTTAGGTTCCTAACATCCAATTTAAATCTACTCTTTCCTCATTTCAAACCATTGCCTCTATCACTGCTGGCCTTTATAAATAGTCCCTCTCCAGCCTTCTTGCAGGCTCCCTTCAGGTACTGTAAGGTGGCAATTAGGTCTCCCCAGAGCCTTCTCTTCCCAGTCTGAACAACTCCAGTTCCCTCAGTCTGTCCTTGCAACAGAGGTGGTCCAAACCACTGACCACTTTTGTTGCCCTCCTCTGGACCCATTCCATTAGGTACATGTCCTTCCTGTACTCAGAACGCCAGAGCTGGATGCAGTACACCAGGTGAGGTCTCACCAGAGCAGAGTAGATGTAACAAAACATACATACAAAAGGTCAGCCAGCCAGTGCAGGGCCACCAAACACCAATTCATTATCATTTTTCATAGAAGGAACAAATTCACCTAGATGACTGTATCCAGACAGGTCTCCCCAGCCACGTGCAATTCAGTAATGTGAGATTTGAAACTGCCACTTCTATTGTATTTCTTGCCTAAGCAAAACTCTGGCTTCTTATTAAGAATGCTTACTAAAACCAACACACATTAAAAGCAGTCAGCAGGGAGTGTTGCAATTAGATGCTTGCACAGTGCTTCCCTCTGTGCCTACATGCAAATGTTCTTCATCTCATACAGATTTTCAGAAACTTCATCATGCTGCTGCAGTAGGAGAGATCTCCTCCCTTCTTCTTCCTGTGAGACGTGAGGTCATCAATTGCCTATCAGCATTACCTTACAGAATAGAATAAACCTAAATTACTTGTAAATTGCCTAAAAGTCTGAAGTTCCCCACCTCCATGTGGGACCTCATTACAGCTTAACTGAAGACATTGATACTGCAGTTTCATTCATGAAAAGTTAAGAGATGAAGGAGAGAATAGGACTAAAAAGGCAGATAAGATATGGGTCATTACAGTAAAGAAAACCCACATCTAAAGTGACTGAAGTATTTACCTCAATTATGTGAAACATTTTCCTTTGCAGAGTACAGAAATGCTGTTCAGTGTATTCTTTTCTGAGGGAAAACAATGCTTGGGATACTAAGGACAATGACAGGGAAAACAGGCTTACAATACATCTATGTTGAGCTAGATGCAAACCTCACTTTGATTGCTTTGGGATTCTCTATATAAAGCAATAGTCTACAGGGTGCTGTGTGCGCTCAGTGCAATTCCTTCCACCTGAGTGAACAAAGGTTGGTGGTTTATAGGAGGCTCTCTTCCATCTTGTAAAATTTCATAACAGTGCCTGCAATCCTCTGTCTTCATACTTTTTTTCCTTCCCAGGGTAACCTCCTGAAGGGAGTACATCAGGAACATGAAAGAAACCATCAGGATGAAACTTGAGGAAGCCTCTGAATCAGAGGCTCACAGAAAGGTTGAGGTGAGAAGGGACCTCTGAAAGTCATCTTGTCCAACCCACCTTCTCAAACAGGGCTACCCAGAGCAGGTTGCTCAGGATGGTGTCTGGCTCCTTCCAGCCTTTCTCTGGTGAGCGCGAGTCTCTGTCAGAGGAGAGTAACTGTGGCTGTCTCACTCCATCCCAGGGACACTACAGTCCTTTCCTAAACCAATTCCACATTCTATCTTTTATGGAGCCCTCTCTATAAGGGCTTCCAGTTGGAAATGGTGGCATTTGACATAATCTTTTCTAATGCCACAATCTGACAGAGGAGGCATCCATTTTGTCAGGGTTTTGTTCCCACTGCCATATCATAGCATGCAAGCCTAGCAAAATATATTTTCCAAAAGCAAGCATGCAAACAAACAAAAATAAAAAAGCTGCAAAAAATAGTCAGTGTGAAGGAAAGCCACACCATCATCTAGGTCTGCCCAAGTCTGTCTTTTCACTGTATTTATATCCTAATATCCCAGGTTTGTTGGTTTATCAATGACCAATTTGTCTGTGTGAGTCTCTAGCACATCTGTTACGGTCTTTAGAGAGATATTCCTTGCAAATGCCTCGGGGTCACACTTAAAACCATGGTGTGAACTATGCCAGACACAGGGGTTGTGAAAGAGCTTTTTCCAGGACTGAGCATTATGTCTACCTCTCTGCACAGAGCAATTCAGGAAGGAGGTGCAACTACGGCAGGCCCTTCCCCACCACTTAGCAGCCGCTGCGTCTCCTCTCGGCCACGGCCAATTCCCACAAGATGGCAAGGCACAATTTAACTGGAGCTTAATCTGAGTTTTGAAATGATGACTCCTTCACTGACGTAAGAGTCTGCCAGCATGCTGCCTCCCTACACATCTCTCATGATCCACTTCTCTCGACTTCCCCCGAATCAAAACAGTGTCCATCCCTCCCTGCTGACAGCTGAGCCCTGTCTCTTTACAGCTCTGCCACAAAACAAAGTTGCATAAACTCAAAAATAGAGTTTTGGGTTGTGTGAACTAACTAAAACACCACTCAGGCAGTGAAACATTGAAACAGGAAGCAGTTGAAATTAAAAGAAAAATGAGGTGTAAGTGAAGAGCATATTTTGGGTTTGGGTTTGGATTTTTTTGGTTCTGATGGTTTTCAGTGCTGCTAGCATTTTGGTTTGTAAGTCTGTCATAAACCAGAATTTGCTTAAATCCTTAGGAATAAATTTAAACCAAAATGGAAAATTAACACTGCTTCAGTCAGTAACACACTTGAGTTACACGAAATCTCCATTATCAAGTGAGAAAAGGAAGGAAAATATCATTTCTGATAGCCATGTGCGAAGTTGGAAAGAAAACAACCTTTTGCCAAAAGCTGAGCAAAAGCTTTCTTCTTCTTTTCATGGTTTCTATCACGCTGTCTGCCCAAGCTGATATTTCAGCTTCCTACCCGGGAGCACTCTGCACAGCAGCTCCCATGCTGCCGGATGTGTCCCTGCCTGTTTTCAGCCAGGAATAAAGCAGTTAAGTTGAGCAGCAAAGCGACAAGAGAGGCAGCAGCCTCCAGCAGCCACAGGAACAACAATTTCTACAGACTAGAGGCTAAAATTTCAGAGGGAAATAATCCCAGATGCCAAATCCCAAAGAGCAGGGGCCCCCAGTGGCACTGGCTTGAGTTTTAAGGCAAAGAGTTACTGTAGACGTGCATGGACCTGACTTTACCATCCTCTAAAGGGCCATAATAATGACAGCCACATACCTGCTAGAGGTAATAAGGCAAAGCAGGAATTTTGCCTGCACAAAATGTAAACATCAAAACAGATGGCGCAGTTATGTTAATCAGTTAATGTTTGCAGAGTGCTTTGAAGATGCAAAGCACTGTAAAGGTTCTAAATACTTGCAGTCTTGTCTAGACATTGTCAAGCTCATTTTTAGATTGCAACCTTTGCAGGCCAAACAGTGCCTCTCTTTGTGTTTGCACTGTGCCTTCTCTAATGGGCTCCAGTTTGTGGATCTGTTCGTAGAGGAATAACAGAGGAGCAGCTCCTGGGGATGAAAAGCACAAGCCGACAGCTCCTGTTAAAGCAGCATGAAACAGCACAGCGGTAAAATGGGCTGAATATCATCAGAGAATCAGATGGAAGTCGAAGTGCACTACAGGAGAATCATAGAATTGTCAGGGTTGGAAGGGACCTCAAGGATCATCTAGTTCCATCCCCTTTGCCATGGGCAGGGATGCCTCACACTAGATCAGGTTGCTCAGAGCCCCATCCAGCCTGGCCTTAAAACCTACCAGGATGGGGCTTCCACCACCTCCCTGGGCAGCCTGTTTCAGTGTCTCACCACCCTCATGGTGAAGAACTTCTTAACATCCAATCTGAATATGCACACTTCTAGTTTTGCTCCATTCCCCCTCATCCTATCACTACCTGACACCCTAATAAGTCCCTCTCCAGCTTTCTTATAGGCCCCCCTAAGATATTGGAAGGCCACTATAAGGTCTCCTCAGAACCTTCTCTTCTCCAAGCTGAGTAGCCCCAACTCTTTCAGTCTGTCTCCATCCTCATGGCCCTTCTTTGGACATGTTCCAGCATGTCCAAAATAAACATATTGCTCCTGTGCAGTGCAATACTTAAAATATAACAAAGACTGGTTTTTGGATGATTCACCAGAGAAGGAGGTAAAGATAACCCCTTACAAAACAGTTTGCTGTAACAGTGAAAACTGTTTACTGCACTAACAAGCCAAGATGAGAAAAACCCACCCTTGAGAGAATAAACCACCTATTGTCAGCTTCACAGAGCTGTGAGAAGCGCTATGGCAATCACTGCCACATACAGTCTGAGTAAGGAATTTAACACAAGGAGTTGTAAACAATGGGAGCTTAGATTTTGTTGAGGTTTGGGAAAAATCCATCTAAACCATTTCAAAACTCGCACTTTTTATTTGCTCCAAGGAATGTGCCATGCAAATAAAATTAAACTCCAGAGACTTCTTCTGCAATAAGTGAGCCTTCTGTCTCAGACTGCCTTGCAACCCAAAGCAAACCTTGCTATTCTGATCTTAAGAAACCACAGATTTCAGAAACCCTTTTTTCCACTCACGTTTCCCAGTCACCTCAGACTGTAAATGGGGAAAGAAGTCTGGTGTTACACAAAAGGTATAGACAGATGAAACACGTAATCCTTACTTATACCCTAAAAATAGATCCAAACTGACCACCCAGTGCCTAACCAGTGCTACTCAGCATGGAATCAGAGTTGGAGATTTCAGCTCCCAGCTAGAAGCAGTGTGGAGTTGGCATGTGGAGGCCCAAGGGTCAAGCATCTTCCAGTTCCTCTGACACAATCCCTACAGCCTGCTTCAAGGCAGCAGAGACCCAGCTCATGAGGGGAATGGCATCACTCTCCCTTGAAACGAAGTGCTGCTTTGGTCAGGGGGCTGGTAGTCAGAGTAGGAAAGACTGAAGGGAGAAAGGGGTATTTGTGTTTAGAAAATTCATCTCTCTCACTATAAAAGACAGTTATTTTCAGATCGAAAATGTACATTCTGAAATGCAGGAGGGAAGGTGGTTTTAGTCCTGTCTGCACTGACAGGGCACCACCCAGGCACCATCTACCTTCTTGCTCTGCTGGGGGACAAACTCTTTCTTCCCATACCCAGCTGTATGGCAGAGGTCCTGTGCTGAAGATTTGCTGAATACTAATGAGGATTTTCTTGCCTTCTAAAGATTATTTTCTTGCCTTTTAAGGTTTTGTTTCACTTATTTTCCAGCCTCTTCAGCTGTTAAACATTAATTTCTAAGCAGAAGAAAAGCCTTCATATTATTACAGCTCCTACTTAGCAATTTGTTCTAAAATAATTTCTGTCACTGTCCCAAAAAGAAAACTTTAATTGGGAAAGGATTCAAATAATAATAAAAAAAGTTGTCCTTTGTACTGGCAAAGCACATTAAGGAGCAATGACAACACCATACCGACTTCTTTCTTTCCAGGGAACATTTTGCCTCTCCCTCCCTGTTTCAAAAAGCAGGTATGTATATAATAAGCCAAATTTTCAGTCTCACCTAACTGGGTTACCCTTTCCTTGCCTATGCTCACATCATTATGGCCTAAAATTTGCAAATACAATTACTTGCTGACACACTTTGTTATTTGAATGATAAAGTATTTGATTGCATCCAATGAAAACAAGATCGAGACATGGGAGCAAACGTGTTTTAGCAAACCTAACGTACTAACTTAAGCTGCTGTTGTCTTATGGAAATGTGATCCTCTAACAGCGTGTCTACACCCTGCAGTGAAATATTGTCTAGAGACCTTGCATTAAAAGCAGGAGAGTGGTATCGCTGTGTTACCACATTTGCACTTGCCTGGTAAGAAATGCAGAGGAACAATCACCTGTTTTCTTTTTAAAAAACTTGAAAGTTTGCTTGCATAAAAATCACCAAGTTAACCGTGACATAGAAATGAGGCCAGAAAACAACTAGCAAAAAGGTGCTGCTGAATTAAACTGATTTAGATTTCAGATTGTGTCTTTACGTTCATTACATGTAATAAAACTTTCTGCTTTCTCATCCCAAGAGAAAACTTCCCCAAAACGTTAAATCAGAAGCCACTGAAATGCATCTTAGCCAAAACTAAGAGGTTTTTCACTGTGTTTAGTTAGTCAGTGACTTCTGAATCCCTGTTTATTTCTCATTAATTCAAAGTTAACAAACCTGTCACTAACAGAATTCCACAGCAAATCCTTCATGCTCCACACTGGGTCTATCTAGGAGCTCACTCTTGTAGAGTTCTTTCCCAGTGCTCACCATAAAGACAAACAAGGAACTGGAAAATCCAGGTGAGGTTCAACTGTATTTCAAGAACAGTTATGACGTAAGAGCTTCTTGATACAGAGCACAGATGGCAAGATGGCTCTGCATCTTACTGCAGAGAATGTGAAGTAGAGGTAAGCAGCTGACTAATTACATAACCTTAGAGATACTGTGATACTGTGATACATTGAAAGGTAGTATTCACAAAATCTGAGGACAGCAAAAAAAGTTACCAGTATACTTAAGAGGCAGCATCAGTAAGAACAGGATAAAAAAAGCTTTTTTATTTTAATGCTTTTAAGTTTGAATCACAGAATGGCTTAGGGTGGAAGAGACGTAAGAGACCATCTATACCCAACCTCCCTGCCATGGGCAGGGACACCTCTCAACTAGGCCAGGTTACTCAAGGCCCCATCCAACCTGGCCTTGAACATCTCCAGGGAGGAGGCATCCACAATCCCTCTGGACAATCCATTCCAGAGCTTTTCCACCCTTGTGGTGAAGAATCTCTTCCTAAAATCTAATCTAAACCTATTCTCCTTTAATTTAAATTGATGTCCCCCTGTCCTGTTGGTGGATACTCTTGTAAAAAGTCCCTCTCCAGCTTTCCTGTAGGATCCCTTCAGGTACTGGAAGGCAGTTTTAAGGTTCCCCCAGAGTCTTCTTTTCTCCAGGATGAACAATCCCAGTTCCTTTAGCCTATCCTCATAGCAGAGGTTTTCCAGCCCCTGGATCATCTTTGTGGCTCTCCTCTGGACCTTTTCAACAGATCTATGTCCCTCTTACAGTGGGGACACAGATCAAAATATATTCTCACCAATGGAATATATTTTCACCAATAGAAAAAAACAATATACAGACCATAGAGCCATTCATAGAATAGAATCCTTTTGATTGGCAAAGACCTTTACGATCCTCAAGTCCAGGTCTTGAAGCTGACACTGAATAAAACCACTGCCAAACACACAGAGAGATCTTTTACCAAATTAGTATTATGTGGAATCAATCAACATAACAGGAGTTGCCACTTCAAACTATTCAGAAATTATGGCAGTGCTTATATCAGGAGGGCTTAAAGATTCTCATTTCTTTTTTCTTTCATTTTATCTGCTTTCCAAGCCTTTGGGGATCATGTGTTTAAGCTTCTCTTTGCAAATGAGAGAGCTGGAAATTAACCTCTTTTACAGCAAGACCAAAATTCTGAAGCATTTATATAATCAGCAGTCTTCGAAGGCAGGTCTTAAAGAAAATGCAAATCAATGCACGACTACAGAGGAAGACTGCAAGAGTTGGTAACTCTAATCCAGCAATGACAGCACACCATAAATTGGATATTAACTTCAGGAAGAATCAAACAGTGAAATTCCAGTGAATTCCCAGGCAGTGTCTGCTTCAAGTTATAACCCAGGACGCCTGCACTGTGCGGGCCAACCCATAGATAAAGCACTGCACAAGGATCTAGAGGACAGGTAGGCACCAAGAGCAGCTCAGTATTTACTGCTGCATTTGACACAAGGGTTTATATATGAGGGCTGACCTGTTTATATTGTATTTCAGAACCCCTAGGTGGCCATACTTAATTATCCATACATAAATACCCCAGCAGGCCAGGAGGAGGTCTACTCTTCATCACGTGTATTTACAGGACTTGCAGTCCACCGCTGCCGGACAGAAGTACAATGCTTTTCTGCATGGGCTGCCAAGTGTTGCTCCTAAAACCAACCTTAACATGGGTTTGCATTCCAGACTTCTGGAAACTACATAGGATGTTTACTCCTTTGGCTTAGCCGGTTCTGCACCAACAAGGTTACAGAAGAATGTGCCAAAACCACCAATCAGGGCTTTCATGTTGTTGCTAAAGCCTAAGGAGGGATGACACAGTGTTTACAGTTCAGGCGGTTCTGAACTCTCCAGTTCTCTGGGCAGGAAAAAGACAGCACAACCACAGTCCCCTGATTACAGCCTGCATTTTTGAAATGCTCAAATATTAGCAGCCTTTCCATAGTATTCAACACATTTTGACCATAAACTACTCCAGAGTGCAGGCAAAGATAGCTTGGAAAATATTCCTCCTCTTGTTATACAGTGAGAATAAATTTGAGAAAATACAGGCAGTGGCAAATAGCTAAGAAACTCCTCTCTGAGTGGATTCCCTAA
Source organism: Dryobates pubescens (assembly GCF_014839835.1). Lineage (NCBI taxonomy): Eukaryota > Metazoa > Chordata > Aves > Piciformes > Picidae > Dryobates > Dryobates pubescens. The sequence goes on along the minus strand of NC_071620.1, from coordinate 17,022,892 downwards.
CTCTACCTTCTGCATTCACAGGAGACAAATTATTTTGGCATATAGAGATGAGAAGTTGTGTCAGCTCAAGTTAATTTTGTGGCACAATGATCAGAAAATGTTGGTGTGACCTTTAAAAAAAAACAGAGCTTTTTCAGACTTTCTCCTACTCTTAAAACTTAATTCTAAATGTTGGTCAACAGTTCTTGCAAGCTAGATGAGGGTTTTTGTTTTGCTGACGAGGGAGGCAACAAGATAAAATTGTTAATTGACTTCCCCAAGTCATAATTAAACCTGGAGAAAACTTCAGAAGACTTGGTCTTGTATCCTGCATTAATCAGCGTTCTTGATATAGTAGGTAAGTATGAACTACCACCACTATAAAAGTTTGCATTATACCTAGTAAATAGCTACATGAATTGAAAAATTACATTAAACTCATTTTTCTTACTGGGTTGCCTTCCTGTTGGGTCAGCATTGCAGTCTGGGTCACCACACAGCTGTAAGAGAACTGTCACAAGGAAGTGGGCAAGAACATGTGGCCGGAGGTACAGCAAGACCAAGTGCAGACAGAAATAAAATTAGACACGGAAAGCAGACAGAGATCTTACAAAGTCCTCTGTTGTAGCCACAGGGTACTGTAGGGCTTTTTATTCATGCATAAAAACATAGAAATAAGGAGCTGAAAAGTTCAGAGATTAACTGATCCAACCTCCTACTCCAGGGTAGGATCAAGTGCATGCAGATTGCCTATGACTGATGATGAAGCTGTTCTCACCTCTACTGAGGATGCTGCATTGAGTAACTCTCAAGTAGCGACTGACAGTATTTGACCATCTCAGCAATGGAAAGGTCCTACAGAATTTTAGCCTAAATCCCCTCCATGGCACATGAGACTGATTTCTTTGCTTCCTCTGGAAATTACGGCAAGCCATCAATCACTATCACTCAAAGCTTTATGTCCCTTCTGGTTTATGTTTTTTCTAGATTAAACAAGCTATTTTTTTCTGTCTTTTTTTCCCCCCTGTGGTTACCTAGTTGGAATCTTTGAGCATTCAGAACCTTCTCTACACGAGTTTTTTCTCTCTCTCTAAGTGAGGGAACTCAAACCAAACACAAGATCCTATTGGCAAGGATCAGTACCAGTCACAGAAGAAAAAGACTTCTGGTGTCCCACTGTTAATTTATCCTTACTTGAAATGGAAAACTAAAATCTCACTGAAGAGGCTGAGTGATTTCCAACAATACATTTTTATGTGGAGAATAAAATGAAATATGATGTGAGGAAAGTCCCTGCCTCACGGAGCTAGCTCATCTTCTGAAACAACGTAATTGCCCACACATTCTCACACACTTTACAATCTGGCTAGCTGCCACAATGACCTGTACTTTCTGCTTGGGCTTATGGACTTTTCCTTAGTCAACAATTTTCGTATCTCAGATCTGCTGTGTGCCATGACTTTGGCATTATGGTCACCCAATCCAGATAGGAATGTCTTGGATGTGACAATAGTTGCAGCTATCAATAACTGCAAGGACTGCCCACTCAAACAAACATACCTGAGCTGCTGGCAAACTACTCTTTCCTAGTTTCAAGCCTATGCTGGGCAAGTGACCAGACCCCTGGAGGTGCTCTTTGCCTCTTGGGTCACTTCAGAGGAGAGAAAACAAAAAGCAGAGAGGAAGGCACCTAGTGGCAAGGCTCTCAGAGAACAGAAGAGATAGGGACAAAGTGACAAAGGATTGGTGCTGCAGTGAGGAGAAACTAGGCATTTGGGAGCAGGTATTTCTATTTTCATGGGGCTTCCCATACTGCATTCTGCCTGTGGTCAGAGGGACCTGAATACAGATCTTTCTTTGGTAACTTTATCTTTTTCAAGCAGCATCAATTTTTTTTAGTAGGGCCAGCTGTGACAGGACAAGGGGCAACCATTTTAAACTATAAGAGGGGAGATTTAGGCTAGGTAGAAGGAAGACATTTTCTACACTGAGGGTGGTAAAACACTGGCACAGGTTGCCCAGAGAGGTGATAGAAGCTGCATGTCTGGAAACATCCCGGGTCAGGGCTCTGAACCTGTTCCAACAGGAGATGTTCCTGTTTACTGCGGAGGAGCTGGACTAGATAATCTATCAGGGTTCCTTTCACCTCAAACTATTCTGTGATTCTTTCCTTCAAAGATGAACCTGAAAGAATTGACTGAGAACTGCTAGCTGTGAGAGGAATAGGAATCTGGGGAAGCACCTGCTTAAACTACTGGGTATGTGGACCAATCAGTACTGGCTCCAGTGCTCTTTGCTTTTTTTCTACATGATTTTTCTGCCAGACAAGCTGCCAGAAACAGTTTGCACTAGCGGAAAACACCTGTATTTGCACAGCTCAGGGCAGGAAAGAGTGGAACAAGCTGAAGTCACCACCACTAACTCAAATGTGAGACCAGAGCCTTCAATCCTTTCGGTCAGGCCTGAGAAATCACAAAGGAAACTGAGAAATCAGTTCAAAACAGATTGCTTTTGTATCCCAAGGAAGTGCAGACCACTCATATTGATTATCTGAATACTGCACACCACATGTTTTCTCCTGAAATACTCCAGCTACTAGCACGTGTTGGGCTTCACTCAAATTGCCTCACATAACTCACTGTAACACAAGCAATCTATAATGTTTTTTGCAAATCATGGCAATAGATTTTCTTTAATTTCAACCAGCAGCTGTTGAGGCAGACCAATAAATAACCACAGCACAGTTCTCACTGAGATCCCAAAAAAAGGATGTAAATATATTTAACAACCCACAGCATAAACACATCTTCGGTTTTCAACCACCACTGAATACCTTTCAGAAAGTGCTTTTGTTATAAGGGTATCTGAGGAGTAGAAAGGCTTTTAAAGTGAAATGCCTCTTTTCCCAGGAGATGTATCCGTGCTCCCTGCTGCATTGCATCTCCCAGATGAATCACCCATCCACAAATATACCAGCAGCTAACCATCTCTCCGAAAATGAATGTGGTAACCAGTCTGATTAATTTAACATTTACTTATTTTAACAAGAAAACTTTAACTTGGGGAATATGTCACTACTGATGGAAACCACAGAAGCCTGCAATTGTGTCTTGGTTGTCTCTTGGTATTTCCATAATACGCTCCCAACTGTTGGTGCTTAAACTAACTCAGATGTCTCAGCAGCAGGCATGTGGCACTTGACAAATTGCTGGCTATGGCAATGAGCTAAGGTTTAAAGGGTCCCATTCACCTGGACTCAACACCACAGCTAGCCACCACAACTGCCTGTACCACTATTGTACAAAACACATCACAGAACTGATCTGGCATAACAATATCCACTCCTTTCTTTTTCTTGTGGAGTTGTTTTTCCACACAGATATTTTGCAGTGATGGCTCAGCAGTCTGGCCCTGCCAAAAGTTGCGCTGCCAAAACCTCAGTGGTGGCAGGCAGATGCGCAGAGCCAGAAGGCTCTTGTACTGACTTCTCCAGCAAAGCCACTGTCTTACTGAGTTACACTCTCAGGAGGCAGCTACCTCTAAACCTTCCCTTGAGCTTTGCTAAGAAATGCCACTACAGTAGGATGTATAACATGCTGAGGCAGCTCCCAATTTGAAACCTAAACAAATAAAACAGAGATAGAAAAATCAACCCAAAATATTCAGGGGAAAAAAAAAAGTGGTCTTGAATGAAACTTCAATTAATAATTGAATTATGTTTCTTTACATCATCAGGGTGCTTGATACTTCATCAAATTTGCAATTCATCAGAGTTGCACTGAATCTGTATAAAATGAAACCAATTACAGGCTCCCCCATCTTTAGTAAAAGTGACAGTCCTTGGGAAATGTACAACATAGTGTATGCTCAGAAGAGTCCTTAAAGGGACATCTCTATGAGAGATCTGATGCAGGTCGAGAGAGCTGGTGATGTAAGCAAGCCCTGCTACCTCCTTGCCCCTGAGACAGGCTATCACAGTCTTGGGTTATACTAAGCCAGGATTTTACTGGTGTTGGTGCTGAGTGTCTCACACTCATCCCAAATGTCAACTATTCCTTAAATTAAATGTCTGAAAAAATACAGATTCTAGAGGAGAAGGCCTGCCATTTCAACCCATTCTCCAGCTGGGGTAAGCAAGAGTCACTGGGAAGGTATTAGGCTTCAGCCAGGACCATTCCATCAAGGATACAAAAAAAATTATAATCAGATCTTGGGTATGGCACAGGAATTAGGGCAAGGTTAAAGTCAGGTTGGTTGGATAAGGTCACAGAATCACAGAATACATCTGGTTGGAAGAGATCTTCAAGATCATCCAGTCCAACCCTCCACCCAGCACTGAATGGTCAACACTAAACCATGTCCCTAAGTGACAGGTCCACAGGCTGCTTAAACACCTCCAGGGATGGAGACTCCATATGGTGGGTTGAAAATTCCCCCAACATAAAATTGCCAGACCAGCTCAGTTAGAAAACAAATGAAGCAAAAAACCTATAATCTAAAATATGGAATGGAATGGATGTGTACCAAATATACAATATGCAATATTTAGAAGTATTTATAATTTATAAACAGCACAAAAAAAGCCCTGGACAAACCAGGGGGCTATTAGTAGGTTACCCATTCCCTTCTCCCTTCCCCTCCCCCTGTACACAGGACAAAAGAAAGAGCAGAGAGTTGCTGTTTGTTAATACATAGCTACAATAAGAATGCATTCAAGGTCAGCAAAACCAGCAGAAGCACAAGTTAGTATCTGCCAGAATGAAGGAGTCAAAAAGATATAAAGTTAGTTTACAGATCTTTTATGTTTGTTATCTGTCCAATGGGACTATTTAGACCTTGTAATTATTTTCCTTTTTACATCCAATGGCAATTTATTTACATTCTACTACTTTCTGTTCAAGATCTGTGGAAAATTTTCTAGGCGCAGCCTAAAACTACCACACTCCACCACTGCCCTGGGCAGACCATTCCAATGCTTGTGAACAGTCTCTGTGATGAAGTATTTCTTAGTATCCAGTCTGAACCTCCCCTGCCACAGCCTGTAACCATTTCCTCTAGTCCTGTTACTTGTCACAGAGAAGAGGCTGCCCCCCTCCTCGCTCCAGCCTCACTTCAGGTAGTATTAATGCTCCAGTACTCTGTGAAAAAGTCACCTCACTTTCTGTCTCTGTTTCCTTCCCCTGCTCTGCTCTTTCCTTTCTGATTTGTTTTTTTTTTTTTTCCATGTCACCACTCTGAGGCAAAGACTGAAAGCTTCTGCACAGCTGTACAGCTTGCTGGTTGCCTGGCCACTTTATGGCTCGTTGTCTGTTGTGCCTTGCCTTGTGTCACAGCTCTTTTGCTACCGCACAGCACTCTAGTTTCTAGAGTTTCTGTTCCTTTTTTTTAATTGCAGAGCACATAAAAGACACCAAAATTTCACTAATGACATGAAATCATTATCAAACCCATAAAGAAATACAAATTTGAAACGTTCTTTCTTTAAGCAGGAGTAAATGGTTTGGGTTGAAAGGATTATAGAGATTATCTAGTCTCTCTGCCATGGGAAGGGGCATCTTCAACTAGACCAGGTTGATCAAAACCCCATCCAACCTGGCCTTGGAACACTTTCAGGGATGAGACATCTACCATCTTTCTGGGCAACCTGTTCCAGTGTCTCACCAGCCTCACAGTGAAGAATTTCTTACATCTAGTTTAAATCTACCCTCTTTCATTTTAAAGCCACTACCCCTTGTCCTGTCACTACATGCCCTTATAAAAGGTCCTTCTCCAGTTTACTTGTAGGCCCCGCTAAGTATTGAGAGGTTTCAATAAGGTCTCCTTGAAGCCTTTTCCAGGCTTAACTCTCAAATCTCTCAACCTGTCTTCTTGGAATTATAGAATCATAGAATGACTAAGGTTGGAAAAGGACCTCAGAGATCATTTACTCCAAGCACCCTGCCATGGGCAGGGATGACTGTCATCTAGACTCGGTGTTCCAGCCCTCTGATCATCTTTCTGGCCCTCCTCTGGACTCACTCCAACAGGTCTGTATCCATGATGAGAGAAAGCTAACAAGACCTCATTTCAAATCAGAGAGCCCTTACCTCAAGTATGGAAAACTACCTCTGCTGGATTTGAAGAAAACACTTGACCTCGGGCCTCCCTGAGATTATTGCCTCTGTTGTATTTGCCTCTCTGCTTGTATTTGCTGATGCTTTGAAGTACCTGCTCAAAGAGGAAATTCTATCAAGCAAGCATAAGTTTGGGGTGGGCAAGATCCCTGTGTGAGGCTCTGGTGGGGGGATACAGGGGATCTAGCAAACTGGGAATAACCTGACCCACCTCCAGTTCCACTTCTCTCTAGGAAAAACATCTTCTCATAGGCACCTCATTGCACCTTGTACATTTCCCTCAGTTTTAGTTAAGTTTTCTATAGGCGCAACTACTCCTGACTCCAACCCAGGCCTCCTAAAGGATGTTACCATGAACTACAGCAGAACACCCACCCTGTAATGCTCTAAATGTTTAACATAGTCTGAAAACTCCATGCAGAGAGGTAAATTAATCTTGCAATCATCATTATTACATTGTGACTGAGGAAAGGTAGATGGAAAGGAAGGATTTTGTTACCCCTTATAAGGTGTGGGGGGAAAGTGCCTTAAAAGTGAACAGCATGGCTTTACATGGCATTTGCCTAGGAGCTACTGCTGTTGCCAGTGCAAGTAGAATACACAACCATGTTCAGGTGCAGAAGAAGAAATGCACTTTGCTGCTGTCAGGCACCCTTCAAACAAACTTTCTGTATGCTGGCAAGAAAGTCCTTTGGTTCACAGAATCACAGAATTGTTTTGGTTGGAAAAGACCTCTAAGATCATCAAGTCCAACTACAGACCTAACAGCACCATGGCCATTAAACCGCATCCCAGAGTGCCATGTCCACATGTTTCTTGAACACCTTCAGGGACAGTGACATCACCACCTCCCTGGGTAGCCTGTTCCAATGCCTGACCATTCTTTCTGTAAATAAATTTCTCCTAATATTCAACCTAAACCTCCCCTGGCACAATTTCAGGCCATTTCCTCTTGTCCTATCACCTTATACTCGAGAGAAGAATCCTTACATGGTGAAACAGTCCCAATAAATTTTCCTAAAGCAGTGACAGAAGGAAACTTGGGGGGGGGGGGGGGGGAAAAATGAAAAAGAGAGCTTGTGACAAAATGTCTTGATTTTATTAGCTTAGACATTTGGCTTTTGGAAAGGATGTGCAAATAACTGTCCACAGTGACATCACCTCAGCTACATACTTGTTAGAGGAGCTGAGCAGCAGAGTCTGGGAAAAGTGCAAAGTGTTTCTCAAAGTCTGTCTGGCACATTTAAGGGGACAGAATGTCTGGGTCACATAGGAAAGAAGCTGTAGTCTCTGTGAACCTTGACAGAACCATGTTGCAAGCTTCATGAATTGCTTCAAATGAGGCAGCTAAGGAGGGGGAGTGCCACTGTAAGCATCTCACAAAAGCACTTAAACTACTGTAAAGCTTATAGCATAAGAAGCTCAGCGTTGCAAACCCTTGCAGTTTTATTGCGAGTCTCATGATGCTCTATTTCAAGACATAGTTTTTGAAAACAACTGATTACCTTGGAAGCAGCCTCCAGTAAAGGTGGTATCCAGCACAGATGCACAGAGGAGCCTGAAAAGCCCAAGTAGGCTGCAAAGCCTCAAGAAAACAAGCCATTTATTAAAGACTTGTGATCTTTAAGCTAATCATGATTTTGACAGACTGGCTCATGACTTTAATAGTGGGCATAAACAGTATCAGAAAGGTGAAAAAACCCCACAACAAACCCTGCCTCAAAACTAAGCCTCAATGAATTCCTCAACAGCATGAGAAAATTGGCAGCAAGAATGGAAATCTATAGCCACATACAGAGACTTTGAAAGTCTCTCAACTGAACAAAACAAAACACAACAAGTTTCTAAATCAAAAGGTAATAATAAAGAACAGCAGAACTCCAGAAACATGCTGGACTTTGGAGCCATTCCTAGAGGGATAGGTAATAAAACATGGAAGAGAATCTCCAGGTTGTTGATTCCAACATGATAGCTGGAGCCTGGCAGTCAGCTGCAAAATAGGTACAGCAGCCTCAGAAACAGGAGATGTGGGAGCTGGTGGAAAACAGATGGATGGTTTGCCTGCTATGCCAGGGAAGGTTATTTTTTGCTGCTTCTGCTTCCATCCACACAAATTACAATATACATCCTGTGGATGTTGACTGTGAGGGAAGTGGGGCGAGAGGATCAGGCCACGGCCACAGCCGTGGGAAGAGAGCTATCAACACCCATCAAAGGAGCTTGGATGGGGAAAAAAAAAACAGTCTTCAAGTAGGGCAGATCAAGATAACAGAGATGTAATGCCATGAATAAACCATTGCTTCCACCTTGGCCACATTTATCTCTTCCTTCATCATTATTTTCCCACTCCTCCCCCTGCCCCCTCTCTCCCCCCCCCCCCCATCCCCTTCAGATTTCCATTTCCAAGTAAGACAGAAAATCAAGACACGTGCTTCCATTGAAAAAAGAATACACAGAGGAAGACACAAAGAGATTAAAGCAATCAAACTTATTTCTCACTTGAAAGCTTTGTTTTTACAGGGAGGAGGCCGATCTGGTTTGAGTCAATGGTGTTTTGTAAGGGTATCGTTGCCATGAGCAGCCAAGAGAGCAGCTGAGCCATGCCAGAGACAGGAGCAAAGAGCAAGGCAGGGAAGTTCTTCCCATCCAGCTCATTTGGCAAATCACCAGAGAAGAACAGAAGTAGTGTTTTTCCTGCACAAAGGGACAAAGGGGTTTACCTCTACTAGACACATATAGGTATGCTCTCTTCACAGTCGTCTCCAAAGCAGCTTCTCTTTCAAGCTGCTGTCATCCCAAATACTGTTACCAATCCAAAGCATACTTACTCTGTCGAAGAGGGAAATTAAAAATAGCTACAATTATACACAAAATTCCTGGAGACTCCCAACCAATGCATGTTGGGTCTGGTCTGTCCCTGCTAAATTTGCTGCATGGAAATAATTTAGAGGTGGAAAGCCAGCCGGGCAACTCACAGGAGACTTGTAGTCCATATTTATTTCTAGAGTTTGGTGAAAGTCTTGTTTCCCATTCCACTTTAATATCCCCAGGATTCCTCCCAGACCTGCTAAGCTCTGCCCCACTTTTGTTCATTCGGTTTAAAATCTGTTCCAGAGACACTAGAAACAAACAGATAAAAAGAAAACCCTTTGGTGAATGGGTGACAGCTGCCATTAAAACAGAACTAAGCTTTCCAAAAGCCACTTTCACAGGCCTGACACACCTCTAGACAATGACTACCAAACAGAAGGTTAGAAGGCCCAGTCTTCCTCATCCAAGAGATCAGATATTTAAATAGTTAGAGGACAATATGGGTATTTTCCTTAAAATGAGGTCATGAATGCATGCGGATGTCAGCGCCCAACTGACAGGCAGGGCCTGACTTCAGCAAGAAGAGAGTAGGAAGGAGCAGTGGAATTTAGTCTGATCTTTCAGCCACCTGTCCTGCAGTGAGCAAAGCAGAGTTGCTTAGTTAAGAAGGGCTGGTGCCCCTACAAAACCTGTGTGAGACAGCTGCTGCCTTGTAGCGGTGTTGCTAACTACTTCCAAAGCTTTGGTCAGTATTTTTATTTCGGACAATCCTTGTCACAGGTCACAGCCCATCACTCTCCCAGAGCATACCTGGTCAGGGCTGGAGGGAAAGCTGCAGATGCAACCATTTGCAGCAGGTTTTTTTGCAGACTTGACGGCTGGTTTGTCCAGGCTGCAGAGATAGGACTGCTGTTCAAGTGCAGCTTAGGAAGGCTTTGGAAAGATGTTTTTGCTTCACTAGCAACTGATCAGGTCATAGAATCATAAAATCAGAATCACAGAATGGTCTGTGTTGGAAGGAACCTCCAAAGGTCCAATCCCCTCTGCAGTCAGCAGGGGCATACTCAACTAGATCAGGTTGCCCAGAGCCCTGTCAAGCCTCACCTTGAAATATCCAGGGATGGGGCACCAACCACCTCCCTGGGCAACCTGTTCCCGTGTTCCACCGCCCTCATGGTAAAGAACTGTTCCTAACATCCAATCTAAATCTGTTCTTCTCTAGTTTGAAGCCACTGCCCCTTGTCCTATCACTACAGGCCTTTGTGAACAGTCTCTCTCTCCATCCTTCTTGCAGGTCCCCCTCAGGTACTGGAAGGTTGCTATTTGGTCTCCCCAGAGCCTCCTCTTGTCCAGGCTGAACAACCCTAGCTGCCTCAGCCTGTCTTCATAGCACAGGTGCTCCAACCTCTTGATCATTTTCATGGCCCTCCTGTTGACCCAAATGGTCATAGAATGGTCTGGGTTGGAAGGGACCTCCAAAGGCCATCTAGTCCAACCCCCTCTGCAGTAAGCAGGGGCATCCTCAACTAAATGTGGTTGCCCAGTCACTGCTCAAGGACAGAGAACTTTCTGTTGTGGAAATCCCAGAAAAATTGTTCATTTGCTGGTCTCTGAAGCAATGTGGAAGAGCTGGGATGGTGCCATGCTCAAGACTGAAGTCAGGCTGACAAGTTGCTTGTACAGTAAGATGTATATAGTACAGTGCAAGGAGACTGTATAGACTGATAAATCACTGCATGGAATGTATTTATATGTGTCTGCTGAGATACAGACCACCACCCTGAAGCCATGCCTAGAAATGTAAATATTTAACAGCAACACAGGGGCAAGTCTGTGTTAGTATCCAAATATTTTTCTCTCAAGGGCTTTATTTAAAATTTGTAACATGCCAAATAAATATTACTTGCTGTTTTACAGAATCTGTGGTTTGTTGGTGATTAATGGTTGTCTGCTCAAAGCCTGTATGGGCTGTTTGAAGCTGACAGTTACCAACATCTCTCCATACACAACAGTCCTTGGAGGAATGTGCCCCTCTCTAATATTTCCTGAAGAGTCACCTCTTTCCCCTGTGTGAAGATGACACAGAGGTAGGACAGAACACAGTGAAGTACATAGAATGCCAGGGGTTGGAAGGGACCTCCAGAGATTGAGTCCAACCCCCCTGCAAAGCAGGACTACTTTAGGGCAGGTCACACAGGAGACATGTCACGCTCTACCAAGAGCAGATAAAGCTGAAAACAATTTTCAGGTAAGCAGCTCCATACCATAGATAAAAGTATACAAATGCAAGTGTTGCACAAAACTTTTTCAAAGCCTGTGTGTAGCTAGATATGAAATCAAATTAATGGCCAACACGATATTGTGCAACCATAATTATCAAGATAATGGGATGTCTTGAGTTAATTTAAGGAATATTAACAGGTTCATAAATCTTGTCAGATAAATTTATCAGATTGGAATATTTTGAAAACCTCACCAAACAAGCTCTGACTTTAGAAAGAGGCAGATTAGGCTCTGCCGTTGCACATCTCCTACAGAAACAAAGCAGAAAGGTCAAAGCAGCGTGCCTGACATAATCTGCACTTGGAAATTTCATTATGGATTGGCACGCACTCCAGTCACAGCTTTATCTAAAGTTACCTTCAGCCAGAAAGCAAAAGATAAAAGGTTCCTCAAATATTCAACAGAATATCAAAAAAGGAAAACTCCATCTTGAGTGCAAAGCCCTCCAAGATGCTCAGTAATACAGATTCCACCTATGAAAATGAGGCTCCAGTCAAAGCAATATTTAAGGACTGTTCTGCTTCCCAAGCCTTCCTGCAGCATCCATCCGCGCTTCCCAGGCACAGATCATGTCCTAACTCAGCACATAGCTCCCGTAACACATCTGCAACTCCTTTTAGCCTGAGCTACACAGACAAAATAAAGCACACCACAGCTTAAGTGATAATGGTATCAAATTAATTGTTTGCCATAATTGTAACTGGAGTTGTTCTAAGACTCAATTTTGTCAGCAAAGTATCAAAGGAATTTGAGCATATCTTAGACAATGATTCAGTCGTCTACTAAGAGACCTTATGTCATATATACTTTAGGTTAACATCCATACATACTATACTAGGACCTCCCTGATGCAACAGATTTTATTCCATTCCCTGCTATGCTGTCAACAAACATGCTTCAAGCCTTACTGTTTACAACATTTTAAACCAGAAATAGCTGGAAGTGCGTCACAGTTGCTACAGAATCCTGGAAGTTAGGAGGAACATCTACACCAATGCTCTTCTTCTATAACAAAGCTGAGGGGGCCTTCTCCTGTGCCAATTAATTTGAAACAACAGGACATCCAGAATGCCTCAGGTGAAACTTCTGCAGTCAGGGTAAGGGACTTCCTCTTGATTTAATTATTTTAATCAGTTTTACTTCCAACTGTGTACTTCTGTTCATCTGAGGTATTCAATAGGTCATTAATGATTACAAACAGTCTTCTGTGAAATAGCTTGAGTCCTCTGATTTGAAATCCAGAAACATTTAACAGGCTGACAGCTCTAGCTGAAAAGTGGAACCCTCTTCCAGGTTCTGCTAATTCCCCCCATGCTCCCTCAGTTACACAGATTCAAAGCAGAGGACTCTCCTGCCTTTCTGTATGCCGTGAGGATTAGTATTTGTTCATTATTTCAGGCATTAAAAAATACCAGATAAGCATGTGTCTTCATTCCAGGTGCACAGATCTGTGCTCTTCCAGGAATCTACAGTCTCCAAATCCTGACCTGAGCAATTTACAACTTGATCAAATCTAAACCTTGGCTTACCAGGCCTTGAGAAAGAGTGCTGACTACTTTCATAAAAGGAAACACTTTCCCTGCAATATGCAGATGATGGTAGCAGTGCCTGTTAGAGGCTGCTGAGGGTAAGAATTTCACAAAGCATATGATGACATCTGTGCAGATCAGAAGGCTGTCCAGAGTTACAACAGTTCAGCAAGAATATTAAGTGTCTGACTTCTGGGTTTAAGCTAATCACGATGAGAAATCAAGCTGAAGCTTAATATTGAGCGCTTAATTCCACCCCCCCACCCCCCCCCAAACACACCTCTAAAACAAGAATGTCCACTTATGGTCAATTAGGAGACATTTTCCGTCTCATCCAGCTCTCTGCTTGTCCCAAGGATGTTGCAGGAAGAGTATCCATCTGTAACACCAACACAGGGCCAGTCCCAGCTTCACTGAATGGAAGCAGACGTGCTCGTCACCTCTCCAGTGATGGGATGAAGTCACAGCTGGAACATGGCACTCTGTGACTATGGCACCCACTAATGAAGGTCCCAGTAAACTCACAGTGGAAAGATGGAGCACACCACATGCATCGTGCTGAGCAATTAGGGCATATCAACTCCTGGTCCTTGAGGACACTGTGGTGGCAAACTGAGGGAGTGGGCTGCTCAGTTTGGGCACAAGGTCATCCCTGAGCTGAGCTGTGCTTTCAAGGAACCCAGAGCTCAAGGAACTCAGTGCACTAACACATGTCCTGCTGCATGCAGCCCAATGGCCACCAAGGCATACGAGCTAGCTCAGTGCTGATGACAAGTGATCATGCTGTTGAAAAAAACCAGGAAGAGCTCAGCTATTCCTATGCAGTGATGCTTGAGAGCTAAAAAAAATCTTTTCAAGCCAGAAGTGGCTCTGCAGGGGGAGAAAGCTCTTGAGTTCCTGACTCCTCTTAATCGGCCACACAGGTAGTGGAGCATGACTGTCTTTCTCCAGGTGCAGGACTCCAGTATTTCATATCCATCATCTGTTCACACTGCCTCACTGCCTACCCCATCACCCTGCAGCCGTTGACTCTGCTATGTACCGAAATCTCCATCTTTCATTTTCCTTCACATGCTTCTGAAAGAGCTGTACAACAAGCAGTGTGCTAAATGATTTACATGACCCACCAGGCATGGAGAGGGATTTACAAGGAAAAAAAGTATCGCTGAGCTAGACAGATGGCTGTGCCACAGGGGTTGTGGCTCAGGAAGAGGCTGCAGACGCTCATCAGAACAGGGAGGTCCAGACTTTGCAGCACACTGCCAAGCAAAGGGTGGGTAGAGACTGCTGGACTGGGGCAAGGTTTACATTAGAGGCCATCCAGTTAACTTTAAAGCTGGGTCACTAAGCAAACATGTAGGCAAAGGATTTTTCTGTTAGATGGGGGTTAACAGTTCCAGTATGCAAAGTGTGACGAACAAGCCTTGCTGCAGAGAGGGCTGCAAAAGCTCCCTTCTCTATGAAGGCACAAGCAGACAAATAAATGAGTGAGAGTGCAAGGAAACTATCGGGTGGTGTAAGCCAGAGCAATACCCTAAGCTCATCATTGCCAAGTTTCTGCAGACACAACAAACAGCAAGAGAGACTTCTGAGAAGGATACTGTGAGTGCCCAGATGGAGCTTTCAAGAAATGGCACTGGTGCTGAAAGGAAAAAGCTAAGGAAAGTTTGCCCATGTCACTCTTCTAAGCCTTCCACCAATTTCCCTTCCTCTGTAACACAATCTCTAGCACAAATTGCTTGCCTTTCCTTTCAAGACCTGTTCATTTCCTACCTACCTCATTTCTCACTGAAATACCAGCTCCTGCCTCTGATCAACCAGTGATGCCAACATTCATCACCAGCTTCAGTGACAAGCTGGGACAACAATCTTTGAAGGAGCATTTGCCATGATTATGAGCAAGACTGCATTTGTCAGGGCAAGAGAAAAGTGAACGGCAGCCGTTGAAACACGAAGCTAAATTTTAGCTAGATGAGAAGGTGGGCAGCAACAGAAGATGCTTTGAAGAAATTCTGATTTCTCCTAGACTCTTTCCAGGCTCTTTGTGCAGCTGTGTGTAATTCAGCATGCTTTATCCCCAAACCCAAACAAGGCTGTGTGCTGAAGCTCCTTGTGATTTTCTGCACCACTTCCTGGTATTTGGCTTCATGTGAAAAAATTCCAGTGTCTCCTAAAAGGAAGCTCAGCTCCCCAGTTAATGATAATGAAAGGCAGCAACACATGCATACAGACAAAACAGAGAACTGAACTGCTTAATAAGAGCTCCTGTTAAAAGGAGGCTACTTAATGTAAATAAAGGGTTGTTTTGATTTAATTTCTACATTCCTTCACCTTTATTCAGACCCAGATGATGTATCAACTTGACCATGCTCTAAGTGCAGTAACTGCATGAGCTAAAGAAAACATCAGTTCGGACTATAGGTTTAAAATGTAAGCTTGTGAGTAACTGGGTAATCACGACGCTGTTATTGTGGTGCTAAGGGACATGGTTTAATACCAGACTTGGTAGAGTTAGATAATGGTTGGTTTCAATGATCACAGAATTATAGAATGTTAGGGGTTGGAAGGTACTTCTGGGCACCATCAAGTCCAACCCCCCTGCAAAGCAGGACTACTTAAGGCAGGTCACACAGAAAAGTGTCCAGGCAGGTTTTTAAGCTCTCCAGAGAAGGAAGACTCCACAGGCTCTCTGGGCAGACTGTTCGAAGTGCTCCAGCACCCTCATAGTAAAGAAGTTTTCTCTGATGTTGAGATGGAATTTCCTGTGTTTGAGTTTATGTCCACTGCCCCTTGTCCTATCACTGAGTATCACTGAAGAGACTGGCTCCACTCTCCTGACAGCCACCCTTCAGATTTTTGTAGACACTGATAAGATCCGCTCTCAGCCTTCTCTTCTCCAGACTAAACAGCCCCAGCTCTCTCAGGCTTTCCTTGTAAGAGAGACACTCCAGTCCCTTCATCATCCTTGTAGCTCTCCACTGAACTGTCTCCAGTAGTTTCCTGTCCCTCTTAAACTGGGGAGCCCGGAACTCTACTCAGTATTCCAGGTGTGGTCTAACCAGGGCTGAGTATAGCAGGAGGAGATCTTCAAGGTATTTTCCAATTTAAATGATCCTGTGATACTGTGATTCCATTGTGTATCCCTGCATGTTGTATCTCATGGATCACAGACTGGTTGCATTGGAAGGGACCTCTGGAGGTCAGCTGGTCCAGCCCTCCTGCTCAAGCATGGCTACCATGGGCCAGTTTCCCAGCACCATGTCCAGGTGGCTTCTGAGTATTTCCAAGAATGCAGACTCACCAGCCTTTCTGTGCAACCCATACCAGTGCTCTGTAAAAAAAACATTTCTTGATATTCAGATGGAACCTCCTGTGATGCACAGGTCCCTTCCAACCCCCACCAGCCTGTGATCCTGTAATTCTTCTTGCAGGGTTCCCTATCCAGTTTCAACTCAGTCTACACCAGCCTTCAAGCTCCACCTAGCCCCCACTGTACAGACTTAATTAATTTGTGTATTTGTAAGTGAGACACAAGATTCATCTCAGACAGGCAGATCTAACACTACTGAAGAGAGCATCTGGGAGTTTGGGACATCCACAGAGTATTTTATGTTAAAAAAGGGCTATGCCAAGCACATCACTGTAGCATTCTGCCAGGACTACATATTAATCTATCACTTTACCAGAAAATTCTACCATACACTAATCAGAGTAAGTGTGAGGAGCAAGCAGGAAAATTATTGTCAGCTCAGCATAAACCATACTAGGCCAGCAAAAGCACTTCACTTGGGGGTGAGAAATTATTTGCTCAAACTCTTCAGACAGTCAGCAGTTTTACAGAGGGTTTTTTTGCCCCCCAAATCACACACATTTGATTATGATAATGACTCTAATCTGCCAGGATGGACCTGACATAGCAGCTATTACCAATGAAGCGCAAAGCCTGGAGTGAAGCTGTCAAGTCCTTCAGGACTGGCAAGATGCCAGGTGATGATGGGTTCCCATCTAAGTTCTGTAAAGCCCATCAAGGTCCAATCTAACAGTCAGCATTTCAGGAAATGGACAAAGCCAGGTTTTTGCAATCCTTCTCCAAAAGCTATCAGTTCTTTGATAGAGACTCCCAGAAAGGCAATGAGATGCCACAGGTGATGGATACACTCTAAGAGTTTAGGTAGACCAATCATCTAATTTTATAGCCCAGTTTGCCTTTAAGGGCTGTGTTAAAATATCAGAGAGATTTAATGCCATATCAACTGCATGGAAGTAAATGCAAATGTAAAATCATGAAGTGGAACATCTGCTGTACCTCATGGAAGACTTGCTGGCTACCAAAAGGGTTTTGGACTGGGTGGTGAAGAACTTCTCAAAACTCCTGAAGAACACAGAGTTATTTAACTGCAAGTATGCTTTGCTTTTGGATACACAAATGAAAAGAAAACCCAAACAACAACCAAGCCCAAATCAAAATCCTTTTGTGAAATGGTTCTATTTCTCTACCATTTGAAGCACTTGAACATATTGCTCACTCCACTATTTCAACTCAAAATTTCTCCTGGGAACAACTGGGAAGAACTAAACCAAAAAGGCATTAATATGAGCAATCAGGTCTATAAAAATTATAGGATGCTGAAAGAATGCTGCAGCCGCTCCAACATTCTGTTAGTGATATTTAAAGGTCGGTTTGCTGAATCTGAAGATCTTCAAATTAACCAAGTATTTAATGTCACTGCTCCACATTCCTGGGTTAACCAAATCTGAATGATAATTTGAAGTGAGCAAAATAAAGCATGACCTGAATTAGGTAATGGATGATGAGGTACAATTAACATCACCACTCAAAATAATGGGTCAGATTCTCTTCATTATAGAATTTCTGCTTGGTTCAGCAGGAAGGAGGGTCAGAAAAACAATTACAGCTCCCTACTTATTTGCCCAGCCTTGAAGCATGGACAAGCCCCAAGTCTGCAGAAGAAAGAAAGACTTCTCAAAACACACTCTGTCAGCTAAAGAGAGATGGAGCACTTAAACCACAGCTTCTCCCTGTCACCACCAGACTGCCTGAAAATACCTGTGATGTCCCAGAGTACAATAAGAATTGTGTAGAGATTAACTATCCTAGTCTCCAGTAAAGGTTTTGATACAGTTTTCCCACAGAATTCCACTGGAGAAACTGGCTTGGATGGGTGTACACTCTGACGGATAGAAACCTTGGATGGCCAGGCCCAAAGAGCAGTGGTGAATGGAGTTAAATCCAGTTGGTGGCCAGTCACAAGTGGTGCTCCTCAGATCGAGATGAGGGGATTGAGTGCACCCTTATAAGTTTGCACATGACACCAAATTGGATGGGAGTGCTGATCTGCTCAAAGGTAGGAAGGCTCTGCAAAGGCATATGGACAGGCTGGATCAATGGGCCAAAGTCGACTGTATGAGTTTTAACAAGGCCATGTCCTGCACCTGGGTCCCAACAACCCCATGCAATGCTACAGGCTTGGAGGAGAATGGCTGGACAGTTGCCCAGCAGAAAAGGACCCAGGGGGTGTCAATTAACAGTGGCTGAACATGAGCCAGCATGTGCCCAGCTGGCCAAGAAGGTCAACAGCATCCTGGCTTGTATCAGAAACAGTGTGACCAGCAGAACCAGCAAGCCATTGTCTCCCTGTACTCAGTGCTGGTGAGGCCACACCTCAAGTAACAGGTTCAGTTTTGGGCCCTTCACAACAAAAGGGATAAGAGACATTGTTTTAGTGGTGGACTTGGCAGTGCTGGACCCGATGATCTTAAAGGTCTCCTGCAACCAAAACAATTCTATGATTCCAGAAGAAGAAACCCCCAAGATGTATATGAGCAGAGCCCCATGTGGGTAGGTGTGAGGACAGGAAATATGAACCAATAAAAAAATCTAATGCATTATGTAGGGGAAAAAAAAAGCTATTAACAGAAATAACTGGATTTTGTGGTGCTGCAGCTTTGCTGCAGTACAATTTGGGTACTTAGAGAGTAGCATTGCAGCCACCTAAAAATTGAAAGAAACATGCCAGGATTCATTAGGAAATAAAAATCCAACTTATTTCAATTCAGTATAAAGCAAGTAGCTGCCTGAGAAAATATTAAAAACTGGATTAAAAGCACGAAACTGCAAGCTTTTCTATCTTTTGTCATTTTTCTAATTCCAAAACCAGACAGCAATACCTTTATGGAAAAGCAAGAGGCATTAGAAGATAAGCACGTGTTACACCAGACAAAATTCTGCCCTGGCTGCCAAATCAAAGAGAGCTCAACAACCCACAGACAGCTAACACAGACCTGTGCTCCTTTTCCTCTCAAGATGTCTTCATATACCACCATGAAGACTTTTACCTGCTAAGTAATCCACACTCCAGAAGATGTACCTTTAATAAATAGGTTTTTTTTCCCTCAAATATAGAATGAGCCATGTCCAGCTTCTCAGTGATCTGATAAAGTCTGTTCACAGATTCATAGAATGGTTTGGGTTGGAAGGGACCTTACAGATCATCTAGTTTAAATCCCCCTGCCATGTCCAGGGACACCTTCCACTAGACCAGATTGCTCAAAGCCCTATCCAACCTGGCCCTGAGCACCTCCAGGGAGGGGGCATCCAGGACCTCCTTGGACAAATTGTTCTGGTATCTCACCACCCTCACTGTAAAGAATTTTTTTCTATTATCTAGTCTAAATCTACCCTACTCAAGCTTCAATCCTTTCCCTCTCGTTCTATCACTTGTAAAAAGTCCCTTCCTAGCTTTCTTGTGGGCCCCCTTCAGGTACCAAAAGGCTGCTATAAAGTCTCCCTGAAGCCTTCTCTTCTCTAAGCTGAACAATCTCAGCTGTCTCAGCCTATCCCCATGAGGGAGGTGCTCCAGCCCTCTGATCATCTTCATGGCCCTCATCTAGTGTTGGACACTTCTGAGTTCCAAAGATGACCAGTTTAAATGGAAAAACAATGATTCATACACATGTGCAAAGCTATTTTATGCTTCTTTGGGGAGTTTCTATTTGTACAGTAGAAAGCCTTCAGGAGAAGATGGGAAAGAAACCCCACCCTGTACAGGCTCCAGGTATTAAGAAAAACTCACTAAATATTTTCTTAACAACTCATCCACATGATACTGTTTATTGATGTAGATTTGCAAATGCCTGGAACTTAACAGAAATGTCAAATGCACAGGAGCCAAGCATTTTTCCATTACACTATCACTGCCAATCTGAAAGCTGGTACCTATGCATGTAACTTCTGAAGAAGTTAGGTCCCTGAAGTGGCATCAAATACTCTTCTGGCAAAGAGATACTGTCCGTGAATGACATTAGATACCAAACAGCCTCCTTGTCAAGGTTGCTTACAGGGAATGTCTGTTCTCACAGATAACCAGCGAGGCAATGGCACTACCCCTGCAGTAGCTCTTTTGGAGGTTCTGCTGCTTGGGCCGTTCCTGGTGATCATTAGGAACCAGCCTTGACTGACTGACTCCTGCAAGAGGAATTAACAAGCTGATGAGAAAGTCCAAAGGAAGATGGAAATCTTGCCCAGCAACAAATCCTGCACTTCTTGTAGACCCCACTCAAAGCCTGACATCTCCCTTGATGCCTCACACACTGATCATTATGGACTATACCTTGCTGCATGATGTATTGACCCTGGGTTTGCTTTTGATGATGCTTCTATTCGCACTGTGTCCTCTCCAACACTCATGTCTGCCACTGAATGCCAGAAGGAGATCTAACCACTAAACCTGACCAGCCCAGACACTAAGCACCTTGTTCCCAGCAGAAGTGCCATGGCGTCATGCTCTTAGCTTGCTCTGATCAGACTGCTTTAAATAGCACATCAAGTCTGGAACCTCCAGAACAGTATCTGAAACCCATTTCGATGTGATGAGTTAGCAATACCCACACTGCACACCCCCACAGCACAGAAGTGCCCTTTTCCAGACACTGGCATCTACTCAGTAAAGAGATATCATTTACCCTGTGAAAACGAGGGATCATTTAAACCTATAGGAAGTGTGAATAGTGTAGCTCTTGGTCTCAGCAGAGTCTGAGCTGTTCATCTGCACCCATGTACACAACACTGATGCCTATCAGCACCATCGTCCAGTGATTTCAAAATTTCATTTTAATGCCTGTTTTTGCTACCATCTTCTCAGCAAATTAATACATAATTAATAACAGAGAAATAAATCAGGAAGAGCCAGGCACATGTGACTCAACACTTCAACCAAGACAATCTCAGAAGAAATACTTAAGACTTATCTGTTGTTTATAGATTCACATCTTATCATCTCTCTCGTGTTTTACTAACCTACAGTGTACAAGCCACACCTCTGGACATGTGGTAGCATGAACCTTATGATAATATGAAGGGAGATTAGTTGTTCCTCAACCTCTCTAACTATGACTCAAAACCTAGACATTGTTAGAACTACAAAATCTGGCAACAAAACCCCTCTCTGAAGCATTCTGTTCCCTTTCTTTCTGGGAAGGGCAAAGCTTCCAGTTAGTGAACAATGAAAGTACCTGAAATCACCTTCACCAGATGTGATGCATCTAAACCGTCTGGAGTGCTTTCAGTGCTAAGTTTTGACTCAGCATGTAGCTATGTCACAGATTACATCACAGGGAGAGAAATGCTGTATCACCCTGATACTGTAGGTGACGGCAACTGGTATCACAGAATCATGGAATGCCTTGGGTTGGAAAGGACCTTTAAAGGTCATCTAGTCCAATCCCTGTGCAGTGAACAGGGACATCTTCCACTAGATCAGGTTGCTCAGAGCCCCATCCTGCCTGAGCTGGAATATTTCCAGGGATGGGGCTTCTACCACATTTCTGGGCAACCTTGGCCAGTGTCTCACCACTCAGCATTAACAATTTCTTACCTCTATCTAGTCTGAATCTCCCCTTTCACCCCTTTCTTGTCACAACACGCCACGCTAAAAGGGTTGTCCCCATCTTTCTTCAAGGACCCTTTAAATACTGGAAGGCTGCAATAAGGTCTCCCTGGAGCCTTCTCTTCTCCAGGCTGTATGTAAGATACTGTGCCTAAGTGACATAATCTTGGTGCAGTATTACTTTGATGAGCAAATAAACCAGAAAAGGCATGGGATATAAAGTTCTGCTATCAAAAACAACTGCCATCCTTCCCTGGAACTTCAGCAAAAAGGATTATTCACCATTTTACTGCTTTAGTCATTAATTTTTATTACGTTTTTGGCAGCACAAATGTTTTCTCTCTAACACCCCAGCATTTGGTGATTTGTAAGGTCTCTTTGTTTAGCTTTGAGCAAGAAAAATAAAAAAGGTGCAAAATTCAGTACCTGTTACAACTGCTCCTCTCTATTCCACCTCCCCATGCTTGAGACTTTCAGACCCTAAAATACAATTAACAAAGTATTTGCCAGACATGGGTGCTCTGAACACCCACATGCTCGTAGTATCATGTACAAATACTTGGGGCTACAGACTCAACACTTTGGCCCTACATCCATGACATCAGCTTTCTGGTTTCAGAAGCAGAATATTTGTCTTTGGTTGTTTTGGTTTTTTTCTTTTTCTTTTCTCTTTTATTGTCCTTTTTTATTATTTTGTTGCTTATCTGTTTTTCTCTCTTTTCTTTCTGGTGTTTGTTTGTTTGTTTAGGTTTTTTCTCTTTTCTCTCCCCTCCCCCCAGTCTGATGTTTAATTTAATTGTACTTGTAGAGTGAATTTGTTCAGACTTTTTTTTTCAGTTCCAAAGAGCATCAGATCTGGTATTCAAACCCAAAATGACTGAAATGTAGGCAACGCCCTGCCACATGCTTTTCATTTCAGATGCATGCTCATGCACTACTGTCTTTGCATGAAGAGGAGCAGAGACATTTTGAGATGAAGCTGAAGATGTGGGACTTCAATTAAGTAGATGTGCTAAGTCCAAAGCGGCATGCCGCTGTGATGTGGCATTTCATCGTTCCTTCTGAGCATTCTTCCCCTATTCCTGCACTGAAGCTTTACGTAACTAGATTTCAGCATTACATAACATGCATGGACAGTGGTCACAGCTGAGTGCATGCATTAATAATGGGCTCATAATAATTTTCTAATGGTTTTGAAGTTAGAAACTCTGGAGTCTGCCTTTAATGCCGACTAGCTGCAGAGCACAGCAAAACAGGGGCAAGCTCTTTCTGTCTCGCTCCACCTGGCATTTAAAAACAGGAGGGGTGCCAGGATGTCAACCCCACTTTGACAGCCTTATCGTGGTCGTTAAATTGCTATTTGTGAATTACATTATGAGCTTTAAGATAAGAAGATGTTTCAATTATACTTGTTAAACAGTCATACTTGATGCATCATCATTTGCCTGCATATCTGCTCTGCTACTCATGTGAAGAGCAAGGACTCGCACAAGGTCAAGGCGCCTGAGATCCAAAATGATCTCAGAAGGCTGGAAGTGTCTCTTAGTCACACAGAGACAAACTCAAAGGTGTGTATGAGCACCAAATCACATGCACATGCCTGCATCTGCTCACACATGTGTTTTACAACATGGACAGCATGTTATCCAGGGCACAGCAATGTGCCCTGGTGGCCAAGAAGGCCAGTGGTATCTCGGGGTACACTAAGAAAAGTGTGTCCACCAGGTCTAGGGAGGTTCTCCTACCCCTCTAGTTTGTCCTGGTGAGACTACACCTGGAATACTGTGTCCAGTTTTGGGCTTCCCAATTAAAGATAGACAGGGAACTACTCCAGTAGAGTAGAGAGTCTGACGGAGGGCTAGGAGGATGACTGGGGAACTGGAACATCTCTTCTGTGAAGAAAGACTGAGAGAACTGGGCTGTTAAGTCTTGAGAAAAGAAGGCTGAGAGGGGATCTTATTAATGTCTATAAATATCTGAGGGGTGGGTGTCAAGATGAAGATGCCAGGCTCTTTTTGGTGGTGCCCAGTGATAAGACAAGGAACAATGGGGTTAAGCTAGAACACAGGAGGTTTGACCTTAACACGAGGAGATACTTCTTTATTGTCAGGGTGATAGAGCACAGGAACAGGCTGCCCAGAGAGGTTGTGGAGTCTCTTTCTCTGAGGACTTTCAAAACCCAACTGAATGTGATCCTGTGTGGCCTGCCCTAAGTGATCCTGCTCTGGCAGGGGTGTTGGACTCGATGATTTCTAGAGATCCCTTCCAACCCCTAGCATTCTGTGATTCCTAGCACCACACAAGCTCTCAATGACTGCACGATACAGGAAAAAGACTACTACAAGAAGCAGCTTCATCTTCCACTGATGCTGAACTGCATGACCCTGGACTTTGGGGAATTCACTGACGACTCTTGTAAGCAAAGAGTGTTTTATCTGAGCTAGGCCAGCAAGGAGAACATTCCACACACAGCTGTGTGTACGTGGAGACAGATACACACTGCGAGGAGCCCAAGAAATATGAACACTTTTAAGATTCTGCAAATTACTATGCATCAGCTTTCCATAAATCAACAGAGTTTATGAAAATAATGTTCTGCTCCTTAATCTCCAACTCGACTTCTCCTACTTAATTCAATTCAGCCTATATTTAAGCATCTCTCAAGGTACATTCCACAGCATGTTGCAAGATGATCAGAAAATGCAGCCCAAATGAATTCAAAACTTTGGGCAGCCCTTCAGCAGAGGAAAATCCCCTCAGGCTGATGCCTCTTCTTTTATGTCACCTTCTTACTACTGCCTATGAAAAACCCTGTCCATCTTTGGCTAGAGCTATGCCTCAGTAACTAAACTGGGCTTTCAGAATTCTCTCATATGGCAATCAAAATAGGTTCTAAAAACACATGTGAATTCTTACATGTACTGACAGCACCACCTCAATGGTGAGTAAAAGCTAAAGCATTTAGCACTTACTTCTTGTTTCCTCTTTAGCGTATCTAAGCACACAGGATATTGCAAAACCACTTCAAGAGAACTCTGTATTCAGCACCATAACATAAATTTATCTAGCTACGCTTTCTGCCAATTTTTGAAGCTTAAGAATAAAACCTGCTAATATAACCTTAACCTGTTGTTCTTCAGCATCAGTCACTTAAAATTCCAATCTTTGGTTTGAACTACATGATACAGAAAGAGGAACAAAATGAAAAATCTACAATAGAACTTGGTGAACTGAAAATCAATTCACCACCCTCACACCTCACTAAGAAAAAAGGACCCTGGGACTCACATTGTCCTTCTGCCCCCAAAACCAAAGTGTCCCAAATACTTTTTATTTTGCTGCTAAATTGCCAATTTAAACCCATTGTTAATTGTGAAATCACTTGCCACCATGAAGGGTTCTTGGCTTATATTAAAGGAATCTGAGGTCCGAGCCTAGGTCCTGGACCAAAAGGGACCACAACATGGCCCATCACAATTGATTCATCTTGGCAAGTTCCTCTCCTGGCTGATTTGGAAAGACAAGAAGAAAATGGAGATGAAAGGGGAAGCACCTTGGAGCTTTTGCAGGCAGCAGGAGCTCTGCCTTGCTGAAGAGCTTTGATGAAATGTACAGACAAGCTGACAGGGCGATTGCACAAACTACTTTGCTGTTGGAGAGCATACAACTCTGAAGATACCAACATGGCAGTATTCAGTCACCCTACAGGTTCTTCACAGGAAAGGTTAAAATCACACATAGGTCTGTGAACAGAGGAACTAATGACATCTTATTTCCCTGAGCTTTCTGGTTGGATTGCTGATGTTCAGTAGATGCAAGCACTAAAAAAAGTTCTTCCAGTAGCTAAGGCATCCATACCATCCCTTTCTCACAGTGACTCTGAAGTTCGCTAGGCACTGGGTGCTTCCTGCATCTTCTCATTCAACAGGCCCACTAAAAGGTCTTTCACCTTCATCTACTTTTCACTTTTGAAGAAACTACCCCATCTCTAAACCCTGTTCCTCGTTTGGGGAATTCATGGTGCCAAAGCTGTTGTGGAGGGGTGAGCAGCAGTCAGACCAACAAGCAAATTAACATCTACAAGCACATGGCTGCGTGTGCACACACATACAATGCTTACAATCACTGAAGCCTATTTGCTTGGAATTTTAAACAGGGAAGAAATATTTTGCAGTGGTTTCTCAGTAATTCTCATTAAAGTGTCTGAAACATTAGCAGAGGAAAATATGCAGAACTTAGCAGCCTCCGGTAAACACTGCACTCTGCTAAACCAAGTAGAATCATAGAATCACTGACTCATAGAATACCAGGTTGGAAGGGAGCTCAAGGATCATCTGGTCCAACCTTTCTTGGCAAAAGCATGGTCTAGACAAGATGGCCCAGGACCCTATCCAGCTGAATCTTAAGTGTCCACTGTTGGGGACTCCACCACTTGCCTGGAGAGATCATTCCAATGGCTGATTGTCCTTGTTGTGAAGAACTTTCCTCTGGCATTTAATTAGAATCTCTCCAGGAATAACTTGTACCCATTAGCCCTCATCTTTTCCATATGACTCCTTGTGAAAAGGGAGCCTCCATCTTCTTTGGGGCCACAAAGTAGTTTCAGCTTCATGGCAAATGAAAGTTGCCCAGAGCTCCTGGCTCAGTAGAGAAGTGTGATCAGTAGCCCTGTTCCAAGGGAGAGAAGCCAAGCATCTCTCCCAGCAGTTGGAGGAGCCTTCTGACACTTGCTCCCAGTCTGTTCTGGATCATAGATAACACGGCACCAAGTACACTGCGGGCAATGCTGCACCCTCCCACCCCAAGCACCAGCACTTCAGCAGCTGAGAATCAGATGAAAATTTAGGATGCTGAGGATCCAGTCTCTTCCCTTGCAGTTTCCCTACAGATCAGCATTAAGAAGAGTGTGGCCAACAGGTCAAGAGAGATTCTCCTCCTTCTCTACTTTGTCCTGGTGAGGTGTGAGGCCTCATCTGGAATACTGAATCTAATTCTGGGTTCCCCAGTTCAAAAGGAGAAGGAGCTGCTGGAGAAAGTCCAGTGAAGAGCCACTAAGATGCTGAGGGGACTGAAGCATCTTTCTGGTGAGGAAAGGCTGAGAGACTTGGGGCTGTTTAGCCTGGAGAAGAGAAAACTGAGGAGGGATCTCATTAATATTTCTAAAGGGGGAGTGTCAGAAGGACAGAGCCAGACTCTTCTCAGTGGTGTCCAGTGACAGGACAAGGGGCAGTAGGCACAAACTGGAACACAGGAAGTTCCACATAGACGTAAGGAAAAATTCTTCACTTTGAGGGTGGCAGAGCACCAGAACAGGCTGCTCAGAGAGGTTGTGGAGTCTCTGTCTCTGCAGGCACTGAAAGCCTCCCTGGACGTGTTCCTGCATGATTTACTCAAGGTGATCCTGATTTAGCAGGGGCTTGGACTAAGCAATCTTCAGAGGTCCCTTCTAACCCCCACCATTCTGTGACCTGAATGGCACTGGCCAAGTGTGGTAAGCAGAGACTCAGCAGCCTCTTCTCAGATTTGCTAATTCCACTTCTGTCTGCAAACCACAAGATAATATTTAAATTCATGCCATTCAACAGCTCACCAAAAACCTCTTCTCTTACAAAAGCCACACAAGAAACATTTTAGTTTTCTATTCTAATGTAATGGGCCATGAGACTGTTTATTTGCAGTTGTAATTTTATCACTAAAACAATAAGGAACTGGCAAAATCAGATTACCAATATCCAAAGCAGTCCATGATCCAAACTGCTGATAGCACTGTAGTATTGCTGAAGAATGAAAGGTATATTTCCCATCCATTTGACAACTGCTGATGAGACTTCTATTAAATAAAAAAACCCAAACAACACAACCAACCAAACCAAAAAGCAAGCCCTGCACTTGAATTATTTGTGCCTTATTTATTGACTGAAGTGTATTTTACCTGTTTGTGTAAGCAAACCAGGATAGCTGTTACATTTTAAAGGCATCATATCCTAGGATAAATATCATTATGGAGTAAGAGAGAAAGTGGTAAAATAGAAGAAAAAAACTAAGTCAAAAAATGTTAGAGAGCTCACAGTTCAGGACAGGGGTGGAGGTGCAGGAGTTTAGCATCACCGTGTGAAAGGACATATCTGCTTAAAGCAGAGCTCACACCATTCACTCAGAATGGTTTTGAAGTTAAAAGCCATTAAGAATATACATTGAAGAGGAAGTAGCTTCATTTTCCACCAGGTATACAGTGCTAGCACTGTTTTGTCATGTTGACGCAGGCAGAGATGGTCGATAAGATAAAATATTATGGAATCTACCACACCTCCCTTGTTAGCAACCTGCTGCATCTCCAATTTAGATCAAGATATAAATTGTCAGGCCAACAGATAAGCCACAGGACAACTTCTAGATATTTCTCTTTTTTGAGTAGAAGGAAAAATGCTTGCTAGAGAGGAGTGTTGAAACCAATGGCTTACACTTGGTTTTGTTTGGTTTTGTCTGAGCCCTGAGATTTAAAAGGAAAATATAACTGGGGATGTATTGGAAAAAAAAAATCATCCACTCTTTCTTGATTGCTGGCCAAAAAGCAGCACAGGTTGTGCTGTCACTGTACGTGGCTACTGAAATGACATCCTATTTCTGTCACTTCTTAAGCAATCATGTTCTTGCTTTTGCCTTAAGTGAGGAAATACTCTGGGAAAAAAAAAAAGGGGGGGGAGATTGTGTTCTGCTTCTGTTTTCCCTTGAGAAGAGTTTGGCGAGGAATGTCATAACCCAATGTCCACTCTTCTCATCTGCAGATGACAGAATAGAAAATGCCACTTTATTTCCAAAATGAGCTGCTTTTTTCTTCTTCTATTAGTCATTCCTGCCTGCAGGCACAAAGGTTATGGAAACGACTCCTTAAAACTCATGTTTAGAGTACTGGGGCTTCTCCTATTCAACAAGCTAATGCTTGTATGCTTTGGTAACTCAAGCAGCCCCATCTTCCACCACGTTAGTTGGCCTCAACGCTAGGAAAGATTTAATTCTTAAATCAAGAAGCCCCAATGACTTTCATAATTTAGCTACAAATTAACATCCAGAAATATCTCAGTGGTCTACCTGTCCTTTCATAAAGAGGAAAATACAACTTTGAGTATCTTTTACCACTTCAATAACCTGTCTGAAACATTTTCAAGGTCTTCTGTCTACATCAAACTAGGCCAAATCACTGTCAACAGGAGAGAGCCTTTTTTTGACTATGAAGTATTTGACATATGGGAATGATGAAGAACTTGATTATCTTTTATATTGCTGAGAAAATTAAAAAAAAGGGGGGTGGGGGGGAACCCACAAAACAATCAGGTCAGGCACCTGACAAATTGGAGAACATAGTTTACCTAGATCAAGCAAACATCCTTTTCCTTCCCGCTCCACAGGGCCACAGCTCCTGCTGTTCCCTCGAGAAATGTCAGGACACTGCTCAGCTTTTTACTGATGGCATCTCTTTTATGCTGCTGCCTCATAAAGCCTCATCTAAGATGGTGCTGCTGTTTCAACCAGTTTACTGAAAACAATGACAAAATCCTTGTAAGCAAGGCTGAGCATCTGGATCCCTATTCCTTTGTGAGCTTTCTTTAACATTTCTGACAGAAATATTAACTGCCACTTAACCAAAGTGATAGCCTTACAAATGAAAGCATTCAGCTCTAGCAGTAATTAGAGAGTGGAGAATCAGTGGATTTATAGTGTCTTTATCACTGCTGTTAGAAGACACAGGGCAGGGGGTTTTTTTAAGGATCTTTTCTTTCTTTTAAAACACTCAGGAGACAGCAACTGTCTGCTGTTTACCAACTGAAAATTCCCCTCCTGAAAAATAACTCAGCCATTATTCAGTTCTACTGGTGCAGGACTCTCCAGTCCCCAACCATTTCCAGGAGAGCAATGAGTGTTTCAGCAATAGACTTCCTCAGAATTAGGACCAGTCATGGTGAGGAGAAAAGATACTACCAGCAGCTTGGCCTCCTAGTAGAGTGGGCCCAGTAGAAGCCATGTGTGTTTTGGCAGGACAGAAGAAAGTGGAAGATGATGATCAATTCATGTCTTTTCTCCATGAGGCAGTTCCTCATCATTTTCAACAGCAGAGAGGACTGCAGTTTAGAAATACATCCCCACTGATCAAACCAGGTAATAAATGCACTGTATAAATACCAGCCTGGTGTGGAATGATTTCAGATTTATGAACACCAAGACAAAAGAACAGGAGGTTTCATAGAATCAAAAAATCACATTAATTTGGGCTCAAAGTGATCTTTAAAGGTCATCAAGTTCGTACTGTCCCTGCAGTAAGCAGGGACATCTTCAACTAGATCAGGTTGCTCAGAGCCCCATCCAACCCAACCTGGAATAGTTCTAGGGATGGGGCTTCCACCACCTCCCTGGGCAACCCGTGCCAGTGTTTCACCATCCTCATTGTAAAAATTTTCTTCTTTAGATCTACTCTAATTCTCCTGTCTCTTAGTTTAAAGCCATGTCAGACCACTGGACATTGTAAGCAATGGAACCAGATGACGAAAAAGCAAAGGTGGCCAGGTGGCCAGCTTCACACAGGTTTGAAATAGAAATAACTAGAATCATAGGATTGTCAAGGTTGGAAGGGACCTTAAGGATCATCTAGTTCCAACCCCTACGCCATGGGCAGGGATACTTTCCACTCGATCAGGTGTATACATTTATCAACAGCAAGGTAGAGGGGTGACCTATGGACAGCCACAGCTCTTGAATGCTCAAAGGCATTACTGTGAGGACTTAAGCAGTTACATTGGTATGGTGTCCTGGACTCCTTGAACCTTGCTATGGAAAAAAAAAAAAGAGTAGAGGTAGCCAAGCAGGTGGATGGTCTGACACTCCTTTAAAGGTGCTGCAACAAAACCTACTGGAGATTTTCTTTTCCCCTTCAGTTTGTTTGTTGTTGTTTTGGGGCTTTTTTTCCTTTTTTCCCCCCTTTTTTCCTATTACTATTTTTATTAGTACTTGTCAGACTACTTGTCTGAAATACATTATGAAGCTTAATTTTTTAAGGAATATGCAGCATGCTGGGAGTCTGCGATAGAAGACACTCTACCCAGGCCAACGATCATAATTACGCTATGATTTTACGCCCAGCAGGAAACTTATGATTTGCCACCCAGGAACAAAGCCGAAGAAATGATCTAAGGTAGCCAATTAAAGTTTTCATAAAGAAACCCTCATCTGTTCTCAAAACCCAAAATCTCCTTTTATAGCACAATCCTCTTAGCACTTATCTCTCCCTTCCTCATTAATCCTGTTTCACCTAGCTGGCACCGACACACGCCGAGACGGGGAAGGAGATACACACAACACGCACACTTTTACTTTTTTTCCTTCTGACCTTTCTGATTTGGTTCAGCGTTTCTACCAGCCCACCTGTCTGGCCCATCTCCCCTGCAACATGCCCTTCAAGATGAAAACCAGAGTTTGATAATGCTGGGTGACAAACCTCGCGGAGAGCGAGCGGGCGAGCAAAAGAGAGAGAAAGCGCTAAGGGAAATCGCTTCTACCCAGGATCTGCTGCTGCACAGCTAATCAGGCAGGTATTCAGTTGTTCACTCCTGCAGACTTGCTTAGCATAGAAATAGGCTGTCTGCCCAGGAAGATGAGGTAATGTCTAGGTTTAATGCCAATCTCTGTAACTGGCAGGACACATCGGGTAAATATTTCTGCTGCAGGAGAACACATTAATTTGATTTTGCTACCAATTTTCATTATTGTTATTATTTCTATGACTATGAATATGCATGAGTTTACCTGCTAATGCTGAGGAGAGAGAAGGCACAGGGCTCCAGGTGAGGCTGCCTCTTCCCCCTCATTCCTCTTCCCCACACTCATTATTACTTCCCCTCTCTCCTCTCATCTTGCTGAAGGACTGGGCATTTGTCTGCTCACTTATCTTGTCTACTCCATTTATGTAGTATTAGAACCCCTTTTTGATACATTTTTTTCCCTCCTTATTGTACCACAAAACCCACCTTTCATTCAGTGCAGCAATACTGTGGTCACCCACAAGTAGTTCTTACACAGGCACTGTTTTATCTGCGTATTAATGCAGCTGTCTCTCCTGTCAAAGAGTGAAACATGTACAAAACCTCCACAACATCAAACTACTTATAAACACTGCCAAGCAACTATGCAGAGGGGTCTTTTCACTCTCTTTGCAAGCAGAAAAGATCTTGAAAAGTCCAAATAAAAACATGAATGAGAAGTGTGAATATCATGAGGTCCAACAAGGCCAAATGCAAGGTCCTAGAGGACGCTATGAAAATGATCATAGGGCTACAATCCCTCTGCTATGAGGGCAGGCTGAGGGAGTTGGGGCTGCTCAGCCTGGAGAAGGCTGCAGGGAGACCTTATTGTGGCCTTTCAGTACTTAAAGAGGCCTATCAGAAAGATAGAGACAGGCTTTTTATCAGGTGCTGTTGTGAGAGGATAAGGGGCGATGGCTTTAAACTAAAAAGAGAATATTTAGACTAGATAGAAGGAATAAATGTTTTACAGTGAGGGTGGTGAGACATTGGAACAATTTGCCCAGAGAAGTGGTAGGTAGCCCATCTCTGGAAACATTCCAGGTCACGTTAGATGGGACTCTGAGCAACCTGATCTAAATGCAGATGTCCCTTCTCAGTGCAGTGGTGTTGGACTAGATGACCTATAAATATCCCTCCCAACCCAAGCATTCTATGATTCTGTGATTCTAAGCTTGAGCTTGTCTGTGTATCTCAGAGCTTCACAAACACAGCCAGAGCTCTAAAACTTAAGAGGTATTTAAAGTCAGTCAGAATCATGAAAGCTTGTGAACAGCAGCAACAGGAAAGTGGAACAATCCTGCAGGAACAACAACATGAACAAATTCTGCATGACACGGTGGCTCCAAAATGGGTAAAGAGTTGGAGGAGAAAGGCTTCAAGACAAAGTGGGACATGGACTTATGGTCCAAGAATAGTTGCAAAAAACTATTTCCCCAAAGATACTTGTTCTTGGCCTTAATCTCTCTCTCTTTTTTTTTTTTTTTTACAAGTTAGAACAAAACCATCTGTCTCTTGAAACAAAAAAA
Source organism: Dryobates pubescens (assembly GCF_014839835.1). Classification (NCBI taxonomy): domain Eukaryota; kingdom Metazoa; phylum Chordata; class Aves; order Piciformes; family Picidae; genus Dryobates; species Dryobates pubescens. The sequence goes on along the minus strand of NC_071620.1, from coordinate 16,990,173 downwards.
ATAAACAAACTCCCTCCCAACCTTGTCCAATATTCTGCATTTTCAGTTGCTGGATCATGTGCTTTGGAGCTCTACAGTTTCTTGCACAGAATATACTGAGGACACAACAGTGCTTGAAACAGAGAAAAGGACAAAAATTTGGTTTTGGCACATATTAAAACATTGAAAGTTTTAATGTTGCCTTTATTCAGTTTTAAAAGCCTCAAATATAAATACAAACTGGTCTTTTCCTCTTTTTTCATGAGGTCTCTACAGAAGAGCAGATTCCACCCACCTAGAATCATAGCATGGTTTGGGTTGGAAGGGACCTCCAAAGGTCATCTAGCCCAACTACTTCTGCAGACAGCAGAGACATCCTCAACTAGATCAGGTTGCCCAGAGCCCTGCTGAGCCTCACCTTGAATATCTCCAGGGATGGGGCCTCAACCACCTCCTTGGGGAACCCATTCCAGTGTTCCACTATCTAAATACCATCTGGGTTAATTTCTTTAAATCTTCAGATTTCTCAGCATAATGTGTATGATCAGCTACCTTGCTCTAAGACAGCTGTATGTGAACTTGCTCCACTCTGGAAAACAGTGACAGCAGAGAGCCCAGGGTGGACATCCCCTCTCCTCTAAGGGGGCCTGCCAGCCCCAGCTGTGGGTCAGGCTCATGCTGCAACTGGTTCCCCAGTCAGAACCGGTCTGCCAGTCCCCCGTTCAGGTCTGCAATGAGGATGTCTGCATCCTGCCTTTCAAACTATTCATTTGTATTTGCCTGTTGTGCACAACTGTAGCAATGTTGGGTACAAGAAAACAGGGCTGTTTTCTGCCCTTCACAAGTCTAACGTGCTTCAAACAACCTTCTCAGTGTTAAAACTGAACAAAGCCTTTGAAAACTGCCAGCAAATCTCTTCAATTAAAACGACTTTTTTTCTTTGTCTCACCTTTCATCTCTTGAATGTCAGCACGTATTTTACATCACATAGCATCAAAGAGGGTGAGGATATGTTTGAATTATTTTTTTCCCTTTGATACCAGTGTACAGATGAACATTTCAGTTTAAAATCTGTTACCACTTGTGATCAGCATCCACACACCAAAGACTGTACCCTAGCTCTTCACTTCTTTCCCTCTTGCTTCAGGATTTGTCTTTTCAAACTGTGCTCTTCCATTTGGTTCCACCAGAACCACTCCTTGCACCAGATTTAGTATTTAAACAATATGGTCTACCACATGAAAGTAGCGTGCCAGCTTCCTTGGGGTTCAACGAGGTTTCCATCAAGTTCTTTGTAGTCTCTGCTGATGGAACAGGCATCACAATTACATTACAAATTTGTTCCTGCTTCATCACTACCAGCAATTCAAAAACATGAAAGGAACATTTTATGCAAAGAAAGACTAAAATCTGCATGACGAGGAGAGGCAGAAGGTGTCGTGGTTTCTTCCAGACAGCTCTTTATGGCAAACAGCAAGGAGAACTGAAATTAAGGAAACTTATGTAAATCTCAAGTCCCAGGTGAGGTGTGCCTTCTTTCCTCTCACGTGTGCAGGATACCAGTGACACCTGACAAACCTGAGACAGAACATGATCCAGAGAACTTTGTGAGAACTAGAAAGGAACGTGACTTTGTTTGGCAAGAACATGTGGACTATTCCCAAGATGACTACAAGCCAGAGCACGAAGAAAGCAGTCCATTTTCAGCATTAAGGCAGGAACAGAAATCCAACTTGGAAGGAAAAAAAGAAATTTCCCCTCATTATGATGAAAAGCACAGCTGAAAGGAAATCTGTAGACAAGGAGGTACTGCAACCAAGAAAGGAGACTCTGCCCAGCAAGCCTCAGATGCTCAGGCTGACAAGACAATGACAAAGGACATGCTCTGCACACTGCTTCTCCTGATGGGAATATGTTTTCATATTGCCTACTCAACTGAGGCCATGCCCTGGCCAAAAAAAGAGCCCAGCACAGATTTGACAGGTGATGCATTACAATTATTTTTCAGTATTGTGTATCAGAAAAATGTATCTGTTCAGCCTAAGACTGGAAAATTGCACCCAGCATGCACTTGCACCCCAGAAGGCCAATTATCTCCTAGACTGCATCAAAAGAAGTGTGGCCACCAGATCAAGAGAGGTGATTCTGCCACTTTATTCTGTTCCGGTGAGACCTATCCTGGAGTACTTCATCCAGCTCTGAAGCGCTCTGCACAGGAAGGACATGGACCTGATGGCATGGGTCTGGAAGAGGGCCATGAAAATGAGCAGGGGGCTGGAGCAGGTTGAGGGAGCTGGGGTTGTTCAGATCTGGAGAGACCTTATTGAGGCCTTTCAGTACCTGAAGGGGAACTACAGAAGGCTGGAGAGGGACTGTTTACAAAGGCCTGTAGCAATAGGATGACAAGCAATGGTTTGAAATTAGAGAAGAGTAGATTTAGGTTGGATGTTAGAAACAAGTTCTTTACCATGTGGGTGCTGGAACACTGGAACAGGTTGCCCAGGAAGGAATTAGAGGCCTCATGACTGGAGATATTCAAGGTCAGGCTTGACAAGGCTCTGGTCAACCTGATCTAGTGGAGGATGTCCCTGCTGTCTGAAAGGGTTTGGACATCCTTTCCAACCCAAACCATTCTATGAAATATTGGACACCATCAGATTGTCCTGCAGAACGAAGTACTAACAGACTTCTTTGTGTGCTTTCATTTGCTGCCAAAATATCCAACAAAACGGGTTCTCCTGTCTTGGTCCCTCAAGCAAGCATCCTTTAGAAAGGACAATTTCACTTTAAAATACTGGAGTTATTTTTAGCTATTCCAATTTTAAGCCATGATGTCACCAATACACAGTAATTAAGGAGAGCTGCTTTTGAGCTGACAGGTTGACAATACCTCTGTCTCATGCCCTTGAGTCTCGCCTTCTCTACGAAAGCTCCCTCAAGAGGTTCTTAGCAGAGATTTAGCCATGTTCAGTCTCTACCCTGGAGACAAGATAAAAAGAAGTTTCAGTTGTGATAAGATGCCTGTTGCAACACTCAGCCTTCCCAAGGATGTGCAGGCTCTTCCTGCACAACTTTGTCCTCCGTTTTACACAGAAGAACTTGTTTCTCTGAGCACTGACATGAGTAAGTTTTTTTCTGAGCAAGACAGACCTCTGGGAGCAAGTCCAGAGGAGGCCACAAAAGTGATCAGAGGTCTGGAATACCTCTGCTGTGAGCACAGGATGAGAGAGTTGGGTTTTTTCAGCCTGGAGAAGAGAAGGCTCCAGGGAGACCTTATTGCAACTATTCAGTACTTAAAGAGGCTAGTAAGATGAGACTAGACTTTTTGTCAGAGAGTGTAGTGATAAGACGAGGGGTAATGGAGTTAAACTAAAAGAGGGGAAATTTAAACTAAATAAAAAGAAGAAATTCTTTTCCACTTAGAGTGGTGAGACACTGGCCCAGGTTGCCTAGAGGAGTGGTAAAGCCCCATCCCTGGAAACATTCCAGATCAGGCTGGCTGGGGCTCTGTGCAACCTGATCTAGTTGAAGATGTCCCTGCTGACAGCAGGGCTGTTGGACAAGCCGACCTCTAAAGATCTCTTTCAACTCTATCCATTCTATGATTCTGTGATTCTAAAACACAAAGAGCAAGAGCTCTGTGCAGAGTTAATGTTCTGCACTGGTACAAGCCAAGCCTGAGCCAAAACACTGCCCTCAGAGTGTCCTGCCAATCCAAAAACAAAGAGCAGGTGGTGGCTATGCCAGATTCTCTGTGACATGAAGTATCTGCCACATTGTGGGTGTAAGCCTCAGCAGCCAGAGCAGGAAAGCTGTAGCTAGGTCTCTTGTGATCACTGGATCAGCTGTGACCATCAGCTTTGGTGGCAGATGTGTCTTTGGGATGCAGGGAGAGAAAGGCCTGTTTTCTTTGCCACTAGATTGGACTGTAAGCACCACTCTGCAGCTGGAGAAAGGGGATGAGGCCATTTTGCAAGTGCTGAGCAAAGGTTCCGATAACTAGAACAGGAGGTCTGATGGAGACAAAGAGGGCACAAGGAGAGTATTTTCTTTTTAACAAAACTCAAGAGGATTTTGACAACAGGGTGTACTAAGGGCATCTTCCACAAAAGTCACTTGGCAACTCTCTCACATGTATCTCTAGGCTGATGTGAACTTTTCACTCTTCCCTCCAATGTGCTGAAGAAATTCTCCCAAATCCCCTCAAGTGGTGACAAGTACTCTTATTCGTGCTGGCTGCCAAACCTATCTCCCCCAACCTGTTACAGTAGCAGTCCAGGAGGAAGATGAAAGGGCTAGGAGATAAAAGAATCTCTGACGTGGCTTTTCTGAATCCCAATCGCAGAAAAAACAGGTTGATAGATCTTTTCCCAAGAGAAAAAAAGCTTCTGTGTACTTGGAATATTTCTTATTTGCTGTGTTCTAATTGTGTGCCACAAGCACAGAACTAAAAAGAACACTTGTCTCCCTCAACTCAAACAGAAATCAGGAAGGTGAGGATAGGAATTAAGTGAATAACAAGCAAAGCTTTTTTGTTTGTTTGGGTTTTTAAAATTAATTTAGTACTTAAATTTTCTCCAACATAAGATGCTTTGTAAAAAATGTGAAATTTTAAATTAAAAAGAAATCTGAAATGAAATGTTTTGACAACCTCAAAATTGAAATACTTCCCTCAGAATTAATTATCAAGCTCGACAGAAATTTGTGGCAAGACAGAGTTAGCTCCAAAACATTGTTTCTCACCAAGTTTGCATGTCACCTGCTCTGTAGTTCACACTTCTGCATAGCTTAGCTTTTCACTCAATCATATGATCACAGAATGGTTTGGGTTGGAAGGGACCTCCAAAGGTCACCTAGTCCCTGCAGTCAGCAGTCAGCAGGGACATCCTCCACTACATCAGGTGGCTTTGAGCCTTGTTGAGCCTGACCTTGAATAGCTCCTGGGATGGGGTCTTAACTACCTCCATGGGCAACCTGTTTCAGAGTTCAACCACCTTTGTGGTAAAGAACTTTTTCCTAACACCCAATCTACATCTCCTCTTCTCTAATGTAAAACCAATGCCCCTCATCCTATCACTAAAGGCCTTTGTAAACAGGCTCTCTCCAGCCTTCTTGTAGGCCTCCTTCAGGTAGTAAAAGGCTGCTATTAGGTCTCCCTGGAGCCCTTCTCTTCTCCAGCTATCTTCAATAGCAATTTTGCACCAGAAGGTGCAGGTCAGACTGCATCAGTCTAGAGATCCATTGAGACTGGCTTGCCTCTTTCCAGAGCAGCAGGCCATCACTGAATTCCTATTGATGTTAGCACAAAAAGCCCAAAGTTCAACACATTCATTAATTTGTTAACTTTGTGAGAATTTCAAATATCAGAGACAAGATATTTCCTATCTACTTCCCTCACATAAAGCTAGAGATTTGGGTTAATGCTTAAGTTTTGTGAGAGGGAGCAAACTGGTTTTCCACCCTTCTTAAAAATCCTACTCCCTGACCTATCACCACATATCCTTGATGACAAACTGGTCAGTTGGTTTCTCCGGGACACTCCTGCATCAAGAACAAGATTCTGATTTTGTAAAGGCTCTACCAAACTGATGTCCAGGACTTCTAGAATTGATTATCATTTATTACTTCTTAAAGAAAGTGTCTTGATTGCTTCCTCATTGTGCTCTCTCAGCCAATCTTTTGTGTTCCTCTGCTGTACCCTCTGGGTAGCAGCAAGAAAAAGCAATGCAGACATTTTCACATAGCTAATCTTTATGAACCAACAGTGTTTCTGACAAGCCATTACCTACAAACTACAGCTATTACCGGAGGAAAGACATTTTTTCAACTACTCACAAGGATACAGCAACAGCTGAAAAAAAGCCCCAACAAGAACATCGTATGCATCACTTCAAAACTTTCTGCTACCCTACATCATCCCCCAGCAATCCTGACTCTCCAGGGAATCATTTTTTCTTATTTTTTTCTGCTTAAAGTCTTGTAGTTTGCACACACAGGCTGTAAAACCAGGCTCTCTCCAGAAGATAAACAAGTTAAGTCATTGGAAGTAGCAAGCTTAAAGATGTTTCTTAAGCTGATGAATAAATTTGTTTACTGAAACACGGTAAAGAAAAACGTGGGGTATTTTTTTGTCAACGAGGAGCTTTAGTTTTCAAAGAGACTCTGAGAGCAATGCCTTCAATTTCTCTTCTTTGTACTAGCTAATAAATTCAAAAGGTGTGAGGAAAGGAATACTAGACTATTTTAGCCCTTTCTCCAATTCACAGAATCACACAGAGATGGTAAGGTTGGAAAAGACCCTCAGGATCACCAAGTCCGACTGATAACCCTACTCTGCAAGGTTCACCCCTACACCAAATCCCCAAGCGCCACATCTAAATGACCTTTAAACACATCTGGGGTTGGTGACTCAGCCACCTCCCTGGGCAGCCCATTCCAATGCCTGACCATGCTTTCTGTGAAAATTTTTTTCTTAATATCCAGTCTAAACCTATCCTGATGCAGCTTAAGGCCATTCACTCTTGTTCCATTGTTAATTACCTGTGAGAAGAGACCCAACCCAGCCTCTCCACAACGTCCTTTCAGGTAGTTGTAGAGAGCAATGAGGTCTCCCCTCAGCCTCCTCTTTTTCAAAGTAAACAGACCCAGCTCCTTCAGTCACTCTTCATAAGATTTATTCTCCAGGCCCTTCAGCAGCCTCTGCACTCACTCCAGCACTTGACCTTCCCCAGATCTGCAAGCTGCAAATGATAGCTGCAGTGGAAACCTACGACCAGGAAAAGAATGGCTTCAGCAAAACCAGGCTGACTGATTTGTCTCCATTTCAGCTCAGTGAGGATCATATGAAGCAAAAAATGTGAATTACGATTTCAACCACCCACTCATGCCCACTCGTGACACTGTTTGCTTACACTACCCACGCCGCAGCGCAGGGATCGGTTCCAAATTACCACCTCTGAGAGAAAGAGCCGAGTGGAAAGTTCTCCAACCTTTCCAGAACAGCACGCTTTAACATCAAAATTGCCTCCGCACACAACACTGCCTTCCTCATTGCTAACCACATTTCTTTCCTATACAGTTATAGACTATTTTTATTTCCAGAAACAGCTCATGATACCATCCTTCCTAGAGAAAGGTGGTATGGAGCTGGCCATATGACATTAAGATCAAGGAGATCTGTTACACTAAGATCTGACTTAGCCTCCTGAAGTTATCACCGTTGAGTAGAGATGGCTCTAACAAAGTCAGGCTTTCATCTGCTGGAAATGCACTGAAATCCCCTTGTTAAATACAGGACATTGTAGGCTGCTGGTAAGTCTCAGGTTTTTCACTACTTTGGTACCTGTTTATTAAACCCATTTTTTAACATGGTGAGCTCATTAAAGTTTCCATTTCAAAGAAAATGGTTTCCACTGATGACAGTCTACTCTGTAATCTTGACACTCAAACTCCAGTAGCCCTTGGGACCAGAACTGCGGTCCCTTCAGCCTCTCAGATTTAGAAGAAAATGACCAAATACTTTTTTCTTTTCTTTCCCCTTCACTTTGGGATAGCCAGATCACAGACAAGAGGTTTTATTTCCCATTTTTACTGACTATACGTTTTCATGTCAGCCAAAGTGAAAGCTAACACAGTTGGACTGTAGCAAATGTCAATATTTAATCTGGCCTTTCCTTTCCCATTTTTTTAAACCACAATGCATCATCTCAGCGTGATTAATAACAACTCTTCTGCTGCTTTCCCTGAACCGACCTGAGGTACTTTTGTTGCTAGGTAATGTTTTGTTGTGAGCCCTCCTCCCAACATAGGAAAGATTAAGAGATCTCAGATGGAACCAAAGACAGCATGCCAGTAATCACAGCTGAAAGACGCTTGCACTTGACATCTTGAGATGGGAACAACATGTCTATTGTTTGGAGCCATCAGTCCTTCACTGTAATGCATGACAGACAAAACCACCTACCTTGTCAAGAATTGGGAACCTTGTCAAGAAGTCATTTGTGCTGATCGGATAAACAAAAGGGGAATCTGGAGAAGTGGGTTCATAAAAGAACCAAAATGTCCTAGAAATAGCCTGCATTTGCCATTACATTCCAGAGCAGAAAGGAGCTCTCAAACTACTTTAAGTGGTCACAGGAGAATCCAACACTCAGAAAGAAATCTTGTGCTGACCTCAAGCTTCTACGGCAGCTTTTATAAGAATACAATGTGGGGCTGCCAAGGGAGTGGGTTTAGCCAGAGAAAAGAGAGTTTTGGCCAAGACATTCCTCCATCTGACTAATCCTTGGCTTTCCAAGAGCTTGTTGGAGCCACTGGCAGCTGATTCAAAAAACCTAACACCTTTTCAGTCCCAGCCTATATGAGATAATATTTCAGCAGCCCCCAAACAGGAGAATGTGAAGTCAGGTTGCAGACTTCCTCCAGACTTTAACTATTCTTTTGCCCAGCTGGAGCATTTGTTGTAGAACATTTTTTTCTATGAAAAGGTCAAAATTCTTATTAGTGTATTTACAAAAGCACACAGCCCTATCTCTGAGTTTCCCAGCGATACCCTTGGCAGAAATAAAGGAAGCCAGCCTGACAGAAAAGTTATACTCCAAGATTACTGTGCTGTATTCCTTGCCAAAGGGTAATTTGTCAATGCAGCTGACAAATTGAAAAAGGGGAACATTTTTAGTGCCAGCCCCAGAAAACAACAGAAGTGAAAAACAACCCTCATTCCCTTACTGAAAACATCACCATAGAGCCTGTAAGAGAAGGAGAGGGGAAATACCAGGGAAGACAAAGAAGTCACTGCAGCAGGGAACCTAACTCCTTCACCTTGTATTCTTTAAGACAATCTGAGTGAACAGAAGCACAGTCTGCTCTTCCCAGTTAACAAGCTATTTGCACATTCTGGTGGCACCTAGGCTCTCCTCAGGAGTCAGAGATCCTTTTGTGCTAGGCACTGTAAAAACACTTACTAAAAGGACAGACAGCCCCAAAGGTTTTATTATCTAGAATAAATAAATTACCATGAATTAAGACTCAATTTTCTAGCAGTGCAGGTAATTAAACACTGGAACAGATTGCCAGGTGGTAGACTCACCATCACATGGAGTTCTGAAGATTGTATTTCTCTCTAAAAAATACACTTCCAACTCATTTATAGGAAAGACTAACAGGCTAACTCTAACAAGAAGGGTCAAGCTGAATACTTACAGTGATCCTTGAACCCAGTAATTGCCCTCAACAATTTCTTACTGTATTAAACCAAAGGCAGATAATTAATACTACTGCATGCACTCAGCTGCTACAAATGCTTCCCATTGTGCATAAAGCAACAAGAACAACCACACTTCAGAGCTTCAGGCTCTGGGAATAAAGTTTTTCCTTGCTGCACAACCCAGTTTTATTTTCTTCTGCAAACGAGCAGTCCTCCAAAGTGCCACGCCACAGCAAGAGCCTCTGGAAAGAATAGAGCAATATTCTATGGTAATACAGAGAATTTTACTTCTTCGGTGTCTCATCTGGTGGGTGTTCCTTGGCTGTACCTGGTTATGCTGGCAGCATCTTCCCAGACGTGGAACTCTAAAGGAATTTTTCCTGCAGTTGTCTCATGACACCTTTGCTTTCTGTTTTAGCATAATACACGAATCACAGGGTTCAAGCCCATATCTCTACTTATCCATATGGGCACCTTAAACTTCTGGTGTGACCTCTGTTCCGATCTCCTTCCTAACATGGCATGCCATAATTTAATCCAAGTAAAAGCCCTGGTGTCAATATTATGGAGGTCACATTAATGAAATTCCAAAGCCTTTCAGACCCTTAAGTTAAACCTAATGAAGTCCTTTGGGCTCTACAATCTGTTAAGTTGGTTTAATGGCTTCTCCATGGGCAAAAAGCATCCTAAACATTCTTTTCTACTACACATAACTGTTACTTTCAGTTTAATTAATACTAAAGAGCTTAGTCTTTATTATATATCTCACTTTGTCTACGCAAATGTCTCAGCTACTTGGAAGCATTAAGCCATTTGTCCCCCATGACTTCTTAATGAAAACATTGTTCCACTGCATGTCTGGGAGCTTCTCTCCCTTTATTAGCTGTATTACAGACCACTGTGCACAGGTGGTCATAAACAGTCTGCTGCATCTATACAATGTAGATCTGGGCAGCACTGTAACAGGCTGCCCAGAGAGGTTATGGAATCCCCTTCTCTGGAGACTTTCAAACCTGCATTCCTGTGTGGCCTGTCCTGGGTGATCCTACCACAGCAGGGGATGCTGAGGAGGCCCTCTCCGACTCCTAACATTCTGTGGATTCTGTGACTCTGTGGTTCTGTGACTGTGATACTGATATGAGTTACCATATTAACCAAACTCAGAAATGCAGAGCAACATCAAAATAAAATGAGTTTCCTCAAACCAGCATTATTCTCCTGTATTAATCCAAATCTCTGTGAGACATTTCACTCCCTTAGGCCCCTACAAACCTTCCTGGACTGCAGCAGAGGGCAGGCAGCAGTTGAGACCTTCAAGATTATGCTGGATTTTGTTATTGCAGCTTTCAAAAAGCTGGCAGACTGCTTGCCACATCCCACACCCTTCCCACATCCCTGCCAGTTGTCTTGCAGAGTGAAGACAAATTAACCTTAAAAACCTCAGGTCATTGGCCAGCAGCTGTGGAAACGCTAAAAACAAGGAATGGTAGAGCCAGCCAAATCTCTTTATTTCCTTAGGCAACAAGAAAGAGAAAAGGGATTGGGCAAAACCCTTTAGGACCTGGTGGATTTAGGCATGTCTGTATTTGTGCTGGAGGGTGAAGTACTCCCTTCCTGACTCGGAGAAGATAAAAAAGTTGGTGTTTCAGGTGAAAAAAAAATATTACAAAAAAACCCCCAAAACAAACAAGAAAACCCATCCCACTTCAAACTCAGAAGTTTTAGCTTCTTTACTTGAAAGTCACTGACCAAATATAATTTTAATGTTATGTTCTCGTTCTACTTGGAATTCCAGACACGATGCAAAGCACAGAGAAAGCAAATCCACTCCTATCAAAGGAAAAGCAAAACCCAACAACCCACATAACCACCACTTTTGTTCAAAGAGAAAGCTCTGCTTATAAAACATTAAGAGAAGAATCATTTGTGTTCAAATGCCATTAGAACTGGCATCGCTACCCAGAAACACTGCCCAGTATAATCAATAAGACAGATTCTAACCTTCAGGGATATTTTAGTCATCACAACCACCCATGCTTATCAGCTCAAATTATGTGTCCACTCCTAAAAACCTCTTCAAGGCGAGTTCACTGTACTGGCACTAGTTTTAGGGCATGTATTTTATGAGATAACGAGTAGCTACAAGTCCAAGAGGACCACAACATTTCTGTAATGTCATGAGCATGCCACCCTCCCATAAAGTATAATAAAAAGGTATGTTGCATCAGTGCAGGACCTCAAGTTTTATGCAGAGCAGTCATCTGCCTGGTGATCACTATCAGCACAGAGCCTGGTCAAACACTGCAGCAGGAACATCTTAGGTGCAATTTGCCCATAGGATCACAGGATGTTAGGGGTTGGAAGGGACATCCAAAGATCATTGAGTCCAACCCCTCTGTCAGAGCAGGACCATAGAATCTAGCACAGGTCACACAAGAACACATCCAGATGGGTCTTGAAAGCCTCCGGAGAAGAAGACTCCACAACCTCTCTGGGCAGCCTGTTCCAGTGCTGTGTGACCCTCACAGTGAAGAAGTTTCTCCTTATGTTGAGGTGGAACCTCCTGTGCTGTAGTTCATATCCATTACCCCTTGCCCTATCATAGGGTGCAACAGAGAAGAGCCTTTCTCCTCCCTCTTGACACCCAGCCCCCAGGTATTTATAAACATTTATTAAATCCCCTCTAAGTCTTCTCCAGACTAAAAGGTCCATCAGGGTTTATGTCGGTTTCAAGCCACAGTAAGCTCCCATCAGTGCAAACAACATACACAAAAACCCCAACCCAATCCACCCTACATTACTTCTCAGGACAGTTACACCTGAGTCATGCAGCCTCCCTCTCTGGTCTGGAGAGAGACTTGGTCTCTGCCTGTATGCTTTCCTGTGTGACCTGCCCCATGTGGTCCTGCTTTGCAGGCAGGTTGGACTCAGTGACCTCTGGAGGTCCCTTCCAACACCAAGTTATTTTATTTCCTATGAGTCAGGAAGGGAGTACTTCCACCAGGTCCTAAAGGTTTTTGCCCAATCCTTTTACTCTTTCTTGTTGCCTAAGGAAATTAAGAGATCTGGCTGGCTCAACCATTCCTTGTTTCACCTGGAATTCCTTGTTTAACCTGAAACACAGTGTTTCAGGTTAAAAAAAAAAATTACAAAAAAACCCCAAAACCAAACAAGAAAACCCATCCCACTTCAAACTCAGCAGGTTTAGCTTCTTTACTTGAAAGCCACTGACACAGCATCCTTTCCAACCCCTAGCATTCTGTAATTCTGTGACTCTAGAGAAAAGCAAGGAGCAAGACCAGACAGCTCTGGGGGTACGACCCAGGTAGCCTCCACAGTTATCAAGACCTGACTCATCTCATGTATGCAGCTGAGCCACTTGCACTGCACCTTATTGTGGTGAGCATCTTACAAATCCCACCAACCCAGCCCCCTCTCAACCACAGACAGGCATCATCTGCTTGGCGTAATCATGCTGCTCCTTTCCAAATTGGGGCGAGAAAAGGCTTCTCCTCCAAAAAGCTGTGAGACAGCCAATTAAACCTTGTGATAAAAGAAGTTTCTGATCAGCAGGTGCTGGCAGCAGGCGAAGATACTCCTGTCTGTCAGCAAACACATGGACCCCCAAACAATGAGGTCTCCCACCTTGGGGGCTCTGCCAGAAACACTATCACCACCAGTACCAAGTAGCTGGCAGCACATGGCATTATGTGCAGAGATCATCCAAAGGTCACTGAACATTTACCTTATGGTAAAAAGCCAAAATGAGATTATCCCCACGGATGCCACCTAATAAGCACACACACCAGGCTATAAGGGATGCCAGCTTGTCCGGAGCAAAACCCTCTCATAACGCTTGCATTGGCTGGCAGGAGGGGAGCATGGAGAAGGAGCCCACCCTGTCCTCACAGCCCAACTTTGGGAGGAACTCCAGACATCCCCATCACCCTCTTTATAGCCCATGTGTTGCATTTTCACCTTTAATGCCTTGCCCTGTGCACTTGTCAAGTCCTGCCACCTGAACTGCTCCAGGCTGAAAGAACTGGGGCTGTTCACCCTGGAGAAAAGAAGGCTCTGGGGAGACCTAATAGCTGCATTTCAATATCTGAAGGGGACCTACAGGAAGGCTGGGAAAGGACTGTTTAGAAGGGCTTGTAGCAGCAGGACAAGGGGCAATGGTTTGAAACTGGAGCAGGGTAGATTTACATTGGACATCAGGGGAAGTTCTTTACAATGAGAGTGGTGAAATACTGGAACAGGTTGCCCAGGAACGTGGTTGAGGCCTCATCCCTGGAGACATTCAAGGGCAGACTTGATGTGGCCCTGGGCAGCCTGATCTAGTTAAAGATGTCCTTGCTGACTGCCAGGGGCTTGGATCAGATGACCTTTGAGGGCCCCTTCCAACCAGATGCAATCTATGAACTGCCTCCATGCACCCAAAACAGAGCTGCTGCTTCTCACCTCTCAGCAGGAATTTGGTTAGGTGGGTATTGCAACTGACAACCACAGACTGGCACATTACACAGAAAACTGATGTGGCAGTCACCTAAAACTACACAGAAAAACTGTCAGAGAGAGCACTGCAGAAGAGCTCACTTTGCACAGATTCCAAAGGTATTATTTAAAAAAACAACGATAAATTTCTCTCAACCTAAGAGGAAAGGCCTGCAGAAACTATGGGGAAAATTAACATCCTTTGGGGGTTGTTTGTGTTTCTCACTTGCAAACATTATTTCTACAATCTTAGAATCAAAGAATGGTATGAGTTGGAAGAGACTTCTGGAGATCACTGAGTCCAAGCTCCCTGCTAAAGCAAGTTGCACCTAGGGCAGGTTGCACAGGATTCTGTCCAGGTGGGTTTGAATATCTCCAGAGAAGGAGACCAACATTACAATGGCACAGATATCAAAAAACCACAAGTGGGTAGCACACCAGGGAGAGCTGTTACTTCACAGCAGTTCACCAAGGTACAACAGAGTGAAAAATGATGCACTGTGTCAAACTGTCACAGATAAACCATTCTGCACTCTGTCAAGAAGCAAATGCTCAGGAACTCCAGGCCACAAACCCAACTGATTTCCAAATAAGGCACCATTTTGTCCTGAAACCTCCTCTGCCATCCCACCAGGCTGACAACTGAAATTCACAGGTACCTCTTGGGTGGTGACTCTGCTGCCAGTGAGGAGCAGGATTTGCAGCTTGTTGTTACCTCCACCTCCACTCCTCTCGCTGCCCCTTCCCATCCCAACCTGCTGCAGCCTTGCTGGCCACTGCAGTAGGTGGGACACTGTCCACACCATGAACTTGAACTAAGCCAACACACTGATTCACCAATGCTGTACTGCCAATTAAGAGAACAGTACAGAATATAGGGTGCTGCAATGCACTGTATTGAGTAATTTCTGCCTTTCTCCCCTCATGCTTTTCCACCACCAGCTCCTCCCTTCTTTGAGAGGTGTTGTATAGTCTGTTCCTTCAGAAGACTGGCTAGAGAGCTTATGTTTCCATACAATCCAAAAGAAGCCTTTGATCGAAGACCATGTTTTTTGTGGCAAACATTATTTGTCCCTGACGTGGCCACTACCGATAAACATTCTCCTACTGTTTGTGATGCCCCAACACAGAACCAGCAACAGAGGTCTCGCACACATCTAACAACTTCCACAGCCAATCTGAGGAAACAACATCAGAAAAATAAATAACCCTCACTGCAGGATCAGGTAAGTTAAATGTGTCTAACTGTTCCTGGGAAACCTAGGAGCAGCCTTCCAGTAGGTGAAAGGGGCCTAAAAGAAAGCTAGGAAGAGACATTTGACAAGGGCTTGTAGTGATAGGATGAGAGGAAATGGATTGAAGCTGGAGGCAGGCAGATTTAGACTGGAGGTTAGAAAGAAATCCTTTATATTCAAGGATGGTGAGACACTGGAACAGGTTGACCTGGGAGGTCATGGATGTCCCCTTCCTGGAGGTGTTCAAGGCCAGGTTAGATGAGGCCTTGAGCAACCTGGTCTAGTGGAAGGTGTCTCTGCCATGGCAGGGGGGTTGGAACCAGATTATCTTTAAGGTCCCTTCCAACTCAAACCATTCTATGAATCTATGAATCTCTCTATGAATTACTGAGAAGCAGGTTCTGTGTGATCTAAATAATCCTGGATGTAGCCTCTGGGGTTCTCAATGGCATTGGACAGTACAGGTCCAAAACAAAAAAAAAAAAGTCAACACTTTTTAGGATCATGACCATACCATTATCAAATGTCTCTTTAAAACAACTGGCACTTTGAGTTTGTTGCCTTCACAACATTCAGAAAACAAACGTCACACCTCGCACCAGCTAATAATGAGCTGACTTCACCTAAGTCAGTGGACAGACTTGTCCCTCAGAATATCCCACTGTTCACCCTACACCAGCCAAAGGCACCATATGGCCTACTATATTGGTGTCCTATCTCATTTCTGAAATTATGTAGGGCATTCTTTCAGAGAAGTAGGTCGCTGTGATATTTTGGATGCAAAGGTCTTTCACTCTTGGAGACCTGAATCAAACTTTCATGTAAGCACAGTGCTTGTTGCTATGACATAACTGCAAGCTTGTTTATGTTATGAACACTGTGTCATGAAGTCTGCATGCAGTCTCCTCTATTCTGGGATTGAAAGTACTCTGACTTACGAGTTATGGCAAACATTTTCAGTCTGGGTATCTGCTGTCACAGGAACTATTTGGAAGGCAGTGGGGCAGAAAGGCGTGCACAAGGGGAAGGTGCTCAAGGACGTGATCAAAGGAACAAGAGTACTACTCAAAAAGCAAACCCACCAAAATAAAAAAGTGCATGAGGTAGAGTGTTCCTCAGATTCCTCTCTGCTTAAGATGAGGCTATTCCTAGTAAGCCCCTGCCCCTCTCCAACCTAAACTGCTAACTGTGTCACTGATCTGACTCAGTACATACACCAGACCCTGCATGCACATCAATTTGATGTGAGTCAATTCACCAAGTCATTGCCACTCCTCCCCTTCCCTACAGCTGCCACAGTCACCCAGTGCTCCCAAAGAAGAGAGTGTTGCTGGAGTAGGAAACAGTGGCATGACTTTTCACAGGAAATTTGTTCTTAGACCCCCATGCAAGAAAGAAATACATGGGTTGCTGGGCAGGTAACATAACCATAGTTTCCCCATCTGCGGTGGCAAAGGGAGCAGCTCTGCTCTACACAAATGCTCCTGAGTACTTATCTGAGGCTTACAGACAAAATAACTTGCACACTCCTATTTCACAGTATCACAGTACATTAGAGGTTGGAAGGGATCTCAAGAGATCATCCAGTCCAACCCCCCCACCAAACCAGAATCACTTAGGGTAGTCCACACAGGAATGCATCCAGGTGGGTTTTCAAAGTCTCCAAAACCTCCCTGGGCAGCCTGTTCAGTGCTCTGTCACCCTCACTGTAAAAAAGTCTCTCGTCTTGTTGAGGTGAAATCTTCTATATTCAAGTTTGAACCTGTCATTCCTTGTCTTATTACTTTGCACCACCAAGAAGAGCTTGGCCCCCTCCACCTGACACCCAGCCCTCAGATATTTATACACAGTCTTCTCTTCTCAGGACTACATAGCCCCAGGAATCTCAGTCTCTCTTCATAGGGGAGATGCTCAAGTCCCCAAATCATCCTCGTGGCTCTCTGTTGGACTCTGTCCAGCAGTTCTCTGTCTTTCTTGAACTGGGGAGCCCAAAACTGGACACAGTATTCCAGGTATGGTCTCACCAGGGCAAAGTGGAGAGGTAGAAAAACTTCCCTAGACCTGCTAGACACACCCTTCTTGATGCATCCCAGGATACCCCAGGATGCATCCCAGGATACCCCAGGATGCATCCCATTTGCTCTCTTGGCCACAAGGGCATATTGAGGTCCCTTCCAACCCAAGCCACTCTGATTCTATGATTCTTGCTGTCCACCAGCACTCTAAGGTATTTCTCTGTATTTCCAGACTACACATACGAAAAAGCAGCTATTGTCCTTCTCCAACTGATTCAGTCACAAAGGCAGTAAGTATCTCAAGAGCATGGCATCACCCAGAGTCACCTTGGCACTGTTATTGCCCTCCCCTGACCAAGACAAAATCTTAATTTTTAAACATGTCTGCAACCTGATTTTAAATGAAGTTTCAAAAATTGCGAACTATTGCAGTAATAAAGACAAGAAAGAAAAATCAAAAGAGAAAGAGACAGACCAACATAGAAACTATTTAAAAATCATTGTTTACTTTTAAGAGAGAATTCTGCAGCAGCATGACAAAAACATCACTTGAGAGTGGAGTATTGAGCACCACAGCATCAACTGCTTTAGCTGAAAGCATCTCAGTAATTTAGGCAGACTTCTCCTCTCATAGTGGAGTCAAAAAAACTTCATTTCATAAAACTGAGCCATGGTACAAAACTTTTATTTCTCTTCACATGGAAAAAAGTACTATTCCCCCCCCCCCCCCTTCAGAGCTTCAGAAAGGAATTTTTCTTCTATTTTCCTTGAGTTTGCAACAAAATGCAGTGGAACTAAATATATACCCTGGCTAGGAAAAAACACTCAGTGTCAGGAAGGCCACAGCACTCTATGAAATAGTTTGTGAAATGGAGGTTACTGAGGGATAAACTGCACAACATGGTCTAGCAGGGGAAAAATAATGGAGGGACTAAAGCCACATTCAAAAAGGGGGGGAAAAAAGAAGCCAGATCATCTGAGGGCAGACCATCACTCAGATTTACTCAGGGCTTGGAAACCAGATCCAGACATTACTGAACGACTCTCTCCCAGGTGTAAACACCACCACTAAAAAGCCAGTCCCCAGTAATTACTTTCTCTCTAACTTTACACTAGCATTCCTTGCAGCTCTGAAAGCCAAGCTTCTCAAAGATGCTCCTGCAATCAGCTGCAGAAGTAGCTTGTCTGTGATTCTGGACATTCCAGGTATCAAGCTGAAATTCTGAGAAGGCTTTGAAGGACCATCAACCCTCAGGTTATTCAGCCTGTGTTCTCACTGCAAGGTGATACAAGCCTTGGTGAGTAGGAGAGAGGTTCTTGATTGTTAGTCCTATCCCCAAACAGATCAGTCTGCCTGAGGACAAAACACCAACAAACTGATTTGAGAAAATTTTGTGTATATGTAGGAGAAAAGCTAAAGTGAACGCCTGAGAAACCAAGTTAAGACAGAAGCCGGAGCGTTGCAGAGGCTGTATCCAAATCAAAAGGTAAAAACATTTCTTTCTGGTCTTGTTCTTCACATTTTCCTAGCAGAAATAAACACACAGAGAGACCACCTAAGACAACAGCTCCAAAATCAAAAGAAATTTGAACAGGGAGTGAGTAAAAAAGCAAGCACTGACTGGTGGAGATTTGCATAGAGCCAAAGGAAGATCAAACTAAAACATGGACGTAGGGCAAGCTGAGTGCTGGAGGGGTGCCAGAGGTCCCCATAATGTACTGAGGAACACCAGCTAAAGTACATTTAAGAGAATACCAATAGCTTAAAGCTGCACTAGCGTACTTTATCAAAGTAAAACTAGAAAGCTACCTTACTACAGCATTTATCTTTATGAAGGAGACCCTGTACTGCCTCTGATGATTTGCATCTTGTTTGCATTGTTTGCCAAATGCCAAATCAACGACCTCTCAAGGCCTTTAAAGTCAGTAGCACCCTTTATCTGTTTCAAAGTAGCTAAGCAGGTGTATATGGGCTCCTAAGAAAAGTAGTTTGGCTTAAGCAGAAAGGGTAAAGCCTGCAGTAAAATAATGACTGGAAGACAAGCATGCATTTGAAAACCCACCACAGTAAGAGTACAACCTCGAGCTGCAAGTCAGAGCCAGCTAAGTAAAAAAGCACAAAAGTGCATTTTGCTGTCAACCTCCATGGGCCAAATCATGAGAACTCCTGAGTGCCTGTTTGCTAGGGACAGCAGTTACACAAGGCACCCTTCCTCTCCTGCTGCCTTACGTAAGCTTCCCTGTCTAGACACAAGCTTGACTTTGATGGAACATGCTGGTCCTACATTTTTCTCAGGACTTTCCTCACCATCTGGAAGCTCCAGGGGAACAACAATGCACTCAACAGTGACGCCGTCTCCCTTCAGCTGCTTATATAAAAAGTCTGGTCTTTTAAAGTATTCAGGGGAGGATGAAGAGAGTAAAAACTCCAACTGCTTTGGGTTTAATTTCTTACTTCAATGCTATTTCCAAGGGCTTGATCTGTCATGCCAACACAGACAAGAATCAATATTCCTCAGTTACTTCTGCAAATACAAAACAGAACCTGGATCAGCGTAGAAAGGTTGAAAAAAAGGAAAAAGGAAACAAAAAAGGAAAAGAGAAGTAATAAAGGACAAGGAAACTACACCTAAGCAAGCTATATATAAACTGGTTTATATAAAACACCTTCTATACCCCACATGGTATTTCAAGGCTTCCTGGCAATAACAAATGGTATTTTGTTCTCTGGGAAATAACATAGTCTAAATCAATGACATGCTGAACTCTTAACACAAGAATGCACTGAAAGTAACATATGGGTTTGGTTGAAGTCACGATAATACCTTTGCTAGACAAGCTAAAATTGCACCCTTTACTGGAGTTCTGAGAAAATCTGGCATTTTAATAATTCTTAAGGCAAAATGGGGTCAGAAGTGTTTCTATTAGATGTCAGAAACTGGCAGGAGTTCATGTACCAAGATGGGTTTTCCTTTACACTACAAATACAGGTACACGCAAAAGGAAAACAACACAGGCAGTACGCACTGCCACTGAAAGCTTGCTGTCTGGTAGAAAACAAATAGGAACAAAAGGTAATGAAGTTGCTCTCCTAGTGGAAAACATCTGGGCACGGTTTCTGCTTTTGTTTGGCTGTTGTTTGATCAATGCTGGCCCATCCTGATTCAGTAGCTTGACATGAGCCAGCCTATGTACAAACAGATGCAGCACAGGAGTAGAAATAGGAGATGCTATTTTGCAACTTTAACATATTTCCAAATGCTAAGCAAAAACTCAAAACCAAACAAGTTTCTGAAAATTATCCTCTGGAGCCTGTGCAAAGCAAATATCATTTGAGATCAGCCATAAAGTAAAAATAAACTTTAAAGGAGGGGGGTGGGGAAAGAAGGATGCTGTAGTTATAAATGGTTTGTTAGGGGAGTTCAGCAGCAGGGCAGTCTGTGATTGATCAAGCTGGCTATCACCAGAGGGAACCACTATAAAGGTTTTTTGGCAGAGGAACTAGGATGGGATGATGAAGGTATTTTCTCAACTAAGAGGGGGGAAAAAAGAGAATAATAATGTTTAATAAAATGTATGTTAAAAGATATTCACAAACATGGTCCATGGTAACCCTATAAACACAACAATTTCCTGCAGTGATATAAGAGGATTGAAGGAGCTGCTGAAAGGAGGGAGGAAAAGTACTTTATTCTTATATGTACATAATAAAAACCACCCTGAGCTTTTGTAAGAAGCCAGATAAAAACTGTTTGGCATCTCCCAAGATTCCTCCTCTTTGATGTCACTGCCAACATGATCCACACTAAATGAAGAAGCAGGGCTTACACTATATATCTGTCAGTAAGAGTCAGGAGAGGCGTTGGGAGAGGCATCAGAAAGGAACACCATGACATTCTCACTCATGTCATTCTTGCAAATCAAGGCAGAGCTTGCTATAAAAGGAAGAGGAGGACAAAAAGCCACCACCTCTGTGAGAAGGAGCTGTTAAGTAATGGGTGAACAACACAGCACAAGATGATGACATGAAAGGCTGTGTTCACTACTACAGACATTCAACTCTCATACATAGAATATACATAGAATAAACCAGGTTAGAAGAGACCTTCAAGATCATCGCGTCCAAGCCATCAACCAATCCAACACCACCCAAACAACTAACCCACGGCACCAAGCACCCCATCAAGTCTTCTCCTGAAAACCTCCAGTGATGGTGACTCCACCACCTCCCCAGGCAGCCCATTCCAATGGGCAATCACTCTTTCTGTATAGAACTTTTTCCTAACATCCAGCCTGAACCTCCCCTAGCGCAAAGAAGAGGATATGAGTTGACTGCTAACATGGATCTTCCATCCACCACCCTAAATTCCCATCACTCATAATATCTGTGCTCCTGGGTCCTTATAATCTCTCCATTACAGATTAAGTGATATCCCCAGCATAGCAGTCTCAGGAGAACAAGGAGTACAAGTGACCAAGGAGTGCAAACCAGTCAACCATAGAGACGCTGGCCTGTTCATAGATTCATAGAATGGTTTGGGTCACCTTCCACTAGGCCAGGTTGCTCAAGGCATCATTCAGCTTGGCCCGTAACACCTCCAGGGACATCCACAGCCTTCTTGTGCAACCTGTTACAGTGTCTCACAACCCTCACTCTAAAGAATTTCTTCCTAACATGCAGTCTAAATCTGCCCTCCTCAAGCTTTCCAAGTCATTCTCCCTGGCAGCTTTGCAGCTGCCCAGTGGCTAGGGCACAGTTGGTACCTACTACCATAAGGAAATGTGGAGAAACATATTTAAGGAACAATAAACTGAAATTAAACAAATGTTGGCTGGATCTTAATTATTCTGCATTTAGCAAAACAAAATGTCTGGCCATAGAGCTGAAGAAAAAAAAAAGGTGCTAAACCACCAAGACCTGAATGCTCATAAGGATTAAAAGTGAGAGGTGAAAAGCTGAATATATCCTGTAGCAGTGTTGGTTTGAGCAGTGTTAAAATTGTTGTGAGTGGATAGCTTGTGAACAGCCTGCATGAGATCTCACCTCTCTGTGTATTGTACAAGTGTCCACACCATAAAGCTACCAGCCCAGCTGGCACTCTTACTGTTACAGCAAAGAAGTCAATACTTCAACCTGACCTGAAGACCAAACACAGACAAGGTATTTGCTGCTGAGATGCTATTGCTGGCCAAGCTCGTGGTAGCAGTGTCCATATGTTCTGCTCATCACAGGACTGCCAACACCAAGTTCTCAAAAATACTGAGTCAGGTGCCATAAAATTTCACATTTGGCATAAAAATAGACACTTCTTTTACTAAATAATGGATTTTAACATTTTGTTTCCTTCTAATTTCTGAGCACTTGTATCTCCTAAGCATTCTACAGGAATGTTGGGAAGGCACTCTTCAAATCCAAGGGTTGACATCCTCATTAAATCCCATGATGCTATCAGACAGGCTTCCCAGCAGGAAAGAAGTAAATGCCATGAGCCAAGATCAAAATCACAATCTTAGCAATGCTTTTGCATAAGGAACATCAAGATCATCATCCACAGAAAGGCAAAAGGACAGCAAAGCATATCCAAGGGATGGAACACCTCTGCTGTGAGGCTGAGGGAGCTGGGGTTGTTCAGCCTACAAAAGAGAAGACTCTGGAGGTACTTCATAGCTGCCTTCCAG
Source organism: Dryobates pubescens (assembly GCF_014839835.1). Classification (NCBI taxonomy): domain Eukaryota; kingdom Metazoa; phylum Chordata; class Aves; order Piciformes; family Picidae; genus Dryobates; species Dryobates pubescens. The sequence continues at coordinate 16,967,566 of NC_071620.1, read as the reverse complement.
TACCTGAAGGGATCCTACAGGAAGGCTGGAGAGGGACTTTTTGTAAAGGTCTCTAGGGGCAAGACAAGGGGGAATGGTTTCAAGCTGAGGGAGAGTAGGTTTAGACTAGGAAGAAATTCTTCAGTACAAAGGTGTTGGGACTCTGGAATAGATTGCGCAGGGAGGTTGTTCAAGGAGGTTGTCCCTGAGGATGTTCAAGACAGGCTGGATGAGGCCTTGAGCAGCTGACTCTAGTTGAGAGGTGTCCCTGCCCATGGTAGGGAGGTTGGAGCAGATAATCGCTGAGGTCCCTTCCAACCCAAGCCACTCTGATTCTATGATTCTTGCCCAAAACCTGGAGTTCCAAGCCAATATCTCATTTTAAGTGACTTTATCTCAGCTCTTGCACAGTAAGTGAATTACTTGCACTTCTTGCACAATGCGATTTCCACACTGGAATTTCACATTGCCATTGGAAGTTTAGAAGCAGGGCTGCAGCTCTGCGTGGAATCAAACAACTGAGTTATATTTGCTTGCTCTCACAGAAGAAAAAAAAAAACCAGCTTCTATTTTGATGGGAACTGCAGCTCAGACTTTTAGTTTTGGAAACACATTCTTTTATTCAGGTGCCAAAGGATCAGAGAGCGACACAGCACGCACAGGTGAACATCACCATTCTGGGGACCACCAAATCTCCGTCTGTCAGCCCCAGAGGACACCACCAGCTTCTCTCAGTGGACGGAACACAGCTCATTCTTCACTCTTAACAATTCCTCAGTCTGACCAACTTAAAACCTGTAAACATCAGTTAAATATCCTGAGATTGTAGCAAGCTCACATCTCTCCACAGCCAAGGATGTGCTACCTTAGATCTCTGTGACTCATTGCTGGGAAATGTGCAGAGTCACAGGGCAGTGTCTCTTTAAATAACTGTTTTTCCCAGTTTCATTAAGCTGTGTGTTCAGTTTAAGGAACATTTCATCGCTGTAGAGTCGAGAGACTACTGTGATTTATTCCTCAGTGATTTCTCATGGCACAGAGAGAAGTGCTGCCACAAAGAGGCAGGAGGGTGGCCAGCAAGTCAGTAACCCAGATGATCATCACTGTCCACATGGGAGCTGCTCTCCTGTGAGCTCCCCACAGAGGAGAGTGGATGTGGAGGGGCTCCCAAGCTATGACCTGGGGGCTCTCTGTTGCTCACCTGCTCATGCCACCAACTTAACTCACAAGGAGCAAGGCCTTTGATACCATTCCCCACAGCAAACTCCTGGCCAAGCTGTCAGCTCATGGCTTGGACAGCAACACTCTGTCCTGGGTTAGGAACTGGCTGGAGGGTTGTGCCCAGAGAGTGGTGGTGAATGGTGCCACATCCAGCTGGAGGCCAGTGACTAGTGGTGTCCTCCAGGGATCAGTGCTGGGCTCCATCCTGTTCAATACCTTCACTGATGATCTGGATGAGGGGATTGAGTCAGTCATCAGCAAATTTGCAGATGATACCAAGTTGGGAGCAGATGTTGGTCAGTTAGAGGATGGAAGGGCTCTGCAGAGGGACCTTGACCAGCTGGACAGATGGGCAGAGTCCAACATGATGACATTCAATAAGCCCAAGTGCCAGGTGCTGCACTTTGGCCACAACAACCCCATGCAGAGCTACAGGCTGGGGTTGGAGTGGCTGGAGAGTTGCCAAACAGAAAGGGACCTGGGGGTACTGATTGACAGCTGCCTGAACATGAGCCAGCAGTGTGCCCAGGATTATCGAGTCCAACCTGTCTTCACAGACCTCATAACTAGACCATGGCACCAAGTGCCATGTCCAGTCTCCTCTTGAACACCTCCAGGGACAGTGACTCCACCACCTCCCTGGGCAGCCCATTCCAATGATGAACGACTCGCTCAGTGAAGAACTTTCTCCTCACTTCGAGTCTAAACCTCCCCTGGCACAGCTTGAGACTGTGTCCCCTTGTTCTGGTGCTGGTTGCCTGGGAGAAGAGACCAACCCCTTCCTGGCTACAACCACCTTTCAGGTAGTTGTAGGGGGCAATGAGGTCACCCCTGAGCCTCCTCTTCTCCAGGCTAAACAATCCCAGCTCCCTCAGCCTCTCCTCATAGGGCTTGTGCTCAAGGCCTCTCCCCAGCCTTGTTGCCCTTCTCTGGACACGTTCAAGTGTCTCGATGTCCTTCCTAAACTGAGGGGCCCAGAACTGGACACAGAGCTCAAGGTGCAGCCTAACCAATGCAGAGTACAGGGGCACAATGACCTCCCTGCTCCTGCTGGCCTCATCCTCTTGACTCCCACCCTTTAGCTATTGATCAGCATTGAGAAGATCCCCTCTCAGTCTCCTCTTCTCCAGGCTAAACAGCCCCAGGTCTCTCAGCCTTTGCTCACAAGGTAGATGTTCCAGTCTTACATGACTACTATAATAAATATGGGGAGAGCCTTTTTAGCAAGGCCTGATGTGACAGGGCAAGGGGTAATGGTTTTAAACTAAAAGATGAAGATTTAGACTGGAGAGAAGGGAGAAAGTTGTGGGGTTTTTCACAGTGAGGAGGGTGAAAAACTGGCCCAGGTTGCTTGTAGAGGTCAGGTATTCTACCAGTGGACTCTGATTAACCTTATCTAGTTGAAGATGTCCCTGCTCATGGCAGGGGAGTTAGACTAGATGGCTTTTAAAGGTCCCTTCCAACCCAAACCTTTCTATGATTCTCTGACAGGTGTGACCACAGGTTACTCCAATGCCAGCAAGCTGTGACCCCACAGATCTGAGCAGCCACAGAAATAGGTTTGAGCCTGAGCTGGATTCATGTTTTCAAGCAGCTGGGCTGAAGCCTGGCTTCTCCAATATCCACTTCTACCAGGGACTCAGCCCACACAGGTATCTCTGCGTCCATCATAATTAGATCTCCAAAGTGCCACACGGGCACGGCGGTGACAAATCACACTCTGTGCATTTACACTCTCACCTCAGCTTCTGCCAGATCCAGCAGGGTATCTGAGATGCAAATGCCTTCACACCTACGTGTTTTGTTTGATCAACCAAAGAGGCTCAGATTGATGGAGCAATGATTTGCATAGATTAGCCTGATGTCAGTATTTATAATGCAGGAGGAGCATCATGCCAAAATCCACCCCTGAGGAGGTGTCTGCTCACAAACTCAATAATAATTGGATCACTTTTGTAGCAGAAAAAGAGATCAAAACTGAAGAAATTGAGATCTTCAAGTCAAATTTATCACATTTCCTCGATCTTTGCACCTCTTGTAGGTTTCTTTCTTTTTATCTATCTGGTGATATCAGAACTCTTCTTCCTAGAACAATGAAAACAGCTGCCAAGGCTGTCACTGTGACCAGATCTACCTGAAGGGAAGAAGATCAAAGAATCACAAAATCATAGAATTGTCAGTGTTGGAAGAGACCTCAAGGATCATCTACGTCCACCCCCCTGCCAGAGGCAGGGACACTTCACACTTCACACTTCCTGGCCAAGCTGTCAGCCCATGGCTTGGATGGGAGCACACTGAGATGGGTTAGGAACTGGCTGGAGGGCCGAGCCCAGAGAGTGGTAGTGAATGGTGCCACATCCAGCTGGCAGCCAGTCACCAGTGGTGTGCCCCAGGGATCAGTACTGGGCCCCTTGCTCTTTAACATCTTTATTGATGATCTGGACGAGGGCATCGAGTCCATCATCAGTAAATTTGCTGACGACACCAAGCTGGGGGCAGGAGTTGATCTGCTGGAGGGTAGAGAGGCTCTGCAGAGGGACCTCGACAGGCTGGGCAGATGGGCAGAGTCCAACGGCATGAGATTTAACACATCCAAGTGCCGGGTTCTGCACATTGGCCACAACAACCCCATGCAGAGCTACAGGGTGGGGTCAGAGTGGCTGGAGAGCGGCCAGGCTGAGAGGGACCTGGGGGTGCTGGTTGACGGTAGACTGAACATGAGCCTGCAGTGTGCCCAGGCAGCTAAGAGGGCCAATGGCATCCTGGCCTGCATCAGGAACAGTGTGGCCAGCAGGAGCAGGGAGGTCATTCTGCCCCTGTACACTGCACTGGTTAGGCCGCACCTCGAGTACTGTGTCCAGTTCTGGGCCCCTCAGTTTAGGAAGGAGGTTGACTTGCTGGAACGAGTCCAGAGAAGAGCAACAAAGTTGGTGAGGGGTTTGGAACATAAGCCCTACGAGGAGAGGCTGAGGGAGCTGGGGTTGCTTAGCCTGGAGAAGAGGAGACTGAGGGGTGACCTTATTACTCTCTACAACTACCTGAAGGGAGGTTGTAGACAGACGGATGTTGGTCTCTTCTCCCAGGCAAGCAGTACCAGAACAAGAGGACACAGTCTCAGGCTGCGCCAGGGGAGATACAGGCTGGATGTTAGAAAAAAGTTCTATACAGAAAGAGTGATTGCACATTGGAATGGGCTGCCTGGGGAGGTGGTGGAGTCACCATCACTGGAGGTTTTTAGGAGAAGACTTGACGGGGTACTTGGTGCTGTGGGTTAGTTGCTTGGGCGGAGTTGGATTGGTTGATGGGTTGGACGCGATGATCTTGAAGGTCTCTTCCAACCTGGTTTATTCTATGTATTCTATGTATTCTATGTAGATCAGGTTGCCCAGAGCCACATCCAGCCTGGCCTTAAAAACTGCCAGGGATGGGGCTTCCACCGCCTCCCTGGGCAACCCATTCTAGTGTCTCACCACCTTTAGAGTGAAGAACTTCTTCCTAATGTTTAATCTAAATCTACCCTCCTATAGCTTGGATCCATACACACACTGAAAGTAGGCATTTTTACATGTTGTACTTGTTATCTTCCTACACACTGTAATCAGTATCCTTCTTGGACGTAGTTCTGGGAAAAGAACGTTTTTCCTATGGAAATCTTCATGTTTGAACAAAAAAGCTAAATAAAAGTGGAAATAATTTCAGAAGTTCAGTTTAAAAGTAGTAAGAGTTGTCAAAAAGAGGTCTGAAACCTGTAGGACCTTTCTGTCAAGAAAAAAAAATCATTTAAGACGACTTTATTTCAGACAAATGGAAATTGCGAGCACTTCTAAGCAGCACTAATTATTTTTCTGCTGGCCTAAATCACAGACAGCTACAAGATCCACTTTTGTATTTCAGTAATTTGCATAGTGACTATCTTAATTTAAAATGAATTTTTTAAAAGGCCCAGAATATAGAACTCAAAAGGAAGAACAAGAGACTGAAATTAAATGCTGTGTGCTTGTCTGGAATTCAAGTTAAGCATTTTGTTGCAATACAGTGAAACATGGTTAGCAGAGATCACGTTAGGCAGGAAATAATTCCCATTTTATCATGTGAGAAATTAATACCTGTTTTACTGCAAGCCCTACAAACATCTATCAAGACAGCAGAGAACATCACTTGCCATGTGAAATGCTTACCGTGACCAAAGGATGTGAGTGCAGGCAGCTGTCATGAGATGCAAGTACTACAAACAGCAATACAAACCCCAGGTGTTTCAAAGAGTAAATCAGATGGCTTTCTGCAGATCTTCAGAGGGACTAGCAACATTAGCATTACTGTGCCAACAGAAAACTCAGTAGTTTTATCCCCTGGAACTTCAAAATAAGATTAGGTATAGGATTGATTCATCTATTTTGCTGCCTGCTTCCAGGGACCAATCTGGATTCGGTTTCCCTTTTTCCCTTTTAAATTAGATTCACAGATTGCATCGGGTTGGAAGGGACCCTCAAAGGTCATCTTGTCCAACCTCCCTGCTGTCAACAGGGACACCACCAACTAAATCAGGCTGCCCAGGGTCACATTGAGTCTGATCTTGAATGTCTCCAGGGACAGGGACTCAGCCACATCCCCAGGCAACCTGCTGCGATACTTTACCACTCTTGTTGTAAAGAACTTCCTGCTCCAGTTTGATGCCATTGCCCCTCATCCTATTGCTACAAGCCCTTCTAAACAGTCCTTCCCCAGCCTTCCTGTAGGTCCTCTTCAGATACTGAAATGTAGCTATAAGGCCTCCCTGGAGCCTTCTCTTCGCCAGGCTGAACAGCCCCAACTCTTTCAGCCTGTCTTCATAGAAGAGGTGCTGAAGCCCTCTGATCATCTTTGTGGCCCCCACTCCAGCAGGTCCTTGTCTCTCTTGTGTTTGGGGCCGCAGAGCTGAACAGAGTACTCCAGGTGAGGTCTCACCAAAGCAGAATCACCTCTCTCGACCTAGTTTCTTTTGATGCAACCCAGGATGCCATTGGCCTTCTTGGCTAGAAGTGCTCATTGCTGGCTCATGTCCAAATTAACAGCCCAGGACCACATCCCAAACATCACATTACCCATAGGCACAAAAATTCAGGACCACCCAATGCAGCTCAGGCATTACTGGCATGGCCTATCAGCTACAAGTTCTCTTCTGGTTTACCTCCTCCAATGATACCAAACAGATTCCAGGCCACTGAAAACTAGCTTGGGGTTGAAAAACTCATTTAACTTGTTTTGAAACCTAAACATAACTTGTATTCTGGTAAGATTGGAGTCTCAATTTTGCATCAGAAGATTCCTAAAATACTAAGAGAAATGCAGAGACACTTTGTTTTCTGAATTGGTAATGGTTTTACTCTATAGTTCGATGCCATAACACTCAACTAACCTGAAAATACCTGGTAATAAGACACACACTGATTGACTTTAATGCCCTCTTGCATAAGTTTTGTTACCAAGAGGTTTCTTCCTTGCTTTTAACAAAAGTTGGAGTATTTCTATGACTGCAAATTTCTAGAGTGGCAAATTTCTAAGCATGGCTTTAGCTGGCAGTTAAAATTGAGTTTTTGCTCCCATTAATTTTCATTGTACATCTGCATGCCCAGATGAATCTCCCCATACTTCCACTAGAAAAAGCAAAGCTGTTAACAAATGAAAAATGAAGAAGAACAGGAAAAAAAAATCAACAACCTCCAAAATATACAGTCCTGTCCTTGAACATCAAGACATTTAGGAGGTGCACAAATTCCTCAGGAAAATGCAGCCAGACTGTAGAGAATGGTGCTGGGTATGGTGATGCTGGTGGAAAAAGATTTACTGACTGGCTGCTTGTGAACTACATGAATATGCACTTTCCTCTCTATAAAATGACCAATTTACTGTTTTGAAACTGCAAAGTGATAATTAATGCACAAGGTTAAAAAGAAAAGGAGTGGGGGAAAAAGAAATCTTTCAAGGATGCAGCAAGAGAATTTTCTGCCTGAGGCGACATTAGCCAAAATAAGAATGTCCACTGTACAATATCTAATTTCATGCATGAATGCTGCTCTGGGTCACTGCTGCTCCATGCTCTCTCCCTCTGAAGCGTCCCCATTCACCCTTCTACTGCAGCCTAAAATCCTGCTATTTATAAACTGCCTGGAAAACCGGTAACCCAAAAGCCTCACAGGTTTTATAAACAAATGTGTCTGCCTAACCCGATATTGAATTTGTAACATTTTTCAAGCAAGAGGAGTAAACAAGATGATGCAGAATGCCATTACTTCCAGATTCAAGCAGAATAGAGAGAAGTATTATTGACAGATGAAAAATGGCTTCTATTTTTTCCAGCAAAATTAAGAACTCTGCTGGAACAAAATGAAAACTCCTTCCAGTTCCCATTAAAACATTTTTTTCCCCTCTTAAATAACAGAACTCAGGTTTGTTTTAGGGAAACCATCCTCAGGGCCAATCATGATATGGTTTATCAGGACAAACATTGTAGTTTATAATTTCAGTTTAGGAACAGCAACATTGTTTAAATATGCCCCATAATACACCCTGGGGGACTGAACTTTATGCTGAAATAAAAATGAGGGCAGATAGCAAAGCTCCAGAACAGCAGCTTCAGCGCTGGCTTACACTGGACAGTGTAGTAACATATGTGACCAATGGACTTATTTATCCACATTAGCATGGCATTTTCTTAGACTAATAAAAATCATGCTTCTGAGAGTCAAAAGGCTGGGTGGGGTATCTCAGCAATCAAGACTGCATCCACATGGTCACATCTTAGAATCACAGAACAGCAGAACTGTTTCAGTTGGAAAAAAACTTTAAGATCATCAAGTCCAACCATTATCTAATTCTACCAAGTCTTATGCTAAACCATGTCCTTCAGCACCACATCCGTGTGTCTTTTAAACACCTCCAGGGAATTCACCCACCTCCCTGGGGAGGCCCTTCCAGCGTTTGAGAACCCTTGCAATGAAGAAGCTTCTTCTAATGTCCAATTTAAATTTGCCCCGGTGCAACTTGAGGCCATTGCCTCTCATCCTGTCTGTCACTTGCTGCTTGGTAGAAGAGACCCATCCCCATCTCACTACAATCTTCAGGTAATCGTAGACAGTGAGAAGGTTTGCCCTGAGCCTCCTCTTCTCCAGACTAAACAATTCCAGTTCCCTCATCTGCTCCTCATAAGACCTGTTCTCCAGACCCTTCACCAACTTTGCTGCGCTTCTCTGGACATGTTTTTCTGATGTTGTGTTGAATAAACACAACGATTCACCCACTTCAGCCTTCAGTGACAGTCTGCATAAGGAAACCAGGCACAAGCACACGGGGAAGGCAAAATAAGTCCAGTACCAACTTGCTCTGTGCACCTGTGGAATTGCCATGATTGCAAGAGAGATAAGCTGCAAATAACAGATTTATCTGTCTAGACTGAAGGTTTAGATTGGCTTGCAATGTACTGCTTCAAATAAGGCAAATCTCCAGCACAGGAAGATGAAAAGGGAGGGAGGAAAACCAGCATACAAAAGCCTCTTTAAAGATAAGGCTTATTTTCATGGAATCACACAATGGCTTAGGTTGGAAAGGACTCTAGAGGAATTCTGGTCCAACTCTCCTGCTCAAGCCAGGCCACCCAGAGCCATATTCAGGCATATCCAGATCCCCAGGACCATATTCAGGCAGTTTCTGAGTATATCCAAGGACAGAGAGTTCACAGCCTCCCTTGGCAACCTCTGCCAGTGTTCTGTCACCCTCACAACGAAAAAGTGTTTCCTGACATTGAGAGGGAACCTCCTATGTTTCAGGTTGTCCCCACTGCCTCTGGTTCTGTCACTGAGCACTGCCAGAACGAGACGGCTCTGTTCTCCTTGCACCCTCACCTCAGGTATTTATAGACGTTCATGGGCTGAGCAGCCCCAGTTTTCAGCCTTGCCTCACAGGAGACATGCTCCATCCCTTCACTGTCTTCATGGTCCTTTGCAGGACTCTCTCCAGGAGCCCCAGATCCCTCTTGTGCTGGGAAGCCCTAAAAGACACTTTTTTCTAAAAGACACTTTTCTCAGAAGATACATTCTCAGGCTCAGAGTAGCAGATTTCTCCAAATTCAAAAGAGCAAAGAGTGAAGATTTACTTCAGATGGTTTACATTTCCTACTTTCTCACCTGAAGTCTTTCTGATTTAAGGGGTCAGCACTACCATTAGGTCCACAAAGAAACCACCAAAGCCTCTAAACAACATAATTCTGACACATATCAGAGACAGAATGATACATTTACTTTGTACACCATTTATATCTGTATTCTACAAAAGGCTTGAAAACAGCTTAAAAGGAAAGTTTATTAAATTGTTTACTGCTCCAATATATTCTGAAGCAAAAATAAATGCCTTGCCAGCTGGTGTTCTGTGCTCTCTACAAAGCAGCAGTGTTCGACACTTATCTCATAGGACCCAAAATTCTTCTGCCTTTTTTCCTTCTATGCTGTCAGGGTTCTTTTCCTAACATTTCCTCTTTAAAAAAGCAAGATCAATAAATAAATTCTTGATATGGCTGTTTGCACAATGTCATGAACATGTGGGAGTGCACAAAGTGATCCTTCACCTATCCCTCACTGCCCAGGGCAGCTCAGGCTGGGAGCAATGCCATGAGAGGGAACAGACCATCCCTGTCATGTCCCAGACCTGAAGCCCCTGGTGCCCAACCTCTTTAAATGGGAACATTTCCTAAGCCTTTAGAAGATGAAGCTTCTGAAGCCTGAAAAAGGAATGAGGCAGGGGGTGGAATAGGAGGAAAAAAAAGCATCTGCTAGAGTCCTCTATCTGGAAGGAAGGAACTTGATAAAGGATAGATAAACCCAACAATCTAATGAAACCAAATACAGGATATCAACTTTGAAACCACTCTGCACATTTTTTTTCCAGTCTATGCTGGGGGAAAATAACAGCAAGAACATGCTCATCTTGTTCTGGCTTACTAGTACGTTATTTATAACACACTTCAAAATTTTGGAAGGTTATATTATGGAGACTGAGTTGTATTGTCTATTGTTCCACAACCAGGTGCAGGAAATTCAAGTAGAGCCAACATGCTTACTGAAAAAAACCCCAAACCAACAAAAAACCCCAGCACCAACCACCCCACCATACAAAACCACCAAAAAACCCACACCACCAAAACCCAAACCAATCCAAACCCTCTGGATCGCAGAATCTGCCTTTTCTGCTTTGCTTTTCCAACACATTTCAGCAAACATAGCTGTCTCATAAATGAATAAATGCCAAGCATAAATGAAGACACGCTCCCATTTTCCTTCTTTGTTCATCTATAAATGCCAGTGTCTATCAGAGGCTCATCTTTGAAGGGAAACTCCAAACTTAACTTCAAATTGTTCTACCTTGTAATCTGGTTCCATATTAAAGATATATAATTTACAGTGGTTTTGATAGGGAAAGGTGAGCTTTTCTGCAACAGTCTGGTCCCTGTACTACAAAGCGGAGACAAGAAGTCTTCTCTCCCTTTTCTGAACAGAAAAGTAACAGAAAATGATGTGGGCTATGCTTTTTTCTTATTCCATTCTTGCTGTTCCTGCAGACCAGATATAATCACCTATTGAAAATATCTCATCTCACTGGGGAAGGCATTCCCCAGGTCTTAAAGAGATGGACAAATCCAAGCAGCAACAGTACAAATGAATGAGAAAGGAGTCTGTATCTTAATCTAGACGAAACAATATTGACTCCACCAAACAGATGCCAAACATGATACTTTTTTTCCAGGAGCAGGCTGTGTTGAACAAGCACAATTATTAGACAGCTGCCAGTTCTCAAGGAGATGCTTTTGAGATCTTGCACAGTAACAGCCAAAACTTTGCTTAATTTTAGCTTTAGGTCAGGTAGCCCAACACAAAGCCTGTGTCTGAGGAAGTTATATTTATGTACCACTTATCTGTTCTTCCTCTCAGAAAACTCATTACCCAGTTTTCCTTCCTGCTTAACCTTAACCTCGACTAGCAAAAAAATATCTAATTCCGCTTACACAGACTTCTTTATAATTAGACACAAATTGTTCAGCACGTTCAATTAAAACAGTTTCTGCTGTAGCATCTAAAAATCATGCTGGATATTAATAAAAGCTTTAATCATCCTGAAAAAACACACTACGCTCTCATAATTATGTTCCATGTTTTTATATTCCTCTGAGCAGAAAAGAAATATAAATACTGATATATTAATTAGTACTATGCACCTAATCATCATTTGATGAATTTTAAGAGTTGGGTTGCAACAGTCATAGAGTGTTTAGAATACACCTGTCAAGTTTTCATCTATGGGGTTGGATGCAGCAAAGCTTATTTTATCCTAGATGAGATTTGTATTAGCATAGAATCACAGAATGGTTTGGGTTGAAAAGGACCTCCAAAGCCTATCTAGTCCAACATCCCTGCAGTCAACAGGGACATCCTCCAATATCAGGTTGCTCAGAGCCTTGCCAAGTCTCTCCTTGAATAATTCCAGGGATGGGACCTCAACTACTTCCTTGGGCAACCCATTCCAGTGTTCCACCACCCTCATGGTAAAGAACTTGCTCCTAATCTCCGATCTAAATCTACTCTTCTCTAGTTTGAAGCCACTACCCCTTATCCTATCACTGCAGGCCTTTTTAAACAGTCCCAGTCCATCCTTCTTGCAGGCTCCCTTCAGGCACTAGAACTCCACAATAAGGTCTTCCCAGAGCCTTCTCTTCTCCAGGCTGAACAATCCCAGCTCCCTCAGGCTGTCTTGGTAGCAGAGATGTTCCAGCTTCCCCATCATTTTCATGGCCCTCCTCTGGACCTGCTCCATCAGGTCCATGTCCTTCCTGTTTTGAGGGCCCAGAGCTGGATGCAGTACTCCAGGCAAAGTCTTACCAGAGCAGAGTAATATATTATCAGAGTAAGATATTAATACATACCTATATATGTTCCTACATATACTTTATATAGCAATGTGTTAATATTTAGCACCACATAGTTACATAATAATGTATTAATATTAACATATAGTAGCACAGTAGCTCACATATTAATTAAAATGTAAATGCTCCATATTGTTTTCGTTAATATGGCTTTTATTGTATATATAGATCATAAAATACACCACTTATTAAATATGTGCATATGTGAAGTCACAGACATATATGCACATGAAATGGCAAAGGAGGTGTTCAGATCCAAGAAGGCTCAGATCAAGCTTAGAGGAGACCTTATTGTGGCTTTCCAGTATCTTAAGGGGGCCTGCAAGAAAGCTGGCAAAGGATTTTTTAGGGTGTCAGGTAGTGATAGGATGAGGGGGAATAGAGCAAAACTAGAAGTGGGTAGATTCAGATTGGATGTTAGGAAGAAATTCTTTACCATGGGAGTGGTGAGACACTGGAACAGGCAGTGGTGGAAGCCCCATCCCTGGAGGTTTTTAAGGCCAGGCTGGATGGTGCTCTGAGCAACCTGATCTAGTGTGAGGTGTCCCTGCCCCTGGCAAGGGGGTTGGAAGTAGATGATCCTTGAGGTCCCTTCCAACCCTGACAATTCTGTGATTCTATGATCCCTGGGAATCCTTGGTGGGTGACGTACAGAAGATCACAGAGCAGATCCTCAGACCATCCTGTTTAAGTGTTTCAGAGCTGGTCTAACAAAAACATACTGTGGCACAAAACATTCAACCACTAAAGCTAAATCAACCCATCAAGCCACTTGGCTGCTGCTAACAGAGCTTCCAAGGCATTCTAATTGTCCATATTCATCACAGAATGTTAGGGGTTGGTCAGCCTAAGAGACACATGGGGGGAGTTTGTTGTCTTTACATTTAAAGTACAGATCATCTGGTTTTTCTCTCTCAATTGTCTTAAACCTTCCTCCTTTAATTCTGCTGCCCACTAGCAGGTCAAGCCTCCCATTCTCATTTTCCACATTTTCCACATCTCCTTCTTCGGTCATTCACTGGCAGTTGTCAACAAGACTCACCTGCTAACCTGCCTGCTGATGTTGACATTTTCCAGGAATCTGTGCGTCACTTTACAAGGAACTTAAATAAAATGAAAAAAATTGCAGCTTTCCTGGAAGATGCCATTTTAGAAGTCACTTATGCAAAACCTCTTCAGTTACACAAAGACTGGGCACCCAGAGTAATGTCCTGCCAGAGCAGCTTATCCATCAACAAGTTCTGCTTCTACAGGCCCAGGGTTTGGAATTTGCTACGGCACTGCTGGTATTTGGGAAGTTTGGTAAGCAGTTGTGATGGATAAACACAGTAATGGATCACAGTACGCTGGAGAGTCCTCTGGTCAACAGGGAACTTGAGGTCTGCAGTTGTTTTAAGCTGGAGACGAGAAGGCTCCGGGAAAACCTATTGGCAGCGTTTCAACACATAAAAGGGCCTATAAGAAACATGGGGACAGACTTTTTAGCAGGGCCTCTTGTGACAGGACAAGAGGCAATAGATTTTTTAAAAAAGAAGGGAGATTTACACTAGAGTGAAGGAAGATATATTTTATGATGAGGGTGGTGAAAACCTGGCCCAGGTTTCCTGGAGAGGTGGCAGAAGACCCATTCCTGGAAACATCCCAGGTCAGGTTGGACGGCACTCTGAGCAACCTGATCTAGTTGAAGATGTCCCTGTTTACTGGGGCTTATCAGGACCTAAGTCCAAACCTTAGGATTCAACAAAGCAATAAAACTTGAAGGCTCACGACAAGCCAGATCCAAGAGTAATTTTGGGGCTCTTCACATTGAAGGCTCTTGGGAAGAAGATTGCTTTTACCATAACCATTCTTTTTTTCCCAAAAGCATACGTTGGGTTTGGTTTTTTCTAGTGCACCAGGCCAAAAGTAAAGTTTCACTCTAAAGTACGTGTAAATTTGGCCCTGTTACATTAAGCAATGAAAAAAATCACAGAAGAAACTGTAATCTGTAAATACTGAAGTGCAGCTACACCAGCAAGAGGTGAAAGATGACACTTTTTTTTTTCAGACAGCAAAACTAGTCTCTGATAGGTCAATTTATTAAAAAAAAAGAAGAAAGAATCAACATAGCACACCATCTCTCCTTGTAATCAGCTGGAGAAGGAGGCAGAGCTGAAGAGAGAAATTAAATCCAAGCAGCAGCAATGCAATGGAGTTTTCCAAGAAAAGAACAAAGGGGGAAAAAAAAACACCAATTGTGCTCAGTTTTTTGAAAATCATTAAGAAGATTTCAAAGAAACCAATTCCCAAGTTTGGAGTTTGTCTGGGGTGGTTTTGGTTTTTTTCTCTGGACTGAGTGACTACAACCTACTGAACTGGAACACTGATGAAGGCATGGTGTAAGAAGCTCTCCATGAGCAATGGAGAGGACCTAAATCCAACTGCATAAAGGTTTTCAAAATTATTATTCTTGCCTAGAAAGATCAATTTGATGAGAAACCTGGGAGCACACTATCTGTTATTTCAGCAGAATTACTACAACTCCCTGAAGAGAGGTTGGACACAGATAGGGGTTGTGAAGTCTCACTCTCTGGAGATATTCAAGACCTGTTTGGATGCATTCCAGTGTGATCTGGTATAGGTGATCCTGCTCTGGCAGGGGAGTTGGACTGGATGATCTTTCAAGGTCCCTTCTGGCCCCTAACACTTTGTGATTCTGCGGTCTCTTCTCCCAAGGAACAAGTGGCAGAATAAGAGGAAATGGACTTAAGTTGCCCCCTTTTTGGAGGTATTTAAGGTCAGGTTGGATGAGGCCTTGAACAGGCTGGTCTAGTGGAATTTTTCCCTACCAATGGCAAGGGGTTGGAACTGCATGATCTTTAAGGTCCCTTCCAACCCAAACCACTCTATGAATCTATGAAGTAGGAAAACAAGTCCAAAAACTACTTTTGAAAATCTGTGTGGCTTCATTCAACTGTGTATGTTAAATAGTTTTACACTAATAAATACTTTTGATTAATAATTATTTTACATTAAATATTATATCACATCTAATACCTATTAGCATTAAGCATGAATGTTAATCAGTACTAACTTAATTTTAATTAAAATTAATTTAGTAGTTTGTTTATAGTAGGCCTTAGTTTGTTATCCTGTTGTATAAATGAACTTCATCTGACACTTTAAAATTCTTGTTTGTTTGGGGTTTTTTTTCCCTCTTTTTTCTCTCATGCCCTTTTCAACTTAGCAGTTTAATTAATATCTATTTCTAAGAATAAGAGTAGTCCTGGAGCACTTAACCAAACATGCTGAATTAACCCTGTTTCTGAGAAGACCTACAACAACACACCCAGATTCAGCTGAGCTTCATATCCCAGAGTACAAATCCCTCCTTCAGCTGGCTGTAACTTCTGACTTATCACTGAGAATGTACAAAGTTTATGTGACCTTTTGTGGAAAAAATCTGCAGAACTCGGCTCCAGTTAATACAGACCCAAATGGCCTTCTCCACCAAAAACTTCTTAAGCTCCCTGAAAATAGTTCTTTGTGATAAACTGGGGGTTTTTAAAGCAGCTCTGCAGAGCTCTCGAGTAAACACAGCCACTTCCAGCACACTGTGGAGACTACCTCTTTCTGGGAAGATAATATAAATAAGTTTAAACAATAGAAAATAATTTCTAAAGAAGATATAAATCTTTTAAAGCTGGAACTGCTCATTAGACAGTGGCACATCCATGCAAGTGGCCTTGGGATGTGACATGGGTCTAGAAAATCCAGACTTTGGCCCTGAACGGGTTCCTGAAAATTCTTCCTACAGTGGCGAGGGTGGATGACTCCAAATAACAGGAGAGGGAGAAGGGACATAGAAGAAGGAGAAAGGAGAAGGGAGATGGGAAATGACAGGAAGGAAAAAGGAGATGAAGGGAGGGGGAGAAAGTAGATCAGAAGGGAACTAAACTGACAGGTCCATTTTTTCATTAAACTTTCCATGGCTCAAAGCCGGGTGCTCAGCACAGGGCAGGATAAAAATCCAGCTGATACAGCACTGACTATTTATTTGCTTCATTCTAATACATTTTGCCACAAGAAAACCCCACCAAAACAAACAAAACCCCAGAATCAAAACTGTTAGACTGGAATATGTCACCAAACTTGATCCATTTTTCTGAAACCAAAGTCTAAATTACTCCTTTTATATGCCTTGCTGGTTCCTTGTCCCTCTCCACATGCTTGAATGAAATCAGAGAAGCTCAAAGCTGATTTCCAGATCTTGGTGGACATCACAACACCCATACTTTGAAGGAAATGGATTGATTTGGCTAAAAGGACTTTATGAGAAAAATCATCAGAAGGTGGTAGGAAGCAAAAAGAAAGAGGAGAGATCACTTGGCAGTTCCAATCTTGGCACGGATTGAAAGGAAGGCTGATGAAACTGGATCTAACAAGCCCCTTTCACTGCCCTCCTTAAAAATGCCCAGCTGACTGCAGGTATGGCTCAATGAGAGGAAAGCAATTTACTGAGTTCAGTAGTTCTACTGACAAGGATGGATTCAGGTCCTCACAACTGGTACCACCACGCTATTTGTTTGCAATGTGTTTATTTTCAGCATCAGTTTAAGCTGTCACTGCATCTGTTCACTTAGCGTATCATTATCCTATGACCAGAAGCTGCTCCCTTACATCCTTCTCCCCCAGCCTTCAACTTCCTGAAGCTTGTCCAATATACAGATTTGCTGTGACACATATGGATTACGTCAAGAAACATTTTGGAGGAGCCCTCTTTTATGCTACCAGGTATCAAGTTTGCTACTCTGAACATCCACACTAAAAAGCCCTCCCTAGATGTGTTCTGTGCATTTAGTTCTCAACTTCTTTGAACATTAAAATGAAAAATTTAGAAGTACTAATCCCTTGTACTGTGTTTGCTGAAGACAAAGAATGAGCTTATACTGCAAAGAGAAGTATTGTCAAAGCACAGCTTCTTCCACATTCACGCTCTTTAACCCTCCCCCACCACTAAAGATGCCAGTAACTTCTACCTTCTCTTCTTCCTCTTCTTCAAGTCCATCACCATGACCACCAGGGATGCAAATAAACCAGAGCCATGCACATGCACCCAGATCCACGGTACTTAATTTGCCAGTCAGTCATAGCTCTGAAATACACTCAATGCTTGAAACATTTTCTTTTTTGTTGTTCCTTTTTTTGTTGTTTTTTTGTTTGTTTGTTTTGGATTTTTTACTTTATGAATATTCTCTATATTTAATACTTAGGAAAGTAACAGACAAGATGAATAATTAGATACCCAGCAGGGCTGGATTTCAACAAAACTCCTCTGGAGTCAGTTCACAATGAACACTGTGAGATTTCAGTGTGAGATTCTTCCCATCCTGTCCTATCAAAGGGCCCCAAACAACACCAGTTACACATCTTTTTAATCACTGCCTGATTTCAGAGTGAAAGGAAGGATGCCATCTAAGAAAGAACAAGGTCTACTTTCTGACTAACCTGTACTGAGCCACCATATATGAGCAAAGAATCGCAAAATTATTGAGGCAGAAATAGACCTCTGAGATCAAGTCCAGCCTACAACCTAACACCACCATACTGACTAGTCCTTGTCACTAAGTGCCACATCCAATCTTTCACAGTATCACAGTATCACAGTATAACCAAGGTTGGAAGAGACCCCAAGGATCATCAAGTCCAACCTGTCCCAACAGACCCCACAACTAGACCATGGCACCAAGTGCCATGTCCAATCTCCCCTTAAACACCTCCAGGGACGGTGACTCCACCACCTCCCTGGGCAGCCCATTCCAATGACGAATGACTCGCTCAGTGAAGAACTTTTTCCTCACCTCGAGTCTAAACCTCCCCTGGCACAGCTTGAGACTGTGTCCTCTTGTTCTGGTGCTGGTTGCCTGGGAGAAGAGACCAACCCCTTCCTGTCTACAACCACCTTTCAGGTAGTTGTAGAGGGCAATGAGGTCACCCCTGAGCCTCCTCTTCTCCAGGCTAAACAATCCCAGCTCCCTCAGCCTCTCCTCATAGGGCTTGTGCTCAAGGCCTCTCACCAGCCTTGTTGCCCTTCTCTGGACACGTTCAAGTGTCTCGATGTCCTTCCTAAACTGAGGGGCCCAGAACTGGACACAGTTTCCTTAAACACCTCCAGGGACAGCAACTCCACCACCTCCCTGGGCAGTCCATTCCAGTGTCTAATTTCCCTTTCCATGACAAAGTGCTTCCTAACATCCAACCTAAACCATCTGTGGCACAGTTTCAGGCCATGCCCTCTCATCTTGTCACAAGTTGCCCGGGAGAAGAGGCTGACTCCCACCTTACTACAAAGGAAGCAAGGAATGCTAATACACTGATTTCAGGACAGCCAGCAGGAAGGGTGGCTGGGAACATGGACACATGAGTTTTGGACAGCTATGCGAGGCAGGGCGATGTCTTTGGGAAATACATCAACTTTTTCTTCCCACAACCTGCCACACCTCCTTCTTTTCTTCCCAGTGACTGAGTCGCCAAGCAGCCTTCCTTGCTTTACCTACCACAAGTTGTCCATCTTCCAGCCTCTCTACCAAATCTCACCCAATCTGTTTGCTCGCAGACAGTATTATCCCTGTTTCTCCATCCTTTGTGGACACACCTAAAAGTCCCAGCTGCTTTACTTAAGGATTCAAATATATCCATTTTGAGGAAGTCTAAAGTCTTTTAAAGTCAGCTAAAGGACCATATACACTCTTGCAAGAAGTTGAAATCACAGAATCATAGAATATTTTGAGTTGGAAGAGATCTTTCAAGGTCATCTAGTCCAACCCCACTGCAGCGAGTAGGGACATCTTCAACTTGATCAAGTTGCTCAGAGCCCCATTCAACCTGACCTGGAATATTTCCAGGGATGCAGCATCTACCAACTCTCTAGGTAACCTGTGCCAATGTTTCACTACTCTGATTGTATAAAATTTCTTCCTAATATCTAGCCTAAATCTCCCCTGCTTTAGTTTAAAACCGTAACTCCTTGTCCTGTCACAATAGGCCCTGCTAAGGAGCCTGTCCCTATCATTGTGTAAATGTCCCATACCTCCTCATGAATATTGCAGCGCAAGGTGAGGGCTTCACATCCATGAAATAAAACATTTTATCCATGCCTACTTTCAATATGCTATGGTTGCCAAGGGCTGGCAGGCACAGCAAACAGCCTGCGAAGGAATCAAATGATGTCTATGAAGTCAAGATGTTGCTTTCATTCCTATTTAAAAAGATTGGTAAGGTTCAGAGACCAGGGCTGATGCCTTCAGGAGGCCAAGTGTTTCAATCACATGGAAAAGAAACATCCCTGCAACAAAAGCTTTAGATGCTTGCTCCTATTGATTTCCAAATACCTTTAAAAGACCATCTTCTATCCCAGTCCTCCACCAAAGAAGGAATAAAAAAACCCCAACGCTATGCTACCATCTTCAAGCACTTGTGTATTTATAGCTGTTCTCATTTCAGTTAAATTTCACAAGGTTTATGGTTAGCTCTCCCTCACAGTACTGTACCTCACATTGGAGCGATGCACTGCTGGTGTGCAACTATGCCATGTGGAATAGAAGGAGTTTTTTTAAAGATTGGCAGTTTAGGAATGCAGGTTATGTGGGATCATCACCTCTACCTGTCCATTTACACCTAAACCCCTGGTTTGCAAGAAACAGAGCTTGTGCCTTCCCCTTTTTTCCCCAGGATAAAGTTTTAGCAATATGAGTCATGCATAGATCCAGCTTCATGCACAACATGAGGCAGTAAAGTATTTTTCTGTTTGTTTGAACGTGTCCAGAGAAGGGCAACAAGGCTGGGGAGAGGCCTTGAGCACAAGCCCTATGAGGATGAGGGGGTTGGTCTCTTCTCCCAGGCAACCAGCACCAGAACAAGGGGACACAGTCTCAAGCTGTTCCAAGGGAGGTTTAGACTCGAGGTGAGGAAAAAGTTCTTCACTGAGCGAGTCATTCGTCATTGGAATGTGCTGCCCAGGGAGGTAGTGGAGTCGCCGTCCCTGGAGGTGTTCAAGGGGAGACTGGACGTGGCACTTGGTGCCATGATCTAGTTGTGAGGTCTGTTGGAACAGGTTGGACTTGATGATCCTTGGGGTCTCTTCCAACCTTAGTTACTGTGATACTGTGATACTGTGTGATAGGAGAGGCTGAGGGAGCTGGGATTGTTTAGCCTGGAGGCTCAGGGGAGACCTTATTGCTCTCTACAACTACCTGAAGGGAGGCTGTAGCCAGGAGGGGGTTGGTCTCTTCTCCCAGGCAACCAGCACCAGAACAAGAGGACACAGTCTCAAGCTGCACCAGGGGAAGTTTAGGCTCAAGGTGAGGAGAAAGTTCTTAACTGAGAGAGTCATTCATCATTGGAATGGGCTGCCCAGGGAGGTGGTGGAGTCACCGTCCCTGGAGGTGTTCAAGAGGGCACTGGACATGGCACTTGGTGCCATGGTTTAGTGATGGGGTCTGTGGTGACAGGTTGGACTTGATGATCTTTGAGGTCTCTTCCAACCTGGGTGATTCTGTGATTAGGAGGGGGAGCTTTCGGTTGTTTTCCGTTTGCTTGCTTTTTGTTGTTGCTGCTGTTGTTGTTTTTACACAGCATAACCACATCACTAAGAAATTCCAAGCCACTGCCTTTCTTTCTCAGATTTGTGTGATGAACATAGAGTTTTAAACCTCAAAAAGTTGTTTCACATCTGCAGAATTCTAGTTTTTGGTGGCCCCACTCTGTAATCTGATTTCCTCTGGAAAATCACCTCTGGAGTTGGTTTGTTTTTTTACCCTCCACTGGTTGACAACTATATTTAATTAGAAGAGGGATGTGTGAGTGTGTATGTGTCTGTCTGTGTGTATGAATAATGGAATGAGACACAGCTGGTAAAACTAGCAAAGCATAAATGTAATGTCTTGACCACTTGTCACTATTACAAAATCCTGTGGCATTTTCCCCTTGTGTATTAGTCTTGCAATGAGGATAATTACAGTCTGTCTACTTAAATCCTTAGTTTAAATAGCTGCTATGCTCACATATAGAAAGGTATTTGTGTGCTCGTTCCTACTTCAGTGACTTAACTGCCACTGCAACCAGAGAATAACAGACCTTCTGAACATGGCTTGTATATGACATAATTAAAAGAATTTCTATAAGGAGCCTATGCAGTCTGTTCTTTAGCAAGGTACAGTTTCTATTTAGTTAAAAAAATATATATTCCCTACAATAACCAGTTATCCAGCTAGGTAGAACATGCTACAGTCTGTTATTGCTCTTTTTAAGTCAGAAACCATCTGTGTCTGAAAAAACACAGTCAGCAAGCAAGGTTTTGATAGTTAAAAAATTCTTCATCTTCCTCACTAAAGTGGCCAAAAATGATAAATGCTAAAAAATAAAATCTACTGATATGGTTCAAACAAGTAGGTATGTCTGGCAGCCTTGCAGAATAGAGAAAGGAATCCCATTGTTATTATTGTTACTATTATTTGTAGTATTACTATTAGTAGCTATTATAATTATTGTTGATGTTATCGTTAATGTTGCTATTATTTTTATTAATAATGATGATGATGGCTGGAGAGGTGGGCCCAAGCCAACCTCGTGAAGTTCAACAAGACCACGTGCAAGGGCCTGCATCTGGGTCACGGCAATCCCAAGCACCAATATAGGCTGGGCAGTGAATGGCTTTAGAGCAGCCCTGAAGAAAAGGATTTGGGAGTACTGGTGCATGAGAATCTCAACATGAGCCACCAGTGTGCACTTGCAGCCCAGAAGGCCAACCAGATCCTGGGCTGCATCAAAAGAAGTGTGGCCAGATGGTTGAGGGAGGTGATTCTCCCCCTCTACTCCATTTTGGTGAGACGCCACCCTGGAGTACTGAGTCCAGCTCTGGAGCCCCTATTACAGAACAGATCTGGATGCGCTGGAATGTGTCCAGAGAAGGGCCATAAGGATGATCAGAGGGCTGGAGCACCTCTCCTGTGAGGACAGTCTGAGAGAGTTGGGGTTATTCAGTGTGGAGAGGCGAAGGGTCTGAGGAGACCTTATTGTGGCCTTCCAGTATCTTAGTGGGCCTACAAGAAAGCTGGCAAGGCACTTTTTATGGTGTCAGGTATAGGTATAAGGTATATGGTGTCAGGTATAGGATAAGGGGGCGTGGAGCAAAACCAGAAGTGGGTAGATTCAGAGTGGATGTTAGGAAGAAGTTCTTCCCTGTGAGGGTGGTGAGACACTGAAACAGGCTGCCCAGGGAGGTGGTGGAAGTCCCATTCCTGGAGGTTTTTAAGGCCAGGCTGGATGGGGCTCTGAGCAACCTGATCTAGTGTGAGGCATCCCTGCCCATGGCAAAGGGGATGGAACTAGATGACCCTTGAAGTCCCTTCCAAACCTGACAATTATATGATTCTAAGATGATAATGTTATTTTAATATCAATATTAATATCAAATCCAGCTCAGTATATTTTCAAGCACTGCAAAATTTTTAGCTGTGGAAACAATTCAGAGATCTCTGAAACTCATTTTTATTGTGCCTAAACATTTGTGCAGACAGTTATTAGCTTGATAAATGCTGTCTTTAGAGAATCCGTAATAGAACGTGTGGCCAAATATGCAAGAGAAGTGTTCCAGGCACTGTGGAGAAACAGTTGTGCTCCTGCAGAAATTAGGCTTTCCAACAGGGATCTCAAAGCCCCGTTTGTACTTGAAAGAAATGTCTCTTTGTTTCGCTTTATTTTTTGCTAGACAACAAATATCTCATCTGTATTCTGCAAAATGCACCTTTCAACTGTGGGAGGAAAAACAATGTTTTACAATTCTGTGGAGAGGGAAGATAAGGGGAGGGAGAAGGGGAGGGGGGAAAGAGGGATTATTTCCCCAGTTACCTGCAAGATTAGAAGTGCTCTTCTAATTCAGGAACTTTTTCATATGGATAAAGAAGGAAGCTGTTTCAGGAAAACATGAGAAACATTTTACAAATGCAAAAACAGGATCAGAGAAAAGTCATCTCTGCATCCTGGCAGTAAATCTGGAGTTGCTCTTTCTGATCTGCAGATGTGCCTTTTACCTGGAATACAGCACAGTGTAAAGGAGGAGATAACTTTTAACCCAGTTCAGCAACACTAATTATGCTGTTACTGCCAGTGCCTGTGCTGATGGGCAGGGCTGAAAGACCTGGACTTCACAAAACAAAAAGGACTGTTCCAGAATATACCCAGCCTGGAGAAGAGAAGGCCCTGGTGTGACCTCATTTGAGGCCTTTCAGGAGGCCTATGAGAAAGATAAGGACAATCTTTTCAGCAGTGCCTATTGTGGCAGGACAAGGGGTGATGGTTTTAAACTAAAAGAGGGGAGATTTAGACTAGACATAATGAAGAAATTTTTTACAATAAGAATGGTGAAACACTGAAACAAGTTGCCCAGAGATGTGGTAGAAGTGCAGGAGACATTCAGTATCAGGTTGGATGGGGCTCTGAGCAACCTGATGTAGTCGAAGATGCCCCTGCTTGCTGAAGGGGGATTGGACTTGATGACCTTTAAAGATCCCTTCCAACCCAAACCAATATATGATACTGTATGTGCATGTGTGTGCATGCAGGTATTTTTAGGTCATATGACAACTGTAATGACTAATACTTTATATTAAAATTATTAGAGATAATTCAGTAAAATACAAACTTTATCCAAACTGGAGTAGTTTTCCTAAGAAGCCATTTATGATACAGGTAATATTACCACACACTTCCCCCAGCTGTGGCAGTTCAGAAATTGGCTGCTCTTTGCTGACTCTTCACTGAAAGAAGGAGAATGAGACTCACCAAAGGGACAGTTTAAAGTTGAGATGGCACACACTAGGTTCATTAGTGTGACAGCAGACAAAATGGATGAGCCAGGTTTCCTCAAGTGTTCACCCAAGGCCATCCCTTCAAGGGCACAATAAGCCGATGGCCCTACACTTACAGTAATCCACACCAAGAAATTAATCTTTTGTAACAAGGAAGTTCTAGAGCCCTCACTTTCAAAACAATTATAATTGAAGCACGTTACTTATGGTACCTTGTTGAGATTAAGACAAGTGTGAAACCAAGCTGTGGGCCTGCACTGAAGCTATCACACAAACACCGACGCTATTCACCATTCCAGCCACTAATTAGCAGATGGATGGTAGCTGAGTAATAGCTGGCTGGTGCACACATGACCACACATCTGTTTCCCACCTCTCTGCATCACTCTGTATGTTCACAGCCTACACACGTTTCTCCCTGAAAGTCCTAATTAATAGATGGCTTGTGTTGCAGTCAGCAAAGAAACTGTTATCGCCTCCTGCAAGATCTACAAATGTCATCCACTGCTGCTGGATGTCAGTGCTCAAAGGTGATCAGTATGGAGCTCAGTATGTTATGTTTAAGGTGTAAATGTTTCTGAAAGCCTGGGTTATTTACTACATGAGCCTAGTGGATGGAAGGCCTGGAGGAAGCGTCAAAGAATTAAAACCCAATCCATACTGCAATATGTTTAATTCTAAACCTTGCTTGCTTAAACCAGCTTCCCCTTGTGGTGGGTTGAAAATTGCTCCCCAACATTAAATTTGCCAGACCAGCTCAGCTGGAAGCAAATGGAAGCTGTACTTACAAGCAAAACTACAATCCACAATGAAATGCAATGAATATCTACAATATATACAGTATTTACAATATTCACAAGTATTTACAATTAATAACTAGCACAAGAACCCTGCTGGCCAAAGACCAGGGGAGCTGCAACAGCTTCTCCCCCTCCCCCTGCTCTTCTCCCTAGTCCCCTATACACAAAGAGACAAGAGAAAAAGCAGAGAAGTTCTTGTTAATACCAGTCACAACAGAGCAGTGCAGCCAAGGTCAGTAAAGCCAGGACAAGCATCAGCCAGAGCTGAAGAAGTGAAAAGAAAGAGACATTATTTACCAAATTCTTATGGGAGGTAACTCTCCAATGGGATTGCTTAGAACTATCATTACTTTGCTTTTTACACCCAATAGAGATTCATTTACATTTTACCACTTTCTGTTCAAGAATCTGTGAACATTTTTCAAAGGCATAGCCTAAACCGACCACACCCCTTGCAATTCCTAGCATGCATTTCCCGTCATCAGCATCCTTGCTTCTCAGTGGTGTCCAGTGACAGGACAAGGGCCAGAGCACTGGAACAAGCTGCCCAGAGAAGTTGTGAAGTCTTCAGCTCTGGAAGCATTCAGAACCTGCCTGGATGTGTTCCTGGGTGATTTACTCTAAGTTATCCTGCTCTAGCAGGGGGCTGGACCACATGATCTTCAGAAGTCCCTTCCAATCCCCACCAGTCTATGATTCGGTGATTCCTGCACTGGGCAAGGTCCCCTCAACAACTCTCCCAGAGCTTCAGCATGATGTGTAATAGGTAATCCAACACAGACTGGCACAGATA
Source organism: Dryobates pubescens (assembly GCF_014839835.1). Classification (NCBI taxonomy): domain Eukaryota; kingdom Metazoa; phylum Chordata; class Aves; order Piciformes; family Picidae; genus Dryobates; species Dryobates pubescens. The sequence continues at coordinate 16,941,979 of NC_071620.1, read as the reverse complement.
CCACAACTTTCACTTCTTGAGCAACATGATGTGCCAGCCTCACTAATTAACCACCTTCTATGAAAAACAGGCACACAGGACAGTCAAGATTTTTGCTTCCTAGGTAATGGCAGAAGGTTGCTACATGCAATACCATTAATTAAGCCAGGGAAATTGCACGTAAGAACTTTGATCATAGCTGCACACAAACACTATGCCGAGCCACTTACTATGGACTCAGTTTCACAGCACACATGGGAATTTCACACTGTCTGCTTGCATGAGGATGTTCACTTCTCAAAAAGACTGAGGAAATGTCCTCTGAAGGTCTCAACTCATTCTTACAGTTAGAAGTCAGTTTAATGTCTAAAACCTCAGCTTTATACATTTCCTAACCACTCCTCTCTGGATAGATTACGCACAAGTGGACTCGGTGTCCAGAGGCCTTCTTTCTTTAAATGCTGCTAAATTCTTGCCTCAACAGCACTGCAGGTTAATAAGGTATAGAGGTTAAAAACAAAAGGTATGAAAAAATTACCTTTTTTATCCCTTTTGAGCTGCACTGTGCAATCTTCAAATATTATGACACAGCCCAAGTTCATGACCCACCTGTTGTTCAACACCCACAGTTCTGTGTACCTTTGTATTTGCCCACTCTTTACCTAGATTCAAAAGTAAACAATTCCAACTTTTCGATCTCTATCCATACCACAGCCTAACTTCTTTCTGCTCTTTTCCTGTGTCTTCTTGTGACCACCACACTTCTACATCCACAGTGTGTTTCTGTGCTGCAACAACACTTGAACACAGCATTCTAGATAAAGGTGAAATGCTGATTTATGTTACAGCATCACAACATTTCACATCCCCTTTTTATTGATTCAAAATATTTTATCTGACCACAACCATATTCTCTAAAGAGGTTTTCATTCAGCCCTTCATAGTCATGCTTTGGTCCTTTTCCTTAAATTATGCAGTTAATTAGGATCCAATAAACAGTACTAATAGCACATACTTTGCCCTCCAGTATGAATTACTTTGCATTAATCAAGGATGAATTTCATCCATCATTCTGTTGACTGCTGACCCCTTTGATTAAACCCTTCTGAGTACTCCTCTTCAGACTTCACTAACACACAAACAAATTGTTAGATTGCATTACATTCACTGTTTTTAAAGATATTGTGCTACAATTGTGGAAGGATAGTTGACTGATGAAACTCACTTCTGCCGCTAGCCACACTGTCATGCAAATTGAATTTTTATACACCAACCTAGACACTATTTAGCATATCCATTTCCTTGCTCATAGATACTGACATACAAATGAAAAATTGAAGATAAAACTATTAATATTGGGACGGTATGTGCTAATGTTAATATGCAACATAAAGCCCAGACTTTCTAAGCCTTATTTTTCAATTCTCACTGTCACCTTATCATTGCATTTTTTCCAGTATAACACCCATTTTTCTGAGGTTATTACACTTTAACATCTCTCTTTTTCTCCACCACATAAAAAAAATAATCTTTTATTACTTCTGCAAAGCAGATGGACATCATTATCTCCATTTTATAAATAAAGTAATCAAAGAAGAAAACCAAGAACGATTTAATCGGGATCACATAGGAAGTCTGTGGCAGAGATGCCAAGAAAACGTGGAATTGTTGGCAAGACCTATTCACTGATCATCAAGTCTTCCATTCCTCACATCATTTCAGCTCTTCCTTCAGTTTTCTAACACCCATGGAATTTATTTTTCCATGCATTATCTGTTGGGCTTTTCAAATGGGGTATGTGGTTTGAAACCTGTGTTTTACAGCACAATAAATGCACTTGCTGGAGGAGCACTGCCAGCCTCAAACACTCCTGGCCAGTTGACTGATCATCTACATTGTAATAGCCTATCAAAAGTGACAGGTATTCACTGGGAGAGCTGCAGCTTATTACAACCAGAAGCCACATGCACCTTCATCCTGGTAATTAAAACAAACAAGCCAGTACGTTTGTCAGGGAGGAAATAAAAACAAAGCAGGCTTGCAACATAATGACTCCTGACAACGTCTAGCAAATCTTTGACTGCTGCAAATGGTAATTTCTTCAGGAATATCTGAATCGGCTGGAAAGAAGTCAAGATCGTTTCCTAGTGCAACAGCTGAAAGGTTCTGCAAGATAGCAGTATCATTGCTGGCATTAGCTGCAAACCATTGAGCATGAAGGAAGAGACTGAAAATAATGTGAAATACCATGAGATGAGTGGCCAGGCTGAGGTAGTGGAGTAGAATACAGACCACTGTGACTGGAGTAGAATATAGACCGCTGTGACTGTTCTCCATGAGACTACCAACACTTCTGTGGAAAACACAGGGACATTATTTCAAATTGTGGCTCTACAGCTTCTCAAAGTAGATGATTTATTCTGGCCAGATGAGCTAGGTTTTGAAACCAACAACAATAAAACCATCTGAAATTTTAGCAGGAGATGTAGAGCATGAACTCTCCAAAAGCTGGACATTAGAAAGAAGTTCTTTACTATGAGGGTGGTAAGACTCTGGAACAGGTTGCCCAGAGAGGTTGTGGAAGCCTCATCCTTGGAAATGTTTTAAGACCAGGCTGGATGAGGCCTGAGCAACCTGGTCTAGTGGAGGAGTCCTTGCCCATGGTGGGGGGGGCTGGAACTAGATGATCTTTAAAGTCCCTTCTAACTCGATCCATTCTGTGATTCTATGAACTGAGATATTGATGCCCATCACCACATACAGGGGTGCACCTTTTCTCACAGAACCCCTTCTGAATCAAGACAGCCCTATCCCAACCAAGCCTTACTCATACCTGTTTATACATGCTCAGATTCATTATCTTAGACTAAAAAAAACCACAACAAAAAACCGAACATTCCAAATCTTGGTAAACCATCAAAGCAAGGAAGATTGTTTTGGAATACTGTGCTGCCAAGAACACAATAATATCACGATCAGCCCACACACATTTGTTACTGCATTCAGCACAAGTGCTGGATGAACATCTGCACTGTAAAACTCCAGCCCATTAGCTCCTGCAGCTTGTTAGCATATTTTAATACTGCGATCACAGCTTTCTATTTCTATCAAGGTGCTACTAGGTGCCAGACTCAGTATTCACACAGTGCGTCATTATTATCTCTACACCCCCCCAGGTCCTTAATCTGTCTGACTTTTATGAAGCCATTACACAGCAAAATACTGAAAGAGAAGGGAAGGAGAAAGCTGAGAAGGAAAGAGGAAGCTACCAGTACAGCAATACTACTGGAAAGGTAAGTAGAACTGTGATCTTACCATGTAGATTGGTCTAAAACTGTGCTTCATCCATCTGTCTCTAGCCTCTTAGACTATACTGGTAAGGATAAAGAGAAGTCATTTATCACATCAAAAATGCAATTAATTTAGCAACTCGCTCTCCTGAGCTTTTTCCTTTATTCCAGAGATGGGCAACAAAGCTGGTGAAGGGTCTGGAGAACAGGTCTTGTGAGGAGCGGCTGAGGGAACTGGGGTTGTTTAGTTTGGAGAAAAGGAAGCTGAGGGGAGACCTCATTGCTCTCTACAACTCCCTGAAAGGAGATAGGAGTGAGATGGGGGTTGGTCTCTTCTCCCTAACATCAGATGAAGGGAGGAGAGGAAATGACCTGAAATTGTGCCAGGGAGGTCTAGGTGGATATCATGAAAAATTTCTTTACAAAAAGAGTGGTCAGGCATTGGAACAGGCCGCCCAGGAAGGTGGTAGAGTCGCCATCCCTGAGAGCGTTCAAGAAAGACATGGACATGGCATTTCAGAACATGGTTTAATGGCCATGGTGGCATTAGGTTGATGGTTAGACTTGATGATCCTAGAGCTGTCTTTTCCAGATGAAACAATTCTATGATTCTATGACTTTCTAAACAGTTGTTCAACTGTCTCATTTATGGTCTAAATAGAAGGTTGAAGAGAGGGTATTTTCAGACAGAAATCCCAACTGCTACTTTCATTGGAGCTGAGGTACAAATCTTTCTATGGTAGTATTTTTCCTAGAATCATGGAATAGTTTGGGTTGGAAAGGACCTTTAAGGACAATCTAGTTCAACCCCCCCTGCAATGATAAGGGACATCTTCCAATAGATCAGGTTGCTCAGAGTCCTGTGCAACTTCACCTTGAATGTTTCCAGGGATGGGACTCCAGAGAGACTACCATCTCCCTAGGCAACATGGGGCAGTGTCTCACCACCCTCACAGTAAATAACTTCTTCCTATAGTCTAATCTAAATCTTCCCTCATTTAGTTTAAAACCATCACCCTTTGGCCTGTCACTGCAATCCTTGATGACGAGTCCTTTCCCATCTTTCCTATAGGCCCCCTTTAAGTACTGCCACAAGAAGGTCTCTTTGGAGCCTTCTTTTCTCCAGGCTGATCAACCCAAACTCTCTTAGCTTGTCCTTGCAGAGAAAGGTCTCCAATCCCAAATCACCTTTATGGTGTTCTGGACCTGCTCCAACACATTTACATCTTTCTTGTGCTGAGGGTCCCAGAGCTGGGCAGCGAGTGTGGATGGGATCTCACCAGAGCAGAGCAGATGGGGAGAATCACCTCCCTCAACCTTCTGGTCATGCTTCTTTTGATGCAGCCCAGGATTCTTATTTTTAATGCTAACGAGCCTGTATTCACTCCTTATGTTTGCCCACAACAGGCAAGTAAATGAAACAATGAGTGCAAGCCTGCTGTAATATACACACAGGTAATCCCACAGCATCTGATGCTCATGTACCACACGGTCACAGGTGACAACTTTGTTTTCTACATGCAATAGGCTTTGTGTATGCATTTGGGGTTTTCAAACATCAAAGCCTAAGTTCCTCACAAGAGGAACTTGGTTCATTCTTAAATATAAAGCAGTCACACAGTCCACAAATCCTGACCAATAACAATCCCAACACCACTCAGAAAAAGCAGCAAGCTTAGAGAATTTTAAAGTCTCTGTTTCTCTCAAAATAAGTGAAAAGATCTCAGTAAACAGTCTTTCAGATTCACTCTCAAGCATGTGTCCTACATCCAAAATGCCTTGACATGAAAAGTATGGGCTAAATATAGAAGAAACCAACATGCCCACACATCTAGTCAGTGAAGGGCTGATGGATCTTCTATCCTTCTTACATTTAAGAAATGAGGCATTTTCTCTTTACCTCAGTTCCTGCCCTTTCTAAACACTGAATTCTCTCTGGAGGACAGAAATCCTGTGCTCCTCATGCAGAGCAGCGCAGCATTCCTCCAGGGAACAAGGTTTACTGATGAAAGCACAACTACTTATCTGATTTGCTTATTGTCTTTCACTGTGCATCTGCAACTGGCCAGTGCCAGATATAGTATTGGGCTAGCTGGGCCTTTGATCTGAACCAGGACAGCTGCTCCTATGAACTCATTTAAGTAGCTGATGTTATTCCAGTAGAGGCCCATGTCTTAAGTCAAACTGGACCTTGTTAGTGAAATGTATTGCATTCTACTGGCACACATTTGATGTTGCATTCTACAAACCCATGAAGGGTCATGGAGACCCCTCCTGATATTCCATTCTTCTGTTTCATTTCTCTGTGACAAAAAGTGACAAATGATGAGAATTTCAAAATGGGGCAGAAGGGCAAAAGTAACAATTAGCTTTTCACTCCCAAACTCTTCTGTATTCATGGAAAGGTCTTTAATCATATGATTTAGGTAGGCAAGGACTATAGGCATTTAATAACATCACTGTTTCATGGAAGGATAAACCACCACTGACTGGAGCCATTTGTATTGCCTTTGGCTATGTGTGTACACCAGTGCGGGTTAGGGGCTGACCTGCTCCACAGAGAAGGACCTCAGAGTCCTGGTCAATAAGAAGTTATCCATGGGACAGCAATGTGCCCTGGTGGCCAAGAAGGCAAATAGTATATTAGGATGCATTAAGAAGAGAGTGTCCTACAGGTTGAGGAAAGTTCCCCTTCCCCCCCTACTCAGCCATAGTTAGACCACATCTGGAATATTGTGTAGAGTTCTGGTCTTACCAGTTCAAGATGGACAGGGAGCTTCTTGAGAGGGTTCAGTGGAGAGCTATCAGGATGGTTATGGGACTGGAGCATCCCTCTTAGGTGGAAAGACGGCGAGACCTGTGGCACTTTAGTCTGGAGAAGAAAAGGCTGAGAGGGGACCTTATCAATGTCTACAAGTATATAAAGGGTGGCTGTCAAGAAGATGAAGCCAGTTTGTTTTCAGTGATACCCAGTGATAGGATGAGGGGCAATGGATGTAGACTCAATCACAGGAAATTCCATCTCAACATGAGATAAAACTTCTTTACTGTGAGGGTGACAGAGCACTGGAGCAGGCTACCCAGAGAGGTTGCGGACTCTCCTTCTCTTCAAAACCTGCCTCGACAAATTCTTCTGTGACCTACCTGCCCTAGGTGGTCCTGCTTTGCAAGGGGATTGGACTTAATGATCACTAGAGGTCCCTTCCAACCCATAGCATTCTGTGTTTCTTTGCTGGCACAAGAGTTTGCACAGTTGAACTGAAAACAGAATCAAAGACATAACACAAACCAAAACAAAATGGAAGCTCCGAGAGTTTATCAGAAGCAGACCAGGCCTCAGTTCAACTGATGTGATTGCACAAACATTTCCACAGGGACAACTGAGAGAGTAACTGCAAAGGGCAACACTAGCACTTGCAAAACTGTGGAGAAAAAAGGGTTTCTTTGACTTTCCAGTCTGTGAAAAATAGCTGCACACTAATGGTCAGAAAAATATACTTCAGTTAAACACTACATGAGATCGAAAACCATCATTTCACACACAATACAGGCCAGAGAAACCACTGAACAGCATGGATTTCCTTGAGGACAAACATGACAGGGCAAAGAGGACCAGGGGAAGTTTAGATTAGATATTAGGAAACATTGCTCCCCCAGAAGGGTTGTCAAGCCCTGGCCAGGGAAGTGGTGGAGCCACCCTCTCTGAAGGGATTTAAAAGATGTGTAGATGTGGTGCTGAGGGACATGGTTTAGTGGTAGACTTTGCTCTGCTGGGTTTAAGGTTGGATTCAGTGATGTTAAAGTGTTTTTTTCAACCTAAACAATTCTATGATTCTATGACTCTATGATGCTACATAGAAACTTCAGAGAGAAATTGACAGGGTGCATTTATTTATACCAGAATATAAAAGCAAACTCCCAATTCATCTTCATCTCAGTTGTTACTTTGAAATAGAAGGAGGAGATGAGCCTGCTTAAGAAACATTAAGAAGGTTCATTTGATCAGGGAGATGAAGAGTTTCTGCAGATCATGGGTCAGACAGGCATCCACAGAATGAAAAGCAAGCACACATCTCAGACTGCAGCACTCCTACAGAAGCAAGGTCACCTCACGTGACTGCGCCCTGCTTCTCTGAGGGATGTCGAGAGATTATTTTTTATTTTAAAGAAAGCTGCCTCAAAGCACATTCTCTGAAACACTTGAAACCACATGAAAATAGAAGTAGCCTTCATGTTACCAAAGCACCTGAACAGCTTCCAATGCTTTACAGAAGAAATAATTTGTGACTGCTCCTCTAGGCTTGTATGAGCCAAGTGCAAACACAGCACAAATACTGAGCTCCTAATGAGGCTCTAGCAGCACTAGCCAATGTGAACAGAATGAATGACAGTGAGAGCAGCAGAGTTAAAATTCACACAGGACTGCAGAACTGCATCTAAAACTTACAGAGATTCAGCCAGGCAGCAAATAGCGCACTATATAGTGTGGCCCATGCAAATCATGGAATGGTTTGGCTTGGAGGGAGACTTTAAAAGTCACCTGCAGTGAACAGGGACATCTTCAACTAGATCAGGTTGCTCAGAGCCTTGTCCAACCTGACCTGGAAAATTTCCAGGGATAGGGCATCTACCACCTCTCTGAGCAATGTCTGCCAGTGCTTCACCTCTCATCCTAAAAAAATAAATTCTTCCTTATCACAAGTCTAAGTCTCCTTTCTTTTAGTTTGAAGTCATCAATCCTTTTCCTGGAGAGAGTTAAACAAAGCTATGAGGATGATTAAGGGACTGAAGCATCTCTCTTACAGGGAAAGATTGAGAGACCTGGGGCTGTTTAGTCTGGAGAGGAGAAGGTTGAGAGGAGACCTTATCAATGTCTACAAATCTCTAAAGGGTGGCTGTCAGGAGGACAGAGCCAGTCTCTTTTCAGCGATACTCAGTGATAGGATGAGGATCAATGGACACAATCGCAGGAAATTCCACCTCAGCACAAGAATAGCTTCTCTACTGTGAGGATGACAGAGCACAGGAACGGGCTGACCAGAGAGGTTGTGGAGTCACATTCTCTGGAGATCTGAATGCATTCCTGTGTGACCTGCCCTAAGTGGTCCTGCTTTACAGGAGGGTTGCATTCAATGATCTCTGGAGGTTCCTTCCCACTCCTAACATCCTGTGATTCTAAGATCTTTTCAATGCTGAGCTGGAAACTTTGTGAAATAGGAATCCCTTACCTTCAGGCCTGTTTGCAAGCAGATGTGAATACCTAATGTACCAGCAAAATTCATGGTTGTCACTGGTCACATATGTGTGCATGTAGGTTGTCCAAGTTGCTAAAACAGCAAGGACTGGTTGAAGAATGGGAAAACTCCAGCATTCCACTGCAGTTTTACTATGGTATTCAATGGGACCAGCATCCCACTCTATGGTATTCAATGGGACCAGCGTCCCACTTTATTAAACACCAGAAAATACAGGGTTAGGGGTTTTTTAAAATATAAAACACTGAAGGAAATATATAAAATATATAGAATATAAAATACTGAAGGAAAACACAAAATTAAATATTTGGATTTTTTTCCCCTATTTTCAAGCTCATATCACTTCCTAATGTTCCACTTTATGCTTCAAAAAATATGCAAAGATGAAACAATTTCAGAACAAAGCACTGAACCTGCTTAAGCACCTTAAGAAACAAGACTGCACTACAGGCTGAAAAACAACTAGATTTTCTCAATGAAAATATGTACCTAGTATTCAGTTATACACTCACAGAAGTCAAATCCCAAACACTATGGCTTATTCTGCAATACAAACCCCAGAGAACCTCTTGCTTTTTCAGGAAGTTAGCCTACGTATCAAACAATGGTTTTGTTGTAATTTCACCAGTCAAAAGGTATTTATCACTCTGTCTGTATCAGAAAATTTTATTTCTTGATCATTAATTGTGCTTAGTGACAGGGGAAGGACAAGTAACAGCATGAGAGATCGGTAAGTAGTGCAAGATCTGCCCCAGGCTGTGGGTCTCACCTGGATAACACAGCTTCTCCTTTCTAAACCGTAGGCAACCTCATGTAACCTCATCTTAACAGCCGGGGACATACGGAGCCCCAGGTAGGGAGGAGAGATGAATCCTTCTGAACAAGAGGGCCAAATCAAGACAAAGTAAGCAGGTAAATAAGCATTTTCAAGTGTATGCTGTGACTAAACCAATCAATAAACACAGGTGACCGCACAGCTTTAAGCATGTGCTTTATTGCCAGATGCTGGCTCTCCCAGTCCACCCCTCCCGAGATCTATATTCCCAGCTAAATCACCCTGCAGTGCCTGGGCAGATGTAGCTGAAATCAATAGCATTGTAACACCATCCCTCTCCTTTCCCCTCTAAAGCCCCCTAACAGCCAGGTTTCGGCTGAGATGGGTATTGACGGGCTGGCAGCCACCAGCGGGGCAGGATCAGCCCGCATCGCTATCTGATTAGAGGGGAGCACGTCCTGACTTTCCCCAGTCACTTAAGCCGGCGTCTCATTGCTTGTCCTTAGAGACCACAGCTCCACTCAGGCAGAGAGCGTCTAGACAGTATTCATGATCCATCTGTCTGGCACAGCCAGGCTGATGACAAACTCTATTAGACCCGAAACAATTTTTTTTTCCTTTCCTTTTTTTTTTTTTTCCACTCTTCCCTCCTCCCATCTCCCTTTTCCTCCGAGAAGCAGTAATCTGACACTGAAAATTACTATCATTGTTGCAATGCTCAAAATAGCAGTGCCAGACTTTCATTAACATCAACGCTAGACTGCTAAATATTTAAAGAAATGGATAAATTTCACCTGAAGTGGGACAGCCCAGCACACATGAAAGCAGGAGCACAATCAAAATGTAAATCGAAGAGGTTGTTTTTATCGACACAAATGCGGTGTCACAGTCAGAGGGGGATGCCAAAGGTCTCTTTAAACAAAATATTTTCCTTTGATTGAGCTTTTTGTTTTAAAAACAGAATCATTCTCCAACCCCCTGCAGATCCTGACAAGGCTCAGAGCTGACAGCAGTAGGTGGGGGTGGTGAAAGGGAGAGCTTTATATTTGATTTGTTTGGGTTGGTTTTTTTACCTTGCAAGAGGAAAATGAACTCCTACAGCAAACTCCTTTGTGCCAAAACAGCCATGACACATCACCTCCATCAATGCTGACAACTTGAAATTGGATGTAATTTTTGCATGACAAGGATTTCTTCTCCCTTATTTTCCTCTTCTTCAAAGTCTCGTGCGTGTCAATATTTGCGTTTCACATGCCCACGAGCACACACACACACAGAGATCACAGCAGAGATACCTACCTGTGCTGTTTTCCACCAAACAATAAAAGAACTAAAATCTCCACCACCATAACCCTCCCCAGTTAGACACAACTTGACCCTGTGGTCTGTAAACAGACTATGCTTCTCATTTCAAAATTTAATTTACTTTTAGCAGGACAAAGCAGGCTGATCATTTGTTGGGAAACAAAGGGAAAGGCTCAGAGAGATGAACTGTGTCCTGCTAGAAGCAGGAGCATTGTTTAAATTCCTCAGAGTCCAAATTTTGCAGGTCATATGGAGTGGCCAAGGCCAAGTCTGCAAGGTTTGAAGACCTAACTCTTTATCACTTTTTTGCTGATATGGCTTTGCACCATTAAATACACCCTTTACTTCCAAGTAGTGTTACAGGAATGGTTATGTCCATTATCCCAATCCATAAGTCTTTATAGTTGACAAAAATAAATAGTGAGTAGACCTCCTGCAAGTTGACATGGGCTTCTCTGCTAAAAGCTACCTGTGGGGAAATAAAGGTGCAGTAACACTGGATTGTCCTTCCTGAGGAGAAGAGCTACACTACAACACAGTAGAATCACAGCATCATTTCAGCTGGGACAGACCTTCCCGATCATCAAGTCCACTTGTTAACCCAGCACCACCAGGTCACCACTAAGCCATGTCCCTCAGCACCACAACTGTACCTCATATAAATACCTCCAGGGATGATGATTCCACCACTGCCCTGATCAGCCTCTTCCAGTACTTTGCAACCCTTTCCATGATGAAATGTTTCCTAATATGCAATCTAAACCTCCCATGGTGCAAATTGATGTGTTTCTTTTTCTCCTGTTACTTGTTAATAGGGAGAAGTCCCTCCACCTTGCTAAGACCACCTCTCAGGTAGTTGTGCAGGCCCCTCCCCCCCCCCCCCCCAACATCCTTTTCTCCAGACTAAACAACCCCAGTTCACTCAGTTGTTCTTCATAAGACTTGCTCTCCAGACCCTTCCCCAGCCTCACTGCCTTTCTTTGGAGCTGTTCCAGTGCCTCAATGTCCTTCTTGTAGTAAGGGGCCCAAAACTGAAGCAGTACCCTAGGGCACAGTCACACCAGTGCCGAGTACAGGGGCAGGATCACTTCCCTACTGCTGGCCACACCACTGCCGATACAGGCTAGGATGCTGTTTGCCTTCCTGGCCACACTGCTGGCTCACGTTCAGCCAGTTTTCGATGCATACCCCCGGGTCTTTTTCCACTGGGCTGCTTTCCAGCCACTCTTCCTCAAGCCTGGAGGGCTGCATGGGAAGATGCACCACCAAATCTGTCTTAAAAAGCCAAGCAAGCTGTTAACCTAATGTGTTCAGCTTAAATGCCTTAGGACGTACTTTGACCAACTTTGCTGGACTGCAGCTCATGTTTAAAATGAGACTACCACACCTTGGAGCTGGTGTGGGTTTTCCTCAGCCACCTTCCAGTGTCTCTCTGCTGTACAGACTCAATTGCCAGTATAGCAGCATAAGGGAACCCTACCTACAAGTGACAAGAAGGAAAGGAATAAAACCAAAGGGCTGCAGAAATACACATTTTGTTTGACTTTGCACACATGAGACCTCTTATTGAGTTCAGCAGCAACATTTCACAGCCTGAATTAACAGCCTTCACACTGGAGCTAGGTAAGAACACCAAAGACAGGAGCACCAGGAGATTTTCAGCTCTTAACACAAGAAGATAGCATCTGCTATCATCAGAAGATCCAGGGAGCAGGTCAGCCACAAAAAAATACCTTTCTACACCACTGCTCATGCAACTTAACTAAACAGCAAGCTCCAATGAGACATTCTGGATTTGGCTGCTGGCAAGAACACAAATGAAAATGCTTCATAGCCAGGAAACAGGGGCTACCACCAACACAGCACACAAACTACAGCAGAACTTCCACAGGAAAATGTATTTATTTAAACATCTTTGGGGGGGCAGTTTTTTTGACAATATTACTGTGAAATGAGCTGAACGTTGCTTCCACCACAGGAGGTTTGAATAGAGGATAATAAAGGGATTATCTGAAGAAACCGTGGAGGCGAAGGCGTACCACAGTGGTGCCAACATGTTCTAGATAAAGACAAGAGCTGTCTCAGGGAGAAATGGGCCACGCTGCTCAGATGTAGACCAGCCCACACTTACCTGGGGCTCCTTTCAACAGCTTCCTCCTCATTCAAGAACTGTGTGCAAGCAAGAAGACGCAGGAGTGGGGCTGATGCGTAAAACTGACCAGAAAGAGATTCCTGGTTTAAAATTCCTCAAGTGATTTTTTTTAACCCCATTTTCTTCTCATTGAGCTGTATTACTTTTTTCTCACTAATTAGAGGCCAATGAATGTACATGTTGGAGGGTAGGCTTGTCAGCTGGGACATTTCAAGCCCATATACTCCAGTGTATTCTGGTAGGGATCCCCATTAATATCATTGAGCAAAAGCATGTACAAGCTTCTTAATTCAACATGTCATCCCTCTAGGCCTGGGGATTTAACTTCAACAAGTATTCTGTTTTCAAGGCTGGAACAAAACCAACTGCCATGTCCACAATAATATTCTTTCCTATCACCAATTGGCACTGATTTCTACCATCTAGCAGCCTGTTTAATAGCCAGAACATGATCAGTATCATTAATCTTCATTTGTTTGAAATACTGATTGTAGTTGGATTATTTTTCCCTATGGCTTTGATCTTTTTTTCATCTTTTATTTTTTTTTCACCATTAGGACTCTGTTTCACTGGGGTTTGGTTTGTTTGTTTGTTTGTTTAAAACTGAAGTCCCTTTATTTACCAGCACTTATCATACAGCTCCTGTTGTGATGAAAAAGTAGAGTCACTGCTAATACCCCCAAACACAACAAATAATTAATACAGTCTCTGCCACAAGGTAAGCAAAAAGGTAAACAGTTCTGAATGCTCCCAGCAATAAATCAAGTATACATAGAATACATAGAATACATAGAATAAACCAGGTTGGAAGAGACCTTCAAGATCATCGCGTCCAACCCATCAACCAATCCAACTCCGCCCAAGCAACTAACCCACAGCACCAAGTACCCCGTCAAGTCTTCTCCTAAAAACCTCCAGTGATGGTGACTCCACCACCTCCCCAGGCAGCCCATTCCAATGGGCAATCACTCTTTCTGTATAGAACTTTTTTCTAACATCCAGCCTGTATCTCCCCTGGCGCAGCCTGAGACTGTGTCCTCTTGTTCTGGTACTGCTTGCCTGGGAGAAGAGACCAACATCCGTCTGTCTACAACCTCCCTTCAGGTAGTTGTAGAGAGTAATAAGGTCACCCCTCAGTCTCCTCTTCTCCAGGCTAAGCAACCCCAGCTCCCTCAGCCTCTCCTCATAGGGCTTATGTTCCAAACCCCTCACCAACTTTGTTGCTCTTCTCTGGACTTGTTCCAGCAAGTCAACATCCTTCCTAAACTGAGGGGCCCAGAACTGGACACAGTACTCGAGGTGCGGCCTAACCAGTGCAGTGTACAGGGGCAGAATGACCTCCCTGCTCCTGCTGGCCACACTGTTCCTGATGCAGGCCAGGATGCCATTGGCCCTCTTAGCTGCCTGGGCACACTGCAGGCTCATGTTCAGTCTACCGTCGACCAGCACCCCCAGGTCCCTCTCAGCCTGACTGCTCTCCAGCCACTCTGACCCCAGCCTGTAGCTCTGCATGGGGTTGCTGTGGCCAATGTGCAGAACCCGGCACTTGGACTTCCTCTACAAACTCCTCATCTGCAATCTTTTTGCAAAAGCAGCAAATACAGTTCTCAAAGGACTTAATAAGACTGTTTAACCTAATTACTCTTCTTCACTCAGCGCTGGGGAGGTCTGAAGTAGCAGGACTATTGGACACCTTATTGGAGAAGGAGTCAGAGAAAACAAATATAATAGATTTAAGGAAACATAATTCATGTACAGGAAGTTGGAGTTAATTTTTTGTTGGTTTTTTTTTTAAACACACCCCTCCCCTCCCCGAAGGTAACTGACAGATGAGTGGTAAGAATCCTCATGTCTGTAAAATGCTGACTTGAGAAGGAAGCAAACTACTTTTCTCTGAGTCCACTGAAATGTAAGTGAAATGCTACCACTTGACCTGCATGAGTATCCAGTGACAAGATCATGAGACACATCAACCAAAGTTCCTTCACAGGCAGTAGGAAACCTGCCCCTCAAGGTTTTTTAGGTACACATTTTGCCAGGTTTGATCCAGACAAACTAAACTGCTGGAGATGAGGAGGCTGACCAACCAGCTGACTGGCACCACTCCCTTTCAGGTACGGCTGTCTTCATGTTTGTGTCCTACTGCAACACCTAAAAGGGACAGAGTGACTTAGGGGAAGACCAGCAAGTCTGCAGATCCTAGATCCAGGAAGGAACAATTTCTACAGTCCACAGACCTCTTGAAGTACGGTGCCAACATGCTCATGAGAGTATTGCACAATTGCCACCCGCACAGAGGGACACTGAAAAGCCACCAGTGCCCCAGCTATCAGACCTCAGGCTGAAGTAGGCTTTGGGAATTCCATCTAGGAATTTGCAGGGTGTCACTGTCACACTACATCCACACAGGGCTACTACTTGTAATGCCCCAATGGCTGCTTGTCAACAAAATTCTTCTCTCCCTCTGCTACCATACTGGTTTTCATGGCTTCTTTTTGGCAAGCAGTTGTGTTGGTTTGATTTAAAAGAAGAGCTGTACAGTATCCCAGTCAAAAAAACAATCACCTGTTTGAACTATAAAGATATGTATCTTTACACAGCATATAATAAGGCATAGATTTCCTACAATTTTACAACTCAAAAGTCAAGGTTAGCCTAAGTTTATGGGGAAATACACATGACTTTTGCATCTGGACCCATCACCAATGTGTACAGCTAGTCCCAGGGCTTCAGAAAGAATTTCATGTCAAAAACCAAAAATAAAATGAAATCACATACAAGCATACATAGGCCAGTATTATTTCCAAACCTCTGAAATCATTGCAGAGGCACCAAAGTACCACCTACAAAACTTAAAAAGCATTTACAGTACAACGTTTAGACATGTTCAGTTGGGGGTGTACATCCAACACCTGATTTCATCTGCTAGGAATCCACTCCAGTGATTCTGTCCTACTTAATGGCATTACAAAAACCACAGATACATGCTGCTTCCAATCCCTGTTATTAAAAACAACATAAATAACACAGATATTCCTAAGCCGTGGTCACAACCAGAGGTGAAACAGCATGCTGAGGGATGTCAGTATTGGCAGAACTAAACCATTTGGAAAGCAGTAAGTAATTTAGTAGCACTTTTATTGTACTTGTAGACAAGAAGCATTACTGGAAAATTTCTCCCCCATCCAGAAAGCTGAACTGTGGTTTAAAAATAAATTACTTCAGAAACAGACAAAAACCAAAATCACAGTCTGGTTTCAATGCACATCACTGAGGGCAAAGCACTAAGAGCAATTCTAGTGATAAACACTGGCACTCTGAGTACACAACTAAAGAACAGCAACTGAAGCTATTTTAAATATATACCTACAAAAGCTCAGTGACCTACCAAGTGGCGCTGATCTTGGCACTAATAAAATATAATTGATTAGTAGGAATGAGGACTGGAAAGATTACAACTCTCTTAATTGCCTTAACAGCATATAAAGAGTGACATACAGACAAAGCATGAAATATATTTTAGAACCTTGGAAAACAAATTATTTAATCTTTTATGTATTACTCTTCCTTTCTCAGAAGGGAAGATATGATTATAACCTCTCTATCTGCAGCACAAACTCCCTTTGCATAACTACAGCCTTCCAGGTTTAGAAACCTAGACAAAGCATGTTACAAATTACTGCTGGTTCAGCCAAAACCACTATTTACTTCCTCTGTTTCATCCCTCCCAGGTATCACAGTGCAGACCAAGCTTCTGCACAGACTGACTTCTGAGGTGAGCAGACATCTTCAACATACATACATACATACATACACAGGTGCACACAAAGAGGCAGTACTTACAGCTAAAGATGCCTGGAGGTGGATGCTCTGTTACAAGCAGACAGTTCTCTTCATCACTGTTATCCCCACAGTCATTCTGTTGGTTACAAATCAATGAACCAAGATACAAGCATTTACCACTGGCGCAGGTGAATTTGCACTCTGAAAGGCAAGGAAAAAAACAAGAAAAGAAACCAAAACAAAATTGTGTGAGGAAATTTGTGCTCATCTTCATCACTGCTAGAATGACTGACACTAAAGGCAATCTTTTTCAACTAGGCACTATTGTGGTGGACAGGTCTTTTGCACTTTATCCCCAAAATAAGGAACAGAGTATTTGCAAGCACTGCACATACCAATACTTATGCGAAACACTCCAGATTGCCAGAATCGATCCGTCAGTAAACCAGCAACTGTCATTTGGGGAAATTCAACTTCTTATTAAAAAACAGACAATATTTTTTCATAGTTTATGTTGACTACAATTCCCCTCAGACAAAGACCATGTTCTTATACATGTTTGTGTGGCACTTTGTACAACTGGGGCAAGATGGAATGGAATGGAATGGAATGGAATGGAATGGAATGGAATGGAATGGAATGGAATGGAATGGAATGGAATGGAATGGAATGGAATGGAATGGAATGGAATGGAATGGAAAAGATGACACAATGAATAAAGATAATAATTCATTGATTCATAGAATGGTTTGGGTTGGAAGGGACCTTAAAGATCATTCAGTTCCAATCCCCCAGCCATGGGCAGAGACACCTTCCACTGGACCAGGTTGTTCAGGGCCTCATCCAGCCTGGCCTTGAACACCTCCAGGGAGGGGGCATCCACAATCTCCCTGGGCAACCTGTTTTGGTGTCTCACCACCCTCACTGTAAAGAAATTCTTCCTAATATGTAGTCTAAACCTGCCCTCCTCAAGCTTCAAAAGATTCCCTCACATCCTATCAGTTTGTAAAAAGCCCTTGTACGAAGTCTCTTCCTGACCTTCTTGTAGGCCCCTTTTAGGTACTGGAAGACTGCTATCACATTAGAACAAAAAATCTTGTACAATGTAGAATATCATCAACTGTAAGGCAATAGCTAGGAACAATCCTGTCCAGACACAGACAATTATTCCTTAATACCTTCCCAAAGCCAATCTGCCAGTCTCCCAACTAATTACAATCAAACACTCAGTGTCTGCACATTGAACTCCCACATGCCAGTTTGCTACACAAAGCCAGTAAATGTCTCAAACCCCAATAAAGCATCTGAATGCTATAGGTAGGCTGTATTTTTTACACTGGGTTCAGCACAAAGGACTGAAGTTTCCTCTAAATATGGTTCTGTCAGGAGAACTATTCCTATGAGACCAAATAAACAAAGTTTTGTTACCTCCAGTTCCTTCTTTCTTCTCTGCAGAAGGATGCAGGTTAGCTAAGGAATCCTGTGTGATACCTAACTAGATTGATCTATAGCTCTCCAAAAAATAAAATAAAATTCTCAAATTAAAACTCAGCCCAAGAAAGACAGGAGTAGGTCAAGAGGAGTATCACAGAAGTTATCAGAAGATTGGAACCCCTCTGCTATGAGGACAGGTTGAGAGAGTTGGGCTTGTTCAGCCTGGAGAAGAGAAGAATCCAGAGAAACCTTATTGCATGCTTTCAGTACTTCAAGGGAAGGCTGTAAGAAAGATGGGGATTATTTCTCTAGAATGCCCTGTTGTGACAGGACAAGGTGTGATGGTTTTAAACCAAAAGAAGGGAGATTTTAACTAGACAGAAGGAAGACTTCCCTTGGTTTGTTTTTTGGGGTTTGTTTTTTGGTTGGTTGGTTGGGTTTGGTTTGGGTTTTTTCGTTGTTGCAACAAGGGTGTTGAAACACTGGCAACAAGATGTCCGGAGAGGTGGTAAAAGCCCCATCCCTGGAAATATTCCACATGAGGTTGGACAGTGCCTTGAGCAACCTGATCTAGTTGATGTCCCTGCTCACTGCAGGGGGCTTGGACTAGATAACCTTTAAAAATCCCTTCCCACCCAAACCGTTCTATGAAGGTTGACACTGACAGGAGAGCTACACAGTTACTCCTCCAGACAGCGAAGACATCACCTCCATCCTTGGCCTTTTGTTTACTAGTAAGGATTCAGTAAGTACTAACCCATGGTAGATGTTTGTGGTAATTATAGTCCAACATCTTGTCATATTAGATGTTTCCTCTTTAATTTTCAGTGCTCAGGCAGGGCTTCAGTCTGACTGACCTGTCTTCTGTCTGGAGCTATAATACTTCAGTATTTAAATAAGGTGTTACCTATTAAGGATGTCTACTACAGATAATTAAAATTCCCTTGATCTTCTGCTAACCTGGTATTTAAATGTCACTTCCAGAAACAAAGCTTTATAGTAAGTATTTGGGAAGCAATTAAGAAATGTGCACAAAACCATACATGCAATTATAGAAAGGCTTCACACTAGGCTTGTTCTTAACTTAATAGGCTACACATATAGAATTGAGGACATACATCTAGACAAATTATAATTTAATCATTACACTTCCAGCATGTTGACAAATTCTGGTGATTGTCAGTCATAAGGCAAAGCAGACAGAATTAGAAACACTCACAAATAGTTTATTAAAGTAGTGTCATTCTCTGAACCCTAAGGCTGCAGTTTGGGTTGGCTGATTCTGCTTCAGAGAGATGACCTCTGCTCTTTCCCAGTAAACAGGCAGCATTTGCTCATCTTCAACAGCATCAACAAGAGACTTTCCTTTAATCTGAACAGCACTTGGACCTACTCTGAACTGAAACAACAGGACTTCTAAAAAGCCCCTAAACAGTTATTGAGGTGTGATATTTAACCCAGACATATTTGATGTGTAACAGAAGCACAGTACTAGTGAAAGAGAGTAAAAAGAAAGTGGGAAAGGGAACAAAATATTTTTCCTTAGCAATTTGCTTTGTAGGTATAAATTATTTTGGACTTCACTCTGAAGATTTTCATCAAGAGGATTAATGACAGCATGAATCTGTTGCAAATCTGTATGCATCAACATGTGCAACATACAATATGCTATTTAGGAATATAATAAAACCCATAAAATGCTACACAAGCAAAACAAGCATTCGGGGGGCGGGGGGAGGAGGGAAATGTGTCCTTCTATTTCACACGGTCAAACTGCACACAAAAATCAGTGAGTATTTGGCTAAATAAGGTTCTCAAGAACTGTAGGACTTGAACTATCCAAATTGTACCATAAAATACAGTACAAACAAAATATTTTCCCTGTTCCTTTGTCACCCTGTCCTTCTCTGCTACAACAAAGAATTGAGAAGGCATTTAAAGGCCTTTCTGTTTTGAGCACAGAGTACTAAAAAATTCATAACCAGAGTGAGCCTTTGAAACCTAAGGAACTAAGAAGGTCATTAACAGTTACTTTTGAAAAGGGGACTTAAAAGATTGGTCTCAATATTAACAACGTGATAATTACAACAGTTTAGGATTCATTTCTGCACCTTCATGAAGTGAGAAACTAGAAGAAGAAAAGAACAAAGCTGCCTTGGAAGATCAGAAAAGTTGGTTTGAAAAAGTTCAAAATTTCCAGGTATCATCAATGAGGAATATAACACAGGGGGAAATTAGAGCGGTAAAGGACATACTGGTTCTGCTTTAAAGACAAGTTATCAAACACCATATTGCTTGAAGTTAGAACATTTGGTATGTTACTTTGGCCGCAGTAGTTAATTCCTTCCAGTGTCTTTGTAATGCTTTCCATGCCTCTCCAATGGTTGATGAAGAACGCTCAAGCAGGTTAAGTCAACTCAAAAGTAATTATAGGTAAGGACTTTGGTTTTCTGTTTGCCACCAGATAATAGGCTTTTCAGACTAAAGACCAAACGAAGCATTACATTTTTAGCAGTTCTATTAAAGTATTAAAGTTCTGGGTTTTAACTAACATTAAATGTTAAAACGGGTTGGACTTGATGATCTTCGAGGTCTCTTCCAACCCTGGTGATACTGTGATACTGTCTTACCGTAAGAGGACTAAACAGAGGAAAGTATTTATACTTTAAGGGATTTTATCTGTCCTGGGTAATGGGCCACATCAAAATTTGGATTCAAAGAACAGATTTAATCCACTTTTCTTGTAAAAAATTATGGCTACCTCCTCCTTCCCTCAAGGGCCTACCTGTGGGTCCAGCCCCATAGATGTGGGTCTACCTCATAAAGGCCTACTTCCAGTATAGGCCACACTCACTACCAGTAGTCCCAAAACTACCTCTCAGTGCTTCACAGTATATCCCAGAGCCTCCCAATAACCCCAAATTCTCTCCCAGTACAACCCGGTCACCTCCCAGTGCCTCTCAGTATATCTCAGTAGCCCCAACACCACCAGGCCCCCTCAAACTACCCCCAGATCCCCCTGTACTGCAGGAACAGGACAAGCTGATTAAACAGATTATTCAATGGAAATACAGATACTTCTGAACACAGAATAGACTTACTATCAGGTATTTGTAACTTGTAAATGAAAATTCAGTACCTTAAAATAGTTTGTATAGTAAATGCATTTAAACATTGTGGGTTTTCACTATAACCAGAAGAAAACTCTTCCTCCTAAAGCAAGGTGGCTCAAAGTCAGGTTGATGGAGATATTAGAAAGCAAGTATTACAGTACAGTCAAACTGAAAGTTAGTAAATAAACCAGTAGAGGTCTGCACCTAAATACCAAGAATGACCTCAAAGCACTTCAACAGGGAAATCCAGACCAGTCCAGACTAGACCAGTGTGCCTAATGACACACCAGAGAGCCCTTTTTAGTACAAAGTGTTGTACTTGGCCTGTCTAGACAAGAAGAGGGGGAAAAGCTCCCATTCTGAAAACAAGCCAGCATGATCCTTCTTTCATGAATAATGTTTCAAAGCCAGGCAGTTCTCCTTTTCGTTTTCAAGAAACAATTAGTGAAACATCAGTAGGTTGGTCAGTAAGGCTCTTACTGGAACTAAACATGAAGCAAGCTGACAGCTACTGGAGGCTTAAAAAAACAGCTCTTAGGTCTTACTATGTTGGTAATTATGTCTGCAGCATAATGAAAAACTTTATCTTGATGATATACTGATTCTTCAATAGAAAGGTTTAATAAACATACTTGCAGGTATAAGTAGACTACCCTGAAAAAAAAGGAACACTAAGAACATGTCGAATTTCTATAAACTGTAGGCAAGTACTATGAATAAATATATTGCCCACATGCTCAAGGAAGATGTTTGACGTATAAACTCTCTGCACAGAGTCATAGAAACATTTACACATTCACAGACTGCATTGGATTAGAAGGGACTCTCAAAGTCATCTTGTCCAACCTCCCTACAGTCAGCAGGGACACATCCAACTACATCAGGCTGCCCATGACCTCATCAAGTCTGATCTTGAATGTCTCCTGGGACAGGGCCTCAACCATATTCCTGGGCAGCCTGTTCCAGTATTTCACCACTCTCATTGTAAATAAAGAACCTCCTTCTGATGTCCAATCTAAATCTCCCTTGCTCCAGTTTTAAACCATTGCCGCTTATCCTATTGCTAGAAGCCTTTCTAAAGAGTCCTTCCCCAGCCTTCCTGTAGACCCCCTTCAGATACTAAAATGTAGCTATATGGTACCCCTTGAAGCCTTCTTTTCTCCAGGCTGAACAGACCCAATTCTTTCAGCCTGTCTTCATAGGAGAGGTGCTCCAACCCTCTGATCATCTTTGTGGACCTTCTCTGGACCTGCTCCAGCAGGACCATGTCTCTCTTGTGCTGGGGGTCCCAGAGCTGGATGCAGTACTCCAGGTGAGGTCCCACCAGAGCAGAATGGCAGAACCACCTCTCTCGACCTGCTTTCCGTGCTTCTTTTGATGCAGGTTGGAAGAGATCTTTAAGACCATCACGTCCAACTGTTACCCCAGCGTTATCAAGTCAAATCCAATGTGCATGCAAATACAAAACACATACAAACACGCATTAACAAACGACTGCGTTTCAAATAGTGAATTGAAGGTGATGCTTCAGCTACAACAGCACAAGATGGATTTGCCTCATAATACAAAAAATTCCTTGGATCAGCGAGGTCTTACTGTGAAATGCAAGGTCTGCTGTATTGGCTAGGTTTATTTTACACTTTCTGTGCCTACCCAACAAGATAATTTCATTCTTGCATTCAGCTTAATTCTTTTAGACTTCATTTACACTTGACTTCATCCATATGAAGAGCATTCCCATTGCTTTGTCATCCCACTCACTGTAGGGCATTTTTAATTATAGCTAAGTGCTGTTTGTTTTTGTAATGTAAGTCCAACCACAGGCCAAGGGAAAAAATACTATCAAAGCTATGAAGTGTCATATTGAAAAAATATGGTGTTTCAGGTCACTGTTATGATGCATGTCACAGCTACTTACTTAGGTCTGAGTTGATTATCTGACCCAGGGGTAGAATTCTATTCCATCCATCCGAATAAAAAATAAAGAACTATACAGGCAGCCAGCAACCTCAAAATGCTGTGGCTAAGCAGTAGCAAGGCAGCTCAAACACACAAGATGAAATCCTAAGTGATGTCTGGGACTTCACTGGAGTGTAAAGGCACCCACCCAAAATGCAGGGAACTGGTGGCAGCCTTGGCAGCACAGCCAGCAGAGGATGATCCAACACCCTGCTGGCATCACATATCTAGAAGGTAGAAATCTCTTTGCCTTCAGGTGGATCTAGATGTCTAGAATAAAAGCCTGATTTCTAATTTCTTACATAAAGATTCCATTTTAAGTATGTCATCATACTTCTTCCTACTCCTGTTCATATTGCAACACCTAACAGCCTGAAAGAAAATCTGTTTAAAGGGCATCATCACCTGTTATAAGGGTAATAAGAGGCAGAAGTAGTAAATTGGGGAGGGTGGGAGGAAGCACACTGCACTAGAGATTAAAGAAATACCAACCACAAATACCAGAGTCGGTACAGTAAAACCCTGTTCAACCTCTGATAAACATCTGTCTGTGTATTATTTTTAATATTGTAGATTGTAGCTTTATAAAGGGAAATAGATCATAAATAGGAGGCAGTGCACATGAGGAATATGTTTATTTGGGCAAAAGCTGGGTTAATAAGGAAAATGGCATGCTGCCACGCGATCTAATAACCCTCCACTGGCGCAGGGAAGGGAGGGATAAATAGGTCTTTAGAAAACAAAAAATCACTTCATGAAAAGAACGCCAGGCAGAACACCAACTCAAATGAAAGCGGATCAGCTTATGCAGAGCTGTAAGCCACAGCCCCAAGGCCTGGCCTCCCTGCCCACAGCCTTGCACAGGGCAGGGGACCCTGTTCTCAGAGCCATGCAACACTGAGCCCCAGGGACCTTCTCTGCCCAGGGGAGATTACGGCCTTAAAACTGGGCTGATTGAAAGGAGATTGTTACTGGTTCTGAACCAGTCTCATTTGCTGTGCTGCTACCCTACTGCAGTCCCCCATGCTCCCTTGCTTATCAAGCAATTATCTTTTCATCTTCTTCTTAAGGCAAAGGCTGAAGCAGTACCCATTGACTAGTTGCTATTTATGTCAGTAGCTAAAGGAAGCAAACACAATATTCTCACACACAGGTAGTGAAATCAGCTGTTCAGTTCACCAGTTCAGGGTGTCAGGACATTTCACCAGCCTTGCCTTCATTAAAAGCCTGAATGAAATTACACTAGGCATCACGGGGACAACTGAAAGACCTTCTTCATTTTGAGTTACATCAGCGAATTTGGGTTTTATCCTTCTTCCCCATACAGACCTCTCTCAGGTATGAAAATAAACAGGGAAGTCTCTTCCTGGAGTCCACAGGGGCATTAGAAAAGACTTCTCGCCAACCTTTTTTGCATCTACACTAAATCCAAGTTGCTCAGCCACCATCCTGCAAGCCTCCAGAGCCTCATGATGGGTCCCTCAGCAGGTCTCTCCCAGAATGAGAAAATTTCCCATTAGAGCACTCACTTCAAACAGACAAGCCTCTCCAAGGTCATCTTGAAGACCACTAGTCTCACCCTGTTCTGGTTGAAGACATGACACACCCAAACAGTTTTGCCACCATATGGAAATGTCAATAAAAGAAAGCTTCCTTTATTACCACCTTCATGGGTGATCTTTGCTATGTATCAGTTATCCTTCCATGAAATAGCAAGGCAACACCAGTGCACAGGTTTGCATTTTCTGTCCTTCCACTCATATGCTTTTCCTGACCTGGCACTGATCTGCCCATTTATGCCCACATAGCACTGAAACACCAGAACTTCTCAACAAAACTCAAAATTTGTGTCTCCTACACCATGCTCATGTAAAAACTCCTTTACAACCCCACCAAAGCAGCCTGACACCTTCTCCAACCACGAAACTTCTGCAGAAACATCCTCATGGCAGCACATGTACCCCATTCCCCTGCTCAGAGACTTGTGTCAGTGTCAACAACTCAACTGAGTCATGGTCTTGATTTTGAATTATGAGGTGGCCACAGAAATGACACCAAGTGTCACAACAGGCACGTGCACCTGACAAAGAGGCCGACAAGGAACACCTTCACTCCAGCTCCTGAGAAGGAATGAACTAGAAGGGATGGGTTTCCACAAGCC
The DNA here is from genome assembly GCF_014839835.1 of Dryobates pubescens. Taxonomy (NCBI): domain Eukaryota; kingdom Metazoa; phylum Chordata; class Aves; order Piciformes; family Picidae; genus Dryobates; species Dryobates pubescens. The sequence continues at coordinate 16,916,773 of NC_071620.1, read as the reverse complement.
ATGAGAAGGCCTCACATGTCTCCCAATTCAATGCAGAGGCAAAGTGGGGTCTGCTACAGCATGCCAGGGCCACCTGTGTGCCCACATTCCAGCCCATCATCTCACCACAGGGAGGAGCCCAATGCCCAGGGCTGGGACTGCCCTGCTGCTCCTGGTTGCCCTGCTCCTGGCTGGGGTGGCGAGATGAGCTGTGACTACTAGGTCCTGTCCTGACAGGCCAAACAGGAGCCCTCAGCTCCTGACTTTAATATATATACATATATTAGCAAAGTCTTCCTAATCGAGCATGGGGAAGGCACGTTGGTGACTCAGCTAATGACACTCATTTTCAGCTGTGAAATTACATGAGCAGACAATTAAAAATACATGAAATATGTACCTTATAATTTTTGTCAAGCACAATGTCGCTATCATGGGCAAGTGCTGATGACATGTAAAGGGTATGTGCAAATGAGACTTTCTTCACATCTAGCTCCTTAATCATAATTCAAAGAATTTCTGAATTACAGTAAAAAAAATTAAATTACATTATTTGGTTTTCTTTCTTTTTTTTTCCCCCTCATTGCTCTCTGCAGCTATGTAAAAGGAGGTTGGAGTGAGATGGGGGTTGGTCTCTTTTCCCTAACATCACATGAAGGGACAAGAGGAAATGGCCTGAAATTGTGCCAGGGAGGTTTCAGTTGGATATTAGGAAAAAAATTGTTATTGAAAGGGTGGCCAGGCATTGGAACAGGCTGCCTGGGTAAGGGGGTGGAGTCACCATCCCTGGAGGTGTTCAAGAAACCTGTGGACGTGGCACTCTGGGACACGTTTTAATGGCCATGGTGGCATTAGGTGGATGGTTGGTCTCAATGGCCTTAGAGGTCTGTTCCAACCAAAACAGTTCTATGATTCTATTCTTCTTAAGAAATCTTTAATCACCACAAGTAGTGTCACTTAAGCAGTTTGTAGGGTGCTGCATATATAGAGGAATATAAAATGAAAAATCATGTTACTGTAGCAGCTTCTTGGTTTAAATTTGTAATATTGTTAAGAGTTTTAAGATTAGACCATTTTATCAGGTAACATCACAACATTTACATCCAGAGGAATACAGACTAAACCATGCCACTTCACAGACACATGGGCCCAGATGAGGACACAACAATTACTTCAGCACCTGAGGTCTGTCTTGGGGTTATGGGAAACAGGATGATTGGTGGGAAAAAGTGCTGTCTTTATGTTCTCTGATATTAAATTAGGTCAGATTACTTCAGACTAGGACCCATGTAAGGCAGGGGCTGTTTTCAGTTAGCTCTCCTAGGATATACTGAAACACAGACTAAATACCATTCTCATCTGCAATCATGCAACGTTCCTGAAGCAAGGAGAGGTCTGAGAATACACCCAAGAGCTTGGCTTTCTGTGCAAATAACACACAACGCAGGCAACAGTACAGGATGTTTCTGGGCTATTCAGAAGATAACAGCCTAATATTGATGGCAGTATTTTTCTATACATCTTCCTATGCATACTGTGCAGAAAAGGCAAAGGAAATTAATGTATTATTCATAGTATTTACATGTGTCAAGTTGCAGGACTGCTATGGGAGGTTCCGCTGTAATGTGAATTCTGGATTTCAATGGCCAAGAGAATTCTCCTTTCATTCCTCAATGGCATTTGCATTGTGCAGTGCACACTATTGTGACTAATGACAAGTTTATTATCATCTCTGCTATGTTCTCCAATCCACACCTGCAGAGATTTGCATGTTCCTGTAGTAAATACTTTGTCACTGTTTGGGTTTGTACTTTAAAAACTATTTCCCATTAAGTTGAATTATCCCAAAAAAGTCTAACTCAGGTCACTGTGCCTCAGTGTTCACATAACAAAAAAATGTAAGCAAAATAACACCTAGAGTACAGCCAAATAGGTTGCTCTCAAAGGCTGACATTGTTTTTCATTAAGTAGACTATGCAGAAAACACTGATCTCCACCACAGAAATCTCTCTGCTGCTGAAATGGTATCATTTTACAACTAGCAGTGCATTTCATAGAATCATAGGCTGGTTTGGGTAGGAAGGAATCCTTAAAGGTCATCTGGTCCAACCTCCATACAGTGAGCAGGGAGATCTTTAATTAGAACAGGGCATTTCTGTTTGTGAAGATGAACATACAACGATGAACAAGATGCTGGATGATACTGAGTCTGTCCATGCACCATATAGTATCTAGGGAAACTAGGGCACAGAAAGCTAAAGTGAGCAGCTTTCCTTCCCCAAACCACATTCAACTTTGCAGACAAACTGTGCACTTCAGAGAAAAAGTACCTGAGAAATAGCCACAAGCCTGACATGATGCAAAACTCATCTATGAATAGAGTTTCTAGTTCATGAGCTCAGACCATGACTGCACCACACATGGGAACCAGAGTAAATGATCTGGAGTGCCGCATTCCCATAACCAAATGCTCTGGACTGACACTCCTCCATCAGCAGCTGTAGTTCCCATCCACAAGTGGCCACTTCTCTGGAAGGTGGCAGAGAAACTACAGAAATTTTCAGTAGGTCCATTTGCATTTGGAGGTCCTTCTGACCTGAGCAGTGGGGTGGTGATGACAGAAGAGAAGAGAGCAGGACAGAGAGGGAGGAATGATGGTGACAGGGTGCCAATGTATGATAGGAAAGGCTTCTCATCACAAGTAGTATCTGCACATCTGGCTCAGGTGAAGCTGGAAAGCCTAGCACCCTTGTGGCACAGCTGTCTTTCAGAAGTTAACCATCCTAGCCTCTTCCTAAACACAGTATTGAAAAAGGAGCAGGGTCTAGTTTACTCTGGAGGCTTGGTGCTCACTGTACCAGCACAGCTGAAGACTGTCCACCTGCTACTCATACATGAATGTGTGACCTGGGCTTGGGAGACCACTGATGGATGAAGCTGACTTCACTGACAAAGAACCAAGCAACACTGAAGATAAGGACTTGGGGGTACTGGTGGATGAGAATCGCAACATGAGCCACCAGTGCACACTTGCAGCCCAGAAAGCCAAATGTATCCTGAGGTGCATCTAGAGAAGCATAGTCTCAGGTCAAGAGAGGTGATTCTCCCCTTCTACTCCACTCTGGTGAAAACCCACCTGGAGTACTGTGTCCAGTTCTGGAGCCCCTGTTACAAGGATATGGATGTGCTGGAATGTGTCCAGAGAAGGGCCATGAGGATGATCAGGGGGTTGGAGCACCCATCCTATGGAGACAGACTGAGAGAATGTGGTGGGTTGAAATTTTCCCCCAACACTGGGGTTGTTCAGTCTGGAAAAGAGAAGGCTCAGTATCTGAAGGCAGCCTATGAGAAAGCTGGTGAGGAACTTTTTAGGGTGTCAGGTAGTGATAGGACTAGGGGGAATGGAAAAAAACTGGAAGTGGGTAGATTCAGACTGGATGTCAGGAAGAAGTTCTTCACCCTGAGGATGATGAGACACGGGTACAGGTTGCCCAGGGAAGTGATAGAAGTCCCATCCCTGGAAGTTTTTAAGGCCAGGCTGGATGAGGCTCTGGGCAGTCTGATCTAATGTGAGATGTCCCTGCCCATGGCAGGAGGTTTGGAAATAGATGATCCCTAAAATCCTTTCCAACCCTGACCATTCTATGATTCTAAGACAAGCTAAAGCATTCCACAAGTGATGCACCAAACACAGAAAACCACCCAAAACCCTACCAGCCATGCAAGAGAATGGACAGCCAGAGCATCAGAAACTCAAGAGCAGCTAATTGTGTTTTAACTGGTGGCAAGGTACCTTGTGGCATTGCACCAGCCCATTATTACTAATCTGTTCAAAGATGGTGAGCATTTTCTGTGCTTTTATAAGCCAACATCATTAAACCAAGGTCAATTTCATAGTGCTGGTGTCTCCTCGGATGACTTCAAACAGGGAGCTGATAGTAAAGAGGAAAAGCCAGCTAATACAGCACGCTGCTGATTTTTCAAGCCAAAAGGAACAAAGTATTTGTTAGAGCTTCTTTGTGCTCCATGACACCCCTCTAAGTCCTTCAGTTAAAAAAAAAAATGTTGAGATACTAAGAACCACCATCTAAACAGATCCTTTCTCCTTGCCACTAGGAAATATTCCTTTAAAACATAAAATGTTATTACTGAATGCTATGCTAACATACAGAAAATACTGCTCCAGAGAGAAATCATTCCCAGATCCTGGCTGCAGATCTGAAACTTTTGTTTTTTATTATTTGCAGGTACTGCCTTCAAATAGTTCTTATCTCAAATAACAAGAGGAAATGGCCTCAAGTTGTGTCAGGAGGTTTAGGTTGGACATTAGGAAAAATTTCTTCACTGAAAAGGTTGTCAAGTCCTGGAATGGGATACTCAGGGAAGTGGTGGAGTCACCATTCCTGGAGGGATTTAAAAGACATGGAGATGTGGTGCTGAGGGACATGGTTTAGAGGTGACCTGGCAGTGCTGGGTTAATGGTTGGACTCTGATCTTAAAGGTCTTTTCCAACCTGAATGATTACACAATTCTACAATCCTATATAAGAAATAAAAAAGAATGAACACACATCCTCACGAAAGAAGTGCATCAGCTACCAAGATATAGTAAACATTCATCTAACACACAAATATTTGGGGATCGAATTCAAAGGTAAATGAAACTCTACCGTAGTGCAACACAGGTCACCTTCATTTCCTCTTAGTTCAGCTAAGCTCTCAGCTATTTACTGAAACATAACGAAGTCTACAATTAAATGAACATTGGGAACATGTTAGTTTATTTTAATAAGTTTGTGCTTACTGTTCATAAGGTTTGAATTGAGATGCAGCTTGCAGGGTGCAAACACCACCTGTTCTTTGCAATACTAAGCAAAATTTTCCAAGCTTCCATTTTAATACCTGATGGCTGCATACAAAACCAGCAGGCCAAGCATGAAGACTGGCCTCAATTATTCCATTTTCATACAACTTTTAGGAAAAAATACATTTGCTGGCTACACTGCTTGCTGCAAGAGGGAGCAGCCTGCAGTACTGCACTATTACTCTTGCAAAGTACACAAGGCTTAAGTCTTGTACAGTATGGATGCTCTCCCAGCATGGAGCATGACGAAGGGAACACATTAAAGAGTTGTACCAAAAGATCCAAGAGGGAAAATGATTGTGCTGTCTTAAGCTCTAGAGTTCTTTCTTTCTGAGAAATCATAGAAGGACATCAAACTGCTGGAGCGGATCCAAAGGAGGGCCACAAAGATGATCAGAGCACCTCCCTATGGAGACAGGCTGTGAGAGTTGAGACTGTTCAGCCTGAAGAGAAGGTTCTGGGGAGACCTTATGGTGGCCTTCCAGTACCTGAAAGGGGCCTACGAGAATGCCAGGAAGGGACTTTTACAAGAGCCTGTAGTGATAGGATGAGAGGGAGTGGATTGAAGCTTGAGGGCAGATTTAGATTGGATATTAGGAAGAAATTATTTACTGTGAGGGTGGTGAGACACTGGAACAGGTTTGCCCAGGGAGTTTATGGATGCCCCCTCCCTGGAGGTGTTCAAGGCCAGGTTGGATGAAGCCTTGAGAAATCTGGTCTAGTGGAAGGTGCCCTCCCAAAGCAGGAACTAGATGATTTTTAAGGTCCCTTCCTACCCAAACCATTCCATGATTGATTCTATCAACCTAAGATTTTCTAAGATCTTGAAATTAAAAAATTACAATTATTTTCTTAGCTGCAGTTGTCCCCCAGTCTATATGATACTAGGCAAGCTGTCTGGCTTTTCTCAACATATCTAGAGCTGGAAGAATACTACTACTAGTAGCAGTAATAACAATGCTACTATTGCTACTGTGAAATGATGCAGGTATGTAAAGCTTGTGACGACTGTAAGAAGGTACTAGCAAACTGAGCAACATCATCATGTGCATCAGCATCAAGAAGAATCTCTACTGATTAGCAATTTTAATAACTTTCTAGTTGCCTCTTTTTTTCATTTCATCAGCTATTAATTAATTTCTCTTATCTGTACAGATTTTCTTAATAGGAATTGCCCAGTGTTTCCACCATGCCACCCAGACAGCTCTCAGATGAGATGTAACACTGACTCACTTTCATTTAGTCCAAATATTTATCCCTCTCAAAGAAAAACTAAACACTTCCACGTCTCATCTTGCATGAAAAGTCACTGGCTTTTGATCAGATGTGGTTCTGAGTGTCTCATTTCACCCATCTATGAAGAACAACTATGTCAGTATATACCAAGAACTGCTGCAGTGGCTAGTGGAGCTTTACCTTGTTTATCTTTCATTTCCTGAGGCAGATAGAGCACCACAAGAAGAAATCCTGAGCAATATTCTCTTGGAGGACTAATCCATATTCTTCTTATATCCTTCACTTCATTCAGGATCTAATCTCTGTAATCAGTGAAGTCACTAATAAAGCCAATGTTCACTACAAGACTGCAAGGATCAGGATTTCAGGGAGGAAGAAAGAATGCCTACAAATTTCTTGCACCAATACACAAGGAGGTCTTTGCCCCCAGCGAAGACTTCCTCAACTATTTCAAATTAAAAGTGGTCAGATCAAATAAAATGCTTTATCTCTGCATGAAGGGAAGGGTGTAAGGCATCAGAAAAATGGAAAGCTGCCATGAGTTCTGTCCAAAATATTGTACCTCACAACCTATCTCCACTGTCCATGACCCCATCACCTCTCCAGCCTGGAGGCCATGAAATGGAGCCTGTCCAAGACAGCTGTCATTTCATGATGGCTCTGGGATAGTTCAGAATGCAGAAAAATAATTGCACTGTTAACTTGCTAATTTATGAGAAAGGTGTGAAGGTCTGAAAGAACTGCTTGAAGACCTCTGCTGCAGTCATCACAATAAATGTGCTGAGCCTTCAGCACCCTAAGAAAGGTTCTGAAGAGGAATAAAAATAAAAGCATAATTGGCAGGTACCTGAATCTAGCTACAGATTGCCTTTGGTCTATTATTCTATTCCCCAGTATGGTAGGGAAGGATAGCTTTAAGAAGACCTACAAGTGAACAGAGACCAGAGACTCTTGGCTTAAGTCACTATTAAAACCTTATTGACAGTTCAGCTGCTGCTACCAATGGGTCAAGTGCTCAAATCCACCTTCACTTGACACTGTGAATTCAGTGCCTAGTACAGTGGTGACAATACCTCTCTCAACAGCCCAGTGTCAATAGGACTGTAAGAAGTTCATAACAGGACTTTCAATGGGATGCAGGACGACACCTCAAAACAGGGACCATGTCTTTGACAGAATGGTGGCGGCTAGAAGGGACCTCTGGAGATCACCTCGTCCAGCCCCCTGCTAAAGCAAGTACACCCAAAACAGCCTGCAGAGGATCACTTCCAGGAGTGTTTGGAATCTCTCAAGAGAAGGAGAGTCCACAACCTCTCTGGGCCACCTATTCCAGTGCTCTGGCACCCTCACAGCAAAGAATTTTTTATGTGTAAGTGGAACTTCCTGTGCTCCACTTCTTGCCCATTGGGTCTTGTATGGTCACTTGAGCACCACTGAGAGGGGTCTGGCCCCATCCTCTTGACACCTGGCTCCATCCTTTTGACACCTGCCCTTTAGGTATTGAGCAGCATTGATAAAGTCCCCTCTCAGGCTGCTTTTTCTCTAGGCTAAATAGCCCCAGGTCTCTCAGCCTTATCAGAGAGATGCTCTGGTCCCCTCAGCAGCTTTGTTGCCTCTGTTAGATTCTCTCCAGTAGTTCCCAATCTCTCTTGAACTGGGGAGCCCAGAACTGGGCACAGGACTCCAGACTTCACTAAAACAGAGATGGGCAAGAACCAGTCAATCCTTCTGCAATTGTGTGTCAGTCCTGCACCAACCAATGTTCCCCAACCCCAGGAGCCAGCAGCACCCAGCACTGGTGGAAAGATCTCCGCAGAAATGATCGTAAACTGCGCAGACGCCTTTGCAGCTCACAGAGGATCCAGGTGCCTCTCCTGCTTTCCCTATTCCAGAAAAATGAACCGGATAATTAAGCATGTCTGGGATTTACTGAGCTGGCAGATTTAGTACTGAAGGAGAACACCTTGTGCAGTAAGCAAAGTCCTGATGCATGCAACATTACCTGCAGGGGCAAAAGGAGAGAGCCTTATTTGCGTGTCAGCTTCCCCTCCATCTTCCACCCAGTGATTTTCCTACATTATCTCACCATGCAGAAAACACCCTTATGTCACACAACTTTCCAGACTAAACTGATATTGATAAGGTCACAGCTTTGCTGGCAATATCAGTTAGCTTCTGCAAATGAGCTTTCTCTAGATCTTTTACTTTCCATTTTACCACAGACAATCAACAGACGCTGGTCTTCTAGCATTAAACCTAATTCAGGTTTCAAAATATTCATAATTCTTTCTTAAGGAATAACATACACACACACACACATTATTGCTCACCATAATGAAAAGGGAACAGTCAGAAGACTTTTTACCTGAGCTGTTAGAGAATCACAAAACCACTAAGGCTGGGAAAGACCTTTAAAATCCAGTACAACCATAACACAACTACCATGACCACTAAACTATATCCTGAAGCACCACATCTGCAGCTTCTTCAATATCTTCAGGGATGGTGACTCCACCACCTCCTTGGGCAGCCTGTTCCAATGCCTCACCACTCTTTCAGTACAGAAAGTTTTCCTAATATCCAACCTAAACCTCCCCTAACACAACTTAAGCTCATCCTTTTGCTAGTTACTAGGAAGAAGAGACCAACACCGGCCTCACTCCAACCTCCTTTCAGGTAGTTGTAGAGAAGAGTAAGATCTCCCCTCAGCCTTCTCTTCTCCAGACTGAAGGCCTCCTTCAGATACTGGAAGGCTCACCACCTCTGCTCTGAAGGAGGCCTACAAGAACGGAAAGAGACTGTTTACAAAGGTCTGTGCTGACAGGATGAAGGGCAATGGCTTCAAATGAGAGAAGATTTAGATTGGATGTTAGAAACAGGTTCTTTACTATGAGGGTAGTGGAATACTGAAACAGTTTTCCCAGGGAGGTGGTTAGGGCCCCATCCCTTGGGATATTCAGGGTGAGGCTTGACAGGGCTCTGGGGAGCCTGATCTAGTTGAGGATAACCCCGCTTACTGTAGAGGGAATTGGATGAGAGGACCTTCGGAGGTCCCTTCCAACCCAGACCATTCTATGATTCCTTGATTCTACGATTCTATGAGATATGGAACAGCAAATGGAACAGCTCTTCTCAGTAACACAAGTACCTGTTAGATCATCAGAGATGCAATGCCTTACAGTGTCAGCGTAAGTCATTATGGGGAAGTTGAACCTCCAAGTATCTTACAATAAATTCCAGCAGAATAAATCTAAGGATAAACATTACACTTGACACACTGTGCAGCCAAGCACCTGCTAATATCAATAACTGAACTCTGCACCATATGTAATTTACTCTTCATGACTACTACAACTGTAGGTTAGGAGCAGATGCAGCACATTTGGAAAGTAATCATTCCAAATTTCAGCTACGTTCTCATAGGAATTAAAATCCAGAATCCTCTTTTATTTACCCAGGGAAACCAACCTCAGACATAACAGTGTTATTACTGCTGAGAAGAAAAAAACGAAGCTATGTGATATCTTCAGCCTGATAAACATGATAGCTTTTCTGGCCAGCTTTATTTTAGCCTATAATCCTTCAGATTTTATTCTAACATCTGATTGTAATATAAAATTATTTGCTATTTTAAGGATGCCATTTCAGTTCTCCTTAATTCTTCCTAACATACAAACTCTGACAGCTGAACTTCACCAATTATTACATGTCCAGAACATCTAATGACAGATGTTATAATCTTTGTAACTTCTCATGGAATCTACTTCTGCGGTAAAATTTGACAGAAGGAGGAAAAAAGGAACAATACTACTATCAACAATGCTGCAGAACATACGGAAAGAGAAAAGGAGAGTCATTGTTTCACTTCAGACTAAAGGATTTAGTTCATTGAAATCACCAAAGAGAAGGGTAGCAGGCAAGAATATAATCTCTTGTGGCGGAGAAAATAGATTGATTTTCATAGTGGACAAGAACAGTGATGTGTCTTCCCCTTGTAGTAAAGGCATATCTGGTTCTTTACAACATTATGTGACTTGAAATATTGCTTTTTAAACAAACTGGATGTAATTATTCCATTTTGTCTCTTCTGGTAGATGTACTTAGCCAAACTAAGTGTTCTTAACAACTCTCCATCTGTTATTAAAAGCTGATCTTTGGTAATATTTATGCAAAGACTACCTTGCTCTTTATTTAATTCCCATTTTCCAAAGAAAAACCTTGAAAGATTCAAAGACAATAAAGAATGCCTGCCGCAGCAGGGCACAGAAATATTCTGTGCATTACTCTCACAGTTTTTTTCAAGCTGTATTTTTTAAACAGTCAGAAGATATTGATAGCATTAGACAGTGTTAAATCAATAAAAGAATTTTTAGGGCTGTCATTCTGGAATGCCTTTGTTAAATGATTTCTACTTTTATATCTCAAGGATTACTCCTCGATTCAATTTAACGATTCATTACTACCACAGAGGTAGAGAGAACACATGAGGTTAACAGCTACAGCTATTAGCTGTAACCTAACCAGCACTACACTGTATAATTGATCTATTTCTTCAAGAATAAAATTCAGAGAAAGAGAATTACTACTAGCATCTCTACTACATTAAAAAAAAAAAAAAGAGGTGCACAGAAAGCCTGGGGGCAAATGTGTGGGATAATAGCAAAGAGAAGAGGAAGGAAAATAGGAGTGCACCAAAGGTTTATTTATAAATATCTGAGAACTCCTTTCTTGGCATCCTACAGTCTCACATTGATCTGACTCTTAGACAGAGGCCCTATATTTAACAAGAGAAAAACTAAGAATCAGCACAGTAGATTTATGATACTTCATTCAGAAATGACTATAGCTCTTTCCCAGTTGAAAATGCTTCAAGACTGTCAGTTTGGTCCCTGTGCAAGCATTTAGAGGTTTTTCTAACCCAGTGTTGGCAGAATTTCAGTGTGGTTGTAATGACAGCAATTGTTGTTAAGAGAATGGTATTAACCACTGCATATACATCTAATTTTATCTACAGCTGTACCTTCTGCAACCATCACAATCAGGCTTTGACATCTTTCTTCCTTTATCTCCATGAACACCCTTTCCAGGTGGCAGGCTCAAGTACACACATCTTTGAGGGTAAAATTCTGCAAGTCCACCTCAGTTTTAGATATTGTCCCTAGACCTCACTTCTCTTTCCTTATTTCTCTCATTAGCACATCCAGCATCTCATTGCCTCTCCATTAGGTCACACGTAGTGACCAGCTGGAAAAAAGCACTTTCACTTCCTCTAGTCTTCTGTTAGCAACTACTGGCTATCCTGTGGCAGCAAAGCTGTCTTGTGAGCTGAACCACAGTGCCACAAATAGGGATGGAGATTTTGCTCGCTATCACAATACTAGATACTAAAGCAAAATGCTAATACAGCAAGAGCTAATTTCAATTGCATGAGAATTCTCTCCCTGCTGGCTGGCCATGGCTGGTTTTAATGCCATTTTGCTTATGTAGCAGAAGATGGCCCTTAGCAAGCTGAAGAATCTTGAATGCTTATTTAAAGATTTCCTGGAGATGAAGAGCTCATATGCCTGAATACTTGTGGGTTTTGGTATCTTGTTTGTTTGCTTTCCAAACAGACCACTAGTTGAAGTATGAAATATGATCTTTCCACAAAACTTGCCTGTCTTCCTTCTAAGCAAGCAAGTTACATAAAGAACAGACCTTGCTGAGGCTCTTCAAAATACAACTTAAGACACCACAGCAGTCTGGTCCATACGAATATAAAGCAACAAAGCAATAAGACTGCCTGCATTACATTAAGGAGCATCACATTTTGCATTTAAAGATCCTTCAAAAAGAAGTAAAACTAAGATGGACAGCTTTATTTGTATTCATCTCACTACATTTTGTTCCCATAAATTTCAATAATCCTATCCTCTAGTTGGAAAGTCAATGACAGATATATTTATAAGCCCTTAAGTAATATCCCACATCCTTTGAGAGGCCTTGTATCCCAGCACCCCTAGTTCCCAATGCACAATTAATACTTGCAGATGAGAAGGGTTGTTGGTGTCACATATTTTATGAGCAGCTGTAATTCCTCTTCAGAGAAATTCTTTCCAGCAATACTGCCATACAGCAAGCCTCCAGTTTCCACAAGAATTCCTAATTTCTTAAGTTCTTCTCATGACAGCAAGTAAAAAAAATAAAGATACAACAGATGAAGCATGAGAAGGTATCACAGTATAGTATCACCAAGGTTGCAAGAGACCTCAAAGATCATTGAGTCCAACCTGCCACCGCAGACCTCATGACTAGACCATGGCACCAAGTGTCACATCCAATCCCCTCTTGAACACCTCCAGGGACGGGGACTCCACCACCTCCCTGGGCAGCACATTCCAATGACGAACGACTCTCTCTGTGAAGAACTTTCTCCTCACCTCCAGCCTAAACTTCCCCTGGTGCAGCTTGAGACTGTGTCCCCTTGCTCTGGTGGTGGTTGCTAGAGAGCAGAGACCAACCCCTTCCTGTCTACAGCCACCTTTCAGGTAGTTGTAGAGAGCAACAAGGTCTCCCCTGAGCCTCCTCTTCTCCAGGCTAAACAATCCCAGCTCCCTCAGCCTCTCCTCATAGGGCTTGTGCTTGAGGCCTCTCCCCAGCCTTGTTGCCCTTCTCTGGACATGTTCATAGTCTCAATGTCCTTCCTAAACTGAGGGGCCCAGAACTGGACACAGTACTCAAGGTGTGGCCTAACCAATGCAGAGTACAGGGGCACAATGACCTCCCTGCTCCTGCTGGCCACACAGGTAGTACAGCAGGTATGCTGCTGACTTGGAGAGAAGAAATAAATACTTGGTACTTGTGGTTAGAACCTCACCCTTCATACTGGATTCAGATTCAGAGGCTGAACCTTTAGTTCTCAGGTCTGCCAAGCTTTCTAGCTCCCTCCACGTAAATATTTTATTTGTGTCCACGACAAGATTTCATCTGTGCCATAGTTGTCCGTCCCTAAATGCAGAACAGCAGTGTTTTTTCTTTCTGCTTCTATCTTCCCTTTTTTAGATTTTGAGATTATAAAAGGGGCTGACCCTCAGTGATTTGTGAAAGGAGGGTCCTCATTTCAGTTGAAGGCTCTTTGGTGCAACACTGATCACTATGAGTAGTTATATGCCCGAGCGAATGCTAACTTGTTTATACCAAAAAGTAGAATATGGTTTTAACACAGAAACATACTTGAGGAATTGTACAAAAGCCACCAAGTCAATGCCATGTCACTTTTTTCATGCATGCACTAAAGAAGGCCCTGAATAAAAACATCTTCAAGAACCATACTTATTGCCTTTATTGTTCAAGTTTATCCCTATTCCTTTTGTTATATAGAAACTCTCCAACAATTCGGGTTTAGGCAGAAGAGTTATGATTCCTATGGGGGGGGGTGGGGAGGGGAAGTGTCTTTATTTGCTAGGGGTTGGAAGGGACCTCAAAAGACCATCTAGTCCAACTACTCCTGCCAGAGCAGGATCACCTACAACCTGATTTTAAGAACAGCAAAGTTTTTCTGAATTTACTCGTGCATTGTTGTAGCAGGTCATGTGTCTCTTCAAATTCTTGCTCTGAGCAACTGGAAGCAGATACTGTCTTGAAAGAATTTCTTTTGAGATAAACAAGTCAAGTATAATAAAGCTCAGAAAGGGGAAAAATGGAGATTCTAGCCCAAACTCCAATTTTTTCATTTAAATCAAGCACCAACCGAGTACATAGCAGGGCTGTGAACCTGGTTTCAGCTAGTATAAAACACTGCTTTGTATAGTCTAAGCCTTCAGGATAAACAGACAATTCTTCAACAATTCCTATCCAAGCCAGTTTTCAAGGCTTTTCTGAAGCCAGTAACCTTGTCCTGGGTGCTCCTGCCATCAGCTCAGCACATGTACACCTACAACACACAGGAACACAGCACTGTCAGCAGCTGAATGATATCGAACAAAGCTGTTCTACTGATGATGACAGAAACAAGCCTATCCTCCAAGGCACACATTGAAGACGCTGCTCAGATGCCGGCTGTAGACTACCATTCTTTTGGGGCATCTTCATCATTAAAAATCCTCATTGTTAGCTCCTCACTCCTCAAACAAAGCTTCTTCTATGCTTGACCTTAAATCAGAAGGGAGTGACTTTCTGCTCTGGTAAGACCTCACATGAAATACTGTGTACCGATCTGGAGCTCTCAATATAGGAAGCACATGTACCTGATGGAGTGGGTCCAGAGGAGGGCCATGAAAATGACCACAGGGTTGGAGCACCTCTGCTATGAGGACAGGCTGAGGGAGATGGGGTTGTTCAGCCTGGAGAAGAGGAGGCTCCAGGGAGACCTAATAATGGCCTTCCAGTACCTGAAGGGGGCCTACAAGAAGGATGGAGAGGGACTGTTTACCAAGGTCTACAGTCATAAAACAAGGGGCAATGGCTTCACACTGGAGAAGAGTACATTTAGATTGGATGTTAGGAACAGGTTCTTTACCATGAGGGTAGTGGAACACTGGAACAGGTTGCCTAGGGAAATAGTTGAAGCCCCATCCCTGGAATATTCAAGGTCAGGCTCCACAAGACTCTGGGCAACCTGATCTGGTTGAATATGCCCCTGCTTACTGCAGAGTGGGTTGGACTAGATGACCCTTGTAGGTCCCTTCCAACCCAAACCATTCTATGATTCTATGAAAGCAAGCTAAGGACACAGAGAACACACAAGAGGACATAAAGTTTAAGAAATAAAATCAACCCCTGCAATATGTGAAAGACATTTTGCTCCATCTCTTCTTTGCTGTGAAGACACTGTTAATTCTAGCACCAGAGAGTGTGGAAATGGTTGTGAAGAGCAGGGAAGAGTGTCCCTGCTTGCCACCTGCACACAGGTACATCTGCCCAAGCTACTGGGGAAGTTTTACAAATTATGGTGGGGTGACTACAGGAAAGGACTCCAATATGATAAAGAGGAAATTCATTTTGCTATCAAACCCCACATTTCTGGGCTCCAGATACAGACAAAACCCACTGCTGAAAGCCTCCTTGGTTCAGAAAACAGCAGTCTGCCAGCCCAACATAGGCACAGCTGTGGAGAAGATGGATCTCAGGAAGTAGCAGTGTTATTACAGCTCTCTCAGACTATTGTGTCATATTCTCTTTCAGGGGAATGGTATCTTTGGGTGTTCATACAAGGCTGGCCCAGCTTGAAGGCTACATCCTATTAGCAAGTAATGATCCCACTAGAAACTGAACATTTTGCTTACACACTGTTGCTGAGGGCTGATCAGAAATGAAAGAGGGTGGGAGTATCCTTCCAGAAACAGTTTGGAGCAGGGGTTGGGCAGTCCCCAAGAAGAAAACCTGGGAGAGGTTCAGTGTGGGGTGTGTGCTTCGGTGGATCCATGTCGCTCCATACCAAAGTGAGGAAAGCCAAGCCTCAGGATGGAAGACGTAGCTGATACAGCCACCAAAATGTGCATGCTCCTAAGAAGGCTCAGAGGAAGGACTGTGTCCACCCATAAGAACCTTTCTTCTGAATAACCAACTCAAACAGCAACAAAAAAAGGCTTAACAAAGAAATTCACGCTCATGCATCTTGACCTCCTCTCCTACAAACTAGGTGTAAGTACCAGAGACATAAATGGTAACATTTGAACCTGTATACATGGCGATGCCTTCTCCTCAATAACTTTTAGGCTTTTTCACCACAGCATTTGCCCTGCAATGACAAGTATTTTCACTTTTCTATTTACCCAAACTGCAAGTTTTCACTTGTAAAGGTATTGCTACAGCATCTAACAAATACATGTAAAATTAATTCTTAAGATTTATTGTATGGTAAGAGAGCACTGATAGAGCAGCAAGTCAAATGTCTGCTTGACATTACAGAAAAACCAAGCTGCAAAACATTAGACCAAAATGTCACTTCGAGCTATTAGCACTGCCTGGAGCTGAGTGCACGGGAATATCCTGCATCCTTTCACACAAATAAAATCAGGTTGTGGCTAATATCACTCATGTTTCCACTGTATCTCCTCAAGTTTCCAAAAGGGTACAGTCAAGTGCTGGTGAGAACCCACCTGCAGTATTAGTCCAGCTCTGGAGATCTCAGGAAAGACATGGACCTGTTGGAGCAGTACCAGAGGCCACAAAAATGATCGGAGAGCTGGAACCCCTCCGCTGTGAGGACAGGCTCAGATAGCTGGGGCTGTTCAGCCTGGAGAAGAGAAGGTTCCAACTCCCTCCATTCTGTGAGTCTGTGAAATGCCTCTCTGTTTGCAGAAGGACTTGCCACAGTTCAATTAGCAAAGGCAGTACCTGTCCAGTTACATATTAAACAGCCCTTCAAGCAGACATTTGAAGAGATCTGCTTTCTTGAGGTGAAAGGAAAGAAAACATGTTTCACCTACACAAAGTTTGCGATCAATACTTAAAAGCTGACCTCCCAGATCTCAAGAGTGACCTAAAGCAGAAAGCATTGCTGTTACAATCACTGATCTTAAGGTCAACAGAAGAACTAGGTTATGACCAAAAGCTATCACTCACAGGGCAGCAGTGCTCACCAATTGATTCTCACAGTTTCTCGCTCTCCTGTAATTCTGTTAGAGCATTTAACCCTGAAGAGGAGACCTCCAATCTATGCATTACTGTACTAAAAACAGTTTTGCTGAATGCTACCAAACATAACATAATTTAGACAGAACACTCTTAGGAGAGACTAAGGATATATCATCTTTTTCCAGGTATTTTTGCTGAGAATACTATTTGTACTCCCAAAATTGCACACTCTATATAAAATATCTGAGGGGGTACAATGGAATGTGATCTGTTACTGTCTGTGTGCTGAGTAAGGGCCACTGCAAAAAGCAATCTGTTTCTCTCAAGAACTAAGAGACACTGAGATGTCTGTGAGTGACACAGTAACCTTGAAAACCCATAACATAAGAATGTATTTGTTAAGAAAATGGCAGAGATTTAAGCAAGGCCAGACCAGCTTCAAGAGGCAGACGAAAACAAGACTTGAACAGAGGGGGATGTGAATGCTCTATGTATTCGACTTCTTTTTTTCTTTAGTTAAATGTTTATCTGTAATTGAAAACCATGCAAATGATGACAACAGCAATGTGGGAGACCCGTATTAATGTATAAATGAGGTTTTCAGCTGCTTTTAATATTAATTACATTATATACTTATTAGAAGGCGTTTCAAACCTGTTTTGCTGTTTTACATTGAGCCTCAATTATAATTCTGAGGCAGAAGGCTACCTTCAGCAGCAGATGCACCAGTTAGATATTTGATGCTAAGTAAATCACGCACACGATTTTATTAACAATAAAGGAAACAGCCTCCCAGGGCCATTGCCTTGGCTTTGTCCTGTTTGGGGTTATTCTTCACAATCACCTTTTAAATATGTTTACTATCTAAGTGTGGTAAAAGCTTTTCTTAAAATACTTGCATACTGTGAAAGAGAAGAATGGATGCAGTATTTCTGTAGCATTAAAATATTTCCATACAAGTTGCACAGACATAGAAACATACGTCACACCTCCCAAAAATAAGACACTTACAGAAGGCCAGGCTATAAGGAATGCAATGGAGCAAAACTCCAGCAAGAAGAGAGATTTCAAACACCTAAGACTCTTAATCCAGCCCTTATAATTTATTCCAAGAGCTCCACACAACCTGCTTAAACACAGAGAAGAGTGAGTAGTGCAGGTAGGTTGCCAACTGTAAAAAGTACATTTATTATCCAGGGAACCAGCAATAATAGAATCACAGAAAAGTGAAGCTGGAAGTGCTCTCATGAAGTCCATTCCCCTGCCCTGGGGCAAGATCAACTTATACATAAACCATTCCTGACAGGTATTTGTCTAACTTGTTCTTAAAAACCTTCAGTGAAGGAGACTCTGCAACCTCCCTAGGCAATTGGCTGCAGTTCATAGCTACCCTTACCAAGATTTTCCTAATGTCTAACCTCAATCCCTCTGCCGCAGTAAGTTTGTTACTTTGTGCTCTATCTCCAGCAGAACTGGAAAAGAGTTTCTATTATCTTCCTCTTTACATGAAATTTCCATATACTTTCAAATGGTTATCACTCTTCCATTCTCTAAATGAACAATGGCCAACTGGGTCACGTGTAATCTGCTGGAACAATTTAATCTGGTCTCCCATGTAAACTCCTCAAGGAGCCTCCCTATTCTGGAACTACCACCTCCAGAGCAGAGACATCTCCACCCAAAATGCCAGCAGTTAAGCAAAACAAGTTGCAAGGAGAGAAGCCAAAATGGCTTTCAGATCACCTTCCTGCAAAGAAAGGTCCCACACAAACCAACAGAAGTCACTGATAGAATTACAGAAACGTCTCAGTTGGAAAAGACCATCACGTCCAACTGTTAATCTAACACCACCATGGCCACTAAACCATGTCCCAAACTGCCACATCTACGTATTTTTTTAACACCTCCAGAGATGGTGACTTCACCATCTCCCTGGGCAGCCTAATCCAATGTGACGTGGAGAAAAGTATTCGCCCCAGCAATGGGCACACAAGGAGAGCAAGGGTTGAGCCTAGAAAAGAGAGGATGAGGCTTATTTAGACAACCTGGAATTAAGTTGTAATGAGTTGGTCTGTCACAGAGAGGTCTGGAAACAAGGTGAAAGAATCATAGAATGGTTTGAGTTGGAAAGGACCTCCAAAGGTCATCTAGTCAAACCCCCTCTGCAGTGAAAAAGCAGTGAAAAGCAGGAAGATTACCTGAAGGGCAAGAAATCTGGAGCAGAGATGAGACCAGATGTACAAATGGGAAGGGATGCAGGAGCCTCAGTATAGGCAGGGGATTTGGGCACACATGGGGGCAAAGTGGCTGGGAAAGCATGAAACACAGGAGAAGAAATTCAGCAGAAATCCCGAGTGCTAGGGGGACACAGAGTCAAGGTGGGAGGACTGGAAAAGCTCCACCAAGCCGTGTTCCTATGAGCATGTGGATCTTGTCTAACAGATGAGTTCTGCTTCTCTGCTAAAGCAGGGCCTGGAGAAGTATCAGCCAAGCTGAGGAGTTAATCCTTGGGAGTAATTTGGCCTCTCTGAATACAGCCCAAGGTCAGGCTTCATCAAGAATGACCTTGAGACATAAGGCTGCAAGGGATTATGGAAAGATTTGAGGGTGCCATCACTTCCACAGGGGAAGGTGTGAGGGAGAAGACATGAAGCTATGACAGAATGGAATCAGAAGGTGACAGGAAAAGTCGGTGCTAGGCTGAAGGGCAGGGGCCCGCTGCACAGAGCAACCTCTTACTATTTGTTCTGGTTTCCATAGTGCCAGACCTAATAATCCCTCCAGCACTGCTGAGGGTCACAAGTCAGGAGTGCCTCCAAGTCAGCCCAGGTCTGACAGACCTTGTGCTGAGATAAAGCTAATTGAAATCCTGATGGACCTCAACTGACCTTGCAAGGTCAGGAGGCTTCATACACTGATTCTCAATCCATTCCATAGTGTTCCACTTATCCTTTCATCATCTTGGATGTCCCTGTGCCACACACTGGCCAGTAATGGCGAGCCACAGTAATGGCAGAGTCACACTGCTCTCCCAAACCAGCACTCTGGTTCACACACGGGTGAAGAAAGCAGCCAGTTTTAAAAATGGACCTTGGCTGTCCAAGATCCCACCACTGGCACTGCACTGAGCGGCCAAGACAGAAGGTCTAGTACTTCACAGCAGCTAAGAAGTGTGCAAGCAAGGTAGTCCTTCTGACCATCACGCCAAAGCACCACTGTATCATGGCTACACCTTGCCATGGAGCTCCATGCATCAGACACAGGCCCTGGCACAAACCCTGCTGCTCTGTGGGAACCTAGGGAAAGCATCTTCAGAAAGTTTGAGAATTAAAGCTCTAGTCTGACAATATTTCAGTTCCCAAGGGTCATATTGTCTAGACCTATAGAATCATATATTGTTTTGGTTGGAAAAGACCTCTAAAACCATTGAGTCCAATCATCAGCCTAACACCACCATAGCCACTGAACCACATGGCAAAGTGCCCTGTCCACACGTTTCCTGAACACCTCCAGGGGCAGTGACTCCACCACCTCCCTGGGCAGCCTGTTCCAATGCCTGACCACTCTTTCAGGAAAGAATTTTTTTCATAATATCCAACCAAAACTTCCTCTAGCACAATTTCAGGCCATTTTCTTTCATCCTGTCACTTGATACTAGACAGAAGAGACTAACACCCCCCCACTCCACTCCAACCTGCTTTCAGGCAGCTGTAGAGAGCAATGAAGTGTCTCCCCTCAGCCTCCTCTTCTCCAGTCTAAAACAATCCCAGTTCCCTCAGCTACTTCTCATTCTCCAGACCTTTCACCAGCTTTTCTGCCCTTCTCTGGCAATGCTCTAGTACCTCAATGAGCTTCTTGGAGTGAGGAGTCCAAAACTGAACACAGTATTCAAGACCTTCTGGCCTTTCCTCTTCCCCTTCTCTGGATGCTTCCAAGAGGCCTGGAGAACGCTGCTCACAGCAGAAACAGTACATCAGCCACACAAATGCCAAGTAAAGTGGAAAAATGATCTTGCATGTCTTACATGCAGACTCCTGTCCATATATTCTAGCATAACATTTATGGCATGGTATTGTTGATTCATAGCTATTTTCCAAACTCTTGCAACTGCCCATCTGTGTTCTGCAGACCTCCTGCCTTTCCAGTTATTCTACATTTTTGATTTGCACAGCTGATTATTCCTGCCTAACTACCATTTAGAACTTGTCCTTGATGAACTGCATCATATTTATTTTAGATCAGTTCTCCAATCCACCACATTCATTTTGAATTCTAATCCTGTGCTCAGAGGGTTTACATCCTCTCCCCGGTTGGTGTCATCTGCAAATTTTGCATGCAGATTCTATCATCTAAGTCATTAATTAAAATATTGAATATTTTCAAGCAATCCAGGGCAGAATCCCACTTGACATATCCTTCTAGCTTGACTATGAATCACTAGCAATTACCCTGAGAACAGCTTTCCAGCCAACTGTGTACCCACCTTGTAGGGTGACAAGCCTTCCAAAAATCCAGATACACTCTTTCTCTACTTACTGGGAAATTAGGATCAACTGACAAGGTACTTTCTGGGAAAAAAACCATCCAAATTCCTTTATCATATCATAATCTACAGACTATTTATTAAAAGAAAAAAAATCAGTTGGTTGATTCAAACTTTTTCCCCTTAAGATAAGTTATTTTATTCCAAAGGGGGGAAAAAAGCACAGGGAAGTTTATAGACAGGTGCAGTGTTTGCTCTTTCACAGCTTTTTTGGAACCTAGACTGTTCTTCAAATGTTCTCCAGTGTAACCACTAATTGCTCAGACATTGCTTCAGCTATTTCACCCTGTGTTGCAGAGATAATTTAATAAGCTCCAGCTTGTTCTAAAATACCTATTATCCCAGCTCATAATTTGCTCTGGTAAGACCCCACATGGAGTACTGCATCCAGCTCTGAAGCCCTCAATACAGGAAGGACATGGACCTGATGGAGTGGGCCCAGAGGAGGGCCACAAAAACTATCAGGAGGCTGGAGCACCTCTCCTATGAGAACAGTCTGAGGGAGCTGGGGTTTTTCATCCTGGAGCAGAGAAGGCTCCCAGGAGACCTAACATCAGTCTTCCAGTACCTGAAGGGGGCCTCTTAGAATGCTGCAGAGGGACTGTTTACAGAAGCCTGCAGTAATAGGAGAAGAGGAATGGTTTGAAATTAGGGAAGAGGAGATTTAGATTGGATGTTAGGAACAAGTTCTTTACCATGAGGGTGGTAGCACACTGGAACAGTGGAGGTAGTTGAAGCCTCATCCCTGGAAATATTCAACGTCAGGCTGGACAAGGCTCAGAGCAACCTGATGCAGTGGAGGATGTCCCTGCTGACTGCAGGGGGCTTGGACTCAATGACCTTTGGAGGTCCCTTTCAACCCAAACCATTCTGTGATTAGTTTATGATCAGTTCTGTTTCTGCTCCAGCTGGAATTCTTACCTTTCTCAAGGTAGCCATCCTTTTCTTGCCACCTGATTACAGATCACTCCTTTTGGCAAAGAATGATGAAAAAAAAAGTGATTAACTCTGAACTCCTTGGTCCTCTCTGTGCCATCAGATCATGAGTTTTGACATTCCTTACCAGTTAGTCACCCAGAAGGTCAGTCTTATTACTACTGTAAACACAACCTGTGTCCTTGTTATGGCCAGCAGGAGTAAGGAAGTGACTATGCCCCTGTGCTCGGCACTGGTGAGGCTGCACCTCAAACACTGTGTTCAGTTTTGGGTCCCTCACTGCAAGAAAGGCATTCAGGTGCTGGAGTATGGCCAGAAGAGGGCAACAAAGATGATGAATAGTCTAGAGAACATTATCGTATGAGAAGCAGATGAAAGACCTGGGATTGTTTAGTCTGGAGAAGAGGAGGCTGAGGGGAGACCTCTTTGCTCTCTGCAAGTCCTTGAAAGGAGGTTGGAGTGAGGTGGATGTTAGTCTCTTCTCTCTAGTGTCAGGCGATAGGACGAGAGGAAATGGCCTGAAATTGTGCCAGGGAAGTTTAGGTTGGATATTAGGAAAAAAATTCTTTCCTGAAAGAGTGGTCAGGCATTGGAACAGGCTGCCCAGGGAGGTGGTGGTGAAGTCACCATCCTTGAAGGTGGTCAAGAAATGCGTGGACATGGCACTTAGAGGTGTGGTTTAATGGCCATTGTAGTGTTAGGTCAATGGTTGGACTTGATGATCCCAGAGGTCTTTTCCAACCAAAACAATTTTATGAATCCATGGTCTCCTTTATAGTTGAACTTTGTGTTGTGCCTTGACCCACCTGATTTGGCCCCTGCATTCTTCTGATGTTCTTTTGCACTCAACTCTTCTAACAGATCTAGTTTCTACTTTCTGCATGAGTCCTCCACTTTAGGATCATGCAATTTGGTCTCCTCTTATTTTTTTTTTTTATTGGGACACCTTTTATTTGTGCTTTTATTTTCCTTCAGAAATTGCAGACTCTGTGAATGTCTTTGGCTTGTTTCCCAATAAACGTTACCTATCAGTTCTAGAAGCAGAATGCAGTCTGCTTTATTGCATACTATTGCTTTTATTCTCAAGTTTTGTCTTCTCATCTCCT
Source organism: Dryobates pubescens (assembly GCF_014839835.1). Classification (NCBI taxonomy): domain Eukaryota; kingdom Metazoa; phylum Chordata; class Aves; order Piciformes; family Picidae; genus Dryobates; species Dryobates pubescens. Next base: position 16,893,553 of record NC_071620.1, on the reverse strand, counting down.
GGAGAGTGGTGGGCTTGCTCTTTCATGGTTGCTATCACTTGAATAGCCTTCTACTATTATAGGCTGGCCCATCTCTTTCCTAATCAAGCCTAAGAGCATTTCCTTTCCATTGTCTTTTCCATATTTGGTAATCCTGAGCCTGTTCTTCTTACATGATCTACTGAAATCAGTATTTAGACAGCAAAGTGAAAATGCTCTAACCATAAGCTATTCTTTGGTAATACATAATTAAGGGCTTGGATGAGCCCAGCTCTGGCAACAAGAGCTAGCTGCAAAAAAACGGGCTGCTTTGACATCTGTGCCAGTAAAATGAGAATACAGACAAGATCCAAAAGTCTCCTAGCCTTATCAATAAGCCTTTTTAGGTCACAGTAATTAGCAAGGTGGACAGGAGGTTTATGAAGCACTCTAAAGGGGCTACACAGAGGCATCATCCTCCCAGGCTTCATTTGCCAAAACTCTGCTCAGTTGTAAATTAAAATGATTGCTCTGATGGTTACAATAGTTCCTTAGCATGGCTAGATTCAGTGTTGACACCACACAGGTTTCAGATATCAAAGCTTTTTCTGTACAAATCAGCTCCCATCTGCATGCAGTCATGCCCCCTCTGCTGCCAGCAGCTCCTCTTTTCACCTGCAGCTAAACTGGCATGCCAAGAAAACAAAAGGAGCAGCGTTGGAAGGATCAGATGAGCAACCACATGCACCTGCTATTACACTTCTATTGCAACTCTGAAATCAGTGTAGCACAGCCCAATGAGTTTTCCTAAGAAAGACAGACCTACCCACTGATGAATACATCACATAAATCCAGCAAGGAACAGGAAAGGTCTCCAAAAAAGAAATGAGGATACCAATCTGATACAAGTTGGAAGAAACATAAGTCTTTGCCTTCTCCTCATTTAAAGCAATGATATCTTAACCTGTTCCTTTTACAAGTCTCCCAAACATACTGTGCAATTTAACTTGATGTCTAAACATTCTTTACTACAGCATGAGGATTTGAAAACATTTATTAACATCCTTACCTGAGGCCAACTCCAAAAGCATTTAAGAATTCCTTATGAGAAACCAAGTTGTTAAAGTGTCCAGAACAGGTCTGAATCTGCTGGGTTGTCACCACAGTCTGACCACTGCCCTAGACCTCCAGTCTAAGCTCCCTGAATTGTATGCAGCAGCATCTGCATCCCACCCAGCAGCAGTTATGATCTTACCAGCTTTCTGACATCCCACTGCCCAAGCAGCCTGATCACAGTGCCAACAACCCCAGCCTTCTGAGGAGCCAAGGGATGGCAGATAGCAGATGCTGTGGCAGAAGAATGTAAAACTGGGAAGAAAATAGTATAATATTGCAAGGGTGCTAAAGGCTATGAGGTTTTTGGCAAAGGAGAGAGACACAAAAGGCAAGGCAAGTAAGGAAGAGATATCCATGTAGGAAGAATTTTGGTGGAGAGGAAAGTAGAGGTAAAAACTCCTACAAATAAGCTGAGACCCAGCAAGGAGGATGATGCACAGACAGGAGAAGAATGGCAGCAGGGAGCTGTAGGAGCATGCTGCTGGCCAGGCAGAGGCAGAAGGGCCCTGTGGTGGTCCCATGGATGCTGGAGCAGATGTGGAGCAAAGCTTCCCATTTCCTCTCTTTCAAGGCATGTCTCACTGACATGCACAAAAACTGTGCTGGGAATCAAAGCAACAGGAGGCAACAGAGGAAGTTCAGAACCACACTACTGCTCCCTAATGATGAGGACAGTTGGACACAGAGCTGCCACCTCACTGCAGCCAGAAGGGTGGCACCCATCTCTGAGGTTGGGTCTGCCTTGGAGAAGGACAAAGCAGGAGCCTGCCCACAGGAAAATGAACAGTTTTTCTGTCCTGTGGCTTCCTAGGATGAGCTCCCAGAACAGCAAGCAGCCCAGGTGAAGCATTCCATGACAGAAAATCTCTTCACATACATATAACCCACAGCCCAGCAAACTTCTAAAGGAAAAAAAATAATTGGAAAAATAACCACCTTGCATCATCAACTTTAACTGATACTAACCCATTATCTAGACCTACTAAAGCAAGATGAATATCCAGATGATTTTCTACCCATTTCTTGCAGTGTCTCAGCTGGTCAACAGATGTGGAATTGAAGCATCAGGATCTTTGGTCCCCTATTTCCTTCTCCCACCTCTCAAACCAGAAACCAGTCCAGGCTGGGGAAGTACTGAATGAACTCCAGCAAACTTTACACTAGAGGGAGCTTTCCTCAGAGAGACACAGCACCTCAGCAATCTCATTACATTATTTTCAACCTATCTACAGGGCAATACATAGGACTGAGGCAAAAGAGCCCAGTTCTGAGGTGAAAGAGCCCAGTTTTGACAGTTCAGGCACTGCAGTATGTTGATGATGTAGGGCAGGATGGAGCACAAGAAGGTACCTGGCAAGTTCTGCCCAGTGCTGTGGCTGATGAGATAAAGCTCAACATTGATGTGTTTCTGAGAAGCCTCCTGATTGGAAGCATGCTCATCCTGTGCCCTCATTAAATGCCCATGTTGAACACCAGAGCAACTTAACAGACTAGATTTTATACTGACCCAGGAGGCTGCTCATTAAGCTGTTAATGAGCACTTTAATGAGGCAAGCTGAGATACACCTTCCCTTGTGGCCATCCATTTCAGAAGGCCTGAAATACACACAACTCTGTTACTGCCAGTGTAAGTGTTGAATTGTTTCTCAATCTCCAGAAAACTGTTTTGAGGCATTATTTAGACTGAAAGTTCCTATAAGATACTAATGACAGCCCAGACCTACTTCAATTTATTTTGCAAACTCCAATAAACTCCCCCAGAACTATAAGCTGAACCAGAAGTCCTTACCTGTGAAAGCATTTGTGGCCTGAAAACCAGCTTCCTGCATACTGCTCTCCCAGTGAAGCTTGAGATTCCCGTCTTAACCTGTCCTTACTGGAGACAACAGCTGAGCTTGGAGCTGTCAAGTCACTTCCATCTTAGCTCACCAGAGTCCATTTTTCTTTCCATTCCCGTATTTGGCACCATCCAGTTTCCACCTGATCCCAGATCTTGTGATTGGTGGCAGAGGGAATCTGCACTGAAGCTAAGCAGGAAACATTGGACAGTTCCATCAACCAGCCAGCCAGAGGATTTGGGCCATGATGAATGCGGAAATGAAGCAAACTGCTTGCCAAGACTTCCTTTCCCTTTTACAATTCCGTTCTAATCCTCTGTTCATCCAGCACCATTTTTTCCAGGTCTCGGACAGTGGTGATGTTCACTTGTCTGTCCTCTCCTGTGTTCCTCTCTCCCCTCAGGCACACTCACTGGGAAATTAAAAAAGAAGAGATTATGTTTCCTGATGACCTGTGGCAACATTAAAATTAACAGACTCCAGGGAACAAAAACCCAAAACACATTATCAGGGATTGATTGTACACATTAAAGGAGATCTTCAGAAGGCAAATATTGCGATTTTGCTGAGATGCAAAGTGTGACCACACAGCTCTTTGAAGTGCAAAGAGGAACAGTGCTGAGGGTGTCATGTGCATCTCTGAGAACATGGTATGATTTACATTTCAAAAGCCATATTTAGCAAGAGATGGGGGCAGCAGTACAATAACAAAATTGCAGTTAAAAGAGAAAAAGAAAAATACTCAGGGCTCTCAAGTCTAGTCTATTCAAAACCACAGTGAGATTATTAGCATTTCACAGAGCTCCTTCCCTTCTTCTCTGGAGCAGGGAAGGAGAGCGCTGTCTGCCGACACTATCTGTGCCATTCTAAGTCTTCTGAGGTTAAAAATCTTTGTATGCCTGTGCTGTTGATTATCTGTTTGAAATCTCAGTTGTAACACAGATGATGCAACTCGGTATCTTCAGACATTCGGTAGTGCCCACAGGCTATACAAGAGAAAGGTGGTTAGGTTGTGCTGCATCCTGCTGCTTCTGCAACCCCCTGAAAACCAGAGAGGCTGCACATCCAGCCTTTACAAACTAGCGCACCCTTACTTTTATGGAGTGAAGTTGAGCAGCAGACAGGTATAAGTTTAGGGAGAAGATTCTATTAGAAAAAAAAAGGAATGAAAAAAGGGGACTTGGGAGGAGAATCCACTCACTCCCCAGCCGTCCTGTTCCTTCATGTAGTAATACCTGGCATGTTATGTCCCAATTTGGTGGCACAGGCAGGCTGAAACTATATCTGTGATGATCTTCTGATCATCAACACAGGACAGACTGCTTAGTTACTTCTATTCAAATTGACTGACCCACATTACAAACAAGTAATTTTACAGAACAGATCACAGACTCACAGAATGGCTTAGGTTGGAAGGGACCTCAGAGATCATCTACTCCAACCTCCCCGCCACAGGCAGGGATGCTTCACAACCAGACCTGGCTGCTCAAGGCCTCATCCAATCCGGCCTTGAACAGCCCCAGGGAGGATGCATCCACAACCACTCTGAGCAGTCTATTCCAGAGTCTCACCACCCTCATACTGAAGAATTTCTTCATAGGATCCAATCTAAACCTACTCTTCCTCAGCTTAAAACCATTCCCCTGGTCCTATTGTTAGACATCTTCATACATGAAAAGTTTCTCTCCAGCCTTCCTGTAGGATCCCTTTCAGGTACAGGAGGGCAGCTCTAAGGTCCTCCCAGGAGTCCATCTGTGGTCCTACTGCCTTATAGAGCATCTGTGGCTTTGAAGGAGCTTTCCACTGGTCTGCTAGCAGCCCTGCAGTCTTCCAACAGGATTTCCACTAGCCCAGCAGGGGCCCTGCTGTCTTCCAGAGGGTCCAGGGCTTTGGCAGAGCTCTCCACTAGAACACCAGGAACTCTGAATGCATTCAAGCAGACCCAGGCTTCCAACAGCCTTTGACTAGCCACTGCTAGCCCTGCCACATTCCAGAATGCCTGGGATTCAAGTTCTTTTCCCCATTTCCTGCCCCAAAATCTCAACTTAATAGAAGAGAATGTAGAAACTGGGGGGGGGAGGGGAGGAGAATCAAACCCAACTTTACATGTGGTATCCTCTATGAGAAAAAGCTGCGCTAAACATTTTAGAGAAGTGTTTAAAATGCTATTGTTTCAGAATAAAATATTCCTGATTAACCTCCTCAAGATGCTTTTCCAGCCCTTCCAACTAAGAACCATTTCACACAAGGTTATTTTATTCTAAAACACATACAATCCAGCGAGTATCATATACATACACTGCAGCATGTATTTCTTTTGGCTCCAAACACCACACTAACTACTCTTTAGTGACTACAGATGAATGTTGCAGTCATTTCCCAAGCTTTTTCTCTAGAGGCCTCAGTTTCTTCTGTATTTATAAGAGGAGGTCCATATTTGCATTCATGTTTTCAGCTTTACAAATTTTGATTCTGGTTTATAAATCCATAATTTTTATGCCTTCTGTTTTCACCATTTTAATTTGGCTTATAAATCCACAATTTTGATGCCTTCTATCTTCAGCATTTTAATTTCTCTCCCCATCTTAGGAGATATTCAAGAGATGTGCATGAATACTTCAGCATCCAGGGAAATTCTCTTGTTGTGAAACCTTGACACAGGACACTGAAACACTTTGCAGAGTTCATTCACACCTCAGAATTTAAAAGGTAGTGCACTGTAGCAGGTTAAGTCCTCTCTCACCGACTCACATGAAAAAAGCTACTAATATATCTTGATTGCCCTAAATGAGCACTTTCTACCACTGCAAAAGCACTCTTGTCCCTTGGGAGATGATGATCTGGGAAGTGACTAGCAGGACAACATGCAGTGCTCAACACTTGCTTGTCCTCTTCATAACTCAGAAACAGGTTGATTACTTAGAAAAAGCTTCACCCTTATGGCAAACCAGGCTATTTAATGAGGACTTTCAATAGACAGACCTTTTATCAGCCGTATCTGCACAACTGTTTCAGGTCTTTCCAATTTTGAACGCATTCAGATGAAGACAACAAAGCAGCCCAACCAATACCACTGCAAATCAGGAAAATGGAAAATTCCATTTCTAACAGCACGTAGAGCTATGATCAGTGTTTGGTAGTAGAAGAGGAAATAGCCTCAAGTTGCAACAAATGAGTGTTAGGTTGGACATTATGAAATTTTTTTCCCCCTAACAGGGTTGTCAAGCCCTGGAACAAGCTGCCCAGGGAAGCAATGGAGTCATGGATCTGTTGGAGTGGGTCCAGAGGAGGACACAGCAATTATTATAGAGCTGAAACATTTCTCCTCTGAGGACAGGCTGAGAGAATTGGCATTGTTCAGCATGAAGAAGAGAAGACTCTGGGGATACCTTATTGCGGCCTTTCAGTACTTAAAGGGGGTCTATCCAACAGCTGAGGACAGACTTTTTATCAGGGCCTGTTGTGACAGGACAAGAGGTGATGGTTTTAAACTGAAAGAGGGGAGATTTAGACTGTAAATAAGGAATACATTTTTTTACACTGAGGGTGGTGAAACCCTGGTACAGGTTTCCCAGCGATATGGTAGATGCAGATGTCCCATCCCTGGAACCATTCCAGGACAGGTTAGACAGGAGTCTGAGCAACCTGACTGAGTTGAAGATATCCCTGCACTCTCCAGGGGAAGTTGGACCTTTAAAGGTCCCTTCTAAGCCAAACCATTCTATGATTCTACCCATACTTAGCTAGCCAATCTGCTATTTGTCTTTTCTTATGTATTTGAAGACACTGTATGAATAGGCCACTGTAAAAAAAGCATCTGAGAGAGAAAGCAGCCAAGGAAGCGTCATTAAATCCTCTGATAATACCTACAGTTTATGAACTATTCTGCAATCATCAATCAGGGCCAAGCCTGGAGGAACTTGCGCTGAAAGAAGTAGTGAAACACTGTTTTTTCCAAGACATCTCTCTAACAACTTGAACAACTTGAAAGCACTGGCTGACATGTAAGTGCTGCAGCTTGGGGGTTTTGTTTGGGTTTGGGAGATTTTTTTTCCATTTCCTTTCACTCTATACACAATCTCCTTCTCTGGCCATGTGCTGTTGGTTCCCACACAGACATTAGGAACTTACTGGATGTGTTGTCAGGAGGGTTATGGCCACGAGAAGTGTCTCCTGTGATAGCCCCTGGCACAAGACAACCTCAAAGACAGCATTTCACCAAGGTGTTCATCAAATTCCCTAAGAGGAGCATCCATCAAACCAGCCCACACGTTTGCATTTTGGAGAAAGTCACTGAAGAGCTTGGGAACTGTGCTTTAATTTAATTTCATCAAGAGACAACTCAGTGCTTAAAATTCTAGCTTTCAGGTGAAGGAAGTGTAGGAGGGTGGAAAGCTTGTGCTGTCCTCCTCTGGCTGATCTCACTGCAGAAGCCAGGTGACAACCAAGATCACAGCCACTGCCAACACTGACCTGCTCCATGATGGAAAGCAGGACAGAAGCCAGCAGTGAGACTCCAGCTCAAGAGAAGATTTAAGCACATCTCCAAATTAATGGAAAAGAAGTAACTTGAGTGAAGTCAGGACAAGTACTGAACTATCCATGTGCTTAAATACTTGGATGAAGTAAGGCCCATGCTTCCCACAGGTTAAGGCAGAACAAATTTGGAGTTTCTGACTGGAAAAACGCTTCCAGTATTTTGTTCCTACAAAATGGTGTTTGAAAAAATATCTTTTGAAGTCTGCTAAAGCTATTTAAAATGAAGCATATCAGCAGACATACAGCTCACCTCTCCACCCATTATTTCAGATTCACCAAGTTTTCCAGGCTTTGCTTTTGCTTCTCACAGAGACTTCTGAACTAGCTATTAATATCCACCACTATATCTATGCTTTTATAGATGGTAAGGCCTGTGTCTACTGTCCGGTCCTTTCACTCTGCTCTTCTGAGACTCTACCTCAAATACTGAGTCCACTTCTGGTGTCCCCACCATATGAAGGGCATAGAACTGTTGGAGCAAGTCCAGAGAAGGGCCACAAGGATGATCCATGGGCTAGAGCACGAGGATAGGCTCAGAGACCTGGGCTTATTCAGCCTGGAGAAGAGAAGACTTTGTGGGGGGACCTTAGAGCTGCTTTCCAATACCTGAAGGGATTCTGTTGGAAAGGGACTTTGCATAAGGATGTCTAGAAATAGGACAAGGGGGGATGGTTTGAAGCTGAGGGAGAGTAGGCTTAAACCAGATCTAAAAGTTCTTCAGTATGAGGGTGGTGAGACACCGGAATCAGTTGCCCAGAACGGTTGTAGATTCCTCCTCTTTGGAGGTGTTCAAGGCCAGGTTGGATGAGGCCTTGAGCAACCAAGTCTAGATGAGAGGCGTCCCTGCCCATGGCAGGGAGGTTGGAGTAGATGACCTCTAAGGTCCCTTCCAACCTAAGCCAGTCTAAGACTCTATGATTTCCTTCTACTTATAATTAGCCTTCCTTCTGAGATACCATTGCCCCAGTGCTAAGTGAATCCTGGTTCCTGGGACATGCTATGCTTCATAACTGTACGGCCATTAAAAACACTCAAGCAACTTTCACAGGAGACCATCCCCAAACCAAACTGAAAAACAGATTTTGAAAATATGTTTATCTAATCACATCTTTCTCACACACACATAATTTGTTTCCACTTTCTATATTCAAGATTAGTACAGGTCAGCTGTGACTTCTGAAGCAGCTGCTGTATGTCACTTTATTAACTCATGTTTTTGTCACTGAAATGCTCTTCGATGTCATGTTACACATTTATATTCCTGCAGATACTTCCAGATACTCTTCAGCTTGTCTAGGAATAGTGTTCAAGCTTCTTGTTCTTTCTTTTTTTGTTACAGCACTCCCTGAATTGGGGCAAACAGAAGAACCAAAACAAGGTGTGGTTCTCCTGCATTACCTGAAGCAGAAAATGGGTCTTGAGAAGAGGGTATATGGCCAAAACCCAGTGCTGGTTTTTCTAGCCTCTTAAGAAAATGTTTCATAAAGCAAAATACATCTCAAACAACAATGTGAGCACAGGCTGCAAAACCCACTACAGACAAGGTGCAGTTCAAAAGAAAACGGATGATCATTTTGGTAGAGACATTGCTTCTCCTCCTCATCCTCCTCCTGTTTGTTCATTTCTTTTTGGAACAAAACAACAAACTGAAGCATTGATATAAAATCAGTCTGTTTAGTAGCTTGAAGCCAAAGTGAATAGTCTCTGCTAATCAGATAGCAAATGAGTGTTTTTTGCACTGGAGTAACTCCTATAAATAACAGATAACACAAAGGAGCACACCACATTTCCTTCCATTAATCTTGCTAAGTGAAGTAATTAATTTGGATCCTCTATTTTGTATCTCTACGAACAAACTAAGGAGCCATACATTTCCCCATAGCTGTGCTGACAGGAGGCCGTGCAATGCCAGCGGAAAAGTTCACTAAAGATCTCCATGACAAGCTCTTGGGTTTGGATGAGACAGTTATTGGGAGAAACTGTACCAGACGTGTTATGCAGGGCAAATGAGAAGATGGCATTGTTTGTTTCTAGGCATTAATAAAACTGTAATTACCAGAAGCTGTCCAGAGAAATCATTAATCTTGCTGCTCCGTGAACCTGAGCAGTCCAAGAAAAACCTAAGCTCTGAATTTTATTTGCCAAAATAACAAAAAAGTAGCAAAATCAGAATCCAGTCTCAATTAATGTTTTCCAAAAGCACCACGGGGTCAGTACTTGAATTTGCAGAATGCTGATAAAAGCAAAAGTGACATTGAGAAGATTGAAGAGAAGATGACACATTTCTGACAGGTGTTCCTGTAACTTGTATGAGAAACAAGCAGTTCACAGAAACCCAGGGGATTCTGCCCATCTCCAACATCCAGCTACACTCCAAATGGCATTTAGCACACCACTGGAAAAAATCATGGTTGCAAATCATAGCTGCAGATCCTGACCACACTAATAAGCAGCAGCAGAATCAGGTACTTACTGGTTTGAGTGCTGTGCTATGTAAGACATGTGAGAAAGGAGGAAACACCTTATGAGAATGCAACTCAGCCACTGTCAAGAACATTAGAGCAATGTGGAACCAATCATAGGATAAGAGACGTGTTTCTCTCCTCTCCCACAGCAAATCATTGCTGCTTCAAGAAGTTTCTTCTGGCTTCCTCTGCCTCATTTCAAGAGCCCAGCTGTGGTGGTTCTAGGCTATGCCTTTAGAATTTAGCTGCAGATTTTGAGCAGAAAAGTAGGAAAAATATAAATCAACCACTATTGGGTGTAGAAAGGAAAACAAAAGATTATTCTAAAGAAATTCATTGGATAAATGTCTGGGATAAGAGGAGCTGTACCATAACAATTTTTCCCATTCCCTCTTCTCTTCTGATCTTGGCTGTTTCTGCTTCATTCAGGAGAGATAATGTGCTTCTGGCTGGCCTTGGAGGAGTCTAACCCACTGCTTTTCTCTCTCCACTCCTCTCTCTATCAGGACAGGGGTCTTTTTGACCAGGGTGGGGTTTGTGTTGTTTGCTAATTGTAAGTATCTGTATAATATTGCAAATACTGTATATTTTGTACATATTCATTGCACTCCACTGTAGAGTGTAGGTTTTGCTTGTAAATACAGCTTCATTTGCTCCTAACTGAGTTAGTCTGGCTGAAGTTAATGCTGGGGGGAAACTTCAACCCACCACCAGCACATGGACATAGGCAAAGTTCATTGTTTGCAAGCTCTTCATTTGCCAAGTGCACATTACTCCACCCTGTACCCCACCTGCTGAAGGTGAGACACCACCTGCTGCAGAGCTGTATGCAGCTCTGGAGTCCCCAGCACTGGAAGGACATGGACCTGTTAGACTGGGTCCAGGGAAGGTCAGAGCATGGATCTCCAAAGATGTGAATAGACATCTTACCAGGGCCTCTTGTAACAGGATCAGGGGTGATGCTTTTAAACTAAAAGGAGATTTAGATGAGATATAAGGCAGAATTTTCTTACATGGAAGGTAGTGAAACTGTGGCACAGGCTGCCCAGAGAAGTGGTAGAAGCCAAGGTCAGACATCAGACTTGATGTGAACCTGGGAGGCCTGGCCTAGCTGGAGGTGTCCCTGCTGGCTGCAGGGGAATCGGGCAAGATGACCTTTAATGGTTCCTCCCAGCCTGATGCAACCAGACATGCTACTGGTACAACAGAGAGAAAAAGCTAAAGCAGCATTCTGATTAATTTGATCTTGTTTTCTGGTGAGTGGATCATTCTGCAAATCCAAACCAATTCTATGAGCATTATACAAGTCTTTTAACTAAGTAAAAGCCCAGTGATTATTTCCAGGCAACACCGACAATACATGCTCTCCCTTTAGTCTGGCTTCTTTTATTTATTTATTTTATTCAAGAATCTGTTGAAAAACAATTTACAAAATAACTCACAAAATTCAAGGGGAGAGCACAGCTGGGAAGCAGTATCCTGAGGTGATCAGCTAAATCTCATTTTCCGGAGAGCTACACAGTTCATTCTCTCAAATCCCTCATTACTCAACATACAAAAGCAATGAGGCTACTTTTTCTCTCGTCCTTGAAGGACAGCTTTTTAGATAAACAAACTGCACAAAGGCATGGGAAGTTATGCTTCTATCAGTAAAATCTGTGAAATCCCCCTACCTGAGAAGTTCTTGTTTAGCATGGATACAAGAAAAGCATTTGGACTTCCACACTTTGGGAAGCATTTCTAATCTCAGAGATTTGAATATATAGATAACATATAGATATGAACCATAGAATGGTTTGGGTTGGAAAGGACCTTGAAGATAATCTAGTTAGAATAGAACAGAATTAACCAGGTTGGAAAAGACCTTTGAGATTGAGTCCAACCTGTCATCCAACACGATCTAATCAGCTAAACCATGGCACCAAGCACCCCATCCAGTCTCTTCCTGAACACATCCAGTGATGGTGACTCCACCACCTCCCTGGGCAGCCCATTCTAAAGGCCAATCTCTGTGAAGAATTTCTTCACCAGTACTGGATGCAGTGCTCCAGGTGAGGTCTCACAAGAGCAGAATAGAGGGGGAGAATCACAAGAAACCAACAACATCATGTTTGGCACTTTTTTTAATCTACTGTCCTTTCTATTTTCTATCAATGTTTAAAATTAGAGATACAGTTTAATGTAACCTTGTCACATTTTAAACCCATTCTTGTTATGCTCATCATACACAGTAGATGCAACTAAGGCACATTAACTGCACATAACTGAAGAACAACACTGACAGCACCTTCTTTAATAACTGGTGAGGGAATACTCTGACCAAGCAGCACAAAAATAGGCATTTTTCTCAAGGTAAATTGTACTGGTTTGTTCCTCTCAAACTTGCCATTTAACTGTTCTCTTCTTGTACTACCCATGTATGTGGAGCTCAGGAACACAGTTTAGTGGTGACCTGACAGTGTTGGGTTAACGGTTGCACTTGATGACCTTGAAGTTCTCTTCCAATGAAAAACAATTCTATAATGCTAAGATTCTAAGATTTAGGGAAATCTGACCTCTCCGGCCTTGCTTTGTGTTTCACAGTGTCTTTTAAAGTACAAAACTGTAACATGTACTTTCAAATACTTGTAAGATTACATATGTGGTCTTTCAAGCCTCCCTGCCAGTCTTCTCCCCCACAACCTTCTGCCAAGACAGACATAATTCATAAATAATTATGAATTGCAATTAAAGCTTCAAAGCTGCAAATGGAAACATTGTAATCTTGTTTTAGAAGAACATAATCATCTGGTGAAGGGTCTAGAGCACAAGTCTTATGAGAAGTGGCTGAGGGAAATGGGGCTGTTTAGTATGGAGAAAAGGAGACTGAGAGCTTCTTGCTCTCGACAGCAACCTGAAAGGAAGCTGAAGCAAGAAGGGGGTTGGTATCTTCTCTCAAGTACAAGTGATAGAACAAGTACAAATGGCCTCAAGCTGCACCAGGGGAGGTTTAGATTGGATATTAGAAAAAAATTCTTCCCTTAAATGGCTGTCAAATGCTGGAACAGGCTGCCCAGGGAAGTGAGAGAGTCATCATCCCTGGAGCTATTTATAAGACATTTAGATGTGGTGGTAAGGGACATAATTTAGTGGTGACCTGGGTTAATGGCTGGACACCATGATCGTAAAGGTCTCTTCCAACTAAAAGGATTCTCTGATTCCAAAGGGCAATAGGTGGAAGTTGAGGCATAGGAAGTTCCACATGAACATGAGGAAGAATTTTTTCACCCTGAGGGCAACGGAACACTGGAACAGGCTGCCCAGAGAAGTTGTGGAGTCTTCCTCTCTGGAGATATTAAAGACCCATCTCGATGTGTTCCTGTGTGACCAGGTATAGGTGATGCTGCTCTGGCAGGGGGGTTGAACTGGATGATCTTTCAAGGTCTGTTCCAGCCCCTAACATTCTGTGATGTCTGCAGATGAACAATCACTATCTTTCTTGCTCAGCCATGGAGTTGAAGCTTTGTGTTTCCCAGCTGTTAACCTTTTGTCAGTCTCACCATAAAACAAATAATACTTTTGGCTTTCTTTCTATTTCTTTTTAAAGAAGTAGAAAACATAATGAGAGTCTCACTTTGTGCCTTTGATAATTAAGCCTTCATTATCCTGGAATGCTTTGTAATAGCAGCATCTGCCTTCTGCACTGCAGCCCTACAGCTATGAAAGCGACAGACTTATTAATCAAATACAATAAAGAACTAAACATCTGGGCAGGCAAGATGCATGGAAGGGGAGAAACTGTCTTCCTCTCAAAACATTCAAGAGACAGCAAAGCTCATCCAAATAAAATGCTATATTTTCTGTTGAGGAAGCAGCTGGAATCAATGATCCTGACCATTCTTAGTACACCATATCCTGCTACAAGATACAAACCTACTTAGAGAAAATAAAGGGGAAAGCAAGAAAAATCCCACCTGTATTGATCTATAGATCACATATTTAAAAGCTCCTGACAGCACAACCCATTCCCATGCCCGAGGAACAGGCAGATGGGTGTACATAAGTTCTTTCTGCTAACAGCGCTGGCAGAAAAGGGCTTCGTATCAACACTTCAAATACTGAAAAGAGAAAACAGGACAAAAATAAAACAAGAAACACTCAGATCCCAGAAGAGTTAAATAGCTAGAATTTTGGATCAACAATTTGAGCATCTTATATAACACAGTTCATCATATGGTACCCAGTCACTCATGCATCAAGAGCAGAAACTGGGTTAACTACAAAATTTCTCAGAAACAAACTGAAACCTTGGTTTTAAAACACTTCTAAATGTGCCAAAGCCGTCGGTACCCTGTTCAAAGCTAATTACCATCCAACTAAAGAGCTGTGCTCCTCATTCTTTTCCACTGCGAAACCTGTGGGACTGTCTGCTGATCCTGCAACAACTCTTGTTTTCTGTAGAAGGTCTGGATTGTAAGGCATCTGCAAAGGTCATCTAGTCCAACCCCCTCTGCAGTAAGCAGGGGCATCCTCGACTAGATGGCCCAGAGCCATCTCCAGGGACAGGACCTCAACTACCTCCCCAGGCAACTAGTTCCAGTGTTCCACTACCCTCATGATAAAGAACCTGTTACTAACATCCAATCTAAATCTACTCTTCTCACGTGTGAAGCCATTGTCCCTTGTTCTATAACTGTAGACCTTGGTAAACAGTCCCTCTTCATCCTTCTTGTAGGCTCCATTCAGGTACTGGAAGGCCATGATTAGGTCTCCCTGAAGCCTCCTCTTCTCCAGGCTGAACCACCCCAGTCCCTCAGCCTGTCTTTGTAGCAGAGGTACTCAAACCCCCTGATCATTTTTGTGGCCCTCCTCTGGACCTGCTCCATTAGATCCATGTCCTTCCTGTAAGGATATGCAGCACTTCAAACCACTGACCTCAGGAAACATGAAGCTGTCAAAGGACCTTTCTGAGGAAGGACGGTCATGCCAAGACCCACAGGTAGACTGGAGTCTCCTAATCAGCAATGGTCCCACCTCCAGCTCATAAGGATATCTGTCCCATAACTCAGGGATAACTTCTCTGCCCCTCCACATTCCAGAACAGCAGGCAAAAAGTAAGGACTGTTGCCACCAATGGAACAACATCCCAAGGCACCACACACAGGTCTGACTTTATGAGACTCTCCTCACCTCTTCTAGCTTACACTTGTCAATGTTGTTGATATTCTTTGTTTTTAATTAACACGCAAGAAATACCAACCAAAGTAATGTACTCAAAGTAAATTGTGATGAAAATGTGACCAAAGTAATGACCCAGCAGTGTGTCCTTGTGGAAGAGGAGGCCAAAGGTATGTAGGGGTTCATTCATAAGAGTGTGGCAAACAGGTCAAGGGAGGTTAACCTCCACATCTACTTTGCCCTAGCAAGACCCCATCTGGAGTCCCCAGTTTAAAAGAGACAAAGAACTACTAGAGAGTCAAGCAGAGGCTACACAGACGGCAGAGGATTGGAGCATCTCTGTGAGAAGAAATGGCTGAGAGACCTGGGACTGTTTAACCTGGAGAAGAGCAGATTGAGGAGCAATCTTATCAATATCTAAAGAGTGAGTGTCAAGAGGATAGGGCCAGACTCTTTTTAGTGGTGCTCAGTCACAGGCCAAGTGGCAACAGGCATAAACTGGAACACAGGAGGTTCCACCTGAACATGAGGAAAAACTACTTTCCTCTGATGGTAAGAGAGCCCTGAAGCAGGTTGCCCAGAGGTGCTGTGGAGTCTCCTTGTCTGGAGAGATTCCAAACCTACCTGGAGGATGACCCAGGTAGCATGGCTAGATGATCTCAAGAGGTCCCTTCCAATACCCACCATTCTGTGATTCTGTGGATGTATAAAATCTGATTCCTAACATGAAGACAGAACCAAAAGCAAACCCATCAACCCCAGCATGTCAATTCAGTGCATGTCACAGACCTGTAACAGGACACTTTCAAATGTGTGAATCTCCAAAACTATAAAACTCAATTAGTAACAACATGGCAAAGGTTTTGCTCCTGTTACATCACACTATACATCAAAATACATCAAGATTTAAAAAAACAACAAAAACAACACAACCCAAACATTTTCTACCCACTGAGACTGTAGGAGAAGGGTCATGACAAGACTGAAGGTCTCCATTTATTTCAAAATTCAAAAGAGGCTCTGGGCCCTTTTATTAAAAACATACAGAAGAGAAGGGGGGGGGGAGAAAAATTGATCAAATATGCATTTGCAGACAGAATTATGTGGATTTTTAACAAATAACTAAACCAAATTTACCTCATGGCCAGAAGCAAACACCAAAAATGCCAGCTCAGAGGGCTATTTTCTATTAGTAACAGCATCACATTGGGAAACTATGAAAATAGCACAAACTTAAAAGCAGCACTGGCACAAACTGAATGCAATTCAACTCCTGCTTCCAACTAAATGCCTTTTTCTCACACATATGCTTTGCCTTCCCTTACTCAGCTGCATAACATAAACCACCAAAATACATTTACAACAAATCTGAACTGACAATGCCAAATTTTAATTGAAACACACGAGAACAGTTGGGCAATGCACAAGCATTTTATAGGGAAGTCAGTGGGGCTCCCAGCTGGAGAAAACTTCCACCCATATAAGGGAGAAATGGATCTCGTTTCCTCATTTTATTTTAATCCTTCCTTCAAAAAAAGAAGAGACAGACAAAAATGCTACATTAAAAAAGCAAGTATTTTCCTAGGCTGAATGACATTCCTGTCAAAAGCCCATGAACAGAATGGTAAGTGGTGACCTCAGAAAAAAAGAAAAGAAAAATAAAGTTATTTTCTTCCTCTTTGATTAAAACTACATTCCTTCTAACACTTCACTGAGGAGATTTTTTGCCATGTCTTTATGTGACAGCAACATGCAAGGACCTCTCAGCATTGTAGGAGGTATGCAAAGTGCCTCTGAAAACTTGTGTTTGTGTACATACTTGTACATGCTTGTGTAAATGTCTTTGTAGAAAATCCCGTATGCAAACCATGCCTGTACTATCTGCTCCTTTAGAGGAGTTCATGGCACCAATGCAGATCATTTTCTGCTTTAATAGAAAACTAATTTAAAATTAAACCCAAACAAACCCACCTTGCAACACCACAATGCAGTCCTTCTCCAGATAGTTTTGCTGAGATTAATTAGTCAATCTTAACACAACACAACATGGAATCAGAGAATTGTTTCAATGGGAAAAGACCCTTCAGATCATCAAGCCCAACCATCATCTAATTCTATCATGAAAGTGAATGGAAGAAAGGCAAAGAAATCACAGTATCACCAAGGTTGGAAGAGACCTCAAAGATCATCGAGTCCAACCTGTCACCACAGACCTCATGACTAAACTGTGGCATCAAGTGCCACATCCAATCCCCTCTTGAATACCTCCAGGGATGGTGACTCCACCACCTCCCTGGGCAGCCCATTCCGATGGCTAACAACTCTCTCCATTGAGAGTTCCATTGAGCTCTCTCCAGTAGTTCCCTGTCCTCTTGAACTGGGGAGCCCAGAACTCTATTCAATATTCCAGATGTGGCCTAACTGGGGCTGAGTAGAGGGGGAGGAGAACCTCTCTAGACCTGCTGGACGTACTTTCTTTGGTGCACCCTGGGATACCATTGGCCTTCTTGGCCACAAGGGCACATTGCTGTCCCATGGATAACTTATTATCAACCAGGACTCCAAAGTCCTTCCCTGCAGAGCTACTCTCCAGCAGATCAACCCCTAACCTACAGCAATATCAGGAAGTAAACATATCCAAAGTCAAAGTGAAACTTAAATAAGAATAACAAAAATTAGCAGTAACTCTAATCTAAATTTTAATTTTAAGACTTGTCTCTGTTATTCCACTTAGCTGGATGCAAAATTCCCTAGTTTACTACTATACCTCTACCCTTTAGGGAAGCATGTATATGAGAGTTAAGGCTGGGGGAGGACATCATGACCAAAAAAAACAACCATTTTCTTATGCTTGGTTTTAGGAAGGCAAAACGGTCATCTGAGATGACTTTGACTCCTTGGATGAGCTCCTCAGCAAAACAGTCACTGAGACCACAGACAACTACATGAAGATTATGGAAGCCACTAAAAAAATCATGGCCCTCAACTGTTATCCAACTGTATTCTGTAAATAAATGTATTTATTTCTGCAACAGCTGGATCACAGCAGCAGTACACATCCAGTTTTGTTTCCTTACTGAAGTTTTAACTTCAAAACTTACAATCTATAAAGCAGGCTGTAACACTGATACAAAAAATTAAAAAATATCCACCCATCCAATGTCAGTGAGATTGTAAAATGTAACTACTGCACCTATTCCCCTTGGGAACGCTGAAGATGTTGGGCAAATGCCCTCTGCTCACATCATTAAAACAAACAAAGCCATTGCCATGAAATCATTCACTGTGCAGAAACTTTATTAAGCTCTTCTATTATCTTTTATAGCTTAATTTGAGAACTGAGACTCTCTAGAGTGCTGTGCAGCACATTAATACGAGACACTTCGCTGTCTGAAGTTTATCACTATTCCTGTACCACCTGCATCAGCTCAGTGCAATTGACTTTGGTTTGTTGGGGGTTCTTTTGTTCGTTTGTTTTTCAAAGACATTTCCTTATATGAAAACTTGATCTTTTTTTCCCAGTGAACTGGAAGAGTGGTGGTGGTTCTCAGGGTCTCTTTCATAGGACTTGCACTTACTTCATTTTCTGTGATGCTTTAAGAGCCCACTACTAATGAAACTGCTGAACAACTCTTCTCTGAAGCCATCGGACATCATAGGCTTGAGAGTACTCCTGCTTCCCTCAATAAAATCAGGAGCCTCTGAAATCTGAAGACTGCTACTAGAAATTAAGAAAACAACACTGGAACTGGCAGCCAGCAAACAAGGAAGCTTTTCATGTCCTGGGTGAGCTGTTAAACAAACTCCAGCATTTCATACCATACTCTGGCTAATTAAATACTTCACAGCTTATATCAGTGTTTCATTCACAGCCATAGCTGAACATGATCAGGATTCAGTTATTTGAAAAGTTTGAAGACAGACCTGTACAAATACACACAGGCAGCAGAAGCCATGTTGATACCAACAGCTTTCACCAGCTCTCTAATGTCCCTTTCCTTCACAGAATCATACAATTATAGAACGTTCTGGGATGAATGGGACCTTCAGAGGTCATCTAGTCTAATCCCCTTGCAGTCAGTAGGGGTATCTTCAACCAGATCAGGTTGCTCAGAGCACTGTCCAACCTGACCAGGAATGTTTCCACAGATGGGGCCTCTATCACCTCTCTGGACAACCTGGGTCATTGTCTCATCATCCTTACTGCAAAAAAAAAAGTCTTCCTTAGATGTAGTCTGATTCTCCACTTTTTTAGTTTAAAATCATCACCCCTTGTCCCGCCATCACAGCTCTGCTAAAAAGGCTGTTCCCTCTTTCTTACAAGCCCCTTTAAGTACTGAAAGGTTACTATCAGGTCTCCCCAGAGCCTTCTCTTCTCTAGGCTGAACAACTCCAACTCTCTCAGCCTCTCCAATATCACATTTTTTCGGCCTCCTACAGACCTGCTCCAACAGGTTCATGCTCTTCTTGTGCCAAGGACTCCAGATCTGGACAGAGTACCACAGATGAGGTCTCTAACAAAATCTCTGTGCCAGCAATTGCACCAACAGAGCTATGTCAGTATATAGATTCATAACTAGCTTTTAGTCCCTGAGGCATTACTCTGTCTGGAGTCAACTTTCCCAAGGCCTGTGGAGGTAGCTATAATAGTGAGCATTGGCTCAGGTGAGACCTGGTCCCACACCTATCTCCATTCAGCTCATAACAAGAAGGATTCATGGTGTTATTACCAGCTGAGGCCTGGTGTTTCTGGAGCCTGCTACAACATTGTCCAGCCCAACATGAAGCACAATCCATATATATCCATATATATGGATTGGTTGATGGGTTGGACGTGATGATCTTGAAGGTCTCTTCCAACCTGGTTTATTCTATGTATAGTCTATGTATGTATCACATTGCACCAGGTCATCCCCCCACAGGATGACTACAGCATTGCAGAAGCCACACTGCAAGACTTTCACTTGCATTTTCCTGAAGCATGATGCACATTTCTGGTTTATTCATGTAGGATGCCCAACTGATAGATCTGGGGCTAAATTTGTAAACAAACTATTCCAAGCAAATGAAGAACACGAAGTGTTTCTGAAGTCATGCTTCACTTTGTTTCTTAACAAACACTGCCTGGCAGCACTCTTTCCAGAGCAGAGTTTGTTGTCTTTTTTTCCTTCCTCACAGTATATAAATTGCACTGCAACCCAGCTCATTAAGCATGTTGATTACTTTTTGTTTCCCCTAAAAGGGTAAAAGAAGGGACTGGAAGCACATGAGGCTTTGCTGGACCACCAAAGGCAAATAACCTTTTATTTTTTCTTTTAATGCTGAAAAGCATTATTTAAACTTCAATTTTATTCATAGAATTTGACCAGAATTTAACTACTCAGTTCTAAAAAAAACACAACTACCTAAACCAATGAATGGTTGCTTAAATACAGTTACATGGAATTAATACCCTGCATTCAGTTTCCAGAATATTGACTCACTTGTAAGTGTGAAGAGCCTCATACAATACAACTAGAAAATCTCACAATGATCTTTTTAGAGATAGGTGAAGACTTTTTTTTCATCTGTGCATACCCAGATCTTTCCATAGTCAAGAGAATGTAGTGAGTTCATTTGACAATATTTAACTAATCACTCCTTTAAGTTTTCCAAAACACACCTAAAAATAATACACCAACAAGAAATATAACCAAAAGCTAAAAAGCTGGACTTCATAGCCTGAGGATGACCTTTAAAGGTTCTCTTCCGACCCAAACCGTTCTATGATTCTAGGCCAATTTGCAAAGTTTCTTCTGGACTCTGCTACCCTCAAATAGTGGAGCTATGAAAGCATGACAGAACATTTATCTCTCAGATGATATTCCTGAAGACACAGTACAGAGAAGATCATTAGGATTTTCAAATCAGCTTCCTAAAAATGATTGTGTTGCCCTCGGTCTGTTTGGGAACATGCATGACGCTAATCAAGCTGACAGTTTGTGCAGCAAAATTCAAGGAAACTCAAGACCTGCTGTTCCTGGAGTCTGGCAGCCCAGAAGTTCAGACCTCTTCGCCTTCACATTGTTTTCCAAGTACTCCCCAGCAAATCATTTATTTTACAGAATTCATGTTTTTATCACAATCCAAGATAAAAATGCCTTCAGAAATGAAATATGCATGTTTGAAACTGCTTTTCTCCCTTGTCCTCAAGCATATGGCCTCAATCCTGCTTAACAACTCTGTTCAGACCCTGCTCTGACAGAAGAAACCTCCTCAGGGAGGCTTTTAACAGAGCTTTTCAATGCATCAGCTCATGTGGAGGCAGTAGGTGAGACCAAGCAATATTTTACAAGTTACTTATTGGTAGCACCGCAAAGTTAAGAATCACAGACTGGTTTAGGTTGGAAGGGACCTATAAAAGTCATCTAGTCCAACCCCTCTGCAGTGATCAGGGACATCATCCACTAAAACAGGTTGCTAAGATGAAGAGAGTCTGAAAGACCTGGGGCTGTTCAGTCTTAAGAAGAGAAGACTGAGAGGGGATCTGATCAATGTGTATAAATATCTGAGGAGTGGGTGTCAAGTAGAGGGGGCCATTCTCTTTTCAGTGGTGCGCAATCAGGTACAAACTTGACCATAGAAGGCTTCCTCCCAACATAAGGAGAAACTTCTTTACCGTGAGGGTGACTGAGCACTGGAACAGGCTTCCCAGAGAGGCTATACAGTCTCCTTCTCTGGAGATTTTCAAAGCCCACCTGGATGTGTTTCTGTGCAGACTACCCTAGGAGATCCTGTTTTGGGGGGATGGACTCAATGATCTCTGGAGGTGCCTTCCAACCTCTAATGTTCTATGATTCCATGATGAAGCAAAAATGAAATTTCTGTCAAATTTCTGAATAAGACAAGACCATAAGTTTCTCAAAGAAATTTCACCTCAATTTGTTTTATGTTTGGCTGTTATTTTTTCCTCACAAATACAATTAATCCCAAGTAGCCAGCATAGGAAAGGAGCCAAAAACAATCATACCATAGCAAACATTAAATAAAGAGCAGTAGCTAAATAGCACATGTTTGTTTTATACTTCGTGGATGTGTGTACTTCACACGCATTCGCTTCTCACTTTTGGAAGCACGAAAAGTAGCACAGCTTCCACAGAAAACTTCTACAAGAAATGTTTCTGCTAACCAGTAAAGCTATCATTAATAACACAGAAAAATGAAGCCCAAGAACATGACTGTAAAACCTTAAATAGCAAGCCAGGTACTTACCAAGTGTTATAGGTTAAGGCCTAAGTGCCCTATCATAGAGACAAAAGTCCTGCAGAAGATAAGGAAGTGCAAGGGACTGGACAGTCCATCCCAGGGGGAGGAATTGTAATTTTGTTATTCCATCCCATAATCCTGCAATCCCTATACAAGCAGACCTCACAGCCAGTTCTTCCTCTGTCTCCCTCCTCTCTGCTCCCGGGCGTGCAGCAGCTGCTGTCTGGTTCTCGGAGGAGTGTGGCCCTGCGGGCAGGCTATTGCCCCGCTGTGTAGCCGGGCACAGCATGCTCACCTAAGTGTAGGGGGGCAGTGAGGCTTGGTGGGCTGATGCCTGGTAGGCCTGTCTTGGTGTGGGGCAGCCTGGCCTACTCTGGGCTTACTGAGGCCTCACTGAGTGCTAGGGGGGAGGTCTTAGCCTGGTTTTGGCCTGAGTTGAATTTGATTGCGTGTGTACATATCCTCTTGCCTTTGTACCTTTTGTAGTTGATTTACTGTTGTAAATAGTATTTCTATTTAACCTCCAATTCTGTGAGAGTGCTTTTATTTACTCCTTTGGGATAAATTCATACTGCCCTCAGTCCAGAGCTGTTTTCAGCTCAAACCAAGACACCAAGACATTATTCTTATATGAACATTCACAACCCATCCTGACACACACAGAGTCCATGAGCTGTTTATTTCAAATTAAATCTGATGCGCTTCCTTGTACGTGTAAAATAGGTATGTGAAAGATTCGACATCTCTGGATTGAAAAGCCTGTTCCTGTCCACTGGACAGCCAAGAAGATCTCCAGATCTCAGAGGAAGAGGCTTTCCCAAAGCTGTTTCCCAGAAGAAGCAGCATACAAAGAACAAGACTAACATATTGCAACGCTAATGTAATGTATTACGAGATTATGCAAAGGAATTTCAAAAGCTGGTTTCATGTGGTGAGGGGGCAGTTCTTTGCTCCCAATGACTAACACCTTGCATGAGCCTTGTAAACAACTTCAGGAGTATTCTTAGAGCATTTCCAGTAGCCATCACCGGGCAGACCATGGTTGCCAACCAATTTGCAAGTACTGTATCTTCCACTCCCACGGTATGGGACTAGGAAAACATGTGCTTGACAGTTTCTGCCTGTTTGCAGGGTGAGGGCAGGTGTATACGTTCTCATGATCCCATGGTGTCAGCATGACAACAACATTTCTGACAATCCCACTAACAAATGATAACAAATGTGAACATTTCAACATGCAAATTTGTTCTAAAGAAACCATCAGGAAAACAGGATCCTCTACAGCCTGTCCACAGAAAGGATATATACCTTTCTGTCTTCTGTCACCTCATTAAAATGAGGTGGAGCATCCCTCCAATCAAGAAAGGCTGGGAGTTGGGGTTCTTGAGCCTGGAGAAGGCTTTGAGGAGACCTTATTGCAGCCTTTAGGTACTTAAGGGGGGGCATATAAGAATGTTTCTTTAGCAGGGCCTGTTGTGACCAGACAAGGGGTGACAGTTTTAAACTAAAAGAGGGAGACTGAGACTGTAAAGGAGGGAGAAACATTTTCCAGTCAGGGTGGTAAAACACTAGCACAGGTTGTCTAGAAAGGTGGTAGATGACCCATCCCTGGAAAAAATCCCTATGAGGTTGTACAGGGCTCTGAGCAAGCTGATCTAGTTGAAGATGTCCCTGCTCACTGCAGAAGGGTTGGACTAGATGACCTTTATAAGTCTCTTTCATCCCAAAGCATTCTATGATTCTATGACTGTTGCAGACAGAGCTCCAAGTAAGGAACAGATGTGCTTGTGTTACTGACCAAAATCAGGCACCTACACAGCCCCCCTGCTAGACTGTCCACTCCAGTCAGAAGGGAGTGCTAGCAGGACAGGGGCTAGAAGCAAATGCATTTCTTAAACCTCTATAATCTGCCAGAAACAGGAGGATGGGAGAATGCAGAAATTGCTTTGCTCCTAACACAAGGCCAAGACCAAATGTCAGCACAGAACAAATCTTCAGTACCTTGAGTATTTTTAACAAACTGATTAATCAGGCAATTAGAGACAAATCATTTTATCACAGAATCACAGAATGTTAGGGGTTGGAAGGGACCTCAGAAGGTCAACTCGTCCAACTCACTGACAGAGCTGGTTCACCTGGACTAGGTCACACAGGAATGCATCCAGGTGGGTTTTTAAAGTCTCTAGAGAAGGAGACTCCACAACCTCTCTGGGCAGCCTGTTCCAGTGCTCCCTCACCCCCACAGTGAAAATGCTTTTCCTTAGGTTCCCATGGAATCTCCTATGCTCCAGCTTGCACCCATTGCCCCTTGTCCTATAATTGGTCATAACCAAACATGCAATAGCAGAGTCTATTAAACCCAACTGCTAACTACCTCATGCTACTACCTACACCTGACTTGTGAATTATGCCCTTGTTGTTTCAAACCAAACATCTGATTAAGAACTTCCAGGTTAGTGTTTAAACTCAGGACATTAAGTCAAATGTAGTTAATGAGCAAGTTCCTTCGCATTAATGGGGATGAAAATATTTTTCTTACAGGAGGTACAGCCTCTGGCTACCTCCAAATTATAGCAAAACTACAAATAACATCTTAAACCAGACTAGCGTGTATGTTACTAAAGAGCCAGCAGAGACCATCTGAAATTGCCTAAAGGAGAAATGCTTGACTGAAAATACCTGCTGAAGGGAAACAAGAAATCTTCTCTTTTAAAGGCAAAATCACCTCCTGACAGCTCTCTCCAGGAAGGCTACAAGAGTTAAGAAATACAATTTGGCTTTGAAGGTTGTGATCTCTCAGGGCTTGTGGAATGCTGCTTATATAAATTATGAAATAAATGAGTAGCAGAGATGAAGGTAAGGCACGAAAGAACCAAAATGGTTTACAGCAGACAACTGCTAAAATACTGCCAAGGAAAATGACTTTTATCAAAACACTACAAGACAGTCCCACTAAGAGCTACTTCTCCAAGTAGCAGTGAACAGCAGGAATAACTATAATGAGGATTACTCTCCAACCTCATGCACTGCCTCTGTCTTCTCTCTGCTGAGCCACAGCCTGCTCTCTCCACATATCAAGGAGAAACAAAGTTTGCAGATGACACTAAGGCAAGAGGGAGTCTGCTTAAGGGTAGGAAGACTCTGCAGAAGGATTTGGACAGGCTGGATCAATGGGCTGAGATCAACTGTATGAGAGTCAACAAGGCCAAGTGCCAGATCCTGCACTTGGCTCACAACAACCCCTTGCAATGCTCCAGGCTTGCAGAAGTGGAAAGCTGCTCAGCAGAGAAAGACCCAGAAGTGTTGATCAACCGCCTTCTGAACATGAGCCAGTCTATGTCCAGGTGGCCAAGAAGGCCAACAGCATCCTGGCCTGTATCAGGAATAATGTGTCAAGCAGTACTGTGTTCTGTTTTGGGGCTTCCCCAACAAGAAAGACACTGAGGTGCTGGAGCAGGTCCAGAGAAAGGCAAAGCCGGTGAAGGC
Source organism: Dryobates pubescens (assembly GCF_014839835.1). Taxonomy (NCBI): domain Eukaryota; kingdom Metazoa; phylum Chordata; class Aves; order Piciformes; family Picidae; genus Dryobates; species Dryobates pubescens. The sequence continues at coordinate 16,867,749 of NC_071620.1, read as the reverse complement.
CCTGGAGAACAGGTCTTTCTGAGAAGCAGCTGAGGGAACTGGGGTTGTTTAGTCTGAAGGAAAGGAGGCTCAGAGGAGATCATCTGTTTCTCTACAACTACTTGAAATGAGGCAAGATGTGGGTCAGATTCTGCTCCCTAGTAACAAGTGACAGGACAAGTGGAGGCCTGATGTAGCACCAGGAGAGGATATTAGAAGACACTTCTTCACTGAAAGGTTTCTCAAACACTTTTAATAGGCTCCCCAGGGAGGTGGCTGAATCCCCACCCCTGGAAGTGTTTAAAACACACAGAGATGTGGTGGTGGTTTAGCACCAGACTTGAAGGAGTTAGATAATGGTTAGACTTATTATTTGAAAGGTCTTTGCCAACCAAAACAATTCTATGATACGATGAAGTGTGGCTATACAAAAAACACAAACACAGAAATCCACCCCAAAACCAAAACCAACACCACAAAAAAACCACCCAAACAAACAAAAAGCCACCACCAAACCCAACAACAAAAAACAATCAAAGCCAAACAACCCCAAATTCTTGTTAAAGTACAAAAAAACCCACAAACCCAGAAAGCATCAATCTCACTTTCTTTCCTTGTGGGCTAAGAAACTGACTTTCAGCCTTTCATTGAGAAAGCAGAGGAAAAAATGCATGAGGACTTTCTCCTGCTGCCCACTGCCAAGGAGTCAGGGAGTCTTCACAGAGAACAAAGTGTTTTGCTACCTTCACCCCTCTTCATGGCCTTGGGCTTTCCTGTGGGCTCAAGCACATCTCTCTGCAGGTGTGGGCCAGGCATCTATGGAACCACTTTAGGGACAGTAGCTCCTTTTCCCCTTTTCCAAACATGTTACAACTACACTGGTCATTAAATCCTATCTGGGCACAGCACTGCCTATCATTCTGCCCTCTGAGAGCACTGAGGATTAATGATTCCCAGGCTGGAAGGACATCTCTCTCAGGTAGCAATGGTGCCACAGCTAGGCCACTCATCCTGACTTCACCGAGGCTTGTGATCTGCCTCAGAGAGTCTCTTTGCCTAAATAACTAGCGACAGCATGAGAGGAAATGGGCTTAAGTTGTGCCAGAGGAGGTTTAGATTGGACATTACGAAAAATTTCTTTGCTGAAAGTGTGGTGAATCACTGGAACAGGCTGCCCAGGGAGGTGGTGGAGTCACCATCCCTGGAGGTTTTCAAGAAACAGGTGGACATGGCACTTTAGGATATACTTTAGTGGTCATAGTAGCTGGGTTACAGTTGGACTTCATGATCTTAAAGGTCTTTTCCAACCTTGATGATTCTATAATTCTGTGATCTTAGCAACAAGCTGTAAAGGATTTCTTTCAGTGCCACTGGGTTACATTTCTCCATAAGCCTGTTTTATTCACAGCAAGAGAGCTCACAGTTCTCCCTTCACTGGAACAAGCAAACAACAACAGAAACAGCATCTCCACCTTGGTTTTCAAAGGCTTTTTATGAGTCACCATACAGCACAAATTAAAAAAATCTGTATGCTGCCAAGTCACTTTGCAACTAAATACAGGAAAGGCTTCTGGTTTTCAAAATTTGGTTACTACCAACAGCTCATCTATGACACCTTTAATGGTTCATGTCAAAAAATGTTATCTCCCATCAAAGGAAATGCAAATGGACCCAGACAGGTTGCTGAACTGGAGGGGGGTTTAGCAGTACACTACCAATTGTTTTTATGAACACAGTGAGCAATTAATTTCTACAAACAAGCTCACTTTGATTTAACTTACTAATGTTGTCTGAAGAGAGATGTGACTTACTTTGAAGGAAAATGAATTAATTTTATATGAATAAGGATATGATGTTTATGAGAGGCACACACATACTTTTTCAAATATTAATTAGATGGTTGGTTTGTTTTTTAACCTTCCACTGGATTCCGCATGCCCCCTGTTCCAGCAGCATTTTGCCCCTATGTCATTCAATGGGGGGTTTGCTACTAGGCTCAGTCTGACCATAATTTTACCTGGGGGAGCCACATTCATTTCACCAATTTCTAAGTAAACCCAAGAGCACTATGCCTTATACAATGAGGACAGAGCTTGAAGAAATCAGTTAATCATCCATTTTATACATCTTCCAAGCATGCATACTTAAATCATAGAATCACAGAATATTAGGGGTTGGAAGGGACCTTGGAAAAATCATCTAGTCCAACCCCCCTGCAATTTTACATTACATCAATACTTGGGGTAGCCACTGTGGATGTTCACTTCAATTTTCCAGGCAAGGGTCAGAAACAATTCCTTAGCTTTATTTTCTCATAATCAAATACAAACCTTCCTTAAAAGCTTGACAAATTTCATCTGACCATAAAAAAAGGTTGCACAAGTTCATTACTTAAAGCTCCTATCACAAATTATGAGTTCACATTCACTATGGAAACAGACTTTCAGTTCACTTGAGAAATAACCAAGTCATAAGGATTTAACTCCCCATGCTGTTCATTAAAAATAATTATTCAATGCGTAAAGGCTTGGTGCTGAGTGAGTGAATGGTCAGGCTGGAGAATTCCCTTTAGCTGCAGAACAGACATCTCAGATGCACTAAAGATGTGTTTCCTCAAGCAGCCTCCTTTATTACTCATTTGGAAAGACTAGCTCTAGACTAAGATGAGACTTCAGACACCCATTTAGTTCCCCACTCCTATACTGGCTTTTCCAATAGAGGCACTGATTACTGGCTGACAATAACGATTTTGTAATGTGAACATCTGTGCAACAGAAAACAGACTGAGATAAAATTAATGGCATGTATCTCACCATTAAGCAGGTATCAAATGGGAAAGATTCTAAGTTCCAATAAACCTGACTAAATTCTTACCAAAGATTTAGCCATAGAAACACCAAAAGCATTTAAAAAGCCACGAGTGAGATGCTCTTTAACCCCCTTTTGAAATAAAGGAAAACCTTTTTTTTTAAATTAAATAATCAAATTACTCTTAGGCAAAGCTCTAACTACTGAGGTCTGAATGTACAGAACTCCAAATTTTCTAAGTTATTGGCCTCACTGCAACAGTAACTCAGCCACACTGCCCACAAGAAGCAATTAATTAAATTTAATAAGGAGCACTATGAGTTGCTCCATTCTCAAAACCCTAGCCAGGACCCTAAACAATGCTGCTTTTCTTATTTCAATTTTCAAATGTTTAAAAACCCAATTGAGGAAAATCATCCTCAGTGTTGGGAGAAAAATCCCAATGAATAAAAGCTCACTTATGTGCTCTATTAAACAAACCAAACAAACTTATGTGGCACAGGAAATGTCAGTTTTTAACAAAGTACTAAATATCTTCTTTCCAGCAACAGAAATAGAATTTATCTTTAATGACATGCATAGATGAAGTTTTTCCCCATCACCAAACTCTGAATCAGGCATTCACTAAGGATTTAAAAAAGCAAACATTAGAAGAAATTAATTTGGTGGCCTGAAAACTCTCTGTTCACTTCTGAGAGTGCAGAATCATAGAATGGCTTAGGTTGGAAGGGACACCTCAGAGATCATTTACTCCAACCTCCCCACCATGGGCAGGGATGCCTCACAACCAGACCTGGCTTAGGTTGGGAGGGACCTCAGAGGTCATCTACTCCAACCTCCCTGCCATGGGCAGGGATGCCTCTCAACTGGACTTGGTTTCTTAAGGCCTCATCCAACCTGGCCTCAAACACCTCCAGGGAGGACACATCCACAATCTCCCTGGGGAGCCTATTCCAGAGTCTCACCACCCTCACACTGAAGAAATTCTTCCTAAGATCCAGTCTAAACATATTCTCCCTCACCTTCAAACTATTCCCCCTTGCCCTATTGCTAGATGCCCATATGAAAATTCCCTCTCCAGCCTTCCTGTAGTTCCCTTCATGTATTGGAAGGCAGCTATACAATCCCCACAGTGTCTTCTCTTCTTTAGGCTGAACAAACCCAGCTCCCTCAGTCTATCCTTCTCTTTCCAGTGAAGTTTGATCTTAAGCTTGAAATTATTAGACTATGAGACTACCTCATAGGACAGAAAGTCAAGGGAATAAAAAGAAAAAACAAGCCCATAGTACCCATCTAACTTTCTGGCAACTACAGCATGAGTGATAAATAGGAAATCAGTAACATTTTCCTAAATGTCTTCTACAAAAACATATTACCTGAAAAGTCAGAACTAAAAAATAGTGCCAAATGCTCTTGGAAATAAGAAGAAAGAAAAAAAAAAATTAAAGACAGCTTTTAGAGAAGTAATATCACAATGTGCTGGCTCCCAAGCACATAAAACCATAAAAGGCTACCACCAAGGCAGGCACCAGGCTACCCCACCTACACGGGGAAGAAAGGTTAATGCGATCAGCAAGAAAAATCCATCAGGCTGGAAAACTCTTTGATTACTTCAGAGTATTACATGTTTACACTGTGATTCATCTGCTGTGTTGAAAAACTCTTAGCCCCCCCTTCCTCATATGCACTTAATGCCATCAACATCATGTAAAAAGAGAAAAGATTTAAGTAACTTTGCAGAATTAGTACAGAAAGTACAGAAATTCCACGGGGTACTCCAGACTGGGGGGGGGGAACAACCACAATAAATAGCAAAAATGGTTTTTCAAGCCAAATTCCACCAGAAAATTCAACATCAGATTCAAAATCTTCCTTTTAAAATTCCAGGTGCAGCCTCAGCACTTTTTACTTGTTCTTTGAAGCAAAAAAAAAAAAAAAAAGTCGTCTACAATGCTGCTTAGGACCTGTATTTACAAAACTTGCTTCAGAAGGCAGTCATTCCTTTTTGAGACTATGGAAGAGTTCCAGATGCTTGAAATGAAAGGTCAACAAGCTTCATATTCCCACCAGAAAACAGGGACCAGGAGAGTTTTACAGGGGCGAGTACCTTGGGAATCACAGAACCATGGAAAGTTTTGGGTTGGAAGGGACCTTTCAAGGTCATGTAATCCAACCCTTGCTGCCAAACACCCTTGCAGACAATCAGGCAGACTGCTCTTCTCCCAGCACTTTTGGTTCCTTAAGACTCTCCCCACCCTCACCATGCCACCAAAAAACGACACAGGAATTAATGTCACATTGCACAGCAGTGTGCCCTAGTGGCCAAGAGGGCCAATGATATCCTGGGATGCATCAAGAAACATGTCCAGACAGTCTAGGGAGGTTCTCCCCCACTTCCACTCTGCCCTGGTGAGACCACACATTGCAATACTGTGTCCAGTCTGGGGCTCTCAAATTCAAGAGAGGCAGGGCTCTACAGGAGAGGGTTCAATGGAGAGGTACAAGTTTGACTAAGGGACTTGAATATCTCTTCTGTGAAGAAAGACTGAGAGAAGTGGGGCTCTTTAGTCTGGAGAAGGATGAGAGGGGACCTTATCAATGTCTATAAATATCTGAGGGGTGGGTGTCAAGATGAAGGTGCCAGGCTCTTTTCAGTGGTGCCCAGTAAGAGGACAATAAACAATAGGGATAATCTGGAATAAAGGCGGTTCCACCTCAACATGAGCAGAAACTTCTTTACTGGGAGGGTGACAGAGCACTGGAACAGGATGCCCAGAGAGGCTGTGGAGTCTCCTTCTCTGGAGAATTTCAAAACCCACCTGGATGTGTTCCTGTGTGGCCTGCCCTAGGTGATTCTGTTTTGGGCAGGGGGGTGGGCTGGATGATCTCTAGAGGTCCCTTCCAACCCCTCACATTCAATGATTCTATTAATTACTTGTTATAGAAAGCGTCACATACACACAATCTGTGTCAGCCAGGAAGGCTGAGAATCAAAGGAAGAGGAAAAAGGCAGCTGAGTATTTTCCAGACATTTTTTCTCATTGTTTCTCCTTGTTGGAAGCCTGTGTGCTCCTCTCAGCACAGACCTTCTCTTGCCTGTTCAGTTTGGGGATCAATGTGCCAGCAGCACTCAGTAAATAAAACAACAGACTCCAACCTGCGCACATCACTTGCTGCTGAATAAAAAATAATCACAGGATCACAGGATGTTAGGAGTTGGAAGAGACATCTGAAAATCACTGAGTCCAACCCCTGGACTGGGTCTTTCACAAGTTTATCCAACACCCACTATACAAGGGCTGTTACTTTCTCCCGAATAAATATGCAGCAGAGGGTGAAGTCTCCCAGCATTTTTCTGACTGAGGAAAATAAAATCTGTGAAGTCCAATTTGAATTTTTCCTTAAGATTTTTAGAGCTAGGGTTCAAGTTTGGGACCTTACTCAGAACTAAGACGACCTGCCAAAATATAAACAAAAAGTGGATTTAGTGATGGGGTGATCTCGACTGATTTGGTTTGTTTACTTATGCTTGGTAATCTGCGACAAGGGTCTCGGCTAATGCAAGGCAGAGTCACCAACCTGGGAAATTAGCAGTATTTCAATATATATTAATAAAAGTGCTCTAACAGCGAGCAGTAACCTTTCCTACTGGTTGCAACAGTTATTGTAGAGCTCTATAAGGCTTGATCTTATCATGCAGCTCCTTCTAATCACACAGCACAGTGCTTACACTCAGCAAATTAATGTTATAGCATTTTAATCTTTATTATTATCTACAGTTTGGGGTGGCCTGTCTCTTCCACTTTATAAATAACCCAAATACTCTGTACGCTTAATTTGCTATCACCATAGCAATTTTTTTCCCCCCAAGGATGAGTCAAATTCTTACACCAAAATTAAATGCAGTTTGTTTAGATAAGTCTCTTCTTGTGACACTAAAGCACAGGGCAAAGTTTTTATTCAAAAATCCCTTTCTTCTTCATGTGAATTTCATTTCAGCTATCATAATAAACCTGTCTTTACCATCAAACACTGGGTCTTATATAAGATGTGTTTACAGCATTTACTACCTTGTTAATTCTTTTGTTCTTGCAGCAGGCATTTGCTATGACAGAGTCTGTCATTCTCAACAGCTCAGTGATTCATCTGCCTTTCCTACACGTACCTCCCAACCTGCCTTCCCTAATTTTTTTGTTTAGCTGTTTAGGCACTGCTCTCCCTCTTCAGATTCAGAACCAGGCTTTTTTCCTCCCACTATATGAGCTCTTGAGCACTGCCATTCATGGTACTGTGACTCACTTTTGTAGCAACTATTGTTTCCTACAAAAGAAAACTAGTCTTACTTGTCGTATCATCACAAAGAGTTAACTCAGCCAGGTGTCAGAATTCATGATGCAGGAAAGCAGACGCATAGGAGCAGCGGTTTGCGCTTACGAGAAGCCAGAGCAGTCTCCAGTGCCCATGTCACGCTTCACTGCCTTGCTTGCAACCATCAGAAATAACCCATGAAGAACTGAAACAAGTAATGTTTTGGAAGGATAAAGGGACAATCCTTGAAGATCCAGGACTGTCTGTGAACCACACACACCCTCCAGACCCCAGGATAGCTGTGCTAATGTAAGCTTTGGCAGCACTAACAGGCATGTAAAATCCTGTTCAGCCTGGCTCCTGCCTATTCAATTAGCTAACATCTGTCTCAGAAGTTGCTTGAGTCACTGTAGTCACTGTAAGTTACAGCTACCAAAACAAAGATATAAAACTAAATATCTAAGATATGTAACTAAAACCCAGGCCTGATTCAGGGTGTACTGCCATGCAAAGGAAGGAACTCTAAAAAGGTTAGTAAGTTAGGGCTGAACTCATCCTGACCATTTTAGATAAGCACAAAACCCTCCTTTAATTAACCTTCAGTATCCAGGCTAGCAGATAACTGTTTTATTCAGCTAGAGGAGGCTCTTTAAAATAAGCATTCCTTCTTTTCCAGAAATTGAGATTTTTCATGGCTGCCCCACTTCCATGAGATTGAAAGAGAGGGCATAGCATCCTTCTAATTCTCCCTCTCAGAGATGCTGTTCATAAACATTCAAAAACTACAGGAGCAATGAGCTTTCCAGTCACATGTTCATTTTCATATGCTAACATAAAAATCACACCATGCCACTGCCCTCACTCTGCCATCGTGCATGATCCCATCTTTAGTTCCAAGCTAAAAGACATCTGAAAGACAACATCTGCAACTCTAAGTTTTCAAATCCCAGAACACTTTAAGAACACTTCCCGCATGGCTGGCAGGGACTCTATTGATCCCTGGGGCAAAATGATGATGGCACAAGAGATCAATCACAGAATCACAGAATTAACCAGGTTGGAAAAGACCTCTGAGATCATCAAGTCCAACTTTACAGTAAGGGTGGTGAGACACTGGAACAGGTTGCCCAGGAACGTCACAGATGCTCCCTCCTTGGAGGTGTTCAAGGCCAGGTTGGATGAGGCCTTGAGCTACCTGCTTATGGTGGGGGTTTGGGACTAGATGATCTTCCATTTGCTTTCCAACTGAGCTGGTCATGTTTATTCAATGTAGTGAGAAATTCCAATCCACCAAAGGTCCCTTCCAATCCAAACCATTCTATGAATATATGAATTAAACCCCAATCTAATACCCTTTAAAGGTCCAGGGCTAAGGAGAGTCAGAGTAGTTCTCTGAGTAGTTCTCTACGGAGGAACTGAAGTTCTTCAGCAAACGTGATGGTGGTTTGCAACACTTTTCACTAGCCACCTCCAAGTCAGAAAGAAGTCCTGCTTTTCATGCAGGAAAGTGCTACTAGATTTTCAACTGTACTGTGGATGACAAAGCAATGAATCCTGACAAGATCACTTTTGAAGTTAAATTCCAAAGACACACCTAGGATACCAAGGGTAATTGTTTGAATCTTTGATATTTGCAATAAATATTTTGCAAAGAAAATTGCAAGTACTGAATCCCCTGAGCATGCTGGGGGTTTTGCTTTCCAGTATTAAAGCTACTGTCAGAGTAGGGAGTGAGGAAGGAGGCAGAAAATACAGTTCTGTTTCACATATTTCAGCTAAAACATACCTTAGGAGGATACAGCATTGCCCACTTGCTTCTCTGATGCTCTAGCAGAATAGAAGAATGGTTGGAGAGCTCAGGACAGAAGTCAAAATGATGCAAATGCCCGAGGCTGTAAGATGCTCTGCAGTAGAAGTAATAACATCAAAAGCAGCAACTAACACTGTCTTGCTAGTCACAGGAGATTGCTTGCTATCTTTTTGTCTCCTGAAATGACAACCAAGAACCACAGACATTTTGGCTAGGAACACAGACGACTGGGTAACTCCAAAAACGTGAGAAGAACTTCAGAAGTCGGATGAACAGGAGGAACATGTGGAGCAGGTGTCTCCTTTTCTGGAATGGAGTCTCCTTCTCTGGAGATTTTCAAGACCCATCTGGATGCATTCCTGTGCAACTTGTGCTAGATTCTGTGGTCCTGCTCTGGCAAGGGGGTTGGACTCCATCTCCACAGGTCCCTTCCAACACCTAATATCCTGTCATCCTGTGTCATCCTGTGTCTGCTCTCTGCTTATAAAATGACTTTTTTTCAGGGTCACAACCAAAATAACAGAAACCTGAAGTAGAACGTGAATCCTGAGAAGGTCTCCCTAACAGGTTTTTTGACATCAAATTTAGCATTTCAAGCACTTGCTGCTACTGTGTAAAGCTCAAAGGTCAATGATTTCCTTTCAAATCTAGGGACTGACCAAAAAAGACAGCTTGTAGCATTCTTGTCAGAGCTGCCCTATGGAGACCACAGACTCCAAGGTGGTTTTGTTTCTTCTTCTGTCACTGAGGAGTGTCAGTGATTTCAGTTCCCTGCAACTACAGCAAATCAGATGCCATACTGCTGTACTCTCCCTTCCAGCAAGACCCATGAAAGACCACTGCCAAGTTCTGGGCCACAGGCTGTCCACCCTGAAGTGCACCCTGTAAGAACTTCACTGATTAGAAACTAATGAGAATTGAGCTACCTGACATATCTTTATCACAAAGACTTGGTCCAACATCTTCATGTGCCCATTAATGATCTGTCTCATATTTGAGTTTCTCCAAACCATACAAGGTGCTTCATGCAGTGTGAGAGAACAACTAGAGAGACAAAATGACTCTTGCTCCCATGTTGACATCAGCTCCACAAAGACATTCACTTCAGGCAAAGTCCAGGTCATGAAAGCAACTGTTTTAAGGATCTCCATAAAGGGCTGATTTAGACATGATGTTAACAAAACTACCTCAGAACTGTGCAAAGCACCTGGTAGAGTTCTACCTACTAAAGAAATACAGACCATTTACTAGTAGACTGCATCCATCACTATCAAGAAGTGATGCAGTTGATGTATTTCTTAACTAGCAACAATAAGCAGGACAATAAACACTGCAGACAGCCATGGCTGTAATACTGGCCCCATACCCCAGGGTTACACAACATCATAAGATGTTGTTAGGTGCTGCCTGCTACTGAAAGAAAAATCCTGGAGCTTGTGGTCATTGTGCACTGACCTACCGAAAGATCACATGGCCCTCCTAGCTATTTTAATTGTTTTGTACCTTGGGTTTTTCATAGGTCATCTCTAAATGCACATGTACAAATCCACCTCTTCTTCAGCCTTCATCAGCTAAAATGCAAGAAGAAAACCTTCAGTGCCTCTGGTCAAAGTTCTTTCCAAGCACAGAACACCCATAAGCCTCTAGTAGCCTCTTTCACCTGCTGAAAAGATCACCTCCTTGAACTGACACCAGGATACCAGAGGACAAAATTCTTTGGTATCTTCAGCAGCTCTTCAGTGTAAGTCAACAGGGGAGGCTTACAAGCAAGGAGAGAGTTTTCAAAAGAAATAGATACCACTGCAGGACACTGTGGATGACTAACAATTTACAGTGCTTAAACAAAACATATATTTCAACTAGTTTTTCCCCCAGCAGTAAGCTGCTTTCTTACACACATGGCAGAGGTGTGTGGTGAGATCCTGAGCTCAGATGACTAACAACAACAATATCCCAATCAAGGAGCAGAAAAGTATTTTGTGGAGCTGAAAGCTTCTGCAGCAAAGTTTCAGCAGCTCAGCAGCTTCCTGCCGGCTGAGCTGTGCACAGTGAGATGAATCACAATGTTTTGCAGAAGATCTCTTTTTCCGTTTCCAGACAAAATTAAGACTTTTTTCCTTTGTAAGCCTGCTTTAAAGGAATGTGCTCTGTGCCAGTACACAACTGGCTGCCTACAGCTTTGCAACATTACTGGCAAAGAGGGAAAATCACTAATATTAATGTAACAGAGGCAGAGAAATGTGTGCACATGATGCTATCCACTAACACTAGTAGGTGTGTTTCTTGGCTGTGAAGGTCTTCTTAAAGGCAGTCCTAAAACATTCATCTGTGTAAATACTTCTCCACAGAGAACTCGCGGATACCCAGGGGTGATGTGATTAAAGCATCTCACGAGAAGTTGTTTGTTAGCAGAACAACATCAGAGCCAGCAGCTCTCTGACCAACTGCTTGAATAACACCAACCTCAATCACTCATGCTACCACATACAGCAATACCTAAAATATTTTTCCATCCAACATTTCCTCCAGTTATTTTTCTCCCTGCTAAGGCATCAGCTCTCTATTCCTGCAGGCAAACAGCAAGAGCAAACAACTGGCTGCTTCATCAAAACACAACACTGCCAAATAACTAAAATCACCCACATTTCTCATTTTCAGACTACAATAACACAACTGTACTTGACTGTTACCTGCTGTCAGTAATCAAGCTTACAAACACAATACACAGTCATGTACCCATTAGTTAAAGCAGTATAAAACATGCTTTTTTTCTTTTAATCTTGCTATTTATTTCTTAGTAACGTCCCTACTTCCCAGGTCAGGTCTGCTTATCATTACTGCAAGACAAAATATCTGCCAGCAAACAAGAACAAAGATTTTAAAGCTGAGATACATTACAGGAAGGATTCCTGCAGCTGCTTAAACAAGGCTTTGTTTCACTCTGTGGCCTTAAAGTTTAGAACCCTGTCACCAAAACTCGCCTAATCCAGTAATTGGAAGTGGGTTTGTTGGTTTCTACTTTTCCTTTCCCCCAATCCCTCCCTTTTTTTTTTTGTCAATAGGCTATCTCCAGTTCAACTATTTTTCAGTTGTAAACTACCAGAAGCAAAGATTTCAGTAACAGAATCATAGAATGGGATGGAAGAGACTTTTAGAGGTCATCTAGTCCAACCCCCACTGCAGTGCACAGGGACACCTTCAACTAGATCAGGTTGCTCAGAGCCCCATCCAACCTGACCTGGAATAGTTCCAGGGATGGGGCTTCCACTACCTCTCTGGGCAAGCTGGGCCAGGGTTTCACTATCCTCATGTCAAAAAAAGGTCTTCCTTCTCTCCAGTCTAAACTACCCCTCTTTTAGTTTAAAACCTTTGCCTCTTTGTTCTGTCATACAGGCCCTGACAGAAAGATCTTCCTCATCATTCCTGTAGGCTCCCTTCAAGTACTGAAAGGCCACAATAAGGTCTTCCTGGAGCCTTCTTTTCTCCAAGATGAACAAATCAACACTCTCAGCCTCCCCTCACAGCAGAGGGGTCCCACACTTCTGATGGTTTTTGTGGCCTCCTCTGGACTCAAGCCAGCAGATCCATGTCGCTCCTGTGATGAGGACTCCAGAGATGGACTCAGCACTGCAGGTGGAGCCTCACCAGAGCAGAGGAGCAGAATCACCTCACTTGACCTGCTGGCCATGCTGCTTTGGATGCAGCCCAGGATAAGATCTGCCTTCTGGGCTGAATGGAAAAGCAACCAGTAATTGAAAACAAATTAACCCATTTCCAACTACATATTACTGCATTTTCAAAGAAAAACTTTAGAATCAGCAGTCAAATCCTGGTAACATTTAGATCAAAGACGGGAGAGCAAAACAGGGTAAAGGGAGAGGTTTTGCATCACTTGGCTGCTGTGCTCAGGTAGCCCAACAACATTTATTTCCAGGGTGGGACAAGAGGCAGTTAATTCCTGCTAGCAGAAAAAAATGTTTTATGTACTGGGAGGACTGACATTTGAAATATCAATAAACTACCTTTCCCTTGAGAATTACATCACTACTTTTTGCTGGTATTGCAACTTCACTGAGCAATTAACTGATCAGGGATCAACAGTGGAAAAAAAGATCAAAATTAAGTGTGTTGATCAGTCACCTCTCTCCATTACCTTGTAATGAAAACACTCATACCTGGCTTCACGGAAACAACATATACTTCATAGGTGTATTGTGGAAACACATTAGCTATCCTGTGAATTCAGTAATCCTGATGAAGGTAAGCCTCACTTAGGGCAGAACTGATTACAACAGAGCTACATTAGCACAAATGTCATTGTGACAACCTCATCAATGTTCTCCCAGTACTCTGTATTCTGAAAGTACTCCACAATTTACTCCTTATTTTCCAAACACTGGCTTGGATTGACTAAACAAGGCAAAACCAGAAAGGCAGCAATTTGAGGAAACTCAAATGTGAAAAACACTACTGAAGATTGCTATTAGTCTGCAAAGCTGCAGGTCTGGCTGAAAGATTTCCTGGCTTCTCATTAAAGAAGAGATTTTTCTGAGAAGCTCAAGAAGAGGGTCTTGAAAGCTAAGCACAAAACTGGGCATCGGGACAACTCCTTTCCTTGCCTGATTCTGGGTGGGTTCAGCCAACCTCTGGCAGCCCATGGAGGTCAGTTTATCAAAAAAGAAGAACTAAATTGGGGCACTCGATCTGAAACATTCAAAGTCTGACAGGGGTGCTGAATCCCATAGCTCAGACCTGAGTGAGCACAAGGTAAGAGCGCAGAGGATTTCTTTTTAAGTCAAAGCCCTCCCTCCAAAGCTTGGCACCAAGAGCTAACGCCCAAAATAGACTCTGTGAAAAATATTAGCCTGAATTTCCCTTTCCCTCAGCCTGAGCTCTTCAAACTGTCATCTGATGCGAGGTAAAAAGGAAAATTATAAAGTGTATTATTAAATACTTTAGATGATCCCTGGAGAAGGGCAAGTATTATTTTGTGAAAAGCTACAGCTCCTGTACGGGCGAGGTTGCTGAGGCTCAAGAGTTAAATGAAGCAAAAAGCAAACATCAGAAAATTAGGCGTAGTATCACCCTGACCATTTGCATTGGGCTCCACGTCTTCTGGACAGACAGACAGCTGCTCACCACTGACACACCTGAGAACAGCCAGTCTGCTGTATTTATTATTGAAGAAGCAGGTAAAGGTGTAGACAGATGTGTCTAAAACAAGCTACTTTCCTTCTATTTCCTTTCTTTTTAATTTCTCCTCAAAACAAATTGAGATCAAATTAATAACTCCTAATTTTTCATACGGCTTTTGTCTTCCCCTTATGGCATGACTTCTCAATTCAGACAGTAATTTGACTAAATCAGTCATCATTCAGAAATAGCTCTGGGTACTAAAACACAGCTTAAAGCTTACAAAAAATATTCAGCATGGTGACAGAGAAAAGGTAGAAAAACTTCAATTCCAATTGCTCAAAGAACAGGGGAAAAAAAACAAACAAGGAAAAAGGAACAAAAAAGCATATTTTATATTTCATTATTGATAAGAAAAAAAGTTGGTTTGGTTTTCTTTTTTGCTTAGTCTAAGTGATACTGGCCCCAGAACAGCAGGATTCAAATTCTTACACAGCGACAGTGGTGATTAAAAAAAGGCATGAAACTATTCTCAGCTGCCTGGGAGTAAAACAAGGGCTAAGTGCATTTCACTGCTTCACATTGTTTCTCAGCAGAACAAATGATGACTAAATGCCTGTACTAGATTTTGTTAGTTCAAAGAGTCACTGGAGTCAAACCAAAAGCATATAACCACAGCGGTGGCAGAGCTGTAGCAGACACTGTGCCTCTCACATCTCTGCTGCTCTCAGCCTGCTCAACTCAGGAGGCATTTCCAAAACACATGCCCTTACCCACCCTTCTTCATGCTAGTGAAATGTTAAAATGCATCTATTATATTCAATAAGAAATAAACAGCATTGGAAATATTTCGGATTAAGAATAAGTCCACATGAGCACAGAAAGAAAACTGTATTGCCATATTCAGGCATGCTTAAGATAATTTGACTTTACAGTTTTGACATGTGTAGCTTATTAGACTCTTAAGAATGTAAAAACACCATTGGCAGGTTTCATATTGCAAGTGTCTGGGAGATAATGGCCGTGCAGATTTTATACAGATCAGCACAAGCAAACTTGCCAAACTTTCATCATCACTCCTTCGGAAACTCTGAGGGGGCCTATTAAATTGGCATTTTGTTTGACATGTACACAGAATGTGCTTAGCATGCAGAACAACCATGGCAAGAAACCTTTTCTTAACAGATGTGTTATTTTAGCTAATGATAAACATGTATCTAAAGCCACATATCACCACCACTTAAATTGGTGAGAAAAAGCTTAGTCACCCCATGGAAAGAGAGGCCATCACAACAGAGAGGAAGTCGTCTATTTATTCTGAACTCTGCAATTAATTGTCTCACCAATAAACACAGGCAAATACACAAACTGTTGCTCTAAATTAGCAAAGTTCACAATTGTTGTAGCTTATGTCCTGTCCCTGACCTCCCTGCATCTATTCTTCAGCGACAGATTCCTACCCACAGGCACACATGTGCAATTACCGCTGCTGTCGGTGGAAGCTGTGGGCTGTGATTGCATAACTGAGGGAAGAGTTTCTCTTCCAGAAAGCTTCACAGAATTGTTTTGGTTGGAAAAAAACCCTAAGATCATCAAGTCCACCTAACATCACTGTGGCCATTAAACCATATCCCAAAATGCCACGTCCAGATGCTTCTTGAGTACCTCCAGGGAAAGCGACTCAGGAGCCCAAAAGGCTCTTTTTTGTCATTGTCATGGCTCATTCCATGCTGACTACATTCAAACTGAAAAAAAAACCCCAAAACCCAAAGCCTGGCCACATGAAATGCAGATGTTAATGAGCAAGACAGCATATTGATTTGGTTAAGCCATTTAATTTTGACAAACTGCCAAAACAACAATAAAAGAATTGCAAACCTGAAATATTGGAGATTTCAGCAGCAGCCTACAATGAACAGGGAGATAATGAGTCCCCGGCAACCTCTAGGAAGGGATCGATGCTCTCCATGGAACTGCAGTGACTGGGAATTCCAGACAGTGCCCTTCGATTTTCTTTGAAATCTTATCTTTACAAAGTAAACAAACATGAGATAATAACCTTTAAACTTTCCACAGCCACTCATAGGTGGATCCCTTACTACAGAGCAGCAGCCGACATCTGATCTTTAGTTCTGCTCAGTACGTGGTGCTCCAGGTATCACAAAATTGCATCTTTTAAAAGGCACAGGTTGAGAGTCCCAAAATTGGGACAATTAAGAAAAATTAATAAAAATAAGCAAGGTGCTTCAGCAGCAGTTTCTAGCTTTTCTCTGAATCAGCTGAGCTGTGCACATCCTGCTTTTCAGTGAAAACTGAATTTATCACACAATTAACTGAGTTTGCTATTTGAAGTCTATAATGTAGGCTCTAATTATAATAATTCTGTATTATATATCATATAATAAAAATAATTATATAGAATACATAGTACAATATATAATAGTATATATAATTCTATACTATCTAAAATATATAATACTATATAATTACCTAGAATTATCAGATATAACACAGTCACTAAAAACATTGCAGAAGATACTGCAGAAACTAATAGCTATTAGTTTAATACTAATAAGTATTACATTTCAAAATGGGGAAAGTACCTTTGTTTTCACCATTTTCCTGTAAATAAAACCTCACCACATGACTAAACTTGAAGTGAATTATTTTTTGTTTTTTATTATTTACTTACTAATTTTATGTTCAGACATACCCAAAGCAAACTAAAGTATGACAGAGCTTTTGATGAGCATGTGTCTGAAGTAGGAGTGGACCCTAGGGACATCTTAATTACCTATTTTTAAGAATGCTCAAAATTAATAGCTGTGTAAAAGTGGATTTTTCTCCACCCTAACTCAGACACATCCATCACCATGGAATTTTAAACAAAAGCTATTTTACCCTAAATATTTGATCCATGGCTTCTAATTTCTTGGAAACAACAGCATTTAGACTACATTAGCCCAGCATCTTCTTCAATGATAATTCTATCATTTTATTACACTGGAGAGAAAAAAAGAATAGTAGAGGTAAGTGCTGCTGCACTGCCTCTCATACTGTATTTTCACAGCAATCAGTAGACACGTTGCTTTACAAACCACGTAAAGTCATTACTCTGGAGAGCTTACGACTACAGCAAGCAAATCAAGCACAACAACCCTTCCATTCCAAAGAGATATGAGGACATTCCTTTTTAACATATTCATGTATGATCACTAAAGAGATCTTTAAACCACTCACAATCCCCAAAGTCAAGCAACAACAAAATAGCATCAAAATCTGACACCAAAGGGCATGTTTTTCACCTTGCCCTTCCTTACTCTAAAGGTGCATCTGGGCTGCATCAAACGACGCAGGTCAGGAGAGGTGATTCTGCCACTCTAATGAGACTTCACCTGAAGTACTGTGTCCAGCTACAGGGCCCCCAACACAAGAGAGATGTGGATCTGCTGGAGCAAGTTCAGAGGTGGACCACAAAGATGATCAGAGGACTGGAGCACCTCTCCTGTGAGGACAGGCTGAAAGAACTGGAGATATTTAGTCCAGAGAAGGGAAGGGAGGCCATCTAGCTAATTTAAATATCTGAATGGGACCTACAGAAAGGCAGCGGAAGGACTGGTTAGAAGAGCTTCTGGTGACAGAACAAGGGCCAATGGTTGAAAATTGCAGCAGGGTAGATTTAAGTTGGACATAAGGAGAAAATTCTTTACAATGAGAGTAGTCAAGTACTGCAACAGGCTGCACAGGGACGCTGTTGAGGCCCCATTCCTGGAAATATTCAAGATCAGCCTTGATGTGTCCCTGGGCAGCCTGATCTAGTTGGAGGTGTCCCTCCTGAATGCAGGGGGGTTGGACAAGATGACTTGGAGGGTCCCTTCCAACCCAATGCAGTCTGTGAATCTGTGGGCAGGTGCATATCAATTCACTTCTGTATCACGGGCACAGGAGGGAAGGTCTGGAACTACACTGCATGGGAGACACAGGGGAAATGTACTTGCCCCAAAACCCCACTAAAATCCAGGAGTGCAAGCTGGGCCCCAAGCTCTTCTACTCTCTTGCTTTTTGTGTCATCCCATCAGGATTATTTTTTATTGACTCTTGCTACTTATGCCTTTGCTCCAACACTTTGCAGAGTCATGCCCAACAAAATCATCACTCAAGGGATGAGGTGGAAGAAAACAGGAGTATTTCATGTATGAAAAACAGGACAGAAATGGGTAAGAACACAGACTGAGATGTTTATATTGTGGGCTAAACATCACAGAATCATTAAAGTCCAAAAAGACCTCCAAGATCATCAACTACAACCATTTAGGCTTCCTTTTCAATTCTGTATCTTTTCAAACTGATTTTTTCATATGGCATCAGACCTGGAAAACAGTCAGTATAATGTGTGCCCAACTATGCCAGTCATTTACTATCCTTCGAAGTGTCTCCTTTTCGTTCATTTTTAGATCAGCCATAAACATCTGCAGAAGCTGCTCTTAAAAGAGCATGAACTGCTTGACAGTGAAGTGCAACCCATTGTCAAGGCAGAGAAGCCATGTTTTCATTGAAGGTTCTGCCACCACAGCAGCAGTGCCTGTAGGATCCAAATACAATCATTTTGCTCTTAATAAGCTCCTTCATAAAAGCAGAAGTATTTTTTCTTTCTTTCATTGAAAAGCCTCAGTCTTCAGCACTCTCTGCACACTCCTTTCAACTCAAAGAATATGTGCCTCCGTAAGCCAGGAGATTTCCTTTGAGGCCTTATGCAGCATCATCAGACTGCTCCTGCGACTTATGAGTTATACACTTGATAAATGTGGAGAAGGACTTGGGAGTGTTGGTGGACACAAGCTGTCAACGTGCACTCACAGGCCAGAACCAACTATATCAGGGGCTGCATCCAAAGCAGCACGGGCAGCAGGTGGAAGGAGGCGATTTTGCCCCTCTGCTCTGCTCTTGTGAGACCTGCAGTGTTTGGTTCAGTTCTGGAGCTCCCAACACAAGAAAAACAAGGACCTGTTGGAGTGGGTACAGAGGAGGACACAAAAATTACCAGAGCTGGGACAGCTCTGCTAGATGACCGGCTGAGAGAGTTGGGGTTGTTCAGCCTGGAGAAGAGAAGGCTCCACGAAGACCTTATTGGAGGCCTTCAGTACTTGAAAGCTATCTGTAAGAAAGATAGGGACCTTCCAACCTCCTATGATAAGAACATCACCTGCTATTGCCTTCATGTTACCAGAATCTTCCCCACAGCTACACAAGCAAGGAATCTGGGGGGGAAAAAAGCCAAACACCTATGATGAGACAAACACAACCTTTGTTAAACCTGTAGGCACAAACAGAAGAGGTAAAGCATGGTAAGGAGGTTGCCTTGACCTGGAGTGGAGCCCTCCAGGAAACACAGGGGTGAGGCAAGTAGGCACAACAGCTCAACGTATGAGAGAAAATAATGTTCACTCTGGAAATGAAATAGTTTCTCTAAATTATGTTTTAATCCTAATTTTCCTTCTGCCACCATCTCAATCTTACTCCTCCCCTCCACCCAAAAATAGCTCCCAAAATCTATCAGAGAAGTTTACCTTAAAAATACAATAATGCAGTGCAAATCCCACTGAGTATAAGATAAAAATCCTGAATACCTTTAACAGCAACCAATTACCAATAGCAACATTTAGGACAAAAAAAATAGTAATATTTAAAGCTATTTTCTTTTCAGAAATTATTTCTGGTGATCATTCTCAGACTTGGCAAATATTAAGGTTTCGTTTATAATTGATTAACACAGATTACCACCTCCTATACTACATTAATTTTACATTATTAATGGTTACAAACAAAAAGGTGGTTATCAATTATCATGAGGTTTCCTCTAAAAGATGTATAGCTGATAATTAACAAGGTACCCTCAGACTGTACACTGCCAATTGCTTGCTCAGTCATTAAAAAAAATCATTTGTATGTTATTTGTGCACAGCTATAAATCTGAATAGAAAACAAAATGTTCTCACCTCCATGTCTAGTCTGCATTACTAGAAAAAAAAAAAAACACTGAAGAAGTTTTCTGTAGGTAACTGAGGAAAATGTCTGGAAGAGTTAATGCTGAGACTGGCTTTTGTTTAACGAAAGCAAAGAGAGAAGTGCTGCATTTCCCTAATAACTCCCAATCATAATGCTTAGAGAAGAGGGAAGATAATTTACCAGGTGTACACATAATCTTTGCTGAATTACCAACACAGTGAAATGAAAAGAGGAAGCTGCTGAAATGCATGGGGGTATGTGTGTATCTGTGTGTGTGTGTAAACCACCCATATGTAAAGAAGCACATAGATCAGCTTATTAATAAGGGAGATAGTTGAGGCCCCGTTCCTGGAGATATTCATGGTGAGGCTTGACAGGGCTCTGAGTAACCTGATCTAGTTGAGGATGCCCTTGCTTACTACAGAGGGGTTTGGACTAGATGACCTTTGGAGGTCCCTTCCACCCCAGACCACCCTATGATTAATAATACGGGAAATGAATAAGGAACTCGGATCGGTCAGGTACTGTAACAGTGAAGTTTTTCTGGAGTACATTTAAGCTGACCAAACAGCCTACATTAGGTAGAAATTACCTACTTTGGTTACACCCAAATACTGCTTTTTGGATGTGCCATCTTGCTAGTCAAGGTACAATTACCATGATAACCTTGCCATGTACATACCCACACTACTATTGCCAATTCAAACCATTTTCAGCATCTTTGCCCTGGCAGCTACTAAGTCAATACTACTTTTGTAAGGTTGGGGGGTTTAATTTAATTTATTCTCCTGTTAATTGAGTTTGGCTTCCTGCTAGATAGCATTCTTCAAAACTCCCAACAGGTGAATATAAATGGCACAGTCTTTCTGGCATCAGAGAGCTAGTTAAGTTTCTACTGTTCTCCAATGCAGGAGTTAACAAGAACTTCAGGAAAAAAAAAAAATCATTATTGTACTTTATCACACAGGATACTGAGAGTAAGATCTTTTATTCACTTCTGTTATTATGAATTAATGTCAGGCTTTATTTTGTTGTTGTGCTAAACCTGTTAACACTTTTAAATGTCAGATCTACCAAATGTTGAGGTGAATAATAGCTATGGTCAAACACAGTCCCCTGTGAGACACCATTCTTTGTGAACCAAGCAACAACAAGCAATGTGAATTATCTATCAGGGTATTCCAGGAGGAATGGACATCGGTATCAAGTCCTAGGAGAAGGCGGCACATTTCTTCTACTTAATTTTTAAGTTATATGCATGCAAATAAGACTACAAAAATTGAGCATTTCCCTTGCCTTCAGACTCTCAATTCTTCAGAAGGGTTGAGGCTGGATGAGGCCCAAGCCTTCATCTCTGCAAATGCCAGGGAACAGGCATTCCAGAGCAGTGGGAAATAGTGCACTGGAGATGCTGGCTGTTCTTCCATTGGGTTTCTGACAGCAGGAAACTTCAAAGACAGAGCACAAAGCACTAACCAAGCACCCAAGTGCCTTGGAAAGTGCATTTGGTAGATGAAAACAAGACAAATATCACAGGAATGACCTTGCAAAGCACAGATCTCCAGAAACCATGCTTTAAGGATAGGAAGGGAGATATCTACACTTTATTTATGTGTACAAAGGACTGTCATGTAGGATGTCCCTTGCAGTTTGTATGGTAGTTAAATCAGAATCACAAAACCATATAATGCTTTGGGTTTGATGGGTTCTTTAAAGGTCATCTAGTTCAATTCCTGTGCAGTGAGCAGGGACATCTGCAACTACATCAGGTTGCCCAGCACTCCATCCAATCTGACCTGGAATGGTTCTAGGGGCACCTATCACCTCTCAGGGCAACCTGTTTCACCATCCTCATGGCAAAGAGATGTCTTCCTTGTATCTGGTCTAAAGCTCTCCTCTTCTAGTTTGAAACTATCACCCCTTGTCTAGTCACATCAGGCCTTGCTAAAAAAAACTGTCCCCTTTAAGTATTGATAAGCTGCAAGAAGATCTCCCCAGAGCCTTCTCTTCTCCAGGCTGACCAACCCTAACTGTCTCAGCCTGACCTCACAGAAGAAGTGCTCCAGCTCTTTAATGATTGTGGCCTGGCTCTGGACTCACTCCAATAGGTCCATTGTCCTTCCTGTGCTGAGGACTCCAGAGATTGAGGATTTCAAAAGATCAGAGGGGCAGAATCACCTGCCTCAATCTGCTGGCCATAAAACCTTGCTTTCAACAGTGAAGCCAACTGCAGTAACCACAAATGGTGCCTCGAAGAGAAGCTGAGAAGAAAATGTGAACTTAAGATACCAAACTTGTAATGACCCACTCTTCAACACTTCTCTCACTCTTCAGCAGCTGTTAGGAATGGAAAAAAACTAAACCAAATGAACCTCAGTGACTCTGGGCATTGGCTTTCCTAACTGAAATAATCAGCAAACATGGTGCACAGAAACAACTGGCAAAGAACATGCTTGAGAAATGAACTCTCCTCAATCCTTTAACTGTCTAGCACCAAAAAGACTGGTTGAGCAGAAGACCTAGCATCACCTAAACATACCCAGAAGAGCTGACTCAAAACACTTCTCCTTTTTTAAGCAAACGTTTAGAGAACAGACCATTCCGGTGAACCAGACCTTCTAAACTAACCAAGTGGGGTCAAGGAACAGTTCTTTGGGAAGAACCAAAAAAGGAAACAAAAGGAGGAAGAGCATTTCCTCTTTGTGGAGCTTTGCTTCAGCCCGCAGCCCCGTAACTGTAGCAACGAGATAAACCTTTCCCTCACTGAATAGGAAACACCTCTTCCTCACAGCAGAAAAAATGCATGGTCAAGTCATCTAGAACTCACAGATGTGTTTGAAATTTAAACAGTTCACACATCCACACACACTTCATAAACAAGTAAGCCCAGGATAAGAGGTTATCTATGAACACAAATGTCCAGCAAGGCACTAAAAATAGCTGACAAATCACATATATTGTGTTACTGCTGAAAGTAACTTGAAGATAGTTTAACATATTAACACATCATTATTATTTTAACACATTAACATTTTAACATATTGACATATTTAAGTTTTAGCTGTGATATACATGTTTTATGAAAAGCATGTAGGCATAACCAGCTACCCAATAAAACTGCATAATGACAGGTAAGCTACTTTAAAGTATACTTAACTGCATGTATTTTATTATTTAATGTTATGCACACAAATGATACCCTACACTAACAATGTTTCTCATATTATCTAATGCTATTAGGTCTCCCCAGAGGCTCCTTTTCTCTAGGCTGAACAACCCCAGCTCCCTCATCCTGTCCTCAAGGCAAAGGTGCTCCAACCCCCTGATCATTTTCGTGGCTCTCCTCTGGACCCTCTCCATCAGGTCCATGTCCTTCCTATATTGAGTACACAGCACTCCACATGAGGTCTCACCAGAGCAGAGCAAAGTGGTAGAATCACCTCTGGATCTGCTGGCAACGCACCTTTTGATGCAGTACATGATGTACTGCAGTACATGATGGGCTGCCCGTGCACACTGCCTGCTCATGTCCAGCTTCTCATCCAAAACCTTTTCCACAGGGCTGCTTGCTAACACCTCATCTCCCAGTCTGTATGGATAGCAAGGATTGTTCTGGCCCAGGGGCAGAACCTTGCACTTGCTCTTGTTGAACTTCATGAGGTTCACCATTATATTATATTGCATTGCATTATATTATTATATCATATTGTTACAGTATATATTATATACTAATTTATACATAATATAAATAATAATTGGTGTTTTTATTTAAAAAAAAAATTAAGATTAGAGATGCATTTTTTCTATAATTTGAACCAGTCCATAGACTAGTGAGGATAACTATGAACGCTGCTTGGCAAATCACCATATGCAACTGCCAGTGCTTGTTCTAAGAAGTGGAAGTATTCTACTCATTAGAAGGTAAAATAAAGAAGAAATTAAAGGAAAAGAAGAGAAGATTGGAAATGAGACCAAAGCAATTCCCAGAACAGGTAACACATTTTGGGGAATACTGCAGTCAGCCAGAAATCAGAAAGCCACACTTACTCCCAGAGCTGGTTTAAAGGCTTGCAATCTTTTAACGCCTGCATATCTTTCCTGCTGTCCAAATTAGACACTCTTATCAGCCCTATTGATTTTAGCCATTAAACTTCAGCAGTTTGAGATTACAAAGAACAGCAGAAGTTTTGAGTGTGGAGCCCAGGCCACACGAGAAGGGAGCCCTGGCTAACTCCAAGAGACGTGACCTTTAGAAAGCAGTATTATTCCCCCACTGCTCCTGGGTGCTTTGACACATTAGCACTCCGCAAGATCTCCAGGCAGTGTTTTCTGAGCAGGGCCCATCCAGGCATGATGTGCACTTTCACACTGCATTAACATATCCAGAGGAGCAACACTGTGGCCTGCAATGGCCTTTCCTTGTAGGACAGACTTGGAAGTGTGAAACAACTTTACTGACATTCTCACTGACGTCCAGCAGCTCCTCTGCATATCCAGATTTCATCAGCATGTAAAACCTAGCACAGGAGAATCATAGATTCACTTGGGTTGGAAAAGACCTTTTAGGATCACCAAGTCCAACAGTTAATCCACTGGCACCATGTCCCTCAGCACCACATCTACACAACTTTTCAATACCTCCAAGGATGGGGACTCCACCACTGCCCTGGACTGCCTGTTCCAGGGCTTGACAACCCTTTCAGGGTTTTCCTAATGCCCAAATCTAAACCCAGCTTGGTGAAAGCTGAGGCTGTTTTCTCTCGTCCTATCGCTTGGTACTTGGGAGAAAAGATCAACCCCCACCTTGCTATAACCTCATTTCAGGTAGTTGTGGAGAACTAGAAGATATCCTCTGAGCTTCCTTTTCTCCAGACTAAACAACCCAGATTCCCTCTGTCACTCCTCACAGGCCTTTTTCCTCTAGGCCTTTCCCCAGCTTCAGTGCCCTTCTTTGGACATGCTCCAGCCCCTCAATGTCTTTCTTGTAGTGAGGGGCCCAAAACTAAACACTATATACTGAAAGTACTAACTTCTAAAGCAGCTTAACTATTAGTACTGTAATCTTTGATTTACTCATAGCCTTATATGCTGAAGAGTTCATCATCCTAACTTTCTCCCTCTCACCTTGCTCATTAAGGGGGTCTATATTCTACTTGATGAATGATGAAATTTAAAAAGAAATCAAATATATTTGATAATGTAAATAGAAACCTTGCTTCTCATCTTACATCTGTACTGATCAGAAACAATTCTGGTGAAGTCAGTCAATACAGGTATACAAAAGAAGGGAATCTGGTCCAAAGAGTAACATAACCCTTCACACACAGAACCCAGCAAAAGCAAGATCTGAGGTCACACAGATAGATGGCAGAGCAGGCTGTAATAGATTTTTCCACCTTAACTGCCAACCAGTTTTGCACTCCATGTTTCTGGTGGTACTGAATCCTGGTCATTTGAGAAGGTGATTTCCCCCCACTGCACTTTCAGGGTCATCTTGCCAACAAGGTAGGAGGGCTCAAATCCACAAAATGCAATCTACAGTTACTTCAAACAGTTCTGTAGCACAGCAGCTGGGTTTATAAAGAGTCACAGACCCAACTCATTATCACTGAAAACACCTAACTTCCAAAGTTGAAAATAAAAAATATCTCTGTCTCTTTCCTGTTTTATTAAATATAGCAAATTAGCACAAATTTAGGCTATAAGCCACTCTCAAGCCCTTGTTCCTGGCCACTTCTGCAAATGTCCAACTGGCTTCACTATTTTCTGAAACGCACTGAAGGCCCTCCTGAGGAAAGGCAGGTTTCATCTTCACTGACACATTCGTGTCAGCTGTAAGACACAATGTAGCTAGCTACTTTAAAAAGGAAGAACAAGAGGAATTCTTTGCCTTTCAAGGACCAGGCTAAGAAATTTGGTCTGGCAACTACAATTCTGAGACCTGCTCTTCCAGATCTGAATGTGACTTTGTCCAGGATCAGTATTATGAGGAACCCAAGAGGTTTTGAGGATTTTTTTTGAACAGTAGATGCTAAGCAAGCCAGAAAAATCTCATTTTACAAACAGAAGCAATTGGACTGAACTGACTGCATCCCAAGCATTTCCTGAAGGACTCGTGCTACGAATTCAGCAATTTAGTTGAACTAAACTAAGTCTCCTATTATAAAACCCAACTTTTATTCAAAGGCATTTCTATCACCATTATTGTGGTATGATTAATTTTACTCAGTGCTGCAGTCATAAAGAATAATGTTTCTATTATAAAAGTTTGGCTAATGTTACAAACTTTAACCTGCATACATCAATTTCAAAATAAGCATTGCAAGTTAATGTTCCATCTTCTTTTTTCTGCATCTTTCTCTTCAGGGTTTAGCATTACGTTTATCTTGTATATAAGACACACCACTAACATTGATCTATTCCTTCTCCAAAACATCAACAAAAGGAGCTGTAGGTCATTGAGCCAAAAAATTAAATGCTGAAATGTACATCCAGTTATGTTACCCTTCACTAGCAGATATCCTGTAGTGGGAAATAAATAAATAAATACAACTCCAATGTCTAGCCAAAAGAAAACATCCAGAAAAGAACAAGGTGAACTTCAGTCCCGCTCTTCAAGGCGAAAGATCTCTTGTTACAGCTTCCAACCAACCCTTCTGAGAATCAATCCACTTGAGCACTGCGAGAACATGTGGAGAAAATTTACGGTATTTTATCATGGTTGGCTTGGAGGAAGGAAGAGGTTTCTCTGTGAGGTCAGGCACAGGAAATTATTAGTTTTTTTCTTCAGTTCTTCAATACACATTCTCTTCTACTGCCAACAGTGCTGTCATTCTGCTTACTGAGAGCTGACTAGCCAAAGCAGTATTCAATTAAGGTTAGCGTGCACTATAAACAGGCACTTCACTGGAAGACACACCATTTTTTCCCCAGGTTTTACCATGACAGAGTCAAATTCTAGTCCATATTTGAGCAGAAGGTTTGCATTTGATAAGCTTCAAGCTACATATATATGAAAAACTGATGCAGTCTAAAGGAAAACAGGGAATATTTGTAACTGTACGGTGCTGTACTTCCCTACTACTACAATTAGTCTACTTCCCAGTAGACTACGAAATTCAAAGGGAAAGAGACTGCACTGTAAAAATTAATGATATTTTCTCAAAACTGTGTCTGCAGTGTTCACAGCTCAGCAGTTATTCAACCAGCAGCTCAAGTCAGACCTAAATGCAGAAACTAAGAGCAAGACATCACCAACCTCATGGGAAAACAAGACTGAAAAGCATTTTGGGGAAATAGTAGGGGGAAAAAACCCCAACTGTAACTAAAGTGAAAGCAGAAGATCAAACATATACCACCATCCAGTTCATCCTCTTCTAAGCCCAGCAGGAATTTAAAAGAATTCCTGTATATTGAATTGGACAAAGCTGTGAGGAACTCTCTCCTCGTTTGAAGAGGATTTAGAATAATTGCTGTCAAAAAACTTGATAGCTTGGATGGCTGCAAGCAGAAAAATCACAAGAGTCTGCTAGTCGCTGAAACACGAAAAAGCTGAAAGACATCATATGACTTGTCAGGTAGCTACAGAGATCAACAGGAAAAGAGGTACAAATATTTGTAACTACAATATGTTCACTAAAAACAAAAAACAAACAAACAAAAAATCTAAGCCTGGAGTCTTCTTACAGGTACCAGATGTTTAAATGAGAATACTTACAATGCATTAAAACAAGACTTTCTGGTAATGCACTGAAAACCAGCAGAGAATAACAATCAAGGAACAATGAAATAAAACACCTTATACAGAACATCACCTGATGACAAATAATGAATCAGAATTTTTTAAACACTGGAAGGATAAACCCAGGGTACATCATAGTAAAAGAGAAAGCAGAAGGTTCAAATCTTGAAATGAAAACATTTTGATCACCTAATTTTCCTTATTAGTATTTCAGCTATTTAATGCACTCAAATTCAGGCACGAGACAAGCAATTGTCACTGCCTGTCAACCAAGATCATCATATCTATAAATCCCTTTTTATTAGAATTCTCTTTTAAATATAATTTCCTTGTGATATATTTCCCTTAGCACACAGTAATATAGCAATGTGCTTCTATACAGTTTGGCTTTGATCTCAAAGCTTGACTTGAGTTCTTTAAATGAGAGTTGTGTTTTAGAGCAAACAGCTTTGAAAGATCCATCATTTTCCCAGAGAATTCCAAGAGATACAAACTTTAGAACTTCTGATTGACAAGCCCAAACTTCAGCTATACTAAAATGAAATCCAAACCTAGCATTTTATATCCCATGGAGAGGGTGGAAATGAAGCAAGGCGATGAGAAACAAGCTTCTGCACGTATGAAAGTCACCCCAGCACCACCACCAATCTCCTTAGGTCACATTACTGCCAAGCAGCTACACACCCCTGCAAAACCCCAGCCAGACTGATCTCATTTTACTCAAGTTTTTCATAGGACAAGATCTTTGGCAGCAGTCTATCAGAGCTCATACAAATACTTTAATTTTCCAAAAGAAAGGGAAAAAGAAACATTGCTTTTACAATTAGTAAATAGCTTGGTATAAAATATTCATGTACCATCAAAGGCCTGATTATTCAGAAGTCTTTGTTAGTGCTTTGAAATGTGAAGTTCATTTTGCACTAAATGTGCTTACTTTAGTTGAAGACTGTTTAAAAGTCAGCAACTGAAAAACTTAAATGAAACTAAACTGTATTTTTGGTGCATCTCTCTTTAATTTCATCCTTGAAATTGTAACTAGCAATGAAAGAACAAATACCTTGTACGAGAACACAAACTCTCCATCTTCCGAGGTTATTCCTCAGTGTCACTTTATTTGATAAACACTGTTAATGCAAAACACTGTCAGTGTGTAGCAGAGGCTGCTGTGATAACCTGGAACACTCCACCAGCACGTAAGATCTCAGCCAGCCCCTAAGAACTTCCCAGCAGTTGCGGTTTAATAAAACAAGAGTCATACCCTGATGCTCAAGGCTTGATTTAAGAAAACAGTAAAACACATGTTCAAGTGTTTCTCTGAGTTTTGGGTTAAGAAAAAAAAAAAAAAAAATAAGAAGAAGAAGGAAAAAAAAGAGAAACTGAAAAAGCAAACAAAGCAAAAGCACAGCTCAAAACTAGACACCCAGCAACCGGGTAAGTTTTTAAAACAGAAGTGTACAATTAAAGCAAGAGCATTCAAAAGTACCTACCTACATCTCAAAGAGCCTCCTCAGAACCATGAAATCTCTATCAAGTGATAATTTGTTGAGTGTGCTCTAGCACTGCAATTTGTGTTTAATTGCAGTTCCACAGCTATTCCTTATTTAAGCTATAACGCTCTCCAGGCAGAATGCATCTCAGGTGGTTTATTGCATACCAAGGGGATGAAAACCATGCTGCTTCAATCATCAGAAGAGCAGCAAAATATCCTGGGCATTCACTGCTACATTAATGAAATGGCATTTTTAAATATTACTTTCACATACTTCGACTGAAATTCATACATCAACATGAAATCAATGACAACTTCATCACAAGTTTCATTTGCATCTAGAGCCTAAGCCTGTAATAATGATTTAATATCATTGAAAATGTAATCAATTTCATAGGTGATAAACAAGGGGGCAAAGGTAATATTATCATAAAGACACAGCAAGTGCCATATTAAATCCTTTGGGATTCTTTCGACTCTGCTCTACTAGACACTTAAGGGCTACCTAATCAAATAACTTTAGACAACAGCCATAGCTGGATGGCCCAGGAACAAATTAAGACACATCAGTCTGCACACAGATAAAAACATTCCCCACACTGAACAGTGTCTTAGAGATTTATTAAGCCTTAAAGCACAAGGGCTTGTGGCCCTTCTAATGAAAACTGTTGCCATTTTTATGGTAATTTGTATTATTGTTAATATTTCCTAGTCCAATCAATTGTGAGCTCTGTTAGTGAGGACATCATCCACACATGAACACATATAAGCCATAGAAAATATTCATTGCTCATACAAATGCATTCATATGATGAGTTACCCAAATTGAAACAGCTTTTAACAATGATGAAAACTTCCAAGTTTGGGGAAAAAAAAACCTCACATGGCATTTTACAATTCAAAAAAATTCCCTTTCTTCCAAATAATGAAGAATGTTAATGAGCATGCACTGAACATAGGACAAAAACACCTCTCTGGAGCCTAGTTTAGCAAGTGAAACACACCTCCAGTATCTTAATGTCTATAAAGATCTGAAGGGTGGCTGTCAAGATGAAGGGGACTTTTTAGTGGTGCCCAGTAACAGGACAAGAAACAACAGGTACAAGCTAGAACACAGGAGTTCCACCTCAGTGTGAGGCAAAACTTTTTCACTGTGAGGGTGATGGAGTGCTGGAACAGGCTGCCCAGAAAGGCTGTGGACTCTCCTTCTCTGGAGACTTTCAAAACCCACCTGGATGCATTCCTGTGTGGCCTGCTCTAAGTGTTCCTGTATCAGCAGTGAGGTTGGATTAGACGATCTCCAGAGGTCATTTCCAGCCCCTGACATTCTATGATTCAGTAAATTGAAACAAAAATAGAAAGCTAAAACCATAAAACAAATAAAGAAAGCATGAAGTATCCTATGAAAGCAAGAAAAATAATCCCTGCTCCTTTACCACCTTTCCTCACAAGGCTGCATCAATCCTTTCTGCTCTAAACCAAATCTCATTTCAAAGCAAACTGCTCTGTGATTAAGCTGTAGTCAATCAGGTTGTGCTTTAACTACAGGTAATAGTGTGTTTAAAAAATATATATAATTGCAATCTGGGGAACTTTCCTTGGAAAAGGGAGCAGCTGAAGTCACATAACCAAGTAAGATAAAACCTAAAACAGAAAGAAATAATTTATTATCATCTCATGCACTAGTTATCAATAGCACACTAAGGGTAGATCATCACCTAGAAATACCTAATGGCTATAGGATTTTCTACCGAAGTCCAAAACAGGAGTTGCCTCATCTGTATGCCGAGCTAGCTGGGAAAACCAGAAAGTCTGGGCTGTCTCCAGTAAGTATCTGCCATAATAAAAAATGCCTGCTGTCAAAATGCCACAGATGCCACAACAAAGTTTTTATTCATGTGTAGGTAGTGAAGCTACAGCCGTGTTGAAACATGGACCCACCTGTATCTAGGACACCTCTTAGTATTCCTAGAGAAAGAGCCATCATGTCTAGCATTCAGGCTCTGTGGATGGTCCTGGACAGGTCTAAGCTCTATGTCAACTGTATGGTTGAAGATGGTGGAAGGAGGTCTAGATTGGAGGAAAACAAGAAAGATTTCCTCTTCTTTCCTATTTTAATGGTTGGGGTTACTTAAACTGAAGTATTTGCAAGATTTGTCTCCTAAAACTCACACACTGTGGAACAAGTTCAAAGGTGTCATGAAACCCTGGCCCAGGTTGTCCAGAGAGGTGGTAGATGCCCCATCCCTGGAAACATTCCGGGTGAGGTTAGACAGGGCCTGAGCAACCTGATCTAATTATAGATGTCCCTGCTCACTGTGGGGGGTAGGAGTAGATGACCTTTAAAGGTCCCTTCCAACCCAAACCATTCCATGATGTTTCTATGATTCTATGCCCAACCACTTATGTAAAGACATCCTTTGTGCTGTCACATTTTGGATGCTGGATTTCCTCACGTGTGTACAAACACGTGTTCTTCTGAATTAGCTTAGACAAAAAGGTAGAGCCAGCTTGCTAGAGTGAAGGAGCCTAAGTGGTGTTGACTTTTTCACATTTCAAATGCAAATTTATTTATTCAACTACACAATGCCAAGTCATAAAAAAACCACCCTAGCAAACACATTCCCACAGCTAACCCTTTTATAAACGCAGAATAGAGAAACTAAATTAAAATGCAACCTAAAAATGCTATTTTAACACTGCAAGAAAGGAAAATAAAACATAAACAAGTTCATTTGCATAATAAAACCAAAAATAGTATTAAAAAGAAATAGCTTATTCTAAAATGACCTCTGAATGCTTTTCTTCTGTTTCCATGACCATCATACAAATGGGTGCACATAATTCATGATCAGTTATAAAACACTAAAAGCCATTTCCCATCAATAAGTCTCTGTAATTTGTAACTATTAAAGACAACTATTAAAGGTAACACAGAAATTGTGTTTATCTATATTTTTTTAAGCTTTTATATTAATGTTTAACCTCAAAGTTATGTCAATTGACATAGTAACGGTAAACCTGAATATATTTTATATATATATAATGCTTATTTGCGGGGTGGGGGGAATCATAACAAGGCAACAAAAAACTAACCAACCAACCAAAACCCCACAGCATCATGGCCAATGGTTGTTTTTTTTAAATAGAAGGTTTTATTATGAAGGAGAAAAAAATTTTGCTGCAGGACTCTAAACCCCACCTGCAATAAAGAATAGACAGGACAGGAACACCCCAAACTATCACAGCTTTTCTGAACTTACCACACCACCATTGTTTTCATTCATAGAATGGTTTGGATTGGAAGGGACCTTAAAGATCATCTAGTTCCAACCTCCTGCCATGGGCCAGGACACCTTCCACTAGACCAGGTTGCTCAAGGCCTCATCCATCCTGGCCTTTAACACCTCCATGGAGGGGACATCCATGACCACCCTGGCAACCTGCTCCAGTGTCTCACCACCCTTACTGTAATTTTTTTTTTTATTATAAGAAAACTGCATTTCCAAAGACAGAACAAAAGAAGACACAAACTTTATCAGAAGTTATGAACTGAGCACACAGTGAGATAGTCAAGCTTCATGACATGATGAATCTTCAGTATTTTGTCTCTGTTGCTTTTCCTCCTCTCAAAAATAAGCTGACGAATGCGTGGCTCTGAATCAATAATCCAGTTTTCGAACGTATTTTAGAAGGACCAGACATTAAAGAGAGACTGAAATTTGCTGGGCCATCTGCAGAAAATATGTTTCTGCAGCCACACAGACCAAAATTACTTCCATTAAAGGAAGTGTTGAAGCCTCTAAAATTTTTAAACACAAGCTGATATAAGAGCAGCAAAATTATGCCAGGTACGGCTGACCCCAGAAACTAAGATGGGAAATTGACTTTTCAGGATGCTCCTTCTTCAAGAGCAAATTCCAGTTCTGCAATCCAGCAGTGAACATCAGACCTCATACCAAATTTAGGGGATAAGCTCTTAACATTTGTCTTCTGCAATCACGATGCCCTGGTGCTTTTAAGATTTACACTAATTAAACTGGAAAAGGTCACACAATTGAAAATGTTCACAATTTGGGCAAGATTCAATGACAAAATCTTTCCCATCTATCACTAATCTTTTATATGCAGTAACTGTCACTTTGATAGAGTGTCTCTGTCAGCTCGCTCATGATTATACACAAAATGCTTCAGCCTTTATCTTGTGAAAGAGTTCATGAGCTTTGGCTTGCAAAATTCAGTGAGACAGAGCCACAAAATAATAAAAGAAGAGGAAGTAAAACCTGGCACTTCTCAGGACTTCTCTCTCATCTGCTCAGGAAACAATTTCTCTGCAGTTTGAGAACTTCAGATTTAACCTAAGGATTTCAGTATTGAAATTCCAGACAAAAAACATGTCTATTTTTACAGCTAGGAAGAAGAGAAGACAGAAAAAAACCACCATTTTGGTTCTAATCCCAATCCTTGAAAATTAGCTGCAGTGTGACCTGAGGCAAGACAGCTTTCATGTTTCTGTTTCCTCAGAGGTTATCCAAGAATACTGTTATTCCTCCAATTTTTGAAGCCTTAAGAGTCTCTTTAGAAGTCTACTCCATCTTTATTTCATCTCATGCCTTGAATAAAATGGGACCAGAATAATTTACTCTGTTTTTAGACTGATGCTAGCCAGCTAAGGCCCCTAAACTATCTCTGAAATTACCAATAATTGATATGGGTTTGATCTGTCCCTAGTTCAGTTCAGAACATGAAAGGATGCTGAGGCTTAGCTCAACGTTCTGAAGTCTCTCCTGAATCTGAATAATCCTCCAGGCATAACCTAGAAAATAGTTCCCTCTCTAAATCTCCTCCAACTTTCCTTATTGCATGGAAAACTTTTTATTTTCCCAAAAAAGTTTTGTCCCTCTCAGGTCTGAAATGGGAGATTTAAAAGAAATAAAAGGATGAGGAGAAAAGGCTCCTACCCTTCACATCACAGTGGACTGCACAGGACCAGGACAAAAGCCGCATTGCAGCACAATACTATCAAACCTTTGGGGCTCTTCAAGGGCTGCAATATTGCCTTCTTGTCGCTGGAGGAGGTGAGAGCTTGGGGAAAAAAAATAAAATAAAACAAA
Source organism: Dryobates pubescens (assembly GCF_014839835.1). Classification (NCBI taxonomy): domain Eukaryota; kingdom Metazoa; phylum Chordata; class Aves; order Piciformes; family Picidae; genus Dryobates; species Dryobates pubescens. Next base: position 16,833,361 of record NC_071620.1, on the reverse strand, counting down.
AAATCACACAACCTAACCAGTCTGAGAACAGTGGGCTTAAGAGCAAGCGTTCCATCAGCGAAGACGCTGACAGAGCAGATGAAAATAAAATGCTTTCAGACCCTTTCATAACCTATTTCTGGATCAAGTTCTCAGCTTCATATGGTTTTCTGCCACTTTGAACTACACCCTAATGTTCAATGTATCAGACACAGAAAATCTACAGAATGTATCAGAAAAAAAACCACAACTTTTTATGTTGTTGCCTTCAGCCCAGATTCAGGAAGTGTCCCACATGGATACAAACTTAATTAAATGACTCTACTTGCTCCACAATATCATGAAGAACACCATAATCTAGCACCCTGTGTAAGGACACCATATCCACAAGTGGAGGAACTAAGAAACCTAGGTCAAACACCAGAAATCTCCAACTCACTTCTAAGACTGCCAAGTGACGGCTCTTGCTCAGCAAAACCCCACAGACTGCAACTACATCCATTTCCCTTGTGATATGCAGCTTGCAGGACAGATTACTCTTTTCTTTTGATCCTCATCTTTTCCTATTAGGACACTACAGATGGCAAAGGCTCAAAGGAGCACATGTAACCCAAAGGAATTTTCAGTCTAAAGACAACTGATATGAAATGACCTTTAGGACTGCAAATTAAGAGGAAGATGGGCAAATTCAGTGTTTGACCATCTTCAGAAAATAGAACATGAGCCTTCCTGTGGGAAAGCTTCTCCACAGTAACTAAAACAGCACTCTGAGCACTGACCCCCTGTCAAAAATACCCTCAACATAAAAACACGAGTACAAAAGCCTCTCAAAAGCAGAGATTGCAATGACCCAAAAAGAGGACACAAGGAGGCTTCACTAAGCACACACAACTTCACTACCACTGATCTATTTTACTAGTAAGGGAATGACAGACAGAAATAGAAAAATGGATTAAGCAGCTGTTTAATATGCACCAAATAATATTTGGCAACTAGTAAACTGGCAATAGCGCTTCTCCGTCAAGAGGTGGGATCAATACAGCTGACCCTCAGCATTACAGTTATGGATCAGAGCACTGCCCATCCCTTAACTCTGCTAAGCTTTAAAAATTGATCTGAAAATTTTCATGCTCAGTCTCTGCCTTAAGTCTCGATTTTTTAAGTACTTTCATTTCAGTCAGAACAACTCTGCTGTTTCATGAAGGAGGACAAAGAAAAGTATCTTGTTTGGCCATTGTTAAGAAGACATGACTTTAAGCAGAAAAGTTGCAAAACCTGATGCTTCTAAGAAAGGGTGTGGGATAGTACTGGACATGGAAAGTGTTTTCTGTGACCCTCACAGCTGATACATCTTTGAAGAGACACAGATTGCTCAAGTTCTTCAAAACGTAGCTAGAGATTTGCAGCTAAGGTCTCCAAAGGGTCTGGTCCAACGGGGCATCTCTTCCTTCTCACCCCAGGAAGAAAATCAACTGAAGAAATAGGCACCACCACAGAGAGCAAAGTAGTCCAAGGATGAAAGGAGAAATCCCAACGACGGCATTCACCTTCTGGACAAGAGAGCACTGGAATGTGTAAATCTGCAAACAGAGATTGTGAGGAATCTGTCTTTTAAAGAACAGGGGGAAACAGGAGTGGTAGAATGTTTCTAATACCAGAGTCCAGAATTCTAATTAAAAATTCAAATATTTAAAGGGTGGGAAGAGTGCCATACACTTTATCAGGGTGCAAGCCTTTAGTGCATCTCCACCAAGAGCAATCACCTTGTGCTTTGCAGTTTGTTTTCTTAGGATACACAGTATATGAACAGCATACGCTCTGGGCTCCCCAGTTCAGGAGGGATAGGCAACTACTGGAGAGAGCTCAATGGAGGGCTATGAGGATGACTAAGGGATTGAAGCTTTCTCTTATGAGGAAATATTGAGAGACCTGGGGCTGTTTAGTCTGGAGAAGGCTGAGAGAGGACCTTATCAATGTTACAAAGCTCTGAAGGGTGGCTGTCAGGGGGATGGAGCCAGGCTCTTTTCAGTGACACTCAATGATAGGATGTGGGTCAATGGATATAAATTCAACCACAGGAAATTCTATGTGAACATCAGAGAAATTTTCTTTACTGTGAGGGTGGCATAGAGCACTGGAACAGGCTGCCCAGAGAGGTTGTGGAGTCTCCTTCTCTAGAGATCTTCAAAACCTGCCTGGCTGTTCCTGCCCTAAGTGGTCCTGCTTTTTAGGGGAAGCGGACTTGATGTCTGGAGGTCCCTTCCATCCCCAGGCATGCTATGATTCCATGAGCATCACTATACAGATCCCTTCACCAAACCACCACAGGAGTAAAAGACACAGTTACTGTCCCTGAAGGGGTTCAAGAGGGGATTGGATGTGACAATTGGTGCTATGGACTAGTCATGAGGTCTGTGGTGACAGGTTGGACTCGATGATCTTTGAGGTCTCTTCCAACCTTGGTGATACTGTGATACCATTAACCCCACTGCATCGTACAGAAGACCAGACAAGGACAGACTTATTGTCATTGTCTTTGTCCTCATTCTGAGAGACTAAGCTTCCTACATCTCCTACTTTCCTTGTCCTCCCTTGGGTGGGGAGTCAATCAGTATGAAACAATGTTACTATCACTTTTTCTATCACCAAACTCACAAAGTACTATCACAACAACAGGGACAAATGGACTATGAACAAGCACACTGCCAAAAAAGCTGACACTGCTGAATTGACATAGCTACTTTTTGGTGAGTATTTTGTACATTATAGCACATTTTCCTAGTAACACACAGTTGAGAATCCTACATTTTCCATTATGATGGCTTAATAAAGCAGCACAGGTCAATAGTAAGATTTTCCTATGGTATTAAAGAGAAACAGTCAGAATTTTAAGTGGAAAAAAAGTTTAACATTTGCATTGAAAACTCACAGAATCCCAGAATGGCTTAGGTTGGAAGAGATCTTATAGATCATCTACTCCAACTTTCCCACCATGGGCAGGGATGACCCTCAACAAGATTTGGATGCTCAAGGCCTCATCCAGCCTTGAACACATCCACAACCTCCTTGGGCAACCTGTTCCAGAGTCTCACTGCCCCCATAGTGAAGAACTTCTTCCTAAGATCCAGTCTACTCCTACTCTCCCTCAGCTTCAAACCATTCCCCCTTGTCCTATCCCCAGACACCCTTATGAAAAGTTCCACTCCAGACTCTGTGAAGGCTCTCTTCAGGTACTGGAAGGCAGCTATAAGGTACCCCTAAAGTCTTTCTTTCTCTAGCTGAACAACCCCAGCTCCCTTAGCCTATCCTCATAGCAGAGGTGTTCCAGTCCTTGGGATCATCTTCATACCTGCTAGAACTTGTTCTGGTTAAGTCAAAACTGCATCATAACTTAAACTATACTACAGTAAAAGAAGTAAGAATGAATCTTGATTCATAGAACTCACTGAAAGAAAAATTAGATGATCATAAACTGGGTATCCCCTGAATACTGTCCATTTTTCACCCAAAATGTTGGGGGATAATATGAAGAGCTGGAGGTGTTTATGAAGAGACTGTATGGGGCGCTTGGTGCTTGATTAGACAGTGTTAGATGATAGGTTGGACTCAATGATCTCAAAGGTCTTTTACAAACGTTAATTCCATTCTATTCTATTCTATTCTATTCTATTCTATTCTATTCTATTCTATTCTAAAGAGGAATTCTTTCAGCTTTTATGAAATTTAAAAAGCCAAGGGGGGAGGAAAGAACACATCACAAAGGACTGTATTTTTCCAAGCTCATTAAATGCAATCTTAAAACAACTGTCCAACCTTCAAAGAATATTACCACACAAAACTTTCCTACTATGTTTTTTTCTTATTTTCAAGTAAATTTTCAAATTATTTCATTTTAATTGAAAACATCAGAGGACCCAGAAAGCAATGTGATGCAACCTAAAATCAGGCAATACCAATTAAAGTGAATACAACTGTCAATGCATCCATTCTTGGGGAAACAGTCTTTCCCATAGCAAATACCTACAAAATAAAATCTTGATGAATTCCCCTTAAAAATCCCTGATTGCCTCCTGCTCTGTAAAATCTGTAGTAATTATCCTTAAGCTCAAAATAGTTTGGTTTTGTGAGAATGGTTCCAGTTTCAGGGTGGCAACTGTGTGGTCACTGCTTCTCTCTTTTTTTGTTGTTTTCCATTTCTAAACATATGCTTTGATCCCCTTGGTCTTGCTGGTAGGGTAGTCGCCTCACACATACAGTCTCTCTTTGAAGCCTTCCAGCAGTGCCAAGAAAGAAGCAGGCTGTGGCAGCAGGCTCAGTATTCTCTGGTTATGCAACAGATTAGATCATTATCAACAAAACTGGATGCCTCCAGCAGAGAACAGAAATGGGGAATTTGAGAGCAAGTTTTTCTACACTTTTTCAATTAAGGACGGCTGCTTGGACAGTTTGAAAGGAGGAAAAAGTTACCCAGAATTAAGAGCTGGTCAGATCAGAGAAGATTACTCTTTGGTGGAAAGCTCTGTAATAAATATTACTGTCACATTTATCACTTGGTTCTGTTCCTTCCTTGGCAGGAAAATTTTCCCACTCACAGTGTCACGCAAAAGAAATATTTGGCTCGAACTCATGCCAATGATTTAAGAAGTCTCACTTAGCCCCTTAGGAATCCAGTGGATTTTATTCCCCATAGATGAGTGCCCACATGCCACCAGGATGCAGGAGAAGGGTCTGGATTCTAACACAACCTGCAGAGAGAATCTGTGCATGTTACCTACAACATATTAATTTGCCTGTAGTCTGTGCGTGTGGATATGCCAACACATCTGTCATGTTTCTCTCTTCTCTAGCTTCTTCAACAACTTTTACATCATCAATTATGTAAACTGGTTTCTAAAGCTGCTTCAGTTCAGGATTTCACATCATTTAAAGGATAAAGTATCTACTAATCAGTCACTGAGTGAAGATATGGATTTTGAGTCTCCTTATACAGTAGAAAAACGTATCATTTCTTAAGGAAATGCCTTGTACAGCCCCATCACTGCACAGCTGCCATATCCATTTGTGTTTCCTTACAGATAATTGGGAAAGAAGTGTTACACTGCATGAAACAAATCCCTTGAGTCAAGTTCTAACAATGAACGTGTAGTGAGAAGGAGAGATTATGTAATAGCAAACAGATTAAACAATTTATTGTTTGCATGTAAGGCTTCAGTCACTGAGGCTAACAAATAAGCAAGTGGAGGGTTTCAGAAGCCTAACTAACAGCTTTTATAGTTTCTATAAAAGGCATTAAGAGCATTTAGATCTTGGGCACAAGAATAAAGTGAGTACAAATCAGTTTTCCATAGCAAAAGATAGATGGCTGCTCTTAATAAGAGCAACTATTCTTGCAGTGCTTTCATGTGTTAATTCTAGATGATTATTAGAAATTTGTAAACATAAAAAGCACAACTGAAGTTGGGCTTTGCTTTTCAAGTCTCCACAAAATTAGCACCAAAAAATGTTGTGCATCTGGTTATATTACAAGATAAATGTAACATTAAAAAGACTGTTACCCAATCAAATAAAGATTATTAAGTAGAGCACAGACATGTAATTTGTTTACAAATGTGTATTATCATTAGGTAGTGAGTGGCTTGAAGAAGATCTAGAAATCAAAAGCTCTGTGTTTTGGGCTTTATTTGCAGGAGGTGTTTTCCAGACATGAGCTTCTTTATCTTATACATCTGGAAACTATTAAGGCAAAGAAATTATGAGCTCTTAGGATTCACTTATTACCCTCCCTGTTTGAGATTAACACTGAAGAATCAGAATTCTACATTCTACTGTCTCTCTTATGCAATCACACAATGATTTATGGTATGATGTGACTCTTTGGAAGCACAGACCTAAATAAAATCAGGTGTTTAGCTGGACAGCCTTCATCTCTATCTTTTTTCAAGTCAATAATAATTAAAAACTACAAATGAATTAAAAAATAACTGACATTTCCCCCAAATCGTGCCAGAAGGAAAAAATCACTGATGAGTCAAGTTAGTCTGTAAGTGGGACACATTTAATTCTTGAGAGAGAAAAGGTTCCATCAATAACATAAGACAGAAACTCCATCTCTCACATTCATTCCAAATATCTTACATTAAATTAACATCTGAGTCTTTCTGTTATGTATGTTCGTTACAAGGGTTTAAAGCCATGACCAGTAACCTTCAGCAACTCCTGCAGGCAGTGAAATCCTGCAGAGGACAGTGAGCGTGTGTGTCCGACCGCATTCCTACACTGTCTTCTACACAGCTGCAGGGCAAGGGGAATGGGACCTTTCTGACTGAAGCCACAACAGAAGAATCATTAAGGCACAACTCAGTCACTGCCAGCATCTTAGATAACATAAACTTATAAAAGCAGCTGAGATTTAGTAAATATTCTCTTTTCAAATGCAATGTTTAGGTAAATTAGACTGCAACACCAAAACAAGAAAGGGAACCTCAGTCCAGAGACCACAGCAGAGGAACGAATGAGTGCAATGAAGGTCACCACTTCTCCTTTCAGACAACAGCTCAGATAAACACCACCACATCAAAAATTACCTCTGTGCCTTCTACAGCAACTCAGGATTTCAAGTGCAGTCCCTCTCCTCCGCCCTTCATACTTATTTCTTTCTTTCCAACCCACACCCAGAAAACAGCAGCTCTATGAAGCAATTCCAGCTTAAGCACAAAGGACATTTATCACAAGATAATTTTTAATATTTAAAGCATAGTAGAAAAAAAAAATAGAATTCTAAACCTATCAAGAAACAAAATATAAAGATCCAGAGGCCTTTTTCATTAAGGAGCTAATAAAATAGTAAAAGCATCTTAAAAAGCCAACCCTGTATGACCTTGCTGTTCAGTCACATCCTTCAAGCTGACCACTAAAAGAAATGTAAAGCGGTGCTCCTTTTCCTCACATCTCATGTCACTGGCCAGATGACAGCCCTGACACTGGAAACAAATTGGCAAAAATATTTTATTTCCTCTTAAACCTTGGTTAGAAAAACTGTGATAAATTTGTAAAAGTCAAATAACCATGCTGCTGCTGGACACTTCAGTTCCATCACACATCAGAAACAGCGAGATGAAACTTCTAAATTGTAGCTGGATTTCAAATGGATGCTGCTTCTCCTACATCCTCAGTTAACAGCCTTTAAAGAAAGATTATCAGAAACTCCAGCAGGTGCCATCTGAAGACAGAACAAGCAAACATGACCTTGGGTTCTCCCTTAGTATTTGGTGGCATTTCTTCTTTTTAGTCTTTTTAAATCACCAAAACAGTAAAGCACTAAGGCAGACACTTCTGAATGCACACACTCTGAAAAAGGATGATGAAAATTACTTTAAATGAGTGCCTTTTGTTTTATGTGCTCATTTGCATTCCCCTCAGGAGTAATTTATTACCAATGTCACTGCTATGAACAAGGAAGTGACATATCGATAACGATCACTTATTAATAAATACTTCACTCGTTTCATGAAGTTAATCTTCAGATGCACCCAGAAGGCAGGAAATTATCAGCCACTATCTCCCACAGGGAAACTGAAGTCATGCTATGGACTGCCCTAAGTCCATGCAGTGATTCAGGTGTCAAAACCATGAGTAAGAAACCTTTCCTCCTAATCCTACCTTCCGATCGTGAAATTATGCTTGTCTGATACGAAGAAAATTACCAGGATGATTCTGTCTTCTCATCCAGAGGGACTTGGACAGGCTTGAGAGGTGGGCCCAAGCAAACCTCACGAATTTCAACAAGGTCAAGTGCAAGGTCCCACACCTGAGTCACAGCAACTCCAAGCACAAATATAGGCTGTGTGAGGAGTAGTTTAAGAGTGGTCTCAAGGAGAAGGATTTTGGTGGTATCAGATGATAAAAAAACTCAACATGAGCTGGCAATGGTCACTGCAACCCAGAAGGCAGCCATGTGCTGGGCTGCATCAAAAGCAGTGTGACCAGCAGGACAAGGGAGGTGATTCTGCCTCTCTGCTCTGCTCTCAAAAGAGCCCATCTGGAGTACTGCATCCAGTTCTGGTGACCCTAGCATAAGAAGGACATCAAACTGCTGGATTGGGTCCAGAGGAGGGCCTTGAAGATGATGAGAGGGCTGGAGCACCCCCACTATGGGAATTCAATGAGAGAGTTAGGTCTGTTCAGCCTGGAGAAGAGAAGGCTCCAATGAGACCTTATAGCAGACTTCCAGTACCTGAAAGGGGCCTGAAGGAAAGCCAGGGCTTGTAGTGAGAGGGAGAGAGTGAACAGATTGAAGCTTAAAGTGGTCAGATTTAGATTGGAGATTAGGAAGAAATTCTTTACAGTGAGGGTGGTGAGACACTGGAACAGGCTGCCCAGGGAGGTCATGGATGTCCACTCCCTGGAAGTGGTCAACTCCAGGTTGTTTGAGGCCTTGAGCAGCCTGGACTAGTGGAAGGTGTCGCTGCCCCTGGTGAGAGGATTGGAACAAGATGATCTTTAAGGTCCTTTCCACCCCAAACTATTCTATCAATCTATGAAATGTAAAATTAGTGTTTAAAGCTAAAGGTAATATTGCCACTAAAAGGATAAAGACAAACCCCCTCAATTTATTAACTGGTCTCTCCTTTGTCTTCCAAGGATGCACGAGTGATACCTGTTCGAAAGTTACAGTTCCCCCAAGTTAACATGGGGGTTTATTTGAAATTAATTTGATGTGAAACTTAAGAATGTTTTCATAGAATCACAGAATCAATAAGGTTGGAAGAGACCTCAAAGATCATCAAGTCCAACCTGTTGCCCAAGACCTCCTGACTACTAAACCATGGCAGCAAGTGCCACATCCGATCCCCTCCTGAACACCTCCAGGGACAGTGATTCCACCACCTCTCCTGGGCAGCACATTCCAATGGCTAACAACTCTCTCTGTGAAGAACTTTCTCCTCACCTTGAGCCTAAACTTCCCCTGGTGCAGCTTGAGACTGTGTCCTCTTGTTCTGGTGCTGGTTGCCTGGGAGAAGAGACCAACCCCAACCTGGCTACAGCCTCCCTTCAGGTAGTTGTAGAGGGCAATAAGGTCTCCCCTGATCCTTCTCTTCTCCAGGCTAAATAATCCCAGCTCCCTCAGCCTCTCCTCATAGGGCTTGTGCTCAAGGCCTCTCCCCAGCCTCATTGCCCTTCTCTGGACACGTTCAAGTGTCTCGATGTCCTTCCTAAACTGAGGGGCCCAGAACTGGACACAGAGCTCAAGGTGTGGCCTAACCAGTGCAGAGTACGGGGGCACAATGACTTCCCTGCTCCTGCTGGCCACACTATTCTTGATGCAGGCCAGGATGCCATTGGCCTTCTTGGCCACCTGGGCACACTGCTGGCTCATGTTCAGCCAGCTGTCAATCAGCACCCCCAGGTCCCTCTCTGTTTGGCAGCTCTCCAGCCACTCCAACCCCAGCCTGTAGCTCTGCATGGGGTTATTGTGGCCAAAGTGCAGCACCTGGCACTTGGACTTGTTAAATGACATCATGTTGGATGTCCAGACATCTCCCATCTGTCCATCTGTCCAGACTGTCAAGGTCCCTCTGAAGAGCCCTTCCACCCTCTAACCGAACAACATCTGCTCCCAGCTTGGTGTCATCTGCACATTTACTGATGACTGACTCAATCCCCTCATCCAGATCATCAATAAAGATATTGAACAGGATGAGGCCCAGAACTGATCCCTAGGGGACACCACTAGTGACTGGCCTCCAGCTGGATGTGGCACCATTCACCACCACTCTCTGGGCATGGCCCTCTGTCTGAACTTACTGACTTCTCTTTACCTGGCTCCTAGTCCACAGATACTCTGCTATGTCTGACTGTGAACTGAATGCTTATGAGCAGATATTGCTATCGCTGCCAAGAAAAGAAAAATATTAAGAGGTTTGGGGGTTGTTTTTGTTTAAAAAAAAAAAGGTAAGAGAGATGTTTTGCTGCACAACACAACACTTGCTGCTTATTTCCCTGTTCTGTTTCTAGTAAAATTAATCCAGCAATGCATACATGAAATGCTCTGCTTCTACAATGCCAGCACAGTGGTTGCCTTCAGAAACATCTTGGAGTACTCACAACTGCAGATGCATTACAGAAGTGGGATTCTATCCATGTTAAAATGCTTATTTCCAGCACAGTGAATGTTTCAAAGCTGACTAGGACACGGACTTGGAGATCTCCCTTTAAAACTGCAAGGAAGCATAGAAATAAATCCCTTAAACATTCCTCTTGTCCACCCAGGAGTTAAAAAATCAAGCAGTAAATCTTGCAAGACTTTAGGAGCTCTCACTTGTCCAGAAAAAAACCACACTAAAACCACAACATCTACCTTTATTGTACACAGCAAAGCATTTCTGCTATCACCCAAAATCCAGGAGGTGAGAAGTTTAGAAGCAGCAAGTCCTAATGACTTTTCTTTTTTTTAACTGTTTAGGAGCTCTGCACGGAGATGTTCATGACTTCAGGGGTTTGTGCAGACCCCTTAGATCTCAACTTTCAACTGCTTGCTTGTGCTGAACATACCGATGAGGAAATCCTCAGAGCATGGAGGGGCAGCCACCCACTGCAGGACATCATTAGGAACATTCCAAAACCAGCTTTGGTGCCTTGAAAGTTCTCTCCTTTCCTGAAGTTCCGTATGATTAATGGACATTAATGGGACAAATTCCAGCAAGCATGAGCAATGCAACTCTTCCATATTATCCCACCCAGGAACACCCATTTGCTCAGTTCTACAGCTTCTACTGAGTTCTCTAACAGGTAAGAGTCATTCCCACTGTCTCTCTAACAACTAGAAGACAGCCAGAATCACTGCAAGTGCTACAGACCACAGCACAGACACACAAAACACTGTTCATTCCCACCAGGAATTTCCAGCTAAAAGGTGAGTAGACAGATCAGTCTTTACAAGGTCTAAGTGCAGCTCTCAGAGCATATTCCTCCATAAGAGTTGAGTCGATATAAATGCTATTACAGGCAGAGGAATAGAGGCTGAAATAACAACAGAATCACATAGACTATGAAAACCATACAAGCAGATGTCAGTCCCAAATAAAAGATCCATTTCCTCATCATCCATATAGGCAAAGCAACAAGTAACTTATTCCTCAATAAAAGCCTGAAAGCAGGATTAAATAGCAGACAAAGGACAAACCTTTCATGAAGTGATTCAAATGACTTGACTTCTGAATCCTCACCTTCTTTTGGAGAGTCCCACTGAGCACAATTCCTGTGTGCATTGTGCACAGGTGTCTAGAGGATCAAGACTCAATTCCTCACCCATTATTTAACTTGTCCTCAGGAATCATTCCAAACCAAACATGAGAGAGTAATGCTCAATGGAGAAGGACCTGGGAGTCCTGGTGGGCAAGTTCACCACAAATCAGCAATGTGCTCTTGTGGCAAAGAAGGTCAATAGCAACCTGGGGTACATTAAGAACAGTGTAGCCAAAAGGACAAGCGAGGTTTCTCCTCCCTCTCTAATCTGCACTAGTAAGGCCACATCTAGAGTATTGTGTCCAGTTCTAGGTTCCCCAGTTCAAGAGACACAGGGAACACCTGGAGAGAGCCCAACAGAGGGCTATGAAGATGACAAGGGGACTGGAGCATCTCTCTTACAAAGAAAGGTTGAAAGCCTGGAAAAAGGAAGAGGGGATCTTATTAATGGTTATCAATATCTAAGGGGCAGGAGTCAAAAATATGGGGCCAGACCTTTCAGTGGTGTCCAGTATAAGGGAAAACAGGCACAAACTGGAAGCTGGGAAGTTCCATTTGAACAGGAGGGAAAAAATCTTTCCTGTGAGGGTGACAGAGCACCGGAATCTGTCAGAGGCTGCCCTGACAGGTTGTGGAGATACTCCGAACCTGCTTGGATGCAATCCTGTGCAACCTGCTCTGGGTGACCTTGCTTTAGCAGGGTGATGTTTGATCTCAGTGGTCCCTTCCAGCCCCCACCATTCTGTGCTTCTGTAACACAGGAACAAATATTTTCAAAAGGAATCAAATGCATAATCAATTTAAAGAAATGAAATCTTGTACTTAACAGCATTTCAAAGGTCACCAAAGTTCAGCTTCAGTCAATCATCAAGATTTCTTATTGCTGCTCTACTAGTCAAGAGTGACAGACAGGTAACCTCAAACTCATTATGACAGAGCTCAAGAGCTAACCACTACTTACAAAAGTAAGCATTTCCAGAATGAAAACAAAATCATCTATGTTGCTGATGATAGCACAACATAACACAAGAATTCCAAGCTTTCCTGTTCCAAATCCAACAGTTTTTTCATAGAAGGACAGGTTTGTTTGTGTGTGAGAAAGGAGAATGAAAGTGGAGGCCCCTCCTGCTTCCACTGTGCACCACAAGACGGGATCTAACAAATAATTATCTCCTGCAAGATGTTCTTGAATCTCACATTCATCCCTAAATCCAGGTAAGACTTAGGACTAGATGATTTCCAGAGGTCCCTTCTAATCCCTACCATTCTATGATTCCCCAGTCACAGAAGTCAAAATCATTACTAGTCTCTAAACAAAAAATCATTTTTATGCTTAGGAAGGTACACAACATTTTCAGAGGTGGCACAAAGACTGGGTGTCACTGTCTTTTAAGTTCTTGCTTTAAAAAAGTACTTCCTAAACTTTTCCATAATGCTTCTTAACATATAGCTATACAACTTCTGGTCTGCCAGGGTCAATAGAGCAGCATTTGAGAGGACCTCCTTCAAAACCAAGCCAACCACACAAAAAAGTATAATATTTAGAAGATGCATGTGTCCATGATGCTTTATTTTCTCTTCATTTATGAGTAATGCCTGAAATTTGAGCAATCCACTATAAGAAAAGAAAAGAAACAACCACAAACAACAAGAATTTCATCTACACAAAATACTCCTTGAGAGCCTCCAGAGAATAGGACAACCTAGCTCTTCATGGAACTGACTCCAAATCACTGAAGCAAGCACAGGCTAGATGGGAAGAGTTAAATAAAGCTGCTAAAATTCAGCAGCACTGCAAGCTATTCCAGACTACGGTTACCATAACCTACACTGGGTGTCCTCTGCATAAGCACCAGAGTGACTTTGTGGACTGCTGAGACTCAGTCTGTTGCAACTGGCATAAGTTGCCACAGGCGAGTAATCACAAGAAACTGACCTTGGCAAAAGCACATTTTACACTTCACTGCTGTTCAACTGTGTTATACTAAAGAGAGAGCAAGTGAGCATAAGCAGAAGGGGGAGGGAGAGAGAACAAAAGGGGATAGACAGAAAGCATAAAAAGTGACTGCAGCCATTTTCAGCTTTACCTGCATTTAAGGTTTTAAGAGAGATACATCCCCAGTGCGCATCACAACCTACAGGTGGTTACATCAACTCCCTGTGGTGCCATCTTTAAACCCGTGGGGTCTGGGAGTTTTAGGGGGAGAAAGAAGGGAGATTTAGTACTAAATCAGGAATTAATACCTAAAGAAAAAAACTCTCACAACAAGGTGGGAGAAAAATCCATAGAAGACAAAGACAACTTCTCACTTCATCCTACCATTGGATTACTGAATTACGAGAATTTTCAAACTGTTCTTTCCTGCTGTTGGGCTACACCTCCAGAGAGTACATTCTGGAATCAGCTGCAATAAATGAAGATTAAATGTGTTCCATGAGGTGGGCAGCGAGATGTCTCAGTCCTGACTTTTAAAGTTTCAGCTCAACCTGAACTTCAGAAGCTCTCTCAAGAGCCCAGCAGCAATTTGCAGGAACTAGTATGGCAGAATTCCCACCACTGCACACACAGTTGTGTCTGTCCTTTCTTAACTGTCTGCGATCTCCTTGGGTTTGGATCAGTTACAACCTATCAAATATTTTTCTTAGTTTCTGCATTTGTTTTGTTTTGTGGGTTCTTTTATTGATTACCATATCTCCAAAGAAACAGGACCTGGCAGAAGAAGATGGCACAGGATCCCATCATTAGCACTAAACCACATCCTGCCCAGATTTCACAGCAAGATTAACACAAGGATCTAACCTTGCGGGAATGTTGGGTTTCCAGGACAGTCAGTGGTTGAAGCAAAACATGCACAAGCTTTGTACAAGTTCCAAAACACCCAACCACTCTACACTTGGGAAATGCACAAGGTATGCAAGTCTAGACAAAATAAAATAAGACTATATGCATTTTATATCTGTTTTCCTACCACTCTTAGGTCAGCGACCTAAAGATCAGAGCCCTCTAATAAAATCCCTACTACATGCGGCTTTTCTTCCCAAACCTGAAGGCTGCTTCTCCCCCGTGTAGACAGTTTCTCTGTTCCTCATCTGGTCCAAAATTAACTCAAAAAACTTGCTAAAAAAGCCAGCCTTTGTTCCTCTCAAACATCCAAACCTTTCACATCTCTGCCTTCATGCAGTCTCCTTTCCTCTATTACAGCTCTTCTTTCTCCATTTCACTACTCCAAATCTCATTACTCCCAGTAGACTGAAGGAAAGTGGGGGTTTTGTACGCAGTCACGTCACTACCTTGAACCATCCCCACCTGACATAAAGCCATCATGGTTTAATGGCCTCCATTGTCACTGGCCAGGGAGACACAAGTCTCAGCCCTGACAGCAGATGGCCGATTCATACACGCTGTCGTTCAGCGATTCAACAATGATATGATCACGCTCAGCCCATGAATTATAAAAACATCAATTCCATGAAGCATGACTTAAAATTCCAAGGGACCGAAGTATTCCAGAGTTTGAACTTCACATCTGGGTCAAAAAGGTGTCAGCTGTGGATCTGCAGAATTTTAATCATCTCACCAGATTGTAGCTCTCTTTCTCACAAATAAATGATGTTTGGAGGGCCCACAGGCATGAGTCGTGGCATGCAAGGGGCGGGATGGGTCACCAACACACTCATTCCTTCTGTGCAGTGCAGAAGAAACTCTTGCACGGTTTAGGCAGAGAGTATATACTGATGTCTGGCTTATTTTGCTGACTCTGCACTTGGGCACATAAAAGTAAATATTAATTTTTTATTCACTAAGTCCTATAATAATTAGTTATAGTAGATTAAAAACAAAAAATTCAGAAAGAGTGACCTCGTTCTGCAGTAATCACTTGCAGGTTTGGTGATGATACGGTCACTGCTTCTCACAATGGAGAACAGCAAAATAAAAAGGTGCCAAGAAAATGAGCACCTGAAAGGAAGAGTCAGTATTTGTATTTACTAGCCCAAAAGTAAACATCTCCTTCTATTACACAAGAGCACCCTCAGCTGAAAGCAAGAATTTGACATCTCTTGCATGTTCTAAACAAAACGTTACTGAGTTAGTCTCTCTCTTTGTGGTTTTCTCTGTGTTCCTCATACTGCACCGTAGTTTAAAACTGTCACTCAATGCTGAATGAGCTATGTGACTTTATAACTCAGCAGTCACCATCTCATTTTCAAGTAATTTTTCTCATTAGGCAGAATAGAAACATTAACTGTGTCTTCCACATCCAGGCAATAATTACTGACATGCTGGCTACTCTGGGCATCTCACTTCTCTCCCTCTTCCTTTCCTAACTCTTTCATCTATAAGAATTCCTGGAAACCAATCTATTTTCACAAATAATACTAGGGCAAACAAGTCAAAATCTTCCAACATCTAAAAATTACTACTAACTGAGCTATAGCTATGTCTACAGATAGATACCTATACAGACACATCAACACATACATAAATATAATTGCTATCAAACGTGCATCAAAAAAGAGTGTGCTGTTGCGGTATGGCATGGCTAAAATCATACTGGCATGAGATTAATTTGACCAAAGTATTCCCCTGCTGGCAAATGACTTGTTTGAATTACATTTACCTTTCTGGAAGTTTCAGAAAGAAATCTTGTCTAGTTTCAACATCCAACACAACATAATGAGATCATTGACGTCCAGAGAGTCAGGAGATTCTTCCTTTTCCTTCTGGTGGTGAATATTGAGTGTGGTCTACAAGAAAAAGAAAGTAGGGAGAGAAGAAAAAAAAAAAACCAACAAAAAAGTTTAGTATTTTGAAAATCCTTACAGAACATGGTACTGACTCCAGAAGATCAATCACTCACTGCTGGATTTTCAGTAAGAATTCAATGCAGATTTTCTTTTTCCCTAATATCTCAGCAAGGGTTTGATTTTCTGTGTCATATATTCTGTCTCTTTGCCATCTTAAAGACAAAGACACCAAAGTGGAATGCCTGATGTTCTCCCATTTCTTTTTTTAAAAAACCTCTAATGTACAATTTGTATTTTCTGCTATAAATTTAAATTTAGCATCAGGAAATTTGTAACTTTTTGTTTGAAATCACCTAGAAGTAAGACCACAGTTTCTGTGCTGTGAAGTCCTAACACACTTCACAAAAGCAAGAATAGCCCATGAAATACAAGCACACTGAACACCTAACTTTGCAGACACTCATGCTGTGTAATACCATCATCATTGGAAGGGCCCTCACAGATCATCTATTCAACCCACCCTGCCATGGGCAGGGATACCTATCAACTAGACTTGGTTGACCAAGGCCTCATCCAACCTGGCCTTGAACACCTCCACACAGGGGGCATCCACAACCTCTTTAGGCAGCCTATTCCAGTCTCACCACCCTGGTACTGAAGAACTTCTTCCCAAGATCCAGTGTAAACCTGCTCTCCCTCAGCTTCAAATCATTTCCCCTTGACCTGTTTCTAGAGGTATTTAGCTACAGCTCCTAAAGCTGGGCCCTACTCTCAAGAGCACCCAAAGCCATGGTCAGCTCTGCTTTCAGCTCAATCTTCTAGTTCTTTCAGTAATAGAAAGCAAACTCAGAAAAGCTTTGCCTCAGATTGATCAGGCATGTGTGTGCCTCTCTCTCAGTACCCAGGCCGCCGTGCCAATATGTAGGATTAAACTTTTTCCAAGGTTGAATAAGCCACCATCTGTCTATCTTGTGTGGTGCTGTGCGCCATCCGGGAGACATGTCCCTTAGAGCATGTTTCTACCATATGTCACTCCTGAGTGATCGGTGATGCCAAGACATTTGGGAAAAAATGACTAAGTCAAGCTGGAAAACCCTTTCCGAATTCCAGAGGAGGTTTGCCAAGCCCTGTATTTGCAAATAACTTTGCATGCACCCATTTTAGCAGATACTGCATGTAACAATACATAACCTCTACCCAAACGGACAAAGCAATCCTTTGGATGATCTAACTGCCCCTCTGCTGTCCGGAACTTGGACACTTTTTAGTGAGCCAAGAGATTCAGGTATGATGCATCTTCAGGAAAAAAAATATAAGGAACTTCGGCAATTGAAAGGGAAAAAACAGATGTAAAGAAGATGTTTCAAGAAAGGCTCTACCTGGTATTTTAAAGCCACAACAAATAAGTAGTTTCTTTCAAAAGGCTCAACTAAAAACACCTAAGGAACTGAATGCCAGGCTTTTTTTTCACTAGCTGTATCTAAAATGCTCACGTGCATGTCATCACCTACACCAAGTGTTAAACTGCTGATACATCACAGTTCATGCAATTAAAATTTGTCTAATAAAGAATATGACTCTATTCTATTTTGGACTTAAAGAACCATTTTATGTTCCAATTCCTCAATTATTAAATTAAAACTCGAGCCAGCATTGTTCTTATGGCCAGCTCAAGGCTGCTCATTTACATAACTGACTTTCAAGGGCACTTGGCTGTGCAGCAATTAATACCAGTGAAGAAACTACCAGACCTGCTACTTAATGTTAAAGACGTTCTTGAGAACATGAAAAGAAGAGAGAAATTATTAAGTCGTGATTACAGCCTCTCTGAGTAAGTTTAACTTGAGAAGGAAATCTGCTCCTAAGGGTAACAGTAGAAGTATTAAGTATCAGGAGACAAATTAGAGGAATTACTACATTTAGTGACAGAAGTGAACTGAGGAGCAGTACTAAAGTCCAGGAGAAATCATTCACAGAGGTTTGAGGGTCCTTTGTGTCCTTCAGAGGTTGGACAATCACTGGAACAAAAAGGAAGATGTGAAACAAGAATTCACCACAGCCCACTAGGATTTGGAGAAGAAAGAGCAACAAAACAGCAGGAGAAGTTCATGTTAGGCAAAGAAAACCTCTACTGAAAAGAGGTGATTATTAAAGGAACATGGGATAAATTATACTTCTTTATATTACTATATTATATTTATTTTTTTTAATGTATCTAATTTAAATAGTCTCCCTACTTCTGAGAGGGAATCTTGCAAAGGTGAGGACTGTTTCAGCCAGGTGGCAGTTAACCATTTAATCCATGAAGCAATGTGGAGCGGAATGAAGAGAGGAAAACAACAGCTAGGCAAAAGTAGACCACTTGCCTACACAACATGATGAACCATTTAGAAGCCAGCACCATTTCTAAAATGCTCAGCTCATTCCTGGCCTGCTCTGACAGCCTGAGGCATTCCTGCTGCTCAGCCAGGAGAGACTGGAGATGCTGGTTGTACAGCACCAACTCTCCGCTGACCCTTCTCACTCCAATGGGAAACACTTAGACTAACACGTGTCTGCTCTTACTAATGTCCCCTTTGCTTCTCCAGGGACACCTTGTTCTGGCCTTTCAGTATTTAAAGGGGCCTATAGGCCCTTTCATATATGAAATATGGGGACAGATTTTTAGCAGGGTCCATTGTGACAGGACAAGGGGTGATTGTTTTAAACTAAACAGGGAAGTTTAGATTTCATAGAAGGAAGACATTTTTTACAGTGAGGGTGGTGAAACTCTGGTACAGGTTACCCAGAGAGGTGGTAGTCCCATCCCTGGAAACAACCTGATCTAGTTGCAGATGTCCCTGCTCATGGTAGGGGGCTTGGACTAGGTGACCTTTAAAGGCCCCTTCCAACCCAAAAGATTCTATGACTTTTGCATCCATTTATACATCTAAACAATCTTCCCTTTAGAACAAAACATGATTTGGGTGTATCATATCACTGACTCAGAGGGCTGCAAATGGGGACAAAAGGAGAGAAGGGACATCTATCAAAGCTGTCAATTAAGAAAATTCTTATTCTAGATAAGCATTCATACTGTGAAGCTGGTAAACAGCTTCCTCACAGAAGCAGCAGCTAAATAGATTCTGCACTACCATCTCTTGCTAGAACTACAGCAGAAACCATTCCTTCTCTTACAGCACTACTCATGAAGATCCCCACATACCTATAAGGAAAAACTAGAAAGCAAACACTATGAAGGGGGAAACATTAAAACATGAGGATGTGGGTTTTTTTCTTTCCCTTTATATTCACATGAGGAGGCTTAGGATCTGTCACCTCTTCGTTCCACACTTTTGTGGAGATACAAGCAGGAATCTTGAGAGAAATTATGTTTCTTAGTTTGGTTTAATCACTGCTGAGTCCCTCAGAAACGCTTGGCACACATGGACAGTGTTAGCTTGTGCTCCACTTCAAACATGAACTAAGCCTCAACACTCACTGTTCTTCTCAGCAACTTTTTAGGAAACTCTCCCTATGCTCTCAGACTTTATAAGCTCAGGATTCCAACAATCATATGCAAAACCATTCTAGGAATAATTTCACTCTGTGGCATAACTATAGGTTTCTATTACATAATGCAAAACTTAACTGAGAAAAGTGATGATAAATATGAGACCAGCACATGTAGAAGGCAGCAGCCATGGAATTTATTTCCTCAGGAAATCTCATTTTGAGGGGATGACTGTGGAGACTGTTTACACACAACAAAGCCTCTCAGAGCACAAGGCCAAGCACAAAGAGTTATGTTCTCCCAGCCATCCATCTGTGGGGTTATTTTATATTTTCCCACATTCATTCATCAAAGTTCATTTCCCAGCAGAGACTCAAGGCCCTAATCAGCAAGAGTTTCCTTCACTGACCAAGATGTAAGGGAGAAAATCCAGGTTGGTGGGAAGCTACCAAATGTCACTAAAAGCTGCAAAGCAGTCAGTCCTCTAATATAAAGTCCCTTCTACAAGTGCTGCAACAGAAAAAGTGTTTCTTGCTCAAAATGTTAATGCAAAATTAAAACAAATTGCAGTCTCTTTTTATCACCAGTAATAAGTAATCATAAACTAACTCTACATGCAATGTGAAATCACCTTGGAGTTCACTGCGTTAGCTTCATTGGAGGTGCAAAAAGAGGGATGGGGAGAGAGGTTTGCTTTTTCCAAGCACAGAGCTAAAGCAGCTTTCCTCACCTATGTTTCCTCTTCTTCACTTCCCCCCTCCTCTACACAAAAGCCAAGAAAATCTGCCATTGCTTTAGGTCAAAGGAAAAACAGGCCCAGCTGCCGCAAGCCAAACAACGTACAGGTTTGCTATCTCCCCTGCTGTTTTGGCTCGAGCTCTTCAGACTGGAAAATTCGGAAGCACGATCTCCCAAGCTCTATAAATGCCAGAACCATCTAAGAGGAAAATAGGACAAGGCCACCCCCAGGCAAGTTTGTACTAAAATCTGCTGGCTGCAAGGCAAAAAAATACAGTAAACATCACATAGGGACAGACTGCTCCTTGGAAAATATTCCACAGGAACAATATAGCTTCCAAAGAAGGGTTGTGCTGAGGGGACTTCTGGAGGGGAGAAAAACAAAAACAAAAACAAACGTTTTAAGATCCTTGTGAGGAGTCTGCAAGCTAATGGCACACTCAATGACAAACTGTGTGACACGCAATATGCTTTTGACATTAATCCAAAGAAGAAATGTAAAAACAATGTGGAATGCTCTCCACAAAGTGGCAACAAATTTGGTATCCCAGAATAGTTCTGCAGCTCACTAAGGAAATTTCACTTTTGACAATTGATTTCATGGAATAAAAGAAGCAATAAAATGTAATTAAACCATCAATACCATCAGCTGGTCTCTTCAGGAAATAACATTTCAGTTAAACTTTTGCAGCCCTTGAGAGATGAACTTTGTGACTGATTACTGTACGCTTTAACGTGCTCTATACTGACTCAACCTAGAAAAACAAGCCCAAAACAGAAGCTGAAACATCCTTTTTCCTGTGTAGCTCAAATCTGCAGTAGCAAGAAGCTAAACAGCATGCTCTCCACCAGATGGCTGAAATAAAAAGAACACTCTTTCTGATTAATTAGGAAACAAATGAATCTGCTGTTAGCACAACAAGTTACCATCAGGAACCCTGGGCTCCCATTAAACTTTGGTATTTGTGCTTTCTCTGCAACTGTGCTAAGGACCAGATCAAGATTTGCCACTCATTTCAGAAACAAAACATTACACACACAGAAGTGCATCACACACATCAAGGTCTCCTCATGCCATAGAGAATCACAGCAGGCAGAGTTGCAAGGTACACCACCACATCCCTCATCAGGGTTCAGTGAGCAATGGAGGCTCATGCGTGCACACTTAAGCTCTCCAGCTGCTCCAGGAAACAGAAATCCCCAGACCAAACACAGCACAAGGAGCAAGGACGTCACAGCACAAGGAGCAAGGATGTCAGCACATGCAACATGTCTCCCTGATAAGGCTGCCAAGGATGACTGTGAACATAGAATCATAGAATCAATAAGGTTGGAAAAGACCTCAGAGATCATCAAGTCCAACCTATTACCTAATACCTAACATCTCATGACTAACTAAACCATGGCTTCAAGTGCCATATCCAATCCTTTTTTTAACACCTCTAGGGACAGTGACTCCACCATCTCCCTGGGTAGCACATTTCAGTGGCTAATTACTCTCTCTGTGAAGAACTTTCTCCTCACCTCAAGCATAAACCTCCCCTGGTGCAGCTTGAGACTGTCCTCTTGTTATGGTGCTGGCTGCCTGGGAGAAAAGACCAACCCCCACCTGGCTACAACCTCCTTTCAGGTAGTTGTAGAGAGCAATAAGGGTTCTGCACATTGGCCACAACAACCCCATGCAGAGTTACAAGCTGGGGTCAGAGTGGCTAGAGAGCAGTCAGGCTGAGAGGGACCTGGGGGTGCTGGTTGATGGTAGACTGAACATGAGCCTGCAGTGTGCCCAGGCAGCTATGAGGGCCAATGGCATCCTGGCCTGCATCAGGAACAGTGTGGCCAGCAGGAGCAGGGAGGTCATTCTGCCCCTGTACACTGCACTGGTTAGGCCACACCTCGAGTACTGTGTCCAGTTCTGGGCCCCTCAGTTTAGGAAGGATGTTGACTTGCTGGAACGAGTCCAGAGAAGAGCAACAAAGTTGGTGAGGGGTTTGGAACATAAGCCCTATGAGGAGAGGCTGAGGGAGCTGGGGTTGCTTAGCCTGGAGAAGAGGAGACTGAGGGGTGACCTTATTGCTCTCTACAACTACCTGAAGGGAGGTTGTAGACAGACGGATGTTGGTCTCTTCTCCCAGGCAGCCAGTACCAGAACAAGAGGACACAGTCTCAGGCTGCGCCAGGGGAGGTTCAGGCCAGATGTTAGAAAAAAGTTCTATACAGAAAGAGTGATTGCACATTGGAATGGGCTGCCTGGGGAGGTGGTGGAGTCGCCATCACTGGAGGTTTTCAGGAGGAGACTTGACGGGGTGCTTGGTGCCGTGGGTTAGTTGTTTGGGTGGTGTTTGATTGGTTGATGGGTTGGACGCGGTGATCTTGAAGGTCTCTTCCAACCTGGTTTATTCTATGTATTCTATGTATTCTATTCTAAGGTCTCCCCTGAGCCTCCTCTTCTCCAGGCTAAACAACCCCAGCTTCCTCAGCCTCTCCTCATAGGGGTTGTGCTCGAGGCCTCTCACCAGCCTCGCTGCCCTTCTCTGGACACATTCAGGAGTCTCAATATTCTTCTTAAATTGAGGGGCCCAGAAGTGGACACAGCACTCAAGATGTGGCCTAACCAGTGCTGAGTAACAGGGGCACAACGACTTCCCTGTTCCTGCTGGCCACACTATTTCTGATGCAGGCCAGAATGCCATTGGCCTTCTTGGCCACCTGGGCACATCTCGAGCAAAGGTTCAGAACACAGCGCAGGCACTGGGGGTGGAGCAGAGGAAGGCACAGAACACACTGAACATGAACAAAACACAGGCAAATGCAGGCACTTCAAACATGACTATAATGTATGGTGCTGCTGAGGTGAATGACCACCTGTGGAAGAAGGAAACTGAACTCACCCAACCCAGGCAGATGCAGAGGGTTGCAGCTAACAGCTTTCAGTGTTGTCACCCTCTCTGCCTTCCATGGAAGAATTGCCCTTTCAGCAACATACAGCATAAGCTCCAGAACTGGAAAAGGCACATTCAAGCAAACAGTGCCCTGTTGCTAAGATGAGGATATTGAGGCAGAGAGCTCCCAGCTTCTTCAAACAACTGCTTTTTTGCACCAAACCTGGGACCACTTCAGAAGCAGCTGGCAATGCACTGAGAAACCCTGCCATGTTTGAGGGCTACATGGGCACACAGTGCAAGGGTCAAAGCACAATTTCAACTTCTTTAATGACAACTTGGGTGCTTAAAGAGGCACCATGCCTAAGTGAGAATCCAGAGCTGCCAACAAACCCTCAACACTGTAACTTTGAGTATTTCTCTTACATGCACAACTGAAGTTCTCAAATGTGATGAGAGGTATTTTCTAGGGACAAAGGGAATGGTGGAGGCACTTACTGGAAAGTAGATCCAAGACGGCTTTTTGAAAAGGTGCTGGAGTGTGTCCAGAGAAAGGCAATGAAGCTGGGGAGGGCTCTAAAGCACAAGTCTTATGAGAAGCAACCGAGGGAACTGGGGTTGTTCAACCAGGAGAAAAGGAGACTCAGGGAACACCTTTTCACTCTTTACAACTCCCTGAAAGGAGGCTGTAGTGAGGTACAGGTCAGTCTCTTCTCCCAAAGAACAAGTAATAGGCCAGGAGCTGCACCATGGAAAGTTTAGATTGGATATTAGGAACAATTTCTTCACCAAAATGGTTGTCAAGGCCTGGAACAAGTTGTCCAGGAAGTGGTAGAGTCACCATCCTGGAGCTATTTAAAAAGATGTATAGATGTGGTGCCAAGGGACACAGTTTAGTGGTGACCTGGCAGTGCCAGGTTAATGGTTGGATTTGATGACCTTAAAGTTCTGCTCCAGCGAAAACAATTTTATGATTCTACATCCTCTTATATAATTGAGGAAGCTGGGAAACTAAGTAAGAAAAATCAAAAAGGCTTCCTCACACATTACAAAAAGGATTCCAATAATTTCATACATGTAAGAAGGCCACTTCCTAAATGATTTTATCTCAGATTTCCTTATAGGCTTGTGACAACTACCTACTGCAGGAGATACAAGGCTACACAGAACTGCAAAGACCACAGAAAACACTGATGTTCCAAAGTGCACCCAACCATTATATACTACCTACAACTACAGGCTTGATGGGAATTTTTTGAGCATACAGTATCAGAAAGCAGACCCATGTAAACTTCCAGCTAACATAAGATTATTTGGCACAGTGCCTTAAAATGCACTCCTCTTCTGTTTGCCTATTCGCTTACTGGAGTTAATGCCTTCTAGACTCATGCTGGAAGAAACCATGAACAACTGAACCTGTGCACCATCTCCCATCACTCACAATATTGCAGACCTTAGGAATATCCTCCAATGTCTCTTCCTTCCATGATAGAGTCCCAGTTTTCTTTGTACACCCACCTAAATTCTGGAAAGATCTGACAATGATCTGTAGGAGTTAAGAGGGAGGAATCTAGTTCCATTTATTCCCATATGTTCCTGAATTAATAGTAGCCACAGCCCAACCCTTAAATTTATGTTTGAAACCTGCAATGACTCCTCTCATCAAAGTTCTTTCCTAACATTTACCTTAGCAGTATCTCTAACACCCTCAGCTTCTTTGATATCACCACTTCCAGACAATTTGCATCTGGCTGATCTATGGGAATGATGGCCAGAGGCACTGAAGAGCACAGGACACAGGATATGTTCTGACATCCTCCATTTAGATTACATCTCACACCCAGCAGCTACTTTATCAACAAGCTAAAAAGACCAAAGAAGCAGCACAAAGAAAAAGTGCAGCTTCATCATGAAATTCTCTATTTCAGCTTTCTTGTTGGTTTCATGATACTGGGAAGCAGAGATCTCTGTAAACAGACTTGTTTAGTTTCCATGTCTGTTGCCAAATTTCCATCCTGCGGAACCAATTTTAAACAGAGGGGGGGGAAAATTGTCTCTTCCCATCCTCAGTTCCTTGGTGTCATCCTTATTAAGGATACAGAGTAAAAATTGAATGGAAATGAACCAGTCACAGTGGGATTCAACTTCAAATGTTCACTTTTAATTGCCAAAAAAAATAATTTAGAAGAAAAAAACCCGCAGATCACTTCAATCCATTCCCTCCTTTCCTGCAGCTACGGAAAGTTTTCAAACTGAAGGTTGCCAATGATGACTTTGTTATAAACTGGAGTTCACAGTTATTTTTATGGAATTTTTGTCTCGGCAACTCTTAGCTCAAGCAGTTCTCATGAAAATATTTCCAAACCATCAACTTGGCTAAGTATTTCCAGTAAAGCAAAATAATCCCCAGCTCCTAAATACAACTCTGCTTCTTTTTTTAAACTTTGCTTTATCCTTCAGAAAACTGGTACTGCTTTAAAAATGGCAAAGACAGGAAAGGGAGAAAGGAGATCAAAAAACAACCCTGACAACTTCAAGCAGCCTGTAGTATCTCTGGGTTACAGCAGATGTAGACCGGGAGTTGAGATGTGGGATACAGTCTTCCACATATACACAAGTATTAGCAGCCAAACAAAAACGAACACTGCCATTTGAAATAGCACAGTACTTGCCTAGCAGAAAGCTTTCAAATAGATGCAGCCATCGTTAACCCATGCCGACCGTCAGAGCTTCCACACTAACATAAAGAACCTCATGAAGAGGAAAGAAAAATATGATAGACATTGTATTGTCATCTTGTTTAGTGTTTCTGGAGAGGGACTGCAAAGGAACCATTTCTTATAACCCTGTTCGTATCTGTCAGATGTTACACGCTTTATGTAACTATCACACATTTGGCAAACTCTTCCTACCTACCCATATGCCAGGGAAAAGCTCAAACTCAGGAAGAGAAACCTTCCTCCACAAAGTAAATTTCCTCTTTAAGAGGAACTCTGAATTGCATCTAAGGCTCCGAGATCTCTGCGCTCTCATCTCCCAGACTGATCACAGAAACAAAGAAAGGTTTGGGTAGGAGGGGACCTTTAGTGGTCATCTAGTCCAACCCCCACACATCTTCAACTAGATCAGGTTACTCAGAACTCTGTCCAGTCCAACATGGAATTTTTGCAGGGATGAAGCTTCTAACAGCTCTCTGGACAACCTGGGACAGGGTTTCAGTACCCTCAGTATCAAACATTTCTTCTTTGTATCTAGTCTAAATCTACTCTTGAGTTTAAAATCATCACCTCTTGTCCTGTTGCAACAGCTCCGATCAAAAGATTGTCTCCATCCTTCTCATAGGCCCCCTGTAAGTACCAAAAAGCCACAATAAGGATCCCTGAAGCCTTCTCTTCTCCTGGCTGAACAACTCCCAACTCTCGCAGACTTTCTTCGTAGTAGAGGGGTTCCAGCCCTCTGATGATTGTCACAGCCCTCCTTTGGACCTGCTCCAACAGGTCCATGTCTTTCTTCTTGTGCTGAGGACTCCAGAGCTGGACACTTCCACTTAACCTAAAACTTGCAGATCTGCCTTCCTGGGAAGCTGAACTATCCATCCTGTGTATTACATACACCAGAACAGCAGCTGAGCAGCTGCATCAGCTCATTTCACATACCAGACCAAAATGCAGATGCAGTATGAGCGCAGCAAGCCCTCATCCATGCACCTACAATGGCTTTTTCAAAGTCAAAGTGCCAGATATGGTTGCATGTCTGGAATAGTTGCAGTATGGTAGAGGTTAGAAAGGATCTTTGGAGATCATCTAGTCCACACCCCTTGCCAACACACTAGTGACCAGGTTCATCATCTAAAGCAGAATTAAAGGACATTCACATCCAGAGACCCAGGAGCAGTTAGCTGGGCAGCAGAGCTACTCCCAGGGGCCAAACCACACAGGACAAAGTACTCTGCTTACAAGTCTTTCTTTCACACCAAGCAGAAGAGGCCCCCACCTCTGATCTTAAATTCAAACCTCATTCATCTCATATATGGCACCAAACCATGCAAGCTCCATAGGTAGTCTGGAAACTGGCGCTTCCCAGCTTTTATTGCAGTACGTAGAGGAAAATGGCAGCAGCTGTGACAAGTGGGAGCTGCCACCAGAATACCCCAGCAGAGGAATGAGAGGAGTGTATGGAGAAGCACGTAGGAAGCTATGGAGAAACAGAAGAGAGCACAGCACAGAGCACTTACAGCACGACTTGAGAAAACAAACAGTTGCGGATCCTGGCAAACATGCGCCACAGGCATCACTCACAACACAAGCTCATCATCAGAGCTCATGTCCTTTAGCAGGTTGAGCTGTGACACCAAGCAGCAAATGCCCTTTACCTTCAATACCAGGAGTCAGGGTGTGCTGCTAGAACAAGTGTGGGACTCTTCCACCTGCCCATGGACCAATTACTTTATCTACCAGGACTGTCCAGCCAGCATTTGTCACACTGCTTTATTACAGCCTTTGGAGCCTCTTGAGTTGCAGGAAAAAAAAGTATCAGTAGACATTTCTGTTTAAAGGTGTGATACACTTGGGTTCACAGGAACTCAGGAGTCTGTGATTACAGAAACCACGGCATGGTTTCTGAAAGGGAAGATCAAGAGTCACTGTTCTGAAAGGAAAAAGTGAGCTGTCAGTGACTGACAGAGGGAGGTTGCAACAGGATGTTTCATTGGATGTGTAGAAAATAGTGCAAAGTCCATCCATGAAACAAGGACAAAAAAGGGGTTCAAGGGATTAGAAGACACAGCACTTGCTGTTGCTTAATCTAGAAATGAATCCTACAGGAATTCTGATGTAACAAGGGTGGTAAAGACAATTGGACAAGAGTAGGCTGCAGTGGAAACCTGCAGGATACAAGTAATTTGTCCTCAGTGAAGAGGTTCCACCTGAAGTCTTATCAAAGCCTTTGCAAAGAAGATGGGGAGCAAATCCTTGTACTATCTCCTCCACCTCAGCACAGCTCCAACACTCCATCTGAACCTGATGGGCAAAAGAAATCTTCAGTGAACAGAGCAGGGGGAAATGCCTGCATTTGTCAAGTAAAAGGGACTGTAACTGCCTATAAGCATGAAGTCCTGCCTGGTATTTCTGAGAAGGTACCAAGGCACTGGATATTAATTTCTAGATATTAAATGAAGAACACAAGCTCAGAGGAAGATTTTAGTTTTGCAGTGCTAACTGATGCCCTACTAGGTAAGAATCATAGAAAGGCCTAGAGTGGAGAGGACCCTCGATATCGTCTACTCCAACCCACAGCAGCAGGTGGTAATCTCTCAATTACATTTGGTTGCTCAAAGACTCATCCAATATGGCCTTCAACACCTCCACACATGGGGCATACCACAACCACTATGGGCAACCTATTCTACAGACCTACCACCCTCGGACTTAAGAACTTCTTCCTAAGATCCAGTTTAAACCTACTCTCTAGACAGCCTACCACTAGACAACCTTATGAAAAGTCCCACTTCAGACTTCATGTAGGCTCTCTTCAGGTACTGGAAGGCAGCTGTAATGTCCCACCAGAAACTTCTCTTTTCCAGGATGAACAACCCCAGCTCCCTCAGCCTATCCTCATAGCAGAGGTGCTCTAGCCCTTGGATTATCTTTGTGGCCTCCTCTAGACTCGCTCCAACAGTTCTATGTCCTTCTTATGCTGGGGACACCAGAACCGGATGCAGTATTTGAGGTGGGGTCTCACAAATGCAGACTAAAGTGGAGGAATCACCTCTCTTGACCTGCTGGTACTGAAACACAGCACTCTGTGCTAGGACCCTACACACAAACTGTTTCAAACAGCTGACAAATGCCTGCAGAAGTACAGTGTGCTTCCTGAACCTGACACCCGAGGAAATTACCCACTTCTGGGTGGTTTGTTAAAGATTCTGAGTGTTTGAGAGTCCTTTTGGCGCAGTGCTATACAGACAGAATGCAGAGTGGGGAAAACACTCCTGCTTCACAAATACACCAATGGATGGGTGACATCAAATTCTCAGCCTTCCTAAACCTCTCAAGTATATTATAAATACGATGCACACTTAAAATAGTACTAAAGCAACAAGTAACTCCAGTATTGCCCCATAACTGACACAGGTACAGCAAAGGTATCGGCTCACCCCGGAGTTTCAAACAGCCAATTATTTAATCCTTGCTTCAGTAAGCATGAAGAATGTAAATTAAGGTATCCTGACTTAGAAACACACTGAATCTTGTCTCTATCCAGTTTATGATCCTGTTCCAAATTTAGGTTTTAAGTTACTCAATAATTATACAGTCTGAATTTTCTTTAAGTCTACACTAGGTTTATTTGGCAAGGTTTTGGTACTGGAAAGGCTACAGGGGTGGTTTCTGGGAGAAGCTGCTAGCAGCTTCCGGTATGTCGGGTGAAGCCAATGCCAGACAGCTCTAAGATAGACCCATTGCTGGCCAAAGCTTAGCCTATCAGCAACAGTGGTGCAACCTCTCTGATAATATATTTGAGGGAAAAAGTTGCTGAGCAACAGTAGCTAGAAGAAAGGAGAAAGAACATGAGCAGAAAAGCTCTGCAGACACCAAGGTCAGCGAAGGAGGAGGGGAAGAAAGTGCTCCAGGTGCCTGAGCAGAGATCCCCCTTTAGCCTGCGGTAAAGACCATGCCAGGCTCTCCCCCTGCTTGCTAGCAGGACTTGTGATCCCACTGGAGATCCACACTGAAGCAGTTCTTTCCTGAAGGACTATGGCTCTGTGCAAGGATCCCTGCTCGAGAAGTTTGTGAAGAACTGCACTCCACGGAAAGGACTCATATTGGAGAGGTTCATGGAGGGCTGTTTCTCATGGGAAGACTGCGAGGAGCCCTCCCCCTGAGGAGGAAGGGGCAACAGGGAAAACATGTGATGAACTGACCACAACCCCCATTTCCCATCTCCCTGCACCACTCAGGGGAGAAAGCAATGAAAATCAGAAGTGAAGTTCAGCCCAGGAAGAGGGAAGAGGTGTGGGGGAGGTATTTTAAGATTTTGTTTGTATTTTTCTCATTACCAGACTCATACTTATCAGTAATAAATTAAACTAATTGTTCCAAGTCTGTTTTGCCCGTGATAGTAACTGCCAAGTGATCTCTTTGTCCTTATCCTAGCCCATAAGCCTTTCACTGATCTTTTCTCCCCTGCCCAACTGGGGAAGGGAGTGACAGAGCAGCTTTGGCAAGCACCTGGCATTCAGCTAGGATCAACCCACCACAAAGTCCTCCAAGATTTCAGAAACAAAGGCCTTAACCCTACAGATTGAGCTCAGTCCTAATGAGAATTCCATTCTCCCATGATTTAAGAAGTTTCTCTTCTGAGATTCCTCTTTGTAGGAGTGTAGGAGTCTGTGCTTTGAACCTTCTATAAGCAAATAACCTTACATAAAAGAAGTCATAGAATCACAGAATTGTTAGGGTTGGAAGGGACCTCAAAGATCATCTAGTTCCAACTCCCCTGCCATGGGCAGGGACTCCTCACACTAGATCAGGTTGCTCACAGCCACATCCAGCCTGGCCTTGAAAACCTCCAGGGATGGGGCTTCTACCACCTCCCTGGGCAACCCGTTCCAGTGTCTCACCACCCTCATGGGGAACAACTTCTTCCTAATGTCTAATCTGAATCTACCTACTTAGAGTTTTGCTCCACTCCCTCTAGTCCTATCACTACCTGACACCCTAAAAAGTTCCTCTCCAGCTTTCTTGTAGGTCCCCTTAAGATACTGGAAGGCCTCAATAAGGTCTCCTCAGAGCCTTCTCTTCTTCAGACTGAACAGCCCCAACTATCTCAGACCATCCTCACAGGAGAGGTGCTCCAACCCTCTGATCATCCTCATGGCCCTTCTCTGGACCCACTCCAGCACATTCAGATCTTTCCTATAACAGGTGCTCCAGAACTGGACACAGTACTCCAGGTGGGGTCTCACCAGAGCGGAGTAGAGGGGGAGAATCACCTCCTTCAACCTGCTGGCTATGCTTCTCTTGATGCAGCCCAGGATGTGATTGGCTTTCTGGGCTGCAAGTGCACACTGGTGGCTCATGTTGAGATTCTCATCCACCAGCACCCCCTTCAGGGCTGCTCTCAAGCCAGTCACTGCCCAGCCTATATCGGTGCTCGGGATTGCCCTGACCCAGATGCAGGACCTTGCACTCGGTCTTTGTGAACACCATGAGGCTGTCATGGTCCCACCTCTCCAGCCTGTCCAGGTCCCTCTGGATGGATCCCTACCCTCCAGCGTGTCTGCCGCACCACACAGCTTGGTGTTGTCAGACCACCTTCAAGAGATAAGCAATACACTCAGTTAAAGAAAACCTGACTAAAAAAAATCATTTCACATCAAAATTGTGCCATTCCACCTAAATATTGCTAAATAAAAAGCCCAAATGAAAAAGGCAAAACATCAAATATTTTTTAATTTAAATCTAGGAAAACAGAAAGCTACTTGGCAAACTGTCTGCAAGGACTCTAGATTTTTCCCCATATGCAGCTGTTTTGCACATTTTTAACACAACTGTATCTCAGTACATCAAAAAATATTCTACTTACACTGTATTACACTTCATATGCTGCATTATCTACTCATTTGATACCCATATATTACATTTATTCTGCAGACTGTATCTCATGTTCTGCACGTTGTGCCATTCTACTCCTAAAGACATTTTCCAAGAGGGCAGCCACACCACCATCTCGTGACTTGTGCATTTCATTAGCCATAGAATGGCTTAGGTAGGAAGGGACCTCAGAGATCATCTAGCTCCAACCTCCCCGCCATGGGCAGGAAAGTCTCTCAATTACATTTGGTTGCTCAAGGCTTCATCCAGCCCGACCTTGAATACCCCCAAGGAGGGGGTATCCACAACCTCCCTGGGCAACCTGTCCCCGTGTCATCATCCTCACTGTAAAGAATTTCTTCCTAATCTCCAGTCTAAATCAGCCCTCCTCAAGCTTCAATCCATTCCCTCTAGTTCTATCACTACAAGCCCTGGTTAAAAGTCCCTTGCCAGCTTTCTTGTAGGCTCCTTTCAGGTACTGGAAGGCTGCTATAAAGTCTCCCTGGAGCCTTCTCTTCTCCAGGCTGAAGGGCAAACCTACACAACAGTGAGCAAACCTACACAACAGTCACCTGAAGCAATAAGAGGGTGACAATCACTAGGAAAACAGTGAAGTAAATCATGGCAGGGGGGGAGAAAAAAAAAAGTAGTTTTATGCATGTGGACTATCTCTTTTTAAGTGGCTTCATCTTAAAGACCTTCATCATTAAAGAGTTTTACTTGTGAAACAACCTAAACAGGGAAGAAAAAAGTGATTCGGTGGTAACTGCATCTGAATCTTTCAGTATCTCATAAAAATCTGAACCATCAATCTTAAAATTACTCCACATGTTGGAATTGTTTTAACCTACTAGTAACACTTCCAAACTATTTTCTCTTGTCACAGCATTTTCTTTGACTTCTCTGATGTTCGCTTAACAACTTGGGGTTCTTTTTATGCTCGTTTAACAAACAAGTCCAGACAGCTAATTTCCCTGTCCCTGTCACTAGGCTTCTGCTAAGCAGCAGAGGTAAAATGATTACAATAAAATAGGGAAACATTTGAAAACCATAAATTACTACACGGATTTCAGCATCTTCAGTAAATGGAACTGCTTGCAATTTAGTCAGCTCTGTGCAACAGTTAGGACTGATTATGGTACTTAAACTGTTACTGGCACCAACACAACTCCCAGTGATGAAAACATCTGTGCAATGAAAAGCCAGGTAAGGAAGAAAGGGCAAGAACAGAAAAAACATGTGAAACTCCCAAATAAAAGGGAACAGAGCAAGTTCAAGAAGCTTTGGAAACTGCAAGGGCAGGAATTGAAGTGAAAATGTGTTTTATAAAAACACAGACTGTTTTCTGAGACAGTTAAATATTTTTGTTAATGGATAACACTTCCTTAACATACAATTTCCACATGGAAACATTAAAAGAAGGAAACAGGAAAAAAAACAGCAGGTGACATATACAGAAACTGCCCACTCTTTTCTGTCCATGGCCAACTTTTTCTCCTCTGGTCTCCTTTGGAGCATCTACAAGGAAAGACCTTCAAGATCATTGAGTCTTATTTGAACTTCACAGAATCACAGAATTGTTAGGGTTGGAAGGGACCTCAAAGATCATCTAGTTCCAACTCCCCTGCCATGGGCAGGGACTCCTCACACCAGATCAGGTTGCTCACAGCCACATCCAGCCTGGCCTTAAAAAACCTCCAGGCATGGGGCCTCCACCACCTACCTAGACAACCTGTTTCAATGTCTCACCACCCTCATGGGGAACAACTTCTTCCTGACATCCAATCCAAGCCTACCCACTTACAGTTTTCTCCATTCCCCCTAGTCCTACCACTACCTGACACCCTAAAAAGTTCCTCTCCAGCTTTCTTGTAGGTCCGCTTCAGATACTGTGAGGCCTCAATAAGGTCTCCTCAGAGCCTCCTATTCTCCGGACTCAACAACCCCAGCTCTCTCAGTCTGTCTCCAGGAGTGGTGCTCCAGCCCTCTGATCATCCTTGTGGCCCTTCTATGGACACATTCCAGCACATCCATCACAACTTAATGATCTTAAAAGATTTTTCCAACCCAAAAAAGTTATGATTTTATGATTCTGTGATCATGATATAGCATCAATGTACAGAGAAAGCTGCAACTACAAGCTGAAATACAAGAGAGTACAGATACTTGCCTTGTGTGCACACTGTCACTGTGAATTAGGCCTCAGCTGACAAGCTAAAGACCTGGCTTGTAGCCTCACCATTCAATCATCCATCCAATCTCATCAATTGAGCAAGGCAGTAACACGTGTCCCCTCTAGCTTAAATGACAGCAAAACTCTGTGTTGTAATCACAGGTCATCTTCAAACAACACTTACCATTAAGGATGGGTTTGTTCCAAATCAATTGTTTATTGAGAATTACTCTAATATGATAATTCCCTCCACCCCTTCTAACTCTTGCCTTTAACATGGTTTAGAGTAAGGTATCAAAATGAGAATTTTGTAATTTCTTAGGAATGAGTTAACAATAAATTACATTGGGTAGAAGGCAGAATTAGCCATTTCCTTTTCAAAAACTCTGACAAAAATAAAGTCCTCGAGATGAGTTTCCACAGATGAATCTATCACAGTACTAATCTGTTATGCCTTATAGAATCATAGACTGGTTTGGGCCGGAAGGGAACTTTAAAGATCATCTAGTCCTGAAGGGACATCTTCAAGAAGATTATGTTGCTCAAGAGCCCCACCCAACCTGACCTGGAATGGGACTTCTACCACCTCTCTGGGCAGCCTGAGACAGGGTTTCACCACCCTAATCATAAAAAAAATGTCTTCCTTCTATCTAGTCTAAATCTCTCCTCTTCTAGTTTAAAACCATCACCCCTTGTCCGGTCACAACAGGGCCTGCTAAAAACTTTGTCCCCATCTTTCTTATAGGCGCCTTTAAGTACTGAAAGGTCACAGTAAGGTCTCCCCGCATCCTTCTCTTCTCCAGGCTGAACAACCCCAGCTCTCTCAGCCTGCTCTCAGAGCAAAGGGGTTCCAGCCCTCTGATGATTTTTGTGGCCTCCTCTAGACCCACTTCAACAAATTAACAGGCTTATTTACATCCTATTTTAACAAACCACAAGCTGTCTTGAATTATCCTGGACATAAACATTTGTAAAAGAAACTACTATATAAACAACAACATAGGTACCCTTAAAAAGCCAGTGCCTCATTTGCATGTAGCATCTAATGTAAAATGCCACCTTTGCTCTAAATTTGCCAAAGCAGGGTTTTGTTCTTTATTATCCTTCTCCAAAAACAACTGAATGGCAGTTTTCCCTTCTTTCCATGGAATTTGAGGGACAATCCTGGACTAAGTCAAAGCGTGACCTCAAACGATGCTGATGGATTCAGTGGAAAAGTAACAGGAAGAGAAGTCATATTTCTGCAGAAAGTGTAAAGTAAAGAGAGAATCACTGCTTTGGTGAGTGCACCACCTCTCCTGGAGCTCATTCACCAGATTTAAACACCAAGAACTCCTCAACAAAAGAGGCTCAAATCCAACAGACACCACAGCAGCATCTCTGAAAAATGACAGACTGATTCACCACCAGATAGAGAAGCATCATCAAATCTCTTTTAACATAATTTGCTTTGTGTTATTACACAGCAGCTGAGGATCTGCCTGGAGGACAAATGGAAATGTGTTTGTTCTCTCACCTCGCTAGACATGACGCAGGCCCTTCCTAAATTCTACAAAGCTGAAACAAAATCCTCCCAGTGCAGACATTTCATCACAAGTTCTTCCTTCTCTGCTGCACCCTCCTCACCACCTTCCCAAGCATATCAGTCTCAAACATCTGGTTACAGCTACAGAAAATATGGACTCAAGAGTTCTGTGGCAGCATATAAACACCACCAGAACACTTGTTCTGTTATCGGGAAAACGCCATTTGAATTTGCACTTTGCACTTTATTCCCTTTAGGTCAGTATCAGGTAAAATTATTATCAGCTTCTTCAAGTGGATGCCTTCACTATGGCAAACTGTTCAACAGCATTCAGTCCAGGATAAGTCCTTACATCAAAAAACACACTAAAAAATTATTTTAACTAATCAAATTTAGAAGCCACGGCTCACTTTAAAGCTCATCAATTTTACCAAAGCAGAGTATTTCACAGATACTAACATTTGTTTTGTGATTGCTTTTAAAACAAACATTTCTCTAAGTTGTAAGTCATTTTATATCCTCAAAGTTACCTTTGTATTTAATCCTTGGCCAAATACACTTTCTTTCCTCACACAGAGGACAAACTGTTTTCATTATTTACTCTGCTCTTGTGAGACCCTACCTCAAATACTGTATCCAGTTCTGCAGTCCCCATCATAAGAACAACATAGAACTGTTGGAGCAAGTCCAGAGAAGGGCCACAAAGATGATCCAAGGACTGGAAAGATGGAGAGGGACTTTTCATAAGGCTGTGTAGCAATAGGACAAGGAGGGGATGATTTTAAGATGAGGGAGAATAGGTTTAGACTGGATCTTAGGAAGAAGTTATGCAGTACAAGGGTGGTGAGACTTCAGAATAGGATGCTGAGAGTCATTTTGGATGCCTCCTCCCTGGCCAGGTTGGATGAGGCCTTAAGCTACCAAGTGTAGTTGAAAGGCATCCCTGTCCACGGCAGGGAGGTTGGAGTAGATGATCTCTAAAGCCCCTTCCAACCTAAGTCACTCTTTGATTACAGTTCTCAAGTGAGGGAGGAGGAATACTAAAACCTACCTTGATACAGTAAAAAAGAATTTGCTATCAAAAAAGAAGACTCCAAAATCAAGATTTAAAGTATAACTTAGAAAATTAACTCAGATGTCCATGAAGAACAGTCGACCTAACACAAGGACCATCCAAGAAAAATTAGCAATCTGAGAAATACTGCCTTCGGTGTATTCTTGATGACACGAAGCTCCAAGCAAGACCTAAGGAATCACAGAATGATTTGGGTTGGAAGGGACCTCCAAACGTCATCTAGTGCAACCCCTCAGGCTGCTCAGAGCCTTATTGTGCCTCACCTCGAATATCTCCAGGGAAGGGGCCGCAACTGCCTCCCTGGGCAAGCTGTTCCAGTGTTCAACCACCCTCATGGTGCAGAACTTGTCCCTAACATCCAATCTAAATATACCCTTCTCTAGTTTCAAACCATTGCCCCTCACCCTATCACCACAGGCCTTTATAAAGAGTCTCTTTCCATTCTTCTTGTGGGCCCCCTCCAGGTACGGGAAGGCCTCTATTAGGTCGTCCCAAAGCCTTCTCCTCTCCAGGCTGAACAACCCCAGCTCCATCAGCTTGTCCTTACAGGAGAGGCATTCCAGCCCCCTGATCATATTCCTATGGTAGACAGATATTCTGTAGTTTCTTGCCAGCCACTTCTTTACATTAAACTTCAGATACGAATGACAGGCTGCCCTTGCAGAGCTGCACTGCTCCTCTGAAGGCCACGCACCCAACCAAGGATGCCAGAAATGGCTGCTATTTCCCACAGTTAATAGAACCACCACCTCACCACCCTGGTATGAAAGTCCTCACATTCTTGTGGTGTAACTCTTCATGCAAGTAGCAAAAGACCTACTGAAAATCTGATGAAAAGGAGACTCTTCCCCAGTCAAACATGAAACACAGTCTCCTCGTATGGCAAAGCAAATCCAGAAGTCAGAAAGCAGCAGACAAGGTATGTCAGCAGGCAGGGCTTTGGTAGGACTTTCCTGATGGTGAAGATCCTGCAGTGATTATCTGGAGGTTTATGTGGCAGTACTGCAGGATATTAGCACAGTATGTCTCAAAAGGGGGGGGGGGGTAAATGGGGAAAAAAGGGAGAAAAAAGGGGAAAAAATTACAAAGGGGAGGGGAAACAAGGCAAACCAAAACAAGCACACAAGCACAAGGGAAAAAGAAGAAAAAAAACAACCTTCAACCCAATTTTTTGTATCCTCCTAAAATTGTAACAATTCTTAAGTAACTACGCTAAAGAAAAAGTCAACTTGAACCTACACATCACACCTAGAAACTTTCTGTCTGGAACAGTGCTCAGTTAGGAGGATTTCACATTCAAGGTGACAGACTGGCAGTAATGAAATGTGAACTCTTCCATTTCTCTTCAAAATGACAAGCAACAACACAGGGAACTTCGCACATTGTCCAGTTCAATTTCCTTCTCACTTAATTATAGATCAGAAGTAATTCCACCACAATTAATTAAGTTACATCAGAGGATGACAAGGAAAGTAGCAGTCTTTCTGCAGCTTGACACAGGGGAAAGACAACTGTTCTCCCACCACAGCCATTCATTTTTAGCCTCACAGAACATTAACCCATTACATTTGCACTAACAACAAGAGACATTCAATCAAAGAGCAATTAAAGTCCTGCAAAATTCAAGTCCTTAAATACAGTCTTACTTTTTAGGGAAGCATCTTAACGAACAACCCAGAGACGAGCCTCAGAGAAGGGCTCTCCAGCTTTGATGCAAGAGCCACAAGCAGAGGACAGGAGGGGCAGCCTGTGAGGACACCCACTGCAGGAGAAGACTGCCTCAGTGTGGTCCTTCTCACCAAGACTGCTGCTTTTGGCAGTGTTAGGTAAATGTCCCAAATCTGTTGGACAAAATGAAAACACTCCTCTGTAGGTGATTTTTAATTATTTTATATATTATTTATATAAAATATTTATTATTATTATTATTATTATTATTATTATTATTATTATTATTATTATTATTATTATTATTTTATATCATATTTTTCTATTATTTTTCTTTTATTTTTCTATGGCCTCACAGCCATAGGTAATAACTGTTGTCAACTCCTTTTCATGTTTAAGTCTCCCTTTCCATTGCAGAGACAACACAATGCTCGGGGGAGCTAAGGTGGGTTTATGATATCCACCCCAGAACCCAGCACCTGGAAGTCCAGCACACCTCAATGCATTTGTGAGTCTGGCACAAAGCATCCAAGACATCAGACTCAGGTTGAGAATTTTCAAGCATGGGCTGGATGTGAGTAAACCAAAAGTGAAATTCAGCTATAACCAAGTTTCTTGACTTGGAAAGTGAGAAGAATTAAAAACAACCATGGCACTCTGTGGTACATCAAGAACAGTGTGGGAAGCAGGTAGAAGGAGGTTCTCCTCCCCCTCTATTCTGCCCTGGTGAGGCCTCATCTGGAATAGTGTGTCCAGTTCTGGGTTTCACAGTTCAAAAATTACAAGAAACTGCTTGAGAGGGTACAGCAAACAGCTATGAGGATAATTAGGTGACTAGAACCTCTCTTATGAAGAAAGGCTGAGGGACTCAGGGCTTTTTAGTGTGAAGACTAAGGAGGAACCTTATCAGTGCCTGTAAACACATAAAGGGTGGGTATCAGGAGGATGGGGTGAGTCTGTTTTCAGTGGTGCCCAGTGACAGGATAAGAGATTATGGGCACAGACTTCAACACAGGAAGCTCCATCTAAACATGAGGAGGAGCTTCTTTACTTTGAGAGTGGTAGAACACTGGAACAGGCTGCCCAGAGAGGTGGTGAAGTCTCCATCTCTGCAGTCATGGAAATCCTGTGTGGATGTGTTCCTGTGCAACCTGCTATAGATGAATCTGCTGTGGCAGAGGGGTTGGACTAAATGATCTCCAGAGGTGCCTTCCAACCCCTATCATTTTGTGATTCTGTAACTAAAATGTAACAGAACTCCTCACCACCATTTCTCAGTATTTTTTAATAGTATCTACACCTTTTTTTGGTGATAATTCACCTCTCCTGTGCTCTGGGTTTGGTTTATCCATCCATTTCTCCCACATCCACTTCAGACCTTCCAAATTCTCTTGGTCAGTCTCCTCCCTGCTCTGCTCTGTTCATTTTCCATCTGCTTATTCATTCTCTCTAGACCTTTACTACAGACAGCAGCTCCATGCTCTCATTCTGCAGATGTTACTACCTCATTTGTGTTTCACCAACAGCAGAATGAACCTGACTAATTCTTATCCAGTCACTGACAAGTCACTGTGGAGTGTCTCCGAGACATGATTAACAGGATGAGCTGCACAAATCTGAAAGAGTCACCTTTACACAGTGGTGACAGCTGCAAACAGTGTGTCCAGCAGGAGTAGGGAAGCAATCATCCCCCTGTACTCAGCCATGATGAGGCCACAGCTTGAGTACTACGTTGGATTAAATATTAGGAATTTTTTCTTTACTAATAGAGTGGTGAGGTGTTGAAACCATGTAGTTGTGGCACTTCAGGATACAGTTTAGTGGTCATGGTAGTTGTGTTACAGATGGACTTCATGATCTTAAAAGGTCTTTTCCAACCTTAATGACTCTGTGATTCTATGAAACAAGAGCTGCAGGGTGGGCAGGTACTTTCTAGTCCAAGCAAGGCAGAGGACTCAAGAGAGGTCTGCTCCTTTCTGCACTGCATAAACATCCAAAAGCCATGACCTTGACATGAAACAGTATTTTAAGGCACTACCCAAAAGGTGTTTGTACTGCAGTATTCCCATTCCCTCTGCCACAACTACAGAAGATGGAGGGACATCACTGGCTCTGATCCATCCACCACCACATGGGTCCTCTATATTATTAGCAATATTTATTGACTTTTTGATGGAGCCACCTTTAATAAACACCTGAACAAAGACAAATTACTTATTAGACTGTGTGACAGATGGACAGAAGTCTGCTTCAACCATCCATTCCAGATCCATTTCCACTTTTTATATGGCACCATATGTTGTTATTTACCAGGAATGATCACACAGGTTGCTGACTAACTTTATAGAAACCTATGTGGGTTTTTTTCTTCCTTGGCCTTAATCTCAAGACAATGAGTGTTTCATTTAGCCTGACAGCTTAAAGTAAAATAATTCTACTAGCCTGGTTGTTTCATAGAATCATAGAATCAATAAGGTTTCCTCTGATGAACAACAGAAACCCAAGCATTTATGGATTCTGCAGGTCTTCGAACTCCACTGGCCATCTACAGTTCCCCTGCAAGAGCCTACAGCATGATTTTGACAGCTTACATAGGAGAAAGAGGGTTGGAAGCTGTGTAACTCATCAGCTACAGCCTAAGTACCTCCATGGAAGCCTGACCTCACTGCAGCCAATGACCACACCGTGTAGATTGACTCCAACCAAGGGGATGTTTTGTCATCTGGTTTTATGTCAATTATAAAATAACAACATCCACTGCTGTCATGCAACAAGGAAAGTTCTTTTTTCATACCACCCATTCGTCCACCTCACCCTTTCCTTGACTCCCTCCCAAGTTCAGCTACCTCCACCAGCTGCTGGCACAATTAAACAACCATTTTTATAATACTGGTCCCATACTGGGTCATTTCTAGAGGCTCCTTGTTTCTAAATAGGGTTCTTTTCTTTTTATTTTTCTTATAAATTCCTCCTGCTACCTCCTGCAGTTTTTACAGGCAGACAGGACTCAGGATCCCTGGAGAAGCATTTTTTCCCAAATAAACAAGTGCTCTGTATCCACATAGAGTTGGGACAGGTCAAGATCACACCACACATACAGATGAGCTCACAAAGTGCTGGCACAGAAATTCAACCTATCAAGAAATCAGCACTTAAGCACAGTTTATTCTCTTAAACAAGATGCTTCTGAGAGAAACATAACATGGTACCCCTGCTAGATGGAACTCCGTGATTGGACCAAATGATCTTAAGTTCTTTTCCAATCTAAGCAATTCTGTGAGTCTATGGAAGATGGGCTTCAGCAGCAGAGCTTCCTTGAGAGGCTTCCACCCCAGATGGCCACGCCATTCACAGCGCACAGACTGCTGATCATCTCTCTTCTCCCATACCAGCACTGTCTCTACAGCTTCTTGCAGGGCTGCAATCAACAGTAACTCCCATTAACAGTAACTTCTTTCTGTTCCCACTTGGAGGGTTAGCCTAAATGCAGACCCTTTCAGCAACCCACTTTACAACATAGCACCACAAAGAGCAGTACTGGTTTAGCTCCAGCAATGGTCAACCACCAAGTGTCAAGTGTTCCCTCTGCAACAGACTGTCATGAATGGGTAAGATCTTCCCACTGAGACAGGAATGATCATCTTCTTTCCAGAGTTCATGCTCAGAAACACTTCACCTGATCTGTTGCATCTGAAATGCTTTACAGGTCCAAAAAAATTGGTTCAAATCAAACAATCAGCAGGGAAAATTTCAGCTCCAAGAGCTCATGCTTGAGAAATGTAAAATTATTTCATCTGAAAAATTATTTCAAAGAAAGCAACAGGCAACTTCAGCTACAGATGCTCAGTCTATTCTAATTTTTCCCTTTATACTAATTTTTATTTGATATCATGTTCTCTTCTGGCTTTTTTTTCTCCTGAAGATCACTATGAAGACTTAAGTGTAGGTTATTACTGCTGCCGCCTTTTACTGGAAAGTATTCTCTCAAAGTGATTGGTACTAGTCATATCAGCACATAAACTAAAGGGCTGAGCATAAACCAGAAGATTAAAGTTCTTCGTCCATACAACTTAGTTACCTTTATTAAGACACTGAAATCTTAGGTGTAATGACAGCTCAAAAAATTGCCTGCAAAAACAAAGCATGAAAAGTTCTGTTCAAGGTGAACACAGCCAGAACAACAGAAAAATAAAGAGTTATAGAATTGTTTTGATTGGAAGGGATCTTTGAAAGCGATCTAGTCCAACTCCCAAAGTGATCAGGGAGACCTGCAACTAGATCAAGCTGCTCAGAGCCCCACTCAACCTGACCTGGAATGGTTCCAGGAGTGGGGCATCTACCAACTCTCTGGGCAACTTGAGCCAGTGTTTCACCACACACATCATAAAAAGCATCTCCTCTCTCTCTAGTCTGAATCTCCCCTCTGTTAGTTTAAAACCACTACCCCTTGTCCTGTCACAACAGGGCCTGCTAAAAAGATTGTCCCCATCTTTCTCACAGGCTCCCTTTAAATACTGAAAGACTTCTACAACGTATCCCCAGAGTCTTCCCTTCTCCAGGGTGAACAACCCCAACTCTCTCAGCCTGGCCTCACAGCAGAGGGGTTGCAGCCCTCTGATATTTTTTTTGGCCTCCTCTGTACCTGCTCCAACAGGTCCCTGCCCTTTCTGTGCTGCAGAGTCAAGCTGGACTCAGCACTGCAGGTGGGATCTCACCAGAGCAGCGGGCAGAATTCACTGGCCAGACATTAGAAGTTCCTCTAGCTTCTGCTGAATGCCTGTGTTTACAGCTGTGCAAAGAAAAGGGAAAGCAAATGTACAACTCTGCTTTCCTGGTTAAACCCAAACTCATGATGATTCTGTCCCCTAAGAATTTCACAAGACAGATTCAAAGCACAGCAGTCAGTGCACAAAGCAAGCAGCTGAAAGACAGAGCTCCAGCTCCATTTGACAAAACTACCTATGTCCATACTTCAGAGAGTGAAAAAAACCAACCGAAATACATCTAATGCCTCAATGTGTAAAGTAAGATGGGAAAGGTGTGCATATCATAAGGATTATCCTCCAAAACTAAAAAAAAATGGAAACTCAAAACCTCCACCTCTTATCCTGTTAATATTCTTGACTATTGCCTTTCTCTTCATAACACTGCCAGATTTAAGATACACGTTTCAAGAAAATAGGAGGAAAACTGTTATCTTTCTACCATGAATTTAAATGAGAGAGGGCATCGCAGTCTGAGTGGCACATCCCTAAAGCACCTCCCATCTCTGCAGTTTTATGTAAAATAATCTGCAGTGATCATTTGCACTGCTCCACATTAGAAAATGGATACCAGTAAGCTTTTGGGCTACATCTCCAGACAACAGCAGATTTACAGAAGAGGGTTCCCTTCCAGGTTCAGCAGAGCACATCACAAACAAAGATTCCATCCAAGGCATGAAGCAGTTACTCAAGAGGCCTCGAAAAATGGTAGGGTTTGGAAGGGATCTCTGGAGGTCATCTAGTCCAACCTCCCAAAGCAGGGTCACACAGAGCTGGCTGCCCAGGATTCCAATGTTCAGGTGGGTTTGGAATCTCTGTGGAGAAGGAGACTCCACAACCTTTGTGGGAAGCCTGTTCCAGTGCTCCATCACCCTCACAGCAAAAAAGTTTCTCCTCATGTTCAGATGGAACCTCCTGGATTCCAGTTTGTGCCCACTGCTCCTTGTCCTGTTGCCAGCACCACTGAAAAGAGTGTGACCCCATCCTCTTGATACCTGCCCTTTAGATCTTGATAAGCATTGATAAAATCCCCTTTCAGCCTTCAGCAGAAGGAAATAGAATGGAAAGGAGGGACAGCAATGCAGGGCTTCTAGTCTGAGATGAACACAGGTACAGTGCAAGATC
The DNA here is from genome assembly GCF_014839835.1 of Dryobates pubescens. Taxonomy (NCBI): domain Eukaryota; kingdom Metazoa; phylum Chordata; class Aves; order Piciformes; family Picidae; genus Dryobates; species Dryobates pubescens. Next base: position 16,789,362 of record NC_071620.1, on the reverse strand, counting down.
ACATCTCAGTCATCTCCACTGTTAGGTGGCAAATGAATTATGCATTTCTGAGCACAGGCATTCTGTAACCAAAGAGCCTCTCTCAGAGCTAATCTTCCACAATTCTAGCAGAGCAGTTATTCCACCAGCATACGTGATTTTAAATACAATGTTCTTCTTTCTCAAATAGCCAAAAAAATAGATCCCACTGTTAAAATCTCTCTTTTAAAACCACAGATGGAACCACGACAAGCAAGCTTGTCCAAACTCATTTACACTAACTCCCACTCCAACAGAGAGTCCCACAGAGGCACTCACAAAAGTGACTATCTTCACAGTTGTTGAATAGTTCTTTCTCTTGACTCCAGAAATGTTCTGGAGGTAACTCAGACTCTTCCTGACTTTTTAATGTATTTATTTACATGTGATTTCTGATACAAACTCTTCATGCTACCTCCTCTAAAGCACCTTATACCCAGAGAAACAGCTCGATGTTGAGTCAGAACTGCTGCTCCTCCTCAGAATGAGGATCAGAACTTAAGATCTGTGGTTTGAGATCTATTCACCAACTGCTCTCGGAAGTATTAGCACAGTAGAAATGAGGGGAATCTATCTTCTGAGGGGAAAAAAAAGTAAAATCACATAATCATAGAATGGCTTGGGGTGAAAGGGCCTCAAAGATAATCTAGGTCCAACCCCCTGCCATGGGCAGGTTACTCAAAGTCCCATCCAAGCCAGCTTTGAACACCTACAGGGATGGGGCATCCACAACTCCTCTTGGCAATCTCTTCCAGTGCCTCAACACCCTCATGGTGAAGAATTTCTTCATAATGTCTAATCTAAAGCTCCTTCCAGCATGAAGCCATTACCCCTCATCCAAAAAGCCAGATCAAAAGACAGGAAAACCCAGTTTCATAAAAGTTTGTCTACTGTTCATATTCCTGCAGTACATAAGTACATCCTACTACAAGCTAAGTGCAAAAGAACTGGAATGGGCCCACAGGAAATAAAAATAAAAAAGGAAGAAAAACCACAAACAAACAAGTTAAATAATAAAATTAAACAAATTAACAAAACCCCCTTTTTCCCAGTGTTTCCAACTGCCATCTTACATACCATTGCCTCTACCCTATTAACTCCCAACTACAAACCAAACCATACTGGAAATTAAATTTAACATGGTTAGGAGTGTAAGTGGGGGAGGAAAAGGAAATGATTAATCTTCTAGTGGAGGATAAAAAATGATGATGAATCTATTACTTTGCTCTCCAAGTGCAAGCCAGGGTTCTTCTCAAGCATACTCAGTAAGTTGGATGGATGTGATGATTCCCAATCAAACTGCAATGCACCTTTGAAATTTTAGCTCACTGGAATGTAAGGAAGAGCCATCACAGTGCAAATACACAGCTGCCTTTGCAGGAACCTAGCACAGAAAAATCAGCATCTAGAAGAGACAGAGATGAACTCTGCTATGACGCTATCACAGGATGTTAGGGGTTAGGAGGGACCTTCGAAGATCATTGAGTCCAACCCCCTGCCAGACTAGGACCATAGAATCTAGCACAGGTCACACAGGAATGCATCCAGATGGGTCTTGAAAGCCTCCAGAGAAGACAACTCCACAACCTCTCTGGGGAGCCTGTTCCAGTGCTCTGTGACCCTCACAGTGAAGAAGTTCCTCCTCATGTTGAGGTGGAACCTCCTGTTGCTGTAGTTTATATCCATTACCACTTGTACTGTCACAGGGTGCAACTGAGCAGAGCCTGTCCCCTCCCTCTTGATCTGCAGCCCTCAGATATTTATAAACATTTATTAAATCCCTTCTCAATCCTCTCCAGATTAGAAAGCCCCAGGTCTCTTAGCCTCTCCTCATAGGGCAGTGCTCCAGTCCCCCAACCATCCTGGTAGCCCTCCATCGGACTCTCTTGAGTAGATCCCCATCCCTCTTGGGATCTATTGTGCCACAGTGCAGCTTGAGCTCGCTATGCTAAACATCTAAAACACAAACATATCTGGCTTGAGATCAGATCTCAAACTCAAGATTAAGTTCAAATTTTGGAAGAATTATGATATATTTGGACTTCTGGCTTCTTTAGTTGTCTATTATTAGCTGGAGTTTAGTTGTCAAGACAACAGTTTCCACTTCTACAAAACGCTTTATCTGAAAGCAAAATGTCACAGTCAGTACCCAAAGTTCACCAGATTGGCCTTGTCTATAGCCAGGAAATAAGAGTATCTCCTTAGGACAGAGTCAGGCTGCCACCACACAATGGCAATCAAACACAAGGAGGCTGGGTATTTTTGTAACATCACATCCACCTGGCAGAAACTGAAGGATTCTAGGGGCACAAGATCTGTACCAGCACTTTACACAAGACCTGCTGCCCCACTTGGCTTCTGTACAGTCCACTACTACAACGGCCACTCCAAAGCAGGGAGCGTGATAACTGATGCTTCAATTAACAAAAACTGGATTTTACTCAGCAGAGATATTTTAGGGCATGGCAAAAATACCCTAAATACACCACAGAACAATGAATTCTCATTACCAGGAAAATGGAAGACAAAGAACTACAGCAGTTAGGTACCAAACATATCCCATGTGGCAATGCAAGGGGGGAAAAAGGAACGTGCTCCCAGAAATTAAGTCTCACATCATGAGGGGAGGTGAACAGACAACCAAGCTTTTTTTTTGTTATGTGATGTAAGCATGATGGCAATAAAAACAATGCAACAGGAGTCACACCCAAAAAGACAAAAAACCCACAGTAGATCAACATAATAAAATCACAGAATGGTTTGGGTTGGAAGCAACCTTAAAGATCATCTAGTTCCAACCTCCCTGCCATGATCAGGGACATCTACCACTAGGCCAGGTTGCTCAAGGCCTCATCCAACTTGGCCCTGAACACCTCCATAGAAGGGGTATCCATGACCTCCCTGGGCAACCTCTTCAAGTGTCTCACCACTCTTAATGTAAAGGGAGGTCATTCTGCCCCTGTACACTGCACTGGTTAGGCCACACCTTGAGTCCTGTGTCCAGTTCTGGGTCCCTCAGTTTGGGAAAGATGTTGAGTTGTTGGCACATGTCCAGAGAAGGGCAACAAAGTTGGTGAGGGGTTTGGGACACAAGCCCTATGAAGAGAGTCTGAGAGAGGTGGGGTTGCTTAGCCTGGAGAAGAGGAGGCTCAGGGGAGACCTTATTGCTCTTTACAACTACCTGAAGGGAGGCTGTAGTGGGGGCTGGTCTCTTCTCCCAGGAAACCAACACCAGAACAAGAGGACACAGTCTCAAGCTGCACCAAGGAAGGTTCACACTGGATGTTAGGAAGAAATTCTTCACAGAGAGAGTGATTGGCCATTACAATATGCTGCCTGGGGAGGTGGTGGAGTCGCCATCATTGGAGGTGTTCAGGAGGAGACTTGATAGGGTGCTTGGTACCATGGTTTAGTTGATTAGGTGGTGTTGGATGATGGGTTGGATGTGATGATCTTGAAGGTCTTTTCCAACCTGGTCTGGTCTATTCTATTCTATTCTATTCTATTCTATTCTATTCTATTCTATTCTATTCTATTCTATTCCCCAGTCAAAACCTGCCCTCCTCAAGCTTCAATCCATTCCCTCTTGTTCTATCACTACAAGCCCTTGTAAAAACTCCCTTCCTGGCTCTCCTGTAGGCCCCTTTCAGGCACTGGAAGGCTACTGTAAGGTCTCCCTGGAGCCTGAAGAGCTCTGGTTCTCAGCCTGTCCCCATGGAGGAGGAGCTCCAGTCCTCTGATTATCTTCATGACCCTCCTCTGGACCCACTCCAGCAGCTCCATGCCCCTTCTTACGCTGGGGGGCACCAGAACTGGATGCAGTACTCCAGGTGGTATCTTCCCCTCTGATGGAATGCTTCAGACATGCTTAGAATATGTAGTCAGAACATATATTTTGTAGCAAGAACAGATGGTAATGAGGTACCTGAAACTATCAATATTAGCTCTTGCTAATTCAGTTTGCAGGAAACCAGAACAGCTCATTGGCAGCAAAACAAAGATCAGGAGAAGGAAAGGCAAGTAAAGAAGAGAACGCTCGTGTACAAATATCTCCTCAGTATCCTATGGTGAGGGATATGAGGTGAAGGTATCTGGCAAATTGGAACCAGTCCTGTTGAGCAATTTTGTCAACTTTACATTTTCAGAGAGAAAAGACTATTGTTGCCTGCATCCCTGCGTGGGAACAGCCCCTCAACTCAGTCAGATTTAAATATCCTGGGTTAAGTCTTCTGGCCTCTCCTTTTTAAGTACTAAATTTTATTTTTATCTCACAGGTTATTTTCAGCATGAGGCCAAGTAACCTCTATAATGTCTAAACAAATCATCTTGTTTGCATTAAGCAGTGCCACTGATAACCTGTTCTGCTATGTTTCTTTTCCTTTAAGTTTCCATATTTATTTCCAGACAGAGTCTGAACCCTTCACATCCTGAAGGAAGGTTACAGTTGCCTGGGTTGATGTTTTTAATTATAATTTCATACTGAGACCTTTTCTTTTTCCTTTTTTTTTTTTTGGGTTAAAAGTCATTGCTTCTTTCAGTGTCTTTGATAATGCACTGTAAGCAGCATAGAAAAATCTAATGTTTCAGCATTTGACATTGCACAGGTTTTGATCCCCAACAACAAAGTTCTCAGATGCTCAAAATACACCCAATTCCTAAGCATGAGCAATAAGCAACATTGTCACATTGTATTAATGTCCTTGGGTTCTGCTTTTAGAAAAGAAGAACCTTTCCTACTGAAATTCCTGTAAATTATCCATCTTTTCCTGTATCTGGCATTAAATGTAAGAAAATCACCACAGATCTGTGAACACTGCTAAAATTACACTGCTAACATTTCTCCTGCAAATAGCCACAACTGAAAGACTATCGAGCTGCTGGGATCCTTCTGCAGTCTACTAGACTCAAACTAAAGCAGATTATTCGATTCCTTACCCACACCCCAAAACATAAACCACCAAGGGGAGCATCCCTAGAGTTTTATGGAGAGAAAATCTTCATGTGTTCAAGTAACTCTCCTCACATCAAGAGGACCTACATTTGCCCAGATGCAATATGCAGTAACTTCCAGACTTTTTCCCCTCACTCACAGACATGAACAGAAGCTCCAATTTGAACATATCCCACATTTCCAAACACAGACGTGGGTATAAAAGGAGAGGCTGCCTTGAGAGTGGGCAGCATGTTTTCCTGGTTCTAAGCTTGTGAATGGTACTCTTGCCAGTGAGCACAGTCAGCCATCAACATCAGCACAGGACTCCTGCAGATCTGGGACGACTCAATTTGCTTTTCTGAGTATCATAGATAGAAAATACTTAATTTAAGAGCAGAACTGGGAAGGACAAATGGTTTACAAAAAATCCCAATAAAAGACATGAAGTAGTGATCAGGGGAAACGCACGACTGTGTGTCTGCTTACAAACATTTGCACCTCTTCCACTTTTCCTGTTTTCATGACAGTAGTTAACTTAGAGTTTGGGACAGGAAGAGGCTGCTGGGGAGTTTTGCAGGGGCTTTTAAATACAGAATTCAGACCTGTCAAGGGTTAAGGCTGGGCTGACCACTAGACAACTGACAGATGTTCTCTATTAACTCCTTTCCCTCCCCAAAGGACTGACAGGTTGGGAAAGAAAACTAAAACAGTTTTAATAATAAAATGGAATAGAATAAAACAAAATTAAAATAATAATAATAATTTTTAAAAAAACCAAACAAACACCAAACCACACAATATTGAACCCAATCCCCTGATGGCAGGAATGCCACTGTCACCAATGATGCTGGGGGCGGGCACTGTGGAAGTCCCAGACTGGACCTGGATTCAGGAGCTGAATTATGGAACTGGATTCAGGAACACAGATTGGGATCAAAGGCAGAACAGAGTCCTCCTCACACTGTCACTGAAGAGGAGGCTCAGCCCTTTTGGTGCCTCAACTTACTGAGTATGACACAGAGGGAATGGAATCTCCTGTTGGTTAGTTTAGGGTCACCTGAACTGTCCGCTCCTCCCCACCTCCAACTTCCTTTACCCTCAATGTGGCACACAAAATTTAGCAGCAACCCTGCAACCCTGCAGCCTAATCCTTGACAGTAACTCTTCCCATCAGTGTTCTCGCTGCTAGAAGCAGTCACTGTCTGCGCGTACCTGCCCTGAACTTCAGAAAGTGCCCTCAATGAAAAGAGTCTGTGCTGAGAAGTCACAGCACTGAACAGTGTTAGTTTAGAACAGAACTCTGTTCTAGCACAAAGCAGGACAAAACCACAGAACCAAACTGATCTCTTGCAATATTGACCATTTACAATTCATGCCTGTCTCCCTTTGCAGCTTTTAATGAAAGTGAGAGCAAAGTTGGTGGCAAACATGTAGCAAAGTTTGGCACTTTTCTACCACTTTAGCAAGGTTTATTGTGCTAGGAGGATGACATAAGCACTACATCCTATAGAGAGTCCAAAAGTGACCCACTCAAGATGGCTACTTGAACACTCATGAAGTTAAATTCAGACCTGGCACCAAGGAAACTCTTACTAAGATAAGATTCCCCAAGTTTGTGGAAATATATGGAGAAATAGTCTGAACAGCAGAGAGGAAAATTAAATTAAGTGATAAGGAGGTCTAGAAGTCATCTTGGTGGATGTGGGTGGCAGATGGTCCTCTCCACTAGCCAGTTTAATTAAATAACGTATGGAGCATGTAAAATAACACAAGAACTGGAGTCTTGTTCCTTCCTTAAATGTCTCAGATGGCACAGCTGCTCAGGCACAGAGAAGAAAACGAGTTTTCTGGAGTAAAATTATTACAAGCCTCTGCAATATATAATTCATGTTGGGGGTTGCTTTAAGTCTTTGCTGTGTATGCTGGATCTCAAATATCCCTGTACTTCCATTTCAAATTTTCTATAGGCTAGCTTCATTTTAAAGGTCCTAGAACAAGAAGAATAGCCTTGTTAAAGCTGGCTGATGTATCTGCATGCATTACAAGCATAGAAATGCTGCTGCAGGCTTCAGTTTTACATTATCCATATTAATCAATAGCTTTAAGTTACAGTGGGCATTGAATTTGTACTATTTACTAAAAAATAAGATGAAAAGCATAAATAACTCCATTTTTTAATGTAACATTAGCAGATAAACCAACATTTTCAGGGAAGTATCATCATGAATAACTGCTCAACAATCATTCTTAATTTAAAAAGAATGCAAAAAGTGTATTTTTGTGGTCAGCTTTCTTCAGGACCATTTGACACTCCAAAGGGAATACAGGCTGTCATGGGGTTAAGCACTAGAAGTCTTAACCATCACTGGAAGTCTTAACCATAGAGACAGAAAGTCGTCCAGGGGCTAGATGTCCAGGAGGTGGACTCAGGAAACTGTAATTTTGTTATTCAGTCCCATAATTCTGTGTGGTAGTTTAAGGCTGATGCCTAGGAAAAATTTCCACAGATTGAGTAGAAAGTGGCAGAATGTAAATAAATTACCACTGGATGTAAAGGGAAAATAATGACAAAGTCTAAATAATCCCATTGGTCTGACAACATAAAGTTAGTTGTATAAACTCTGTCTCTCTTTTTGGCTTCCTCACTCTAGCTGATACTAGCTGGTGCTTTTGCTTGGCTGTGGCTGACCTTGGCTGCATTCTTGTTGTGGCTAAGTACTAACAAGCTACTCTCTGCTTTTCTTTCTTTTTCCCCTGTCCCAGAGGGGGAGAGGGTGAAGCTGTTAGTAACCTCCTGGTTTTGTCTAGGGAGATTCTTGTGTTGTTTATAAATTGTAAACACATGTAAATTTTGTGCATTTTGTACATATTCATTGCATTTCAGATTTCTAGACTGTAGTTTTGCTTGTAAATATAGCTTCATTTGCTTTCCAACTGAGCTGGTCTCACAATTTTATTTTGGGGGTAATTTCAACCCACCACATTCTGCTGTCTCTTTATAAGATGGCAGCAAGGCCAACTTGGTCTCTTTTCTCCCTCCTTTCAGCTCTCCAGAGGGAGTCCTTATCTGGTAAGATGGGGGAGCAGGCCTGTTTGTGGCCTTCAGAGGCCTAATTTTTCTTACACAATTTCACAGTATCACAGTACATTAGAGGTTGGAAGAGACATCCAGAGATCATCGGGTCCAAACCCCATGCCAAAGCAGGATCACCTAGGGTAGTCTGCACAGGAATGCATCCAGACAGGTTTTGAATGTGCCCAGAGAAAGAGACTCCCCAAGCTCTCTGGGCAGCCTGTCCCAGTGCTCCGTCACCCTCACTGTAAGTAAGTTTCTCCTCATGTTGAGGTGAAACCTATGTTCAAGCCTGTACCTGCTGTTCTTTGTCTTATTATGGCACACCTCCAAAAAGAGACTGGCCTCCAGCACTTGACACCCATCCTTCAGATATTGATAGACATTGATCAGATCCCCTCTCAGTCTTCTCAAGACTAAACAGCCCCAGGTCTCTCAGTCTCTCTTGATACGGGAGATGCTAAAGTCCCCTAATCATCCTCGTGGCTCTCCATTGGATTTCCTCCTGCAGGTCTTTGTCTCTTTTGAACTGGGGAGCCCAAAACTGGACACAGAAGCCCAAAATCGGGCATATTAGGCCTGTTTAGGTCTAATGGAAAGGAAACAATGGCAGGGGGGAGAAAAGAAGTACTGGGGCTTGTGGTTTAGTCTGGTTGCGGGAAGGCTTTGGGGGCTTTTCATGTATCCTATATATGTATCAGGTGTTAAGGATTCATCTGTTCTGTATTTTCCTGTACATTTTTTAATAGAATTCTGTATTTCTCTCCAATTCAACAAGAGTGTCTTTATTTTACTTCCATTGGGAGTGAAATTATATCTGCCTATTCTTTAAACAAAGACAAGGCACAAAAGCAGAGCAGAAGAGACTGCACAATGATACTCATGCCACTTGAATCAAATTCTAATTAATGTGATGGGTTTACACTCTCCCACAGTTTGGGTGAAAACAGACGTACCTAATTACAACATGACTTGTTTATCCAGCAGCATCCCAGGTTTTGACTGGAGAAGTGACATTCACAAAACAAATGCACCCTGTAGCATGTAATTTATTTTGATATGTAAAACCCTAAACTAGGGGGGGGAAAAAAAAGGTTGTGTCAGCAGTCAGACAGCTGAAGAGAAATTAAAAAGGTGGATAATAGCTTGCACAGACCTAAATAGAAAATGCTTTAAAACAAAGTGTTGTCATATCATCTCCCATTTCCAGTGGGTCAAGCTTTGATGTGCTAACTCACTGTAAGTTGTTCCCCATTACTGAAGTCAGACATTATGTCCATCCTTAATTGTGTCTTCAAGGTCTAGCCTCTGTTGAGCAATATTAAAATAAGCCTGTTAGTCCTTACAGCATTTGAGCTTATCACATATTCAGGCTCACAGAAGAAACTTTCAAGGCAAAAAAAAAAAAAAAAGTCAGACACTCTTCTTTGCCACTTATTTTCTAAGCCTTTTTCTCTTAAGTAGAATAAAGACTGCAACACAAAATAGTGCTGAACACAAACCACTCAGCATCACACATAAGGACTTTCCAAAAGCAAGCATTATCGAGTATATCCCTTTCTTTCCCCCAACCTATTTCAAATATCCAAATATAAAGACCCATCAGAGAGTCACCTCTAGCAGGACTTCTTTGTTTTGGTAAGGTGGATTTATGTAGCCATAGATGATAGCCCTGTGGCAAAAGGAATACAAATCAAACTATGTATGTTCCTACAGGTGAAGAATTGTCAGCTGTTTCCCTTCCCAGACAGCAAACTGCCAGATTCTTCACTAATTATGCAGACATTTAGAAGATAACATCTCAAGAAAATAAAGGTATTATTAAACACATACAACAGCTTCCAGCTACTCATGAAACAAATTCTCTCCCCACCTGCAACAAGAGTTTGTGTCAACTTTGCTCTTTTTTGGTATTCAGAATCTTTAAAGATGTCCTTTTTAAATCATAGAATGGAGCAAGTTGGAAGGGATCCTGGAAGGCCATCTTGTCCACCTACCATGCAGTGAGCAGGCACATCTTTAACTGGATCAGGTTGCTCAGGGGCCAGTCAGGTTTGACCCTGAGTGTCTCCAGGGATGGGACCTCCGCATCCCAGGGCAACCAGCGCCAATGTTTCACCACCCTCATTGTGAAGACCTTCCTCTTTATGTCCAACCTAAACCTGCTCTGCTTCAGTTCAAAACCATCGCCTCTCATCCTATCGCCACAAGCCCTTCTAAACAGTCCCTCCCCAGCCTTCCTGGAGGTCCCCTTCAGATACTGAAATGCAGCTACAAGGTCTCCCTGGAGCCTTCTCTTCTCCAGGCTGAACAGCCCCAACTCTCCCAACCTGTTTTTGTAGGAGAGGTGCTTCAGCCCACTGATGATCTTTGTGGCCTCCTCTGGACCTGCTCCAGCAGTTCTGTGTGTTTCTTGCGCTGAGGACTCCAGAGCTGGATGCAGCACTCCAGGTGAGGTGCCAGCAGAGCAGAGTGGCAGAATCATCTCCCTCAATCTGCTGCCCATGCTTCTGTTGATGCAGCCCAGGATACAGTTTGCCTTCTGGGTTGCAAGTGCCCATTGCTGGCTCACATCCCTTTTCACACTTTTATTTTCTCCTGCTTGTCCTTTACTGCAGTTCTGCCCAAACACAAGCAATTCAAAATACATGAGGGGAAAAAAATCTGGAAATTAAGATCTAAATACCAAATCTCTAGATTGAAGAGCATTTCTTCAGAAGAGACTTACTTCTATTACTGCAGGTTGGGCTAGATGAACTCCAGAAGGTCCCTTCTGATGTGAATTATTCTACAATCCTCTTTGTATTGTTAGAAGATGAAGCAAGAGTACAGCTCACCTCTTCAATCTCTATTTTGCCTGAACAACTCCACAGTCCTCCATGGAATTGTCCTGATTTTACTCTCACCTACTTTTTCAGCTTAGAGCTGTTTCTAAACCCACAAGAAAAACATGTTTTACACCTGTAAGAGAGGCCTCTAGTGTCAACCAAGAACATTTTTTTTCTGTACCTTATTTAGGATCTATTTCTCAACCACACTGACTGATGAAGCCACTCTACAGTGGTTGGTCTGAACACACAGAAGCAATTTTCCACATTAAATTCACCAGATTGCCTCAACTCAGGTTAATATAATTGCCATTAACATAAACCACTCTTTTCACCCAGATCTACACTTCTCCTGCTGTTTTGTTCCCTCTCAACTCAACTCTCATTCAAATACAGACTAGAAATCTACGTCAAATTTGCAAGTGACTTAGCTTCTTCGGGATAAAAACAAAAGGCAAAGAGTGCCTAGAAAAAAAATAGTGATGAAAAGTCCATCCCAGTGTGCTGTTTTACCACAGTAAGAACAAGTAAGGGCTAAAGTTCCCAGTGCTTCCCTCCCCACAACATAATTCCACCCTAATTCATGGAGCTCTGACTATGCAGGGCCCTCTGAGAACCACAGAATGGTTTGGGTTGGAAAGGACCTTAAAGATCATCTCATTCCAACCCCTCTGCCAATGGCAGGGACACCTTTCACTAGACCAGGCTGCTCAAGGTCTCATCCAACTTGGCCTTGAACACCACCAGGGAGGAGGCATCCACAACTTCTCTGGGCAACCTGTTGCAGTATCTCACCACCCTCACTGTAAAGAATTTCTTTCTAAAATCTAGAATGTCTGTGTTGAAGACTGGGAATCCCTTCATCTTGAATGAACATTTCTGTTGGGAGTCACTGAGAGCAATAATCAGCTGGTTTATTCTGTGTAGCTGTGTAAAATGTTTACTATGGCCATTCCAGCTCTGACTGCTGCAGGAGGAAATCCTCACACAGCTCTGTGTGCTAAAATAATACTCTAAAGTAGTAGCAGCATGATTGGATTTCTACATGCATCTAAGGTCACCCAGGTCTTATGCCTAGCCTGCTGATCCCTCTGCCACCCAGACACCTGCTCTGCATGAGCTCCCTGCACAAGAAGGCTGGAGCCATCGCCTACCAATGTGCTCACTCAGAACTTGGGAGTGCAACATCCTGAAGTAGATAATAGATCAAACCCATCAAGCCACAGAGTTCCTGACACTCTCCGGAGCAGGCAGGTTTTCTTCTCCAGAGCAGGGAGGTTTTGGTATTAATTTGAGTGGGGAGGAAAGCTGGAGTCTGCTATGCAGAAACATCTAGTCAAATAAATACATCATTAAGCTAACTAGCTACAGGATTGTCTAGCAGATGGATGACATCTTGGTTGCTAGTGGAACACTTTTCTATAGCCTTGTTTGAGGCAGACACATATGGCTCTCCCAAGCATTGATGCAAGCTCCCAGATGGACTAGATCATTGCTGACACCTTATTATAAACCTTAGAGATGAAAGAAGGGAGCAGTTTTTGAATCACAACACAGGACTCTTGAAATACTCAGACCTCCTAAAAATCAAGTTCACAACAGAGTATCTTCTTTCTGTTGAAAGAAGCTACTTTGAACCAGGAGCAGAAAACAGGGCAAAATGCTGTATCAAGCATGAGAAGAGCCTTAAGGAAACTTAAAGACCAGAAGATCCTTCATGTAAATGCATATTGCAACTACATACATGGAGCTGCAGCTACTACGGCTCTGAGGACGCAAAAAATTATCTGCTGTGCAGCTGCTACTGACAGCAAAGAGCTTCCATCTGGAATTTCGTGACTGGGGTTGAAGGGGAAAGGAAAAAAAGAGGAAGCCATTTAGACATTACAGATGCATGACATCTCTGAAATGTTTGTATGCTAAAGGGCTACCAAAAGAGAGAGAGAGGTCTAGCTACAGGAGCAAATAGAAAATGAGCAGAAATATGTGGGAGACAGAACACAACTTGTTAGCATTTGAGAGAACAGGATTTGATAGCATTTATTTCTTGATAGGTGTGATCGACACCTGAGAACATCTCAAGTACAGGAGGGGACCACAGCATAATTTAAACACCAAGGTCACAAACAACACAGAAATGTTATTCTGACATTATTATCCTGTGAAAAGAGACTGTCCATAGCATCCTGTAAGAATTTTACTCTTCTTTTTCACCCAAAAGTAAAACCTAAGATATCAGAAATTTGACTTATTCAATATTTTCTCATCTCTTATATCTGCTATATTCTCTAAATCCAGAAAACCAGATCTTTGAGACTATTGTAACTCTGGGACAAAACTGTTCAACTTCCAAACCAAATCAACTCACTGACCTCAGGAATATGTGAGGACTTCTGCACATTCATGAGTCAGGGAGATGCTTAAGCTGCTAAATTTTACCTGCCTCTACTGCAGTGGCCATAAACTTAACAAGTATGCAAACATCTTGGAAGCATCAGCTAAATGTACAGCAGCTAATATACATAACTCATTTGTCTCCTCATTTTCTAAAGGGACATTTCTGCTTTCACTGTCTTCAACCACACCAGATTTCAGCGTAGTGAAATCAGTCACTCCCAAATTTTCATTCACAGCTTTTAGTGAGGCTTTTATATTCTGGTCTAAGAGAAAGGTTGTTTTTTTAAAGGAAGAATACAACAGTCCTTGAATCATCTTTTAAAAATAGCATGTTTAGAAAGAGACAAGGGTATCTTTTTTTCTCCTCAGAGAAATAATGAAACCTCTCATCATGGACCTCAATAGGAATGACCATGAAGTCTCAGTTTGCTAAGGGTCACTTACAAATAGGTGTAGGTAGGACAGAATTTCCTGCTATGGGCTCTGCAACGACCTGAAAGGAGATTGGAGTGAGGACAGTTTTTCTTAAAGGGAGAATACCACAAACCTGAAATCATGTCTATAAAGAGACAAGGGAACCCTTTTCCTCTTTAGAGACATAATAAAACCTCTACCTCCATCTCACATCATGCACCTCAACAGCAATGACCACAACGTCTCAGTTTCCTAAGGGTCACTTACAAACGGGTGTAGGCAGGACAGAATTTCTAGCTATGGGCTCCGCAACTACCTGAAAGGAGGATGGAGTGAGGCAAGTGTTGGTCTGTTCTCCCAAGTAACTAGTGATAGGGCGAGAGGAAATGGCCTTACGCTGTGCCTGGGAAGGTTTAGATTAGCTATTACAAAAAATTTCTTTACTGAGTGGTGAGACATTGGAACAGGCTGCCCAGGGAGGTAGAAGAGTCACTACTCCTGGAGATGTTTCAGGTATCCTGTAGATGTGGTGTTTCAGGATCCAGTTTAGTATCACACAGTATCACAGTATCACCAAGGTTGGAAGAGACCTCAAAGATTATCAAGTCCAACCTGTCACCACAGACCTCATGACCAGACCATGGCACCAAGTGCCATGTCCAATTGCCTCTTGAACACCTCCAGGGACGGTGACTCCACCACCTCCCTGGGCAGCCCATTCCAATGATGAACGACTCTCTCACTGAAGAACTTTCTCCTCACCTCGAGCCTAAACTTCCCCTGCCACAGCTTGAGACTATGTCCTCTTGTTCTGGTGCTGGTTGCTAGAGAGAAGACACCAACCCCTTCCTGTCTACAACCACCTTTCAGGTAGTTGTAGAGAGCAATGAGGTCTCCCCTGAGCCTCCTCCTCTCCAGGCTAAACAACCCCAGCTCCCTCAGCCTCTCCTCGTAGGGCTCGTGCTCAAGGCCTCTCCCCGGCCTTGCTGCCCTTCTCTGGACACGTTCAAATGGTAGCTGAGTTATGGTTAGACTCAATGATCTTAAAGGTCCTTCCCAACCTTAATGATTCTGTGATTCTTCTCTGAAACCCAGCTGCCCCTCTGGGAGACAAGTTCAGCTGGACACAAACGAAAAAGGTGACCACTATCTTCCTTGTTTCTCAGAACCCTGCAGAATATACACTTCACCTGTTAGAACATTAGCCTCAGGATATTCTTTCCGTTATGTAAGTCTTCCTAGGTAAGACATTGGGAAGTGCAACTTGCAGACCTATGTGGTGAGGGCAAGTGTGACAAAGGGTAAATTAAAGCATTTAGGCCACAGAGACTTTGGTTCTCCCGAGATACTTCTTCAGATCAGCTCCAGACTGAAAAGGAAGAGAGATATTAACTGACACCCACGAAAGCATAATGAAGCATAGCTCAGATGTAGCCAGTTTCTGGGCCGCAAGATATTTTCCAGTATTATTAATTTGCCTCAAAGCAGACAAACTCAAAAATCTCCTAATTACCTACCAATACAAGGCTTCAGTTTTACAACTGTCAAACAGAACAGATTTTTTCCTAGTTTTACTCCTTAGAGGACTGACAGTTTCAATATACAGCTGCAGAAGATGAGTACAGGTCTGCAAATCTGAGGTGGGTCCACAGGGATTTCCTCGGTCCTTGACTTTGTAGCAGATTTCTCATGCAGGCTGTCCAAGAAAACCCCACGTTCCCAGAAACACAGCATCCCTGGTTACAAAACAGGATCCTTGGCAGTTCAGCTCCATGCTGAGGACCCTGAGATCCTCAGACCTCTGCCCAAAACAAAGCTCACCAGGAATCAGAGAGAGATGCCATCTAACTTTGCTTTCAGTGAATGCCTGTCAGATCTAAAATATTTGCCTTGCACCATCCCAAGTTCAGTGAACTGCCATTTTCTGACTAAATTAGGTTCAATTGAAAGTTTGCAATTAGCTCCATTTCGGCTGCCTCTCAATAGCAGAAAATTGATCAATAACAAGCAACACGGAGGAAAGCTGAGATAAAAAAAAATCAAGCAGAGTATAAAATGCTGAAGTTAAAGCCTGGTAAACATCTATGTCAAGAGGCTCTCATTCATGCACAGATGGGTTTAGATCACTGTAATTTAACTTATGTTCTGAATGATGTTCTCCTTCAGATGTCAAATGACCTCTGATCGATTCAAGCTAAATATACAAGGCTGTTCTATATTCTATATTCAACACAGCATTCACAGGCAACTTTAACATACTTTTAACATATACATCTCGACTTGACACTTCAAGTGATTTGCTTTGGTGTCTCCATGTAGACATGATTAAAGGCTTTTATCTCCAACCTCTAACAATACCCAGGGGAAAACAGGGAGTGGGAAATGACAGACTGCTGCTGGTTGCAGCAGAGAACTCATAGTTTCAAAAGACACTTTCAGAATATCTTACACATCTAACTCCCACTCTACAACCCATGGAGGCCCTCTTCTTCCTCTATTTCCTTTAATTCCTCTTGTTTTGCTGTGTTTGTAGGTAATTTCAAACAAGATTAAAAAGAATCACAGATTGCTTTGGGTTGGAAGGGACCTCCAAGGGTTATCTAGTCCAACTGCCTCAGCAGGGGCATCCTCAACTAGATCAGGTTGCCCAGAGCCCTGTCAAGCCTCACCTTGAATATCTCCAGGGACAGGGCCACAACTACCTCCTTGGGCAACCTGTTCCAAGTGTTCCACCCACTACCTTCACGGTAAAGAATTTGTTCCTAACATCCAATCTAAATCTGCTCTTCTCTAATTTCCAATCCCTGGCCCTTGTCCTGTCAATGCAAGCCTTTGTAAACAGTCTCTTTCCACCCTTCCTGCAGGCCCCCTTCTGGTACTGGAAGGTCATTATTAGGTTTCCCCTGAACCTTCTCTTCTCCAGGCTGAACAACCACAGCTCCCTCAGCCTGTCCTCAAAGCAGAGGAACCCCAACCACCTGATCATTTTCATGGCCCTCCTCCGGACCTGCTCCATCAGGTCCACAAGCTTCCTGTACTGAGAGCTCCAGAGCTGGATGCAGTACTCCAGGTGAAGTCTCACCAGAGCAGCATAAAGAATGATGAACCAAATGCTTCTTAACTCAATCCTCCACATTATCAGCACTAACACAGCAGCACTGAGATATTTCTTTCTTCAAATCTACTACTTGCACAGCCACCACCCATGAAGAAAAGGAGACTGATCCACAGAGATTATTGGAGCTTTCTGCTATAGAAACTTTACCTTATTCCAGTTGTTTTCATCAAAAGGCTGTAAGGATCATTAGAATGGAACAGTGATTTGCTCCTACAGCTAGAATCCTTTTCTCTGTATCCACTGCAGGTGACTTTCTCTTGTAACCAAAGAGATGTTTATCTCCCTAATCTTTGCTACAATAATCCCCACATTAAAAAGTGATACCACTGTTGTTATCAATCTAATAAAGGACCATGAGGATACGGATACTTGTAAAATGCTTTGATGAAAAAGCTTTGCCATAAGGTGCTGTGCAGAACAGGTCAGATAAAGCACACATTTGACAAACATTGGCAGTATTTCTCTTCACCAACAGATGGTAGCTTTTCAAAAAATGTTTTATTATTCTAAGCTATGTGAAAGTAGGCACCAAAGAGTACCTGTACTCAACATCAGAATGTTGAACTCACTGGAACAGGCTGCCCAGGAAAGTACTTGAACCATCATCATCACTGAAGGTATTTAAAAGATGTGTAGATGTGATGCTGAGGAGCATGGTTTAACAGCAGACTTGGTAGAGTTGGGTTAATGGTTGGCCTCAATTATCTTAAAGGTGTCTTCCAGGCTAAATGACTCTATGATTATGGAAGCTGATTTGACTGAATAGATGGATCACACATTAGGCTACCCAATTCATCAGTTAACCCATCAGTTAAGACAATTTAAGTGAAAACTGGGTACCTGCCAAAAATTAATCTGAAACACGACTGCTAGGGAGGTTATTAAAACACTAAGAGCAATGTTTAAGGTCCACAAACGAAAAAACATCTATGCTGGAAATAGTTACAGATACTCCTCTCCATTTCCATACAAGTTTGGTGAGGAACTACAGTCAACACAAACATCCTGTAACATGAACCATCTACACTTGGACTGCACTGGCCAACAGAAGCTATTGGTCAGTGCTGGGCTAGCTTTTGTCTATCTAGGTACCATCACCTTCAATTTAGGAGCACTGAAAGTCACCTAGACTTATTTTCACAAACGTTCCACTTAATTTTGATTAACACTAGTTATGTAAAACCTACAAAACCAGCCACCTGCTAAGGTGAAATTATAAGAGAAGAACATACACCAGTTGGGTATTTCACAGAAGGCACTGGCCCAACAGCTACGGAGATCAAGTAAGGTTATTTGTAAGCGTTCATCACATCTTCTCTCCCACACCTTCTGCTACGCTACTCAACTCTGCCCCACAGGGCAGAAGCCAGGCAGCTCACTTCTGTCTTATGAAAAACCCCAAGCAAATGTCCAGGTGAAGCTCTCCAGAACCCAGGCTGGAATACACTCTATGAATTAGCATCACTTGACTCAACAACTACTGGTTAAGCAAAAGCAGAAGATGAAGCAATACCATTTACACCCAGCAGTTTAAGAAACACTGCTACATTTAGGCAACTACATATAGTACATCCCTACTAGACCAGGACTACCAAATTCATATTAATTCTTGCTTCATGTGTCATTAACACATAATAACATGTTTAAAGGTGTTTACAGGTCCAAAGTAATAATGGATCACTCTTAATTAATACACAAGAAAAAAATTCCATGGAAGTCTCGGTGGAAGAAGGCTGATTGCTTCATCTCTCAGTCACAGACTGCCCCCTCCTTTCCCTCTACGAAATGGAGAACAAGTGGGTTACAGGTATGAAAAAACAAAATAATAGCTCACTTACACAATCCAGAGAGGTTGCTTTTAAAAGAATCACACCTTTGCCTTGAAATCAAGAAAAGTGGAAGTTGTGTTTAAAAACAGAGTACTGTTTGAAGATGCTTGCAAGTACTGGATGCTGAAAACTCAAGACAAAGCACAGTAGTCTTATCCTGGCATATGGTGGATAATACTAGGCAGATGAGTCAACTCTTATTTTAGAATTCTGAGGAAAAATCAGGGTTTATCCAGAAGAGAAACACTGGGCTTGAGTCTTCTCTCAATGCAGGAGAGAAGTTCTAGATTTTACTTTATTACACATTAGCATTTGTTCTAACAGAAACTCTGACAGACTTTTGTGCTGTCCTCTAAAATCAGGACTTAAATACATTCAGTGGTCAAAGGTGATGACAGAATCGTTCAAGACTCAATATATTTATCACACAATCATAAAAGTACATCTTCCCTAAGGGCCTGCACATCTCCTGCAGACAATTTCAGAGCTTAGGAACAAAATTAAATTAAAAATAAATTAAAAAAAAAAAAAAAAAAAAAAAAAAAAAAAAAAAAACCACAACTTTTGGAAAACTCCAAACTTGTCTTTTCCAGGCAATAGCAAGTTCAGTACCTTTTTTTTTCCCCAGGAGCAGATTTATTTATTTTGAACAAAAAGGGTATCAGAGTGTTTAGCACAGAAGAAATCAAGAGCACCAGAAGACAGAAACATAATGAAATTCCTACAGACACTTCATCAACCCACTCCATTCCTATGTGCAGAGCTTGAGCAGTTTATCTTTTCTAGGAGATACTGTCCTGCCTTTTAGAGCTAATCCTAAACACACGTGGGTGCAATGTCCACTACTCTCTCACCACTTGTATTCCCTGTTCCTAAAGATAGCCAGGAGTCAGTCAACACAAAGAAAACTTTGCAAAGATCCCCATACAACTGTCAAAACACATTAGTCCTTTCTACCATTGCAACCAGCATCAGTGTCCAATGACTTTAATATTTTCATTTTTCATCTCACAGAACCATAGAATGTTTGGGTTGGAAGGGGTCTTACAGACCATCTAGTTCCAATCCCCCTGCCATAGGCAGGGACATCTCCGGCTAGATCGGGTTGCCTAGGGCCCTCTCCAAACTGGCTTTGAAGAGGAGCATCCAGATTACAATTTAGTCCTACACAAAAATACACAGCAAGTACGTGCCACTATCCTAGTGAGTAAAATCCTTCTTAGGAGAAATAATTCTCCCAAACACAACTGAAACTGATACTGAAAAGCAAGTAACAGGCACACACTTCCAAATTCAGTGAAGTGCAGAAAACTCCTATCAGAATTATTTTGGACAAGGGAAGTCTTTTCAGTCATGCCTACCAACCAAATGTCTATTTATAAATTACTCTGCATAGGACTAATGCTTTTTTGGCCGGGTAGGGGAGAGACTAAAAGCCTGGGAAAATGATGAAAATGTCCATGCTTTACATTTCTGCAATAACATTCAGTTCAAAATATAACTACATTTGCTCCACCAGTTTCAACCTTAAATACTAAGCAGCTGATTCAACACAGAACAATCGACTCTGCTTCTAATGGAAAAATGCCTCAGCTTGGCATATGACTAATATTTCTAACAGTTATCTCACCATCAGAGACTCTATTACGCCTGCAATTCTGCTTAACACGTAGCACAACCTAAGCACAGAGACACACAGCGCAGGTTGAGGCTGAGCATAAGTGTTCTAGCAGCAGCAGTTTATATATCCCTGACATGTAACTCTGACAGCCTTTCTGTGTTGGTGCTGGCAAGCACTGACTTCCATTGTCCCCTAAATTGTCTTAACAACGTTTTCAAATGCTTTTCAGCTTTAGTAGACAATAAAACACAAAATCACTATCACCGCCCATCCTCTTTTGGTGCTCTCCTCCAAAACTAACCCACCTCAACTCACACATTACTTGCATAATGAAACTACTTCTACGAGAACCTCAACCTGGAGCACCCAGACTCTGTGCTCAAGGAGCTTTCCAAACCCAGTGGTAAGGGTTTCTGAGCAGCTTCTTTGCAAAATGCAGGCATTAAAAATAAATTATGGGTGCGGATGTGTCACCTTCCCAGCCCTCTCCCCACCACACGCACTTCCACCCCCAGCTTCTTTGCTGGTTTTCATGCAGATTCGTGCCAGACACTCGGCATCCTCATTAAGTGGTGTCTGGCAACCTGCCTAAGTTTTAGTGGGTTCTGGGAATGCCAATATATTAACCAAAGGACTTTCTGTATACTCTGGAGAGGTTTTTATTCTAGAAAAGTCAACCATTTGGCACAAAGAAAACTTACTTCAAACCTAGGAAAGCTCTCCACTGGGAATAAGAAGAGAAATTGCATGTAAATTGTTCTTCATTTCTGTCTCTTATCTGAAAGGAAAGTTTGATGTAGAGCAAGATCCTCCAAACACAGTTAGAAAAAAAAAAAAGAAAAAAAAGGTCAGAATGCTGTCTATAGCTGGATTTTAGAGAACAGAACGGCAGATACGAACAACACAGACACAGCACAACATCAAGAAAATGATTCATTTTCATTCCCTTCTCTCTTGTGACCAAAATAATCTTAATCAGGAAGATTAAATTTACCCATTACTACATGGAGTGATAACGAATGGTGATACGGGCACTTGCAATTTTCCACTGCTTAACTAGACAACAAGAAAAAGTGTTTAGTGAAACGCATCTGCATTTAGCATATTCCAAATATGCTAAATCAAGGCATATGCTACTGAGATGCATGTATTAAATAAATATCAGTGATGAATACAGAGACATTTTGCCAGCATGAAATACAGACCACCCTGTAATGTTGTGATCGGTCTCATTCATCTGCAAGCATTCTTTTGACTGTAGTCCCCTTACAGTTACTCAAGTGACCCTCTCAGAAGTAAGCAAATAACTCTTCTCTAAAATAAAGATCTTCTATTTCTCTTTCAAATACAAATTCAGAATGACACAATGGAAACAAACAAACAAAAAAGTTCAATAGCTTTCCTTCACTGGAATATTGCGCCTGTGCAGCACACAGACGAAGTACAGTGGATAAAAGTGTCATTATTTTGTTCTGAGACTGCAACACCTAGAGAGTCCTATTCGTGTCGAGAAGTTATGCCTGATACCATTTAGATATCAGGTAATCACAGAATGGTGGGGGTTGGAAGGGAATGGTGGGGCTTGGAAGGGACCCCTGGATATCATCTAGCCCAACCCCCCTGCTAAAGCAGGGTCACCCACAGCAGGTCACACAGGAATGTGTCCAGGCCGATTTTTAGTCTCTCTAGAGGAAAAGACTCCACAACCTCTCTGGGCACCCTGCTCCAGTGCTCTTCCACACTCACAGGAAAGTGTTTTTCCTCATGTAGTTATCACTATCCATTATTATTAGAAGTTGCTTCAAACTGACATTGACTTCAAACTCATCATCTCATTTTGTGCAAAAAAAATGCTGACTTCCTGACAGCAGCTCCAAAATGCCACAATCCCTTTATAATGACCAATTAGCACCAGAGACTCAGCAAGAATCAATTAAAATCAACTCAATTTACATGTTTTAGTGTACATTTCAGAAGTCTGGCAAAAATAAGATTATATTTGGTGGGAAAGAAATTTTTAGCTATCTAGGCTGCCTTTGCTTAGATAGCAACCTTCTAGGCAAGACAGCTCTTCTTAAAAATAGCTATCAACTGAGAAAAGAAAATGTATATGTATGAATCATTTCACTACAGGGTTGGATTCCCAGCAACTGATGCACCACTGTTCTGGCACCAGTGCCTTGAACGAGCAGCTGATACTAGCTTGGTGCCATTGAAGAATTTCACGGTTACCACAGAACCAATCTGCAGAAAAATTCATCTCTAAACTCCTAGAAGTATTTGTGTTCCGTAGCTGGCAACACACTTGCAAGGAGCTCTTTTAAACTATTAGAAACCAGGGAGGAAAAAGCTTTTCCAAGACCACTCACAAGTTAAATGCAACGACCGTGTCTGCTGATGCAAGAGCTGTTGGGCAGGCACCCACTTTCTAACACATCATTTCTCTTTGAGATTACATTGACTTAAATGACTTTTAAGATACCTCTCCACCATTTCAATAATCATTTACTTCTTTCTGGCACATCGTGCCCTGAAAGTACTCCAAATCATTTTAGACTGCATCACTGAAATGCAACTAGCTCTTGGTAAAAGGGTACCAGCCACTAGAGAGAGTATTGCAGGGCAGCTATGAAAAAGATAATTGATTTTTGGTCAAGAAAAATCAGAAAGAAAGAAAACTCCTCCCCCTCATCTCCACCAAAAGACATGGTAACTTCAGCTCAAAGAAAACTAACTCATTTTTTCCAGTCCCACATTAATGTCCTATGCAGAGAAAACAGTGTTTTATCTACTTAAAAATTACACAGGGACGGGCTAGTTCTAAATTCTTCGGTTAATCTACTAGTTTGACAGTTTTATTCTCGCCACACTTAGTACAACTGAGCCTCAATGCTGAATTCCAATTCTTTTCAACTTCCACAAGTTTTGACACAACAAGTCAGAGAAGCCGAAGACTGAATTAAAACTTCATCGCTCAGACACTGCCTAGTGCCGTAATGTTTCAATTAACATAAACCAATGGCCTGAAATCTACTGTCTCACATTGTTAACTCCTTCTGCATTACACATTTATCATCATTTAGGCCCACACAGGCATCTGAATTTACTGGAGAATACTGATATGCCTTATGAGTATGCAACAACGATCTCCGCATACCTAAGAGCTAGAATTAAGTATGCTGCTATAAACACAGATTAGATAAAGAGATGTGATTTTAACTTCTATACATAACTGCATACAGTTAATGCATTCCAATTTAAGTTCTCCTCACGCTGGTCGCTTTATGTATCACAGTAACTTAACACCTGGTGCTAAAACACCAGTACAGATATAGCTGCTCAGAGTACCATTGCTGTTTCAGTTAATGTGGGCAAGAGGATGCTGATTAGACTGCCCTTCACCACTGCACTGATTTTCCAGCAAAAACTTCCCCTTTTCTTTATAGCCACAAAGCCATAACATTTATATTCTCATTAGTGGAAGGACGCACGTGTGCACCACACGCACAGTTATTCAGTTCTACGCCATCGTCTGTTATTGGAACAACTCCGGATGGCTGCAAAGAGCAGCCTTCCCAAAATGTTATCCTAGAAATGAAACTGGAAGGCAGAATAGAAGTTTTGTCTCACCAACATACTCAGGGGTTGAAGGATGAAAACCAAAAGGTGCTTTCCAGAAAGGCACATTACCGTACTTAGGCAGCATCTATGTTCTTACCTCATCTATGCCTACCAGTAATTGCCTCTCGGGCTTTCTTACTGGCAAAAACTCTCTCCCTTTTTGGCTAGCCTCAGATGAAAGATGCTGCATACACTTCACTCTCCACATTATGTTGTGCAACTTTCCAGTTCACACACACTGTAATGCAAGTGGGAATTTTTGGTAAGAACAGCCAAATCAAAGGAGTTTTCCATCATAAGAAGATGTGCACGTTGTAGATCAATAAACTTTCATAACGCCAAGCACTATTGCTAGTACCATATACAATTATTGAACAGATTTCTGTTCTCTTGCACAGATGTCATTTGCCATTCAGAAAAGGTTCTGAACAATTAAGTCCCACTAAAACATTTTATCACTCTAGGTGTTCAGATCTCCTGACAAACTAGAAGTTACTTTTGCCCTTTTTTTTTTTTTTCCTGTTTCCTGTTTATTCTTTAGCGAGCTTCAACCTACACACAACGGTGTGCTTGCCTCTTCCAGCGAGCATCAAATCGTAACTACCTACCCACCTACATGATGGAAAACCTGGCACACCATTCAGAAATTCGGGACACACAGATTCAAGACAGGCAGGCAGCCGTCAAATAGGCACAGCTAGACTTCTGCTAATAAACTTTCCTTTAAGGAAAAGAAAAAAAAAAAAAAGGAAAAAAAAAAAAAAGGAAGAAAAAAACTACTTTATTAAATATAGGTCACTTGAGAGCCACATTGCTGCTTTTCTTTCCTGCAAAAGTTGCCTGCTCGCACGCCGCTGCAGAGACCTCGCTCCCCGTTAGGACGGGCAGGACGCGGTAACCGGGCACTGCTGGGTGACATCAGTCCTAAGGCGAGCCGAGCGCGTCCAGACGGGGCTGAAGTCTTTACCCCGGAGCAGCCGGAGAGGACGTGCCGTACACTCCCTGTTCCCCGGCACCCTGCCCGCCGCGCGGCTCCCCAGCCCTGCGCGCCTCCGCCTCCCCTTGCCGAGCCCCGGAGCGGGGGGATCTCCGCGCCGCCGCTCCGGCTTCTTCCCCGGCCACGCTGCGCAGCAGGGAGGCGGTGGGGGTTCCCCGGGGCCCAGGCCGCCCCCTGCTAACGGCGCTACCTGTCACCGCTGCTCGACAACCCCTCTGGCAACAGACTCGGCATTCACCTCCCACCTGCCCCCTCAGGTGCCCCGGCGAAGGGACGCGCTCAGCCCGGCCCCGGCTCTGGGAAGCCGGACGCCGGTGGAGTCCCTCGGCAGCCGCCGCCTCGTCCCTCGCACGCTCCCAGACATTCAACTCGGGCCTCCCCGCACTTTCCCCGTCACTTTCCGCCGCGACGACCCCCCCTTCTCCCTTCCTCGTCCCCGCAACGCACTCACCTCCCCCCGGCCCCCGCCGCTCGCCCCAGCGCCGGGCTGGCCTCCTCCGGAACGGACGGGGCGCCTCGCCGCCTACCCCTGCCTGTCTCCGGCAGCCTCTCCCCCTTGCGCTGAGGCTGTGCTTGCCTCCAACTCATCCCCAGCCTCTCCTCCTCCTTCTCCCTCTCCTCCCCCCCCGCCCTGCCCGCTCCGCTGGCTGCCGCCTGTCTGCAGCGAGTCTGGCTCCGGCGGACGGGCGCGGGGGCCGCCGGCGGGGGAGGAGGAGGCGGAGCGGCGGCGCTTCCTCCCCTCCCCTCCGCGCTCCTCCCGCCCGGCCCTGCGGCCCACACTGACACCTGCCGGGCGGCGGCGGGGCCGGCGGCGGGAGTAAGAGGAAAGCTGCGAGGAGACGCCGCCGCTGCTGTGGAAAAATGCCCGTGTCTGCCCTGCACCGAGGCTGCCGCCGTCCCGCCCCGGGGAACCCCGTCCCCACGGGGGCAAGCCCCGCCGCGCACACGGCCAAGAGGATACCCGGAGCGGCCGCTGCCCTCCGCATCTCTGTTACAAATGGGACCAGCATTGCCCTGGAAGGGAAAAGGAAAAAGTACACTTCGAGCCATTTTCTGACGTTTCAAAAAATGTTGTAAGACAGGAAAACCCAGCTCTGGCCCTGGTCCACCAGGCAGGAACCCCTGGCAGGCTCTGCCCGGCCTGGGTTCACTTGCAGGCGCTGTCCAGACAAGATTCAGGAACGGAGTCCTGCATAATGCCACCCATCTTCCTCCTGACATCAGCCTCCCACTCTGTGAATCACAGACTGGTGGGAGGCTGAAGGGACCTCTGAAGATCCTCGAGTCCAACACCACTGTCCAGGATTACAATGTCCAAGCAGGGTTGGAATCTCTCCAGAGAAGGAGAGCCTGTCTGTGTTCCAGTGCTCCATCCTCACAAGAAATAAATTTTCCTTTATATCCTTTGGGATGTTGGACTGTGATATGGATCATCACATAAATCAACTACCCTAAACTCAGCTATGCCCAGTCTCCTTAGGAAGAAGTATCTAATCACATCTTCCAGTTGTTAACTGTAGAAAGAGTGATGCACACCTTATCTATGTGTGTGTGTATGTGTATATATGTGTATACACGCTGAAGACTTCTCCCTTCCCAGTTGTACCTGTGACCTGAAGAATTAATACAAGAAATAGCAGGGAGTAAGTATCAAGGTGAACTGTAAAGGTTGTTAACTTAAACTGTACAAATTTTTGGCTCAAATGTGTTTTCACAGTGTAATTGGTTTCCCTTCTTGCCTCACCTATCCCTAGGTCCAAGTTGGAAGGAAGATACAAGTCTGCCTGAAGGAGCTGGGAGTCTGCCCATCCAGAATTAAAAGTGCCAGACTTTGAAGATTGTGGCAGAGCAACAGTCATGTCAGCCCTGAAAGGTGATTTTAGCAAATATATTTTGGTGTAAGCCACAAGGAGCCAAATGACATCAAACAATACAGGACTTTGGAACAGGTTGCCCAGAGACATTGTGGATGGCCCTTCCTGGAAGTGTTCAAGGTCAAGATGGATGGGGCTTGGAGCAACCTGGTCTAGAGAAAGGTGTCCCCTGCCTAAGGCAGAGATGTTGGAACTAGATAACCTTTATGGTCCTTTCTAACCCAAACCATTTTATGATTCCATGGAAGAAGAGATTCCAGGAATAGGAATGACATACTGGGGCTATTTGTCATGAAAACAACAAAGCTCATCAAAAGCTCACAGAGTTAATAATCACCGTAATGAACTCTTTATAATCCATAAATTGATATTTCTATTTTATTTATAATCTGACAGATTGGGAGAACTTCGATTTCCATTTTGTTCTCTAATTAACTATCAAGACTCAAGTGCTCCCTTTCCAGGAGCACCCTAATGTACTGGCTCCTGCCAGAGGACAACAATTCCTCAGATATGACATCCTTTACCTTTTAAGCACCAAAATTGCCCTTACAAGTTCTGTTCAATATCTGACTTCATTTAAACATGTCTGAGAAATGATGGTGTTTCTGGAGCTTAAAGAGAAGCAGTCTAAGAGGAACGTTAACATTTCTTCCCTGATGAAGTTATAAACCATAAGAGATCTCAGAGCAGTGTCAAGGTTTCACTCCACAGAGAATCCTGATGAGAGTTTGGTTATATGAAGGAAGTTATCTTTAAAACTAAACAAAGCAAAACAAGAACCAAACATAAAAAAACCAAAACCCAGACCAAGTGTTCAGCAAGAGCAATACTCACAGGATCAGATACTGGGGGTTCATATCGAGGAGGCTGCACAGACACCCTGACAGTTTGTTTCCAGGTTCTTATAACTGTTTTACGTTATAGGCATATCACAAAACCAGAGAATGGTAGGGGTTGGAAGGGTCCTCTGGAGAGACCTACCAACCTAGTAGTGATGTAGTTAGTGTTTGAACTGTTACTGGGAGACAGCATGCTGCTGCATTCCTGAGATGTAGCTTCACAGCAGGGACAGCCACCCACCTTTGCCATGTCCAGAACCCCAATACAAGAACCAAAGAAGCCTAGTAGACAGGTTCTCTGCTGACTATAATAAATACTTGGCCCAGTCAAGCTATTAGCTATGGTAGGAGATCCACAACCTGGTGAAGAATGTGGTCCGAGTGTCCATATCCATCCCTGGCAGGGCCCCTTCTCCCAGGTTTTTACATGTGTTGTCACTGCTGCCACCTCTTCCCTCCCAGTCTTGCAGTCTACAAGATGTACCACACTGCTCAGGAGGAAGCCAGCACAGAGGGCAAGTATTTGAACAAATAGATGGAGAGGAACAAATTGAATCCCGGGACATAATAGCTGTTGGTTTTAGTTACTGGTGACTCATCTTCTTTCCCACCAGGAAGCCACAGATCACTGTATTGCAAGTATTACTGATTCCTGCTCTCTGTTATGCTGAGATAACAAGGGGGAAGAAATTAAAATCACTCAGACCGCAGTAAGAGCACAGCCAGGGGCACAGGGGCACATGGGCACACGCAGTGAGCCAGTCAAAGCATGCTGCCAACGAAACACCACCTAAAACTCTTTAGATGTTATTCTGCAGGATGTCCAGATTTGTCTCCCAGTTGCCCACCACAAGCACTACTCATAATCCTGTCCTGTGTGGGGAAAAAAAAAAACAGGAAAAGAGTGCAACCATTCAAGCACTCTGCAGTACACAGGGACAGAAAAACCTTCAGTGTGCTAACTTCCAAAATACACCTGGCTGCCAAGCCCCTGGGGTGGAGTGGGGTGTGGATAACTTACGGTTTGGTGGTGGTTTGGTGTTTTATCATGGCAGAATCACAGACTGGTTTGGGCTGGAAGGGACCTTAAAGGTCATCTTGTTCCAACCCCCTGCCATGGGCAGGGACACCTTGCACTAACCCACAGCAGCTTGGGGAGCACTGGTTTATTATCAGAAGCGAAAATGTTGCTTTTTGGCTTACAAGACACTTCTTCAGGAGCTGCCAGACCCCGACTGCCCAGCGGCTTGGGTGGGGATTTAGTTCTGCTGACACAGACAGTCCCAGGTTGTGTTGAGCTGTGGGGTGACACCTGTGAACACAGTGAGGGAAGACATTCCGACAGAGAAAGAGATGACAATTCTCTCTCACTGAAGCCAGGAAGTTATATTCTTTCTCTTGGATGATTCCCAAGAAGGTCATTCCTTTCAAGGGCTTCCACTCTCCTTCCTGATTAGACAAACAAGAGTACATCAAGAAGGGAAATTTCTGTATTGGGTGATTTATGGAACTCATGGCAAGCAATCAAATCTCCTCAGAATTTACAAGAATAATAATGTACAAAAAACTATCACAAACTTGCCAGAATATTTTTGGCCACATCAAAGGAAAATTCTAATGTTTTAGTGACAGAGGAACGGAGGCCTCAGCCTGCACTGAGCTTTGGAGCAGGTACAAGGCTCCAATGCCTGACCACTCTTTCAGGAAATAAATTTTTCCCAATATCCAACCTAAACCACCTCTGTCAGAATTTCAGGCCACTTGCTCTCATTCTATCACCTGATACTAGAGATAAGAGACTGACCCCCACCTCACTAAAACTTCCTTTCAGGTGATTGTAGAAAGCAATGAGGTCTCCCCTTAGCCTCCACTTCTCCAGGATAAACAATGCCAGGTCCCTCAGCTGCTCCTCACCTGACCTGTTCTCCAGACCCCTCACCAGCTCTGTTGCCTTTCTCTGGCCATGCTCCAGAACCGCAATACCTTTCTCGCAGTGAGAAGCCCACAACTGAACACAGGTCCTTGGACATCTTATGGGGCAGCACAGATTTAAAGAACAAAATGTTAACATGAAACACTTTTTCTTCTTGACAGCATTGATTTAAAATTAAAATGGCAACTACAATTCTGAACCAATTTCCTGACTGATAAGTATCTGAAATACCAAACACTTTAGTTTGCTGCAATGTCAGTGGTGCTGCCACATTCAAGTAGATATTTAGTAACTTCCATATGCTTCCACATCCACTTATCAGCTTTACAAATTAGTCAGGAAATTTTGCATATCTGGGGGGTGGGGGGAGTGTGTGTGTGGAAATAAAGCCTCCAGCATGCAGATGGAAAATGATAATAAAATGCTACTTGCAAACTCTCTCTCAGCACCAAGGCACGTTGGACACTGCTTCAGTGGTTGAGCATGTGGATGAACACACAGGATGTAATCTTTTACTATCAGGTCACAAACAATTTACAAATAGGTGTACTTTCTGCTTTGTAAAACAAAGACTCCACCATGTGAAAGATACAAGACTCTTGTAATAATATTTCCTAAATGTGTTTTCACTTTCATTCCTAGTCTCAGATTGATTTGTGTTGGAGGACAAGCCTCAGTCCAGAGGAGAGCCATGAAAATGATCAGTGGGTTGGAACATCTCTCCTACAAGGACAGGCTTGAGGGAGCTGGGGTTGTTCAGCCTGAAGAAGAAAAGGCTCTGGGGAGACGTAATAGTGGCCTTCCAGTACCTGAACAGAGCTACAAGAAGGCTGCAGAGGGAGTGTTACCGAAGGCCTGCAGTGATAGGATGAGGAACAATGGTTTGAAATGAGAGAAGATTTAGGTTGGATATTAGGAGAAACTTCTTTACAATGAGGGTAGTGGAACATGGGAGCAGGTTGCCCAGGGAAGTGGTTGAGGCCCCATCCTTGGAGATATTGAAGGTGAGGCTTGACAGGGTTCTGAGCAACCTGATTTAGTGTAGGATGTCCCTGATGACTGCAGGGGGATTGGACTAGACGATCCTTTAGAGGTCCCTTCCAACCCAAACCATTCTATGATTCTATTTCCATGATACAGAGAGGAAATCTAAGTTGTAAAAGAAGCATGATTTGCCTTAAGAATGTGCAATGACAACAGGCAGAATCAGGAACTGATCCAAATTCTCCTGGATTATTCTACAGCATTCTTCCTACTGTGCCACAAAGCAGCTATTCACGCTTGTTACCCCGCAATTTTTGGTATTTAAAGTACTACCAAACCCCCTTTTTTCTCAAAAAAACCCCAAAAACCCCAAAAACCACAAACCCCACCTTTCTTACCTGCTAATCCTACTGTGCCATACTGTTGTGAGGGAAGTAATTAGTTTGCAAAGTACTTTTACATTAAATAATTGCCAAATATTGTTGGGCAAGATCTGAATCTTTTCAGATCATAAAATCTTATGTTAGGGGTTGGAAGGGACCTCTAGAGATCATCTAGTCCAACTCCTCTGCCAAAGCAGGATTACCTAGGGCAGGCCACATAGGAACACATGCAGGTGGGTTTTGAAAGTCTCCAGAGAAGGAGACTCCACAACCTCCCTGGGCAGCCTGTTCCAGTGCTCCATCACCCTCACACCAAGGAAACAACTTCTGGTGTTGATGTGGAACTTCCTGTGTTCCAGCTTATCCCCATTGTTCTTTGTCCTGTTACTAGGCACCACCAAAATGAGAGTGGCACTAAAAAGAGCCTTTCCCCTTCATCTTCACATCCACCCTTCAGATGTTTATAGACATTAATAATGTCCCCTCTCAGCCTTATCCAGACTAAACAGCCACAATTCTCTCAGTTTTTCTTCACAGGAGAGATGTTCAAGTCCCTTGATCATCCTCGTAGCTCTCTGCTGAACTCTTACCAGCAGATCCCTGTCTCTCTTGAGTTGGGGAGTCCAAAACTGGATACAGTATAGCAGGCATGGTCTCACTATCATCATCATCATCTTATGCTTAATTGTAACGGGACAATCATTCCACATGAAACAGGGAAAATGAGGAACAGGAGGAAAAAACATCTTTCCTATGACTGTGCTTTCCAGAGCACTGGTCCAGGCTGCCCAGAGAGACTGTGGAGTCTCCTCTGGAGACATTCCAAACCCATCTGGATATTGCAATCATAAGCAACCTGCTGTGGGTGACCCTGCTTTGGCAGGGGGTTTGTACTAGATGCTCTCCAGAGGTCCCTTCCAACCCTGGGATTCTAACAATCCATAAGATTTATTATTACAATCTAGAAGTCTTTTCTGTTCACTAATACACCCATTCCTGTTCAGCTGCCCATACTCCCAGCTTTCAAAACCTTCCCAGTAACTTGGCACGTGCACAAGTGTTTAAAAGCCAGAAACCAACCACGTGCTGGGCTGCATCAAAGACAATGTGACCAGCAGTGCGAGGGAGGTGATTCTGCCCTTCTGCTCTGCTCCTGTGATACCCCACCTAGAGTACTGTGTCCAGCTCTGGTGACCCAAGCAGAAGTGGGATATGGACCTGATGGAGCAGGTCCAGATGAGATCACAAAAATGATCACAGGGCTGGAGCACCATCCCCTATGGGGACAGGCTGAAAAACTTGGGGCTGTTCAGCCTGGAGAAGGTTCTGGGGAGACCTTATAGCAGCTCCCCAGTGCCTGAAAGACGCCCATGAGAAAGCTGGGAAAGGACTCCTTACAAGGGCTTGGAGGGTTAGGATGAGGGTCAATTAAATGAAGCTTGAGGAGGGCAGATTTAGACTGGAGATTGGAAAGAAATTCTTTACAGTGAGGGTGAGGAGACACTAGAAAAGGCTGACCAGAGAACTTGTGGATGCCCCCTCCCTGGAGGTGTTCAAGGCCAGGTTGGATGAGGCCTCGAGCAATCTGGCCTAGCAGAAGATGTCCCTGCCCATGGCAGGGAGATTGGAGCTAGGTGATCTTGAAGGTCCCTTCCAACCCAAACCTTTCTGTGAATCTGTGAAAGCTCCTTTATTCTTCAGCTTTAGGGCTTCACAGAATAATTCTATCTTCTACACACTTCAAAACCAAAACCGCTCTTTTTCACCATCAGGACCATCTTCACTGTGTCCCTGGTACAGCACAGAGCACCCAGTCAGCACTTAAATTTCATAATATAATTTCCTTCATTTCAAGAACTCAACACTGCAATAAATTTCTTTTAGTTCTGACCTTCAGCTCACTCTGAGGATAAAGCTGAAGAGCTCTGATAAGTTCCCACTTCCTACAACTACTTCTTGTCTATTTCTCCACATTTTTCCCCCTCCTGCTTTTCTATTTCTTTTAAATTAAAACCTTTGCATTAATGCAGCACTGAAAGACCTGAAGGCTTTACTATGACAGCATACAAAACTAAGCAAGCAGGCTGGATGTAGTACACTACTAAACTTACACAGTGTCATAGGAGCAGTAGCTAAGTAGTTTTCATGCCTAAGAGGTAATTCTACGTCACCTTCAGGCATCCCAGGCTAACACTGCCCTCTGAATTGGATACCTGTATGGCACAGAACAGGAACAAGTGGACCTTGCTGCTCACCATACACCTGCTTTGCTTCATCTGCTGCTGTGACCAGATGCTTTTTCTACATGCCTGGAAAAATGCTTCTACAGTAGCTTACAGAAATACTGCAGCTTAGACTGCTGCATTGCTCCCTTCAGTCTCACTCTGTCCAAAGAGATCTTCTGAAGTGTCTCTTGGCTCTTTCTTCTTAAATACATCCTAGTGACTTTTTCTACCCTCCCCACTGCTTTTGCAGGTCATCTATGGTATGTTTTTAATGCTGAAAATGTGCATAGCATAGAACTGTTCAGGGCCTGCCACCAAAGGCTCTTGAAGTATTTTGTTGTCACTAACAGGTTCAGTCTCACCGACCCAGACACACCACAAGCATTACTCCTATTCCACCAGCAAGAAAACAACTACAGAGAAGGCTGAGGGGCAGAATTCAATCCTGCATTCAAACTCCAACCACTAGATCAGGAGCAACTTGATAAAAGGCAAACCCTTCTCTAAGGCTCAGCTCTGTACGACTGTGTTAACAGGACCTCCTGCAAGAACTTGCTCTCTTCTCCAGATTCTTCCTTAGCCACCTGTTTACTTGTAAGCAGCCTACCTACAGACCTCAACATGCCTTACAGACCTCAGAAGGGAGATCAAAATAAAAAGAAGAGGGGAAAGCTGTTTTAAAGGATCTTTCCCAGTTGTTTTGGCATCAGTAGGACAAGCCCTTAATCCAAGAGGAGATGCTTAGTGACCTGCTACACCAACTGGACCCAAAGAAATCTCTGGGGCTAGATGGTATACACAAAAGACCACCAAGGGAGCTAGCAGAAGTGCTCACCAAGCCACTTTCTATCATCTACCAGCAGTCCTGGCTAACAGAAGAGGTCCCAGTTAAGGGGAGGTTATCAGATGTGATGTCCATAAACATGAAAGGCCAAAAGGAGGATCCAGGGAACTACAGACCTGTCAGTAGAATACATAGAATAAACCAGGTTGGAAGAGACCTTCAAGATCATCGCGTCCAACCCATCAACCAATCCAACACCGCCCAAGCAACTAACCCACAGCACCAAGTACCCTGTCAAGTCTTCTCCTAAAAACCTCCAGTGATGGCGACTCCACCACCTCCCCAGGCAGCCCATTCCAACGTGCAATCACTCTTTCAATGTGGCATTGGTGCCAGGGAAAGTCATGGAACAGATCATCTTGAATGTCATTACACAGCACATGCAAGACAAACTAGCAATAAGGCCCAGTCAGCACCAATTTATGATAGGCAGATCCTGCTTGATGAACCTGATCTCCTTCTATGAGAAAATGTCTTGCTTAGTGGATGAAATAAAGGCTTTGGATACTGTTTACCTGGACTTTTGTAAAGCCTTTGACATGGTGACCCCCAGCATCCTCCTGGAGAAATTGGCTGCTCATGGCTTGGATAGGTGGATGCTTCACTGGGCTAAAAACTGGCTGGGTGGCCAGACCCAATGAGTGGTGGGGAATGAGTTTAAATCCAGTTGGCAGCCAGTCACAAGTGGTGCTCCCAAGGCTCAGGATTGGGGCTGCTTCTGTTTAGCATCTTTATCAATGATCTAGACAAGGGCATTGAAGGCATCCTCAGTTAGTTTGCAGATGACACCAAGCAAGAGTGATCTGCTTGAGGGTAGAAGGACTCTATGGAAAAGACCTGGACAGGGTGGAACAATGGGTTAAGGCCAACAGGATGAGGTTCAACACAACCAAGTGTGGGGTCCTGCACTTGGGTCACAACCCCATGCAATGCTACAGACTTGGGGCAGAGTGGCTGGGAAGTTGCCTGGCATAAAAGGACCTGGGGGTAATGGTTGACATGAACCACCCAGCTGAGCAGGAACCAGCAATGTGCTCAGGTGGCCAAGAAGGTCAACAGCATCCTGGACTGTATTGCAAAAAAGTGTGGCCAGAAGGACTAGAGAGTCAGCACTGGTGAGGCTACACCTTGAGTACTGTGTTCAGTTTTGGGCCTTCACTACAAGAAGGACATTGAGGTGCTGGAGCAGCTCCAGAGAAGGGCAACAAAGCTGGTAAAGGATCTAGAGCACAAGTCTCATGAGCAGTGGCTGAATGAACTGGGGTTGTTTAGCCTGGAGAAAAGGAGGCTGAGGGGCAACCTTCTTGCTGTCTACAACTACCTGAAAGGAGATTGTAGTAAGGTAGGTGTTGGTCTCTTTTCCCAGGTAACAAGTGATGAGAGGAAACAGCCTCAAGTTGTACCAGGGGAGGTTCAGTTTGGACATTAGGAAAAATTTCTTGCCCAAAAGGGTTGTCAAGCCCTGGAAGAGGCTGCCTAGGGAAATGGAGTCACCATTCATGGAGGGATTTAAAAGATGTGATGCTGAGGGACATGGTTTAGCAGTGGGTGTAGTAGTGTTGGGTTAATGGTTGGACTCTCTGATCTTAGAAGTCTTTTCCAATCAAAATGATTCTGTGATGTTGCAAGAATGCAAAATACATAAAAATGGCAAAATTTTACATCTTTTTCCTTTAACACACTGTCTATTCCTTTGGCTGGCATTTTCAGCACTCTTCACTGACAGCTGAAGCATTTTAAAAGAGACACTACTAGGAAAAGATATTCAAAATCTGGGAAAATAAATGTTGCTACATCTCAAAATTTTTATTTCAAGGCTCTACATCACCATGAGATAGTCAGGTCAGCAGGTTGAGGGAAGTTCTCTTCCCCCTCTACTCTTCCTCAGTAAGGGCATATCTGGAGTATTGTGTCCATTTCTGGGCTCCAGAGTTCAAGAAAGGGGCCTGCTGGAGAAAGGCCTGCTGAAGCTGTGAGGATGCTGAGGGGACTGGAGCATCTCTGAGAAGGAAAGGCTGAGAGACCAGAGGCTGTTTAGCCTGGAGAAGATGGGGGAATCTTACCAATGCTGGTCAATACCTAAAGGGCAGGAGAAAAGAGGATGGGACCAATCTTTTCTCAGTGTTGCCCAGTGATAGGACAGGGGACAGTAAGCACAATCTAGAACCCAGTTCCATCTGAACATGAGGAAAAACTTCTTTCCCATGAGAGTCACAGAGCCCTAGAGCAGGCTGTGCAAAGGGGTTGTAGAATCTCCTTCTCTGGAGAGATTCCAAACAGACCTGGACATGATCCTGTGCAATCTTCTCCACTTTAGCAGGAGTGTTGGACTAGATGGTCGCCAGAGGTGCCTTCTAACCCCCACCATTCTGTGATTCTAGATACCATTCTACCAGGTCATTCACCTCTCTCTAGCAGCTGCTGAAGTTACTAAGATGTACCCTGCCATGTTTGAAAGCAACACCCTAAGAGATGCAAGAAAAACATCCCTCTATTTCTCTCTCAAACCTAAGGAGTGAGAAGGCTCTGTGTTCAAGGATGGTCTTTGGCAACTGATGAGCAACACTATGCATTATATGCTGTGCTATACAGACCTTCACAAGGAAACATGGCAATGGTTGTCCTAGGTCACAAAACTATTCACACAATAGTAATGATGCCACATATATAATTTGGGGTCTTTTTTAATGTTAAGTAAAAGGCTGGATTCTAATCCTAATACTGAAAAGCTCCCGTTGCATATTCATGCATCTTGGGAAATTCTTCTGATACAAGGGACTTGAACATGTCTCCTATGAAGCAAGGCTGAGAGACCTGGGACTGTTTAATCTTGAGAGGAAAAGGCTGAGAGGAGACCTTAACAACATCTATAAATATCTGAGGAGTGGCTGTCAAGATGAAAGTGCCAGGATCTTTACAGTGGTGCCCAGTGACAGGACAAGGAACAATGGGGATAAGCTGGAACACAGACTGTTCCACCTCAACATGAGAAGAAATTTCTTTGCTGTGAGGGTGACAGAGCACTGGAACAGGATGCCCAGAGAGGTTGTGGAGTCTCCTTCTCTGGAGACTTTCAAAACCTGCCTGGTTGTGTTCCTGTGTGGTCTGCTTAGGCAGGGGAGCTGGACTGGATGATTTCTAAAGGTCCCTTCCAATCCCTAACATTCTGTGATTCTGTGAACACCATCATTTGCAGAAATATGAGTCAGTTTGCACCATGGCATCAACCTCTATTTTTGTTCATTTTCTATTATTCCATCTTACTTCCACAGTTGTTTTCCTTCCATAGCGCAGAGACTGCCCAAAAGATGAATCATATGGAACACATCTGGAAAGATGTTCCCCCTGGTAGAAAGCTTTGCCTCACTTGCACAGATTAACACCTTGCTCTTGTCAGTATCCTATTCACTATGCCACACTCTAACAGCAGAAATCCATGAGAAAATTGTCACAAGTTCAGCAAGGGTGTCAAATTTACTACAAACCACTTAGACTGCAGCTCTTGTCTATGAAATGCATAACCTGCCCCAACAATGCATGCAGAAGAAGTTGGTCATTATACAAGGAAACAAACAGCTTTGAATGAGCTGATGCTGTCCTGAGAATAAGAATTTGCATGCAGGCAGTTAATGCAAAACAGCTGACTTGGGGTAATTTACTTAGAATAAAGAGCTAAGAGCCCAAGCAGGTTATTCCTGTGTATACACACACACACTCTCTCAATATATGTGCACTTACTTTATGTCAGCCAGTCTGGCAGCTTTCTGATGAAATACAGCCACACCTATCTCTTATGCCAATCTAAATCACATTGTTTCCAGAAAATTTCACTTCCTCAAGCTATGTCTTTTTGGCAAGATGACAAATGTGTGAAACAATCTCTTTCTTCCTCAAAGTGGGGAGTTTTCACCACTGTGCATACAGGGGCTAAGAAACACCTGCTCATGGTTGGTTTGTAGCCCTGCCGTTGATGGCTTTTTAGCATTGACTACCCCAAACCGGACTGCTTCCAAACTAGAAACTCTTAAGTCAGTAAAGGCCAGTCCTTCTCACTGATTAGTAGATTCATAGAATGGTTTGGGTTGGAGGGGGCCTTGAAGATCATCTAGTTCCAACCCCCTTGCCATTGGCAGGGACACCTTCCACTAGACTACTCAAGGCCCCATCCAGCCTGGCCTTGAACACCTTCAGGGAAGGGGCATCCACAACCTCCCTAGGCAACCTGTTCCAGTGTCTCACCACCCTTCCTAGTATCTAGTCTAGATATTAGAATTATTCCCACTCATAGGTATTACAACCACCTTCTTAAGGCTTATTTTTTGTTTAATCTTGGGGTGTTTTTACAGTGCTATTTATTTATTTTCTGCTAGACTCCATTTGTTATCATGGAAGCATGAGAGATGATCAGCCTCAAAACTTGAATAACACCACATGCAGCAAGGCCACACAGAGACCTCAGAATCAGAGAAACACAGTATTAGCTCCAAGTCCATCCTCCCTCCACATATCTGCCCTTCTGCTGGGGGCAAGGAAGCAAAGCAAAGAAGATATTGTTCTGTTCAACCCCACTCCTGGCACCACAGCCCAACAGCAGCATGGAAATCTTGGCAGGGAGCCCCAGCGCTTGGAATGTTTGAGCAGTTGCATGGGGCATCCAGCCAG
This sequence comes from Dryobates pubescens, assembly GCF_014839835.1. NCBI lineage: Eukaryota > Metazoa > Chordata > Aves > Piciformes > Picidae > Dryobates > Dryobates pubescens. The sequence goes on along the minus strand of NC_071620.1, from coordinate 16,750,766 downwards.
AGGCTGCACAGCTGCTGCTGGAAGAGGCTCCAAGTGACCCTCTCACCTACCAGGGCCTCTCTGGTTCCACAAACTGCTCGCTGCTACAGTGAAGGTTGTGGCAATATGAAGGAGACTTCCCCTCCCTCCACAAGTCCTCCTTTTAACTGATATAGATTGTGCTGGGTAGTTAATGCCAAAGATCCAGGCACAGGCTAGGTGATAAGGTTGTTTAAAGAAGCCTCCAAGAACACTGGATTACTTCTGGTACCAGAAATAAAACCAAAACCACTTCAGAGTCAGTATAGCTGTGATTTGTCTGTGCTGAAAGAGAATTACATGAGCATAGGAGTTTATTTGTCAGCGGGCAGTCTCAGCTTCGTACCAGACATATGATTTTATATGAAATCCAGATGTCATTTAGAACAGTGTCAAAAGTCACCACTAAAATTAGCATTCACTAAGTGACTTTTTCAAAGGGAAAAATATGTTCTGGAGCTTCAAGAAAGAATTGTAAAAATATCTCAGACTCATGTATTTCTCTGAGCAATATTTTTGGTGTTTTCTGTGATAGGGTGCTTGGTTGCATGGTTTAGTTGATTAGGTGCTGTTGGATGATAGGTTGGACACGATGATCTCAAAGGTCTCTTCCAACCTGGTTTACTCTATTCTATTCTACAAACATATAAGCTTAAAGAATGCAAAGTAGAAATATTTTCCATGTTTCTGCTTGGATATGGCTCATAACTCAGGATCAGTTGGATCTCTATGGTTCCCATAGAGCACAGAGAAGTCCGATAGCACAGTTTGATTTACATGCACAATATAGAATCATAGACTTGTTTTAGGACAATCCTATCTTAAGACTCAATTTAAGATCAAGTCCAAGCATTACCTAACTGTACCAAGTCTGGTGCTAGACCACGTTCCTCATCACCACATCTGTTTTTTAAATACCTTTGGGGATGGGGATTCAGTCACCTTCCTGGGAGCCTGTTCCAGTGGTTGAGAACCCTTTCAGTGAAGAAGTTTTTCCTAATATCCAATGTAAACCTCCCCTCGTGCAGTCTGAGGCCATTTCCTCTTGTCCTGTCACCTGTTCTGTAGGTATCTACCTTCATGAAAAGTCTTGATATGCTGGAAAAGAATGAGATGGGCTATGTCCATTTATTTAGCAAGCAAATTAAATTACTTACAACAGTCTTAGGTTTTCTTAGGCACTGAGAAGTGCCTGCACACTACTCTACCAGTGAAAGGAAGCAGGAAAAAAAAACAAACCAAAACAACACATTGCTTATTTTGTTCTGACATAGCCACCCCAAACCGCTACCTACCACTCTACAGAATTGAGTTCACCTTCAAGCCATGCCTTGCCTACCCAAATTGTAGCAGTCACCCACTTTCACTGAACAAAAATGGTGCTTTATTTGCAAAGATTTAAATAAAGCTTCCTTTGTTCATGAAAGATCTCCATTCTTTTCAGCAAAAGGCATGATCTCATCATTCTGATATAATTGTCCCATTAATTGCATGAAAGACACTTGCATTGCCACAGCTGAGACAGATCACTGGAAGGTGAATCTGGGAGCCTAGATGTTTACGATTTACCTCATCAACAGGAAGAAGAATGTGTGTCACTTAGCTGTTCCCCTAAGAATGAGAAAGAAAGCAAAAGCAGCACAGGGCTAGGCTGACATCGAGATGCCATTCAAAGAGTATCCAGACCCAACAATGTCTCAGCCTCATAATAAGCCTTTTACAATCAGTTGGCCGCCAGTTGCCTTGCAAAATTCTATCTCAAAGGGATTAAAGATGTCTTTTAGGCAGGAACATTCAGCTGCACCTTCAGGAACACACGTTTATTTTAACGGTTGCCGTTGATGTTTTCTGCTTCCTGGTCCTCTGCATTTTGCAAAGCCTGCCTGGAGCTTTTTGTTCAGTGGCAAAGTTTCCATTAGAATTGGTTAGATATTAAGTCACAGCAAGGCAAATTTCAGAAAGAAAACAGGATTATTGTAGTTTTTATTTTTGAAAAAACCCCCATAACATTGTGGTGATACAATATCATCAACCCTGCATGGGTTTGAAGGTTGTTTGGATGTAGTGCTCGAGCATATGGTTTAGGGGTGAACTTTGTAGAGCAGGGTTATCAGTTGGACTCAGTGATTCCGATGGTCTTTTCCAACTGGAATGTTTCTGTGATTCTGTGATATAGAAGAAAACATAGTGGTCACACAACAGATTTCCCTCTTGTAATAGATGCTTAAAACAGGTTTTTAAGCTAGTGACTTTCTTCCATGACACTCTTCCTTCCAGCGTTCTGAACAAAGTGAATAAAAGATGATCAGGTACAATAGCTGCAGGAAACAAAACTCCTGTCCTGCAGGTGCATCCCAGGCAGAAGATTGTTTCAGCAACTTAAGGTTTATTCTTGAACTGACACAAGCTCTTGAGTCATTTCTGAAACAAGCATCAACAGGGTGAGCTACAAGGCAAGCATGTGACCCTGCTGTGCTTTGAGAGTTTCAATTTATCAAGCCTGACAATCCACAGCAGCTTGATGCTGAAGCAGAAGCACTGATCTGGATGCAAGGATGCTGCATTAAACAGGAGCAGGTTCTGGAAGTCCCCCTAAGAAGCCTCCACTCCTTGTGATGATAAATCTGTTCTCAGTGATTAAAGGCAGAGCTTTGGGAATGGGGAGTTAGGCTAGACCCATACACTAATCACTACAGAAGGCAAGATCGAGTGAAACTACCTGCATCACAGCTTCTTCTACTTTTCTGAGTTGGATGTAGTGGTATACATCAGTACTGCCTTTGTCAGGACAGGTGAATGGGCTTCTTGCTCTCCTCCAGCTCATACTCTTGTGGCTCCTAGGATTGCAGTCCTACCCTCATGCTTCAACCACTTCCAGTTGTATTTCATCTAAAATACTGGGTTTGCCTTTGTTTCACAGTTTGTGTCAGACACAGCTGACTCTACAGGCATGGCTGTTAATCTGCTTTTCCCAACATGACTTCTTGCACTTTGGAACTGGGTAAAAATGCATCTCCATCTTCAAACAAGAAGATCCATTTCAGGAATCATATACTAGTCTGACCAGTTAGATCTTAGGCCTGTCCTACTAAAGAGATAATGGACCTCATCCTGTCTCTGGATAACCAAGTAGGGCAAATTCTTGACAAGAACAAGCTCTTTTAGATACGGAGCACTCTCTTATGAATACAGGCTGAGAGAGTTGGGGTTGTTCAGCCTGGAGAACAGAAGGCTCAAGGGAGACCTTGTGGCCTTTCAACACTTAAAGGAGCCTCTACGAAAGATGGGGACAGAATTTTTAGGCAGGACCTGTTGTGACAGGACAAGAACTGATGGTTTTAAACTAAAAGAGGAGACATTCAGAATAGATACAAAGAAAGCATTTTTTTTACAGCAAGGGTGCTGAAATATTGACACAGGCTGCCCAGAGAGGTGGCAGAAGCCCCATCCCTGACAACATTTCAGGTCAGGTTGGATGGAGCACCAAGCAGCCTAATTTAGATGAAGATGTCCCTGGCTCACCGAAGGAGTGGGTTGGACTGGATGACCACTGAAGTTGTCTTCCAGCCCAAACTATTCTATGATTCTATAGCAGTATTTCTGATGCTCTGTATTCTGGGATATTACCTGGGGTAAGCACTGTGTGGTTGCCCCTCCGCAGAGGCACCTCATGCATCTAGAAAGATAAATTCTTTAGCACATGGACCTGAGCTGGCTTTGTTGGTTTAGGTGGGGCTTATGCTGCACTGCCTACAGAGCTGTTGGAAATGGCTCCTCATAAAATGCTCATCTTATCACAGGCTGCTTTCCCATCTCTTTTAGAAGCAGGACACCTTCTGTTTCACAGCCCTGGCCAAGTGACAGCAGACTTTCTTCTTGGATATTTGTTCTGATGTGTCAAAGTGACTAAAAATCTATTTTGTCTAGGTCAAAAAGGGACTAACCTCTGGCCACCACATATTGGTGATGCAGAGGTGCACCTCTTCGTGCCTGAACATTGACACGAGGGTCTTCTGCATGAGAAGAACCTGACTAAGCAAGCAGTGTGGACTTTACCAATTGATAGTGCATCCTATGAAGCTTACATTGTCATGCAACTCCCACACTACCAAATTAACAAAAAAAAAATATCTTAGGACAGCCTTCATATTGTCACTTCAGCATGTACAAACTGGATTACTGAGGAAGCAGGTTCTCAAGAACTGCAGTGAACTCCAGGACATTAAGAGACCACAAAGTCTCTGCTGCAGCTGCTCCCCCTTTTGCTGCAGTCAGGGGAGAAGAGCATCTGGATTTCAAACCAGTCTCATGAAGTTCAGCAAGAATGGCACCTGTGGGTGGGACAGTCTGCAGCCAAGCTGACAAAGGAATCTGCATACTTGGCATCTCTGTTCCAATCTGGCCTGGTTTACACTCTAGCACCTGACCCAGAGAAGAGAAGGCTTTGGGGAGACCTTATAAGCTACATTTCAATATCTGAAGGAAGGGCTGTTTAGAAGGGCTCACATCAATAGGATGAGGAGCAATGGTTTGAAAGTGGAGCAAGGTAGATTTAGGTTGGACATCAGGAAGGAAGTTCTTTACAATGAAAGTGGTGAAATAATGGAACAGGCTCCCAGGAGTGTAGTTAAGGACCCAGCTCTGGAGACATTCAAGATCAGACTTGATGCAGCCCTGGGCAGCCTGATCTAGTTGGAGATGTCCCTGCTGACTGCAAGGGTGTTGAGCAAGATGACCTTTGAGGGTCCCTTCCAACCCAATGCAATCTGTGAACTTGTGAATCTATAAATACCGACACCTTGCTCCTAGTCACACGCCTACAGGAGAGAGCAGATCAGCAGTATTGGTAGCGCATGACTGTGGAAATGCCAGAAGCAGCTTTCCAGGGCAAGGGGTGTCTTGAAGACCCCCACCCCTGCAGCAGCTATGCTTGCTTGTGCACAAGTTTTAGAATAATTAATGTGTCTTAAACTCCTCCAGCTCAGAAGAGGTTACAACCTCCAGCCGCCTGTCATCACCCTTCTGCTAGAGATTATCTGCTGGAGGGGCTCTTATTACAAATGTTCCACAATCTGTTGCCTTCAAAGTCAACTAAGTTAACTTTAAAAAAAAAAAAAATCTTTCTAACCTAACTCATGTTAACAGACAAGTCAGAAAATGACAAGGCACACAATAGTGAAAAGATGGTGACAAGCAGCCTGAGGGGTAGTTACCTCTTCCACAAGCATAGCAAGATGCCAGCAGTAACTTCTGTCCATGACTTGCGAAACTACAATTTTGTCTATCATTTTCTATATATTGCTAGAATCAAGAAAAAATAGTATATTACTCACCTGCATTGCCAAAGCTCTGAGGCGACAGAAAGCAGCCCCGTGGAAAAGGACTTGAGAGTTCTGGTGGATGACAAGCTGGACATGAGCCAACAGTGTGCACTTGCAGCCCAGAAAGCCAATGGTATCCTGGGCTGCACCAAAAGCAGTGTGGCAAGCAGATCCAGAAAGGTGATCCTGCCACTTTACTCTGCTCTAGTGAGACCTCACCTGGAGTATTTTGTCCAGCTTTGGAGCTCTCAACACAAGGACATGGACCTGATGGAGCAGATCCAGAGGAGGGCCATGAAAATGATCAGGGGATTGGAGCACCTCTGCTATGAGGACAGGCTGAGGGAGCTATGGCTGTTCAGCCTAGAGAAGAGAAGGCTCCAGGGAAGCCTAGTAACAGCCTTTTAGTACCTGAAGGGGGCCTACAAGAAGGCTGCAGAGGGACTCTTTCCAAAAGCCTGTGGTGATAGGATGAGGGGCAACATCTTAAAACTTTTCTCCCCCCCCCCAATTCTTGTAATTACCCAATTTTCAGCTGTTTTCAAAAACTAAGTGCATCAAAATTTTCCTTTCTTCTTTCTGACTCACAAGAGAGAAAGCTGAGGGCCCAGTGGATGTGTGAGGTTTAAAAAATGTAAACTAAACCCACTAAAAATTAATGCTGTTAGTCCATTTCCTCCATGGTTTTTCAAATCAAATATGCTACAATTAAGAAGACTTTTTTGACTTGTCATTACAATCAACTATTGGGAAAAAAAAAGAGAGGTTTAATTATATCATAGAATTATACTCAGCTAATCACAGAATGGTTTGGGTTGGGTTGGAAGAGATCTTAAAGAAACATCTAGTGCCAAACCCCCTGCCATGGTCAGGGACACCTCCAGGTTGCTATAGACCCCATACAACCTGGCTTTAACACTTCCAGGCTTGGAGCCTCCACAACTTCTCCAGGCCAAGCCTTCATCACCCTTGTAGGGAAGAATTTCTTCCTAATGCCTAATCAAAATACAGTTTGAAGCCATTGCCCCTCATCCTGTTACTCCATGCTTTGTAAAAAGACCCTCTCCAGCTGTCCTGTAGCCCCCTTCAAATAGTGGAAGGCTGATACAAGGTTTCCCCAGAGCCTTCATAACACCACCATATATATATTTATATAATCTATACCTGTAAAATTTCTGTACCTGAGATTGTATCATGACATGGAAAAAGCCCTTCTGTTCCTGATGCACAAATCCTGTTTACCCCATACAAGAAACCGTAAAGTACAAGGGAAGCCATCAAAAGGCATGTTTTGTGAGAGAGTCTGATGGGTTCCATCTGTTCAAATCATTAGAAAACAAAAACTTCAACACTTCAGTACAATTTCATTTTGTCAGGTCATCTCCAGATTCCAATGAAATTACTTCTGTCTCTAATACTCAGCACAACAATTCGGAAAGCAAAGTGTGTTTGTTCAAGAGAAGCTTAGACCAGAACAACAGGGTCCAAATACTCTTGAATTTTGGAAAGGCTACTCCACACTGTCGTCTTTATTTACAGCTGTGAAGAGCTGCATTAATATCTAAGTAAGGAGGACATTTTAACACAACTCTGCACCCAGTGTTTCCCACTGAAAAAATAAACCAAGAAAATACTCCAGTACCAAACACTGCAATGCAAATTGGAAAATCAGAAACACAACTCAATATTAAAACTTCTAAAGCAAACAGGTCATATCAACAGGATGACACACCCTGATTTAGGGACTCACAGAATTGTTTGGGTTGGAAAAGACCTGCAAGATCGAGTCCAACCATCAACCTAACACCACCATGTCCATTACACTACCTGAAAGGGAGAAAAATCTTCCTGCTTTTTGAATCTTACACAAGCCCGTGGGTTACATTAGGAGGCTCCATTGCTTTGGCACTCCCTCCCTCCCAGTGGAGGCCCAGATCTCCCAACACTGATAGCATCCACAGGAACAAACAGAAGGTCTGAGCTGATTTTCACACAATTGCTGAAAAGCTGTAAAATGAAGGTGAAGAACATCTGAACAGATTATTGGAAAAGAGAAAAAAAAAGAAAGTCTGCAATGAGGACACAAGCTCTTTCTTTCTGAATGCAGAAACCCCACTTGCCTGGCTATCATCCTTCGCTATGAACAAACTTTCAAAGCCTGCTTCTCTCTAGTACTCGTGAGTCATTTTCGATCATCGCGTCTTTGGCGGCTTGAAGCATTTTGAAAGTGGAAAGCAAACAAAATTGCTTTTAATGCACTCATAAGAGGGTACTTCAGTTTTTTTAAAAGCCATTTTTTCCTCTATCTTTTAGCTGCTAGAAGGCTTTAAATGGGACCCCTGTAGGGTTTTGTCTGTAAACCACACAGGAGCATAAAAGCTTGGAAAACTTGCAGAGATTCTGAAGCAGGTTCACACAGCTTCATTGAAACTGTGTGTGGTTTTGAAGCTCACCAGGGCTCTACTCACCAGGAACTATTTAAAAATTGCCAACTTAGGGGAAAAAAAAAAAAAAAAAGATTTAAAACTCATAAAGGATTATGATGAAAACGTGAAGTCTTATTTTGTAGGTTGCCAGACTGAAAGAAGATAAAACACTTCTGTAAATAGGGAGGAATGGGGTTCATCCTCTGAAGATGTTTGGGTGTTGTGTCTTTGAAAACACATAGAGCAGCCTGAAAAAGGGATCAGAATAACCTGAGTAAACACAGCCTGAATTAACCTGCAGCAAATTGATTTACCTGTATTCAGAGAATCAAAATTGATCAATCCATTACACCACACAGTGGCTCAACCATCCTAAAGGCACTTGCAGGACTGTTACAATGCAAGTGTGTCAACTCTTTCCCTGTCTTTGAAGGTGACTCTTCTCAACCCACTTCAGCAAGAAGAGAAGGCTTGGAAATTCACCACTGCCATCCATAAATACCATGAGAAATGGGAAAGTAATTTATACAAAGAATTAGCCAAAGCAGAGTTTCTGACTAATGCATTATCTCGCCATTGACAATTTCACATCCTAAGGTTTCGTAGAACTTAGTGCTGTGGAAGAAAATGGGAAACTACTGATTTGGATGTTAAGGTAGATATGAAAAGCTTATCATAGAATCATAGAATTGTCAGGGTTGGAAGGGACCTCAAGGATCATCTACTTCCAACCCCCCTGCCATGGGCAGGGACACCCACTAGATCAGGTTGCTCAGAGCCACATCCAGCATCGCCTTCCAGGAATAGGGCTTCTACCACCTCCCTGGGCAAAGTGTTCCAGTGTCTCACCACCCTCATGGTGACTACTAATTTCCAGTTTTGTTTCATTCCCCCTAGTTCCTATCACTACCCGACATCCTAAGAAGTCCCTCACCAGAGGCTCTTGTAGGCTCCCTTAAAATACTGGAAGGCCACAATAAGGTCTCCTCACAACATAATGGGGTCTAATATGGCACTTGTGGTCCATACACAATCACCAGCAAAGGCTGTGAGAGTTCTGTGAGGAAAGATTGCCAGAGTTTCACTTCAGTCAACACTGGAATTCTAGTAAGATGCTAAAAAGTTAATAGGCACAAAGGAAACTGTGTTTTTCATGTTTTCTGATGGCAGGGGTACAATGGATGTGTTTGATCTTACTTAAATTTCTTGTGGGACTGATGACGCTGCTAGTGGTTGCTTTTAGCTTCCATACTCAACACTTAAAAATTTTATACTCAGGGATTGTGAGGAATACTCAGCAGTACTGCTGATTTCAGATTAACCAGTTGCTATGTCAGCAGCTCTGCTGTAGCAAGGAATCGATGGAGCTGCTCACTAGGATCATGAAGAACATGGGGGTGGTCACAGAAGCTTCTTTTGCCATAATCCAAACCAGCCATTGAATCAATTCCTAATGAAGCAAGGTCTATGTAACATCTCTTCTGTTCACATAAAACACTTCAAAAGCTGTTGATGTTTTTTTCCTAGCATCCTGTTTGGCTAGGAATCTGCTGACCCACATGAAGTGACCCAAATCTGTTATACCTGAGCAGCAGAGGTCAGTTTCCTAAGTCCTCGCTGAGTTTTTAGAGAGCTCCCAGGCCTAAAGAAAAAGGTTCCAACTATGAGGAGGAGATCAAAACATTTATCCCAGCTTATCTGGGCTGGAGGGGACAGGGAACTTGACCTCAAACCTACTGGCAGAAAGCAAGATACAATGACCAGGTGCTTAAAAGATGTTATTGCTAAAGAAAACACTGTTGTAGTCTGGCAACCCTGTGTGTACATTGGAGCAATCTTTAGTGCGGGGAAGGGGCAAGGGGGCAGGGGCAAGGGGATCCCTTCCTGTATCCTATCAGGAAGGGGAAATTCTGAAGCATGGCTTTGCACAAGTGCAATGTAAACAGATACTCAAGTAGTCTGAGTGTTAAAAAAAAAAAAAAGAAAAATAAAAAAGGAAAAAAGAGGAGGGGGAGAGGTACCATTGAAAGTGTTACTCAAAGAGAGTAAAGTCTGGAAGAGCATGGCCCATGGCTAGGACCTCAGTATTTCTTTTCCATCACTTGCACCAGTTGAAGAAAATCCCTGCAAAGAACCTTTCATAAGATGGCATTTTTGTGATTCACTATAGCACCAATATTCCTTTTGAGTTTTATAACTGTTCCTAGAACATTCTTGGCAATGAATTTAAACTTTTTGAAAGAGGTTGCATTTCACTGTAAATGGTTATCTGGTATTCACAACACAAAATAAGCATTTGAATATTTATTGTGAGCACATTGCATTTTAGGGAGAACACACAAAGATTCTTACCACAATTATCTTGTTCCAGCTTTAATATATTAGCTGTCACCTCTTTAATGGATCTTGTGAGAAAGGAAAGTTTCTTTCTTTAACTCTCTTTTCCCCCTGAACGCAATTACCACCTCATTCAGAGCCCTTTGTGTCCACCTAATCTCTCTGATTATGTCTCTGACACCACCACAATACGACATGACTGACATACCTGACAGCTGTGACTGGTGACAGAATACTCACAATGAAAACCAGCTCTATGCAGGATGAGTGTTACCTACCGCCAGCCTCACAGAACAAACATGGGAGGAAGGTAAAAAAGGGGTGGGGGCATTTCACCACTAGCCTAACCCCTACCGATTTTTCCTCCTTTTAGAGCCAAACAGCATTGACAAGCAGAGCCTCTTTGTACATACCTACCTAATGAACCAATTGTTGGATGAACACAAAAGAACACCCATTAGTATTTTAATGTTGAATTTATAGGGGAGAAAATGCATGTTTGGAGACCTGACTTACAAGTGGGACTTGATGGATCATTTTGTCTCTCTCCAGCCCTTTTATACTTCTCCGGGTCATAACTCCCAGCTGGTGCTCAACTGTCAGATTCAGGCAGGCGGCAAGAGATGAGAGCATGTGAGGAAAGCTATACCTGGAAATGTCATTCCCAGACAGCAAGCTGCCAATGGAATTGAGCACAAACTCTTGCAGAATTCCTTATTTTGAAGCCATAAAGACATGATGCAGTATTACAAATAATTGGCTGACACAAGAGCAGTAATGAATAATTAATTAGGAGGAATATTAAGGCAGAAGGCTTTACAAAGTGTCTTTAAACATTTCAGCTTTAAGTGGCATTTCTACACTAAACCCTCCACCTTGTCAGCAGTGACTTCTTTTCGCCTCCCACCATTTATAAAAGGTTGAGAATTTTGGGAGAAGGGATTAAGGAGATTTCTTCTAAATATACTGAATATTCAGAACAAAGAGTTTGGTTGCTCCTGAGCAGCCTCAGAAATTGCACAGTATCAGAATTGGAGAGAATGGAAAAAAATCAAACTCATACTTTCAAACTGTAAGGTCTAGAACCAATATGTGCCTCTCAGCATTCAGGGATGATCAGACAATATTTACAGAAAATTAATCTAGGTGCTTTATGTCTGATTTTATGTCTAAAAACCGCTCTTCTAAGTTTCCTCAGACAATCATACAGTAAAAATAAAATGTAGACTTGAAGGCTATGCTTAGGAAAGGTCGAGGGAGCTGGGTCTATTTAGCCTGGAGAAGAGGAGCCTGAGGGGTGACCTCATTCATGTTGATAAAGATGTGAAAGGTGAGCGCCAGGAGGATGGAGCCAGGATCTTCTCAGTGATGTTCAATGGTAGGTTCCCATCAGAAGGGAGTCACCTATGATGACTCCTCTCTTTTTTCTTTATTTTTTGGTTGAAGATGTTGGTATGCTAGGCCTAGGCTTCCTTAGTCTTGGGAACACTTCCAAAACAGATGGTTCCACATGAACACAAAGAAAAACATTTCCCTGAGGGTGAGAGAACTACCTGGAACAGGCTGCCCAGAGAGGTTGTGGAGTTTCCTTCTCTGGAGACTTGCAAACCCCATCTGGATGTGTTTCTGTGTAGCCTGCCCTTAGAGACCCTGTTTTGGCAGGGAAGGTTGGACTAGATAGATGTGAGGGCAATCTGGCTGTGACATCTGTCACCCCACTGATGGCCAAGGTTGATTTGGCTGATCTGGCTGGCTAAGCAGGTGTCCCCTCCCTCCCCGACTGCTCCATGTGCATCCCTCCTGAAGCTGCGCAACCTACCCCGATAGAGACAGCACTGTTCATTGGTCAAGTGGATATGGTAGCCGCACTCCCCTGCTAGAGCCTCCAAACAAGCTCAAGGTCCATTTGCAGGAGAACATAGGGTAATGAAGCTTCCAAGACTGCAGACACATCCAAGTGAGGCACTGCATGGGGCAGTCTCCCACTGTAAAAAAACAAAAAAAAGAAGAAAAGAAACAACAAGAAAGAAAAACTTTCAGCAAGACTTGGACAGACAGAGCTGGGCAGAGAGGAACCTAATGAGGTTCAACAAGGATAAGTGCAGAGAAATAAACTGCACCAGTACAGGTTAGGAGGTGATCTGCTGGAGAGCAGCCCTGTGGAGAAGGACCTGGGAGTCCTGGTGGATAACAAGTTATCCATGGGACAGCAATGTGCCCTTGTGGCCAAGGCCAAAGGGATCCTGGGAGGCATTAAGAAGAGTGTGTCCAACAGGTTCTCCTCCCCCTCCACTCTGCCCTGGTGAGACCTGTTATAGTGGGTAAAAGGCTATTTAATATTCAATAAGTGGCACGATTAATAAAAATAATAATTTTATTCATCATAAAAATCCCACAAAAAATGTTAAACAAAACCTATTTACAGGCTGGAGGTGTTCGGTTGTGGAACAGATCCCTCACCAGCAGGAACAAGTAACAATTTAAACAATATGTACAAAAATCCAGAAACAACAACCAGCACTTTAAACTGTAAAGAAAAAGGAACATCGGCAACGAAGCCGGCGATTGCCCACGACAGGGAGGGGTGGGGAGAACTCTGTAATTCCCCAGGGCAGCAGACCTTCAATAGATGCTTATAAAAATCAGATACTGTAATTACTCACTGATCCTGATACCTCGTGGCACAGGCTAGGATTTAAAGAAAACCAAAATGGCGCCGACCAGGTGGCAGCTGCAGGAGCACAGTTTCACTTTCTGTCCGTGTCCGCAGCTTATTGCTGAGACAGGATTCACTCCCGAAGGCCTTGTAGCTGAAAGCTTTGTAGACAAGAGGTTCCTCTGCTGCAATCCTTTTGCGGCGGCGCTCGCTCCTTGCTGCAGTCAAAGGAAACTGTCCTGGAGACTCGGCTCCTCTGGGGTTTCGCCTCGCGGCCTGGCAAGACGTGTCTGTCTGCTCCTAGGCTTTACAACGCTAAAACAGCGAGGGGTCTTTGCTGTCCTGTCTGGATAAACTGAAACACATTTCGGCTTCCAAGCAAAGCTTGTGGTTCCTTCCAGAGCATGGACAATTGCAAGGCAAGGCTCTGGCTCTTTGGGCTGGTACTTACAGATGTCCCAAGACAATAATGGCCAGTGACAACACAGATCGAGGGATAAAACCCTGATATTGCAACCTATAGAAAGGCTTCTTTCCAAACTGGCCAAAAGCATGCCCACCTGGCTCACTCGGGCTCTAAAACATGTTCAGGCAAGCCTGGAAAATCAGACCTACTAGCTCTTGCCTCATTGTCTGGTTCAGAGCATTTTTGAGGCTTTTTGTCCCTTTGGGACAAGACCTCACCTGGAGTAGTGCATTCAGTTTTGGGCTCCCCAGTTCAGGAGGGACAAGGATCTGCTGGAGAAAGTCCAACAGAGACCTACAAGGATTATGAAGGGACTAGAGCACTGCCCTATGAGGAAAGGCTGAGAGCCCTGGAGTTATTTAGTCTGGAGAAGAGAAGGCTGTGAGGGGATTTAGTAAATATTTATAAATATCTGAGGGCTGGGTGTCAAGAGGGAGGGGACAGACTCTTCTCTGTTGCACCCTGTGATAGGACAAGTGTAAGAGACTAAATCTTGTCTCTCTTGACATGAATCAAAGATAAAATCACCTTTGCTCCTTGCCCAGACAATAGCTGATGTGTATTGGGCAGAAGCCACTGGTTAACAACTCTCTGGAATGTGCATAGACAAAATCATCTCAATCCATCAGCTACCCCAGAAGGGGAGGATGGTGAAAAAGACAATGGATTCACCACCTGCACACACCTGAAAAACTGTATAAAAGACCTGAGCAATAGCTGCTCAGAATAAGAAAAAGACCCGAGCAATACCTGCCCTGAAGAAGAAAAAAGGAGAAGAAAATATAAGGAGAGAAAAGGACAGAGACAGGAGAAAAGACATCACCATGTAGCCTGAAAGCAGCAGACCAGGAAGAACCCTCTCTCCATGTCCTAAGTTCTGCCTGCTGCAACTCATGGAGCTGAAGATGCTGCTCAGAGAAGGACTTGGACTTGAGGATTTCTCCCTTCCCTCCTCCAGCAGAGGACAGAACAAGGATGACATCTCCTTCACGCCACAGACCCAAACAGTCTTGGACGGTAGGGGGATGTGGTAATATAATTCCTTTTTTCTCTCCCTCTCCACGTCTCTATTTTTCTCCTCCCTCTCACTCTTCCTTCTGTTCCGTTCACTGTATTCTGTTAATAAATGCCTCGCTGTCGATATTTTGGCCTTGTTTGTGCCTCTAATTTAGAATCATAGAATCACTAAGGTTGGAAAAGACCTCAAAGATCATCAAGTCCAACCTGTCACCCAAGACCTCATGACTACTAGACCATGGCACCAAGTGCCACATCCAGTCCCCTCTTGAACAGCTCCAGGGACGGTGACTCCACCACCTCCCTGGGATAAAATGTAAATAAATCACTCTTGGGTGTGAAAAGGAAACCAGAGAGAATTCTAAACAATTTCATTGGAGAGATATCTACCATAAAAATGGTTGTACCAAAACAATCCCTTCTCATCTCTTCTCTTCTTGCTTTGTTGCCCTGGAGAGATACTAACTTGCTTCTGCTTGACCTTAGCTGCATTGTTTTGGCTAAGTCTAACATCCCTCTGTTCCTTTCTCTTCTCCTTTCTGTACAGGGTGGGAGTAAGGTGGAGGCAGAGAGGGAGAAGCTAGTAGCTTCCCCTAGTTCTTGGCCAGGGGGGTCCTTGTGCTGCTTATTAATTGTAAATATTGTAAATATTGCACATTTGTACATATCCAATGCATTCCATTGTAGATTGCAGTTTTGCTTGTGAGTACAGCTTTCATTTGCTTCCAGCTGAGCTGGCCTGGTAAATTTAATATTGGGGGAATGGGGAATTTTCAACCCACCACAAGTAAGCATTCAAAACTTCAGATTTAGCTTCTTTCAGGTCTTCACTGTGTGGCATGTTGGCCACTCCTTAACACATCAAGAGAGACTGCAGTACTTGGGGTGGTTATTGCTTACTTCATAACACGGGAATGTTCACAAGAACTCTCATCCTCTCCAGACAGAGACAACAAGGGGCAATGGATATAAACTACAGCTCAGGAGGTTCCACCTCAACATGAAGAGGAACTTGTTCACTGTGAGGGTCACAGAGCACTGGAATAGGCTGCCCAGAGAGGTTGTGGAGTCTCCTTCTCTGGAGACTTCCAAGGCCCATCTGGATGTGTTCCTGTGTGTCCTACTCTGGCAGAGGCATTGGACTTGACCTTCAGAGGTCCCTTCCAGCCCCTAACATTCTGTGATCTCTAGAGGTCCCTTCCAACCTCTACCAGTCTATGATTCTATGCTACACAAAGAAAGCAGTAAAAGCTGGGGTTTTTTTTTTGGGGGGGTGGGGAGCAGAAGATAACTGTGAATGTAAGTTGATATATTCAATGATAAGTGATCTTATGTCAAATACCCAGGACTTTTGTCCCCATCATGCCCTTTCTCATTTCTAAGATACTACAATAGAGAGCTAAGACACTTGGCACACAGAAGAAACACTCCTTGATAACCTCATAGTGCATCCTGCTAGTTCTGTCACCCCCACAACTCCTAGGAGCAAGAATACATCAGCATTCCTCCTGACAGCCATTCCTGCCACACAAATGCCCCACAGCCTTTAACACAACTTCAAAGAGCCACCACTGCTCCAAGCCACTTACTTTATGCACCAAAAAACCCAATCCAGAACAACCAAACCAAAACAAACACCACTCACAAAATTCTCTTTACCGTTTTAACCTTTTACATGGTCATAATAAAACTTTCTAGACAGTCAGAGATGGATATGGACCTTCACTAAGTTTTCTGAACGCTAATTAGTTTCAGATGCCAGGGCAACAATCTGCAAACCACACTGAAGTGCGTGTACAGAATGTATTATAACTCCATTTGTAGGCAATGAGGTGAAAACTTTACAAAGCTACTGAATAATTATGATTACTAATATTCCAATTAGCCTGAGCAGGTACAAAGACACTCTCAGCATTAGACATCTCAGGAATTCTGAAAAATAATCTGTTTCTGAATCTCTTAATATAATTACAGAGTCATTAGGGGATTTTTGTTGTTGTTTGTGAGGTTCTTGGTTTGTTTTTTGTTGATGTTGGGTATTTTGGTGGTTGGTTTTAGTTTGGTTTTTTTCAGTGGGTTTTTGTTTGTTTGGGTTTTGCTGGGTTTTAAGTTTGCCTGATTGGGATGTTTGAGATTGGATGTTAGGAACAAGTTGGCGTCAACACAGTCAAACAACCAAGGCTACAGGGTTCTCCCTTGACCTGTGAGGGCAAGACTGGCCAGGGCCCATCCCCACAGATAAAGAAAAGACCTGGAAGCAGATGGTGAGGGTGAGTAAACCTCTTTGCTGGTGTGATTATAGTTTTTATATTCCTTCCTTGCCCAAGTGACATCCTAAATATACATAGTTCTGTCTGATTGTGGTGGTTTGGCCCTGGCCTAGAGGCCAGATGCCCACCAAAGCTGCTCTATCACTGCCCTCCTTAAATGAACAGGGGAGAGGGGGGAAATATAACAAAAGCTAGTAATAAGATAGAAGCAATTTAATAACAGTAATAAACAAAGGCAGAAGTGAAAGCAGACAGAGATGTTTGTGTCTACTTCCCATCAGCAGGACAACAGCTGGTCTCGGGAAGCAGGGCTCTCTAAGCTTAGTGGTTCCTTAGAAGGACAGATGCCATGGACAAAATCCCCCCTTCTTTCACTTCATTCTTATATCTGAGCTAACATCATATGGCATGGAAAACCTCCTTGGCCAGTTTGGGTCAGCTGAACCAGGTGTGTCCACTCCCAAGATCTTGCCCACCCCTCAGCATACTCTTGGGGCAGGGGAAACGTTGAAAAGACAGCCTGGAGGCCTATTCAACACAGCAGTATTTTGGCTGCTGTTATCAACTACTGCTGCAAAACACAGCACTAGAAAGATGCTGTGAGGAGAATTAACTCCAGCTCAGCCAAACCCAATACACTGATGTAAAGTTAAACATAACACAACCCATTTTTACTGCTCCTAACATACTAATCTATTTCAGCTAAGGGAAGGTACCAAGTCCAATTGTTCCAACCCTTGGCCATATATTCTAATGTTAAGTTTGTTTTTTCAAACTTCTCCCAACTAAAGCCACCTAAACTTTTAACTCCTCCATAAATTTTGCTAAACCACACAAAAAACCACATATAAAATGAAAAAATTAAAGCCATAACTTACTTTAACAATTCGTTTTTGTGGCATCATACCTGCACTCCCTTTTTTGTTTTCATAACATAAAATGAAAATGTCTTTTGTGTTATAATCCATTTTAACCATCCCTTTAACCATTTGAAATTATTGAGGATAACATTCTGGTGAGTTAACATATAAACCCATGTGAACATGTTCCCTAATCTCACAGCAATTAAGCAATTGCGATATTGAGTCCTAATTCAGATGTTTTCTAGTGTCATTCTTGTGCAGTCAGCCCCAGATCAATGCCATCAATTTCGACTCAGCATGGCAGTCATTGCAAACAGCCAGTTACTTTCAGCATAGTTAGCCTTCATTTGGCTGTAGTGTTTTTAGTGGTGTTTTGCCCATGTGTTGATTTCTGCATTGTCAGCTGCGATGCTTGCAGTACCAAGTTGAAGCTCTCCCCAGCTCATGAACAGATTGACTTTTTCTTTCTGGTATCATGATAAACATGTAGATGATAAGAGACACATGCCTTTCCTACACTACCAAATCCATTTGCCTTTTCCTAGGCTAAACCTCTCTGTGGCATACATAAAAGAACATTTTTTGATATTTTGTGTATTTTTTTTTTTACAATCCTGATCTTAAAATACTACCACAAATACAAAAAAAACAACAAACAAAAATTTACAATATCCCTATATTAAACTCTTCACTTATGCTAATACCAACAATCCATAAAATACTTCGAGTGTGTTAAAATTAAATCACTAATTTTTTAAAAAACAAAAAGTGTTACCTTACATAAAGCGCACTTTTAAAATGCCAGCAAACAAAAAAGGTTCAAACCAGAAGAGAAACTTAACCTATGAACTTGTAGAATAACTTATTCTATTTAAAATTACTCACTAGTAACTAAATCTTCTTATGATTAATTACTAATTACAATATTCTATGATGATTACCATATGTATATCACATTTTATTATAATTGCTTATAATATTCTATTCTAATTATTGCATACTTATCAGTACTCATTATTTATTATCCCTACTGTTAAAACTTAATTATTACAGACATTAAAAAAAAAACAAAAACCAACTCTCCAAAATTCACTGTGATCAAAATCATTTATCCAGATGAAGTTTACACCTACAAAATGTTAAAATATCTTCTTTGTTACCTGCCTGATCTCTTAAAGGTGACTTGGATCCTGATGGTTCCAACTTCCAGAGGGGCCCATCCTTGGAGATGTTCAAGGTGAGGTTCAACAGGGCTCTGGGCAGCCTGATCTAGTTGGGGATGCCCCTGCTTACTGCAGAGGGGGTTGGACTAGATGACCTTTGGAGGTCCCTTCCAACCCAGACCATTCTATGATTCCCAGTGTAAGACAAAGCATTGCATCCATCAGCAGGAGAAAACAGAAGACAGCGTCAAAACCGTTGTCAACCAAAGGAGAGAAGAATTACACCCAAAGCTAATTCTGATTCTTCTATCAAAAGTATCATGGTTTAAACTCCTCTGCAAACATGCAGATTTTGAGAACTGGTCAGAAATGTTCTATTTTTCTGTATCCCTAAAAGACATAAAGACAGAGATCAGGACTCCTTCACAGTAAGCACTGAACAACTCTTAAGATCATCTTGACTACAGTTTACTTCCCAGATAAAGCAACCATTTATTTTATGGACTAGGATGGAATCAGTTTGAAGTGAATTCCTCAAACTTTTGAAGCCCTACTGATGTTTTCACTTTGCAAGTAAGAATACATTGTCTATGCTCCAGTTCTTGCACCTTCATCACTGGGGAAAAACCAGACCTGGCAGATCAGCTATCAGACTTGGGTTGACCATGAGCCAGCAATGTGCCCTTGTGGCCATGAAGGGGTGTAGCAGCAGGGGTGTGGTCAGTAGGTCAAGAGAGGTTCTCTTCCCCCTCTGCCCTGCTGAGGGCCACACCTGTAATACTGTGTCCAGTTTTGGGGCCCTCAGTTTAGGAAAGGCCTCAGCGATCTGCTCAGGAGAAAGCAGCACAGAACGACAAAGACACTGAAGGGAGTGGAACATCTCCCTCATGAGGAAAGGCTGAGGGAGATGGGTCTCTAGCTAGGAGAAGAGGAGACTGAGAGGTGATGTCATTCATGTTTAAAACATGTGAAGAGCGAGTGTCAGGAGGATGGAGCCAGGCTCTTCTCAGTGATGTCCAATAATAGGACAAGGGGCAATGGGTGAAAGCTGGAGTAGAGGAGATTCCACATGAAAATAAGGAAAAACTTTTTCACTATGAGGGTGATGAAGCACTGGAACAGGCTGCCCAGAAAGGTTGTGGAGTCTCCTTCTCTGGAGACATTGAAAACCCACCTGGATGCATTCCTGTGTGGCTTACTCTAGATGCCTTCCACCCCTAACATTCCATGATTCTGTGATGTCTAGTTCCTTTTAGTAAATATTCCTTCCTGTTTTCAGATGGCTGAGAAATAAGATGTTACCAAAAAACAGCAGGTTTTGTTTACTTCAACATATCCTGGTGGCCTATAGCAAAGGCAATGCACTAGGTACTTCAGTGCTCTCCTGCCAGTTTTTCCAAACTTCAGTTGTTTGAAACTGCAGTTAAACAGTTTCCTATTGAAAGGAATTTCACTCACACATCTTCAAACCTGAAGAAAAGAATAATATACATAAGCCATGACAGAACTGTGCTGTCAGAAAGCCACATTTCTAGCTCTATGAAGGTATGGAAACAGCATCAAAAGGATTCCAAAAGGTGAACAGATAAAGTCAAAGAACAATCCCTAAATGAATACATAGGAATCTACCTCCCATCCCTAAATCCACTGACTGCAGATGCCAAAGAAATGCAAGAGAAGTGAACAAACAGAAGCAGTCAGGCTTATGCCATCTCTCAAACTAATATCTTCTCACGGCTGTTAAGAGACAGAAGAGGGGGTCAGATGAATCAGTCTGAGGGCCAAAGGCAGTACTGCTTCCATGTCACTAGAGTTAAAACCAGTGTTTGTGCTGGACACCAAACTGTGTGGAAAGTTAGGGTCTGATCTGGTCCCAGCTTCAGCAGATGGAAACAAATCAGCTTCTGGGTACTCCAATCCCTCCCCGTGCTCTCCCAAGCGTCCCTCTGAAAAACGGCCTTCTCCAGGAGCATACAGCTCAACATCTTAGCTACATCTAATCGACTGTTAACACATAGATTTTTATTTCTGGATTTACAATGCTTACAATAAAATATATCAGTATGTAGCTAGTCCTAATAAATGCAGAAATAGAAATCTTCCCATTTCACAGAAAGTGCAAAAACGCAAGTTAGAACATGGTAACTTTAAAACATACAAGGCGATTTCTCAGTGTTTTTACTATGAACACAGATCTGTAAAACGCATACTATCATTCTTCTTACAGAACACCTTCCATCAAAGCAGCAGCACAGGGCAAAACAACCAGGACATGAGGACAAACGTAGTTCAAATCTTTGAATATTTTTAAAGGAATAAACTGTGAAAAATTAAATAAACTATTTTAGTTTGCAATAGCTCTACCATACAGTTGAATACTAATTGAGGGACCCTTGGTCAACAGCACATGAAAGAGGCCTGTAAATTCTCCTTCCTCCTTGGGCTTGAACTTGACTGGCACATGGATGTAATAATGGGATCTGTAAAAAGACAGTTATGTGCATATTCATTGTTAATAAACAAGTAAAGTCTACAGAGAGAAATTCTCCTCTAGTTTTGATTTTCACTAGAGCAGCATCTTGGCTGTGCATTGGATCATTGTGTTTATACTTATGGATTTGATTATAAAATCATAGAAAGGGTTGGAAGGGACCTTAATAATCACCTAGTTGCAATCCCCCTGCCCCCCCGCAACACCTCCTGCTAGACCAGGTTGTTCAACCTGGCTTTGAATACTTCCAAAGATGGAGCCTCTATAACTTCCCTAGGGCAACCTGTTCCAGTGCCTCACCACCTTCAAGGGGAAGAATTTCTTCCTAATATCCAGTCTAAACTGAACTTCTTCCAGTTTGAAGCCATTATCCTCCATCCTATCACCCCAAGGCTTTGTAAAAAGTTCCTGTCCAGCTGTCCCGTAAGTTCCATTCAACTACTGGAAGGTTGCTATAAAGTCTCCCCAAAGTCTTTTCTCCCCCAGGCTAAACAACCCCATCTCTCTCAGCCTGTCTTTTTAGGAGAGAGGCTTCAGCCAGCCTTCTAATCACCATTGTGGCTCTCCTCTGGACTTGCTTTAACAGTTCCATGTCCTTCTCATGTTATATTACTCTTCTGATAGACTCTGATTCTAAAGATCACTCTTTTCTATTGCTTACACAAAATGCTACAATGCTGCTGCTAGTTTATGTAGATGTTTGGTCTCTTGGCAGTGCACAAACCCTATTTAGAGCAAAGTTACTAACTTTTTCCCTTCACAAATCATTTTACAAGTACCCTAAAATTTCCAACTCTCTGAAATTCCATCAATCTCAGGCTAGTAATAAAATAATTTCAATTACTTGTAACTGCCTGCACATTAAGAAAAATGTTGCTGAATCACTGTGGATGGGTGTATTGACTCACAAACAGTCTTGTAAAGGTTTTACATGACACCTTTTTAGGTGATAGAATGCCTCTTCTATTCAGATTGCATAGAAACATAACCAATGTACTGGGTGGCTGCCTTAACTGTCAAGAGCCTGGAGTGAATGTTCTAAAAAGCATAAGCTATACAAGCAACAAGCTGGAAAAACTGAGTGGCAGCATATTGGATTCCATAGCATCCAACAGAAATATCCAGCACGAACAGACAAGTAACAGTGAAAGGCATATATTGGAATGAGGAAAAATGAACAGCACCATTCTGCCTTACTAAGACAGACAGACAGATTTGTTTTCTTGCCTTGCAACTTCAGTTTTCTCCCCTTAACAGTATTTAGTATTATCCAATGTCCTCTAGAATCTGGTTATTTTCCCTACTTATTTTCATATTCCTTTCATATTCTTCTCCTCTACACTAACACTACCTATTGGAACCAGTCTGTGCTCTCAACCTTTTACACTTGGAAATCAAAATATTGCCCTTCGTAAGCTTGGTCTCAGCCTTACTTGTTTATCATCATCCTTGGTGCTAAAATAGTCACCGTGGCAGATGTATTTTGTATTGTTCCCTTCATAAACAGATCCTGGTCAGTCAAGTAACTCAGGAGGACACACTTTTAGAATAAGAGTGGTATTCTACTGCATCTTTCTAATTGGGGTAATAGAAACCCAAAGGACTAATTATGTTGTGCTGAACCACAAATCAGCAACACAGTAAAGGAGCACAGCCAGATCAGGGTTTCAATCTACCATATTTGTATCAGAAACCTGGCATGCTCCGTCTCTTTTCCCATCCATAACATATGGGATGAAGATATTTACTCAGCTTTACTTTTTAAAATCCGTTTTCTAAGTGAAGAGCATTGGTATGACTATTTAATCTGTAACAGATGCATTATATAAAAACCCCACAAATTTCTGTAAGAATAGTCTGAAGCTGCATATGGCCAGGCCACCTGAGGATTTACAAAAACGAAGGCTAAATTCAGTAGCAAGTGAGGAGAATTGCACAACTCCATATCATCTCCAGAATAATATATCCAAGCTACTTTACACATCCTAACACTTACTCAAAAAGAACAATATAACCAAGCTCAAACTGAACAGGAAGCTATGTATCTCTCTTTTTAAGAGATGGGCTGTCAAATACTAATTTCCAGAATAGGTACTGTATGACGTGCGATGCACTGGCAAAGCAGAGCTTCTTAGCGCATGTTTCTTGGAGTTTCTTAGCACATGGCAGCCAACCTGGCCATGCTCCTGTGTGGCCTGCCATAAGTGATCCTGCTTTGGCAGAGGGGCTGGACCCAATAATCTCTGGAGGTCCCTTCCAACCCCTAACATTCTGTGATTCTAGTTCCATTTGACCTCGAAATGGAGGTGTCCACTTGGCTGTCACTACATAGACACATTACCCTTCTTCCCTAAAAGAAGAATTAATCAGCAGATCTCCTGAAGACAGGCTTTCCTGTTCTGGCAGGGGGGTGGACTTGATGATCTTCAGAAGGTTCTTTCCAAGCCCTAACATCCTATGATCGAGTTTGGGTTGTTCAGCCTGGTTAACAGAAGGCTCCAGAGAGGTCTTATCGCAACTTTTTTGTATTGGAAAGGGGCCTACAAGAAACCTGGAGAGGGACTTTTTACAAGAGGAGGTAGTGATAGGACAATGTGTAATGGATTCAAACTGAAAGAGGGTAGATATTAGGATGAAATTCTTCCCCACAAAGGTGGTAAGGCACTGGAGCAAGTTGCCCAGATAGGTTGTTGATGCCTCCTCCTTGGAATTGTGCAAGGCCAGATTGCATTGGGCTTTGAGAGACCCGGTCCAGTGGAAGGTGCCCCTGCCCATGATAGGGGGGTTGGAATTAGATTATCTTTACTGTCCCTTCCTACCCAAACCATTCTTAACACATCAGGAAAACAGCCTCACTGCTGCAGATGAGCATGAGAGATGCTACACTTCTTGAGAAGATGACTAATAGGACTGCCAAATACTTGTAATGAATTCCAAAGATGACTGGGTTTATTTTCAGGGATTGTTATCACTAACTTAAATTCCTTTTATGCAGGTAACATGCTGAAAAACTTGATGTGACCAGGCAATTCCACTGGCTGCTCAAACCTTGCATTTGCAGAGAATCTTTGATGAAGCTCTGCAGGTTTGTCAAATTAGAAACATGATGAAGGCAATTTGTTTGGTGTGTTGTGCAGAAGGTATAAATGGAAGGAATGACTTGATTGTGCACAGCATGCCAAATGGTTAAATGAAGCATTAGGCTTAGCATTAAAAGCAGCAGCACTGTTAGGAACAATTTGCAGGCAAGAAATTGGCAGATGCAGAAATAACTGTGTGGGCTTATTCTGCTTCTAACCAAGATTACAGAGTACAGCTTAGCAAAAAAGCACCCCAAAAATCCACAAAAGAAAAAACCCCAAACCTATAACTAGACAGCTAGAAAGTCAGAAATTTCTGTCTTTATCTTAGCACTGTACATATAGAGAAAATACTTATCTTGACTTACTTATTTTTTTTCATTTGGAGAGAATGTTAGCATAGACATCACTCACCTTAGAATGTATTTCGAGTGCTTGATGTAGAAAGGCTCTCTGGGACATATAAATTTCAGCTGCAATTTAATACAAAATGCTTAAAAGTGCACTATATCTAAGCTTAGCATATTCTATTTATGACATGCTTAAGATAAATCAGGTGACTTAAAATAAAGCTTTGCACAGAGCCAGGGCTCAAAAATAAAGCACGCCCACACCTGTGCGTAGTATGATAAAAATTCACATCTCAATATTTTAATAAAATTTAAGAAATCAAATAAATCAGGACAAGAAGAAATCTATGCACACTATAATCTTTTTTTTTTTCCCTTCAGTTGCAAATATATTATAAATACAGTCAGTGATTCAGTCAGACTGTATAATAGGGACTTCTGAATCTAACAAACTAAGACTAAACTAATCACCACTGCAATCTTCTGCCAAGAGAAAATAAAACAACCACCAAAACAACAAACAGCGTAGTTCATCTGCTGGAAGCACTTCTGAAAAACTGCTTAAAATAAAGTCTGTCAAACTTACCAGGTGTGTTGCAAAGGAATGATTCCTCAAGTTGACCTTTAAGGTGCATGATTCTCCAACTCTTGTTTCAGGAAAAATGTAGACCTTTTCTGGTGCATAGACTCCTCGAAATAACTCATTTTGTCTGATTTGGAAAAGGGATTTAAGAGATGATGGTTTCCTACTTATACAGTCTGAATATATGGATTGCATAGAACATTTTATTCCACTGCCATATTCACATCATCCCAGAGTGAAAGAACAGGAAATTAACTTGAGACTGAAGAACAGCAAGGTTAAGGCATGCAAGTACAGTGGTCTGCTCAGAAGTGACCTAACCGGTCTATGGACTCTCCAAAAGGGGAGTATGCAAAAGGTTTACTACTGATCCTAGTTCATTTACAACAAAAACAACCTGAACATGGTTAGGCAACTTGGAAACCCAGCTCACAAGAAAAAGGATGGGGATAGGTAGTTGAACAATACAA
Source organism: Dryobates pubescens (assembly GCF_014839835.1). NCBI lineage: Eukaryota > Metazoa > Chordata > Aves > Piciformes > Picidae > Dryobates > Dryobates pubescens. The sequence continues at coordinate 16,725,255 of NC_071620.1, read as the reverse complement.
AGGCACTAAAAGGTACAGCAAGTTTGGGCTTTGCAGCTGTTTACTTGTTAACATAGAATCATAGGACAGTTCAGGTCGGAAGAGACTTCAGGAGGTCTCCAGCTTAACCTCATGCTCTAGTTGGGGTCAGCTATGAGGTCTAACCAGGCTGCACAGGGCTTTGCCCAGTCAGATGCTGAAAACCTTCAAGGTCACGGACTGCACAACCTCTCTGCACAGCCTGTTCCACCACACAGCTATCTTAGGGATTAAAAAAAAAAGTGTTTGGTTGTGGAGTTGGGTTGTTCCCCACTACCACCCACTTGCAAAGTCTCAGTTCAAGTTTTGTCCAGTGTCCTAGTTTAAGACAGCCTGCTCTCACAAAGATTGGGAGGTAAAGTGACCCAGGAAGTCTTATGATCAAGATAAGGAGTTTGATGGAAATAACCAATGGACACCTGAGGTGTTTATGCAGGAAAGCAGAGCAAAAGCAGAAGCAACAGAAGTCAGTGATAAAACCACCACCCCAATCCCAAGCTCACAGACAACAGAAGACCAACACCCCAAATTGGAAGCAGCAACTAGAACAGAAAGCCTCCCACATTACAACCTGAACTACAAGCCCCATGACACTTGACTCCAGCCACCACTTCCATTTTGAAGCTGGCATGGCAACAGCATGATATTGAACACACACCTGCAGATTTAACTGGCTAAACCCATGAGATCTGTACATACCCAGCTTCCATTCTATGTGCTTCACAGCAAACCTTCGTTTCTGTTGCAGCTGGAAGCTCTGGCCGAAGGGTGGTACTTGCAGTAGTTTCCACACTTGTAGTTTCAATTTCTTCTTCTTCAAAAGCCTGTTGGCAAAAGAGAAGACTTTAAAGAAGTTTGCATTCAAAAGTACTTAAGTATTCAAGAAGTCATTTCCCTTACCAAGACTTTTCATTTAAAGTGTAACATCTGAGGAACAGCAGAGTCTGGATCACTGAGACAGAAGCAATGATTTAGGAGGAATGCTGTAACAGGCCTCTGTGCCTTGTGAATGCTTTATTTGTTACAAGCCAGTTCACAACTAGCAGCACAGGTGCAATCTCAAGGCGGCTGTTAGCAACCAAGATTTTACTAAAAGCCAAAACAAACCCCAATTCCTCTGAAGATCATCTGCTAATATGCCTGGAGAACAGCAAAGTCAGTTAAACAAGTGCTCAGGAAGAAGGCAGGCGTAGATCATCATTAGAGCTTCAGTTCTCAACACAACAAAAAGCTTTGTAATAATTCTGAGTAATGACCAACACATCCTTCTCAGAGAGAGATCCCTCCAGAGAGCTGGAATCTGATAATGCCTTATACCCTTATTGTCACATTCAGAAACTAGACAAAATATTTACCATGTTCAGGACCCCCAACACAATGAGATCAGATCACCTTAAGGGATTGCTTCATAATCAGTATCATTTAGGCTGGAAAAGACCTCCAAGATCAAGTCCAACCACTAAACTAATCCTACCAAGCCTGCTGTTAAACCATGTCCCTCAGCACCACATATACAAATCTTTTAAAACCCTCTGGGAAAGGTGAATCCACTTCCCTAGACAGTCTGTTCCAGGGCTTGCCAGCCCTTAGAGCAAAAAAATTTTCCCAAATATCCAACCTAAACCTCCCCTAGCACAACCTGAGGCTGTTTCCTCTTGTCCTGTCACTTGTCACCTGGGAGAACAGAGCAACACCCATTTCATTACAACCGCCTTTCAGGTAGCTGTAGAAAGCAAGGTCTTGCCTCAGCCTCCTTTTCTCCAGACTAAACCACCTCAGTTCCCTCAGCTGCTCCTTTGAAGACTTGTTTTTCAGACCCTTCCCCAGCTTCATTGCTCTTCTCTGGACATGTCCCCAGCACCTCAGTGTCCTTCTTGCAGTAAGGAGCCCAAAACTGAACACAGTACTCAAGGTGTGGCCTCATTTATGCTGAGTACAGGCACACAATCACCTCTCTAGTCCTGCCAGCCACACTGTTTGTGATACAGGCCAGGATGCTGTTGGCTCTCCTGGCCACACTGCTGGCTTGTGTTCAGCCAGCTGTTGATCAACACCCACCCACTGTTTTCTGTTGGGAAGCTTTCCAGCTAATTTGCCCCAAGCCTGGAACATTGTGCTATTGTTGTGACCCAAGTGCAGGATCCTAGCACTAGGCCTTGTTGAATCTCATACTACTGGCCTCATCCCATTGTTCCAGCCTGTCCAGGTCCCTCTGTAGAGCCTTCCTACCCTCAAGCAGATGAAGATGCACACTCAGCTTGGTATTATCTGAAAACTCAGTGAAGGTGCCCTTGATCCCCTCATCTCAGTAACTGACAAAGATACTGGACACAATAGGCATCAATACTGACCGCTGGGAACACCACTTGTGACAGGACGCCAACTGGATTTAACTTCACTTACCACAACTCTGAGTTTGGCAGTTTTGGGGTGGCATGTTTTTGGTTCTGGTTTGGGTTTGTTTTTTGGTTGGGTTTTTTTTTTGGGGGGGGGTGGTGGTATGGTTTTATTTTTCCTGCCTTTTTTATTTCCTCCCACACAAAAAAGCGTGCACCTGTTCAAACCATGAGCAGCCAGTTTCTCCAGGAGGATGCTGTAGGACGTGGCGTCAAAGGCTTTACTGAAGTCCGAAAGGCCACATCCACAGCCTTCCCCTCATCCACGAAGCCTCATCTTCACCAAGAGCAAATTTGAAATTTTGCATTGTTTAACAAATTTAGCCAGACGCTATCGGTGCCCTCGGGGTCATGACACCTTGAACAAAGTTAAAGAATCTCCCACACTTCAGGTTGTACAACATTACCTCAATCTTCGAAAGGGTGCTGACATTTGAGACAAGCAGTTGATTCCCTTACGCAAGGAAGATGAGAAAAATAGATTCATCTTTAATAGAGCTGCTATGACAAATTTGTCTTTTAGACATTCATTCCTTCTATTGAAAGAGCTGCTCATCAGTCTGTCAGAAATAGCAGCAGCCAAAAAAAAATTAAATTTTAATTTTGAAGAATGTTTTTTTCAGTTGCAAATAACCCACAAACCACAGTAGAACCCAATACCTCAAGACAAGAAAGGATTTGTACAAGTGTCTTGTTTCAAGAGCTTTTCATTCTCCATGTAGTGAAAAATTATGGGTGTCATGCCTCAATGTTATCACTGAAATTCTCACTTATCAATAAGGCAGGTTTACTGTGTGAGGCTAAGGAGAACAATCATCAGTTCCCCCAGCTTGCAAAAAGGCATCCCAAAGCACTTCATGCTTTATCATGGCCTCAAATGACTTAGAATCACAGAATGCTTTGGGGTGGAAGCAACTTTTAAAAGTCATCTAAGTCCAAGCCTACTGCAGTGAGCAGGGACATCTGCAACTAGATCAGGATGCTCAGAGCCCCATCCAGCCTGGCCTGGAATGTTGCCAGGGATGGCATTTCTACCACCTCTCTGGGCAACCTGAGCATGGGTTTCATCACCATCACTGTTAAAATAGGTCTTCTTTCTATTTAGCCTGAATTTCCCCTCTTTCAGTTTCAAACCATCACCCCTTGTCCTGTCACAACAGGCGCTGCTAAAAAGTCTGTCCACATCTTTTCTATAGGCCCTTTTAAGTACAGTAAGGTCTTCCTGGAGCCTTCTATTCTCCAGGCTGAACTCTCTCAGCCTCCTCTTAGGAGAGGTGTTCCAGCCTTCTGATAATTTGCCTGGCTTCCTTTAGACCTACTCCTACAGGTTCATGTCCTTATTGTGCTGAAGGCACAAGACTTCTCCTATTTCAGGAGCAAGGAAGACTTCTGTTTCAAATGAAAGCAGTATGTTAATGCTGTCGAAACAGTTATGGTTGAATGCTGCTGTTCCAAAGCCACCTCAGGAGCACAGAAATTAGTTTTAAAACTACAATTATTTTGCTCAGAGTTTAAAAAAGATTTTTCTTCCTCTAATTTTTGGAATAGCCAAAGAAGATGGAAGCTTTGTACTGCTGATGATACTAATGCAATCAGGAGTCTCAGCAGAAGGTTGTGTGTTAGGTATTAAGAAATTCAGCTCATTTTGCTACAAAACAAAATATTAACAAGTTGCATAATTACATGGTTTATGTACTTCAGCTGTGTAAGTTACACTTCCAACAGTTTCAGACAATAGTAGGGGTTTCTTTATGAAGTCCTCAACTTTCTGCATGCTAAAAGAGCAATCCAACCTAAGGTGCTGCCCCATCCTTCTGGTAAACTCTTGCTAGTTCCCTCTTTCACCCCAAAGAGCCAATAATCAGATGGAAACACCAATCCATGACTTCCACACATAACAGTGATACACATTCTGAGCTCAGTGAGCTCAGAGCCACAGCTGGTAACAGCCTAACAAGTATTTCTCAGGAAAAGCAAATAAAAACTTTAAATGGCCAATATTGTGAGGTTGGGGCTGCCAAATACATGGAGAAACCTTTCTTTCTTGGTCTCTGGGACCAATATGGAGACTTGATCTTCTGAGCTCCTGACTGTGATTTTCAGTGGTGGGGACTGCAAACAGAGTATAGCCAAAAATCACAGTTAATCAGTTTTTCAGGGGAAAAAAAAATTAAAAAGGAAGCGGTAACTACCACGGATTTTCCCAGCTTCACCTTGTACTTTAGTTCTTTCCTGAGCTCTTCCAAATATTTCACTGATTCTGAAGTAGTGCTATAAATAAATACCAGGGAGTCACCCTGAATGACAGACAGTCTTCCCACTTCTTTCAGAAGTCACATTAAGCAGAGCTGTAGCCCTCTGCTTCAGCAAAACCTGCAGGATCAAGTCCCTTTCAAAGCTGAAGTAACATCATCTAACCTCTTGATCCCTACAGCATAATGGATTATAACTGACCTGTCTTGACTACAAGTGGATCTGATTTAAAACTCTTCAATCTCAGTAAAGATTGTGTTGACCCCTCTTTCAAACAGAAGTACAGTTCCTTATCTAGCTGACAAACAATTTACTTCCCTTTCAATTCTTTTTGAAGGAGATTGTTGACACATTTTGTGTATTCTACACAATTTTCCACACGAGCACAGAGATGTTGGAAAGATCCAATAGTTAACAGCTTAAAAAGAAGAACAAATCCAAGGAAGTAGTTCAAAAACATGAATATCAAGTTATGGTGCTTAAAGGTTTACACAGCTGAACACCATGTGCCTTTTAAGAAAAGGCTTTTTCAAAATTCTAGATTTCTGACAAAGAATTAATCTTCTCTCAGTCTTAACTATCTTTAAACAGACAAATGACACAGCAACTTTCCTCATTTTATACAAAATTATCTTCAAATTAGATGAAAGCTGAATAAAAACCCAAACTCCACACGATTCCTTAGTTAACTATTCGTTAACAAATTAGTCCTCATTCTTCAAGCCAAAACTGGAAGTTATTTAACAAGATCCCTTTTCAACACAATGAACTACTGGGAAGAACAAGAAACCTATGAAGTAAAAAGTAAGGTACCCTGATAAGAAAGGTAAGGTTCCTAGTACTGGAACAGGCTTGGTAGCTTAAAGAGAGATCCCAAATCTTTATCTGGGCTTCTTAGCAAAAATCAAGTCAAACCTCTCTGGAGATGACAACAAAGCAAATAGAGCGATACTGAATGTACAAAGCTCTTCACATTCAGCTCACTTATCTAAACATGAGAAATAATTCTTTCTAACTGCAACAGATTCTCTGTAGGCTTGTTTGAATGGTGAGGTTGGGATTTAAAGCAAGAGGAGAGAAAGACAGTGGAGATGTCTCTTCACTGGAGAGATTCAAAGCAACCTCAACATGTTTCTGTGCAACTTACTCTAGGTGACCCTGCTTTAGCAAGGGGCTGGACTAGATCTCCAGAGGTCTCTTCCAACCACCATGCTTTGATTTTGTGAGTATTGTAGAGTAAAAGTAAGGTATTGCCAAAAATGTGTGCTCATGACAGAATTTACAGTATTTATATACTCACTGTTCCATGAAAAAGAAGTTTTATTGTGTATCTGTAACGACATGTGTCAACCGGGTGGCACTCAAAGTTCCAGAACTCAAAGCGTTCTCCTTCACTTTTAGGTGAAAACATTACAGGAACCTACAAGAGAAAAATATTGCAGAAGCTTATTGAAATAATCTATACATCTTCACCTACACAAAGCTGCAGCTAAGCCAGCACAAAATTTAACACACTAGAAAACATATATCCACACACAGGTGATCTTGTAGAAAACAATACAGCTTGTCCTCTTTACCCCACAAGAGAAACAGAGATGAAACAGGTTGTGCAAGAAAACTCAAAATTTCAGCTAATCTGTTTTAAGTGAAGCCAGTGAGTGCTTGCACAACTATTTCTATCAGTGAAACGAGGCAGAAGGGGACCAGGAGGGAAAATATGTGCAGCTGAAAGACAGTGCTACCTTCCTTCATCTGTTAGCTAAGGTGTGAACAACTGCACTCCTCCAGCTCCAAGTCAGCAGCACAGTGAGCTACAACTACTAGAAAGCTTGAAATTTAAACCAACTTGCAGGATGTGTATTTGATCATCCATAAAGGTCACCAATGTAACAAAAGCTGTCTCTATATAGCGCTGACCCAGGTTAACCCAAGAACAAACCTGCATTGTTCTCAGAGGTGAGGATGCGGGAAGAAAGAAGAGTAGCAGAAAGATCACCACAATGACATCCTATTAGCCAAATGCTATCAGACCACTGCAAAAACCAGCAAATCATGACAGCACTGTACCTTATCAGCTCCAGCCAACAGCCTGATATGTCAATAATGCACATGTTATTCAAATATGTCTGAAGTAGGATTGCTAAGGCAAAGATGAGTGTTTAAATTCAAATAAGGGTTTTCAAGATACAGTAACTGGACAAGAGTGAGGTTTTTATAAACAGATTACAAATTACAGCATTATATGATCATAATAATCCATAATGATTAAAAAAAAAAAGTGTTCATGAACAGATAGATTGAAGTAGCATTGAGGGACAACAGTCCCACAGCAACTCATTCAGTATGTCCTTGGATGCGCTTTATAACTGTGGTTATGAAACCCTCTAGTGGCCAGGAGATTCAATTGTAAATCAAACAAATCCAGCTTTAGGAACAGACAAATGGTTCTTCAACAAGTTTGATAAGACTGCTTCTAAGGAAATTAAAGCAGTTTTTCCACAATAGTTTCATAAGATCCCAATAATATTTTCAATTTTCATGTGGACTTCTACAAAACATTTACAACCAATTTTTTTATTAAAGAGAATATGTTCTAGAACATAAAAAACTATAGAAAGCCATCACATCAGTCATCTATACATTGCATAGAATCATATGTTTGGGTTGAAAGGGCCCTCCAAAGGTCATCTAGTCCAACCACCCTGCAGTCAGCAGGGACATCCTACACTAGATCAGGTTGTTCAGAACCTTGTTGAGCCTAACCTTGAATACCTCCAGGGATGGGGCCTCAACCACATTACTGGGCAACCTCTTCCAGGGTTCCACCACCCTCACAGTGAAGAGTTTGTTACTAACATCCAATGTAAATCTACTCTTTTCTAGTTTGAAACTGTTTCCCCTCATCCTATCACTAAAGGCTTTTGTAAACAGTCCCTCTCCAGTCTTTTTGTAGGCCTCCTTCAGGCACTGGAAGGCCAGAAGGCTCCCCAGAGCCTTCTTTTCTCCAGACCAAATAGGATGTATTCTAGCTGACTCAGCTGAGTCAGTAACGGCTGTTTTAAGTACACACTGATTACCTCATACAACCCAGAAATGGAAGGCAAACATTTTATCATGATCAGATAATAATATGACCAGCTTCCAAAACTCAACTGTTCTTTCAGAGAATTTCTCATGTAAGATTCTGGTTTACAACAGAAACTTGCTAATAAGCTTCAAACATTCACAAACACCAGTTTACCATCATTTCTCTGTGAGCTGCAAGAGTACCAGAAACAGGGGAGCATGTGAAAACGGAGGAAGTAGCCCTCTGGAAACCACCACTTCTGTCCTGCAAATGAAGTTATGAGTCTGATTCAGAAGGGAAAACATAACAAAACCAAACAAAACCAACCACCCTGCCCAAACTAACACACAACCCCACTACCACCCTTGTAAAGGGCTGGAGAAAATACACCAAATCAAGCTGCTTTCAAGTAAGCAAATTATACTGACTTCCTAAAAGGAGATGAATATAGACTATAACTACTGCAACATCTAGGCACTCTCATTATGACTACTGACTTACAGTTTAGAAGTGGTGCACTGGCTGGAAGATGGCATACTCCATCTTCTGGGCTACAGCTGAGTGTTACATGACCATTTTTTATCATTTTACTACAACATATCATAATAATTCTAGCATAAAATCAAAGTGATCATCACAGCATTCCAGCCTATCAAAACAACAGGGAAGCATTTACAAATATCAATGGTGTAGCTGCAATAATTGCACTGGTGAGACCACTGGTAACACAGATTACCTACAGAAATACCATGCACAGCACAAATCCACTTGCATGAGTCTCAAAACAAGGCAAGTGGAGCATTCTGGAGTCAAAAGGGACACCTGTCTTTCAGAGAGTTACCATCCCCGCAGATATATAAAAGATATGTAGATGTGATACTCAGGGACATGCTTTAGTGGTGACTTGGCAGTGCTGGGTTAGCAGTTGGATTTGATCTTGATGGTATCTTCCAACCAAGATTCCATGATTCTATGATCACTTCATGTAATCTGAATGATGATACTGGGTGAGCACAAGCAAACTCTGTAAGCCAATAAGTGAACAAGAGTTCATCTCACAGTGCACTGACTGATCCACAGTCAGGGAGCTATATGGAAGATTTAAAAAGGAATAAAACATGTCCCTGATGTGAAAAGATGCAAAAAAGCCCTTTATAACAGAGCTGATGCTGAGATATATATCCTTTGAGAGAATGGAGGGAGAGAGTGTGGGAAAAAAAACCAAGAGATTTGCATAAAACTACCAAGGTAAGCATTCACTCACTCTAACATAGGGTGGTGTAATCAGTGACAAATGCCACTTCACATCTTCATTCCCTTTGTTCTCCATTTCCAGTAGAGTTGCTAGAAGGGAAATATCAGACAAGTATATTAAGTATCTTTATTCACAGATTGCATCAGGTTGGAGAAGGTAATTTTGTTCAACCCCCATGAAGTCAGCAGGGACACCTTCAACTAGATCAGGTTGCCCAGGGCAACATCAAATCTGACTTTGAATTTCTCCAGGGATGGGGCCTCAACCACACCCCTGGGCAACCTGTTTTAGTATGTTAAACACACTCATTTTACAAGATTTTCCTCCTAATGTCCAACCTAAATGTACCCCTGCCCCTCGTCCTATTGCAACAAGACCTCCTAAACAGTCCTTCCCCAGCCTTCCTGTGGGTCCCCTTCAGATAATGAAATAAGGCCTCCCTGGAGCCTTCTCTTTTCCAGGCTGAACAGCCCCAACACTTGCAGCCTGTCTTCATAGGAGAGGTTCTTCAGCCCTCTGATCAAAATCCTTACTACCTAGAAAAGAAAGCTAAGCACTACTATTAAAAAAAAAAAAAAAAGCTAGTATCTAGATAAGAGAATGATGGTTTCCTACAGTAATGCTAAGAACTTTAAGCATTACTGGAATTAAATGTACCAATGAAGGATTTGTGTCTCCGTTATCAATAGTGTCCTCCTTGATCATTAAGTAGTAGACAAGGACAGCCATTCATAACTGACATTCCTATCATCTTAAGGAAGAACATGTATTTCTTGCCCTCACACAGATTTATCTCACATCTTAGGGACACAAACAGGTAAGGAGAACAGGTCTGCTGAAGTGGACTGACCAAAAAGAGCTTTAACAATATGCAATGCGCTCATGACACCCTTTGCTCAAGCACAATATTGTCACATTCATCACAGCTGCTTAAAAACAGGCAACTAAGCTGTCTGGAAAGCAGGGGTGGGGGTGGTGGGAAAGAGGAAAACAAGAAAGGAAGAAGAACGAAAAAAAAAAAGGAAAAAAGGGAATTAAATAAAAGTAGAAAAACTTATGAAAGGAGTTCCATCACAAGGAGTTACACTTCAATGTAAAGCCGGGAGAGGGAACCTGTTCGATCACGCTTATCGGACTAAAAGAACAAAGCCCAAGTCAAGGCATTGAATTCCCAAACAGGCAATACAGGACACAACACCTGTGAACACAAAGCACCACAGATGTTGTATTTACTAAGTTCAGCAAATGTTACCTGATCTGAGGCCAGGTCTTGTCCTAGGAAAAGAAAGATTTTCGTTCTTTATCTGTACTGCCATTTGTGGGTGCAGGAGCACCTGGGCAGGCTTCGCCACATGAGCAGAAGAGTTGTCAGGCTGTAGAGAAAGTAACTCAGAGATTCCAGACGGACAGTCTGTTCCAGGCACACTCCCTGCCACTGCCTCACGAATCTGCACTTGGATAGACTTTGGCACAATTTGGAGAAAAGGAAAGATGTGAACATGGATATATTAACAAATCAATTGATTTATCTCTGTTTCCCTGAGCTGGAAGATCTTATGATGTTCACTGTTATATTTCAACAGAAAAAGGGTCTCTCAGGTTAAATCACTGGGTCTTCTCAAACTTTAGCTCAAAATTCAGATTTTTGGGACAAATTTAATTTAGGAAAACAGGAAAATTTACTATTCAAATGGTTTACTTCAATAAGAAAAATTATTTAAACAAGTTATATTTAATTGGCAACTCCTACAATATTCCCTGCTCACAGAGAACAGGAACAGGGCTGCCTTGCTCAGATTTGTGTTCACTTCTGCTACATCATCAGTACTTCCAAAAACTTCTGTTAATGCTAGGAAAATCATAGAATCACTTTGGTTGGAAAAGACCTTTGAGATCATTATCTAACTCTACTAAGTCTAATGCTAAACCATGTCACTCAGCACCCTGCATTTCTTTAACTACCTCCCTGCCAGGGAGACTATTCCAGTGTTCGAGAGTCCTTCAGCTAAGAAGTTTCTTCTAATAGCCAATATAAATGTCCCTGTGAGAGACTGAAGCTTGTCTCTCCTGATGCGACTCAACAAAAATAAAATCACCTTTGCTGCTTGCCCAAACAATAGCTGATGTGTATGGGGCAGAGCCACTGGAATGGCTCTCGGGAAGGTGCAAAGATAACATTGCTCACTGGGCCACAGCTAGCCTGACAACAATGGACCGAGGCCACCTTCGGGAATACAAATATTCTTCACCCATCAGGTACCCCAGAAAGGGAGGATGGTGAGATAATGGATTCACCACCTGGCCCCTGATTTCCTGGGGGACAATACTTGGACACATACCTAAGGACTAAAAACTGTATAAAAGACTTGAGCAACTACTGGCTCAGTAAGGAAAACACAGATGAAGAGCAACACAGGAGAAGGACAATGCTGCTGAAAAGGAAAACATGAGAGGAACAAGAGAATACCAGGAGAGAAAAATGACAGAGACGTCACCATGGAGCCTGGAAGAAGCAGAACCCTCTCTCTGTGTCCTAAGTTCCGCCTGCTGCAATTCATGGAGCTGAAGAGGCTGCCCAGAGGACCACATCTCTTCTACAGCCAAAGCCTCAGCACCTTTTCTCTACAGACCCAACATCTCCTGCAGCACCTTTCCTCCACAGACTCAAACTGTCTAGCTTTTGATATTTTGGCCTCATTCATGCCTCTAATTTCACAACAAGGGAATATTCAAAAGAACTGAGTCGCTTTCCCTCTCTGGACTGAGACAGTCCCCCAGTGCAACTTGAAGCCATTTCCTCTTTTTCTGTCACTTCTTTACTAGAAGAAGAGACTGACCTACATGACACTCCAGCCTGCTTTCAAGGAGTTGTAGAGAGCAAGGTCTCCCCTCAGCCTCCTTTCTCTCCAGACTAAACAATCCCCGTTTCCTCAGCTTCCTCATAAGACCTGTTCTCCAGACTCTTCACCACCTTCCTTACCCTTCTCATCCTTAGCATGCTTTTGGCTTGATTGGATAGGTACCAAAGAAATGGCAAAAGCATTATTGACTACCACATCCCTTACAGTTTGATTGGGTTTGCTACATTCTCCACTTTTGTCCTAGTAGGTTCCTTCTCAAATCTTCTTCTCATACTGCAGAGCATGACAGAGTTAATTATGTGGAGTCTCCATTTCCCTCTGAACTCCACAACTTCCCTGTTTGGTGTATTTTAAAGACAGTTTCCAACTATGTTTCATAACAAAACCTTTCCCCATCAAAAAGGAAAACAGATATGTAGGTTTATCCTTTCAGCGTCTTCTCTTTCCATACATTGTTACAAGTAACTCAAAATATATACTGGCTGTAAATATAAAAACCCAGTTATTTCTTTGAGGAATCATTGAAAGGTCTGGGTTGGAAAGAACCTCAAAGGTCATCTAGTCCAATTCCCTCTGCAGTCAGCAGAGGCATCCTCAACTAGATCAGGTTGCCCAGATCCCTGTCTAGCCTCACCTTGAATATCTCCAGGGACAGCAGGGAGTCTGCTTTTACACTGATGAAAGAAGAGACTGCTGGCTTCATACATTTTATTTCTATCTCTTCATTTAAACAGGGAAAAGGCTTTGATTAAAATGAAGGAAGAGCAAGAACCTCTTCCAGATATTCTTCACCACAGACTTGTCAGCCAGAAGCTTAATTTTACCCTAAGAGAGCTCAAAAGGAGCTCTGGTGACTTATTCAATAACCTCCTTCACCTTTTAAAATATTATATAGACTCCTTTTATATGCATGCGTATGTGCATATATTTCACTTTTCTAGAAATGATGCATAAGGCAACAGTGGGGAAACAACATTCACTTTGAATTGCCAACAGTCTAAGTGTTCACACCACAGTATTTCTTCTCCTTTTTTCCCTTAAAGGAGAACTTGACAAATTGAAGAGAATCACAGAAGTTGACAGAAATGTCATGTCACTCCTAAAAGGTTTTAGCAACATTACTAGACCTTAAGCACTGGAACAGGCTGCCCAGGGAAGTGGTAGAACCATCATCCCTGGAGGTATCTAAAAAAATGTGTAGATGGGGCACTTAAGGACAGGATTCAGCAGCAGACTTGGTAGTGTAAATGGTTTGACCTGAGAATCTTAAAGATCTTTTCCAACCTATTCCATGACTTCATCCAGCAAAGAAAATACAGTTGCAATCTCAGCTCTCAAATAAACTATGTACCTTTTGTCCATTACCACAATGGATGAAGATTAAGCCACTCCAAGGAATTAATGAAGGCTTTGTGGCAAGTGATGGATTAGGACTGACCAAAATTTGTGTACTGCTCCTAAAAAAACAAACAAAACAAAAAAAATAGTATGAGATTAAGAATGCAAATCTAGAACAGATCTCACTAAATTCCCCTCCCCAGAAGGATGTATTTTTAAGACAGCAAGTAAATAAAGTTTAATTCTCTAGATTATCATCAAGTTTTCAGCTATCCAATGCATTACCAAGCTTTAGTAGTTAGAAACTTAACACTAACATCCTTTATAAACTTGGCATCAATGATTGTATAAGGGGTCATAAGGAAAGAGTAAATCTCATCTGTTAACATACACTACTGGTCAGGCCATGTAAAGCAGACAGCTGCATGTTGCTGAAAAGTCAGTGCAGGAATGGCATGCTGCACAAAATGCATTTCAAGAATCCTTTTAACTAGTTCTACTTCTAGAGAGGCAGCCTGCTTTCCTTCCTCCCATGCAGACAGATACTGGAAAAAAAGAAAAGCTTTTCAATGTTATCAATGCCTTCTATAGTTCTTTAGAGCAGGGGACACTGAAGAGTCTAACCTCAAGTGAAGCAGTTATGGCATCACACAGTAACTTGACCAGTGAGAAGATAAATTCTGATTTACAGTGTTCCATATGCTATTCCAGAGACATTTCAGTGAAAGAAAAGAGAAAGCAAGCACTTCAGTGGTTTTTATACTCATTTTAAAAAGACTGAAGTAAATAAAGGACCTTGGCTGTACGTTAGCAAAAGTACTCAAGCTGATTCTTCAGCTGTAGGTTAAAATGTCATTAGCACAGCACCTGGCATTTGCAAAGCTCACTGTAGGAACAAGATCAGTCCCCACAGGAAAGTCCGTTCCACGATCATTGTCACAATATGGCCATATCTACAAACTTCAGCTATCAGATTCCATATTTCAAAGCCATTAACATCAGGATATTTATATTTCTTTAAAGAACTGTGGAGGGATCTTTTAATCTGCTTTCAGAATCTTTTCCCTTGTGGTTCTCTCTCTCTCAAGTGCAAACTGTACATGAGGACACAATTTACTGAGCAGACACACTGCCTGTTGACACCAACCATTCTGCTCTTTGAGCCTCTGGCATATCTTTGATGTTTACTGAAAACTTCTCGTGCAAATCCAGCTTGCCCGGGTCACAAAACATGTCCTTCAGAGTCCCATTCAGCCTAAAGACACTGACTCTCAAGGCTTTCACTTTCACTGCTGCAAAAGGAACCGAACCTAGGGAATACCTTCCAAAGGTAATTCTTTCAGCCTTTGAAGATTCCAACAGCTCTTGCTACAAAAGTACTATTCTTTTTACAGTACTCACAGAATGCTCTAGGTTGGAAGGCACCTGCAAAGGTCAGTCCAGTGCCCCTGTTCTGAGCAGAGACGTCTGCAACTTGCTCAGAGTTCCATCTAATCTAACCTGGAATGTTTCTAGGCATGTGGCTTCTACCGCCTCTATGGGCAGCCTGGGCCAGTGTTTCACCACCCTCAGTGTAAAAAAATTCCTCCCTTGCCAATACTCTTAATACTGAGACACAGCAACATGACGGAGGCTAATTGCAGTTCACTTCCACAAGAAAATCTCCTGAAACACTACAAAATTCTGTGGGGACTCGTGGCTTCCATTATTACACATTCAGGCAAGTTAGAAGTTGCCTTTAGCTCATTCCATAACACCAAAGGACTTCAGTCAAGGTGAATCAGGGGGTTGTCTGCTTGTTCTAGCATGGCAGAGTCAATCCTTGATCTTAGGACCTTCTTAGACTATCATTGTGAGATCAAGCTTCTCATTTTGTGGCTTACATCAGTTCAAGAATATAGTTGGCTCCAGGCATCACAATGTATAGCACAAAAGATTGTGGCTGGCTCCTGTAGTGACAGGGTGACTGATTTTGGCACTACAGGAACATGGTCATGAAAAGGTGGAAACTGGGCAGGCACAGCTTGCTGGGCTTAGTTTAGCTGTTCCCACGGGTGTGTTTCCTACTTGCAGGGCTCTGTTCTTGATCTGGCCTACATGTGATGTTTCAGCTCATTCTTTCCAAGTGAAGAGGGAATGCATTTTAAAATTAGGC
This sequence comes from Dryobates pubescens, assembly GCF_014839835.1. Lineage (NCBI taxonomy): Eukaryota > Metazoa > Chordata > Aves > Piciformes > Picidae > Dryobates > Dryobates pubescens. The sequence continues at coordinate 16,709,912 of NC_071620.1, read as the reverse complement.
AGTTCAAGAAAATTCCTTGCAGAAGGCCAACAATTCCCTCTTTTTAATTAATCATTCCACAGTCTTGAGTCTGAAAGTAAGATGTCCTTACTTTCCCAGCTACTGCAAAGTTGTTCATTGTTATCTCTTCTTGAAACCATGGTTCTGGGCACTGACTGAATCTGCAAGGAGTGGCAGATATGCCAGTCCTTTCAGAGAACCCTCTTTATTTTGTTCTCACTGGTGAACAAAGTTCCCCAGCAGTACATCCAAGACTTGACATCTGGATGAGTATGGAAGAAAGTGTTATATAGCACATCTTACACAATAATTCTGATGTGTGATAGTTTCAGGCTGTGCCTTTAAGAAAGATAGCTGCAAATTCTTTAGCTGAAATAGTTGGGTGCATAAAGGAAAACAAAGATTGTCCTAAACAAATTTCATTGGTCAGGTGTGAGATGTACCATAGCAATCTCTCTCACATTCTTTTCTCATTTCGGTTCCTTCTGTCTTTCTGCTGGCATGCTGGCTGCTCTGCTGAAGGACTCTTATCAGCAAAACTAGAGATAAGCATTACTAGCTTTCTAATGATGCTTTTCAACTAACTAAAAATACCTCTAACATTTCTCTTCTCTTCTAATTAACTAAAGGGAAAAGGGAGGGAGAGGCTGGGGGAGAGGCGAGGTGGAAGCCTCCTGTCCAAGGAGGCTTTCTGTGCTGTTTGCTTTTGGTAAATACTTGTATAATGTTGTAAATACTGTATATTTTTGTACATATTCATTGTACATTCATTCATTGTATTCCATTATTGCTTGCAAAATACAGCTTCATTTGCTTCTCCAACTGGCTTCAGTCGAGCTTTTGTTTGATGTGGGTGGGATAAACCATCACAATGTGAAAAGGAAGTATCTGTTTGGGCAAACATACAAATTGAAAGTGACTACTTAAAACCTAATTTTGTGTGGAACACGAGACTTCATTTTTTTTGGAAAATGAGAATAGTTTAATAACAAGGTCTTCAAAACCTTTCTGAACTGAGCATAAAAACATCATACACTTAAAAGTGAGAAGTGGTCAGAACTTTCAAGCATTTCATTGTGAAGGACTTTGCTGACACCCCTGAGAAGTCTCACACCCACATACAATGATATTTTATTACTACTGTTCCAAAATACTGCTAATTAAGCCACAGGTGACCTGACACAGGCTTGTCATTCTTTTTGTATCTATAGGCATTAAGAAGCCAAAGGTTGAGTGGCTACACCCAGTTTTGTCAGAATAAAAAAGAACCCCACAAACAAATTCTAATGTGTATCACCATGTCTGCAAAAGCAAAGACTAAGTCTTCAGAAGAGAAGCATTCTGCAAAAACTGTAATTTGGGGGTTGGAGGAAATATTTTTTGTTTCAAATTCACATATTAATTTTCAACAACAAGAAGTAGGGAAAAGAGAGATTTTTAAAGCTTCAGCTCTGTTGACTGTGCAGCTCCTGGAAAATTATGCAACAATAATAGTATTTCCAGGCACAGAAAACTCCTGGCCTCAAAGTGACTTTGTAGGTGACAGAACATTCCCAGCATACACAACTACAAAGGGATAAGGTCCTAAAATATGAAAGCTAGATTTGCATGTGAGCTGACAAAAAGACTATACCTTAGAACTAACTATTTTAGTCATTTAAACCAAAATAAGTTTCTATCAACTAACTAAAATTCCTCAATTACCTGAAATCGCTACAAACAAATTCACCCAAAACCTCACCACACTTTCACATGTGAAGGAACCTGTGAGGAGAAACTTACTCTGGTTCAACAACTCCGTGTTGTGGGGTTACAGTAAGACAGCGCACTGGCCACGTAAGCTCAAATGCCAATGTCCTATTAGAGTTGTTGACAATTCGCACATGTCCAGTATCTGTTGTTCCACCTGTAAGATTTAAAAGAAAGCTATAAGACATGTACAAAAATTCACAGAGGTGCCCAACATTCCAAGATGCATCAATTAAAATAAAGCCTTTTTTGCTCTATTTTTACTTTCACAATGCTTTAAAAGTCTTCATAGGTATGCAGTGCATATAATATGTATACACAGAGCACACTAGCTCTGACACTTCAACCAAACTCATTGCCCTGGTTTGAGCTAGAACAGAGTTAGTTCTGGTCACTACTGTTACGTCTCAGCTCAGTCTCTGCTCCACGAGGGCACCTTCTGAAGTTCCGGGCATGTTTGCACAGCTTCTAGTGGCTGCTTCTAGGAGTAAGAGCACTGATGGGAAGAGTTATTGCCAAAGGCTAGGCAAAGTCACTGCTAAATCTTGTGCTCTACATTGAAATGCAGTAAGCAATAGCTAGTACCTGTAGGAAGGAGCAGAGAGTTCAGGTGACCCTAAATTGACCAACAAGAGTTTCTATCCCATGAATGTCATATTCAGTAAAAAGCTGAGGGATCACCAGGGTCAAGCCTCCTCTTAAATGGCTGAAGCCCAAGGAGGACTCTGTCCATTCTATCTTCAATCCTAATCAATGTTCCTGAATCCAGCTCCTGAGTCAGATTCCTGTCTGCCACTGAGTCCAGTCTGGGACTTCCCTAGTGCCTGTACACAGCACTAGTGGTAATGGTGACATCATTGCCATCAAGGGGTTGGCTTTTATCTGCTAGTATCTGGTTTACTTCATTGTTATTTTCATTACAGTTGACTTGTTTTTCTTTTCCCCCACACCAGTCTCTCTCCCTTATTCCCTTTGGGAAAGAAGAAGGGTTCATAAAGAACATCTATTAACTTAGTGACCAGCCCAGTCCTAGCCCTTGACAACCAAGCTCAAACCAAATTTACTGTTCAGATGTAAAGCTACTGTGGCAGCTAAGCCACACTTACAAAGTAAGTACATAGTACACAGAATAGTTATTTTAATACTAGTGTGGGTATAGTAATTATCTTCAAAACACACTTACTAATAGAAGGAGATGTCAAAATCAAGCACTCAGGTTCAACAGTCCAAGGCTGTTGAGTGTCTGACTTATTCTGAACCAGTTCATCAGTTTCAATAGGTAATGGAAGAACCTGAGGTCCTTTAACAGGAAGAATGCCCAGACTTTCACTGATACGTCTGACAGAGTTCTCAAAACTGAAAAAAAGATTGCATTCAATATAAGTTTTTTTTTATTACTACTTTTGAGTAATTCTAATAGCCTACTCTACATTTCGTATTAAATTGTAAGAAATAATCAAAGTTCTTCACATGGCCCTTCAATTCTGCATTATTAAGGAAAAAAAAAAAACAGTTCAGCAGCTAAATCATGAGCCAGCATTTTTCACAGGTTCAATGAATCACTTTGGTTGGAAAAGACTTTTAAAGGTCACTTCCAACATAAAATTCCCTATGATTACACAATTTCAAAGACCGGCTCTCAACCAGTTCTCCAAAGAAGTCCCCACAGTAATGGACCGCTTCAGCTGAAGGCACAGTGAGTTTGGGAGTAACCTCAGCACATGCTGCCACAGGGTCTGGACAAGGAAAAATCCACAAAGCCTTTATTATATATCTATTTCCATCTCAGACATGAAAATTTCATTGCAAGGGATGAAATAGTTATAGTCCTATTAGGACCACAAGAATAGATGCTCTTTGGGAGTGCCTATGGAAAAAAACACCCAGTCTCTTCAGATGACTAGAAGGTTGCAGATAAAAGTTAATGGTGTCAGTTGAGGGAACAGTTTAGAAGCTATCAGAAGGGTTTAAACTGACTATATAAAGAAAAAAATTGACAAAGCCATCCAGATATTAATTGGAACCAGTCTCATTAGAGAGGCAGTTCTTGCACTTGCAAAGAAAATCAGTTTTTTCACTGAAGTTTTCAGTGAAAGGAAATGCACTTCAGTTAGACATTATTCCACAGCCTTCTCACTACATTACCTGTCCACCTCCACAGGACATCCAGAAGGCCACCGAAGTAATTCCAGTTCAGGCAAGCAATATCCCCTCACAAAAAGGGAGATGGTCCGCATGCTTGTGTAGAAAAGACGGGCATGGTTCACATTCTGGGGAATATCACATACTGAAAAGCAGAGTAACAAAGCAACTCCGATAAGGAAAAAAAACAAATACTTCTGCAGTACTGAGAAATTACACAACAGAGATTCAGGATACAGACCTAGTTAATAAAGTGTTGGCTAAGATATCCCAGCTCCTTCAAAACATTATCTACTGCAAGTTCAGTTATCGGGCATAAACCTGTGTTAATGAGGTGTAATATACAGATCCAAAACTACATCAGTGTCCCCTTGTTAACTATAAAATAGCTATTTCCCTCCCTTTATACAAGTGCTATACACCAAATTGAAGTTCTACACCAAATTGAAGTTAAAGTCTACTCTTTACCCTGACAAACAAGACAAAAACCTTCCCAAGGCTTGGCAGAAAGATTCAGAGAAGTTTCTTGTCTATCCATCTATTCCATATTTCATTCATTATACCTGCATATATCCAAACAGTCAGGAATGTCACAGTACCATTTAAAGAGTAAAACAGGTCTCATCAAAACGGGTAACAAGTCACAGTTTTCTCCTTGGCTTTGTGCCATTTCATGTTGAATAGACAGAATAAAGGCTTTAACTTTACTTCCTAATTCTCTCCCCACCAGCAGTGCAGAGAGACAGGGAATGGGGGTGTGGTCAGTTCATCACATGTTTCTGTCACTCCTTCCGCAGGGGGAGGACTATTCACACTCTTCCCCTGCTTCAGTGTGAAATGCCTCCAATAGAAGATGGTCCTCCATGGGCTGTAGTTCTTAAACTACTCCAGCAAGGGTGCCTTCTGTGGTATACAGTCCTTCAGGAACATACTGCTCCAGCACAGGTCCTCAGCAGGGTCATGAGTCAGCAAACCTGCTCTAGCACAGGCATCTCTCTCCACAGGGTTACAGAACCTGCCAGGAGTCTGCTTCAGAGCAGGGTCTCCACAGCACCCTAGCCTCCTCTAGGCACCCACCAGTTCCAGTATGGAGTCTACGAGCTGCAGTCAAATAGCTGCTCCACCATTAACTGCCAGGGGCTGCAGGCGACAGCCTGCCTCACCAGGGCCTTCACCACAGTCTTTAGGGTAATATCTGCTCTAGCAGCTAGAGCACCTCCTCCTCCTTCACTGCTTTTGGTGTCTGCAGAGTTCTCGCTCACATTCTCGCTCCTCTATCGCATCCACTGTTGTGCATGAACATTTTCCCCTTCTTCAGTATGTTATCCCAGATGCTCTACCGCCACTGCTGATGGGCTTGGCCTCAGCCAGCAGCAGTTCTCTTTTGGAGGCAGCTGACACTGGCTCTATCAGACATGGGGGAAGCTTCCAGAAGCTCCTCACAAAAGCCACTGCTGTAGTTCTCCCTCGACGCCACCAAACCTTGCCACTGTATCTATCCTAACTGAGAATTTTGGCTTCTATAGTGACCAAAACAGTAAGTGGGGAAATAACTAAGGTTCAAGCCTAAAGGGACCTTTTGGAACCCAAAAACAAGTAGTGGGGTTTTCTTTTAACAAGTCATAGGCTTACCTTCTGTCACAAGTTGCTCCCCTTGAAATTCTCCACCAAAAGCAATGTTTCTCAATATGCTATGTTCTGAAATTACGTTGGTTTCTTTCTCAGATTCACAATTCCTAGATCTGTTAGAGAGAAGAAGAACCAGGAGTCATTATGGTACCAGAAAGTATTGGAAACAATTTGAGAAGACTGGTAAAGTTGCTAAGAACCCAGCAGAACGTTTACTTGATGTTTTCTCAGATACACCAAGCTCAAAGCTGTGAGCATGGCTTTAAACCTGAAGTCTTGTCCTGATCTTCAAATTGTTACAGCAATACCTGCCCTGTTGCTGCACAGCAAAAGGAACCACTGAAACAATGGCTCCTGGACACTTGTTTTACGAAGAGACTTGCTCTCTGATGTCAGTCACAGCTACCTAGACCCTAAACTTCTGGTAAGTACCTCAAAAGCACGTGAGTGATGCCTCAGGTGCCACAGGAAGCAGAACACTATTTTGGTCACAAATGAAAACCTTTTGAGGGGAAAAATTGTTTAGTCAATGGCAGCAGCAGCAGGTGCCAGCCAACAGCAGGAACTTGAAACCAAGGAGCATGACTGCAAACAGGACAAAAAACACTGGGATGCATCAAGATATAAATAGTCCTGGGGAAAAATGGGAAGCTACAGCTCAGTAAGAAGAAATCTGGTATTCAGATAGGGTCAGAGCTGTGCAATTGCAAAGAACACCTCAACACTACTGATTTTCAGGTCTAAGCTACTTACTAGGCTGCTAACTGATTGTATTTTTTGAGTCAAGAACTTGAGCCACAAGTAGGCAGATTAAGTCAATAGATCAAAAATTTGCCTTATGTATTTTTGCCCTTCAAAAAGGATTCAATGACAGTGAATATTGTCACAGACAAAGGAGTTCCTACAAAAATCAGTAAGAAGGATTTTAAAATATACAGAAAATAAGCTCATTTCCTACCAACAAGGTCACAAATGTAGCTATTCCATGACCTCCTTATTCAAACAGCTAAAATCACCTATGTTTAGTATCTATCTTTGGATAAAAATAAATTGAATCATAGAATTGTTAAGGCTGGAAAAGACCTTTAATATCATCAAGGCCAACAAATACAAGGACTTTCACAGGCAAAGAAATTTAAAAGCAGTAGTGCAATACAGCTATTGTGAAATTTTGCACCGTACGATGATCATCAGCACATTAATATTTTTCCTGTTCTTAACATCTTGCATTATCACAGAATACACCCACTTGGAAGAGACCTCCAAGACCATCCAGTACAATCTTTGACCAAGCACTGAAGGGTCAACACTAAACCATGTCCCCGAGTACCAGGTCCACACGGTGCTTAAATACCTCCAGGGATGGTAACTGCACTCTTGCCCTGGGCAAACCAGGGCAAAGTTTGAGAACCCTCTCTGTATAAATATTTCTTCATATCCTCCCCTGGCACAGCTCGTAACCATTTTCTCTAGTCTTGCTCCTTCCTCGTTCCAGCCTCCCTTCAGGTAGTTGTAGAGAGCAATGAAGTCTCCCTTTAGCCTCCTTCTCCAGACTGAACAACCCCAGCTCCCTCAGAAGAACCTCATAAGCTATGTGCTCCAGGCCCTTCATGATCCTCATTACCCTTCTCTGGACATGCTCCAGCACCTCAGTGTCTTTCCTGTAGTGAGTGGCCCAGAACTGAACATAATACTAGAGGTGTGGCCTCACCAATGCTGAGTACAGGGGGACAATCACCTTCCTGTTCCTGCTGGCCACAGTGTTTCTAATACAAGCCAGGATGCCATTGGCTTTCTTGGCCACCTGGGCACACTGCAGACTCATATTCAATCAACTGTTGGCCAATACCCCCAGGTCCCTCTCAGAATCACAACTTTTCAACTACACATCCTCAAGTCTGTAGCTTGCCATGGGGTTGTTGTGACACATGTGAATAGCCCAGCACTTGGCCTTATTCAGCTTCATACAATTAGCCCACGGAGCTAACCTGTCCAGATGCCATTCTAAAGGTTCCCTACCCTCTAGCAGGTCAACACAGCCCCCAAGCTTGGAATCATCTGCAAACTTACTAAGGGTGCCCCTAATCCCCTCATCCAGATTGTTAATCATCACTACAGACAGCACAAGTCAAAAGTGAGCCCATGTCATTAAAAGCAGAGTATGTCATTTTTGTGCCCTTGAGTTATGCAAACTGCAATGAAGGGTATCACAGCCTCTATTTGAGCTCAGTGTGAGATATATTCTTCACCCTTCCTCGGTGTGCTATGAGCATATGCAGAAATTGCTTCTCTCACATACACATTAAACAGGGTCTTTGTCAACAGAATTCAGCAAGCCAAAAATCACAGAATCATGGCAGTTGGAAGGGACCTCTGGATGTCACCTTGTCTAACCTCCCTACTAAAGATACAAGTCTAGTTCAAAACTTGACACTACTGAATTTCAGTACTACAAATTAAAGCTACATATGTAATGAAGAGAGGAATACCAAGAGAGAACACAAGTCTCATATGACACAAAAAAAGCAAAACTCTTCCTCCAAACCCAGCACACTCAAATTCAAAGATGAAAAAAGAAAATAAACCCTTTCATTAGGATTATTGCTTCAGCATGAAAACACAACTAAAAAGCAAGCCAAAACCCCAAACAATCTACCATGTGTAAGACTTACTAAGTCTCTTCATATCATATCAATGCCTTTTGATTTCTTCCTGCTCTTGCTGAAAGCAGGTTAAAACCTTACTCGTGGTACCATCCACCTCCAGCTTTAACTTCTTATTTAACCTCTGTTTCTGTGACAACAGCACAGGACTTCTTACCTAAAGTACTGCTGCCTAGAAACTTCATCTCCCCAAAACAACCACACTGCTGCTAACAACGAGGTTGGACTTTGGAAGTTGATTTCCATTGGATTCCATGTTATGGTAATCACCTGGTAAAATAAACAGGCAACACAGAAAAATATCTTGTTAGGACCAATGTTTAGAGCAAGGCAACAAATTACTGCAATGCAAGAGGATTAAATACACGTTAAATGAGAACAAAGAATTTATCGGACATTCTCACTGATCACATTTAGTTAAGTTAAAAATATTTGCTCAGAATCAGGTATTATACTTACTTCCTGTGTTCCTTCTCTTACCACGAACTTCTCTGGAGATACCATCAACACTTGAGGATCCATAATTCCTCCTGCCCCTAGGTTTTCAAGGCACACTGCTTTAACATAGGCAGCCCGAGAACCTGTGTTTTTTACGTGCACAGTAGCTCTCTTCGATGTTGAGGGCGGCAACACCTTCAGGTCTATCAAGTAGTTACTAGGCAGTTTCTTAACATTTTCTAAAATTAAATTGCTTGTTCCTCCATATCCAGATAATGGTATCTGAAGGGCAAAAACATTCAGTCACCAAAAAAATACAGTACCTCAAATAAAAGCAATTTTTTTCCCTAAAATTTCTGTATGACTCTTGTAAACTAAATAAAAGACTTACAGAAAGACAACTGAAAGATTGAAATGTGACCTGAAAAGACTTCACAAGGAATAGAAAAGCTTAAGTTTATTCAGCCTGTTTCAAGTTTTACTGAAAATGAAGTTAAGGCAAGTTCAGATTAATTAACAGTTCTAGAGTTAAAAAAAGAAATCATAGAACACTTTAGGTTGGAAGGGACCTTTAAAGGTCATCTAATCCAACACCCCTGCACTGAGGAGGGACATCTTCAACAAGATCAGGTTGCTCAGAGCTCCATTCAACCCGATCTGGAATGTTTCCAGGGATGGGGCTTCTACCACCTCTCTGGGCAACTTTGACAGTGTTTTACCACCATCAGTGCAAAACACTTCTTCCTTCTATCTAGCCTACATCTCCCCCCTTCTGAAGTCATCACCCCTTGTCTTGTCACAACAGGCCCTGCTGAGAAAATTGTCTCGGGCTTTATCATAGGCCCCCTTTAAGTACTGAAAGGTTACAATAAAGTCTCCCTGGACCCTTCTCTTCTCCAGGCTGAACAATCCCAACTCTCTCAGCCTTTCCTTCTAGCAAACATGCTCCAGCCTTGAAATCTTGGGCTACCTTTAAAATAGTACATTAAAATCTTCCTTCACTAGGGGAAAAAAGTGCACACAAAACTGAGGCTAATGTTCAAACCATAAAATTTGCTGCCCAAACAACCTTTAAACAAATACATGGATCTTCATAGTGTACATGCTCAGCTTTTCAACAGAAACAGCTTTTCAGTGCTAGATCTTAAACAACTATGAAAAAAAAAAATATATATATATTCAAATTAAAAGTTAGGCTGGGCCTCTTACAGTAAACTTAATTCCTGGCTGTGATCGAATCCCCAGCTGTTTGATTTCTAGCTTGGCAAAGCAGCAAGTTGCCCGAGTAGGTCTAAAGGTCAAATGTATGTCAGCATCTTCTTTGGGACAAATTTTGAGTTCCCAATTAATAGTTGAGCGCTCTTCTGATCCAAATATACTCTGCAGCTATAAAAAAAACAACACAGAGCAATAGGATTTGCTTCACCAGGAACCCCAAGTTAACTTCTTCAAAACCTGAACTCAGTCGGCAGTGATCATGTATTTAAAGTTGCAATGCTTAATATGCAGCAAAACCCAGCAAGTTCAAGACAGTTCATATTCCCACAATGATCCCCTCAGTTTACAGAAAAACAGAATAGTAGGGGTTGGAAGGCACCTCTCCAGTTCATCTAGTCCACCCCCATGTTAAAGCAATTTCTCCTAGAGGAGGTTGCAGAGGAATGTGTCCAGACAGATCCACAGAAAGAGACCCCCACAACCTCTCTTGACCTAAAGGTTAATTCCAGTCTTTCATGCCTCCCTCCTTTACACAGCCAGAGCTCTTTGGAGTGAGGTCTGAAATCCTTCCTGCAGGAAGGGCTACTCCACCTAGTATTGGCTGTCTGCTGATACAGCAGCTTACATAGCTGTAAAGTGAGCCCAAATTTGCTGCAACGCTCCTTTGTTTCAGCTCTTCTTCAGGTTTCCAGGGTGACTTAAGCTCTGCTGCCATGCCCATCACGGCAATCTGAGTGCAAATACTCACTGATATTTATGAAGGAACAACACTTCAGGGCAAAGAGACTTTAATACTAAGCATAAACTGATTACTGCCATAAACACTAAAGAAATTTTGATGACAATTACCTGAAAGCAGTCTTGATCCCGGCCTCTTATCAAGAGCCTTAAATGCTGGGTCACAGATGGAGAGTCATTTCTTAAAGATAACTTCTGCTGGCTAGAAAATATGGAGCTTAGTTAAATTTTACAGCAAAATGTAAGTTATTCATGGAAACCACAAAAATAGGGCAGCCATGATATAATTTCACCTCTTAGAACAACAGAATATGTTAACTAGAAAGTCATTTCTGTATTCTCAAACTTCCACACCTTACAAGACCATTACACACAGAGCAAAACCCCAAAAATACGTACACAGCTTTTCTGAAGTTCAAATATTGTACCTAACAGCTTAAATTTTTAAAGCAAGCAGTAGCTGTGTCCCTTAAAACTACAATTCTGAGACACAGTTTTTATTAGATTATGCAGTGCCGCTTAAATGATGCAGAATCTGGTGCCAAACCATGTCCCTCAGCACCACATCTTTGCATCATTTAAATGCCTCCAGGGATGGGAATTCATTTATTATGCATGGATTATCAATCTGAAGTTTTACTTCAAGTAATACATGACACTTCAATTGATATTCTAGATGAACAGCTGCCCAGCTTATGCTTAAACTTACACTGATGTTCCAAGGGGTACTCCTCCCCAGACAATGAACTGCTTGTTGGAGAGAATGCGTGGGATGGTCGAGCAGCCACCAACAGCTTCAGGAACAGGTCTATTTCCCTCAGACACCACTTCACCTTTCAACACTACTTCATACTGAGGTCCAAAGGGCAGCACGAGGACTTCCAAAGAACTTGCAAATTAAACAAACAAATGTAAATCCTGCCACAGAAGAAGATTAGCTGCTGGAAACAAAACAAGTTAAAAAAAAACCAAAACACATACAAAGGCCTTCTTAAACTAACTCAAGGGGAAAATACAAAGACTTTATGAGGAAGGCAAGTGCTAGGCATAGCAAAACTTCAATCCTTTGGGCTGCAAAGACATATGCTACATGTACCTCAAGCAATCTTCTGAAGTATTTGGTCCGGAAATGGTTCAGACAACTATTTCAGAGACTAATTCTAAACAAACTGGTGTTTGGCCATGGTTAATTTGTAGTTCTTTTGACAAACTAATCTTGGAGAGAATCAAAGTCAGTCTGTCTCTGTACAGATCAACTGATGTGAGATACTTGGAAGCATCAAAATTAAACTCCGTCCTGTTAACAACAGCAGTGTTCTAAGCCATGAATTCAAGATTTTTTCCACAGGTTCACAGATTGCATTGGGTTTAAAGGGACCCTCAAAGGTCATCTTGTCCAACTCCCCTGCAGTCAGCAGAGACAGCTCCAATTAGATCAGGCTGCCCAGGGCCACTCCAAATCTGACTTTGAATGTCTCCAGGGATGAGGCCTCAACCATGTTCCTGGGCAACATGTTCCAGTGGTTCACCCCTCTCATTGTAAAGAGCTTCCTCCTAATGTCCAACCTAAATCTACCCTGCTCCAGCAGTCCTTCCCCAGCCTTCCTGTAGGTAGGAATATTAATATAGAAATGTAGCTATTCGGTCTCCCCAAAGCCTTCTCTTCTCCAGGCTGAACAGCCCGAATTTTTATAACCTGTCTTTATGGAAGAGGTGTTCCAGCCCTCCAATCATCTTTGTGGCCCTCCTCTGGACCTGCTCCAGCAGGTCCTTCTCCCTCTTGTGCTGCAAGCCCCAGAGCCAGACAGTACTCCTGGTGAGGTCTCAACAGAGCAGAGTGGCAGAATCATCTCTCTCCATCTGCTGTCCACAGTTCTTTTGATGCAGGCCAGGATGCAATTGGCCTTCTGGGCTGCAAGTGCTCATAGTTGGCTCATGTCCAGCTTCTCATCCACCAGCAACCCCCAGTCCTTTTCTGCAGCACTACTCTCAATTTCATCATCTCCCAGCCTGTAGTAATATCAAAGTTCGCCCTTGCACTTAGCCTTATGGAATGTCATGAGATTCTCTTCAGCCCACTTCTGCAGCCTGTTTTCACCTCATTTCCCAAGACTGCTGTGAGAAAGGACTCATGAACCCAGACAAGCAATCAGCCACCTGCACCTTCTTCAAGCACATGAATGAAAGCATCAGGAACACAGATTCAAATAATGAATCAGGAAGAAATGGGCTAACACTGCATAAGAACACCAGACCTAACTAGAAGACAAAGTGCAAGAGAATAGAAACCAACACCAAAAAACCCACCAAAACCAACACAAGGGGAACCAGGAAAAAGAAAGTGCTGCCTCACTACGGGAGACAGAAGCCAACAGAGAAATAAAAGGCTAAAGTATATAGGGAAGGAACTGGAGGTTGGAAATATCTAACCAACAACACAGGAAATGAGAGGAAAAAACTATCAGAAAAATAAAACACACAAAAAAAAGGCAGAAGGCAATCAGGCTGAAGTATTTTTTTATAGCACAGACACACTTGGAACTAGGACTGAAACTCAAGAATCTCCACTCTAGCTGTCATTGAATTCCTACGATGCCTATTGACAGCCCCGCATCCCATCAGCAGGGCACATAAATGCTTCTGATTCTGATCTGTGCTTGAGTGTTCTTACATGGAAAAACCAGGATAACTTTTCCCTTTTCTTTATAGGGTGAGGAAGAGGGAAGCAACTCAAGTGGCTGCTGAAGATCAGTGTTTTAAAGCTTTGATGTACTTTAGAAAAAAAGAATCATACAAAGGGGACTTAGTTTATTTACACTAAACAAGCCTCAGGACATCTGTTGTCTGTGAAGGGACATATTAGCTACTCCCTAAAGCTGTGCACAGCAAGAGGTAGGTAATGTATGGAACAGGCTATCTCCAGCAAAAAATCTACTCTGTAACAAATGAGGACTCCCATGAAAACAAGCATAAGTTTCTCTTTGGGTAAAACATTTCTTCATAAGCTGAAGGTCAAAAGCAGCTCAGCATAAAAGCAGTACTGTTACCTTTCTGTAGTCCTGACATTATATGGAACAAACAGGACAGTCAATTTTTGCTCTTCTCCAGGAATAAGGAAAAGAACCTGAGGTAGAACGCTAAAGCAGCTGTCCTCATCTGATATCTGGAAGTAGGCAAAGGCAAAAGGGAAGAATTGAAAGAAAGTACAACATGGCAAACTTAAAACTCTAGTGAAGCAGTATTCCTAGTCTCAGTGGTGGTACAAACTGGTATTGGTTACTATCTAGTATCATCACATTGAAGTGGCATTTGTGGTACTAGACATACATCTTATTTCCATGGTCCCTGCTTCAGGAAATGATGGCATGATAACCCTGCATTATTGCTTTTTAAAAAGGTGAAAGGTTCAACTGCTTCTTCTATAGACTTTGAAATGCTGGATTCAAGTGTGTCTAGTTACCTTTCTGTCTGGAACACACTTTCCATGGATTCTCAAGAAAGTTCAAGAGATGACAGATCTGAAGAGAGATCATCTCTCAAAATGTTCACTGAAAATGTAGCTTTGTTACAAAATAAAGATGTTTCCCAGCAGTAATATTCTACTTGGCTCTGTACTCCGCTGCTCCACTCTACTTCTATGTATTTGTTACACTCTTGTAGAAATCTGTTTATTAAAATCTAGTTTCAATACAACAGTAACAGCACAAACCTCAAGAGAGAGAGAAGCCAACATACCTTAATTTTCAAATGTACACCAATGTTTCCAGCATTTTTCAAGGGCAGCTGCTGTTTGGCTCCAGACCCCACCCTAGCAGACAGATGCATTGTCTGAAACAAGAGAAGAGTATGTATCCATGGATAAAAACATACAGAATAAAGACAAGCATTACAAAAGCACTAGCTTAAGAGACACAAATAATAAGGAACTTGATCATAGAATGGTTTAGGATGCAATGGACCTTTAAAGGTCATCTCATGCAACACCACACCGCAGTCAGCAGGGACATCTTCAGCTAGATCAGGTTGCTCAGAGCCCCATCCACCTCATCTGAAATTATTCCAGGGATGGGGCTTCTACCACTCTGGGCAACACGAGCCAGCATTTCACCACCTTCACTCTAAAAACAGTCTTCTATCTAGTCTAAATCTCCCTTTACTAGTTCAAAACCATCATCATTTGTCCTGTCCCAGCAGATCCATCTTTCTTATCAGCCTAAGTACTGAAAGGCCACAATCAATTCTCCCCTGAGCCTTATCTTCTCCAGGCTGAACAGCCCCATCCAGTTGTAGATGTTCCTGCTCACTGAAGAGGGGTGAGAGTAGATGACTGGGTACCTTCCAAACACAAACACTCTATAATCCCACAATTACTGAAACACATTTTGTAAACAGATGCAAACCTTTAAGATATTTGGAACATGTATCTTGGCTGTTCCAGCTCTTGCTTGGAGAGGGACACGTTTAATCACACTGCTGGGTCCTGGACTATCCAGCTCCACATCAACACTTGCTGAGAACACATCTGCTGGACCCAAGGAATCTAGGAACAGTTTCATGAGTAACAAAGGCAAGCTAGCAGCAAGGGCATGGATGCATGCCTCACTTCAGCTACTGTCTGATCTTAACACATTAATAATGTGGGGATATTACAGAAGCTCTCCTACTACCCAAGCAACCTTTTTCTTTTTTTTTTATTCCTTTCTTTTAAATAGTCTCACAGGACCTTATCTGAGAGTCCTACTGCTCTATCTCAAATGTTACTAAAGTTGTCCCTAGAGCAAGCAAACAAACAAACAAATCCACTGTCACATACTAGTCAAGCTAGGAGAGATATGCATTATTCACTATTTAGGAAGACAGAAAAACTCGAGAGGTTTCTTCATACGTCTTATCCATTTTGTAATCAGTGGAATACTTCAAGGGATGATTTAATTCCTTCGGTAAAAAGAGTAAAGCAGATTCCACACATCTTGCAGCAGATAACCACACTGGACAGTTTGATACTGAAGTATAAATGTCCCTGTTAACATCTAAAAGATTAAGACATGGAAGTACTCTGCCTCTTTCAGTTTCTCAAAGTGAATGTGATACCCAAAACATTAGGATACACAAACCAAAACGGAAGGTTTCATTTCAGGTTTGCAGACTGACTTGGCTAGAATTGCAGGACACTTTCTTCAGTTGAAATGAAAATCAAGTTGCTATACCTGAAGAAGAAATTTCTCTCTTAGGTGCATGGAATAGAACCCAAACTGTTAAAGCTTCAGGATCCTGAAAAAGAAATTGGTTTATTCATCATCTTATAGAAGGGTATTACTGAAGAGAAAAAAACAACAAAAATAAAACACAAACCAAGAACAGAACTGTACTGCTCAAGTAGGTAGATAACCAAAAAATCATTACTGTGAGCTCAGACATTTGGAGCCACAGTTCAGAAAGCAAATAAGAGGAAGAATCACATAATCACAAACTACTCACTCGCCCATCATAGCTTGCATGTATCACACGATTTACAACTGGTGGAGATGCTATCTGAGAAATGGTATCTGCTTGGAGTGATTGCTCACTGGAAGGACTAACTGGTTCCTTGGAAAATGTGAAGCAACTTGAAGCTTCTGCATCCTGAAAAAGAAACAGAGTACAGGAAGCATTAAATCTTATCGACACTAACAATAATGCTGAGAAACACAAGGCAGGTTTTGAACCATTCAAGTAATTTGGAATAAAGCAATGGCAAGACTACCTTGTAGGTATGTGATAGTCCAGCCAACCTTCCAAGAATAGTCAGAAACCCTTTTTACACTAAAAGGAGCTGGGACTGGCTAGTTTAAGGATTCAAGAAGTTGGGCTGTTAAAGATCAAACCTCAGTCAACAACATGACCTGATCCATCTTGATTTCAGGTGAATCCTTTCTTGTCTCCCACATAAGAAAACAAGACCAGCTTGGAAGAGCAACCAACCTATTCAAAGCCCCAAAATCTGTGCTGCCACAGAGATACAGAGAGGAACACTGCAGCCTGTAATAGAAGCTATTGCTAACTAGCTGAGAGACAATGCAGATAGAGCCCTGCTCCCACCCCTGCAGAGGATAAGAGAATATGCTAAACTTGGCTGCTTGTTTTAATAGTCAGCTCTTCCATTTGAACAGGATAATATATCTCCTGTTCAAATGGAAGGTTCAGGCAAGACAACCCTTTTGCTATGTGCTGCCCTGTAGTATCAAATCAGGCAACAGAGCCAGTGGCTGTAAAAAAAAAACACAAAACAAAAGCAAAATACCAAACAAAACAAAAACAAGCAAAAAACCCCCAACCCTACAGAAAATGAACAACCCACAACAAAACCCCGAAGACCACACATAGTCCAGAAGTATTTTTGTTGGTACCATGTCCCGATTTGGGCTGGAACAAAGTTAATTTTCTTCCTAGCAGCTGGTACAATGCTGGGGTTTGGATTTACTATGAGAATAATGTTAACAATGCTGCTTTTCAGTTGTTGCTAAGCAATGTTTGTACTAAGTCAAGGACCTTTCAGCTTCTCTCAGCAGAGGCTCAGTGTGCACAAGGACACAGGACACAGTAAAGATAGCTGACCCCAGCTGACCACAAGGATATTCCATACCACACGACATGGTGCCAAGCACATAAACTAGGAAAAATTGGCCAGGGGGCACCATTATACAGGGACTGACTTAGGCATCAGTAAGCAATCACATTGTGCATCACTTGTTTCATATATTCTATTACTACTTCCTTTTCTGTTGGGTTATACTATCTTTATCGCCACTCACAAGCTTTACTTTTTGTTTCTCATCCCCCAGATCTCTCCCCTATCCCACCGGGGAGGAGTAAGCAAGTGGTTCCCTGGTGTTGACTTGCCAGGTGGGGTTAAACCAGGACATACCATTAGAGCAGATCTAGATCATCATTCTGCAATACATTTATTTCCTGGCTAACCAAAGATTTTTTCAGATTCTGGCATCTAATGTCTGGCCAAGATTCTTTATTACACAGAACATAAAGCATTCTGGTATTAAAACTCAGTATCACGAGAAGTTAACTCTCTCATAGAGGACTTGATGGGGTGCTTGGTGCCATGGGTTAGTTGTTTAGGTGGGTTGGATTGGTTGATGGGTTGGACACAATGATCTTGAAGGTCTCTTCCAACCTGGTTTATTCTATGTATTCTAAGTTCACTGTACTTACTCCATTAATGATAAATCGAAGAGGCACAAAAGCATGGGTTTTGTTGACCACTTGCAGTGGCAGAGCCTTCCAGCTGCCAAAAGTCAAATCACCAAAATCCAGAATACCTCCTGGACCTGCATGCACCTGATTTTAAGGCAAAGCAGAACTTCTAAGGAATGAAAACGTCCAAAACACACTACCATACAAAACCACCAGCAAAGTAAGGATGTCTTTCACTTATCCCATCCTCTGAATGCTACACCCACATCACTACAGACCTCCAAAGAGGTGTAAGAGAAGTCTAAGAAACACACTCGCATTGGTGTCAAAAGGCTTTACACCCAAAGGTTATCTCCCACATAGTTTACCTTAATTAAGCCAATCTTTAGTGCAGTATTTATCCATCAAGTATAAAAACCAGATTAAGTCAATCTTTGGTGCAATATTTATGCATTAAATATAAAAATCAAAATGTTTTTGCTAGTTTAAACAAGCACACACATTTCAACTGTTACTATATAGCTAGCAAGTAGGAAGTGTCAGGTATAGGTAGTTAAAATGTCATTTAAGCAATTAAACAAAATCACTAAGGAGTGATGAAATGAATCTGAATTCTATGAATCTGTAAAATGCAGCTTTTTTTGGTACTTTTTCCAGTCTCAGGGATGTAACAAGACACGCAGAGATAGAGCACAGGATTTCATTTTCATTTCAATATGAAGCAAGTTTGAATGGCCTACATACCATAGAGACTGACGGATTTTGCCAAACCATGTATTAAAAGTGCAAGAAAACTTAAAATTCATGGAAGAAGCACTGAAAATTATTTCCAGGCATCTGTATTCACCTAGAATTTCATTACTTCAAAACATATACTTGGCCCAAAGCAAGCTAATAGGCCACCTTAAAATGGAAACCAATTAGTAGCTGTGCTTACTGACTGAATATTTCACTTTTAACAACAATGCCACAGATGACCAAGTTCAGGCACTCCCAAAACTACCATCAAGCCCACTTCAGCCTGTCCATACTCTTAAATTTAGTTTTACATGAAGTCAGATAATGTCAGTCACACTGTCTCCCACCTGGTTGTTCTGCATGGTGAGGCAAGACAAAGCATTTAATATATCTGTTAACTTTTACTTTTTAATTACTCCAAAAGAAAAAAAAATATTCTCTACAACCATAAGTAAGCTGAAAGTAATAAGAAATCAAGAAAAAGCCTACTTGATGTGAAAAACAAAAAGCAATCCTTACAAATGGAAATAAAGGGGGTTTATTACATTTTAATGCCCAATGGTATCCAACATAGCAGATCCTTGTAAAGAACTAGATGTTTAAGATCTCATCCATGCTTCCAATAATGAACAAGTTCTTATTTGTTTTTTTCAGATAGAAATCCTCATTTCCAGGTTATAAACAACTTAAACATTCTCCTACATTCCCTTCCCACTCCAAATATCACAAATTCCAGGTTCCCTTGAAGGACCAACTTGCATTCATATTCTTCTCCAGTGTCATTAAATCAATTATAAAATTCCAACACACAAAAAACCCCACCAAACAAACAAAAACAACAACAAAAAACCCAACCACAAACCATAAGCAGCAGCTACTTACTTCTAAATCAGGGGTTTCAGCAACAGCTGTCAGAACTACCCTACTAGCCTGAAAGATCGTCTTATCTGCAGAAACTGGCCAGGAGGAAACACTGAGAATACACTGAAAGATCCCTGGGTGACTGGGAAAGAAAAGTATTTTCACATCACCAGTAGAATAGGGTGCTACCATGGTTTTGTTCTTGAAAGCCAGGCATTGATGCTTCACAGGATTCATCTGGAAAAAAAAAACAACAAACAAAATCTCTGTCATTCTCAACATCCTCTTGCCGAAGGAGAGTTTCAAAACACCACAGTTATCTGGCACCACTGTTCAACATGGACATCTTGCATCTGTTTTCATTCAAAGCTCCTTACAGCACCTTGAAATTGATGTCTCCCCTCTCAGCTGGAAAAATAAACATTAACAATACCAAAAAACCCAAACAAAACAAAAAACTTGTGGTTTTTTTAATGAGTTAGGTAAGTCAGCCTGAAAGTTGCTGAGATTTCTTTCAGCATCTAGTGTAAGATTAGCACTGGGATTAGGGCAGGGTATATTTAGGCTGGACATTAGAAAATATTCTTTACTGTGAGAGTGGTGGAACATTGGAGTGGGCTGATCAGGGAGGTGGTGAAGGCCCCATCCCTGGAGACATTCTAGGCCAGGTTTGATGTGGCTCTGAGCAACCTGATCTAGTTGCAAATATTCCTGCTCACTGCAGGTCTGTTGAACCAGATGACCTTTAGAGGTCCCTTCCAACCTGGTGCATTCTATAATTCTATGAATTTGTGAGTAAAACCTTGATTTCTGAGAAAAAACAGCAACAAAATACTTAAAGCAAGCTTTGTTTAGTGCTTTCTGCCATCAAAGATGAGAGGAAAAGGTATGGTAGAAAAGTACTGGCATGTCAGTAAACTATAGGGCAAGATATCTTTCTGTTGTGAACATACTCATAGATAGTGTTTGAGCAGGAGAGACAGACTCCAAGTCTGTTCAGTGCACCTCAGAGTTAGCTTGACTGAAAAAAAAGTATTTAAAAATATTGGGCAGTGAACAAACTAAATGTATATATTGATTCAAGGAAACAATTTTAAATGAGGCTCTTGACTGTAAAGTATTTAATCTTAAAAAACCAAAACACCACCTCCTGGTACACCAGAATCTGAGGTCTGAAGAGCTGCACGAGAGCTTTGTGCTAATGAGTGACTACAAAAGTATGTAAGAAATGGTAAGTGTCATAAACACCTGTATGTACAAACACAGAACTGTGCTCTGATGGCTTTTAAAGAGGAAAGACATTGCTATAGGCACTGGAAAAATAACGCCTAAGGAGGGGCATGATAAGGAGCATCTTGACAAAGGTCATCCTGGCCTGCATCTGAAACAATGTGGCCAGCAGGACTAGGGCAATGATTGTTCCCCTGTACTTGGCACTGGTGAGGCCACAGCTCAGCTGCTGTGTTCAGGTTTGGGCTCCTTGTTACAAGAACTACATTGAAGTGACCCAGCTCTGGCAAGGGGGTTGGATTCAATCTTCAGAGGTCCCTTCCAACCCCCAGCATTCTGTGGTCCTGTGTGTGGACAAGAGAGAGTGCGTCCAGAGAAGAGCAATGAAGCTGGTAAAGAGTCTGACTTGTAGGCCACTCACTATGGCCTACAAGCAATCTATACCACACAGAACAACCCATGTAGCTTGCAGCCTGCTCCAAATATTTCTCATTTTTTGTCACTCAAGACCTCCTGACTTCAAGCAAAAATGGGAGCAAACTGTGCAGAACATTTTACCAGCAGCAGTCCTTGGTATGGATGCTCTCTTTATTAGGGCTGACTCAACTCGGCCACACTTCATGCACACAATGATTCTACAAGTCAACCTCAACACATGGGATTTATCTCTCTGCCTACTCATTTGAGTAAGTCAGGTGGCCCAGCAGCAGAACTGCTTCTGTATAAACTCTAAAATGGGGGGAAAAATTACAAATCTATATAGAAGGCTCTAATTTTATATATCTCTTGTAACATTACAGCATTACTGATATAATTTTGTTTAAAAACCACACAAACTCTTACCTTTTCCCCATTAACTGAAACACTGAGTATTCCAATGATGACCTGTGACCACTGCTTAGTTGAATTAGAAATGGTAAGAACCGCCTCTGATGCAATTCCCACACAACAGGCATTAGGGAACTTCAATTCTTCTGGTACTTTTACACATCCTTTGAAAGGAAATATGCTCCTGTTAGTTTCCAACTGCTCAGAAGCAAATCAGTACTCAGGGCTGCCACTATGTCAACTTAAACTCATTTGACAAATGCTTCATTATGGCAAGGACATGTTTGACTCAGTTTGCACAGGAATGTTTTCCACAAGCCTGGTACTCAATTTCAAGCAAATGTTTCTAATTTGCATCTCAAATGGAGGTCTAGTGTCACATATAAAAGTAGTCATGGAAATAGCACACCTCATATTGACATAGGCTTGAGGAAGAATGACTAGAAAGCTGCACAGTGGAAAAGGACCTGAGGGTTTTGGTCAACAGTTGGCTAAACATGAGGCAGCAGTGTGCTCAGGTGGCCAAGAAGGCCAGTATCACAAACAGTGGCCAGCAGGACTGGAGATGTGATTGTTCTCCTGTCCTTGGCACTGCTGAGGCCATATCTCAAATACTGGGTTCAGTTTCGGTCCCCTCAGTCCAAGAAGGATATTGAGGTGCTGGAGCATGTCCAGAGAAGGGCAACAAAGCTGGTGAAAAAGGATCTGGAGCACAAGTACTACAAGGAGTGTCTGAAGGAACTGAGGTTGTTTATTATGGAGAAAAGGAGGCTGAGGGGAAAGACCCTATCTCTCCACAACTGCCTGAAAAGAGGTTGTATAGCAAAATGGGGGTCAGTCTCCTCTCCCTAGGAAAAAGTGCTAAGACAGAGGAAATAGCCTCAAGTTGCACCAGGGGAGGTTGAGGCTGGACATTAGGAAAAACTTCTGAAAAGAAGCCTTTTAAATGACACACTAATCTGCATTGCTTAGGTTTAGTGCTAAGTCAAGATACAGAGAAAGAGCGAAGTACAGAGGACACTTGGCAGCTTATCTTTTCCCTTCATAACCAGAAAATGGCTTAAGCCTGACACTCTCCTCCTCCAATTCTTTAGTCTGGCTGCCTGCTAATATTAATTTAGGCTGAGACAGCAATATCATCTACTTTCCAAATAAAACCTGAATTGCCAGAGCCTTGTCTTGCCTAGCCTAACAGAATGTGGCTGAGAGATGCAGAGTTGACCTGGTAAAGCTGATTTGGGATGGTCTGGCTCTTTACGGTTTGCTGCCACAATTGCACAAGTAGATGTCAAATGCTCTTCATTCTTTGGAAAACCTTCTTTGGATGGGTCCTGGTCCATTAGATCAAGTTTTCGTTGAAGACCTACAAGCTGATATTCCTCTGATTTCTGGTCAACAGTAGGCAGTGCTTCTTTTCTACTCCTTTGACAGGAGCATTCCAGATTTTCAGCTACACGTTCCTGAGAAGGAGTTGGGCTGGCTCGAACAATTGTCGTGCTCAGTTCAGAAGCGCTTTCATTCTAGTAAACAAATACAACAATATGCAGTATTAACAGATAGGGTACATAAAACAAGACAGACCTTAGTAGTGGTATCACCATCCAAGAAAAATCATAGAATGGCTTAGATTGGAAGAGACCTTAGAGACCATCTATTCTAACTTCCCTGCCATGGGCAGGGAAGCCCATGGTTGCTTGGTTGCTCAAGGTTTCATCCTATGTGGCCTTAAACATCTCCAGGGAGAGGGCATCCACAACCTCCCTGGGCAACTTATTCCAGAGTCTCACCACTCATACTGTAAAACCTCTTCCTAATATCCAGTCTAAATGTACTCTCCCTCAGCTTAAAACCACTTCCTCATCTTGTTGCTAGACACCCTCATGAAAAGCCCCTCTCCAAACATCCTGTAGGCTCATGTACTGGAAGGCAGATGTAAGATCTCCCTGGAGTCTTCTCACCTACAGGCTGAACAACCCTCACACTATTCATATAGCAGAGGTGCTCCAGCCCCTGGATCATTCTTGCAGCACTTCCCTAGACTCACTCCAACACTTCTTGTGATGGGAACACCAGAACTGGATGCAGTATTTGTGGTGAGGTCTCAAAAGAGCAGAGAAGCAACCCTGTCCATGGCAGTGAGGTTGGAGTACATGATCTCTAAGGCCCCTTCCAACCTAAGCCCTTCTACGATTCTATCAACTGTTCTGAAACCCTTACAGCTTTCCTAATTTAGAATTTTTTTGACAATTACAGGGTATGGTCTCAGAGTAGGTGGCAGATGTTGTTTTGTTTGTTTGCTTTGAAGAAAGGGAATTAATATACACTTACTGTTCAAGATTTTCTTACCCAGTATGTCTCTGAATTATCTATTACAGCTGAGTCCTTGAGGGTACTGTCAGATTCAGAAACATAGGTCAACCTGCTCATGGTAGGACTCGAGTAAACTGACTGGGTTAGCACATCCTCTTTGCAAGAAGATTCCTGATAATATGACCCAGAAGTAAATTCAGCTTCAGATCTGAAAAGCAAAGTATGCCAGTATAAGAAAATATTTGTAACACCCCAAACAAAATCAATACTACATATTTACCATACTATGCTAAAAGTTAGTTTACTTCATCATTCTCTTCAGGACAGTCAGTAGAAAACAGATACCAGCTCTCAATTAACCTTTACGAGTTCTGGTTTTCACATAACCACAGAATTGTAGGGTTTGGAAGGGACCTCTGGAGATCATCTAGTCTAAAACACTGCTAAAGCAGGTTTGCATAGATCAGATTTCCCAGAACCACATCCAGGCAGGTTTTGAAAGTCTCCAGAGGAGACTCCAGAACTTCTTTAGGCAGCCTCTTCCAGTGCTCTCCCACTCTCACAGTAAAGAACATAAAATTCACGTTCAAATGCAAAACATCAAACTTCAAGAACTGAGCTCGGATGCCAAGGTCACAGAAACAACAGAACAACTTACTAAAAGAATCAAGGTGAATCAATATACTTGTAGCTAACTAGATGAAAGAACATCAGGTGACATCATTCAACATGCCAAGCATCACACATTAGCATTCTCTTGCATTGCTGCAGTTCTCTTCATTTCACACACCTGAAGAGCCAGGATCTCTTACCACTCTCTCAAACAAGGAAAGAAAGCATGAATATTGCACCTAATTCTGGCACCTGCAGCATAAGGAGGACATCAAACTGCTGGAGCAGGTCCAGAGGAGGCCACAAATATGATCAGAGGGTTGGAGCACCTCCCCTAAGGGGACAACCTGAAACAGCTGGGGCTGTTCAGCCAGAAGAGAAGGCTCTGGAGACATTATAGGCCCCTTTCAGGCACTGGAAGGCTGCTACAGAAAGCTCGGAAAGGACTTTTTACAAGGGCCTGTAGTGATAGGACAAGAGGGAATGATTCCATACAGTGAGGATGGTGAGACACTGGAACAGGTTGCCCAGGGAGTTCCTGGATGCCCCTTCCCTGAAGGTGTTCAAGGACAGGTTGGATGAACCTTGAGCAATGTGGTGTAGGGGAAGATGTCTCTGCCCATGGCAGGGGGGGTCCTTTTCAACCCAAACCATTCTCTGCATCTATGAATACAATTCAAGGCACTATCAATTTTAACTGGCAATCCTTATGTCTATAGAACACACTCACAAAATCCACATTTCTACATTTTAACTTCTGAGAAATGCCAGGCAGCTGTAATCCTAATATCATGTACAACACACAAGCCGTACTTAAATATCCAACAGTGAACTTTAATGTTAAGGCAAAGAAATCAGTTGCCTCCTCTTTGTATGGGAGCATACAACAGCTTCTGGCTACTGGCCATATTTATGTGTTCAAGACTAGATAATCAATTTAGTTGTAATCACAGAGCTTATATAATGCTCACTGTTACAGGAGCTCACTTAAACATTGCCCTTTCAGTCGCTAAGAAAGCCTTAGGTCTTAGACACAAGTTGCAGTTTCAAAATATGAAGTGGTCAAAAACAAGTATTACTCTCCATTCTCACTCACAAGCAGCAGTGGTACAAATCAGAACCCAACCCAATGAAATACTTCCACATGTAAAACAACTTCACTGCTCTATACCATGTCAAGCTTGCTTATCATAAAACTAGAATCATAGCATGCTTTAAAGATCAGCCAGTCCAATTTCCTCTGCAAGAAGCAGGGACATCTCCAACTAGATCAGGTTGCTCAGAGGCCTGTCCAACTTCACCTGGAATGTTTCCAGGGATGTGGCTCCCACCTTCTCCAGGCAACACAGGCCAGTATTTCACCACTATCACTATAAAAAACTTCTTCCTTCTATCTAGTCTGAATTGTCCCATTGCTACAGGCTCTAACAAAAAGCCCATCCCCATCTTTCCTATAGGACCCTTTAACTCTTGAAACAAAGTTTTCCAGGCTAAATAACCTCAAGTCTCTCAGCCTCAGAAAGGAGTTACGTCCCTCTGATAACTTCTGTGGCCTTCATCTGGGACCTGCTCCAACAAGTCCATGTCACCAACAGCACAACCTCCAACCAAATGGCTTTATTTGTAACAGATTAATTACACTAGGACAATTATTAACAAACAGGGGATTTTATAGTTCTATTCCAACATAAAGTTCAGGTATGGGATGTATCTGACTGATGACATGTTGTATTCTTGCATTACTAGATAATCCTGAGCAGAGACAGCAATGTTCCTATCCCAACATCTGTCTCTTATCAGGCCAGTGAGGAAAACAAAACCAATTCCTTAAGACTGCTTCCCCATATACATGAAAGCAAAGAGAAAGCTTAGTGTAAGCATAAGGTCCTATCCTAATATGCATCTCTTACAAACTGAGATCAAGAACAACATTCAAACTAAACCCCAATCCCTCAAAAATCCTCATAAAGCATTAATCATTTTTACAGCCTGCTCCAAGACATTTACCCTGAAAATGCTGTTCCAGAAATGTCACTAGGAGAAGAGTGAGTGAGTGGTGAAGTTGAAGGTCTGAAGCTGTACTGCTCATCTTCCAGAGGCTGCAAGTCACATTCAGCTTTATGCTCTGGTAAAGAAAACAAATTTAACATCAGTATTTATTTAAGCACAGGAAACAAGGTTCCTGTCAAAAAAAGCCTTTTTAACAACTGGTTGCATTTATAGAGGTTTACTTACCAGTACTGTTCTCAGAAGTTGGGGAGAGCTTCTCAAAAGTTACATGTTTTGCCTTCCCACCACAAGCAGCACTGGCATCTTTTTTCCTGCTCTCTAACTTTGCATTTTGAGTTTTATCATTGCTCCCTAAATCATTACATGGTTCAGGAGCAGCATTATTCAATGGCCCAGCCTCAAACTTGCCTTTATGGATTCCATCCTACAACAAGCCAAAAGGAAGTAAGCACCACATTAAGCAAAAAATGTTTGTTTTCTGTGTTTTGTTTAATTGGCTTCCATTTTGGTACATGGCAATACATTAACATGGCCAATGGTATCCTGGGGCACATCAAGAAAACTGTGTCCAGGATGTTTAGAGAGATTCTCCTAGCCCTCTGCTCTGCCCTGGTGACACCACGCCTGCAATACTGTGTTCAGTTTTGGGCTCCCCAATTCCAGAGGGAATGGGATCTACTGGAGAGTGTCCAACAGAGAGCTATGAGGATGATTAAGAGACATGAACATACCTGCTATGAAGAAAGGCTGAGAAAACTGGGGCTGCTTAATCTGGAGAAGAGAAGGCTGAGAGGGGATCTTATTAATGTCTGTAAATATCTAAGGGGTGGGTGTCAAGATGAAGGTGCCAGGCTCTTTTTGGTGATGCCAAATAACAGGACAGGGAACAAGGGGTACAAGGTAGAAGAGGGAAGCCTCCACCTCAACATGAGAAGACACTTTACTGGGAGGGTGACAGAGTACTGGAACAGGCTGCCCAGAGAGGCTGTGGAGTCTCCTTCCCTGGAGGCTTCTAAAACCCAGCTGGATGCATTACTTCGTGGGCTGCTGTGGGCAACCCTGATTTGGCAGGGGGGTTGGATTCGATCTGTAGAGGTCCCTTCCAACCTCTAACATTCTGTGATTCTTTACTTCTCCTCTCCCTCTCCTGCTTTTTTTGCTCAGATCCATGCATGCACTTAAAACCCACAAGATACATACATTAGCTTCACTTCTGGTAGCTGCTTCTGTATTCATGCTTTTATGTATTCCAGCTGCAGTGTCCATCTTCTGCCATGCACCTTGACAGCTGGCAGAACTGGCATGTTCTTTTGTTTGTGCTTTTAAGTCATCTAAAAACAAAGAAAAAGGGAATTAAACAGTGTCAATGTCTGCATTCACCATCCGCACAAAAGACATGGACATGCTTGAGCAGGTTCAGAGCAGGCCACAACAATGATCAGAGGGTTAGCTCCCTTCTGCTATGAGAACAGGCTGAGAGTTGGGGTTGTTCAGCCTGAAGAAGGCTCCACAAAGTTCTTGTTGCAGCTTTTCAGTACTTAAAGAGGCCTATAGGAAAAGACAGGGAGAAATTCTGTATCAGGGACTGTAGGAATAAGACAAGAAGTTACAGTTTCAAACTGAAAGAGGAGAGATTTAGATTAGATATTAAGAAGAAATTCTTTACAGTAAGGGCGATGAAACACTGGCACAGGTTGCCCAAAATGGTGGTAGAAGCCCCATCCCTGGAAGTGTTCAAGGACAGGCTGGATGGGCGTCTGAGCAACCTGATCAAGTGGAAGGTGTCTCTGCCCATGGCAGGGATAGAAAAACCTTTAAGGTCCCTTCCAACCTAAACCAGTCTATGATTCCAGGGATACACATGCTCCCTTAATGCTCAATAAAGAGCTGTCAGAAGTGTACAAATGCAAACACTGCAGGCACCAGCTGCTTCCTGGACAATACTCAAAGTGTATATTAAAGTCAGAAAATTAGCTGGCATTGTGAATACCATCCTCACACTCATCTCATTTTATTTTCAAGTAGCTTATTATACTAGCATAAGCTATACAAACCTTTTCATGCAGTGCTGTATGCAAAATAATGTGAGCATAAACCAAGATCTATTTGGCTTGGAGAAGAGAAGACTGAGGGGTGACCTCATTAATGTTTATAAAAAGTGAAGGGTGAGTGTCAGGAGGACAGTGCCAGGATCTTCTCAGAGATGTCCAATGGTAGGAGAAGGTGCAATAGGCGCAAGCTGGAGCACAAGAGGTTCCACGTGAACACCAGGAAAAACTTTTCCACTGTAAAGGTGAGAGTGCCCTGGAACAGGCTTCCAGAAAGGTTCTGGAGTCTCCTTCTCTGGAGACATTCAAAACCTCCCTAGACGCATTCCTGTGCTATTTATTCTAGGTGATCCTGCTGTGGCAGAAGGTGTGGACTAGATCTTTTGAGGTCCCTTCCAATCCTTAACATTCTGTAATTTTGAAGTAGCCAAGGAAATCGAGGGCAGTACTCAGGATGAGAATGTTCTCACTTGTGAGAGGTTCTGTGTTTTTCTAGGGAGAGAGGGGGCGAGAGGGGCTCACAGCAAAAAAAGACATTTGGTGAATGAAAACTCATTTCTCTATCACAGATGACTCTCAATAGTCTTTAATAGCTGTGTGATAGTAATTCTGTTACAACCACTGTCTATGGTCATTTTATAGTTACCTGTAGACAACTCAGACAGTTGTGAAGTCTCTTGAGCAGTACCATCTCCTGATGAATTAGGTGGTGTTAGCAAAGCAACAGGCTGCCTTTTCTCTGGAGATGTAATATAGTAACCAAATGATGGCTATTAAAACAAAAAACACACACACAAACCAAATCACCAAATCACCCTAGAACACAGCATGAGTAAACATTATCATTAATAAATAGGTTCAGTGGGCTGGTAAAGTTTGTGGTCTGCATACACCACAGCAGAACATGCCAACAGGTCATCAAGACACAACCCTATTAGACAAGCATAGCTGACTTCCTCCTCCCATTGTTTCCACTTTCCCCACTCATCTGCAAAAAACAAAAATAGTGCTAGCTACTGTTGTTGTGTCTTAGTATGAAGATACATACCCGTTTCACATCACTGCCTCCACCAAGACAACCAAGAGCTTCAGATCTCTGACCAAAGAACTCCCCCAGAGACAAACGTAAATAACTGGCATCCTTATCAAGATCAGATGCTCTCAGAACACAGCTATTAGCAGATTTCCACGAAGTATCCGCTAATTCAGATGCATTCAGAACATCTGCCTTTGCCTGCAGACAAAGAGATTTCACAAATTTCAACTTGCAAATAAATTCAGGAATTGTTCTGTTTCCACTGAGATCATTAATTACCTGCAAGACTTTGTGAGCCTTCTCAAATTCTTCCTGGTCTTGTGCGATCATAGCTGCTGCTTCAGCTTAAAACCAAAGGCAACACTTATTAAAACAAGGCATTGGAGGAAAAGACAGACTGGATTGTACCAGTTGATTAAATACCTCTACAAAAAAAAATAAAATTTACTTCCACTAACCAACCCTGTTTGATCACCAGTTCAAAAATAAACAATTCCAGACAGCAACATTTACAGCATTCTCTCTTAATGAAAGAAGAGCCTTGAGTGGCCCATGGACAGCTCTAGAATACATTATACCATCCCTCTGTCAACTTCAGAAACTAGAAGAGATTGGGATAAATACTGTTGCACAAATGGCTTGAACCTGTTTAATAAAAGAGATGACATTTTGGTGCTAAGGAATCAATTTGCCTACAGTACTACATGCACAAACTTGTATGACAAACACACACTCTCATAGAGACCAATCTGAGAGGTTAAGGTAAGTAAGCAACTTTTAGTAAAAAGAGGTTCAAAAAGTATGAAATTTTTAGAAGATGAGAGTCCTGTGAAGCCCTTCATCAAGCTTCAGCATTTTTCAAGACATTCCCAAGGAGGTCAGAAAAAAATAAATCACCAGCTAGAGAGTTCAGCATCTCTTTTCACATTCTACTTGGTTTTGTAGTTATTTCTTGTATTTTTTGTCTTGTCACCAAGCAACACAGAATGACTGCTGCTGCTCTTTAATTATTATCATCATCCTTCCTTTCAAGTCCAAAGGAAAAACTGGAAATGACAGCTACAGGAGTTATTTTTGCTCGTACGATAGGTACCAGTGACACGTGTCAGAATGCTTTTTGAAACAAAGCTAAATGCTCTTCATGAGCGGAATAGGAAATCCGGCAAGAAACGATCAACTACAACTAAGGATATCATCATTATAGGCTGCTATCAACATCAGCTTTCAAATAGTTTGTAGTACGTAAAGCCTGAAAGCTTTGCAATATCAAATACTGACTTCAAGCAAAAAAACACCCAAATAAACACAAAAAAAGGCAAACCCATAAAGAACTAAAGAGGAGAAAGTTTACATACATCCAGTGATGAACTCATTTATATTATCATCTTCAGATAGATTTAAATCTTCTTGTTTATCAAAAGAAGTATAATACGCAAGGTCAGTCACCCATTTGCCCTCTTCGTTTTGATAGACAACACTGTGTGGTAAATCACCTGGAAGATATAGCAAATGCCACACTGCTGATTAAAATAAAACAGAATATGGCAAAGTCTCCAAAACTAAGATTAAGGAGTTCACTTCCCAGAAGTCAGCAAGTTAACAGAAAAGAAAAACAAACCAAAAAAACCCCCCACAACACGCCCCAAGCCAACTTAGCTGAAGCTGCTGCAACTGCAAGCTTAAACTAGATCACCATC
Organism: Dryobates pubescens; assembly: GCF_014839835.1. NCBI lineage: Eukaryota > Metazoa > Chordata > Aves > Piciformes > Picidae > Dryobates > Dryobates pubescens. The sequence goes on along the minus strand of NC_071620.1, from coordinate 16,678,777 downwards.
ACATAAGCTGAGTACACTAGACAACAGCCAGTGCTTTTCAGAACAAAAACAAGTCAAAATTTGTCCATGGTACACTGGAGTTTATTACCAGCTTATGCAGCTAAAGAAAAATCCATAGCTTACAATCTTATTTCTTTTTCCATGCAGTGGAGTCTGGTCACAAATCTATAAATAGGTTCTAGCTAAAGCAACCTACCTTTGTCTGTTGTAGCTAAAATTGTGCTCTCACAGCTGTCTGGAGTTGGAGACAGGTAAGCATCAGGAAGACGATCGGAGGGCTGGAGCACCTCTTCCATAAAGACAGGCTGAAAGAATTTGGGCTGTTCAGACTGGAGAAGAGAAGGCTTTGGGGAGACCGAATAGCTACATTTCTATATTAATATTCCTACCTACAGGAAGGCTGGGGAAGGACTGCTTAGAAGGGCTTGTAGTGATAGGACAAGGGGCAATGGTTTGAAACTGGAGCAGGGTAGATTTAGGTTGGACATTAGGAGGAAGCTCTTTACAATGAGAGTGATGAACCACTGGAACAGGTTGCCCAGGAACATGGTTGAGATTTGACATGGCCCTGGGCAGCCCAATCTAGTTGGAGCTGTCCTTGCTGACTGCAGGGGGTTAGGACAAGATGACCTTCAGGGGTCCCTTCTAACCCATGCCATCTGTGAATCTGTAGATAAATTCTGATAAACTTTGTACCAGTTGCTGCACTGCTCCAGGCTGCATTTGTTGCACAGGACATCCAGTTATCCCTTCATTTTGTGAATTTTCATCATTAGCATTTCCTGAGTCCACTCCTGTCAGAGCCTGGTACATGTCAGGAACCTGAAAGCTCTGCTCCTGGGGAAAAAAAAAAAAGAAAAGGTTACACTAGCATTGTAGAATTGTTGAAGTTGGAAAAGACCTCCAAGATCAAGTTAAAGCAACACATTAATACGTTTCCCAACACTTCCAGGGACAGTGAATCCACCACTTTCCTGGGCAACCTGTTTCAGGATTTACCTTCAGTAAAAACATTTTTCCTAATATTCATCTGTAAAAGACTAAATTTTGTCTCTCTTGATGTGAATCAACAAAAATAAAGTCACCTTTGCTCCCAGACAACAGAAATGTTTAATGGGCAGATGCCACTGGAATGTGCACAGACAAGATCATCTCCCTGGAAAGGGAGTATGGCGAAAAGGCTTCTGGACTATACAATGGATTCACCACCTGGCATGATAAGCCCCTGATGTGTATGGGCAGGTAAAAGGCTAAGGAGGAGGCGGAGGCCTCGCCCTCCACCAGACCCCTGAAGCACATAAGCAATACACAGGAAGATTCCCTGGGGACGACACCTGGACACTTAAAAAGAACTGTGACCAGAAACTGTATAAAAGACCTAAGCAATGCCTGCTCAGGAGGAGAAAGAGAGAAAAAGGCAGAAAGAAGATGACACCATATAGCCTGGAAGCAGTCCAGGTACCCTCTCTTCACCACCAGCACCAAAGCCATACCCTAAGTTCTGCCTGCTGTAACTCATGGAGAAGAGAAGAGACATCTTCACTGAAGTCACCTCATGTTGGAGGCTGCTCAGAGAAGGACTTGGACTTTGGGATCTCTCCCTCCCCTCCTCCAGGTTGGACAGCACAAGCCAACAAGGATGCAGCAGCAGGGGGGTGAGTGGTAATGTAATGCCTTTCCTGCTCGCTCTCTCCTCGTTTTCACACACACCACACACCCCCCACCTTCTTCTGTTCCATCCACTGTATTCTGTTAATAAATAGCCTCACTGTTGATATTTTGGCCTTGTTTGTGCCTCTAATTTCATAACACGGGAATGTTCAAAAAGAATTGAGTCTCTTCCCCCTCCAGACTGAGACACCATTATAAGCCTCCTGTGGAACAACGTGAGGCCATTTCCTCTCATCTGGTGACTGGTTACTAGAGACAAGAGACTGACCCCTGCCACAATACAACCTCCATTCAGGGAGTTGTAGAAAGCAGGGAGGTCTCCCCTCAGCCTCCTTTTCTCCATTCTAAACAACCCCAGTTCCCTCAGTCACTCCTCACAAGACCTGTTCTCTAGACCCTTCATAAGCTTCACTGTCTTTCTTTGGACACATTCGAGCAGCTCAATGTCCTTCTTGTAGCAAGACTCCCAGAACAGATACATCAAAAAAAAGTTTAACCTTATAGTTCTTTTAACAACATTTAAAAGTTCTCTAGTAAAGAGATGATCACACTTTGTTTGTTGATGTGTCACCACCAGAAGCATCTCTAGCTGCCAGCACCACCACCAAGAACAAGTACTCCTGACTATAATAGTGCATGCACAGGCTACTCTACAGGGTTAACGCCATCACTTTGCAGAGCTTGGAAACTCTGTCACTTGGGAAAAGACACAGCTTATTGAACCATTTAAATCAGACTTTCCCATTCTAGTCAAGGATGCAACTGTCAGGATCACATTCATTGATGCAGTGGCAAGAAAATGGCAACGCACTTAAACCCCAGCAACGTCTGTGATGGAATCAAATGCTGCTCAAAGGCAAACCAAAAGCCAGGCAGCTACTGTTCTAAGCTCACCTTTCATACACTAACCAATTATTTAAAAGGCTTAATTGATCTCCTGGAAAAACAAGTCACTGATGCTATATCCTTAATAAAACCTTGGATATTGCCATCTAAGATAACAAATCTGCAATTAAGTCCTCATCCCTTTCTTCCTTTAATTTTAAAGACCAATGCTACATGCTGAACAATACATCAACAAGACATTTCCCTTCCCTCCTTGCTCCTTATCCTTAGAATCATAGAATCATTAAGGCTGGAAGAGAAAATCCCATTATAGACAAGATACTACCAGCAGATTACAATCCTTAGTACAAAAACACAGAACATACACGACTATCATAAGACAAATACCTTCAATAGTTTCTCACAAGACAAGTAGCACTAAATTACTAATAAAACAGTAACCATTAAACCCCAGTAACTCATTTTCCAGATGAGGACTTGGGGTTCAAGTTCCCAGATGGGGATTTACATGCCAGATCCCAAGCAAAACCCCAGATCCCTGAGAAGCCATCAGATGAGGATTAAAACCCCAGGTCATGACCAATCCAAGTATGCACACAACTGATAGTGCCCACAGAGCTGGCTATGATGTCTCTATTTTACGAGAAGACACCTAATCAGAAAGAATGCCTTATTACCTTATCCAAGGACTTGTTCAGTCACCCCCCAGAATACCTCTGTGCATACCAGAGTTTGGTCAATCCCACATACCTGGCACAGGCAGCCTCTCTTCCCAACTGGTTGTGCTTCTGTAAACCGTGGCCCTACATATGTTCTTTGAATCCATCAGCTGAATGCCAAAGCATAAACTGTTTGCAACTTACTCAAGGCCACTATCCTTTCTCTTTGGACACTAGATATGGGCCATCCATCCCCAAAACAATGCCGCAAACATCCTGTTATCTCTTGCTGAGCATTGCTGAGCTCTGCGATTCTGGCTACTGTTCCTAACAAGATGCATACAGGCACAAGCATGTAAAGCTTCAAACAAAGGCTCTATTTAAGTACCAGTGGCTCTCCTCAGTACCAGAATTATGTTTTACTTTCACAATAAGGATCAAGAAATGCAGTATTAAATAGTCCGGCAGAAAGTCCATTCTCAGGAAACACTACTGATGCCATATGAATTACAGGACTTCTCTAAGGATAAGTCTCTGTCATCCCAGAGAAGGAACAGAAACCCAGTGTTAGGAGTTGTTGGGTTTTTTTTCCCCTCTGCAAGATCAAGTAACAGAACTGACTGCACAGGGTTCCCAGCCTGAGCTGCTTATCAGGAAAAAGAAGGCAAAGAACGAGACAAGTAGGAGTATGAAGGGCAGGGTTAGAGAGGGGTGGGATACCTGAATGGAGGCTTGAATAGACACCGTAACGGGAAACTCTTCAGCTTTGCTGCAAGCCTTCCTAACATGTATTGGGACAGTCAGCTACCTATACAATCACAAACAAGAGTTTCAGTTGGAAAAGTCCTCTAAGATCATCCAGTTCAACCTTCAATCTAGACCACTGTGACCATTAAACCACATTCCAACGTGCCATGTTTATTAAACACTTCCAGGGATGGTGACTCCACCACCTCCCTGGGCAACCTATTCCAGTGCCTGACCAATTCCAATGAAATCCAGAGGAAACAGGTTCGGTTTGCAGAGGAGCTCCCAAAGCAACTTGTTTTTGGAAACAGGCCTCCACCACACCACCATGCCTCTGCAGCCAGGCTGTTGGCACTGTACAGAGCTACAAGGCTCACCCAACTTAAGGCTGTATCCACACAGCACCTCCCCTGCCGCATTTTACCATAAATTTAACTTCCCAACAGCATCATCAAATATTGCATGAGGCTTGAAAAAACAACTACACAGGCAAAACCAGGAAAGCACAATGGACAGCCAAGCCTTAACATCAATCAACTGAAGGAACCATCCCATGGCACCAGATAAGGGGTAAAGAGGGAAGCAGAAGGCAATAGCTAATGGAAGTCACACCAGCCAGCAAGACACTGAAGGGCAGGTACCAAAGCCATTGCACAACGCCTGCAGTTGGCATCTATCTTATCTCAAAACCAGCAAGACCCTCTGTAAGAAGCAGATGAATCAGCTGCTAGATGAAGAATAAGAAACAGAAAAATAGATACAGAAATAGCCATCTAGCTTCTTCCCACTTTGTTTTTCCCTTCCAGGGAAAACCTTGCAGAGTAAGCAGAAGACATGAGAAGCTCACTCAGTTTTTGTTTCCAGTTTTGAGCTGTATTTGCTGTCTTTACATTTATGAAGAAAACTTTGGATTTTGACAGGACTTGGATTTGGCAGGAAAGAGATAAAACCTGGCATAAAATCCTCGGTGATGGTAGCTTTTAAGGGCCTTTGGGCATGCTGAACATTGAACTTCACTTTTAACCCACCTGAAGCAAGCCATTCTCAGAAAGCTTCAGCGCTTTGCAGCACTCTGAGAGTCTCTGTATGTCGGTGTCACGTCTCAGTTCTGATTGCATCAGCTGTTCAAAATAGGCTTCTAGCTGGTTATCAAAGAACTTTTCATCATCAATATCATCACGTACTGGAAGAGAAGAAAATGTCCATGAAAGGTAAACAGGATATTTTATACTACCAAGGCCACTCCATTATTTTTGACACATGGAGTCTTGCAACACCCACACAGCAGAACTATCCTGTTTTTCCCTTAAAATAATTGGGTCACAGGAACATGCAAGTGTCTTACTCTATGATTAGTGATATACAGCAAAACAGGATGACTACAAGCTAGCACTTTAACTCCCAGGCTATGAAGTGACTCATCTTCCTTCACATGATCTATACATCACCACATTCCAACTAGTAAACCATAAAGATCCTCATAAATTTAAAGAAAAATATATGTAACAATTTTCAGACTTAACAGCAGGTAACTGAAGCACAGTTCTAGTTCAATGGCAAAAAAACCCATTAAGTACTATTACTAAGAACAATACCTATTCCTGTTTTCCAAGTGAGAAGTTTTCCAAGACAGAGTTTTTCTTGTTTTGGGGTTATCTTTTAATCTGTGGGAGCTGTGGAGAACCAAGGGTTTCCAGGGATTTGTTTGTTTGTTTTTAAAAGACATCAATCAGCTTTTAAGGGCATGATTAGATGCACTCCTAAAACCATTGTAAAACATATGTCAAGGAGAAGTTTGACATCTTGACAAGGACTCCTTTCTTTTCTAAGGAACAGCACCCTATTTGTGTTTTACCTTGTTAAATAATAATTTAATATCATTTTAATAATGTAATTTTAGAATGTATACTCAAGTAGGCTTGCATTTATAAACTCTCAACTAGGTTTTGTTTACAGCATAACTAAAGATACTTTCATTTGCACATTCCTGGTGATAGTTTAAGAATTCTCCATCAATTTCTCTTTGAAGAAGATTAATTCTTCACTCCAAGAAGGCAGTTCTGAAGAAACTTCTCAGTATCTCCTGCTATTAAAGCGGTCTTCACAATGCCAAAAGTAGTACAGGAAAAGAGTACAGACACACATAGTCAGGTCTCCATTATTTTAGATTTCCTAATTTTTGCCAGTGTCCTGCACAAATAGTACAATTTACAGAAACACTCATTCAGCACAGTGAGTTTTAGCTGAACTGGAAGCTCCGAATGCTCAGCAGCCTTGATATTTATTACACAGCAAAGCAACCAGGATCTGTTGGATTTGAGAGTCAAATTAAAAATCTGAATCACGGCTCCAATTCCATGCATGATACAAGGGAGAAGGATCTGCATCTAGGTCCAGGCAATCCCAGATATCAATACAGGCTGAGGGATGGTAAGATTGAGAGTAGCCCTGCAGAAAAGGACTTGAGGGTGATGGTTGATGAGGACATGAGCCAGCAATGAGGACTTGCAGTCCTGAAGGCCAGTCTGGGCTGCATCAAAAGAAGTTTGGCCAGGTGATTCTGCCACTCTGCTCTGGTGAGACCTCACCTGGAGTATTGCATCCAGCTCTGGAGCCCTCAACACAGGAAGGACATGGACCTGATAGAGCAGGTCCAGAGGTGGGCCACAAAAATGATCAGGGGGCTGGAGTATCTCTCCTACAAGGACAGGCTGAGGGAACTGGATAAGCCTCCAGAGATACCGAATAGCAGCCTGTAATAGAATGTATATTTTATAATTTAGTATCTTGGGCAGTGGTATCTTCAAACACCATTGTCACTTATTTACACAGCATATTTACAGGTTCCGTTATTCATTTGTGGGTATCACATTCCACATATGAAGACAGGTAAATGATTTAAGCACAGATCTAAGAATTTCCAATACAGCAATTCAAATTGGAAACGAAGGTGCTGTGACCTGTGGTTTTCCTCAAATGAGATTCTGTGGCAGGTTAGCTGGGGACATTCACAGGTGCTTAGCCCATTGTCTGGGCTTGGGCATGTTTTGGGGTTTGACCTTCAGGACAGACATCCAGCACCCGAAGGAGGCCTACAAGAAGGCTGCAGAGGGAATGTTTACAAAGGTCTGTAGTGACAGGATGAGAGGCAATGGTTTGAAGTGAGAAAATAGTAGATGCAGACTGGATGTTAGGAACAAGTTCTTCAACATGAGTGTGGTGGAACAGGTTACCTGAGGAGACGGTTGAGGCCCCATCCCTAGAGATATTTAAGGTCAGACTTTACAAGGCTCTGAGCAACCTCATCTAGTGGAGGATGTCCTTGCTAACTGCAAAGAGGTTGGATTAGATGACCTTTGGAGGTCCCTTCCAACCCAAACCACCTTATGATTGTAGCAGGCCAAGTTTCTTCAGATTTTTTTTCTTCTATACCCACATCCACAGAATGCTTAAAAAATACAAGATTAGTTATCTGAATGGTAGACAAATACCTACAATTCCAACTCAAATTCAGAATAATTGCTGTGATGTTTGTATCTCATTTTTCTAGTCTTGATTTCTTCTTTGTGCAACTGAAATAAACTATCTTCCAAATAATGAGAAAGTAGATGAATCTATTTTACCATGGGTATCACAGACTTCCTGATTAGTTTTAGAAATGAGCTGCCAATTTTACACTGAAACGGAATTGCATGTAAAACTTAGTACACTGAGTAGAAAAGGAAAGAAAAAAAGACCAGTTAGCTTCACCAGTACTGGAATCCTGAGCAGGCAAATATTTCCAGCTAATGGCTACCAACTCCATCATAGGGCAATTAAAAGTAATTCCATCCATGAAAGGGCAAAACCCAGTACTTCTACTCAGCACACTGTTCACTTTACTTTTATACACTTATCAGGCAAGCTGCACAAAAAGAATGAACAAGAGGACTTCACAAGACAGTCACGACATCCAGAGATGTCATGAGGGAAATCCACTAAGTCTACTTGAATTCAGTGCTGCTTGATTTCAGGATGACTCCAAACTCATTTATCAACTTCCCTTCCACCTCCTTGGTGCAGCTGAGGCTATACCCTCCAACCCTTGACACAATGAGCCAAGTCGACTGCATTAATACTGAAGTATGTTTGTCCTTCAGCAGCAGCCTCTGGAAAGGCACAGAAATTTCAGCTTCAGTAACAGAACTCAAGCTCTCACTTTTGTCCCTGTGGGTAAGCTATACTTCTGACTTAGGTGTCACTCTGTATGCATGGCATCTAAAAAGAACTGAAATTGAAGTAAAAGTTAATTTGAACAAGTATCCATTCTGCATCGCAGAAGTTTGCCAATGCAAAGCTGTAGCTAAGATTATTTTTTGTTTCACAGTAACTGTTGTTTACTTTTTTTAAAGTTCCAGTTGTGATTTTCTCTGACCAGTTCCACAGCCACCTACACTTAATGCAATTTTATAGCAGCCCGCTTCCCAGTGAACAGTCTTCTCTAGCATTTTGATCAAGCATTATCCTACCTGAAGTATTTTGAATAAGACCACTCTTCTCCAGCAGACAACAACATTGTGTCACAATTCTAGACTCAACCACCCAGACTTATAAACACACTTACCTGTGGTATTTTTTTCTGAGCTTGTAAGACCGGAGAGCTTCTCATTCTCCAAAAAACTTGAAAGGCTATTGCTAAGATGATCACTTGAGATTTCCCTTTCTGTCAATTCTTCAGAAGGTTCAGGTGGACAAACCTGTGAACAGCATCCACAGAAATATTTCTTGCTACTAGCTACTGTATAAATTCAGTTGATAACCAATTAATGAAATTAATAATACTCCAAAATGCCACACTTTTTTCCTGCTTATCCCAGCAAACATCCTAGTTCCAATGGACTTCACCTACTAGCTCTCAGCATAGATACATCCAAGAAATAAAAGGATCATAAAGGAGGAGGAGGAGATAAAAAACCCACACATCACCACAGCTGAATGACACCAAACCCTGAACCATTGCATTAGAGTTTACAACCTGAAACAGTTGACCACCTCATTCATTAAGCTGCAATCCCAACTTAAAAGTACAAAGACAGCTCTTAGTAGTTTCACGATGCTAAAACCTACTAACTTCTCATCTCTGTTGATAATTTACTATGCTCATTTAAAGAAACTATTTTTGTGAACAGCACAATGTAGTAGCTGGTTCAGATTTATTCCTTGTTGACAAACAGATAAATTCTGACAGCAAAAAAAATACAAACAAACAAAAAAGAGCTCAGAAAGTAAATAATTGGAAAGAGACTTGAACACAGTTTTCAGATGACAGCTTGTGAGCACTCAACTGCAACTCACTGACTACTGTGGCCTGTAGAAAAATCAAATTAGAGAAAACTAAATCAATGCAGTAAGCAGCAGCTGACATTAAGGAGCACACACTAAACAGCATCTGGCTGCAGCCCGAGGCATATTTTCTTTAAGTACCATGAGCTCTCCCATTCCTGTCTGTGCTCATCATCAGCTTCTCTAACAAAACAAAAATAGCTGAAGCACAGCCCTACCTGTCAATACCTGTGGGTATTTGCTAGCTGTGGGATAGAGACCCACACCTAAAATAAATAGAGGCAGCAGGAAGATTGTGTTCTTACAAATGGTGCAGTTTTCAATGTTGAGGACACTGAAGAAGTTATCTGAACTCTTGTTCCTCAAAGTAATTAGCAAGTACAAATCAGATTGACATTGCTTAGATTTCAAAAAACATTCCAAAAAGTTCCTCAACAGGTTTTTCACTAAGCTAAACTACAACTGGGATAAAATATAAGGTGCTTACTTTGACAAAGAGCTACAAGGCCACAGAGGCTAGGAGCAAACAACACACAACTGAGCAAGAGCAGGTGAACTCATGCTCCCACATTTGTTAAGTGATCAGCAAAAAAGAGGAAGAGTGAGACACGACACATTCAGCACAGTAGCTCTGCTACAAACTTAAGGGATACACAGCTCAACTCCCTGCCTCCTTCTCCCACAGAATTAAGTCTATCGCAAGATTAATATTAGACACCTTGAATTTCAGTGTATTTAGAAAAGCTTTCACCTCGTCATTCTCAATGTCTGGAAGAAAACATATTCCTGTTGACAAATCTGAAATAGAAGAAAGCAGTGTCAGCATTAGTTTATTATGAGTAGTTTATTATGTTCTTATGTGATGCTGCTAAGACCTAACTCTTCCATAAAATGCCAGCCTAAGCCTCTTGAAGGTCTTGGCATACACCATAAAAACAAGCCTGAAATATACATGTCGTCACAACACCAATGCTTATATACTCTTATAGCACTGACTTAAAGTATCTGGGAGTGACTAAAAAGGCACAGCTTCAGACAGTTGCTACCCTAAGGACTTCTACAAGACAGTGCAAAAACAACTAAGGAGTCCCACTAGCAGAAATAGGCACAAGTGCTCTGTTCCACTGCTGCAGAACACGCTGCATTTTACCTTCTGGGCCAGACCCAAAAACCAGAACATTTTAGACATACACATACAGATTTTAGCACAAAAGGTTCCTAATCCTTCAGTAATAGATGGGAATAAAGAGGAAATTTCTGGACTAGAATGCTAAACCTTGAATTAAAAATGTAGTTAAAACCAATTAACTCAATATAATCAAGCACTATCAAGTCCAAACACTGGGCAGTCCTAGTTTTCCAAAGCATCATGATTTTTGTTGCCATAGTTATTACCACTTCCTCAAGATTACAATGCGTCTTCACTGTTAGAAGGGTGTTTTACAAGAACCTTTTGCATCACAAGCCATAGGACTTTCCAATTGAACACATTCTCTATTCAATTATTAATACCTCATGAAAACCTGCTCAAGTACTCAGGTTAAGCTTAGAAAAGGGACTATTTATTTAGTAAGTATATTTATGGAATTTTAAGGAATGAGCCAAATTTAATCACAGGACTTGCATTAGAAAGAAACCCAAACCAGTGTAATATCAATGCCATTCCTTTAAAATAGGTTACAGAACATTATTTTGCCTCCACTACTCTATTCATACATCAAAACCCCCATGGTTTCCACTGCAAGTATTCCAAACTACTTTTTCATGCATCACCTCACTAAGAAAGTATGTTTCCAGCTGCTACAGCTGCAGCTGAAGATTATCTATTACAGGCTGGAATAGGGCAAGAAGAGAGACATTAGTAAAATTAAGTCAGATTCCCAGCATCATTCTAGTTAAGGTATTTTATAGCAAGTCTTATTTTCACCAGCTTCCTACCTAGCTTTGCATTTTGGGGAGAAACACAAGAGCACTGTGCAAACCACAAGCTTTCTCTGGTGTCACTTTGCTCAAATCAGAGAAATTTCTTTTTTCAAAGCCCCTTTACACTATGCCATAAACCAGAGAAAAGCTCAAGAGAAAACAACTTAAGAGTACAAAAAGCTAATTACTCTGAGAATAAATCATTATTTTTCTCAAATTTTAATACCTTCCAATCGTTCAAGTGGCAGTACCTCAAATAAGGTACCTTGACTGTGATTTGCCTGCTCAGTGACACTCTGATCTGGCTTTGCATATATTGAATGGGAGTCTTTCAAACCAACAGAAGCTGGCTGAGGTTGTTTATCTTCTGTAGCAGCTTCCCTAAGAAAGAAATATTTCAATGAAAACAAAGAATCCTTCAGTGATATATGTAGATCATCATTAGTATGCAACACCTCTACATGAAAAGGTTTAGTAACTTCAATCTTTGTGCCTCCATCTCTAGGAAATCAGTTGTTCCCATTAATATAGATCCTACAGACAGTTATTCTTACAATAAAGGAATAAAGAGAGAATACAAGGACCTCAATTTCACAATCTAAAGTGTGAAATAAGTGAAGTGTAATCTAACATAAACCTCTCACATTTTTCCTGTTGGTTACTTCTCTTTCATTCCAACAAAAAGAGGCAAAAGATTAAGAGAAAAAGTTTCAGGTGAGTTCCATGATCTATTAGAGAGCAAGTCATACCATAGACAAGGTTTTCCTGAGTCCATAATATAGGAATTAGGGAGTGACTCAAAGAACATGACCAATTGAAATTCCATACAGCTCTGTTAAGTAACAGCTTTTATAACTGGGCAGGAAAAGTCCTTTTTCACTTCTGACTTCATAGGACTTCCACAGAGGCAGAGAAGGTAATCATGCAAGATGTTACTTCCTCATTAGTTCAGTTCACTCATTCTCAGTCTCTAGCATTTTAGATACATAAATAAAACCTTTTTTCACTTCCATACTATCAAGACACTGACTCCCTTTCTTAAATCTTATCGTTTCCTATAGGGACATAAAGGCCTATGGTGCAATGTTACCAGTGAGAAAGATGCACATTGGGGTTTGCTACTGCAGTATCTTGCAACATTACTACCACTTGCCCAGACCTGTGGAGGCTCCAAGCCTGGAAGTGTTCAGCCAGGATGGATGGGGCCTTGAGCAACCAGTTCTAGAAGGAGGTATCCCTGCCCAGGTCCCTTCCAACCCAAACCACCATGATTCTGTGGAATAGCAATCACTGAGGCTACAAGGAACCTAAATGAAATAGAAATAGATGTTCCATTCTGTATGTAAACAGCAGGATACTGATTTGCAACAGATTTAAACCAGTGCAACCTATTATTCACACATAACATGGACCAGAAACATTGGCTCAGGCAGTGACTGACTACTGTGAGAAGATTCCAGTGGAGGTGACTGGATCCCTTCTAAACAGGAGGCACAGATGTCAGAAAGCCTGTAAATGTGGAGAGGAAAAACACACAAGAGAATCACTCTAACATGCACCTGTCTTACAAAGACTTGGGGAAATAAGTACTTTCTCTACCTCCTATAAGCTCAATGATTTTAACATTTTAGCATTTCTAGCCAATCTGTATTTACAAGTAGATATATGTACTCAGAATGATCCTCTCAGCTCTTTAGAAAGGTCCATAGCTACCTTCTGGAGCTCTTAAGGGAAATACCACATTCTCATTTTCAGGGACTAGCGCTCATCAATTTGTAACACACACTTTTGAAAAGACAGAGTATGAGTCTGACCTTATTGCTTGTCAAGTTACAGGACAGCAGCTAAACAGGCAACAACTTTTAATTGTTACTCTTTGCTCTGCTCCCTGCTGAACAAATCATTATAAATGGTGTTAAATTTTAATTCACATCCACAACACTAGTCCTTACACAACACTTTCTAAAATGAGACAGATTGAAGTAAGTTAATTTAATAGTTAGTAAGGCTTAAGGGAAGGGACATTGTACAAGGCCTTTTAGTGATAAAATGAGAGGAAGTGGATTGAAGCTGCAGGAGGACAGGTTTTGACTGGGTATTAGAAAGAAATTCTTTACAGTGAGGGTGATGAGACACTGGAACAGGTTGCACAGGGAGGTCATGGATGACCCTTCTATGGAAGTGCTCAAGGCCAGGTTGGACAAAACCTTGAGCAACCTGGTCTAACAGAAGGTGTCCCTGGCCACAGCAGGACGCTTGGAACTAGATGACTCCTTCCAACCCAAACCATTCCTATGAATCCATGAATACACACATTAAAAAATATAAAAAACCATATATGATTTCAAACTTCAGTACACTAAGCTGAAGAGTCAAGTTAAAAGAAACTTAATTGCTACCAGTGTAAAAACTAAACTATTCTTTTAAAGAGAAATTTTAACCAAAGTATTTTATGTTATGGATTTAAGGCAAAATTCTCACTGTGAACACAATAAAGTCTTTTTGCTGATGAGTATGCTTAGTAATAGTAAAATTAATACCTTAGTAATAAACATTGTACTATTTTTTACTATTTAGTAAAATAATTAAACCATTTTATCATCTACCAAGTAATCTGTCAAAAGAACTTTTCCTCTCTGAAGTTAAATGTTTCAAGCCAGTCAAGTGGTTTTGATCTTCTTGAGTGGTATTGATAGTCTCACCTGTTGCCACAGTTTGTTTTACTCCTAGCAACAGTTGAAGCTGCAACAGGTAAGCCAGGGTTTGAGGAAACAGTAACGTTTCCAAAGACGGCACTTGCGCTGCTATTTAATGAATGGCCCAAGAAGCTTGGACATGTCTCGTCAGCAATATTTCTGAAGTCTTCCATCATCATGCACAAGCCGCTTAAAATAGCGCTCTACTTGGCAACACGAACAGCCCTGGTCCAGCAGCAACTGAGAGCGGGAACAAAACGACAGGTATACAAGAGACGGTTAGGCTATCAAAAATGTTACTGTTACTCGTTTATAAATACGTGTGATGCAGTTACTCGGCAAGTGCACCACTTAATCCACAAACATGCTTACAAATTATTTCCAGTCCTGTCCCGTCAAGCCTTTTCGGAGCCACAGTTTGACAGCCTTCTTGGACTGCCTAAACAGAGCAGCACTCCTGCAAATTACCGCACCGACGCTGCAAGAGGCACGCTGTATTTAGCCCTTAAAGCCGCTTGGAACGAGCCAGCCTTCGTCCATTCCGCCAGCAGTAGGCACCTGGGGAGCTGCAAACGCGTACCTCCGTGACGCGATTATCTGGGGCCGCTACTTGGCAGGCGACAGCCTAACGTTATGGATCTTAAGGCTACGGGAGGCCCGGACCCTACACCACTCGGCACCCTGCGCAGGCACCACCTTCACCACCCCACACACACAAGCTCGCGTACGGACTAGAACGCCACAACGGCTCCAGCGAGGGAAACCAGGAAGGGGAACAACTTGAAGCCAAAGACCCCCCTTTCGCCAAACAGGACGAGATCAGCCCTGTCCTGCCCCACCCTCCCCGACGTTACCCTGACCTAGGGGCCTAGCCCCGTCCTACCGCGACGCGCCTGAGTAGAAAGATCCACATCCCAACCGCCACAGCTTCAAACCCTGATCCCGCCCACGCCGCTCCGCGCAGCGCCCCCCGCAGGACGGGCGAACTCCACCCCCTCACCTGACTCGTCACAGGAATCGCCGGTCCCCTTCCCCTTAGCCGAGGTGCGCATGCGCAGCGCCGCCACTCGCCTCCCAAACTTTCCCGAGCCCGCGCTTCTCTTCGCAACCCCGCCTCCCTGCCCGCCGTCAGCCAATGGGCGAGCCTCACACAGAGCGCGCAGGAGGAAAAAAAGTTTGAGGAGGGGGAGAGAGAGAAGAACTCGCTGATTGGGCGCGCTGCACCGCCCAGCCCCGCGGCGCTGCCGTGCGGCCTCTTGGCGGGACGGCTCCTGCAGGAGGGCAGGTTCGTACGCAGGTAGAGTCCACTGCTGTGGATGCTGATGGAAGAAACTTTCCGAAAAGGACGCTGAACGAACGAGCAGTGTTTAAACTACCAATTAGTAGCTTGAGATGTTTCGTGGGAGTGCAGGGGGGATTCAAATACTTGTAGGGTATGAGACTTAATTGTGTGGTGGTTCACATACTTGCAAAGCTTCATTGTATTTTGCTGCATTTGTACCTGGTTCTCATCCATCTTTTCTGACAGCAGGTCAGATCTCTTTCTGCACTATCTGCACCTACAACTCATCTGTCTTCTGCTGATTCTACTCTGCCCTAGTGGGGCCATATCTGGAGTACTGGGTCCAGTTCTGGGCTCCCCCCATTCAAGAGAGACAAGGAAGAGAGAGCCAAGAAGAGGATATAAGAATAATAAGGGAACTGCATCAAATTTTTTTGAGAAAAGGCTGAGAGGCTTGAGGCTGTTGAACCTTAAGACAACCAGACTCAGAGGGGATCTTCTCAATGCTGATCAATATATAAAGGGCGGGTGTCAAGAGGCTGGGGCCAAATAGTTTATGACCTGCTGCCTATGCTGCTTTGGGTGCAGTGAGATAGTTGGCCTCCTGGGCTGTGCACATCACCAGCTCATGTCCAGCTTTTAGACCACCAGCACCCCCCAAGTCCTATCCCCTGAGACTCCTCTCAATTTTGTCATCAACCAGCCTGTATTGGTAACATTTTGTTTCAATCCAGGTGCAGGAGCTTGAACTGGGCCTTGTCAAGATGCAAACATCAGCTATCAACCAGCGTTAAGTCCAGTTGTCAAAGTACTCAGCCACTCCATTGGAAATGTGACTTGTTTGGACTGAAGTGTTTCCATTAGCAAGATGTGTGACTGGAATTAGTCAGGATATCCAATACTACACAGTCAGCACAGTGGAAAACAATATGACCATGAATTAGCTATAAACAAATGCCTTAAAGGCTGCAAAAAGTTGTCATTTACTTTCTTATTACCATAAATGGTAATTCTGGGTTCCAAAAGAATAACAGAAGGAAATTTAAAGAAGAAAAATAAGTGCAATTGGGAATCTTTCCCTTAGATATGGTTTATCAACAACAGTTATCTCTAAAGAATTATGTTTGAATATATTTTACATTGTTTTTTGTTACACTGCATACCTGACAGATACTGTAGGGCCTCACAGTACAAATATTTAGCACTGGGAAGCAGCTGCACACCTAGGCACTGACACCTTGATTTTCTTTGTGGCTGCTAAGGAAGGAAGCAGAAGTACAGTAAAAAAAGCATCAGTATGTGTATTGAAGGGAGTGACCTTTTAAAGGATTAAGGCAGAAATCTCAAGTAGTTTAAACCTTCAGAGATATATTCTGCTGCTTGCACACCCAAAAATGGTTGGTTCTGGTTTAGAAGAGAATCCCAGTATATAGTTTTGTTCTCTTTTGGTTCTTTTTTAATACTTCATTCTGCCACAGAATATTATTGCCTCCCACCCCCATCTAAACTTTGTTTTTTAATATGTCTGTTTGCCACACAAGCATGGTATGGTCTTATAAAAGTTAACTTTTTGATTGTAAGGTCAATGTATCTGCTTTTACTAGACTTCCCCCCCCCCCCCCCCCAGTTCTGTTCCTACTGGCTCAAAAATAGCATCAGCTTTCTCTCCACGCAGGGTCCACAAACACCCTGTAACGCCACTGTTAACTCTCACAGGTTTTAGGAAACTTAGATCTCCTCAGAGACAAATCAAGAATCAAATCTGAGCAAAAATACACCATCTGAGCAAATAAAGTTTTTGGAATACAAATGAAACTCTCAGGAACTTGCTGTTTTGGCAGAATGAAAGGTGACTTCTCCATTATCTTACACTAGTGGTCTAGTCGAAGAAGTAGCCTAAACCCATTTTGAAGTGAAATACACTGAAACACCCTTATACTTCAGCTTTCTGCTGCAGAGAGGCCTCCTTCACCCTTCCTCTCTCCAAGATCTGAACACACGCGGCAATCCCATCCCACACAGTAAGGTGACTCCTGAGAAATCCCATGTAGTCACTGTCCAGTTTTATACTCCTGCCCCTCTCATACCAGCCAATGCTTGAGCCAGTGCCAGCCTGATCCATAGCAATGAAGTTCCTGTGCTGACACATCCAAAAAGGAGGCTTCTAACTACATTCTATTTCTTCAAAATGTCCTAATTATCAAATCACTGGGAAAGAATTGTGAGATAGTTTCAAATCCACCAAGGAGGATAACCTACAACTATCTTACAACTCTAGCAGTTGCTGCAGACCTTCTATAGGCCCCTGAAAAGTCAGGGCATATCCTGTTGCAGAAATATCTACTACCCAACAGCACAACTTCAAAAAAGCAAAGCTGCAAATGGACAACTGAGCCAAAAAAGCTCATTCAGGAGCCACTTAAAAAAGGAAAAACAAACAAACAAACAAAGCCTATTGCAAGCAAAAATCCACTGAAAAGAGATCTCTCAGAACAAGTTTATTTGTCAACCACAATTATAAAATTTAAATATTTATACAGCAAGATGGAAAATTCTTAAGTAACCAAACACTCCAAACTATTTGGCTGCAGTATACACAGGAATGGTTTTGTTTCTCTTATGAGTTGATCCAATATCATCCTTTAGTTACTCAGCAGCTTCTTGAAGGCATGTTTAACTTGGAGAACATATTTCACATTTTTCAGTGCAGTATGCAAGAAAGAAAAAAAATAAAATAAAATTTGAGATGGTACCGAGTCCAAAAATAAAAATTAAACAAGAAAAAGAAAACAGAAAAAGAAAAGGAGAGGCAGGTTGAAGTCAGCTACTCTGTAAATAGCTCTGGTTAACACTGTTTGTATGTGTTGCCATAGTTCAGATGGTACAGGTTAAAATGTTCCTTTGACACACAAACATAAATAACATGTTCCAAATGGTGTTTTGCAAAACATGCATCAAGTTGCCCAATTATTTAAAAACTTCTGTAGGAGAGAAATACAAAGGCAGCCAGAGCTGGAAGCATTCACAATACCCGAATAAGGCCCTTCAGAGTATATTTTAAAGCAAAATATTAAACCCCTTCGTTCTCAGGTAATAGATTAAGAGGCCGAGACACACATCGTCTGCGAGGGTGAGGATACTGGAGGCTGGCAGTGTCAGCATCGCAAGAGTGCTCTATCAGAGGAGGAGGAGGAAGGAGCTGGGCATGGCTGGACCATCTCGATCCAGCCCGTGGGGAATCCAGAGGGGGAAAGAAATACCTGAAACAATTAAGAAAGGAACAAAACACCAAAAAAACCAAAACCAACAACAAAACAAACAAAACAAAAGAGAAAAGAAAAGAAAAAAAAGAACAAAAACAAGAAAAAGAGAAAGGTAGTAAATACAAGGAGAACCAAAGGGGAGCAAAGACATGCTGGAAAAAAAACCAAAAAAGCTTTAGTATATCCATGCCAAAACCAACAGAACGTAACAGCAGAAATCAGGGCTTGGAATTCAAAACAAGACAAATCCCCAAAATAACAGAGTCTTTTCCACTGAAATCCATGGGAAGGAGTATGGTTATCGGAACCCTAGTACACATTTGTACAGAGAACAGACCGCTTTGGGAATGAGAAGGATGCTGCAGAACTGCCATGAACAAGCGTCCACTCTCCCAGAGCTCCTGTGATCCGTTAACAGAGCTTTTAACGCTTCACGTGCGGCACAAGAGACACATTGGATATGATCCAGGTACATTTTCTGCCCGTGCATCCAATTCACAGCACTTACAGAATAGAGGTAAAAACATCCTTGTTTTTACAATGCTTTCAATTTAATAACACACATTTACAGAGCATAGGTACTTGCAGTGACATACAGTCTGCATGTGTATTTACATATTCCTGCTGAATGAATCCTCAGAGTCAGTGTGAAGACTCCTGGTGAACACAAGACTCAGAATTCAGCCATTTCACTTCATTTTTCTGCTGACTTTATTGGAACTTACCCGTAATACTTTTGCATTTTAGTCTGCTAGATACCTACAGATGATTTCTGCCTTCTTTATACAGTTCTGCGGACTTACACAAAGGGACAGCTACATGAGTCAGGAAACTACTAGACAATTCACAAGCTGCATTTTGGTTTCAGTCTCTGTGACTCAAGGGTTCGTGGATTTTAGACTACTACTTTTATAGAATTTTAGTTACTCCACGGAATTATTTACCACAGGGATGCACAAGCACGTATCAGGAAAAGTACTTCTCTCAGGGTGACAAAAGTATGACAGTACTTAGAAAACATTTATTTGAAGTCATACTAAGGTATAAATGAAGCAAGACCCACCTATTAAAAGCTACCATCTGTACAAGTGTCAAAACACACTTTTCTTATCCCTCCCAAACTGGCAGTTTCATATATTACAAAGCAGTTACAAACCCATGGTGTTCAGGCATCTTAATCAAATGCTGAACACTATCCAATCCCAAACAAACTCATCATCAAAACAACTGTCATTAAAGTTATTTTCATGGTTGTTTCCCTCCTCCCATCCCAATCAAGGACGAAAAATTCTCAGTTTTAGTCATGAACTAGTCTTTTAATTCAACAAGCTTTCAAAAAAAGAAAGAAAAAAGTGTTTTAATGGAAGTTTTGGGGGTTGGCTGGTTGTGGGTGGTTTTTTTTTCCAAACAAGAAGCCTCTCCAAGTATTTTTCTATGAGGAGTTCCAACAGTATCAAACTGTGCGGGCTAGTACAAAAAACGTACACAAGGTGTTTTAAAAAGGCTTTTTGAACAGCATTTAGTAGTTAGCAGGCTGCTGGTGTCTTGGGAGAGGTCAAACGGCGTTGGGGAGGGGAAAAAGGAGTTCGTTTTCCATTCCTGTGTGCATGCAACAAGCAGCAAAACACCAAAGTTACTCCAGTTAGCTTGGTATCAGCTCTGCTTTCTGTTAAGAAGGACATAATACAAATGGAAAATGGGAATTGTATCATAAATCTAGACAAATAAGTACATCAACATAACAATATAGCCCAACTGACTTATTTTCCAATCATCTACAGCATCTGTTCTCAAGCTATTCTGATTACAAAGCCAGGTTGGTGATGGTGCTTTAACAAAGTTTTCCAGATCTGCCTGTGCTTTAGCTGGGTGAACTGCTTAAATTTATAGACACCAAAACACAGCATCTGGTCAACAGGCAATAAATTCTTGTGCGGCATATCAATTTAGTTAAATGTCAGCACATAAACCTGTATTTTAAGTGTTAATACACTAAAAAGGTAGCAACTGTGCTTAGGCAATTCAAGCCAATGTGATTACAGAAGAAAAAAGGTATGTAGGTGCAGCTTTTTTATACTAAGGTTCAATCCTAGGACATGAAACTACAGGTAAGTGAAACTCCCCAGCCACAGACTCCATTTGGCAACAAAATATTAATTCCACATTGCAGCTGAGAATAATGTATTTAAAAAACAACACAGACCATTTTCAAAATACAGAGCTATGGAATGGGTCTAAAATAATATGAGAAGTTTGTTTCACCATGGATTACTACCAATTGCAGGGAGAGGAGAACAGTCTGTGTGCTGGGGTAGGGTAGTTTTGCTGGCAGCAGCACAGCCTGAGATAAGGAGACTGTGAAACCACATGCTACACAAAAGAGGTCAGAAACACTCTGTACCTCTGCAGGAGCCCAAGCAAACACAGTTCTGCAGCTTTAGTGCCATGGTTTATTTGATTAGGTGGTGTTGGGTCATAGGTTGGACTTGATGATCTCAAAGGTCTTTTCCAACCTGGTTATTTATGTATTTCCTTCGAGATCACATCTGCAAGCTAGGGCCTCCTTTTTGCTAGGGCCTGCTGCCACATCTTGCTCTCCCATTTATCTTTTGAGGAAAACATGAGAGCCCTTCTCTGTCCAACACATCTAAAGACCTGGAAGCCAGAACTTTAGGAGTGACTGCTGGAGTGGGGGCTACTCTCCAAAAGTAGACTGTCACAGTACCTTACAGACAAGCTACCTTGAGGCATTGAAAAAAAAAAAACCAGCGTGGCCACAAAAGTTAGAAGCTGCTGCTATGGAATTTGGCCACATTTGGTCCTTATGTAGGACATGTCCTGTAAGGCTGATTGCCCACACTCCAAAGCATGTGTTTCTAGATTTCAGCATGCACAAATTCAAATGCTCTTCAGAAGAGGTAGTTCAATTTACCTACTAAATAGCAATTATTAGAGAATAAAAACATAACAGAAAAAGCAAACTATCTACAGTAAAAAAGCTGTATGAAGACTGAAAAAACAACAAGCTTTCATTGACTTGATGTTACACCTGCGAAAATGCAAGTAAACTACCACTAGTATGTGACTACTGAAACTATACATTGTGAACTATCTTTTCTTCCCTACTTTTTGCTACATTACCCCAACCAAAACTAGAATTTGCTGGTACTTTTGCTTCACTTTAAACGTGCACCTAAAGCAAAGGAACAGTTACACAGCAGTATAGTGAAGTTTCTCCTCGTTTGAAACCATTTCAAGGAGGTTATTTTTGATAACATGGAAGGACATTTCCCAAGTAAAAATAAAATGTTTACAGAAGGATTCAGTATGGGTTTGTTAATTTTGTCTTATCACTGGCACAACAGACACCATCACAGAGCAAAATTCAAAGAGCCTGTACAGGTATTCATGCAACAAACATCATTACACTTCAAAAAAAATAAAGTTAAAAAAATATATATAAAGCAAATAGGAAAGTGAAATTAAATGAAGAGACTATTTACTGAACTTCAGTATCTCCACTAATGAACTTACCTGCTGGCAGATGATCCATTTAGTGAATTCTGTAGACTTGTATTGGCTGAACCTAGAGAGGCATTAAAAATTCCCTGCTGAGCACTACCATTCACTGGGCTCCCATTACCTTTCAGTATACCCGTGCACTTCCAGTTGTCCATGTAATTAGCTGAAAACACAGATTCATAAAACCTGTTAGTTTCTCTTCTGAAGCTCAGCTTTTGACACAACTGTGATCTTTCACCTGGTGTGAATTAGAACTGAACTTCAGTACTAATATGCAAACTCCATAAAGTTGAGGATCTGGCCCTTCAGCTCTCTCAAACCCTCTGCCTCTGCCACAATTTACAACTTGGGTTTCTGCAGTAGCAAGAATGAATTTCCTTTTACAAAATGCTGAGAAACAAATGAGAATGGAGAAAGAAACTGCCACTGTTTCTTTTGTTGTTGCTTTTGGAAATTTAAATAGAAAAACCCCAACCGTTTGCCTGAACATTGTGACTGAATGCAGATTTTCTGGGAACAGGCAAAGACATGCAGTAGAATCAAAGAATGGTTTGGGGTGGAAGGGACCTTTAGAGGTCATCAAGTCCAAGACCCCTGCAGAGAGCAGGGACATCTCCAACTAGATCAAGTTGCTCAGAGCCCCATCCAACCTGGCCTGGAATGTTTCCAGAGATGGTGCTTCTACCACCTCTCTCAACAACCTGGGCCAGTGTTTCACCACACTTCTTTCTTCTCTCCAGTCCAAGTCTCCCTCTTTTAGTTTAAAACTATCACTACATGTCCTGTCACAACAGACCCTGCTAAGAAGTCTGTCCCCATTTTTCTAACAGGCTCCTCTAAGTACCTATGTTAACTTTAAAAGTGGTAAGTTGACATAGCTCCAGTATGGTGAAATGATTTGCCAGTACAGTAACAACTATTCACAGCAGCCTCAATCACAGAAGCCTTCCAGCGCAGGAAGTTATTGCCCCTCTTATCCCAAAATGGAACTACAAATATAAAAATCCATCACAGAGAAATCTAAGATGAACTTTGACTCCAAAATTAACTTTTTGAGCAACATTTGTGCAGTGAATACATTTCAGGTGGGTGACCTTACCCTTCCAGAGCCTAACGCAGCCATCGTCACCAGAGGAAGCAAGCACAGTGCCTGTGATATTCCAGCTCACTCGCCACACCTGGGAGTTGTGGTTGTCAAACTGTGCCACAATATGAATTTCAAATTTTGTTAATCCTCCAGATGAAGTCAGTTCTTTCCTGTTGAAGACAGAAGTGACAGTTCTGCACACAATTGGTCAAAATATGACAGGACAGAGTCTGGAGATACTCCGCAAAAAGTCAAGTGGGGACTACAAAAATGCTGAGGGGACTGGAGCTTCTCTTTTGAGAAGCAGCTGAGATGGGATCTTCCTAACGCTCATCAAGATCTAAAGGGTGGGAGTCAAAAGGATGGGGCCACACTCTTTTCAGTGCTGCACACCAAAAGGATAAGGTGCAATGGTGACAAAGTGGAACATAGGAAGGCTCCATCAGAACATGAGGAAAATAATTATTTCCTGTGAGGGTGGCAGAGCACTGGACCAGGCTGCCCAGAGAGGTTGTGGAATCGCCTTCTCTGGAGAGATTTCAAGCCCTCCTAAAGACTGCGATCCTGGGAAACCTGCTCTGGATGATCCCGCTTTAGCAGGGACTAGAGGACCTCCAGAGCTCCCTTCTAGTGCCCACTACTCTGTGACAAAAAAGAGGACTTGATATATTGTTACTAGATTAGGAGCATTAAGAGGTATCAGACAAAAATTGTAGACTTGCTTACAATGTCATCATCCTAAAAAAATCAGGCTGCTAAACAACCCTGAACACATTAAGTTACTGGTTTTTTGCTCCCCAGGTACTATTAAAATAAGAGTACACAGAACATAGCACATGATCCCAAACTCTCTTACTTTTAAGCTCACCTTAGAGGTTTTAGTGTGAAAATTCGTACATCTTTGGTTGCTACAGCTAAGATGTGGAAGGATCGTCCCAGATTTGGAGCAAACGCAATATCATGTACAGGATCTGTGACTGTCATCAGCGCTTCTGCTTTTGCATATTTCCTGTATAGCAAAAGAAATTAAGCTTTAATGCCATCAAAATTGCCAGTAATGCTAATTATATAAACCAGACATAGTGGAACAGAGGAAAAAGGGGTTAATATATACCAGGAGATGTGCAATTTCTATTGTAAGTAATAATTTCTTCAGAAACTAAATATATCAGATACAGTAACTGCCCTGGAGCAGTCTGCCCAGGGCAGAAGTGAAGTCACCATGCCTGGAGAGACTTAAAAGACATGTAGATGTGGTACTAAAGGACATGGTTTAGTGGCAACCTGGCAGTGATGGATGATCTTAAACCTCTGTGATTGTACTAACAACAGTATGCTAAATCGTACCACAAAGCAAGGATTCCAGTGCAAAGAACACTTTTGTCTACAGCTAGAAAACAGAAATAAAAAACATCTTCAGATTCACAAATCTAAAGGGCAATTGAATCTCAGTAACTTCCTGTACTTCGGGTGCTTGCAAGCAGTGCTATTTATCTCCTCCAATGCATGATAAGTATGTATTCCATTTTCTTATTTCCCACTGGATTAATTAAAACAACTGTTCTTTATTGTTGAAGCACAGAGAACACCATTGTTAATGCACAGAGAACACTGTCTGAAGCCAGGCATAAATCCACAGAACACCCTGGCTCCCTTCCCACGCCAATCACCCTGACTGGAACTCAAGTTCTCTGTCATCATTTAAGGGAAAGGGGTTGTGCACACACTTCCTGGCCTTTTCTGGCTCAGCTGAACTTTCACAGAACACTAGTAATTTACCGAACTTTCTGTCATTACAAACATGGTTTTGAAAGCATTTTAAGGTCACCTTCAACACAAAAAGTGCCTAGTGAAAAACAATTCAAGTGAAACAACTCAAATTTCAAGTTTGCCCTATTCATTCCTTTTGCAAAATTAAGAGCATAAATTAGTACAAGCAGAAACAACAATTCCCTCTTTAAAATGCTGGTAAGAACACTGGCATTTCTTCACTGAGACAGAGCAAAATTATCACTGTGTCTGTCAGCATCAGTTATCACTCTGAGGGCTCCCTCTCCTTTCCAACCCAATGGCTCAGACACAGAATTAAGGTACTATTTACTACCCAACATCTAACAACAGGACTAAAATAAAAGGCCAGTATATTACAAACTACTTTCAGATCCCATAAACATTCTGTATTGTTATTTACCTTACCTGGTGTTTTCATTATATTCATAAATTTGAACCTTAGCCAATATATTTGGACTGTTGTCATCGCTTCCTACAGCTATCATTGGAGAATGTGCTCGAGAGCTAAAAGGTGAAAATAGTTACATTTACAAGTGATATATACACAGAAAGTACGTCAGAAAGTACAGCAAGCTAGTTTTTTTTACACTTCAGACACATTGTCTATTAAAAAAAACAAACAATCAAAACAAAACATCACAAGGTGAAAAAAATATCACAAGTAGTTGTGCCCTTCAGTTACCCATACAATCTCCATTCACAAAACAATCTATTGTTTTGTCTAAACACTCACTCCAGTGACATCACCAGGGAGTATTATTTGGCAAATCAACAGAGGGGTCCCAGAGATCTGGATGCATTTTATACATGCAGCTGCACTCAGGCATTTGCCACAAGTTTCACAGGAGTATGCCTTCTTTGCAGCACCTTTATTGAGTGGCTTAGTGGGATTTCATTCAGGTTTTGGAAGACAAGATTATGAAAGCTAATAGTAGAGGAGTTCTAGTTCTTAAATCAACTTTTAAGCCTATCCCATGCATTAAGATGGAAGATAAAACTCAACCTTCAACACACTCTGCTGCTGCTAATGAATAGAACAGGGTCAGCAGGACACAGACCACTATGTCTACAGGGGCTACACATCCCTGTACAACCACTAATAGGGAAAGCCATTAAGTGCTTCTGGACAAAGAGAATCCAAGTCAGTTTAGCCCAGAATGGCTTTTCCCTTCCTGTGATTGCTGGGCATATTGCCACTGCACTGGGCATATTAACACTGCTATGTGAGATGGGAAGGAGAACCTCTGCTTCTGTGTTCTGGGTAGGAAGTACCCAACCATCACACTGGTTACTCCCTGTTCAAGGAGGTTAAGTGTATCACTGAGCCCCCCAAAGACATGACTGAAAAAACAACTCTTGGGCTCTGTATTTGTGCTAGCAAGACTCTCGTGCTTCCCAGTTCTTTGTTGCCGTGCAAATGGTGCATGTCCTTGTTAGAGCTGTCAAAAATCTCTCTTACAACACCTCTCTTAAAAGAAAAAAAAAGAATTGTCTTTTTATTTTTCTTATATGGAAATCCTAGTTGAGTGTGGGATAAATAAAGAGCACTCTGCAGTGCACTCATTAAAGAGCTTTTTACTTGCTAAAAATAATTAACCTGAAGATATTGCCTCACAGAGCTCAGGAGTTTTGTAAGTTCTCTGGCTCTGCCAAACTTGTTTCACTAAACGAAATACCAGCAACTTTACTTCAGATCTGAGTAATATACATTGCATCTTCTCCATTCATGTTTCAGGATTTATTCTACAACACATCAGCCAGCAGGAGCAGGGAAATCATTGTGCCCCTGTACTCTGCACTGGTTAGGCCACACCTTGAGTACTGTGTCCAGTTCTGGGCCTCTCAGTTTAAGAAGGACATCGAGACACTTGAACGTGTCCAGAGAAGGACAACCAGGCTGGGGAGAGGCCTCGAGCACAAGCCCTACAAGGAGAGGCTGAGGGAGCTGGGATTGTTTAGCCTGGAGAAGAGGAGGCTCAGAGGAGACCTCATTGCTGTCTACAACTACCTGAAGGGGGACTGTAGCCAGAAGGGAGTTGGGTCTCTTCTCCCAGGCAACCAGCACCAGAACGACAGGACACAGTCTCAAGCTCCACCAAGGGAGGTTTAGGCTCAAGGTGAGGAGAAAGCTCTTCACTGAGAGAGTCATTCATCATTGGAATGGGCTGCCTGGGGAAGTGGTCGAGTCACCATCCCTGGAGGGGTTCCAAGAGGGGATTGGACATGGCACTCGGTCTAGTCATAAGGTCTTGGGTGAAAGGTTGGACTTGATGATCTTTGAGGTCTCTTCCAACCTTGGTGATACTGTGATTCTGTGATACCAGCTCTTTAGATCCTTTGCTTCAACAATCATAAAGCAAAACCTGCAGTTTTAATAACATACCTTGAAGGATTCCAAGAAATACAACTGCAGCTGAGCTTACATGAGATTTCATGCTGCAGTGACCACTGACTGAGGTTCATCACATCTGGAGCTTCATAAATCCTTACAACTCCATCTGCTGAACATGTTGCTAACATAAGACCCATATGCTTGGGAGCAAACTTCACATCTGTAACAGATGTCCTACTGTCTACCAAAGTAGTCCTCTTCACCTGCAAAGAAAGGCAGAAACTCTTGAAGAAAATGCTAGAAATTTCCATCCACTAAAAACTTCCTAAGGAAGGCCATCAAAAAGTTTGACAACACCATTTCATAGCACCACTTAGGTCTTCCCTCAAAAGCTAAACCAGAAGTATCTTTACACACCAATGAACTGAAGAAATAACAGATCAGTGCACTGATGCAATTTGAAGCACCAAGAAATACATTCACAGAGGTATCAAAGCTTTCACACCAAGAAGAGTTGTTTAGATGGTGCTCTTCAAGGAAAAAAAACAAACATACAAACCACAAAACAATACATAACATAAGCATAAAATTTGGCCACAGGAAGTTTAAAACTGTCCTCATCAATCATAGAACTCATGCTGGTGATGAAGCTAACTGCAGCGCCAAGCAATGCTGCTTTCCCATTCCAGTGCTGCTGAAGTTTGCCATGGAGCATTTTCCAACAAAAGCATCAAAACAAGTATTTTTGACAAGGGAATGGGTGAATGCAGCAGACATTCAATAGGAACATTAACTAAGGTGAGAGTGGGCCAAAACCACCAACATTTGTTTTTCAAGTTCACAACTGCCTCCTGCACAGGGAAGTCAGCATTCATACCCCACTGGGTGCCAAAGATCTCGACAACCCAAATCCTTACAAATACGTATTTTAATGTTGGAAAACTTTAGCAGAAAGAAGAAAACTGCAGATTATTTTAGAAACCTAAACCAAAACATTAGAGGCAGGAATATTATACTGAGTTATGCAAGAGTACACCTGATGAACAGCTGCAGAATAATCTGTTCAGATCTAAAATTCACTTAATGAAACATTACCCAGAAAATCCACTCCTGAGCAAACGTCCCTCAGAAACTGAGCTGTTTCAAAGATGAAAAAACAGCATGAACCAGTTTCAAATCAGCTCGTCACAGAAAGAAACCCCCCCCAACTTTGATTCTACTGCAGATGGGTGTCCAAGTCTGCAAACTGTTCACCAGCAAACATCTTCTTAAGAAACACCAGCAGCAGTGACGCTTAATTAATGGTTGCACTCTGTGATTTTGAAGGTCTTTTCCAATCAAAACAATCCTGTGATACTGTAACTGTCCTAATTCTTGCCATGTACCTCTTCTTCCCAAATGCTTTAAAAATGCTTCCTCTACATGGGAATATTGCCACAAGTTAAAGAAACATAGGCAAAATCAGGAACCCCTTGTACTAACAAAAGAAAACAGGATGCTTTCTCTGTTTCAGGGATGGAAACGTGTTGCCAATTCAGAAACGTTTGGTAACGCGGTACTCAGAACTTTCATCTTACGTCTTCCAGCTAAGTCTGGAATGGAACAGTTTAAAGCTTATGCCATTACAATAAGCAAACAAACCAAGAAGGCACAGTAAATCTAACTGTGTAAGAACATACAGAAACTGCAGTTAATACTTTCAAGTCTCACCCAGTGACTCTGGCCTCGGAGTTTATCATTTGACTCTCCCACTATTTCTTCCCACACAGCTGCTGTTCTATCAAAAGAGCAGGAAGCCAGGACCTGCCCAAATTCTGGATGGGCCCACGTCACTCGCCAAACAGATCCACTATGTGTCTGAAAGATAACACCATAACATCAGAGACACTTACTTACTGTGTTAAGACCAGACATTTCCATGACTTCATGTAGAAGAAATAACTCTATGAAGAAGTAAGGCTAATCCTTTGAAATCTCTGTTCAGTTAAAAGGCTCAGTGCCACACAGAGGCTGCTGCACTTGTTAATGCCTAGAAGCACTGCAATGTTTTGTTGCTATTAATGGTTAAAAAGTAATTATTACAACTGTCAAGGCATTATTTATTACTCCTTTA
The DNA here is from genome assembly GCF_014839835.1 of Dryobates pubescens. Taxonomy (NCBI): domain Eukaryota; kingdom Metazoa; phylum Chordata; class Aves; order Piciformes; family Picidae; genus Dryobates; species Dryobates pubescens. The sequence goes on along the minus strand of NC_071620.1, from coordinate 16,649,523 downwards.
AACCCTAAGTTCCAAGCTAGGATTCTGCCTTGACACAGGAAGTGCAGCTCCATCTTCAGTTTTGAGCCATTAGCACATGGGCTCACTTCTGGCTTGCCTGTACTTTTCCAAAGCATATACATTGCTTATGCTCTCCCTTTTTCACATAAAACTTTTTTTCATCCCTCGTTAACTTAATGCTTCTGGGTTTTTTTTAGATAAGGGGAATTCAAAAGCATCACTTGCCTTTCCATTGACAAGGATTATTGTACTGAATAATGTAAGAAATAATAATGTAAGACTAAAACAAGACCAGCTTTAAGTGAGAAGTGTTCTCATAAAGTAGAGAAAAAGTATTTTACCATAAGAAACACAGGTCCAAATAAAGGCAACAAAGCTGATGAATGGTCTAGAGCACAAGTCCTGTGAGAAGCAGCTGAGGGAACTGAGGTAGGTTAATCTGGAGAGAAGGAGGCTGAGGGGAGACCTTGTTGCTCTCTGTAACTTCCTGAATGGAGGATGAAGCCAGATGGGAACCAGTCTCTTCTCCCAAGCAGAAAGTGACAGCACAAGAGGGAATAACCTCAAGTTGCATCAGAGAAGATTTAGGTTGAACATCAGGAAAAAAATCTTCCCTGTGAAAGCATTGTCAAGCCCTGGAACAGGCTGCCCAGGAAAATGGTGGAGTTACCATTCCTGGGGTGATTGAAATGATGTGTAGATGCAATACTGAGGGACATGGTTTAGCAGCAGACTTGGTAGTGTTGGGTTAATGGTTTAACTCAAGGATCTTCAAGGTCTTTTCCAGTCTACACAATTCTATGATTCTATTTCTACTCTACAAGTCGGGAAAAACGAAGTGTTTCTGCAAAACCAGTTTTTATGACTACAAACCTTCCAGCTGGCAGTGCAGTGCCAATCACCGTTTTCACTTTTGTCCCAGACCTGTTGAGCAAACACAATGCAGTCAAGCGGTGAGTATTCAAAGCCCGACAAGCAGTACTAAGAAACACACCCACTACAATAAACACACACATATTTGTACAACTGTCATGAACATGACAACAATGCCCAACATTTGCATCTGGAAAGCTTCTATCTGGATGAGGACACAACTGCACTTCACTCAACCTTGAGAATATCCCTACTACAGGTAGGAAGAAGAGGCACAAACTTGCAAAAGCCACAACTGTATGAAGTTTATCTTTTTTTAATATTACATTATTAATAGAAGACAAATTACTACACCTCTTCTCACTTCATTCTCTCTGAGTACACTACCTGGTTTCATTCTAGAACCCCCATAGTCTTTCACCAACCCAGATCTAGCTGCAAAACCCTGAGGTGTGTCCTGTCAATCATCCTAAAGGGGAAGACAGCAAAAAGAAAATCAGGCTAGTGGGGGAAAAGATCTTTCTACTTATAATATTTCTACCTTGATTTATAACTACATGCAAGTCACTTAAACTTCTTTCCTCCTATGATTTTTTCTTCTGAAAAACTGTTAAGTCATGAATGTAACCTGAGGAAAGACAGCTCCAGAAGCCTGGCATGCATCCATACTTACTATGTAGCTTCACTGAAAGTCACTTTGCTTTTGCCATTCTGAATCCCTAACACAAGTTTGGTTGTTATCCTGACAGTCCAACTTCGTAACTTCTCCCCAACTGCCTGGCTCACCTAGTGAGAATGGGACCTACATGATCCAGATACAGTACTGCTAGTTTACAAGTGTTGTATAACTCTGGTCAGAGCTACTCTTCTTAAAACAGTCTCATACAAGATACTATTAGAACTGAAAAGTAACATTGTGCTACTAAAGAACACAGATTTTGAGTCCTGCCTACCTCTTGCCACCTTTCTCAACATTGTTTTTAGGCTGCAAGTCTCCCATAGCCAATACAGAACAAAGACTGCCATGGTTTTGGCTTACTTTTTGTGGGACAGGTTTTTTTCTGCTGTTCTGAGTAGGAGTTTTTTGCTTGCTTTTCAATATGCAGTCAGGAAAAAGGAGCTGCCCACTTGTTTTCATGCCTGATCTACATTGGGCATAGCTGTCCATGATGAAAAGCAGTTTTCCCAACCATTTATCTGGCCTAACACCGGTCTTACACTGTGCAAACCACACTCCTTAAATCTGTGTAACTCCTGAACTTTCGTCCATCTTCTCACTACCGGGAAAATCCACTAATTTTAAGGTAACAATAAAGTAACAATTCCATCTAGCGGAAGGTAACACTAAGCTTCCCTAATCTGCCAGAGCACACGCAGGACATTTCAACCTCTTCCTTATCAGCATTTCATTACGAAACAGCAGCTTCTTCCCTACGAGCCCTTAAATAAACGCATATTTTCAGCGGAATCACCAAAACAATCAGCACTACTGCACCCGCAACGGCTTAAAGGTGCGTTCCCTGCTTAAAGATGTTTGCGCTGCGGAAAGAAGTTGTGCTGGTGCACGCATTTGCGTACACAAACACAGGCACACACCAACTACGTGTATTATCTGCGCCCAGACTCGACGCTACCGCCCGGTACCGCACGCGTTTCGCTGCGGGCCGCAGCCGGGTCTTTCCGCGGGCACGGTGGAAAGCGGGAGCCGAACGCGGCCCTTCGCTCCCCATGCTGAGTGGGGCGCGGTGGAACGGAGAGGCCCAGACCCGGGGCCGCCGTGAGAGTAAAGGCCACGCCCCGGTCCCAGCCCGGTAGGCCGCACCCCGCCGGTGCCGCCGCCAAACACACACCCCCGCACACACTACCACCCTCCTCAGCCCAAGGCCCGGCCACTCCGGCTCACTTTGACGCTCTGGTCGCTGGAGCAGGTGGCCATGCGCCGGCCGTGGAAGTCGAAGGAGACATCGTGGATGAGGTCGCGGTGATCCGCCGCGATGCTGCGCGCCACGAACATCGCGACGCGGCGCGGCCGCCACGATCCTGCCCGCCGGGCCCAGCGCGCGCGTCCCGCCTCACGCGGCGGTGCGGGCGGGGAAGGAGGAGGAGCAGCGCCTCGTGCCCGGCCGTTACTGCCCCCGCCCGGCCGGGAGGCTGAGGTGGTTCTAGGGACCTGTTCCGTCCACTCCTCCCCACTCGTGCCAGCTCTGACTTCTTGCATCCCAAGATAGGGCACAAGATGTGGCAGTGCCCTTGGTCTGCACAGGAGCAAGTCTAAGCCAGAGCCTTCCTGCAGCCCAGCCCTTAGCGGTAATTCGCCCCATCAGTGCTCTCACTGCTAGAAGCAGCCCCTGGCTGTGCAAACCTGCCCTGAACTTCAGAAAGTGCCAGCACTGAGCAGAGACCGAGCTGGCACAGCTCTGGCCAGAATTAGCTCCGTTCTAGCACAAACCGGGAAACGATACAGTTAAGCAAAGCTGATTGTTCCTGATAGTTCCAGTGCCGTAATTGGTGAGGTATTCTGGTTTTCATGCTAGAAACATACATAAGAATAAAATAAATTTTTAAAAATATTTTAAAAAAAAACCAACCATGAAACAAGTATTACTCTTGTACTTACTTGGACTTGGGTGATTTTTAATCTTCTTGGTGCATCACTTGAGACATTTTATATTTTGAAAATCATTTACTGCTTCATTCAAATAAGTGGAGATACAGAGCGCCTAATGAAAACATGAAAGCTGGGTTAGAAGTTCGTGGCAGTGTCTCTGAATGCTTGCTTTTGCCAGCTATTTTGGGGAAACATCTTTTACTGTAAGCTGTTGGTTATATTTATAAAAAAAAAGTTTGTTGGGTTTTTGTTGGTTTTTTTTTTAAAGAATTGTTTCCAGTCAGTGATTCAGCTGTCAAAAACCCATTCTTATGCAATTTTCAGTAATGTAATGATTTTGTCAAAACACAGAGCATGTTGCAACCAGAGAACTCATGTTTTCCACCTGCTTAAATGTAGCTTATTGTTCAGCCAGTTATACAGATCAGTATAGTTGGGGCAGGACAGAACTGTCAGATTCACAGATAACTGGCATCGATCTATTTCATTTGAAAAATCTAGAAATATTGGAATGAGGCAAAAAGGCATGCTTTTGTTTGACCTAAAAAAAGTTTATTTTCTTTGACAATAAAAATCATACACTTGATATCAAGACTAGACCTTTTTCCTTGTACTTTCATCACTACACAAAAAAATCATCTTTTTCAATACATATACACTTACACAATTGTCTATTCCGTTAAATATCATCTACCCCTATACTCAGTCTCTATATCAATGCAAGTAGGTCAGTTATTTAGAAACTGGGTCTAAAATCTTTACTTGTTTAATAAAAATCCCTTTTGACAACTTTCTTCAAGTAAAAAGATGCTCTTGCCTGTAGAGGGAGGTTATAAAAGAAACTAACTGCTGCCCAAAATAAATCATCCATTATAGGATAGAGGCTGAGGAACCCTGTCCTGCATGGCTACCTCTGTCATAAGCTTTGGTCTTACCTGCACTAGAAGCTGCTCTGTTATACAGACAATTGAGGATTACATGCTCACAGCTCACAGTGTAGTTAAAGGTACCATTCCTGACAAACATTTATAAATATTACTATTGATAGGGAAGACCTGTGAAATTCATACACTTTTCTGTACCACATTCTCCTTAACATAAATGTTGGATTCCCAATATTTAATAACATTCCACAGGGAGTAACATAATATCTATTATTCTGAGATTTCTGGATGAAGGCAATGTGGAAATACAAAGTGGTATTATAGAGCAACAAGATTCAGGAAACATGTTAGGCATGCTGCCAGCAAGTGGTCTTGTATGTGCAATGCATTGTGTCATTGTCCTGGTTTAATCTAGACCAGAACCACTTCTGGTCAGTGCTGTGACTTCTCAGCTCAGCCTCTGCTCAGTGAGGACAATTTCTGAAGTTCAGGGCAGGTTTGCACAGCCAGTGGCTGCTTCTAGCAGTGAGAACACTGATAGGGCACTGCTAAGGACTGGGCTGCAGAAAGGCTCTGGCTTAGACTTGCTCCTGTGCAGACCAAGGGCACTGCTACATCTTGTGCCCTGTTTGGGGATGCAGGAAGTCACAGGTGGCACCAGTGGGGACAAGTGGACAGAACAGGTGACCCTACACTAACCAACAAGGAATTCCATTCCATGTCCATCATCTTCAGTATAAAGCTAAGGGATCACAAGAGTTAAGTTCTCTTCTTCAGTGACTGGTATCCAAGGAGGACTCTGTCTATTCTTCTGCCTTCGATTCTACCCCTGTGTTCCTGAATCCAATTCCAGAATCCAGCTCCTGAATCTGGGTCCTGTCTGCCACTGAGTCCAGTCTGGAACTTCCCCAGTGCGTCTCCCCAGAATTAGTGATGATGATGACAGTGAAGTCAAAATAAGATCACTTACCAGGCATGACTGTCAGATCACAAAAAGAAATTATTAGCTAAATTGGATCTCATGGGCAAATATGAGGGTACATCAAGTTCCCAAGTCTTCACGTGAGGAAACCTCTTACAAGCCTTCAAAGATGGCAGAGGAGTGAATCTTTCTTTCAAACTCACCTTGCTTTGTTGGTGCTGCAGAGTTCCACTTACAACCTGTTATTATTTGTTTTGCTAGGAAATCAAGTGACTGTTCCAACTGGAATAAAACCTTACTGTTTACCTCAGTAAGGTCTATTAGAAAGTGGCAAGAAAAAGATAAGTTCTACATTCATAAAATAACTTTTTACCAGGCAAGGCGGTTGGACTAGATGATTTTTCAAGGTCCTTTCCAGCCCCTGAAATTCTGTGATTCTGTAATTCTGTGATTACCACATATTGTAAAAATAGAGTACAGGAAACAAGCAAAATAATAATTGATTAGCCCAAGAAATGCCATTTGAGCAGAACAGTTGCCCACTCATGATCAAGTATAGCTTTAGCAGCTGTTAAAAGATGAGTTGAGGAGAAAGAGAAGTGATGTTATACAGCCAGGTGGCTTATGGATGGAAAACTATTCTCAGTCACATCAGTGTGCAAAGAAATGGAAGGAAAAATGGGAATGACAGACTGACAAGCAACATACCTGACAGCTAGGGAGGGAATACATATGGCTTTGTAACAGGTTGAATATGAAGGTTGGTTTCAGATTGTGCAACTACATCAGAGCTATCTTTAAACTAGTGATCTCAGATTGGGAAATAGAAACTGAGCTTGTAGGAGTAAAAATGGAAAATAGCTGGCCCTGAGAATTTTCACAGTAAGATCAGACAGAAAAGTTTAAACTTAGCAGTGGTGGTTTTTCTCTGCCTCTTTTGGTGTGCGTGGAAAGACACAGCAGAAGGAGAAGAAGATGTATAATTTGATGACGAAGTTGACAGTTAAACCATTTTTGCAGACCACAATTATGATCAAATATCACATGCACTATTAAAGCTGTTGCTTGCAGAATGGGTGTTTATGCTTGTGTATGAGCTAAGGATGCCATTAGTGCTTTTATTGGTGGGTGGTAATATCAGTCTTTCACTGCCTTAAAAAGGATTTCACAGTACCACCAGATGCCGTAGTAATATTTCGTCATTAGGGGACCTTACCCCACTAATTATTCTTCTTCCCTTGTCATGTTCAGATGAAACATCCTGTTTTCCAGTTTGTGCCCATTTCCCCTTGTCCTGTTGCTGGACAGCACTGAAAAGAGTCTGGCTCCATCCTCTTGACACTTGCCCTTTAGATATTGATCAGTATTGAGAAGTTTTCCTCTCAGTTTTCTCTTCTTTGCAGATGACACTAAAATGGCTGGGAGTGTTGATCTGTTTGAAGGTAGGAAAGATCTGCAATGACATCTGGACAGGCTGGATCAACGGGCCAAGGTCAGTTGCGCGAGATTTTATAAGGCCAAGTACTGGGTCCTGCACTTGGGTCACAACCACCCCATACAATGATCCAGGCTTGCAGTAGAATGTCTGGAAAGTTGCCTGGCAGAAAAGGACCTTGGGGATGCTGGCTGACAACTGGCTGAGCATGAGACAGCAGTGTGCTCAGGTGGCAAAGAGGCCAGCAGCATCCTGGCCTGTATCAGCAATAGTGTGGCCAGCAGGAGCAGGGAAGTGATTGTGCCCCTGTACTCGGCATTGGTGAGGCCACACCTTGAATACTGGGTTCAGGTTTGGGTGCTTCGGTACAAAAAGGACATTGAGGTGCTGGAGTGTATCCAGAGAAGGGCAACAAAGCTGGTGAAGGGTCTGGTCTTGTAAGGAGTGGCTGAGGGAACTGGCATTGTTTAGTCTAGAGGACACTGAGGGGAGACCTCATTGCTCTCTACAATTCCCTGAAATGAGGTTGTAATGAGGTGGGGGTCAGACTCTTCTCCCTAGTATCAGGTGATAGAATGAGAGGACACAGCCTGAAATTGTCCCAGGGTTGGATACTAGGAATAAAATTATTTACAGAAAGAGTGGTCAGGCATTGGAACAGGCTGCCCAGGGAGGTGGGGGTGTCACCATTCCTGAAGGTGTTCAAGAAACATGTGGACATAGCACTTTGGGACATGGTTTAATGGCCATGGTGGTGTTAGGTTGATGGTTAGACTTGATGATCTTAGAGGTCTTTTCCAGATGGAACAATTTTTTGTCATCCTGAACATTTGCATCCACAAGCAACCTGCATATGTTGTGTATAGAATCATAGAATGGTTTGGGTTGGAAGGGTCCTTAAAGATCATCTAGTTCCAACCCCCATGCCATGGACAGGGACACCTTCCACTAGACCAAGCCTCATCCAACCTGTCCTTAAACATCCCCAGGGAGGAGGCATCCACAACATCCCTGGGCAACCTGTTCCAGTGCCTCATTACCCTCACTGCAAAGAATTTCTTCCTAATATCCAGTTGAAACCTGCCCTCCTCAAGCTTTAGTCCTTTCCCTCTTGTCCTATCACTACAAGCCCTTGTAAAAAGTCCCTTAATGGCTTTCTTGTGGGCCACTTTCAGGCACTGGAAGGCTGCTATAATGTCTCCCTGGAGCCTGCTTTTCTCCAAGCTGAACAGCCCCAACTATCTGCAGCTGGCCCTGCTGTTCTCTAGGCAAATAAAAGACAGACTCTAAAGTTAAAATGGAAAATTCAGCATTGCCTATCAGTAGAAATAAATGTCTACAAGAATTATAATCTCATCTGGAAAGTGAAGACTAAATGCTGAAGATTTGTATGCTAAAGATCTGAACTTCTACTGCAGCAGAGGTAAAAGAACGCAATTTGAAAAGAATGCAATTCTTTGCAGTATTAGCTATGGAAGTAACCCTGTTACTCTTGTTACAGTATCAATACTTCTGTTATTGGTGTGACAAACCTGTTTGATTAAAATGCTGTTTAGCTATAATAGACAAGCTTTTGAGAGTGATGTTTTCAGGAAAACATCATATTCCTCAAACCCAGCAGGATTACCAATTTAAAACAAAACAAAACAAAACAAACTTATCTAAGTATCTTTACAAAGACATTAATATATTTCTGCATCTACAAGGGCAGCAGTTCAACAAATGCAGGGCAAACAGCCCTGACTTCCAGCAAAAGAATAATCCCTGGGGCCATTTTCATCTATCTAGAAGTAAGTGCTTAAGGAGTCACAGTCTGTGACATGCTCCAGGGCTAACAGGAAACCCAGCTAGAAGAATTGGCTGTACTTAATTCAAGCTTCAAGGAATATTGTTGAAAGGGAAATGTGAATGGGCTTAGCCAAGGTTTTCAAACTGTTAGAAGACACATCAATCTCTTATGTAAAATAGACTCTGTTTCTCTGATTTCAAATTTTCACATGGTAGACTATTGTGCTAGGTTACACCACCCTGGGGTTGGGTTGCAAGAGCCCTGCCTCCTCCAGGGGACAAAAGAAACCTGATCCAGGTGGACATGGTTTCTCCCTCCTGGGAGGAGGGGTCCCCAGGGCCTAAATTGGTCTGTTCTGCTTCCCCTTCCTGTCCAGCAAGACTATAAAGGGGAGGCTGCGGCAGCCATCTTTGCTCCTGCCTTGCCTGTTTGAAAGGACTCACTGCTGCTGCTGGCCTCCTGGTTCTGCCACATGGTCAGGCCTGATCTTCTCCCTACCACATCCACACTTCTCTAAAGGACTGAAATACACGTACATTGAGGGAGATACAAGGCCATCCAAATTTGGTTTTGTATATTCTCCTACTCATCCTTACTCCTTAACCTTGTAAATCCACCCTGTTATTGCTATATATATATAGTTTAAAAATGTACTTCTACTTCCAAACTGACTCCAGATTATTTTTTTGGTAAATTAAACACCAGTTAAGGCTTAAACCACCACAACTATGTAATAGATTTGGAATCACCCATTTATGAATGCCCTCCACTATCTATAGCTTTTAGATCACTGTGAGACATAACAACATGAAGTTCATTTAACTAAGGAACCATCTGGGAAAATAGTCCAGATATTACACATCAGCAAGTGGTAAATGGACAATGCTGGTGTAATTGTCTAGGGTGACCACCACGAGGAGAAGCTAAGCATGTGTGTCTAGGAAGGTTTCAGATTCCAGTAGAGAGAACACCAAAAGGCTCCCTAGATATCTGATACACATTCCTCCTCTCTCTGACATTTTAAAAAGCGGAGACAGTGAATTTATTCTGACAAATAGTAATAGCTTATTGTTTCCAAAGCATTTGAGACATCTGGATTAAGAACACGTAATGAAATCCCAGACAAGATTCCAGGAGAACTCGAATTTCTAGAAGACACGTGACCACAAAAGCTCGTTTCCCATTCACTGGTAATTCTGAAATTGTTTTCTTGTGCTCAAGGCTTCTTCCCCACCAGTGAAATTCTCACTAACAAAAATACTGCCTTACAGTCAGCTCTATGGGTGCACTCCCTTCAAGAAGAAGCTGTTGATTTTATACCAGTCAGTAACCACTTTATTCATCATGTGTCTCAACCCAGAAGTTCTATTAGATCAGAATTATAACAAAGAGACATTGCTAACAGGAATTGCTATGGGAACAGATTACCCAAGGGACATATCATTAGATGCAGCTAAGAATTTTCATAATTTTAAATGGTTATTGTGTAAACTGTGTGGTCAGAGTTTATGTTGACATATTTTCAATTCAATTATTTCTAAACTTCACTGTTGCAAGACAGAAATCAGGTCTGTGCCTTGCTGAGTCTGTTTTCCACAGACCTGGACTAATTAGTGTGGTCAGCTGGCCTTACAGGAATGAGGGATGTTTGTGCTGTGACAGAGATCTGACTTGAGACACGTGTCTGAACAAACACAGCCCAAAGCTAAAACAGCATCCATCCACTGTACAAACCCACTGAAAAGAGCACTCTAGTACTTGGGTATTAGGAGGCATGTTCACGTTGTGCCTGAGGATTAATGGCACATTGAATGTTCCCACACAGCTCTGCTGTGGAGGCTGACTAGCAGCTGGTGAACAATGAATGTTCCTTTCAGCAAAGGCCAGCTCCCTGACGTTAATTACCATCAACTGCATCCTGCCAAAGGTAACTCTCACACCACATTGTGGAGAAAACAGTGCATACCTGACAGGCATCACTGCTACAGACACCACCTCTTTGCTTCACAGAAATTATTTGCTTTTGTACAAACTGAACTCTGATGATTTCAGATTTGTAGCCTGGAGAAGAGCAGTCTGAGAGGGGATCTCATCAATGCTGATCAATATCTAAAGGGTGGCAGTCAAGAGCATGGTGACAGATTCATTAGTGCCCAGCAACAGGACGACAGGCAACTGGCACAGACTGCAACATAAGTAGTTCCATCTGAACATAGAGGAAAATTCTTTCCTGTAAGGGTGACAGAGCACTGGACCAGGCTGACCAGAGAGAATGTTGAGTCCCCTTCTTGGGAGAGATTCAAAACTTGCCTAGACATGATCCTGTACTAGATGATCTCCAAATGTCCCTTTCAACCCCCGCCGTGCTTTGATTCAATGATTTTGGGTGTGGCTGATGTATTGTCCCCAAGTACTGAGCATAACTTTGGAGCCTATGTCCTTGAGATATGTGAAACAGAAAAAGAATACACAACACATTGCAGTGCTCTGTGGGAGGATAGCAGGAACAGATATTTATATACAGAGGTGTTATGCACAGAATATAAACACATGCATGAAATGCTGAACAGAAATGTTCTGTGCATGGAGTTTACTTATCCACCATCTCTTGAGTTTCACAGATTGATCAAAGGAAAATGTTATTTTGTTTATCCCCCAATAATGCTATATTCTAATGCTGAAAGAAGTAAACTTCAATGACTTCATAATGCAGTTAATCTGCATGAGTGTTAATAGCATCTGCCCAAATTTTTATATAAATGTTTTTAAATTGCTGAGGAAAATACAATTCAGCAATTGGTAAATCTAATTAGCTAAATTTCCATCACATCTGGTCACATTTAGTATATTTAAAGGTAGTGCAAGTCACACTGGAATAAAGAAAGAGTGTATAAAATGCTGCATGTCTGAGTTTCCAATTTCAGTAACTGGGGGGGGTGTGTGGGTGTGGTAATTTGCAGCGTAGACTTCATTAATCCAATTCATTATTGAATTTTTGAATTATTAGTGAGTCACTCCTCTGTGTGAACAAGCCACTCTCAATTACTTCCTCTCTTGGGAAAGCGAGAGGTAAACGAAAGAGAAGGGAAAGTTTTAATGTCACCCTTATAAGCATAAATATATATATATATATTTATGTCTTTAAAATATAATCATTACATTATTTCACAGAAACCTCCTTTTCAAAGGTATTCAGAATTTATTCCACTTGCTGTGACAGAACTGTGTAAATTCTAGATCAATACTGCACAGGATTGCTGCATATTTGACAGCAGGTTTAGCTGTAATAGCTCCTAGCAGTTACTTCCTTCACCTGTCAGCTTCATCCTACCTTCCAAGGTCGCTCAAACTCTGGATATTAATTCAGAATTATCCTTACCAGTTTCTACAGGACCAAAAAATATTGGCATCACAGAATTTGTGAAGTTCCCCAGAGAAAACCAAGAGTATATGTGTGGCAGCATTCCACAAATAACACCACTTCTTTCACCACTGCTGCTGTCATATTTATTCCTTATATGGTATTCATCAGCCACAGTATATATTGAATCTAGAAATTAGATTGTACATTTGTACCTTCTGAAATTGTGTATAAGGTATCACCAGTCTTAGGAGGAACAGCTGAGGAAACTGCGGTTGTTTAGCCTGAAGAAAAGGACTCAGGGGAGATCTTCTTGCTCTCTACAACTACATGAAAAGAAGTTGTACTAAGGTGGAGGTTGGTCTCTTCATCCAAGAAGCAAGAGACAGGATGAGAGGAAATGGTCTCATGTTGCACCAGGACTGGACTCTGGGGAAAAAAATTCTTCCCCTTAAAGAGTTGTTAAGCCCTGGAATAGGCTGCCCAGGGAAGTGCTGGTGTCACCATCCCTGGAGGGATTTGAAAGACATGGAGATGTGGTGCTGAGGGACACGGTTTAATGGTGACCTGGCTGTGCTGGGTTAAGAGTTGGACTTGATGATCTTAAAAGTATCTTCCAAGCAAAATTATTCCATAATTCTATGAAATCAGGAGCACACTGACTATAGTACAAATGTTGACAAAACAACTTCTCAGTATACACAGATGTGGGTTTATAGCAGTCATATGTCTTAATCCTCTCCTCACAGAACCACTTTCAAGAATCTAATCACCAGACTCAACTCATTCGAATTCAATAAAGAAAAAAAAAAGGGCAGAATTAAAGTGGTCTTCCTTCAACAGAGGGGAAAAAAAAGTTGTATTTGGTGCTTAAGAGTGGGCTGGTAAGAAAAAAAATCTTGGAAGAAGAAGAAATCTTACAGAAAATCAATTTCAAGTGAATAGAGATTCCAAAATTAGTGTAAGAGAATTGCAGCAAGAGGCTAGTTGAGATGCTAAAGTGACTCTGGAGGATATTTCTTGACAAATAGAATCTTAATAACATACTTGATTTCTATCACTACAAATCTATGTTAGGAAATGCATTATTTTATACTTAAACATTGAGAAAAATCTGGCTCTGAGTGACCTAACACACAACCAAGACATTTCTGATATAAAAAGGTTGCAAAGAAAATGGCATACTAGGACACCTTGAGTGTTTTCTTTGTGACAAATTGCCTCAATTTCTTCCACTGTATTTAGGAGACGCTACTGTCTGCCACTAAAGAAGCTGTGGTGGTCTGCTTGAGAAGTGGAACCATACAGTTTTTTAAAATAAGAGTATCTCTTATGATGACTGGTGGTGTCTCTTTGCATGCAGTAAGATAGTAGGAAATAAGATCTCATACATCCATTTTGATGAGATGTTCTCTATGAGGGCACTTTTCTCCCTGGGTTGTTAATTCCAGTAAGTGGTAGTGTCATGACTTGAGCTGCTGGAACCATTCCACTGGCTAAAATAGGATGTTAAAAACCTTGACAGCATTCCAATTGGAAAAGTGGTCCTGTGGATCCTTCTTTTGGCACATTACACTCAGGGTTTGGTTTTGTTTTGTTTTGTTGAGAAAACAAACAAATTGGTTTAGCAGTTACAGCAATTCACATGCCATAAGGGTATGAATTAGAGGTTTTAAATGCTGGGACCGAAGAAAACAGAGCATACATTCAGCTGGAATATGCTTGTTATGCCAAACAGATTTTTTGAAGACTCTTTACTTTTGTAGATTAGTTTCAAAACCATTGTTATAAGGAACATTATCATCTAATAAAAGGAAAGATGAATTTTACATGTACTACTAATTTGCTTGTATTAGAAAAGCACACTGTCTAAAAAATACACATTTTTTTCATGGCTCTTTGCTACCTACAAGCAAAATCTGTTTCACTCCTTACTTTCTGATTTGCTTTGAGGGCAAAAAGAGAGGTGCATTGATTAATGCGGTCCTGTCCTGCCAACTAAAAGTAGCCATGCAAATTGTTATCTAGTATTCCATGGTCCTTACAAGAATCAAGGCCTTTCCACAGTGACACAAGTGTCAACACCTTGCTCTATAAAACATACCAAAGGACATCTCAGCAGGCAGAACTAGCCACACATTCATGGAACCCTGCCATCCAAACAGTGACTCAGAGAATGTGGCTCCTGCAGGGCTGCTGATTATCTCAACAGGACAAGCTTCTACGGGAAACTGTATGAAATCAGATGTATTAATGTCAGTTTGAAAACAGGCAAAGATAGCACAAATCTTGCACAGCTCTACCTCTGCTAGCACAGGAAAGAAGTTGTTATTGTAATATATGCTGAAGGCTCACCACTACATAGTAAGTTTCCATGAAGTTGATAAGATTTTAAAAACCATTGTACAGCTAATAGTAAAAGAAAACCCTTTCCTGTCACTGGCATTTCAGGTTGTCTGCAAGAATCATAAATAACCACATGGATTACAATCCTAAATCATATCACCAAAAAGAATTATTATCATTTTCTTACTCTTTTTCAAACTATTGGGGAAAAAAAGACAAACACAATTTAGAGATTTTTTACACCCATGAGAACAGGCATAGTTGCTTTGTTCGTATCCTAAGAATTCCAAAAGAAAACTGGAACATAAAACATTTACTGACACTCCAAGAAAGTAGGTTTAGTTTTCTTTTCCAAACTCTTAAGTCCACCTTATTCCCTTTCTCTTCCCTTTGGGAAGGAAGAGAGGTTCACAGAGAGCATCTCTCACTCATTTGGTGGCCAGCCCAGCCCTAACCCTTAACAGTGCTATACACAAGGTACAAGACTATGATAAAACTGTGTCAACATGATGAGAGAATTATGAGTGAATTAAAGACTCACTGGGCAATATAAAAGTATTTCCAGAACTGCAGCTTCAACATCTCCTTAACCATTATACAGTAAAGTGATGTTTTGAAATAATAACTGTGAGATTAGAAAAGGCATAAGCATGGAATGGCCTTAATCAGTTTGTGAGGAAAACAATTTTAAAATCTGTGATCTTCAAACAAATGCAAGTCACATAAATGTTCAGTGTGAAAAATTAAGAGTCATCTATAGGCAGTTTCTACAGGTGCAACTTCTAGTAAAAACTTTACCTTCTAACCAGGAACATGGAATGACATCAAGTCACTCTGGACACTCACTGAATTAGACTTTCTCACTTGCAAACTATGATTTTAACAAATGTCACTGTAGCTAGAGGTGAAAAGAAAGGAGGGATGGGAAATCAAGTAATATACAGAAACCATTCCCAGCAAGCAAGATCCTGTCTAACAGCAATAAAAATACTAACTTGGAGTCATTGTTCTCTTGAAAACAGTTCTTCTCCTCTTCCTGCAGCTGTACCCCACACCCCCTGCATTGACTCGCAGGAGTTAGGTTTTGTGGCTGAGGTTGCTGGAAGGCCTGTTCCACAAAGCCACAGCAGAGCCTGAAGTCATGCTACCCACCAGACATCCTAGCTGGCTGCCTGATCTACTAGCGAGTCTCCATCCACTTGTGACAACACTTCTGCCAATTTTCTTCTCACATTGAACAATTACTTCAGTTCCCCCTAGGAGTCCAGTGCCATACAGACTGGCACAGGTCTCTGGACTACACAACAGATGTCATTAACAGACCATAATCCTTTATTTTTTCCTTGGCCATGAATTTCTTCTACCCTGAGCTCCCACCTGCAGTTTGGGCAATCATTTAGTCTGGGCACAGCTGTGCTGTCCTTCTTGTCAAAATGTAATTACAGCTTCCAAAATTCCATCACTTTAGGTACATAGCCAGACATTGGACACTGGAATCCCACTGCCCTGGACCTGATGTGACATACTTCCTGAGCTGGATGAAAACATGTCTGGGCCCCTCACACTTCTGCTGCTGTTGCTGCCACAGGGATTTGCATTTTGTAACATAAATTTTAAAGTGTTTTTCACTTTTGTTGTGTGCCAAAATACAGTTCTGGGCAGAAGGAGGAAATCAATAATGTATCTGACAACAGGTATTTGCACTGGCACTCACTTTCAGTAATAGGAGTTTTAATCACAGTATCAAGCATGGTGGGGGTTAGAAGAGACATCTGGGGGTCATCTAGTCCAATCCTCCTGCTAAAGCAGGGTCACCAGATCAGGTTGCCCAAGGCCTGTGAAGAGAGGCTGAGGGAACTGGGGTTGTTTAGCCCAGAGAAGAAAAGGCTCAGGGGAGACCTTATTGCTCTCTACAACTACCTGAAGGGAGGTTTCAGACAGGTGGGGGTTGGTCTCTTCTCCCTGGCAACCAGCACCAGAACAAAAGGACACAGTCTCAAGCTGTGCCAGGGGAAATTTAGGCTTGAGGTGAGGAGCAAGTTCTTCACAGAAAGAGTTGTTGGCCATTGGAATGTCCTGCCCAGGGAGCTGGTGGAGTCACAGTCCCTGGAAGTCTTCAAGAGGGGAATGGACGTGGCACTTGAAGCCATGGTTTAGTTAGTCATGAGGTGCTGGGTGACAGATTGGACTTGATGATCTCTGAGGTCTTTTCTGACCTTATTGATTCTATGATAACAATGTCTAGGTGGGTTTGGAATCTCCGCAGAGGAGGAGACTCCACAAACTCTCTGAGCAGCCTGCTCCAGTGCTCTGGCAACCTCAAAGGAAAGAAGTTTTTCCTTGTATTTAGATGGAACTTCCGATGTTGCGGTTTGTGCCCTTTGTCCCCTGTCCTGTTGCTGGGCACCACTGGGAAGAGTCTGGCCCTTGACACCCTTTAATAGTCACTTGAACAAGGAACACAGTCCCTTCTCAGCCTGAAGTAGGAAGACTCCACTGTAAATGTACAGAATAAATGCACAGAATAAATGAAACTTTCATCCTGGCCATTGGACCTTTTGGAGGGGGAGGGAGGATCCTCTTCATCTTTAGGCCCTGGGCTGTGAGAACTAAATCAGGAAAGATGTGTTCTCATCCTCTCACATCGTGGTAAGCTGAAGCACATAACAGTTTTCTTCCTTGACAGCTAAGGCAGATATGGAATGTATTTGTGAACAAAACCACCTCAGGGAAGAATTTGTTCTCCATCTAACAATATCCAAAATGGTTCTCAGAAAAGCATCACAAAACAGAGCATTTCCAATAAATGATACTAAATAATGCCAGTGAATGACCCATGAAGGAAGAGGCACTTAGTCCATTCCAGACTGGTCCTAAAATTAATTGCTCAGCTAAGGTTGCTGGACAAACACCATTTAAAGTTAAGTTGATTGGTCTTCTTAATTTGTATGAGAAAGGACACAAACCTAATTCTGAGATCAGCACTGCTGTGGATATCAGTTACCCTGAGGTGAGTGTTTTGCCAGCACAGCAATGAGCTTCTTGAATGACCAGACATTTTAATGAGGAAGCATTGCCATAACTACTTGTTTGTATTTATACAGAGACAGCAAACACACAATGTACCACACAACAATTCCATGGCCCTGCTCTGCCTGTGTCTCAGGCTATCTCAAGGGTTTAAGAGTTTCTGTAGATGTTCATCTGGGTTTGGCTGTACAGCTAAAACAAAACTTGCCAATAGAATAAATCAAGCTTCCTAACGAGCATACTTGGTTTACGTTGTGTATACAATTCTCCTACACAGACCATTTTAACTGTAGTTCTAGGTCTATCCAGGGCTTAATTCACCAAAACCAGAAAACTGGTCCAACATTTCCAGCATGTTTGCAGCAAAAATTAGCATCTAAAAGAAGCAAACAGTGGCAATTTTTCCAGAAATCCCTTGTTTACAAGTTATTCCTCCCCTAAGCCAGCTCCAAATCACAATTAATAAACACTTCCTTCAGTTTTCCATGAGCTGTCTCTGGGCACTGATTTGCACTACAGATTCTAAACATAGCTGCTACCATAAACCTCCCTCTCCTAATAACACAATTCCATTGCTTTCCCAAGATGAACCGCATCTCCAAATATCACAAGCAACGACAAGCACAAGCTTCTCATATGCATCACAGCTGCTGATCAGAAAGGTAGGATACATTTTCTTGTGGTTATATATCAAAACTATTTCTCCAAACACACCAGTGTGTCAATGGCCTGCTTAGCTGATACACATGGGGTGCTCCATAGCTCGTAGAGCTGTCCTTGGGCTGAAGTGTGACATCTTCTCACGCTCCATGGGCAGTCACCTCCAAGACTTTCCTGGCCTTTGCACTAGAATGAAATAACTTGTCTGTAACTGCCTGTTCTCTGGACTGACAGGACAGTGACTGGGCCTCCTTTATCTGTGATCCATGTCAGATGGTTTCATGCACATCACAGAAGGGATAAAAAAGACTTCAAGAACAAATGCTACACACACAAATCAGTCAGCAAGTTCATAGCCAAAGAAAAGCCTACTGAAGGTTAAAATCAATGAGGAAGTTGTATAATTTAATTTCCTTATTAACAGTCATTATTTGGGAGACTGTTTCTGGATATCCATTTACTTTCTTGGACCCAGCCTGAGCAAGATCAGTTTTCCAAAGTTAGGAAGACTCTCTGTTAATTGAAACATGAATTAAGAGAAAGATATTTTAAATTAATAAGAATCAGTACTTTGAAGATGGGAACTTAGATTCTTCTCTGTACTCCTGAATCATAAACTTAATTCACAAATGTTATCTTTGATACTTCTTTCATAACTAAGCGTCTGTGGCACCCTGAGTAACACCTGTCCCTCAGTCTTGCAGGGAGAAAAATCCAGAAAAAGCTACTAATTATATTGATTTCAAAGCCTGAAGCCAAAGTTCAAGAAAATCCTATGCAACGTTTCCTTGAGTTACCTGGAGAAACAGGTTATGAACTGCATACTGTTCCAGCAGGTATCCTTCAGATGGGCATCATGCAGCACCTTGTGTACAAAGTATCAGTTTTCACCGCAGGACTTGAGGGAGCACATCAATTTGGAGAACATCAATTTGATTTGGAGCACTGTCCTACACTGCAGCCCGCAGACAGGCAGGAAATTCACCAGCCAATGACAGATGTTTAGTCAAAACCAGAAGTCTATTAAAAAAGTACTTCTTTTATGCGTAACCACACATTCACTTCTCAGGTTATGCCGAGTGACTTTCAGTGCTGTTCTCCAGCTATGAACCACAGGGAGGGGAGCACGAACTCAAGCTCACCTGGCACTGAGGCCACATTTCTTCAGAATGCAGCTGCCAGCATTAGGTGCAACATGGGTAATGTTCATGCTGTGCATCGTCCCAAGCTGCCTGTGTTACTGTGGCCTTCATGCTGTGTTGCTTTAATGGTGGACAGCAGCTTATGGATGGAGCTGCATCAGCATGCTGTCAGGTGTGAGTGCTTTGCTCTGTCAGCCTTACCTCCTCACGTCTCAAGTCCAAAGGTGTTCTTAAACATTACTCAAGCTCCAGCCCTATGCCATAGCTTCATAGCTTCAGTGACCACGTGTGGAGAATCATAGAACGGTTGGGTTTGGAAAGGACCTTTAAAGGTCATCTAGTTCAAACCCATTGCATTAAGCAGGGACCTTTTCAACCAGATCAGGTGGCTCAGAGTCCCATGAAGCCTGACCTTAAACGTCTCCAGGGACGGGGCTTCTACCACCTCTCTGGGCAACCTGTTCGGGTGACAGTATTAGCCACACAAAGGTCTGTACTATCGTGATGGCTGTAGATGTCATGCTCAGTAGCCTGGTCATGGGGCACTCTGATGAGCCAGAAGGAGTCTGGGGGAGCCCAGTCCCCCCGCCGCGAGGACCTTGCCCCGCCACCTGACGGCGCGGAACGGGGCGGGGCTATCCGCCAAGGGGCGGCAGAGCAGGGCGGGACTAACCGTTTGGGGCAGGCCCACGGGGATGATTGACAGGACGGGGCGGCGTTAACCGCAAGTGAGCGGCAGAGCTGGGGAGCTCAGGGGAGCTGTTGGGGCACGGCGCAGGGACGAGGTCCTTCCGCGGTGAAAACTTCCCAGTTCTTTAGGGCACGTGTTGGGAGAGGGGGGGAAGAACACCCTGCAGGGTGAAGGACCTTACGGAGAGGGTGTGGTGTGACACCTGAATCTCTTCCCCATTGCAGTAGTAGTTAATGCTCTCTGCTTCTACATTTGCCCTATATTTATCATCAGCCTGCACTGTGAAGTGTAACTTGCCTGTCCGAAGGCCTCCAGGCACCCCTCCATGATGTTAAGCAGATGCTGTCATCCCCACAACTTGTACAACATGGCCAGGACATTTGGGTTTCCTGAGCATAGCTGAAGCTGTTCACCAAGGAGAGATGGTAGAAAGCTACTGTGTTCTGCCTTGTTGCACTTCTGCTTTTGGGACGGCAAGTCCCACCAGGATTCGCCTGCCTGACGTATTTATGTACTTCTGCTTTTTAAGACAAGCAGCTGAATCATAGAATAGTTGGCTTTGTAAGGGACCTTTATGACCATCTGGTTCTACCCCCTCACCCCCCACGCGCCTCCATTAGACCAGGTTGCTCAAGGCTTTGTCCATCCTTGCCTTGAACACCTTCAGAGATCGGGCATTAACAACCTCCCTGGCAACCTGTTCCACTGTCTCACCACCCTCACTCTAAAGAATTTCTTCCAAATATCCGGTCTAAATTTACCCTCTTCCAGTTTAAATCCATTCTCCCTCTTCCTATTACTACAACCCCTTGTAAAAAGCTCCTCTCCAGCATTCTTGTAGGCCCCCTTCAGGTAATGGAAGGTGAGGTGACTGGCACCTGGCTTAACTAGGCCAAGTGATCACTGTCTGGAAGGTCTTATCACCTCACCAGTCTCTGCCTGTGATTTGTCTTGGCCCATCTCGAACACTGGGTTCAGTTTTGGGCCTTTCACTGCAAGAAAGACTGCAAGGTTCTGGAGCAGGTCCAGAGAGTGCCAGTGAAACTGGTGAAGGCTCTGGAAAGAAGGTATTGTGAGGGGTGGCTGAGGGAACCAGGGTTGTTGGTTTGAAGAAGGCTGTGGGGAGACCTCCTTGCTCTCCAGAACTACCTGAAAGTAGATTGTAGTGAGGTGTGGGTCAGTCTCCTCTCCCAAGTTACAAGTGATAGGACAAGAGAAAATGGCTTGAAGTTGCACCAGGGGAGGTTTAGGTTGGATATTAGAAGAAACTTCTTCAATAAAAGTCTTCTCAGACACTGGAATAGGCTCCCCAGTTGAATCCTCATTGCTGGAGGTGTTTAAAAGACGCAGAGATGTGGTGCTAAGGGACATGGTTCAGCACCAGCCTTAGCAGAGTTAGAGAGCGGTTGGACTCGATGATAGCTAGGGTCTTTTCCAGCCGAGACGATCTTACGACAAAAGCTCTTTACCTGCTTTGCCATCGAAGCCGTGCTTCCCTCGGCGGAGGCGCGGCCTCTCACCCCGGCCCGGTTACCTGAGGGCAACACACCACTCCTCCCGGCCCGTGACGTGCCCCCAGGTGATTCCCGCCTTCCCGGAGGCGTGGCTTGGGCAGCCCCGGGTGGGCGGGGGCGAGCCCCGCGCATGCGTCTGGCAACGGCGGCAGCGGGAGCCGCTGCGAGCGTATGAGAGCCTTCGCCGCTCCTGTGTGGTCGGGAGCTCGCCGGCCTCCGGAGAGGCTCAAGCTCTGGCCTCCGCCACCGCCATGTCCGCCATTATCGAACAGGAGTTTCAGGAGATCGATGCCACTAACGACTGGCAGGCGCGTTATCTGGTGAGTAAAGAGGAGTCGCTTCGGCTTTTGCCTGCCAAGGAGGACGATACGGAGAGGGCAGTGAGTCGGTGGCGGCCGTTGCTGGTCTGTACTGTCTGCGGCCGGCCTATACCGCATCGGCAGGGAGCGGAACTAGATGGGCCAGGGCTGGTTTTCAGGTGCAGGCACGGCGAAACTGCGGCCAAGGCACTGCGCATGCTCCGGACAGGCGGAGGCGGCCGGTTGGCCCTGGAGGCGGCGCAATGCGCATGCGTGCTGTGCTTCTGCGCCTGCGCGCCGCCCGGCGGAGGGCTACCGGCGGCGGGTTACCGGAGGCTTACTGCGCATGCATCGGACCGACCGCGGCCCGTTAGCCGGCTGCCGGCGGCGGGCGCGGGGGGCTCAGCCGAAACTGCTGTTCTGCCGTTCCTTAGGCGCTCCCTCACCCTGTCTCTTCATCTGGCGGTTACCGCTGCCCTCACCTCCGTCTGCAGCAGGCATGCACGGGTGTCGTTCAGAAAACGCACTACACCCTCGTTTTCTCCAGCAACAGCGAGATTTCTGACTTCCAGCAATAGTCTGAGTCCACTGGTTCCGAAGTTCTTACACTTCCTGTATAAGCTTATAATAAAAGAGCAGTTATTAAAACATGTATCTACAGTGTTCTTCAAACGGGGAGAAACAACCCCAAATGCACGTTCTCTCACTGACTTGCTTTTTCTCTGTGTATTTCAAATACATCATCGCTAATTGTTCACACTTGATCTAATTGAAGATATCCCTGCTCACTGCAGGAAGGTTGGACTAGAGGACCTTTAAAGGTCCCTTCCAGCCCAACTGTGGCTTGGATTTAACAGAGAGTAGCAGAAATAAACTGTGCTGGGATAATGAGATAAAACTTGAAGGAAAAAGTTCTGTTTCTGGCATTTTTCATGATGTAGGGAAATAAACACACATGTTTTATCTGGTATATCCAAACTGAGCAAGATAGCTACCCCAAGGCCTTTTAGTATTATGTAGTTGGAGAATTAAGCTTTCTCTGGTGTTTGAAGTGGACTCTGGGAAAGCTGGAGATGGTTGTGGTTTTTTATTTTTATTTTTTAAAGGTGTGGATTGACAGGACAAGGGCATTAATGGCTTTGAACTGGAAGATGCTGGATTTAGGTTAGACATTAGGAAGAAATTCTTTGCCATGAGAGTGGTGAGGTAATGGAACAGATTTCCTGGAGAAATGTGGAGGCTTCAAGCCTGAAAGTATTGAAAGCCAGGTTGGATGGGGCCTTGATCAACCTGGTCAGGTAGGAGTGGTAGTCCCTGCTTGTGGCTTGGGGAGGTGGGAGCAGATGATCTTTTAAATGACTTCCAACCCAAAAGGTTCCATAAACTAAAGAGAAAATTATATATTAAGCTCTGCTGAACTTTGTATACAGATTTCATAATCTTATTACAGCTATGCTGTAAAACATTTTTTAATAAAGATTTTTGTGTTAGATTTGTAGGTTTTTGTGAACTCTGGATTTTTTCAGGGTGCTTATGGCATTTGTTTTGTAATATGAACAATACAGGTGTCTTAAAAAGATAAAATAGCATGTTTGGGATTTACATAGCACAAGCTTATAATTACTCTGAATTGCTGACTTGTTTTTACAGCGAGTTTTTGTTTAGAAGGTGTTTTCTGATGATAGTAGAGTAAGAAACACATCCTTGATTTGAGAAGTATAAGTTTCTCTGAAGAAAACATTGTGGTTGTTTTTTTCCTTTTTTAAATTCTTCTTGCTGAGATGAGTTTGGTGTCTTTGCCCTTCAGTTCCATTAATTTGCCAAGACTTGTGGTAAAGTCCTGGGAAGCTTGGAGTATTTATGCTGACTCCCAGAGCTCCTATCCAATTTGAATTAGTGACTGAATAAATAAATGTCTTGGACTTTTTTATATTTTTCCCGGTGCAAGTTTTTCTTGTATAATATGCCTTAAGCTACATCTGGCACCTGGCTGGTTTGTTTCTTCAGTTTGTGATGACTGGATCATATGTGGGAAAGCTGATTATAAGAACAGTCATTAAGCCTACTTAGGTTTATTGGCACACACACCCACTCCCCCATCCCTGCAATAGTGTTTTTAGCTGTTACAGTGTTTCTTGACCAAGTGGTGTTGGATGATGGGTTGGACGCGATGATCTTGAAGGTCTCTTCCAACCTGGTCTGATCTGTTCTATTCTATTCTATAGTTTTGTTTCTGTGCACAGAAGATGCCAGTGCTTTTCAAAATCAAGTATGCTGAATCTTGTAATGCAGAACTTGCATTTCATGGGAACTTGGTAGCGAATGCCTGCCAGATGCATTTATTCAATGTGCACATAGTTGCTCCCAAAGCTTATAAGCCATCTAAACTAGAGAAGGCAAGTTCCATTGTGCTGTATCAAAATAGAACCCCTGACTGTCTACTAAACCAGGGGATTTTTATACAAATGTGTAGAATGTTGGTGCTTGATAACTGCTGCCCCACGTTGTCGTTGACACTGCACTGAAGTAATGTCACACACCAGATGCTTAAAAATGGAGCTTCCTTATGTATGTTAGATTTCCACTTAACTCCTCTATGGTTGTCTTCATTGCCTGGGAGTATATAGAGTATTTAGGAAGTTTAAAGAAACAAAATACAGTGGAAGCATAGAGAAGGTCAGAGAAGGCTTAGTTATAAAGAGAAGTTTAAATGCTCTTTGGGGTGTAATGCTCCCATGTAGTGGCATCATCTGAAAACAAAAGGAGAATTTGGATAAAAGTACTGTTAATTCTGTGTCTTGCACCTTATCTTCTGAGATGGCATCATCATGGAGGAGTAAAGTTCACTTCATTGGAAGCTGCACATCAGTAGCACTTCAGTTGTATTTTCAGCTCTGCATGAGGAAATCTGTGTGTATTGGGGAAGCTGTGGAAAAATACACTAGAAGGGAAAAAATTAATTGAACATAGAGAGTATATGACCAGAATGCTCTTAAAATTGTGTAATTGTTTGAATATCTTCCACGTGCAGATTATCAAAAGGTTTCTGTTAATGCCTGGGGAGGAGGAGACTTCGATTTCACGTTGCAAGTCTAGTATTGTTCCTTCATATTGGGTCACATTAAGTTACAGCTTTATGGGTTGAGCCATCAAACCACTGAGAGTAATCTTGTGGCTGTTAACAGCAGCCATAAAATCATGAACTAGTTAGTTACCTTTGTGGGGATTTGTGCCGCCAGTTGGTGTAATGGAGCAGTTCTATCTATCTGAGTTTCTTATTACTGTGGGAGATAAAATAAAATCTGAGGTAAACTTTAATCATAAAAAGCAGCTGGGGTTTTCCACCTTTATTCCTGCCACATCAGTTTCTTAGCAACTTATCAGTTGCTTACTCACTTACGTGAGAGGCACATTTTCTGCGTGAAAAGGCTAGGTGTAGTAAAGGTTGGGTTTAAAATGTTAATTATTAATAAACTTGACAGTCTTCCAATGGGATGTGTAGAACGCTAACCTTAATCAACTTACTAGCTAAAAATAATGATGTTGTTGTTTGTTTGTTTTGCCTTTTGAAGGAAATTCGACATAAATCCAGTGACTACCCTCACAGAGTTGCAAAATACCCAGAAAACAGAAATCGGAACAGATACAGAGATGTTAGTCCCTGTGAGTATCTCTTATTTGTAATTGTTGCAGTAAACTTCCTAGACTTTTTACTTAGTCTGACAAGTTCATGTGTAAGTTATGGATGTTGTAGGTTCAGTGTTTTGCTAATTTCTGTAGGTCCTTTGCTAATTTCTGTGTACCCTATGGTAAATGTGGGGGGGTTTTGTGACACAGGCAAATAGGTATGAACAGGAGGGAGAAAAGTCTGTGCTGAGTGGTGAATGAGAGATGTTTATTAGTATCTAGGTGAAAGTTTGTGAGCTGCAGAGTAACATTTAAAAGATTTTTTTTTTTTAAAAGGAAATTATTTGTTTAATATTGCTTTATGTGTCATCAAAAACCCTCTACATTTGCTGAGCATAGAAATTAAGTTAATAAGCCTTGACTAACGTAAACAGTTTGCCTTTAGGCTAAGTGATTCTGCACAATTATAGGATTTGTGGGTAAATGCCACTTGATTTCTGCTGTTGCTGTAAAAAGATACTTGAGACTTTGTTATTTTTCTTCTATTTGTAAAAATGTTTGCATGAAGTTTCCTTTCATTTTCTCAATGCAAGTAGGTAAGGTATGGAATGCTTTGTATTTTACAAACTGCCATAAAATGATATTTTTGACATCATGATTTACATCTCTCATTGAGACAGATATTTTTGGTTTTTTTTGACCAGCTTCTTTGCTTCTGAGGTACTGTGAGCTTTTTTTCAACAGCATTTACTTCACAAACTGTAATCAAAAATCTTAGCAAAAAAATGTTAGTGGAAGATGACCAATATGGAGTTACAGCTGGAGAAAACCATCATAAATCAATTTCAAACAGACTAGGTAAAAACTTAGTGCAGCCTTATTTATTTCTTTTTTCTATAATACACTGAAATTGTTCAGGCTAAATGTCTGCTCTTTAGTATGAAGTTTCCCCGAGCACCAGATGCTCACAAATGCCACTTTGTTACTGGACCTAGAATTTTTGAAGGGTTGCTGGTGTACTGGGGCTTTCTGTTTGAGAGCCTGCTCTGCATAACCTATTGTAGGATTTGGAGAGGTGTTGGGCTCCTTGTTTCCAGCTGAAAGTTGTGGTAACAGCATATGCATAGCACTTCTCAAAATGCCATGGAAAAGGTCTTGAGTTGAGTCACGCTGGTCACAAGCCACACTGCTGTCTGCTGGCTGGTTGGTTGTCTGCTGCCAGAACTTGCCCAGGGTAGCCTAAGGCAAAGGAAAGGCCTTGTCCAAAGGGATCTAGCTTGGCTTAATTCTGAATCTCAGTGCTGTGCTCTGATGAAGCTGTGCTTCCAAGTTCAACAGACAGCCTTTCTGCTGTGTCTGCATGGCATTCCCAGTATGGTCTGTGATGGGATATGGCTCTGGAGAAGAGACCTCGTATTAGCCAAGGCTTACTATCTTCTGCTGTGTGCTTGGCAAAGGGAAATGGGCCTCTGCCGGACCTTTGCTGGTCTGTGCAGGGCTATTTGTGTGTCCTAGGTTTGCTGTCCTCTTACAGCAGCAGCTATAGCATCTTACTAGTAGTAAAGTAGATCATATTTTATTCACTTTCTATTTCATATCTAAAGTGGGATGAGAGATGTGAAAAGAGAAGTTAGGAAATTGGATTTGAGCCAGTGAGAGACAAGTTCTATTTCTGGATCCAATATCCTGTACAGAAGCTATATTTGTGCATTTACTACTTCTCCTATCCATGGATTTAATTTGTTAGGCACTACTGCAGAGAGAATGGCAACCTTCCTTCAGTGTATTTGTGGGTTTTCTTTCTTTTTAAAAAAGAAAAGATTGCTTCTAAAATTAAGGTTTAAAAAAGACACTGGTTTAAAAAAAAAAAAAAAAAGGACATTGTGTTATTTAAATAGCATCCAATAATACCTGCAACAGTATCACATAGAGATGTGCTTTGTATTAATCTCCTGTAGTTTTTTGGAGCTCAAAATGTTCCTTTATTGTGGCATGCCTTTTACAGTAGTGAAGAACACCAACCACTTAGTCGTGGCAAGGCCTGCCTCTGAACTGCTTGTTTAGCCAGGAGGAAATCCCTGGACTCTGTGCAAGAGCAGAAAGACAGATCATATCTAGTCTTGGGCTCAGGAGATGGTTGGGGTCATCACATGCTAGTTGATGTGAAGCATAACATGAGTAGTGAGCTAAGATGGTGAACTTAGAGGCATGTCTTGAGTTTTTGGCATTTAGGAAAGAAGAAAGGTTTGAATTGGGCCACCAAGACAGCCTGCAGAACTGTGCACCAAGAACAAGGCTGGATGAGCAAAATACTGTTTGAACCAATTCCTGCTGAACTTTACATCTGTGTCTTTTCAAATGACTTGTAATTGTTTCTGTAACAATGGTGAGAGTTGAAAGGAGAAAGGGACCTGGAATGGAATGTATGATAAATAGCTTTCCAAGACACCAGCACCTAAATTTCAAAGCTGCTGGGGTGGTGCCCTGTGACAGAAAAAGGGGCAACAGGCACAAACTTAGAGCACAGGAAGTTCTGCTTAAATACAGGGAAAAACTTCTTTCCTTTGAGTGTGATAGACCACTGGAACAGACTGCTCAGAGAGGTTCAGAGGTAGAGCCTCCTTTTCTGCAGAGATTTCAAACCCACCTGGACATTGTGATCCTAGTCATCCTGCTGTCGGTCACATTGCTTTAGCCGTAGGCTTGGACTAGATGATGCCCAGAAATCCCTTCCAACCCCTACCAGTCTGTGGTTCTGTGTGTGAAAAGCTGTGCAGTTTGGTCACTGTGGTGAACACATCTAATCACAACAGAAATGCGAGCCAAGTCTGTCTTACAAAATCTTAACATCTTGGTCTTTAACTTTGCAAATGTACTGCTCTTTGACAGTGTTTAAATGAAAACCAGTCTTTGATGGTCGAAGGCCTTCAGAACTATCAGTTACACTTTGTGATCTAGCTACTCAAACATGTTGTAAGACATAACTTGACGAAAATGTTTTACATCTCCATAGTGGTGGAAAAAATTATTTATCTAGACAGAGGCCAAGCCAGTCTGAAATCTGAGGTGCTGTGTTGGCAAGAGGAAATGCAAAGATTATTCTGTCTTATGGGAAAGGTGTCAATTACAAGTGCAGGGAAAAAAATACTTCGGGTTGGTTTGCCCCATTTAAGCCATAATACAGTTACACTGAAACCAATTTTTGTCCATTCCATACATTTTAAAGTAAAAGCTGATTTCTGTTAGCTGGGAAGGTCTCATAGTCTTTGCCCACTGCACGTTGTCTCCAGTTTCATAACTATTTTTGTTAATGTCCAATTTTACTGGCTCGAGCTATTGTGTGCATGTAAGTTTGGTTGGGTAAAATCCTTCAAGAGTCTCTGCTCAGCCAAAAAAAATAGTAGTTTGGCATTAGTCTAGAATAGGGAGAGGAATGTTTTGACTATGTAGTGCTATAGAAACAGGAAGTTAATCTGAAATAGGTATGGTTTGACAGCCAGTCATTTCCTGACAGATGAAACCATTTCTCAGAAAATATTGAGAGGAAAGTAACTTGTGAGGTTGTTACATGTTATTGATTACTTGAATGGAACTCCAGGATTTCTGTTACTGCTTTCCTGCTAAGCCTTGAACCTTGTTAATACCAGAGGATTATGTCTGAGATTGACCATAAACAACTTCAGAGATCTGCCTACTGTGCTCCCAGATTTAGAGGCAAGAAGGAAAACACCTTGGCAAAACTGGCAGGATTTTGATTTTCTCCTTTTGCTTAAGGAGGGTAGTTGATGGTTTACACAGTTTGATCTTTAGCCTTCCTTTGTAATGTGGTATGTAGGTGCTGCTGTTTTCTCTTGTGATCCTCTCTCTTTCTGTGGCTATTGGTGTGTTTTGTGTTGCACCTTTCAACCACTGGGTTACAGTTATGGAGCCTATACTGGGGAAAGCAGAAGATGAAGAGTTTTGTGCTTTACAGGGAACAGAGTTAGAGCTGACATGGATGGTTTTGCACATAGTGCTGATTAATGATCATTGCAAAAATGTTCCCTTTTTGTCCTGTGTTTTGAGCTTGTGTGCTGAGAACCAGGAGATGTTCTGTCCAAAATAAGCCTCTACTGCACTTCTTGGTGTCCATATTAGAAGCTGCCATTGATCATTTCTATGATGTTATCTAATGGTTCTCTGAAATGTCTCGTTACCAGAAATACCAAGTCAACATACTGCTTTCAGAGATCCCTTTTTTCCCTTTGCAGTTGAGGAAGAGGGGAGCTTTATAGCACATACTGATCTAAACTTTATTGCATCTTTCTGCTTGAAAGTGCAAGGATCCTGTGCAGCAGTTACGTACATTTCAGTGCAAACACCTCTCATTGATGTGTTCGCTTATGGTTGATATGATGCCATTCATTGTGTACAGCCAGTGACAGGGTGGGGAAATAATCACTTTGCCTTTCCTTTGCCTTAGGCTACCTCTGAAGCTTGAGGCTGTGAGTCTAGTGACAGAGTATTGTAATTTGAATAATTTAGCAGCTCTAATAGACTCGAGTGAGATTAGTGAAATGAAGGGGATTTGCTGCTAGGCGGGAAAGGGTCAGTCTGGGTCACTGGCATAGCTTATGGCTGCATGTTTTATTTATGACTTTCTTTAATCCCCTAAGTAGCATATCACCCTCCTTTGTTGTTAATAGCTCTATGTTTGGGGAACCTGAGACATCTGTTGGATAGAAAAAATTAAGCTCTACAACGGTTTAACTTCCAGAAACTCAATTGTCTGCAAATAAAAACTCCTTAACCAACTGCAAGAACTGGGTGATGTAAAATGCCAAATGTTACACATCTCAGTTGTAGCTGATATGTCATCTTCATTTTAGCAGGGAGTGGGTAAATACATGTGTAATGTGAAGTCTTGACTTTATTTGAGACAGAAGGAGTGCTGTCAGTGATATCAGTGGGACAGGGCTTCGCTTGAAGTGGGTAGTAATGAGTTTGCTTATCTCAGATGGGGTCCTTTTCAGAGTAGTCTTCTTGGTGCAGGAGGCAGAATAAGAAACGTTTTTCAGGTTCCCCCTTTTTGGGCTGCTTAGGTGGTTGAAATAGGGAAATTGGCACTTCAGAAAGTGAATACTGTACATTAGCTGTTGTGGGCATGGCAGCATTTAAGACAAATCTTTAGGATGAGAGTTAAGATAGATTTTATCATTCATATAAATCTCAAGTACTTCATAACTGGAAATGATTTACATACAGGAGATATGTTACAGCTGACTCGCTGTCAAAAGTTGGCTTGCTTCATTGCATTCAGAAGAGCAAGCCAGGGCTTGAATGAGGTTTCTAGGTCATTGTGTCCTTTAGGAACATTTTCACTTGAAAGAAGGGAAATCAATATGTTCGAGTGGCTCTTCAGTCCTGTGGAGCCTGTGCCAGTGCATTTGTAGGATCAACTCTGGTTTAGTTGGGGAGGAGGAGGGAAGCTTAGAATTAGTTGTTAAAGGGGCTTTTAGGTGAAACAGTGAAATTTTATTTGTCCTGTTTACAAAGCATAATTTCTGACAAGGAAAAAATGAGGCTGAAAACGTGTGTGAGGATTACTGTAGGAAACCTCCTGAAGGCCCTGGCAGTTACCTCCTGCAGGCTGCAGTGCAGCAGCTGCTGCTGGGTGATTAAACTGTTAACAGCCCGGGCTGACGTCACCTTTCCGAGAACACCAGCACCGGTATGTGTGATTTACTATAACAAGAGCTTAAGTTTTTCCTGTTGGCAAATGGCATGTAATATTTACAAAGGTCTTGGTTTCTCTCCAGTAGAAACATTTCAGATAAAATGATATATGAAACGAAAAAGTAACACTTTCGTATCCAGGCAGAAGAGTACAGGGAGATAAATTTGACTTTAAATTGCACGTCTGTCTTCATTTTGCTGTGTCTCAGCTTGATAGCATTTTCTTCATACAGATGTATGATGAATTGTTTTAAGACTCCTACAAGTCAAGAATGCATTACCTTACAGCTGGAATGTTAATGAAAACAGACTAAACCAGTAACTTTCTCATACTTCTATACTTAAAAATAGGTTTTCAGCATATTTCTGTTCTCTCTGCGCATAGATGTGGCTGCATGTGAAACTTAGCAGCTCAAGGAGGCAGGATAACAACCCCAAATCTCAGTCCTTCAGAAAAACAGGGAAAAAAAAGCCATTCACTGTTGATTTATTTCCTTGAATCCAGCAAGATCCTCTTTGACAGTTGCCAATAGATGAGGGAGGGTATAAGAGCAGATCAAGACCTAGCAAACGTACTTTTCTCAGGTCTCCAAACATATGGAAAGTGTTTATAAAATCATGAGCAGCTCATAGAACAAGAGCCCAATTCACTAACTATTTTTTGATTCCCATCAGCTTCTTGGCTTTCTGGGGTCATATTAATGGATTTCTTGGATAAGTCTTGTGCTGTATAGACTGGCTGTGATACAGGGACTTAATCTGATTAATGTGATACTTGGTGGTTGCTCGTGCCTGAACTCAGGGATTCTGTGCATGTCCTAAGGGGTTTGTCAGAAGGCAGTTAGCCTTTTGGTGCGGGGATGGGAGAAGGATAAGTGGGCTGACGTTTTCACAGCAGCTGTGCCAGCAGTCTGCACCCAAAATGGGTTCTGTGGGTTGAACCAGATGGACATAGGTTAAAAACTCTTAGTTCTGTCTCTTCATGAAATCTTTCCCATCTTTTCCTGAAACGTGTTGAAGCCTCTGAAAGTCATTTCAGTTTGCTGTTGATTTATTCTCCTCATAAACAGTCTGTCTAAGCTGTTGAGCTTCAGGGGCCTTGCAGTCAGTTGGATCCCATTTCCTGGCGTACAGTCGTGTACAAAATGTAAGCAAAAAATGCTGTTTATTTAATACAGTTGTAATGAATGACTGAGGGATTACTTACTGTGAACAAGTCTGATTACCTAAACGTCTTCCACAGGTTGAAAAATCAGGTACTGAAAGGTTCTAGAAAAAGCCATAGTGAGTGGATGGTAATTTTTCTTGCATTCAAGTTAGAACTTTATTAAATAGAGTCCTTTGCTTGACTCTTCCTTAAAGCAGCATTGCCAGCAGGTTGAGGGAGAGGATTCTCCCTGTCTGCTGTTCTCTAGTGAGACTCCACCTGGAGTAGTCTGTCCAGCTCTGGAGCCCCAACACAAGACGGACAGGGAGCTGAGGGCCATGAAGATGATCAAAGGGCTGGAGCACCTCTTCTGTGAGGACAGGCTGATAAGGTTGGAGTTGTTTGTCCTGGAGAAGAGAGAGGCTCTGGGGAGACCTTAGAACAGCCTTCCAGAGTTTGAAGGGACCTACAGGACAGCTGGAGAGGGAATCTGTAAAAAGTGACAGGATGAGGGATAATGGCTCCAGGCCGGAAGAAGCTTCATTTAGGTTTAGGTTAGGTATGAAGAAGAAATTCTTCCTCATGAGGGTGGTGAAGCACTGGAACAGGTTGCCCAGGGATGTTGTGGAGGCTCCAAGCCTGGAAGTGTTCAGAGACAGGTTGGATGGGGCCTCAAGCAATCTGTTCTAGCAGGAGATGTCCCTGCCTGTGGCAGTGGAGTTGTAACTAGATGATCTTTAAGGCCCCTTCCAACCCAAACCATTGTGTGATTCTGTGATAAATAAGGAAGTGTTGTGTTTTGGCTGTGTAATTACAAGCGATTGAAACTGTGCAATTAGGCTTCATGTAATTGTTGAATTTGTCAAATAGGTACTTTTTGGCATGTGCCATTTCTTCAGTTTTTTTATTATGTCTAGTATTAAGCAATACGCTACAGGGAAAAAGAAACTGACCAAAGCTTGGTTTGAAATATTGCAAGTAGGTATTACTTTCAATTCAGCTGTGAGGGTTTAACTTTATGATTCTATGTCTTCAAGTCACCAAAAATCAGAATTCTGAACTGGAAGGAAACCATGCAGTAGTGTGATCTGGTATGACTGGGCAGGGTGTTGCTTCTGGTCTGTGTTGTGGTGCTGCTGTATTAAGGAAAGGCAATTGTTGAGGGACCCTGTAAGTATCTTCCAGCATGTGTTGCATCTGGCTGATTTAAGCAAGCTGGATGTTCCAGTTGTCTGAGCAGCCTCTATTAATAGCTGCTTGAAATTATTCTGGTGGAATGCAGAGGGGAGAATGAGGCAGTTATCAAAGTGATATGAGAAATGAGCCTCACCTGTGTTTGGCCATTTGGTGAGTACTGCAGAATTTCTTTTTAATGGCTTGTCAGATTTAAGCTTGCCTGTTAGAGAGTTATCCAGATGGAAGCATCATTCATTCTTGATTTTCTTTGCATTTTAGATGATCATAGTCGTGTAAAGCTGCAGAACACAGAGAATGACTATATCAATGCCAGCCTAGTGGTCATAGAAGAAGCCCAGAGATACTACATTTTAACGCAGGTGAGTAGTACCAATTACTAGGTGGTTATGGGGACTGAGAAGCTGGGGAAGGGGCATTTGTACAGTTGTGACTTGTATTTGAAAAGATTTTGTTCTCTGTAAATTATATTAATGTTTTTGGTGGTGCCCAGTGATGGGACACAAAATAATGTGTACAAACTGGAACACAGGAGGTTCCACCTCAACGTGAGAAACTTCTTTCCTGTGAGGGTGATGGAGCACTGGAACAGGCTACCCAGAGAAGTTGTGGAGTCTCCTTCTCTGGAGACTCAAAACCCACCTAGGTGTGTTCCTGTGCAGCCTCCACTAGGTGATCCTGCTTTGGCAGGGGAGTTGGACTTTGATGATCTCTAGAGGTCCTTTCCAACCCCTAACAACGTTCTGTGATCTATCTCATACTAACTGCCTGTTTGGTCTAGTTGTGAACACATTCTTTTATATTTTAAGAAAAAGATGAAGGGAATTAAGTGTTTTGAGTTGTTTACTACATATAAAGCTTTTAAAGTATTTTTTGTTCTTCAGTTCCTTTGGAAATAGGTCACAACAATACTTTTCCCCCCTTATTTCATCTTGCACCTTCTGAGTGTGCCTGTAGTAGATTTTCTTCTAAAAGCACAATAATGTTGAGGCCCAAACTGGAACATCCCTTCCCTGAGTTCTTAGTGGTTTTGTTGTTTGTTTTTTCATTAAGCAAAACCAAACAAAGAACCCCCAAACTTTTAAGTAGTAGAATGATGCAGTGTGGTTTCTTTCTTGCCTGTATTTCTCTCATGCTGTTGATAATTTATTAAACTTTTCAGAGGAAGATTTTTTTTCCCCCCCCTGTTTCACACAGGGAGCTGTTATCTCTACTCAAACACTGCTTTGCCTATACATTCTCACACCCATTGTGTTGTCATTTGCTCCGCAGGGTCCACTACCTAATACATGTTGTCATTTTTGGCTAATGGTATGGCAGCAACAAACCAAAGCAGTTGTGATGCTGAACAGAATTGTTGAGAAAGATTCGGTAAGTAATATCAGGCCTAAAGTAGTAAAGCTAACCACATAATTTCAATACGGTTGAAGATGTGTAATTGTTCTGTTAAAAGAACTAACAGATGTTCTAAGTGGAGTGCAGCACAACCTGTATTTCATGTAACATTAAAGTGATGGAGCTAAGATGTGAATGTCAGTTGGGTGAGAACAGCAGCTAATAAATATACATCCACAAAAGGCAAAGTAGCATCCTGAAAGAGGAGGATGTACAAACACAAGCAAGATGGAGTAGAAGCAGTGTAAGGTGCTCTAGAACAAAATGGAAAGTGGGAAAACAAATCTGTTCTAATTTACTTTTAGATTATTTCTTCTAAATCTAAGAAAGCAGAGATTTGCTATATAGTGATCTTAACTGCCTGTAGCAATGGCAACAAGCTGCTGCCAAGCAACTATCAAACTTACCTAGCTGGTTTTGATTCTTTACCAGCTGGTGGGGTAGGTGCAGAATACAGATCACTTTTGACATGATGTAGGTTTTCTGCTTATGTACCTGAAACACTGTGGATTTTAGTTTTAAATGCATCTCTTTTGAGGCTGAGGGGTTTTCTGCACAATAGATTTGTTAGTGCAAAGTATTTGCTTAGTCCATTAAAAAGTCACTTATTTTATTATACAGGAGTTACTGTACAGAAATTTTGAGTG
Organism: Dryobates pubescens; assembly: GCF_014839835.1. Taxonomy (NCBI): domain Eukaryota; kingdom Metazoa; phylum Chordata; class Aves; order Piciformes; family Picidae; genus Dryobates; species Dryobates pubescens. The sequence continues at coordinate 16,614,244 of NC_071620.1, read as the reverse complement.
CAGGGTAAGAAGTATAAAGGACTCGGGTGGGTTTTGCATGGCTTTTGGGAGTTCATTCTATTGTTTCACCAGAATCTAACTATTCGGGAAGCCTTGGGAAAACTGAATGTGTTACAGCAGTTATGTAAATGTGTGTGCATATCAGAAATGGATGGGGAAATGTTGAGCTGAGTGAAAATCTCTGTTCACTGTAGAGAAGTAGAGGGGGGAGAGGAAGAAGGGTTGAGGTATATCTCAAAACATGTGCTAGCCCTGTGGTAAGGCGAAAGCACAAACAGATAAATCTGGAAAGCTCAATAGCCACTGAAACAGCTGTAGTGGCTTGCCAGTGAACATGATGGACTTGGAGAATTCCTTAAACTTGGAGTAGGTACTTTTGAGTCTACTGCATCAAATAACAGGGTCTCAGATTCTGCTTATGCAAAGCCTGAGGTACCAGGATGCTTAATCAGATTCTTTTTTCTTTTTCTTTTTTTTTTTTTTTAAATCTAAATTAGGTGAAGTGTGCACAGTACTGGCCAACAAAAGAAGAGGGTGTTATGACGTTCAGTGAAACAGGTTTCCGTGTGAGGCTAGTATCTGAAGACATCAAATCCTATTACACAGTACATCTACTGCAGTTAGAAAATATCAATGTAAGCCTTTCCCAGTCTATCTTCTGTTCCTGGGCTTAAGCATGTAATGAAAAGGGTTCAGCATATTGTCACTGTGGATTTGGTTGAGCTTTTTGACTGAAAATTGTAATGTGTTTTGCTTCTGATGATGTGTGTGTGGCATTGTAGCAAAGGGGTAAGTCTTGAATTAATCTGTGTTAAAAACCAGCTTTAGTACCTACATTCTCCACCTGGCAGTGCCTTCAGGTGCTGAATTGTAATTGATGGTAGTGGTGATTCTGAGAGAAGGTGTAAGAAATACCCTAAAAGGAGGAAGCTAGGAGGTGAAAATTGTAATTTCTTTTGACTATCGTAAACCAGACTCAGTAACTACTGTTTGGTGGGGGGTTGATTGTTCGGTTTTGGGTGGGGTTTTTTGTTTGCTTGGGGTTGGTTTGTTTGGTTGATTGGGGGTTTTTATAATGAAATTTTAGTTTTCCATGTAATTTACTCCAGCGATCTTAAATTGTTTTTTTTGGGGAGTGGTGATTACAACCTGTAGATAGGTAACTTTATCTCCTCTTGCTTACTTCCCCTTCTGCTCCACAGGACCAACCATCCTTTTAAAAAATTAAGCACTTTGACAACTTAATCAAGTTAATTTAAAAAAAAAAAAGAAAAAGTTCCTGGCTTGAACTTAGCTTGGAATTTGCTGCTTCTGTTTCAGAGCTGTAGACAGGATTGAAGAGCTTGTCTTGTAAGATATCTTCTGCCCCTATAAACCTTGCCTTACATTAATTGAAAGTGCTGCCATGGCAAGTTTTATTCAAGGTTGTATTGGCAGTGGATTTGGGAAAAGAAAGCTGGAAGATGTTCCTCTACATATTGTTTTTATAACTAAAGATTGATATGTTTGGTCAAAATTACTGGAATTTGCAGTATGAGATCAACATGATAAGCCTTGGCATGTTGTTCCTTGGTATATTCAGTGTAAGAAGAGGTTTATGAGATTCTGTCCTATTGACCTGAAGAGTTCCTGTTTAGTTATTTGTTTATTGTCAGGAAAGGCAAAGAACAGAGGAGTAGTGCTTGCAAGCTGATGCCTGAGAAAGGAAAACTTGCCTCAGCTTTTTTCTGAGGAGAATTATTTTAAGTACTGAAAAGGCTTCTTTGTGGAATTACCTGGCTGACATTGACCTCTAATCTTAAACTTCCTGTTTTCAAAGGTTCATTTTTCATTATGTGTGTATCTTTTGGATGTAACATTAGCTGGAAGATGCAGAAATCTCTTGAGGACCAGCACGATATATGTATTATAGTAGAGTTGGAGCTGTGGAGCGCTTGAATGTCTGAGTTTCATCTGCAGGCTCATCAACACTGTACAGAACCTCGTATATCACCTAAATCAGTTTCACAAGTGTTTAGCAGACTAACTGTATTGTAGTTGTATTCTAATGCCTCAGCACTTCTTTAAGGCTCCATGAACATTAACTCCAAAGAATATTTCTTACAAAAATGAGCTGCAAGTAGACCATAGTTGGGTACTCAAACAGAAAACCAGCATAGTTTCTAGACTGACACTGCAAATGTAAAGGGGAAGAATTTGATAATTATACCAAAAAAGCTTGTGGGAACTGAGTATTCACAGTGGCTTGAAATGTGAGCTCAGCTATGTTTATACAACTATCCTGGAGAGGGTTTTGGTGGAGGCAGAGTAATAAGACATTTACCCACTTGACGCCTGGAATATAAGATGACTCATGAACAAAATATACTCTGAATTCCAAAAATACTGTAAGAATGTTAGTATATTCCCTTGAAAACAGAGAATTAGAGGTGCCTTTGTCACACAACCATTCTGAACGCCAGTAAACTGGTGGTACTGCAACAAGCTTCTCTAAAGCTTAAGCATAAAACCTGTGTGTAGAGCGCTTGTTTAATGTTACCACTCATCTGAATTTGGTTGCTTTTGGTTTTGTTTGTTAAAGACCAGCTAGAAGTACAGGTGGGGTTTGGCGGGGACAGTGTCTGGGCTTTAGGATGAAAAGGCCTTTGGCAGTTTTATTTGTTTCTGTCTGTTGTAAGCAAACACTTGTTTGTGCTGTTAGGGCTTGTGTAGTCTGGTAGAGCTGTGAGAGGAGGTGGTGTTTATTGGTATCTTTCCAAAAGTTTGGAAAATGTTCCAAAGGTGCTTTGTCTTTCTGGCCATTATTGCAGAGTTTTTATTTTTGTTTTGGTCTTTTTGTAAAATGGACCTAGGCTCCATTTTACAAAGTAGAGATGAAGCTGCCTTCCCACTGTGCTTCACTGTGTGTGAAGCACACAAACTGATGTCAGTTGTCAGCTCTCATGAAAGTTTACCACTACTTTATGCTGCAGTTGCTCAGGTTCAGAAGTCTTCTTAGGGAAAGACTGACTGTGAAGGCTTCCCCAGACTCTTGCCTTTGTAAAAGAAGGGTAGAAGGAAAATAGTGTCAAATAATTGTATTGGATGGGGTTGGTGTCTTTTGTGATAGTATTATAGGAGAGTTACTAGATATTGACAGCTGTCTTCTGGAAGACTCCACCTTGTGTTGAATATATATATTTATATTAGTCTTTTTTAATATATATGTTTATGTATATATTCATATTTGCTACTTTCAGCTTTCCTTGTCATAAGTCTAAGTACTGGCCTTCAGATAAAAAAAAAACTTTTCAGTGATTTCTGATGGGGCAACCCAGATAACCTGGAGAAAGCTCCAGCGTGACACAATGATTGCTTGTGAGCAAAACTCCACTGTCTTGATACTGGGATATTGCAGGAAGTTGTGGGAGGGAAATCGTGGATCGACTAGATAAAGAAATGGGGCAGTGGAAAGGAAATGAAATTACTGGAGGAACCTTGATGAATATATCTCAGAGTGGGTTCCTAGAAACAAAAATAAAGCAGCTGAAGGAAAGGTTTGCAAGGAAAATATTTGCTGGAGAAGGAATGAACTGGATGTGACACTGGTGGTGTAAGGACCATTATTAGACCCCAAGTGGAAGCCTGAGTCCTCCACAAATACTATCTGGAAAACCCCATTAGCTAGCAAAATGGCTCCTCGACTTAGTATCAAGCTTGTGTGTCCATTGCTGTCAGAGTAAAGTGATGCAAGGCTGCTTCATGGCCCTCACTGTCAGATCCTATGGGTCAACCAGGAAGAGTCAGTGGAGTTCAAGGAGACAAGATTTGCCTTGCTTGTAGTTCAGTGCCCAATAGTTTACCTACTCTGAGAAGATCTTTTGCTTGTGGAAGCAAGCAGTGTCACGGCAGGTGATGTTCTGGGATCTAGTGGTGTCTGCATCAGGATGTGTGGGTGGATGGAATTCCTGTAGGGCTGTGAAGGGATTTCTGAAACATGGCATACACTTGCTTTTAAACTTGTGGGATGTCCTCATATCACTCTGTCAAACTGCAGCACGGATTACTTTTTGGTCTTCATGACCACAGAAATAGGACTGAGGCATTAGGAAAGGTATTGATGTCTCACAGGAAGAGAGAATCCAGACTTGTGAAGTGTTTTGAGGATTCAGTGGGCATAGCTATTGCCAAGTTGACTTGCAAGGTATGCACTAGTTGTTAAAAACCCACCGACGCAAACCCCAGACTATTTATGAGGATTATTTGGCCCATTATCCTCCTGGCCATTTTTATGTACGGTTTAAAAACCATTTTGCCAAGCATTAGAATGAACAAATAGAAGAGGTTGTGGTGAGAATTGATTTAGGGTTTTTCAATTTCAGTGCTCAGAGTGTTGCCCTTGCAGGAGTTTCTCACTTCCAGAGAATCAATGGAGTTGTTGAAGTGCTCAAGGCATGATCATTACATACAGGATAACTAGGGGGCTGCATGTGTGTTCAGCACCTTCATATATTAGACCATTTCAGTAGCCGTTAAACTATGAAATGAGTGAAGGCCTTATGAGAGGGGTGTGAAATTTGACAGACCAGCATTTTTCTGCCTTCATCTGTTTTGCTTCACACTGAAGGTATCAACTTTCTTTGAGCATTTTGGTAGTATTTTATGTTCTTACTCTCAAGTAGCCCAACAACCCAAAGTTGTTTTGAGTGATTGTAAAAAAAAATTGACAGGGCTTGTTTTGATGCAAATCCGTGTAATGGCATTGTATTATTGTTCTGCAGAAGTCCTTTTATGGATGTCTGCTTGTAACCTGGAGCATGGCTTGTGGCTTGGTCATCCTTTGTTTATGCTGCAGTGTTGCCAGCAGTCAGTGGAGAACTGTGCAGTGTGGCGCTAACCTTGGAGTTTATCAGTTTTAGCTGTATTGGTTATTTACTGAAAACTTACCCCAGTAGTTTGTGAAACTTCCACTAGAATGATATGACTCATTTTCATGGAATCACACAGGGTTGTAGGAAACATCTGGAGATCCTCTAGTACAACCTCCCTGCTAAAGCAGGGGCACCCAAAGCAGGTTTCCCAGAACTGCAATGACCAGGTAGGATTTGGAATCTCTCCAGAGAAGGAGACTTCACAACCTCTCTGAGCAGCCTGTTCCAGTGCTCTGGCATCCTCATAGGAAAGAAGTTTTACTTCGTGTTCACATGGGACCTCCTGGGTTCAAGTTAGTGCCCATTGCCTCTTGTCCTGTTGCTGGACACCACTGAAAAGGGCTTGGCCCCATCCTCTTGACACTTGCTGTTCAAATAGTGTTTAGCATTGATGGGATCCTCTCCCAGTCTTCTGGCTAAACAGCTCCATGTCTCTCAGCTTTTGTCAGAGAGGTGCTCCAGTTCCTTGTCTTCATAGTCCTCTTCTGGACTCCTCAGTAATTCCCTGTTCTTTTTGTGACCTGGAGAGTCCAGAACTGGACCAAGTACTTCAGATGTTGTCTCACTACGGCAGAGTAGATGGGGAGGAGAACGTCTCTCAACCTGCTGGCCATACTTCTTAATGCATCCCAGGACACTATTGACCTTTTTGACTGCAAGAGCACGCTGCTGGTTCAGGGTGAGCTGTTTGTCCACCAGGACTCCCAGGTCCTGCTTTGTGGAGCTGATTTCCATCAGGTTAACCCCTCACCTGTACTGGTGCATGGGGTTATTCCTGCATAGGGGCAGGACTCTTCACTTGCCCTTGTCCTTGTCCTATTGTCCTAACTTCATTAGGTTCCTCTCCACCCAACTCACCAGCCTGTCCAGGTTGAAAAGTTTCTATTTTCTTGAAAAGTTTGTTTGTTTAAAAGTTGTCCCAGGATTATTCCAGATTTTTTTTAAAATTAATTTTTTTCTGGTAGCTACTCTTGGGGAATAAATCTTGGAAGAATACACTGTGATGACCACAGCATAAACTGCTTTTCAGTTATGCAGAAGTGTGTTCCTTTTTATAAGATTTTTTTTATTACTGCTTGAATCTTGGAGGTTCAGCCTTTTTTCTTCAGAAGAATATCTACTTTCCTGATAACACTTGAAATAAAATTAATTGTTCTCTAAAATTGAATTACTGTTGTGAATCTCCAGTAAGCCCAACCTTTTCTTGTTAACTATTCTGCATGACTTCATGTGATAGCTGTGTGCATGGCTGGCTGACAAGGGGGCTTCTGTCAGATGCTCACACAAAGACAGTGTTTCAGCTCTGCAACCTGACTGCCAGGCACCACTTGAAAGAGCCATTCCGGTTGAGAGGGAGAATGTGGGAGGCTTAAATATTCAAAGGGGATTTGCCCATATGAGTTGAAGCTGCAAATTTAAAATCAGCCAGTCGTGGTGCACTGAAACCTGAAATGGGGCTCATGCAGAAAGGTGAAAGATGAGGTGTTAAGATGAGCTGGAGTGATAGAAAATGGTGGGATGGATAAAACCTTTCATACTGGGGATGAAGGAAAGAGTAGCTCTGTGGTTTAGAGGTTGATGAGATGCACAATAGTACTGTGTCATCTCTGTGCAGAAACACCTACGTCAAGTTCAGAGCATGAGCAGGGTGACAAGTGGCCATGTGCTTGGAGCACTGCTAGTTTTGGGAGCAGGATGCTAGTGGTTGTTACGGTATAGGAGTTGAAAATAAACCCAACAAAACCCCCACAGATCACCTTTGTTTAGATAAGGGCATTTTGAAGGTGTAAGGCACGCTTTCATCTGGAATGCAGTTTAAGAACCTGGAGGGGGAGAGTATCACTTATCACTTCCAAGGATCATCTAGCTTCACAGGAAACAACTTTAACCTTTTCTCTACCTACTATGTTCATTTATCTCTGTTCTCCTGATTTCCTCTTAATTTTGTTCCTAAATGGATGGATCAGGTTTTTTTAAAACAGGAAGCTGCTTAAGAAGAGTTCTCTTTAAAATTCTGTAATTCCCATATTTATGATATCAATAATCTCCATGATTTTTAAGCAAATGGATCATTTCAGTTGATTAGTCAATTAACTCACTAGTTGAAAGACTAGGTACAGAAGATCAGTAGAATATCTCAGCTGAAAAGTCAAACTTCTTTTAATGCTTTGCTTCAGACAAATAAAGAAGGGAAATCCCAGTGTATTTATCCAATTTAGGCCTTGGTGGAGTTTTTTCCCCCTTTGAAATCTTACTGTGTGCTTATTCCCCTATAATGATGGATCGGGCTTGGTTGTCCTTGTTGAGCTCTTAGCCAAGAGGCGAGATGTTCCTGGAAGATAATTGTGCATTTGAGAGTGATGTGAGTTGTGTTAATATCCACTGTTTTCTTTGGAAGTCCTGGCAGGTTGGCAATATCAGGCAGTGAAGGCAAAAGGCAAGATGGGAGAGTGTGTTGGATGATGGGTTGGATGCGATGATCTTGAAGGTCTCTTCCAACCTGGTTTATTCTATTCTATTTGTGTTACTGTTGTGACCGTGAACTCTATTTTAGTTGCACAAAGCAGTTTCCCAAGTTTTCCCTCAGAAAAAGCTAAGAGTAGAATTTAATTGAATTTCATCACTATATTTTAGTGTTGCTGAAAAGTTAAAAATAGCTTTTTCTGGATGTTTCAAATCTGCTTCTGATCTGACTCTGTGGAGGTTTATGTAGGCTTCAATCTATGTGGGGAAAAAAGATTCAATGGAGGCAGGATAAAAATAGCTGAACCTCTCTGAAATGCCCAAGTGTCATCAGTGATGGAGTTGTTTCAAAATGGGTAGGGTAAAGACAAGCATTTAATAGTAAGTCCAAATTTGTCATCAAAGCTTTTCAGATACTCTCTTGCTGTCATTTCAATACTTGCAGTCAGTTGGCTATGTGAGGAGGGGAGCAAGAGTGCAAAATATTTACAGTGCTGGTGGGTACCTTTTTCAGTCAGTAACTGCTGTCAGACATGAAGCTGCATTATCATACAAGTATTTTAGTTGGAAAAGACCTTCAAGATCATCAGATTGAACCATTATTTGACTCTGCTGAGGATGTTGCTAAACTGTGTCCCTCCCTTTGTCTTCTAAACAGCTCCAGGGTTGGGGATTCAGCCACCTCTCTGGAGAGTCTGCCCCAGTCTTTGAGAACGTTTTCAGTGAAAAAATTTCTTCTAATGTTCAACTTAAACCTCCCCTGGTGCAACTTGAAGCCATTTTCCTCTCATCCCATTGCTTGTTGCTAGGGAGAAGTGATAAAAGGAAAAAAAACCAGAGAGCATTTGGAAGCAAATACTAAACCTACCCAAATATAATGGAAGTTTGAGAAGAAAAGAATGGTGATAATTTCAAAGGGGAAAACTAGCAACTTGGATGAAAAACTGTTTCAGGTTGCAGTGTTTGTTATCATCCAACTTGAAGTTACTGTTTGTGTGAATGGGACTTTCAAATGAAAACAGCTCTTGATTTAGATGGAGGAGATGTGTGCTGACTAAACAGAAGCAGAAAGCTTCCCACTTGAATTATTTATTTGTCTTCACTTCTAGAGTGGTGAGTCCAGGATGATCTTTCATTTTCATTATACGACGTGGCCAGACTTTGGAGTTCCTGAATCCCCAGCTTCATTCCTGAACTTCCTCTTCAAAGTCCGAGAATCTGGGTCACTAAGTCCTGAGCATGGACCTGCAGTCATTCACTGCAGCGCAGGCATAGGACGCTCTGGCACCTTTTCATTAGTAGACACTTGTCTTGTTCTGGTAAGTGCTTGGTCATTTTCTTTCAGTCCTCTCCTCCTCCTGATACCCCACCTTCCTTCACACTGGCTTTTTTAGTAAGAAGGCTTTAAAAGCATTTAAGTTCATGACATGCCAGTGAAAACTTTCATTACGAATCATACATTGTGCTTGCTCACATATTTTGATGGTTTAAAACCACAGTTCTTGAAATGCATTTGTAACCCTATCTTGAAATGTGTGACATGTTCTCAGAGCTTCCTGGAAAGCCGAGTGAGCAGTCTTTTCCTTTGATCGATATGGTGCTTGGAGAAGGCTGACTGTTTATTTTTAACATGAGCATGAAGTTAGGCTTGCGAATATATATTGAGACAACTGAATCTCAGTCTTTTCTTCTAAACATGGAGTATCTTGCAGGTCTGACAGGCCTCTTAAGGTTGCAGAAAATCGATACCTGAACTTGGGGCATATCACAGAATATATCCAGTTGGAAAAGATCTTCAAGATCAGCCAGTCCAACTTTCAGCTCAGCACTAAAGGGTCAACCCTTAAAATATGTCCCTAAGCACCAGGTCCACACCCTGCTTAAACACCCCCAGGGGTGGTGACTCCACTGCTGCCCTGGACAGACCATTCCAATGTTTGAGAACCTTTTCAGTGAAGAAATATTTGCTAATATCCATCCTAAACCTCCCTTGGCACAGCTTGAAACCATTTCCTCTAGTCCTGTCACTTGCCTAGGAGAAGAGGCTGACCCCCTCCTTGCTCCAACCTCCCTTCAGGTAGTTGTAGAGAGCAGTGAAATCTCCCCTTAGCCTCCTCCAGACTGAACAATCACAGCTCCCTCAGCCACTGTAATTTGTCTATTGTGTATATTTTGGTACAAGTATAGTTTAATGTTAGACAAATTAAAGCAAACATTGCAAGAAGTGCAGTTATATGGTTGAAAAAAACCCCATGAATGTAGTGTAGGGACAAGTGTGCATTGCTTGGATTAGGGATCCTGTTTTAAAGAAGGAATCTTCTCCACATTCAGTCATTCCAAATTGCTGCTCTGTCAGCAGCAGTAGAGAATAGTGCTTTATGGGCTCCCCAGCTCAAGACAGGCAGGCATCTACTGGGGAGAATCCAGCAGAGGTACAAGGATGATTCAGGAACTTGAACATCTCTCCTGTGAAGAAAGCCTAAGAGACCTGGGGCTGTATAGTCTTGAGAAGAGAAGGCTGAGATGGATCCTTGTCAAGGTGTATAAATGTCTGAGGGGTGGGTGTCAAGATGAAGGTGCCAAGTTCTTTCTGGTGGTGCCCAGTGACAGGACAAGGAACAGCAGGTACAAGCTGGAACACAGGAAGTTCCACCTCAACATGAGGAGAAACTTTTATCCTGTGAAGGCGCTTGAGCACTGGAACAGGCTGCCCAGCGAAGTTGTGGAGTCATCTTCTCTGGAGACTTTTGAGACCCATCTGGATGCATTCCTTGGTGACCTGCCCTAGGTGATCCTGCTTTGGCAGGCAGGTTGGACTGGATGATCTCCAGCAGTCCTTTCCTGTGATTCTATGGTTTTGATTCTTATGGTCCTATTTCAAAGTACAAAGACATGCCTGAATAAAATCAAGCATATAAAAATATCTTGATTTTAAGACTAGATATAAAGGTACTGATTTATTTGGTGAATACTTGATCATTGATTTGTTCCTAAAAGGTTTTCATTAGGTGGTTAACTTTTTTTCCCCCCTTGTAAAAACAATTTAAAAATCATTGCTGTTCACTTTGTATGTAATGAATAGAAGTGTAATATGAAGAAATGGTATTTATACATGCAATTTTATGACTCATTTTTACTTGTATAGGTTTTCTGTTGGTAGTAATGATGTAACTTTTTCTACAGATGGAGAAAAAAGACCCATTTTCTGTAGATATTAAGAAGGTATTACTGGATATGAGAAAATACCGAATGGGACTTATTCAAACTCCTGATCAGCTAAGATTTTCCTATATGGCTGTAATAGAAGGAGCAAAATTTATAATGGGAGATTCCACTATACAGGTAAATGTTTAGCTCCATGTATTCAAACACCAATAGTGGTTAAGAAGAACCCCCAAGCTATTCAAAACATTACCTTGTGGGATTTAAATAATTCAGCTTTTTCAGTGGATGCCTACAAGGTTTTAAAGGCTATCCAATGAGTATCTTCTGTCAGCTAAACTTTAATCCTATGTATTTATAAAGAAAGAAAATTAATCTTTAATACTGGAAGGTCAAGTTCATGCCCAGTATCACTTTGAAAAGATGGCAAGGGTCTGTTTAGAATTTACTGATCTTTATTTTCCTAATAATCAAGTTGCTTGACGCTGCAGATCAGGTTTATTAGTAAAGTTCCATATCCTTTAAAAAGGGTAAAGAGATGACCAGATCTTACTATTTTATCAGTGTGGCTTGCAGATTTAGCAGTAGCTACAGCTGTTTTAAATGGCTGGGGCAGGGGTAGGGGGAGGAAGGACTGAGAGGAGAGCCTGTGAAACAGCCATAATTCTGCGTTCTTCTGCTAGAGCATTTTGATTTTGCTGATCTATTAAAATCATGAATGAAGCAGCTGAACTGAAACACTTAAACTCTTTGCTGTGGTAGCTGCCAGACTCTTCTCTTGGACAGATGTTTCTTGACTTGTTCTGTAAACAAGAAAATAATTTTGCACAACCACTAATCAGCACCTAGGTAGTATGCTGCTGGTCCCATGCCTGCACCGCGTGCCTAGGAGACCGCAAAAGTCATCTTAACACTAGCAGCAATTCGGCCTATTGATATCTGGAAGCTGTTTCTGGTGGTATAAGGGTCCTTCCTCCAACAATCTTTCTGCCTTAAAAAAACCAAAACCAAACCCCACACCCAACGAAAGCCAAATCAAAAAACATGCTCTAAAATGAGCAGCTTTGCTCCCACATTTACCCATCTAGGTCACAGGATTTCTCATTTCTGGATACAAGGGGGCATTGTCACCTCAAAACACTGCTTGGCAGGTTCAACTCTGTCATTTCTTCCCCCTGAGAGAATGCCTACCCCAAGATAGTGCCTGAGGGGTGCACTTCTCATGTGTTCTTTATTTCTTATGATTGTTCAGATAAGCTTTTCTAAGCCAGTATCTTCTTCAGAGCAGGCAGTTGTCCTGGTACTTTTGTCTTAATGCCTCAGGGTCATGTGGAGAAAATCAATAGGAGTGGTTCTCCTTTCAAGGTCAGCTAGATGGTTTTTTTAATTTCTAACTAGAGATGTTTACTTCATTCTGCTAAGGATAAGGGAAGGCATGAAGGCATTGAATATTTCTTTAATATAACCTTACATTTAATGGTTGGACTTGATGATCTGAAAGGTCTTTTCAAACCTAAAGGATTCTGTGATTGTTCAAATCTGAGATCTCCATGGATTTCAGAAGTCGCCAAACTGTGCAAACACCAGGTATGCTTGTAAACCGGTACTTGCTTACAGCTGGTGGCTGCAACTGCAACACTTGTATGGTGGGATGGGGAATCTCTCATGTAGCACCATCAGGATCTTCACCGGTGATTGAAAGGAGGGATCAGACACTCCTGGGTTGCCCTGCAGAGGTGTGTGATTTGTGCATCACTGCATGGTGCCATAGCTGAAACAATGTGTCGCTTCCTAATTACAACACAGCGCTGCACTACCTAAACTGGGTGAGGTGGAACAAGATGGAAGCTTTGATTACACAGAATCCCAGCACAGTGGGGGTTGGGAGGGGCCTCTGGAGATCATCTAGTCCAACCCCTTGCTAAAGCAGGGTCGCCCACAGTAGGCTGTACGGGATTGTGTCCAGGAGGGTCTGGAATCTCTTTGGTGAAAAGATTTCTGTAAAATCCCTTCCTAATAAAGATGAGCAGCAGCCTGCAGTGTTAGGGGAATGCTTGAAACCTGTTCTTGTTTGCAGAAACGGTGGAAAGAGCTTTCTAAAGAGGACCAAGCGCCAAGTTCTGAGCAGTCTCCTTCAAACCCAACCAAACTAACCACAGAGAAGTACAATGGGAACAGCATAGGCCTGGAGAACAAAGATCAAATGGAGAAAATAAATACTGACCTGAACTCCACTAAAGTTCAAGATCTCACAGATGGAAACATTGAAAGGTAGGCAAGATGAAGCCATTTAGAAGGCAGATGCACTTGCTTAAAAGGCGGAAATGTTCAATCATGATCTTGTCATAAGAAAGCTTCAATATCTTTCTTCATCAGAGGGATAAGGACAGGTGGTATTTGACTCTTACTTAATTATGGTGTGGTCAGCAGCAGTAGGTAAGTGATCGTGCCCCTGTACTCAGCACCTCGAATACTGGGTTCAGTTTTGGGCTCTTCACTACAAGAAAAACATTAAACTACTGGAGCGTGGCCAGAGAAGGGCAATGAGGCTGGTGAAGGGTCTAGAGAACAGGTCTAGTGACAAGTGGCTGAGGGCACTGGGGTTGTTTAGTCTGGAGAAAAGGAGGCTGAGGGGAGACCTCATTGCTCTGTACAACTCTCTGAAAGGAGGTTAGAGTGAGGTGGGGGTCAGTCTCTAGTAGCAGATGGTAGGAGGAGAGGAAATGGTCTGAAACTGTGCTGGGAGGTTAGGTTGGATATTAGGGAAAAAAGTATTTAAAGAAAGAGTGATCAGGTGTTGGAACAGGCTGCCCAGGGAGGCGGTGGAGTCGCTGTCTCTGGAAGTCTTCAAGAAACGTGTGAACATGGCATTTCAGAACATGGTTTGGAGGTATTTTACAGTGTTCCAAAGTTTTTAATCACCTACTGACCTACTGCTTTCCATGTGGTGTTTGAAATTGTACCAGTGAAGCCACACATTACCCTCCACTCATTTTGAATCTGTCACAGGACTCTGGCACGTGAATTTGTCAAGTTTCTCTGGCTGATGCGTAGCAGTGGCTCACTGTGAGCTGATGTATTGGGAATTACTGACAGAATTGCTGTCCCTTGAAGCTCTGTGTCCCTTTGGCCTGCCCACATGAGGTAGCCAAATGTGGATCCATAGCCAGAGAGCCATGAAGTTGACTGGGATGTGCCAAGCTGTGCAGCACAGTGTGTCCCAAGAGGCTGCAGGCTGGGATGGGATGCAGCAGTTCAGTGTAGATAGACCAAAATTCTGAAAGAAGAGAGAGCTGCTTGGTGCCCTCATGAGTTTGGCTTTCCAAGTCTTTATGGTGTTTTGAGACAATGACAACAGTTGTGTAGATGGTTGAAGAAGCCCCTCACAAGTAGGATCCATGTAGTGGTTGTGTGCCAGGACTTGGGACAATCAAATCAGGTTTTGTGTCAGAGTTAGGTTGTGAAGATACCTTTGGAGTCAAGAGTTACAAAGCAGCCCTAACAGCATAACAACACACCACTGATACGTAGCTTATGGCCTTGACCAAGTCTTGGTTTACAGCCCAAGAGGAGCAGCATTATTTGTGCATGCAGACATGAGCAGATTGGGGTGGCTCTGAGCTCTGTATTGGAGGCACAGGCTGAAACCCTGGTACCTGGAAGTGCTTATGAAAGCAGCCTCCAGTGCACTGATGGGGAGGAAAGACTAAGCTCAGGTAATTGAGCTAATTGTGTGTGCCCCACTGAACACGTTGGTCAGGCACCACTTAAACCGCTCCCTGTTATTTGCTTAGTTTGTGGGGCTGACCTGAAGCTGTGCCCATCAAGGCTGTTAAAACGGAATCAACATTGCTTAATTTAGATCATACATACTGCTGCCATATGCTGCTGGTGGGTTAACACTTGGGTGTGTGTTGGGAGAGATTTGCTTCAAACTGCCTCTGTTGCTGTTCTGCAGTTGAAGATTTACTTTTTATTTTTTTTCTTTCTTTCTTGAAGTTCTGTCCGAAAACGACTGCGAGAGGATAGAAAAGCCAACACAGCACAGAAGCTGCAGCAGATGAAGCAGAAGCTAAATGAGACTGAAAGAAAAAGAAAAAGGTGGTTATATTGGAAACCTATTCTCATTAAGATTGGGTTTGGCACACTGATTTTAGCTGGTATTTATTCTTGCTGGAAAATGTACTTTCAAGAACATTCCTTGTAAGTAAAGAGTAAGCCTGTCTGCTCCAGCAGCTGTTTTTGCTGCCAGTCAGTGACCAGGGGTGTGACTTCTAAGCAGTAAATCCTTGCACCTGGAATGGGTACAGACTGTTACATACCATATAGAAGTGACTCACCTAAAACTTGATCCCATGTCAACATCTCAGGACTTTCCACTGCAGGTACTTACAAAACTGAAACTGCTGCCCCCCCGCCAAACTGATGGGTTCTTGTTTATATGGGCAGGTACAAACTTGCTGCAACTGTTTATACACTTTTTAAATGGTGTTCTCCCAGATCTTAAGCAAACCCTGAACCGCAGAGGTTTAGCTCCTGAAGGCTGTCTGGATTTAAAGTTATTTGCCTGACATAAGCAATAAACAGTGTTGTATCCTTTACATTATTAATGAAAAGAAGTTATCCTTCGATGTCTGTAATGTGTAATGTACTAGTGACATGAGCATAAACATTTTATATTCTTATGACTCTAGGATAAATCTATTTTATAATTGCATATTTAATCTTTTTGTAGTTCACTGTACTTTTAAAAAGCTCAGTTTGTACAAATTTCTGACCAAAAAAGAATTTGATTTTGAAACTAAATGTATTTATGATTTCTGCATGAAAATACCAGTGTGACCATTCCCCAGATCTTGACTCTCCAAGTTACAACATGAGCAGCTAGGGGTCTAATCAAGCACCCACCAATTTCTACTCAGTTCATTTGCATTCCTTATTTATTTTTTTTGGTAGTTTTATTTAAGTCAGGCTTGGAATTTTTTTGGTTTTAAGGCTTTTGAGGACTTAGCTCCCACTTCAGAGCATACTTAATGTATTCAGACTTCAACTACTGTTTGGAGGCCAACATCTGTTAAAGTTCTGACATTCCTTTAAATGTGAAAGAGAATGGTTTGTGTGTCTAGAGATTCTAATCGCCAGAAAGAATACGAAGCCTTGGGCAGCAATAGGGGTAGAAAGCACCTAAAAAGGGAACTGTAGGAATTCTGAGACCGGTTTTTATAGAAAACAAGTTGGTTGGTGGCACTCTCCTGTATGTTCAGCTTTGTGAGCCACTCCTGGGGAGGTGGTGGAGTCACCATCATTGGAGGTGTTCAGGAGGAGACTTGATAGCGTGATTGGTTGCATGGTTTAGTTGATTAGGTGGTGTTGGATGATGGGTTGGATGCGATGATCTCGAAGGTCTCTTCCAACCTGGTTTATTCTATTCTATTCAAAAGGTCTTAGTATTGCTGTTCAGGTTCCTCAGCGCTGTTAGAGGCATGACAGTAAACCAGTCGATGGCTGACACTTTGGCAATACCTTTGAAACGGCACACTCCCTTTCCATTCCATGGGCCATACCCTAGCTAAATGGTAACTCAGCACAAGTCCTTTCAGCTCTCTTAGAGTACCAAGATAGTATGTGGCTGTGTGGAGCTTGCCGTTGCTCAGATTGAGACCTACTGATCTGTAGTGTTGGGCTGTGCTCCGACACCTGAATTTTATTTATTCAAACATCACCTTGCTGGGTGCCTTCAGAAGTTGTGTTCCCTCCCTGCATTTTCCTAGCTTGGTTGGTTTCTTCTGGGTATGAGGGTTTTTGGGGAAGGCTTTCTTTTTCTCCCCTTTTCTCCCCGCCTCCTTTTGTAAAACACTTGGATCCAGTACTAAAAGAGCTGGATAATTACTTTGCTCCCTATCCAAAAGCATTAACTTGAAAAGCTTCCAGGATGTTTTAGCTTAGTAGTAACATAGCAGGCATGGGGCCCAGATAGCCCAACATGTGCTACGCAAAGCTCAGCTTGAGTTTACTCTTTGAAATTCTCATTTCACAACAGTTTGGACTATTTTGGACAGGGCTGCTTGGATAGTAAACACACTTAGGGGGCTGGGGAAGGAAAACAAGCATTCTTCCAGGCAGTTCTGAGTTTGGGAGAGCCTGCGTCAGTGAAACGGGACAGTTTGTCCTCTGGCCTTACCAACCTGCTCTGCAGCTCCACGAGCAAGATGACTTGCTGCTGGCTGTGGCATGCTGTCAGCAGGCAGCTTGCAGATTTTGTCATCATTTTACACCCATAACAACTTTTAGCCAAGAAGAGGCTTGGCAAAAGGTTACTATCTTTTTTTTTTTCTTCCTTTGAAATTAGGAAAACAGTTTGTTTGGGGTTTGTTTTGTTGGGTTTTGTTTCTTTTTCCCCAGCATCAGCTGGAAAATGTAGGTGTAAATGTAGGTGCCTTATAAAAGATGATAGGTAGGTTATGGAAAAGCAGGCAAAATGTAATTAAATATTTTTATAACAGAAGTATTCTGGATCTTATTCTAAATAATTAAAAGCAGCTATGGAAAAAGTGAGGGTGAAACCTTGACTGAGGGCACACCCTCATTTATCACCTGATTTCCTGGTGGCCAATGACTAGCTGTGGCTCAAGTTGTCACTTGAATTCTTTTTTCCTGATTCCATCCTCCAAATTTGGGCTCTTTTTGATCCCTCTTTTCTGGGTGGAGCAGGGCACGAGAGCACCATCTTTCATCATCTCACACTTCTTGATGCAATAAAGCAGGACTTGCACTCCCCACAGCTGGTCTGTAAGGATGTGCTTTGGTTCTACCGTTGAATCTATCCCAGGAGTCTTGACTGTTAATAATCTAAGGACCATGAAACAACCCAAGTCTTGGACAAAACTATTTCGTGCAGTGACTTGTCCTCGACAGCATGAGTGTAGGAAGGGAAATTGGATCCCTTAGTACATTCCAGGAGATAATTTGGATATAACTCTTCTTGCTGGTCTGTCAGTAATCCTTAAAACCCCCAATGTGAGGGAGGCTCCTTCTCTTTACTGCAAACTGAACCCTTGTGGTACGTTGCTATTCTGTAGGATTAAAACTCGCAGCAGCTTTGTTTAACTTGGATGCTAAGAACAAATAGGGGCCAGAATGAAGAAACCATCAATCCCAGTGACCTTTGTTACAGGAAACCCTTAAAGAATAAAACTGAAGGACGTGCTTTCTGACCCCCTCCCCTGCTTCCCCAATTTCTGGTGGTTCTTTGCTGTTTCTAAAATGCCGCTGCACTCAATTCAAAGCCTCGTGGTGCTGGGTTTTACCCTTTGTTCTTGGAAATACATCAGTCAAAATATTTGATGCCTAATGGGCCTCCTTGAACTGGATTGAAAAATGTTTGGTTTTCAGATGAATGTGAATGTACAGACCATGAATGCTGTTATACAAAAGTCACTAAGGAATTTTGGAAGGGGTTTGTGAATTCAGAATGAGTCCACCAGGGTTTGTGTTTGTGATGCAGGGACAGGACAGCCCTCCAAGAGTGACAGTACCTCAGTGTTTCTGACCATTATTTTCACTTAAAAGAAGTTAGTTCAGTGTGAAAACAGTAATTTGAAAGAAAATTAGAGATTTATTTTACCTAAGTGAGATGCTGCAAGTGAAACTTAGCTTATTTCCTTAAACCCTGAGTAAAATGGTTTACTGACATCACCTTAGATCCCACTGAGAAGGGAAGAGTGTAACTATTTGTTAGTGTGTGTGATTGGGTTGTGCTGGTGACCAAAAAGCCTGGCTAGCTCCAAGTGTAATGAGTGTTACCCACATTGAGTTTGCTGTTTGACATTGAGTTAAACCTGAGACACTTGAGGACTGCACGAGAAACTAAATTAATGGTGACAAAAGAAGTCTCTGCACGGCTAAGTGGCTTAAGTCAGAGGACAGAATTTGCAAAGCTGCTGTAGTCTTCCTGGGCTTTGTTTTCCCCCCAGTGTTTTAGGTCAGTTCTTTGGTTTTATGTATGAAAAATAAATGTGTTCAAAACTGCATCTCTGTCTGAGTCTTTATTTAAATTGGAAGGATCAACACTTGGAAGAATTTTCTTAGTGTGTCTTAACTGATCAAAGCAAGCTGGTTTATGAATCAGAGTAGTGCTTGCAGAACTTAGAAGGGTTTTACTTGTAGCACTTTTTAAGTACCAAGTTCTTTCTCTCTTCTCAGAGCAGAGCTTTACCATCCCTAAGAACACAATGTCCAGTGTGGGGATGTCTTCCTCACTGTGAACAGCCTGTGCCTCAAAATGTTTAATCTGTGCCAGGACTGGCCTCAAAGCTGTAAGAGGTGGAGTTCAGTGTTTTGAGGTGCAGCCTCCTGTAGTCCCACTAAGGCCTGAGCAGAGTTTTGCAGCGCTTGGGGCTAGACACACGAGTAGGTCGTATGGTGGTCTGAGACCTGTACCTGAACTTCTCCAGCAAGTGTGTGCCTTATGTTGCAATATGGAGGTGTGGCTTCCCGAGGGGGCTTGCTGCAGGGAGTGCATGAGAAGCTGTTGGGTGTTAGAGTGAGTTCCAAACCCTCTAGCTGTTCTGATTTATCTTTTCCCCCCTCCCCCTCCCCCCCGTTTTGTGTACTGAATCGGTGACTTTCTTTTGCGTTGTATGTCGCAGGCCGAGACTGACTGACACCTAAGCCTTCAAGACTTGTGAATATTCTGCAGCTATAAACTGCAAATTAATGACATGCAAAGTGAGACATGAGCCCCTCTTCGGGAATGAAGTGAGGTCTGTTAAGTACCAAGAAGACCTCAGTTATCTGTTTACAGCGTAAACTGCGTCGAGGGGATGAAGACCACCACCAGCAGCAGTGTGCTACTTTGCAAAACCAAACCCATTTGCCATCTTGTGTTTTTTTTATACTGTGTATTAATGTAGAAAGATGTAAAAGAAACAATTTAGGAGATATTTTGTTTTGTACTGCCATTCTTATTGTATTTTTATACTTTTCTGGCAGCATTAAATATTTTTTTAAATGGACAATATGTTCTTGTGTGCACATTATGTTAGGGAGAAACTGTTAAGAACTTGTTGTGTGTGTGGGGGAGGGAAAAAAGGCAAGCATTGTTTTTGCCTTAAGGTTTCCTGATGTCATATGTGGAAAATGGCAGAATGATTAGAATGTGTTTTATGCAAAGATTTTCATCAATGCTAAGTATTGTAGTCTGAGCTCGGAGGCACTCTTGCACGTTTCTCTTGTAATACACCACTAAGAATATTATTTTGTTAATCTGAGGGGTTAGTTTGAGAATCCTGCAGATATTTCCTAGAAATTATGCACAAGATGTTCAGAGTCACTTTGTGAAGGGAAAGTGGTTTGTTGGTGATGCTTCAAAGTAAGGAGACATGGGAAATGTGACCTCATTCATGGCACCTGAGGGCCAGGTGCAGAGCTCACACGGTCAATGGTGTCTTTAATTAAAAGGGTTTTGGATTGTGCCATCATGGTGTGTTGTATGTATGACATTTCACATCTCCTGTTGGAGAGAAGCCTGACAATCTGGACAGCAAAGGGGTGAACTGGAATGCCACTTAGAGGGGTTCCAATGGACTGCAGAGTTTCTAGCCCTGCACCTGCTGTGACAGAGCTGGTAGAAATTCTGCACTTGCTGATGTTCTCTGATGCTTTTAGAGAGTTCACCAGACCCCTCTGTTTACTATGGCTGTTGAACTACTTTGGGGGTTGGAAATTGTATACAATTTGTACTTGGCCTATTTTTGTAACAAGTCTTTTTGTACAAGTCATACAGCTGCTAATAGTAAAGCATGGAAGAGGGGGGAATTTAGTGTGGGGTTTGGGGTGGGTTTTTTCTGTTTGTTTTTGTTCCCCACCCCCCTCCAAAAAAAAAAAAAGAAAAAAAAAAAAGGCAGTAATCCAAAATCTAAACTTGGTTTTGAGGCTCACTCCTGAAAGCAACTGTACTCTGAGTTGTGCTTAACTTGAAGCTGATTCAGGGGAGGACTTAATGGCCATTATGTGAGCTAAGTATGTGCTTGACACCATCTCAGAAAACTTCAAATCACCAGAGTCCAGTTCATCTGAATGTTTCTGTAGATGATGAGTGTTACTCCCAGCCTGTGTTGGAGGATAAACCAGCGTAACTTGGTTCACCTTTCATTCCATGTTGGTGCAGCTGTGAGCCCAGGACTGTTGATAATGAAGGATCAAGGTCTGGCACAGCCACTGCACTAAACCCTGTTGTTGAGTATGGAAATGAAGCCTGTTCATACCACTTGATACACCTCTGGGTTTGGCTTTCAGCACTCTGTGCCTTTCACTTTCAGCTGTGACTTAGGCTTTCATTGGTTTGGTCCTATTTGAACTGCCAGTAAGCACAGACTGCCAGTAAGGCTGTTGGAAGCAGGCACATGCCTCATGATTTTACGTGCTGCTGTCACAGACAATTATCCAATATGCAGCTGGCTCGTTTTATCTTGTAGGGTGTAGAGGGCTGAACGCACTTTGGCTCTTGGTGCACCGTGGACTCTTGTAATCAAAATACTGATTTCTCTTGGTTTTCAAATGGTTTCTTTCTCTGCGGCTGCTGGACTACATTTGCTGTCAGGCTAATTTGACAAGTGGGCAAAGGTGATGGAGTAGTTCTAAACCCAGAGCTTCATCAGGTTTTATTGAGGACTGCCTTGTGCCAGCATAACTCTTTACTTACTGAACCAAGAACTTCTGACATAGGCACTTGTTTTGTTGTTTCTATACAAGGCCACAATTCTTAACTGCTACTGGCACAATGTATTTAAATAAGGTGGAGGAAGGGGAGAGGATGCCCTCTGACAGAAAAGACAGCTCAGTGTCTACGGCAGCCTTAAAAGACATGGGGTTAGATGATGGACATGCAGATTTTCAAATGAAAAGGCTGTGATTCACTGGCTGCTTTTTTGTTTTGTTTTTTTTCTTCCATGTTCAAGAGAAATCTGAGAATTATAAAATTGTTTTGGTTGGAAAAGACCTTTCGAATCATCAAATCTAACTGTTAACCTAGCACTGCCAAGTCACTACTAAACTATGTCCATCAGCACCACATCTAGACAGCATTTAAGAACTTGCAGGGACAGTGTAGAGTGTTGTTGTAGAGGCATTGGTTATTTTGCCAGTTTTGACAGGAGGAAAAACCAGCTCTGCAGCCAGGCTTTGGTGTGGAGAAGGGCTGGCAGACAAAGTGGGCACAGCAGTTTGGCTCAGACCCTGTGGCCCTAGGACACACAGTGGACTTTCTAACCTCGACCTCCCTTGGTGCAACTTGAGGCTGTTTCCTCTTGTTCTACCAGTTACCATTTGGGAGAAGAGACTCACATCTCATGACAATCTCCTTTCAGATAGCTGTAGAGAGCTCTGGGGAATCCTGGGTTTTGTGCTACAGGGATTATTATTTTTCACAATACGTTTAAAAGAAAGTGTTTACGCCCTGTCTGGAATGGTCAAGGCTCCATCCTTACTATCAGCTGAGTAGTTTATAAGCCAAGATTTAGACTAGGCTTCTCTGCTGTATCACCATCCGCTGAGTCTGGCTTCTTCATGACTTGAAGATGGAGCTGTGGAATCATTTTTACAGCTTTGACTCTCTGGTAAGGGTGGTGGAAAACTGCTCACAGCCAGCATAGATACCTAAGGGTTGGTCCAATGAAAAAGACCAAAAAGTCTTTGTATGATTTTGTATTCTTCATTGCCTGCCTTTCTCATTAAATTATTGCAAGACTTCCATAAAAAGGCTAAGAAGCCATTAAAGAACATCTTCAGGAGGTAGAAAAGCCACCCAAGCTATTGCTAGTTAACTTGGTGATGGTGTTTTTAGGTTAAAATACATTTGAGTGCTGATTTCTGTTTGGTTGGGGGTCTTGCCATTATGTTATAAATAGCTGCTGCCTTCACCTATGACGTGTTCTCTGAGTTAGTGCGCAAACAGAGTTTCTTCAGATCTGTAACTACAGAGAGAACAGCTGGTGGTGGGGGCAGTGTCTTGTCCAAAACCAACATTCAGTCCCAGTTCCTGTTAGCCTCCACAGCAGGTGGTCAGTGCAATGCCTGGCCAGCTGCCTGCCCAGCCTCTGAGCACACACATCATAGGGGACAACCAGCCCGGCTGGAATTAGAAACACTGAGGAAGTGCTCAAGAGTTTTGGTTGCATTGTTTTATTTGCAAGATGCAAGACTCTGTACTTGTCCTTGTTTTATTTCATTCATTTTTGCCCTACCCAATTCTCCAGGTCTCACTGAATGGCAGCACAGCCTTCAGATCTGTCAATCTCACTGTCTATATCACTGGCAAAGATGTTAAACAGCACTGGTCCCAGTACTGACAACTTCTCACTGGTCTCCATGTGGACATTGAGCTGTTGACCACAACTCTCCTGAGCGTGGCCATCAAGCCAATTCCTTATCCAGCAAGTGGTCCACCCAAATCCATACTCTGCCAACTTGGTGACCACAAGGTTATGTGTGACAGTGTCAAACGCTTTATGCAAGTCCAGGTAGCTGACATTGGTTGCTCTTCCCTTATCCACTGATGCTGTAACTCCATCATGAAAGGCCACTAAGTTCATCAGTCATGATTTGCCCTTGGTGAAGCTATGTTGGTTACCACCAATTACTTAGAATCACAGAATTGCTGGGTTGGAAGGGACCTCAAGGATCATCTAGTTCCAACCTCACACTAGATCAGGTTGCTCAGAGCCACATGCAGCCTGGCCTTAAAACCTCCAGAGATGAGGCTTCTACCACCTCCCTGGGCAACCTATTCCAGCATCTCACCACCCTCATGGTGAAGAACTTCTTCCTAACATCCAATCTGAATCTACCCATTTCTGGTTTTGTTTTTTACCCCTACCACACCCCCCCTCACCTCCCCCCCCCCCCCATTCTCCCTACTCCTATCATTACCTGGCACCCTAAACAGTCCCTCACCAATTTTCTTGTAGACCCCCCCTTAAGATACTGGAAGGCCACAATAATGTCTCCTCAGAGCCTTCTCTTCTCCAGACTGAACAACTCCAACTCTCTCAGTCTCTTCTCATGGGAGAGGTGTTGCAGCTCTCTAATCGTCCTCATGGCCCTTCTCTGGATCCTTCCTATAATAGGGGCTCCAGATCTGGACACCAGAGTGGAATAGAGGGGGAGAATCACCTCCCTTGACCTGCTGGCTATGCATCTCTTGATGCAGCCCAGGATGTGACTGGCTTTCTGGTCTGCAAGTGCACACTGGTGGCTCATGTTGAGCTTCTCATCCACCAGCACCCCCAAGTCCTTTTCTTCAGGGCTGCTCTCAAGTCAGTCACTACCCAGCCTATGTCAGTGTTTGGGATTGCCCCGACCCAGATGCAGGACCTTGTATTTGGTCTTGTTGAACCTCATGAGGTTGGCTTGTTCCCACCTCTCCAGCCTGTCAAGGTCCCTCTGGATGGCATCCCTTCCCTCCAGCGTGTCTGCTGCACCACACAGCTTGGTGTCATCAGCAAAGGTGCACTCAATGCCACTGTCCATGGCACCAACACAGATGTCAAACAAGACTGGTCCCAGGACTGATCCCTGAGGGACTCCACTTGTCACTGGCCTCCACTTGGACATGGACTGATTGACCCTTTGTGTGCGGCCATCAGGCCAGTTCTTTATCCACTGAATGGTCCCATGGAACCCATACTGCACCAGCTTGGAGACCAGGATGTGGTGCAGGACAGTGTTGAAGGCTTTGCTCAGGTCCAGGTAAATGACATCTATTGCTCGGCCTTCATCTATTAATGTTGTGACCTTGTCAGAGAAGGCCACCAGATTTGTCAGGCAGGATTTGCCTTTGGTAAAGCCATGCTGATTGTACCCAATCACTTTTTCGTTATTCTTCTGCCTCAGCAGTGCCTCCAGGAGGATCTGCTCCATGATCTTACTGGGCACAGAGGTGAGACTGACTGGCCTGTAGTTCCCTTGGTCATCCCTCTTTCCCTTCTTGAAAATGTGAGTTATATTCCCCCTTTTCCAGTCAGTGGGCACCTCCCTGGTCTGCCATGACTTTTGGAATATGATGGAGAGCGGTTTAGCAACCTCCTCTGCCGCTTCCCTTAGCACCCGTGGGTGTATCTCATCAAGTCCCATGGACTTGAACACTTTCAGGTTCTTCGGATGGTCACAAACCTGATCTTCACTCACCATGGGCAGTTCCTTCTTCCAGTCCCTGCCATTATCTTCCATTATTCTGTGAGTGTGGCTGGAGCCCTTGCCCGTGAAGACTGAGGTAAAGTAGTCATTGAGAACCTCAGCCTTCACCATGTCACTTGTTACCAGTTCACCTGTTTCCTTTCTGAGGGGGCCCACACCTTCCCTAGTCTTCTTTTTACCATTAATATACCAATAGAAATTTTTACTGTTCCACTTGATCTCCCTGGCTAGATTTAATTCTAACTGAACTTTAGCTTTTCTAACCAGCTCTCTTGCTGCTCAGGCAGCTTCCTTATATGCCCCCATTCCAGCTGTCCTTTCTTCCACTCCTTGTAGTTTCTTTTTGTCTGACAGCATGTCCAGGAGCTCCTTGCTCATCCAGACAAGTCTCCTAGCATTCTTTCCTGCTTTCCTCTTTGTGGGTATACTTTGCTTCTGGGCATGGAGAAGGTGATCCTTGAACACTGACCAGCTGTCCTGGGCCCCTTTTCCCTCTAGGGCTTTGTCCCACGATACTTTGGCCAGTAGATTCCTAGAAGTGATCAAAGACTGCATGCCTAAAATCCAGGGTTGCAAGCTTGGAATACATCCTCCTAGTTGTCCCGGGGATCTTAAATTCTATTGCTTCATGGTCACTGCAGCCAAGGTTATCCCTGAGCCTCATATTGGTGACCAGCCCTTCCCTATTGGTGGGAACAAGGTCCAGCACAGCACCTTTTCTCATTGGTTTCTCTACCATTTGGAGGAGGAATTTGTCATCTATGCGTTCCAGGAACATCTGGGAATGCTGGTACCTAGCTTAATTTTCTGTATGCCTTAGCAAAGCCTTCACGAGGATCTGACTGGATGAGGCAGTGCCCATAGCTCAAGGTCTCCAAAGCTGTGTCTGACTTCGGCGGCTCTATGGAGGCAGTGCACACCGCCCTTGTGCAACCCCTGCTCACTGTCACTCACCATACTGCCTGAAGGATCGTCAGGACTGTCTGACCTGTAGAGCAGAGACTTTCCCCTGCCTGCAAACTGCCAAACCATGCTGTTTGCCTGTCCTCTGGGTTGCTGGCGCTGCCTAGGGGTGTCCAGACAGCCAGTGCTGGGTCACAGCCCTGCCCCCTCGCTGTTGCTTTAGCTCCTCAGACTGCTGGGTCCTGCCTGGGGCTGTATGCGCCAGCCCCTGCCCGCCCTTACCAGAAAAGTCACTGCTTGCCTCAATCTGGCATCTGATCTTTTCCCACAGGACTTAACTGCTGCTGCTTCCCAAAGTCTTTGCTTCAGCTGCTCTGAAATGGAAGGTTCTGGCAAAAAGCCAAGGTCACAGCTAACACGAAATAGCAGGGATTATCTTCCTAAGAATATTGACACCTCAACAAACTCTAGTTGCCATTTTTTATCTTCATTGATTATCTGAAAAATCCAGCACTGGTTAATCCCTTCATCAATGGCACAGCAGAATTGAGTGCACCCTCAGCAGGTTTGCAGATGATATTTAACTGAGTGGTACAGCTGTCACACCAGAGTGACAGGACAAGCTCAAGAAGTGGGCCTCTGTGAACCTCATGATGTTCAACAAAGCGAAGTGCAAGGTCCTGCACCTGCCTCAGAGCAAATCCAGGTATCAATGCAGGCTGGAAGATGAGTGGATTGAGAGCAGCCCTGTGGAGAAGGCCTTGGGGGATGAGAAGCTGGCCATGACCTGGCAATGTGCACTTGCAGGTCAGAGCACAGCTGTGGCTGGGCTGCATGCAAAGCAGTGTGGGCAGCAGGTGGAGGGAGGCTATTCTGCCCTTCTGCTCTGCTAAGACCCCACCTGCAGTGCTGGGTCCTCAGGTCTGGAGTCCTCAGCACAGGAGAGACATGGACATGTTGGAGCAGAGCCAGAGTAGGCCACAATAATGATGGGCAAGCTGGAACCCCTCTGCTGTGAGAACAAGCTGAGAGAGTTGGGGTTGTTCAGCCTGGAGAAGGCTTCAGGAAGATCTTCTTGTGGCCTTACAGTACTTAAAAGGGCCTAGAAGAAAGATGAGGCCAATCTTTTTAGCAGGGCCTGTTGCAACAGGACAAGGGGTGATGGTTTTAAAGTATAAGAGGGAGATTTAGACTAAACAGAAGGAAGAAATTTTTTTTACCCTGAGGATGGTGAAACCCAGGCCCAGGTTGCCCAGAGAGGTCGTAAAAAACCCCACTCCTGGAAACATTCTAGGTCAGGTTGGGCAGGGCTTTGAGCAACCTGATCTCGTTTGACATATCCCTGCTCACTGCAAGGGGGTTGGCTAAATGACCTTTAAAGGTCCCTTTCAACCTAAAGCACTCTATGATTCAAGTTCTCAGCCACATTAAGAAGGGGCACCAGAAGAGTTTCCACAGCAGTTACTTTTAAAAAACCATTTTATTAGAAAAAACTCTAACCCAAGTTATTGAATAAGCATCTGTACAAAACTTATTTCTTTGGCCAATTTGTGAAAGTTATCTTCATCTCTTTAGCTACCCACACATGTAAAAGGAATTTTTCTTAAATAAAGAATTTATGTACAGAACAAAGGAAGTTGCTGTTACTTGGCAATGACTATAGAATCACCTTCTCAAAGCACTTACGGAGAGTTCAGACCTGATCAGAAGAGTGCAGGGGGAAGACCGCTGCCGAACAGCAAGCGCCAAGAACTTGGTGCTTTCCATTGTGAAAAGGTATCCGTGGAGTTGTTGCTCTGCAACAAAAAAGGAATAGTTCAGTAAGTTTTATATAGTAGTGATGTGACTCTATCTCTGGTTCATGGATTAAAACAGTGGGCAACATTTCCAGTGTTAATATCCTTGTCGGTTGCTTTAGAGATCAAACTTAACCGAACATCTACACAACATTTCCCCCTCATCTGTCAAAGGGACTGGAGTTTACATTTGGCTTTTGAGGCAAGGAACTTCCCAGTGAGATTTTAATCAAAAGGTATCTTTAGTTTGATGTATCCTTGATGAGCAAGGGCCAAAAAGAACCCAACTCATGCCTTTGTAACTGTTCTAAAATTCAGCTAAGTAACATTTTTCATGTTCCAGATTGAAGAAAAAGAAAAATAATGGATATAAAATACAAAAGCAAGAACTTCAGATCAAGCAGCACTTACTTCACTCTTAATTAGCTGGAGCCATTCATTAAGATAGTTTACAAGAGCAAATGCATCAGGGATGTTGTCCCCTTCTGAGCAGAATTTCAGAAGAACTGCCATTTGGATTCCTTTTGAACAGCTGCAATCAAAATGAGCTACAAGTCAGTTTCTATTTCTCTTCTAAATCCTGAAGAATTATAGTTTGTATAAAGAATAACAATCTGCATGAGGCTTTTAAAAAATAAATCAATCTGTGCATATATAGTCTGGGTTTCCCCACACACACACTCCAGAGTTCCTTGGCTACATTTTCACACTTCATGTTCTTTTTCTTAGTCTTCAATTTGTTCTTTGTTTATCATACAGGAATCCTGTGTCATGGAAGTGTTACCCAGGGCCTCTTTCACATCCTTAGTTAGCATTTTTGTGCTGGTGAGGCATTTACACACATCCTTTAATACAATCACTTTGTATCTTTATATGGAGTTTTCCAGACTGCAGATCTCTGCTCACAACATTCACACTTTTTCATTTAGATATTCAGATTATTATAATATTTTTATATTTCTTTTATAAAGTCCTGGGAGATATTTTCCTTTGCATTTGTACATTGTTTCCATACTGAAGCCAGTACAAAGGAAGGATGATACTAGTAATTCTTCTGCTGTTGGAGAACTGTCAAAAACAATAGGTAAGAAAATAAAAGAGTTACTCGGGGGCCTCTTCCACATGCTTGTATTTTTATACTTTAACTTTATGATGCAGAATTCCATGTTTCTTTCCTCTTAATGATGGGCTCAATCTGGAAGAAGTTCTATTCCTATAAAGTCTTTTCGTATGACATGGCAGTTTAAAAGATAATTTTATTCATGTATTAAACTCAAGACCTCTAATATCTCTTTCTGCTTCTCTTTAGGCAACTGACCTCTCAGTAAACAACAGTTTTGTGATGCCACCTCCAGGAATATGCAGAACCTTTTCTGTATCATTTACTCCAGGGTAAGCTGCTACTTTTTCCATTTCTTTCCACTTCAGCTCCTGTATAGGGCCTCCAACTACTTTCTCGAGATCAGGTGTAAGCAGGTAGCGCAGTGGTGTCCTATAAGCAAATCAGAATACAGGCAGGTTTGGAATCACTCTAGAGAAGGAGACATCACAATCTCTCTGGGCAGCCTGGTCCTGTGCTCCAGCATCATCACAGGAAAGTTTTTCCTCATTTTCAGATGGAACCTCTTGGGTTCCAGTTTGTGGCCACTGCCCCTTTTCCTGTTGCTGGGCACCGCTGAAAAGAGTCTGGCCCATCCTCTTGTCCCCCCCCAGCTCCTTTACATATTGATCAACATTGAGAAGATTGTTTCTCAGTCTTTTCTTCTACAAGCTAAACAGCCCCAGGTATCTCGGCCCCTCCTCATAAAAGAGATGCTCCAATACTGTATGATATAATGTTTAGGATAGTAAATATTTCATGACTTATGTACACTGCCAAGCAAAAGAGCCCTGCCAAAGTGCTCAACAGAATAGAAATATTCATTAGGTCCTCTAATGACACAAACATACCCAAGGAGCTGCTCATCATCACACTGGTATGCGTGGCTGCTGGACAGAACGACCACTCTGGCATAGTTGTTGCTCTTCACCCAAGAAAGCAGTGTGTCACAGAATGGCCTGTACTTGTTCTTTGTGGAGAGGCAGAGAGAAAACACGAAAAATACATTGTGTCCTTAAAAAAGAAGCCAAAAGCTAACAATGATGTTACAGATAATGCTTAGTGGTTAGGTAGGTCTTGTTCATATCCATTTAGTTTGCAGCTTCAGATATGTTTTTTAATAGCACTTTGTATTTCCCAGAATGTTAATATCTAAGGACATATTTATACTAATATCTATCAACACAGGTGGGCAGCTCTGGGGCTTGGAAAACCAAACCCAAATCTCAACCCTCAGTGAATGGAGAAGTCAGTTTTTGTTAGCTGAAACTGTGTCAACTACAGAAGGTGTTACAGCACAAAGTGGAAAAATATTTTGCTAGACCACTTAAAGTGTTTGCCAGCAGAACTGTTCAAAATGAACAGCAAAGGAAGATCTATCAGTGAACATACCTTTATAAAAGGTGATCTGATCTGCAGAACTACAAGCTTCTTTGAAGGTAATGAATACACTACAAGAAGAAAGCAAAAAGGAGATCTTGGTTTAGAAGTATCCATAGTAGTCCAATTTACAAACCATTCAGTTCTTGATTCATATGGAATGCCTGGCAATATCCACAGTATTAAAAGTATGTATTTTCTATGCATTTTCTTCATTGGACTGAAGTTCACTTGTCAGAAATTCAAAGTATTAAAAAAAATATCTCCTGTAATGATTCACCTAATCTCTTTATGCAGCTTTGCAAAGATTGACAGAACGTTCTGAGAATTCCATGATTTAAGATTTAAAAAAAGATGATGAAATGATCAATATAGGAAAAGAAACCAGGAAAATGAAGTAGGGACAGGGAAAAATGCTACACAGGGGTAAAGGCAAACATAGGAGGGAGGGTAAGTATCTTCCTACAACAGAAATTCAGTCTGTTTTCTGGTAGTTTACTGTAAGCATGTCCCAACTTCATGTTTTTTTGGGTTATAGCCACAGAGTTTCAGCTGCTCTGTAATATAGTTGAAAATCAACATTTCTTACTGGTTCCATGTGTCAAATTGGTTATACAAAAAGAACAATATACAGCTTCCTGTGTGAAGTGTAAATACATTGTCGTCTGTAAGCTAATGGAGTTGTCATTACTGACCTTAAACATAATTTACAAAAGCAAAATGTAATAAAGTAAATGTGATGTTCTGTGCACCTTCAGAATTCCGTACCCACCTTCAGCATTTATACTCAGTTCCTTTGAGTTTTCCTCTGATGTTGCATATGGATTATTTCCAACCATTGGCACCAGGCAGTCAGTGTAGAAGTAACCAATTTTGGTCATGTCCAGTGTAGAAATCACTAGATCTATTGCCAGCTGACCAACATTTCCCACTGACACTGCTGGCTGAAGGAGCAGAAGTTATTGTATTATGACACGGTTTCTGGACAATACAAGATGCTTTTTGAATAGTGAAGGCTTAAATTATTTAGTTCTGGTCAAACATGGATCTCTAGAAGCGGCTGCTCAATCATCTGACAAAGGTGACTGTTTCTTAACCAATTTCTCAACACAGACTTTGGTCCTTGTCCCATAGAAACACACTGACCACTTCTGTGAATACTCCTGTCTCACTGTACATTTAGACAAAGGCTTGACAACTTGCCCCCTCCTCCTTTCTTTGGATATAGGTTAGGTAATAGTCACTCAAAAGCGAGCCATGCTGAGACTGGCAGCCCTCAAGTGACATCTAATGGTGACGCTGACTATTACACATTAAACCTGCAGATCTCAGCTATACTAATATACAAGCACAGATGTTTATCTTTTAACAGTGATAAGGGTGATCCTGACCATTTAGTAGGAACTGCCAACGGTTATCACCAGTTGGGGCAGATACTGACCTAATCTGATGGCACAGAAAGAGCAATTCAAGTTTGTGTCCTACAGAAACTGTTCCAGGAAGACAACAGTACTATTTTCGATTGCTTCCCTCTAGTTTCTAAGCACATCTGTGTGTACAAATTGCTGCTGCTTGCTGCCGCCAGCAGTTGCGGAAACACCCCAAACGTGATGATGACAAGCTCAGGAAACAGCACTTACAGGCTCTCACTACAAATTAGCTGCTATTTAATACCCTGTCACTCCCAGACATAGAAAAAACTGAGATCTATTTCCTGCGGCCAGTCAGCTGATGTGGAATAACTTCCCGTGCAGCCTGCAGAGTCATCCCAGGCTGTGCAGCCCTCGGTGAAAGGCAATAAGGTTAAAGTAATACAGTATAGGGTCTCACTGGTAGGGAAAGTAATGGTTGGCTACTTCTCAGTCTGCACTGCAACTCTCAGCCAACAACAAACAAAGTAACCCCAGGTAGACTATCATAAATTGATTTCATACATATATGAATATTATTGTAACACTTGCCAAAATAATCCTAATCACAGTTTACATACAGCAGAGGTGAGGATTTTTTTTTTCACTGAAAACATTTATATATCACATTAAAAAAGATAAAAATAACCTTTTTTTCCCCCGAGGAAACCCCCAGGCAGCACAAATCCTGTTGAAGTACACAGGGTATTTTAATCTCAGAGTGACAGTACATAGCTACAGCTCACCGCAGAACAGCTTGACAGGAGCAAAAAACAGGCATATAGCCAAAGATGACCCTTTTGGATATGGACCTGTTGAGTGGGTAAAGCGGAATCCATAAAAATGATGCAGGGGCTGGAATCCCTCTGCTCTGAAGACAGGCTGAGAGAGCCTGGAGAAGGCTCCGGGGTAACTTTCTTGTGGCCCTTCAGTACTTAAAGGGGGTCTGTAAGATGGGGACGGACTTTTCAGCAGGACCTGCTGTGACACAGCAAAGGGTAATGGTTTTACGTGATAAAAGGAGCGATTTAGATTAGATAGATGGAAGAATTTTTTCCGATGAGGGTGGTCGGCCTCACAGAGGAGGCAAAAGCCCTCAGCCGCTCCGGGGGGGGGGCCTCTCAAGCCCATCGGGAAGGAGAAGCAGAAAACCGACCTACCATGAGCAGAGTGAATCCTGTAAAGTCGGTGCTAGCGGAACCCCCGCCACGGTCGCAGGGAACAAACATGCCGGCCTGAAAGGGAGGAAGAAAAGGAGGGAGGCAGAAAAGGAGGGAAGCAGGAAGAGAGCGGCGGTGCCTGCGCTCTCGCCTCAGGGGCGGGGAAAAGGGAGGAGGCGTGGCGGGAGTAACGGCCGTGACCGCCCGCCTCCCGCCGCGCTCGTCGGCGAGGAGGCTGCGCCGTCCCCGCTGCTCCCGGGGCGCGAAGCGTCGCCGTTCTTCTCTTGTCCTGCTGCCATGTCCCTGCCGCCGGAGAAAGCGTCCGAACTGAAGCAGATTATCCACCAGCAGCTGGTTAAGGTTGGGGCGGTTGTCTCCGCGGTAGAGCCAAGGGAAGTCCCGGGGGAGGCGAAGGGTCCCGGGGGTGCGGATCCCCTCGCTGTGTGTCCGCTCTCTCGCCCTGTTTTATTTTTCCGACTTCCGTCGCTTCAGGTGGTTTTCAGGCATCGTTTGGCCTTACCGGTGTTGCTCCTTTCCAGGAGGGCCAGCGGCCGTTCGCGCTGTGGCCTAATGCCTGACCCGATTTGCGGCCTTTCCCCCGCTGTCTCTACCGCCTCTGCTCCTCCTCATCTCTTCAACCTCCTGTTCCCTGCGCTACGGAGCGGTGGACCTGAGGCCATGCCGCCCTAGCTCCTTCTTCTACCCCGGGTTGCTGCTGCTTTTTCACTCTGTCGCTGAATTTTTTTATTCATTTTTTTTTCTTTTCTTTCTGCTCGCTGCGCTGAGTTCTTGGACTAGGTCGCGAACTGACACGGAATAAATACGAATGCTTTAGCTCGTGTATCACAAAGTATTTTAAGTTCCGGTGGCTGTGGCCTTAGCATCCCACCTGTGTGAGAAACAGCGTTATAAATCCGTGCAGTTTCACAGCCGAGGTGACAGAAATTCTCTGACCTCCCTTTGAGCATAAGGGAAGTTTGCAGTGGAGAATTAATACTTTTGTGCCTCTCCTATAAGCATATCAGGGTGTGATTTTTCCCTTCTAAAGTAGGAAATTATTATCATAAAGTAGTTTGGGTTGGAGGGGACCTTAAAGATCAGCTACTTCCAACTCCCCTGCAATGGCCAGGGACACCTTTTACTAGATCAGATTGCTCAAGGCCCCATTCAACCTGGCTTTGAACACCTTCAGGGAAGGGTCATCCACAGCTGCTCTGGGTCAACCTGTTCTAGTGTCTTATCACCCTCAAAGTAAAGACTGTATTCCTAATACCTATTTTAATTCTACCCTCTTTCAATTTGAAACTGTTAACCCTTATCCTGTCACTACACTTCATGATAAAGTGGCCCTCCTCATCTTTGCTATTAGTCCACTTTAAGTAGTTAAAGGCCATGATAAGACCTCCCTTGAACAACCTCAACTCTCATCCTGTCCTCACAGGAGAGGTTTTGCACCCCTCTGATAATTTTTGTGGCCTCCTCTGGACCTGCTGCAACAGGTCCATCTCTTTCCTGTGGTGAGGATTCCAGAGATGCACCTGGCACTGCAGGTGGGGTCTCACCAGAGTGGAATAGAGGGGCATAATCTTTTCCTTCAACCTGCTGGCTACATTTTTGATGCAGTTGGCTTTCTGGGTTGTAAGCATACATTGCTGGCTTATATTTGGTTTTTCATCCACCAGTACCACCAAGTCATCTTCTGCAGGGTTGTTCCATTTTAAGTTTGAATTTAGAGGGTGACAAGAATTTAAGAGAGTGACTATTTTATAGCTGATGGATTTGCATACCTGTTTGTAAGGAGGGAAGTTCAAGGCAGGGGATGCTGTCAAGAGCAATGAAAATGCTCAGGTTTGGTATGCTTATGAGTTTTTTTAAACTGGTAGAACTGCTTTAGTGAGATGCTGTGACTAGTTCAATTAGTTCTGCAACAATTCATATTTTGGTGTAGTTATGTCTCTCTTCTTAGGAGAATACCTTTTGTTTTACAGAGTGACTGGTTAGTCATAAGAGCTATCATGCAAAGACCTTGTGTTTGTAGCGTATGGTGATTTTTCTTTCAGATGGATGTCCATGGCAGGATCAGAGAAGTCCTTGCTAAGGCTATGTGTGAGGAGCTAGTGCCTGAGCATCAGCAGGTATCCACAGAAGATTTGATAAAAGCCTTAAGACAACAAGGAATCATTGATGATGTTATGAAGGAACTTACATTTGTAACTGTAAGTTGGTTTTAAAAAGTGGAAGTCTATTTTGCTTTTTTATTCCTTCTATTGTCTTGGGGTTTTGACACTGCTTTTGAAGGTGTGTAATGGCTTTAATGATTTGTGACATATTAGGAGCAGAGCAGTTTAATGCATAATGGTAATGCAGTATTGAAAGTATTTGTTCAGTTTTGTTACATCTCCAGTGTTAGGAGGAAAAAGATTTGGGGAATGGCGCTCAGTTGAAACAGGATTCTTTATGCCTCAAAAAGTCTTAATTGTAATTCCAGGATGTGCAAGAAAAGGAGAGGACTTCAGCTCCAAAACCATCAACGCATTTTGTTGACAGAGAGCCAGCAGCTTTGAAAAAAAGTAGGTTGCTTTTTTGTTTTAAAATTTTAAGTGTGTGATTTTTGAACTCTGACACAGCAATCTGCTAGGAACTGCCCTAAAGGTGGATGTTTTTTCCTTGCTTGTCTGCAGGAAATAAATTTGTGTAAGCTGTAGAAGTTAGTCTTGCACAAAAATTTGATTTGTTTTTTAATTCAGTTATTTTACATTGATAGTTTTCATGCATTTTAAAAATCACTTTCTCTTAAGCACTTGTTTCAAAAAAGTATTTTGTTTTGTGTTTCTTTTTCCAGTCTCCTGTTAGTTAACTGATATTTAAGATGCTTCCTAAGACCTGTTTGTAGTCTCTTAATTTTTATTGCTACACTTTACAGCTAACATTGACCCAACACGGAGGTATCTTTACCTTCAGGTTTTGGGCGGAAAAGCTTTTCTGGAACATCTTCAGGAGCCTGAGCCTCTGCCTGGACAGGCTTGTTCCACCTTCACTCTCTGTTTGCATTTTCGGAATCAGCGCTTCCACACTAAACCTGTACCCTGTGCCTGTGAGCCAGACTTTCATGATGGGTTTTTGCTTGAAGTACACAAGGAGAGCCTAGGTAAGCAATGTTGTGCATTTAAAGCTGATGGTGTTGGCTCTGGCTTCAAAGTTGTTGTGAAATGTGTTTAGTGGCTTTCTTTCCTATTTTTATCATATTTTCCTAAGGAACCTGATTAGTATATTAGGTTATGGCCCTTGCAGATCTTTCTCTGCTCTTACCTCTTCTTTTCCACGTTTGGTCAAATTGAAATTTGATTTTACTTTATCCATAATTGACAGTGAGGTGATAGTATCGGAGATAGTAAGAGATACTGTGGTGGCTGTGTGACAAGTGAAGAATGAAAACATAAATTTGTTGTCACATGAAAGGAAGAACTTCAGTGTGAGTGCAGTTTACCTGTCTCAGAAGAGACAGCCATCCACAGACTCTTGCTCTTCTTTTGGTAAGAGCTAAGTTTGTTGTGAAAAGTCTTCTGGATATTGTCTGAATCTTGTAGAAACCCAGGAATATCAGGAAACAGAGAGGAAGCCACAAGTACTGCAGCTGCACTTGGGGAGGGGAGTGAATATACCACAAATGCA
Source organism: Dryobates pubescens (assembly GCF_014839835.1). Lineage (NCBI taxonomy): Eukaryota > Metazoa > Chordata > Aves > Piciformes > Picidae > Dryobates > Dryobates pubescens. The sequence continues at coordinate 16,578,097 of NC_071620.1, read as the reverse complement.
AAGGACCCAGATTTTTGTTGATTCTGCTGCTCATGGAGCAGTTTGTATCATAGGGTCAAGCTTAACTATAGAGGAAGTTTTCTCCTAACTACTGGTGTACAGTAAGTTGACCTGATGCATCCCAATTTATTAAAAATACTTTTCAATGCCTCCTACTTAATGGTACTTCAATATTCTTTATTTTCTTAAATCTTAATTCCATTGTAATTTTTGTGCATTTGAACCAGGTACGCTGGAATACTTGGGATGATAACGTTCTTGCTCTCTTGTCTTGGTTGAATAATGGCAGGTGATGGAAGTAAAATGGTGGATGCAACCACTATGTTATCTATATGCGATCCAGTGCACATGGTTCTGATCAAAACAGACACGTTTGGTGAGACAACACTGGTTGCTTCCTATTTTTTGGAGTGGAGATCTGTCTTAGCTGTGGAGAATGGTGTAACTAATGTTGCTGTTGAACTTCTGGGTGTAGGTAAGAACACATAAGACTGCAATAACTTAAAATACTGGGTACTGAGCTTGCTTGTAAGTTTAATAGAGTATTTGGGATGTAGTTTAGTTGTAGTCCAACTCATAAATAACTATAAAGTATCCGTAGAAAGTGTGTAGGAGACTAATGGTCAGATTTTGTTGTTGCTGAAATACTACAAATGTATTTTCCAGATCCTGTGTAGTAATAGGCCTCATGTCTGGGAACTCCCACTATTGATTTTCTGCAAAATCTTGAGAAGGTGCCAAATACCAACCAACCAAAAATCAAGCAGTTAATCTCCAGTAATGTATCAGACCTGTGCACTGAAGAGTAAAAGCCTGCTTGTGTCCCTTTCCCAGCAAACTGGCAACTGCCAGAGCCACTGATCTCTTTTGTACTGCTGTTTATTGCAGTGGTCAGAAGTATGTTTTCTGACAGGGTAAACAGCTTTGTCTTAGGATAGAGAGTTAGAGCATGTGACAGGCTGTGAGAGTTGGGGCTGTTCACCCTGCAGAAAAGAAGGCTCTGGGGAGACTTTATTGTGGCCTTCTAGTACTTAAAGGGAGGAATTAGAGGAAAGCTGGGAAAGGACTTTTTACAGGGACTTGTAGTGATAGGATGAGGGGAAATGGATTTAAGGTGGAAGAGGAAGCTCTTTATAGTGAAGATGGTGAGACATGGGAACAAGTTGCCCCAGGGAAGTTGTGGATGTCTCCTTCCTGGAATTGTTCAAGGCCAGGCTGGATGGGATCTAGAGCAACCTGGTCTAGTAGTGGGTGTCTCTGCCTTTGGCAGGGGGTTTGGAACTAGGTGATCTTTAAGGTCCCTTCCAAGCCAGACCATTTTGTGATTCTATGACCTTATAGTTTAGTGGATAAAGACTAAATTCCAGTCTTGATCTGTCATGACTTCTACATCAGCTATCCTAAAGTTTTGTCAGATGGTAGCTGCTAATTCTTTGTTTCGGTTTCTTTTCCTGTTAGGTAGGTGAGCAGTTGTTGACAGATTTTAAAGAGTTTAAATTGTATCTTCAAAATATTTTTGAAGGTATAATATACAATGAAAGTTACTCCTTCTTGTTGCGACTTTTACCTGCTGTTTTGGGGGTGTGTGATTTGGTGCAGTGTTTTATCCAGTAAGTACAACTCTAGTAAGCTTTAATTGCTAATGTGTTTGTTAGCTTCATTTTCCTTCTGAAAATGGTAACACTGGCCAAATTCACTAAGCAGTATGGGTTTGGATATTCTCTTAAATCGAGAGCTTTTGTATTTATAGTGATGTGGCAGTGCGTAACAAGTAAATACTGAAATGGGTGGTGAGAGCAGTTCAATAATCATTAGTGTTTTTCCAAATAATAAAGTATCAAGCCTCTAAATGCAGTGTATTTTTACCTCTTAAGTTTTGCCACTGTACAAAATGCAGCAAGACCACCAAAGCATGCTGCTATCTCAGATAAATGGAGTGTGTGACTTTCCTCTTTTTTAGATGTCTGTTCTAGATGTTTCTAGAATGTTAGAATGTAATTCATCTCATACATCCTGGTACTGGCTGCAAAGAGGGCCTTGGGTAATTACCTCATATATAGATATTTCCTCTCTTTTTTTTTTTTTTTTTTTTTTTTTCCAGGTTATGCTTTCTTAGAGCCTCACTTGCACTTGAGATTTAAATATGCTTATTTTGCCTATATTTAAAGAAGTTTAGTTGTTTTTTGTGGTTATAGAGCTATCATATTTACTTTAAGTACTTGCTCCTGCCTGGCTGAAATGTCAGAAGTAAATTAAATTTGAGAGAACTGATCAAAACTTATTTTGGTTTGAAGGTACAGAATCTAAGGTTTCTGTTGGTGTTTTAAACATCAGACTGGAAATGTATCCACAGCTTAATAAGACACTGTCTCCAGAAGTAACAAATACTCAAGTAAGTAACTGGGGTGGAGGCAAACTGACTTGTTCTTTTTTGGTGGAGGAAACTCAATATAGAATTACTTGTAGGTGTTGAGAGATGTGGGGTTTTTTGAATGTTCAAGATTTTTTTCCCATTAAATCTAAATATAATTTCCTTTTTTAAAAAGCTACTTTGTTTATAGAATCTTAGAATGGTTTAGGTTGGAAGGAACCTTTAAAGCAGGGACATTTCCAACTAGAGTAGGTTGCTCAGAGACCCATCTAGCCTGACCTGGAATGTTTCCAGGGATGGGGCTTCTACCACCTCTCTGGGCAGCCTGGGCCAGTGTTTCACCACCCTTGTTGGAAAAAATTCTTCCTTCTATCTAGTTTAAATCTCCCCTCTTCTAGTTTAAAACCATCACCATTTATCCTGTTTCAGCTGGCCCTACTAAAAAGATTGTCGCCATCTTTCTTCTAGGCTCCCTTTAAGTACTGAAAGGCCTTTTTGGAGCCTTTTCTTGGCTGAGCAACCCAACTCTCAGGCTGTATTATATACATGTTCTACTGAACATTACATGATGTGGAATACTACTACTATAGTAGTTTTCCTAATTACTTGTACTTCCTTCACAGAAATGCACTTAAGATGAACACTACTTCAGTCAGACTTTAGTGCATTGGATTTTCATTTTCAAATACTGTTCTTCAGCATTTAGCCTGGGACACTTTACATATGCAGCTTTATTTTGCATATGACATGATTTATTGTTAATGCATTTATTGGTTATGTTGTATTTCTCCTGTTTGTGGTTAAAAAAGTGATCAGTTATCTTTTTCTTACCTGCAGTTTGCATTGGAACGCATGAAAACAGCAGAAAGAGAGCGGCTATTTCTTGTGTATGCTAAGCAGTGGTGGAGAGAATACCTGCAGATTAGGCCTACACACAATGTAAGGCTAGTGAAGATTTTTGCACAGGTTTGTATCCCAGTTGTTTAAGTTAGCCTTTCATTGTTTGATATAATATATTTTGAAGCTGATGTGTATGTAGAATCTGTATAGATTAATGATGTGATTACAAGCGGGTCAGGCCAGCATGTGGTGCATCAAGCATGAAATAAAATTTGTAGGAATTGAACTTCTGTTTTGTGTATTGAAGCTTCAGAGCATGCTGCAGACAGAGGGCTTGTTCCTACCACCTCTCATGTATGAGGTAGTAAACTCTTGCCTTTTCCTTTAAGGTTTTTAATACGAATGGCAACGACTTAAATGATCGGTGCAAACTATTTCAAACATATTTTATGTCGGACAAAATGGTTGTGAAAAATGGGCTCTGCTAGCTCTACTGGAACAGATCCACACAATATTTGTGGTCTGTAAAACAATCTATCTGGTTAATAACACAAAATAGCTATTGTGGGGTCATAAGTTACTGTCTCAGTTGCTCCTTGCTAAGTCTCCCTCAGGAATGATATGAACCTTCTGTTTTTCATGCTATGAATTTCTCTAGCACAGATAATGTGCAGTAATTTATCTCAAAGTAGCATCTTGAAATGATCTGTGCCTACTTCTCTTTAGTGAAGTTGTAACTTCTGTTCTGGCTGTGCTTTGAGTCTTCAGTAGTAATGTGAACTTCCAAATCCCAACCTGCAGCTGAGTCCCCACCCATTCCCACTCATTTGAGTGGGAATGGGACTGGGAACAAAAAGGGCCAAAGTGTAGAAAAACTCAGGGATTGAGATGAAGTGAAGGAAAGAAAGAAAGGAAGAGGGGAAGGAAAAAAGTGACCCAGAGACAATCACTCATCACCGCTTCCAGATGCAGTGACATTCTCAGGGGGCCAAAACTGAATCTGGTACTTAAGGTGCAGTGACAGTATTTGATGTGTAGTGAATGTATCCTACCTGTGTTTATTTTCTTGATTGCTTTCCTGCTGTGAAATAATTTTCAACAACATTCTAGTTGGCTTCAAATAAATGCTCCTTTTCTTAACAGCAAAATGACAAAACAAATGGAGGCAATATGTGACTACAGTAGAACAATGAGACTGTAATTTCCTGAAGCTGCAGGGATTTAAAGGCTTTGAGCTCTTAAAATATATGAACATAGAAGTACCAATTTAGCTCAATGAGGAAAAGTAGTCTATACTTGAAATAGTTCTAATAGTTGATAATTGTAGTATTTCCCTGCAGCATGTGGTAAAAAAGACTTTTTTCCCTCAGATATCTTATTTGTTCATTTTCCCAGGAAATTACAAATTCTTAGTATTTTTCTCCTAATTTAGCTAAACCTAGTTACTTTATTGTGAGTAAACTTTACTGCTGCTTGGTGTTACGACAAGAGGTATTCAAATTTAGAAGCAAATAGTCGCCTTTAAACTCAAATCAGCTGACAAATCCTTAATGTTTCAATGATGGCTGTTTGGGATTGGTGTGGGGTTTGGTGTCTGTGTATATTAGTCTGGTGGCTTTTGCTGGATGATAATGTGGGAATTGATAATGGATGGAGCATGAACAGTTACCTAATTAAGAAAATGAGTTGTAGCTGCTCCAGGTCACAAACATTTAGTCCAGAGTGTCCTACAAGAGACAGAACCAGCAGAAAAATCTTACTGTAATGTCTCTAAATGGTTTAATGGTCTTATGTCTGAATTGTAGAAGTATTTTTGTGTGAATATTTTTGAGCAATATGTATTTGAATAAATCCCACTGCAAAAGTGTTTGAGATAAATCTTTTGTGATATTTGTGTGGCTGGCAAGTAACCATGTTTCCTATATGCAGGATGAAAATGGAGTGAACCGTCCTGTATGTTCATACGTCAGACCGCTTCGAGCAGGCCGCTTACTAGACACACCTAGACAGGCAGCACGGTTTGTCAGCGTCCTGGGGTATGAAAGAGCTCTGGTCATTGGAGGAGGTGGTGGCAAACAAGAGCAGTGGTGCACCCTTCTTGCTTTTTTATCCAGGAACAAGGTATGTGAAATCAGTCCCTGTCTGGCAGAAGAAGTGGTATCATATTCTCACCAAAGTCAGTGATTTAAAACAGGCATCAAATACATGGATTAAGTCAGATTTGGAGAATTCTGTTACAATAACTTAAGGTCTTTGAAAAGAAGTCAGATGTTAACTAGTAGACAAGAAGGCTTTGGAGCAGACTTTCTGTACTGCTTTTGTTGGGGTCCAATTGTCCATACATCTGTTTGACAATGAGCTTTGCTGTTCTAAGATCCCATGTCACTCTTCCATGAATTTCATCTAGTGTGCAGGATACTAGTTTAAATTCTGGGCTGACCCAGGAAGAGGTGAAAGTTTCTTTTGAAAAGGCTGGATTTGTGGGGGTTTTTTTTGGTTGTTTTTTTTTTTTTTTTTCAGATGGGCTAAAATAAACTGCTAGTTTTTACATTCCACTTTTGCAAGAAAGGAATTTTCACTGAATTTCAGCCTAATGTTTGGTCAACTGAAACTTGTGTCATATGATTGTTATAAATGAAACAGACTGTGTAACTTGTTCTGTAGCCAGCAGGTCAAGAGAGGTGATTCTTCCCCTTCACTCTGCTCTTGTGAGACCCCACCTCAAATACTGTGTCCAGTTCTGGTGTCCCTATCATGGGAAGGACATAAAACTGGTGGATTGAGTTCAGAGGAAGGCCAGAAAGATGATCCAAGGGCTGTAGCACCTCTGCTATGAGGATAGTCTGAGGAAGCTGGGGTTTTTCAGCCTGGAGAAGAGAAGGCTCTGGGGGAACCTTATAGCTACCATCCACTACCTGAAGGGAGCCTCCAAGAAGGCTGGAGAGGGACTTTTCATAAGGGTGTCTGGAGATAGGACAAGGGAGAATGGTTCTAAGCGGAGGGAGCGTAGCTTTAGAGTAGATCTTAGGAAGAAGCTCTTCAGTATGAGGGTGGTGAGGCTCTGGAATAGGTTGCCCAGAGAGGTAGTGGATGCCTTCTCCCTGGAGGTGTTCAAGGCCAGGTTGGATGAAGCCTTGAGCAACCGAGTCTAGTTGAGAGGCATCCCTGCCCATGACGGGGAGGTTGGAGTAAGTGATGTCTGAAGTCCCTTCCAACCTAAGCCATTCTATGATTGCATCTCATCTGTTGTATGATTAAAAGTAATGATGAGTGGTTGGTGCTTTTCATTGCCACTAAGATACTTCTGTGTTCAAAAGTGTCACTGGTGCATTTATGTTAGAAAGATCACAAAAGCATAGAATGGCTTGGATTGGAAGGTACCTTAAAGATCATTTAGTTCCCACCCCCATGCTGTGGGCAGGGACACCTCCTACTCAATCAGACTGCTCAAGGCCCAATCTATTGTGCCTTTGAACACTTCAGGTTTGGAGCCTGGGCAACCTATTCCAGTGCCTCACCACCCTAGTGGTCAAGAAGTTCTTCCTAATGTCTAACATAAATCCAGCTTCTTCCAGTTTGAAGCCATTAGCCCTTGTCCTGTCACTTGCTGCTTTTGTCAGCAGGAGCTGTATTTCTCTTATTAGACCTGTCTCAAAGACCCCACAGAACAGGCTTTAGGTGTTGTCTGTTAATCTCATACTGTGCACAGGTTTCAAATAAATGCACCACTAGTTTTCGGATGGAGATGATGATGATAGTGACTTCCACCTAAACATAAGGGGAAAACTTGTCTCATTTGAGGATGCCAGAGCATTATAACAGGCTGCCCAGAGAGGTTTTGGAGTCTCCTCTGGACAGATTCCAAACCCACCTGAATATGATTCTGTGCAGCGTGCTGTGGGTGAGCCTGCATTAGCAGGTGGTTGGCCTAGGTGATCTCTAGAGGTCCCTTCCAACCACCACAATGCTGGGATTCTGCGATTTTTGAGGATCATTGTATTTGGAAGCACAAAAAAAGGGGGGTTCTTCTGAAAAGCTGTGTAGAAAATAGCTGAATTTAACTGCTGAGACACCAGCTGCACAATTACTATTTTTCTTGTGAGATGCAGTCTGCTGTTATTAAATGAGCTCAGCTTCACTAAAAACTTGCTGAAATCTGCTGTTCTCCTATTTCCCTTGTATGTTATGGTAGGGAAAGATATCTGTCTAATGAACAGACATAAAATTTGATATTCTGGATGCATTTTCAACATTCTGAGTAGTATTATACTAAAGAACTTTACTCTTCCACTTCTCAATGCTGTTTGGTATTATGAAAGTTTGACTGCACGAGGGATTTTTGTTCTTACCTACCTGACAGCTAACCTTTGTAAAGAGCTTAAGAGACACAGAATACTAGATACCACATTTGAAAACGGTTTTCTGTGAATTATGACCAGTAGTAATGTGTTCATGAAAGAAATATTTTTCTGACTGGAAGGAAAAGCAGCTACATGTGACTTTCAATTGGTTTATATTTAGATCTGTGAGGGAGGTGGTTACAGCTTTTTTTGATTTCTGAACTTTGACTACATATTCCAGGCAGTGCAATAGTAGTTGAATCACATTTCAAATGGTTCACTTCCTCACTGTGTCCAAATACTGTGTAATTTCTAGTAGTACTACTACTTCCCCCCCACCCCCTCCCCTATATGGTCTTTAATTAGAATACTGGTTTTGTCTTTGTGGGCCAATAGATTCTGGTTCAGGATTATTGAAGGTGTCTTCATAATCATGAGAAATGTTTTCCAGTGTTTATACTGGAGCAGAATAAAAGATTCAAATGGTCTATCATGAGAAGATACTAATATTTTTAACTGATTAATTCTATTACAGAAAACCAAAATTAAGCAGGTTTAAATCTTAAAATCCTGATTTCTGATACCTGCTTTGGTATTTGACTTGTTATGAAATGATTAGAGAAATATAACTTACTTCCTTTCAAGATTCTATCCATGGCTGACACTCAAATCAACTTACTGGTATTTACTGTCTAGGGTGACTGTGAAGATCATGCTAACCTTCTGTGCAGTCTTCTTCTGGGGTTTGGCTTGGAAGCCTTTGTGTGTGTTGGAACAAAAGCAAAAGGAGTCCCTCACACTTGGGTGATGACTTGTGGAACTGATGGAACAATTACTTTTTGGGAGAGCTTAACAGGACATAGGTGAGTAAAAGGAATATAAGAAAACTGAACCTTGTTTATTGATGCTTTTGTTGTCGATTTTTGGGTTTTGATCCATGCACCCTGTCATGTAACTGTCATGTGATCCAGTGTTCTGGTTTGAGCTAGAACAGAACTAATTCTGGTCAGTGCTGTGACTTCTCACCTTAGTCTCTGCTCATTGAGGGTACTTTCTGAAGTTCAGGGTGTGTTTGCACATCCAGTGGCTGCTTCTAACAGCGAGAACACTGATGGAGAGAATTACTGCTAATGGCTGGGCTGCAGAATGGCTCTGGCTTAGACTGCTCCTGTGCACACCAAGGGCTCTTTTAAATCTTTTGTGCTATGTTGGGGTGCAGTAAGTAAGAATTGCACCTGTGGGGAGGAATGGACAAGATGGTTGACCCTAAACTGACCAACAAGGAATTCCATCCCTCTCCCATGGACAGCATCCTCAGGATCAAGCTGAGGGAACAGCAGAGTCAAGACTTTTCTTCAGCGTCTAGTGTCTGAGAACTTTGGTCCATTGTGCCTTCAATCCCAACCTGTGTGTTCCTGAGTTCAGTTGCAGAATCCAACTCCTTAATTGAATTCCCATCTGATGATGAGTCCAGCCTGGGACTTTCTCAGCGCCTGCTCACTGCATCAGTGGTAATGGTGATGCAATTGACATCAAGGGGTTGGATTTCATACTGGTTTGTAACTGTTTGTATCTGTTTCATGTTACTATTATCAATTTTCATTTCAGCTGGTTTAGTTTTCTTTCCCAGTCTATCAGTCTCTCTCCCTTACTCCCTTTCCCTTCACTGTGGGAAGTCAGAGGCATTCATAGAGAGCTTCTTTCACTTGTCCAGTGGCTGGCCCATCCCTGACCCTTGACATCCAGATGACTTTTGTCTTTACATCTTTTTTTTTTTCTGTGCACTGCTTTTGTTTGGAAGCTAACTGGTTCAGTGTGAAGTGAAATATTTCAGCAGTTTGTAATAGAGTTTTCAGTGGCTTTAATACCATCTAGTAACTACTTTGTGTCTTACGACAGCTGATTGCCACTGATGCTGTCACTGCCAGCACTTGTAGAGGAGATGAAATCCAATGTGAATGTTTAGGAACACATACTTTTCCCCTTGTTTCATCTATGAAATCAGTGTTAGAATACTTCCCCCGCCCCCCCTGTAGAAACCTCTGCAAGTTCTCTGAGATCTTCTGTCATTGAGTCACTTTAGAAGGGCACAGGTAGTGGTTGCAAAATTCCTGGAACCTGTAATTTCCAGTGTTGAAAATATGCCATTCTGTTTTGCCACGGTTTGTGTATCCTTTTATGAGCTTTTGAAGATGTATTTCTCCAAATGTGATGAGTAGTGGGGAAACCGCAGAGTGTTCTTGGGTCAGAGCTTGGCATCAGTGACAAACTCCCTATGAACTCCTCTCCCTTCCCAAAGGGGAAGAGAAGGAATAAGGGAGAGAGACTGATGGGTAGGAAAACTAAAACTACTTTAATGAAAATAACAACAGTAAAATGGAATAAATACAAGTAGATCTGAACCAATGTTGAATCCAAACCCCCGATGTCACTGTCACCACTGATGCTGGGGGCAGGCACTGGGAAGCCCCAGGCTGAACTCACCAGCGATGCGAACTTGATTCAGAAGCTGAATTCTGCAACTGGACTCAGAAACACACAGGTTGGAACTGAAGGCAGAATGGACAGAGTCCTGCTTGGACTCCAGTCATTGAAGAAGATGCTTGACCCTGGTGATCCCTCAGCTTGATCCTAAAGATGACATCCATGGGATGGAATCCCTTCTTGGTCAGTTTGTTAAAGTTACAAAATTTAATTGATGTTGACTATCTGCTTGATTCATAGAATGGTTTGGGTTGGAAGGAACCCTAAAGATCATCTAGTTCCAACCCCTATGCCATGGGCAGGGACACCTTCCACTAGACCAGGTTGCTCAAGGTCTTATCCAATCTGGCCTTGAGCACCTCCAGAGAGATTGCATCCACAACCTTTCTGGGCAACTTGTTCTGGTGTCTCACCAGCCTCACTGTAAAGAATTTCTTCTTAATATCCAGTCTGAATGTGCCCTCCTCAAGCTTCAATTTTGAAGGAAAGGAAAAAACAAAAGTAGCGCTGTGTTACTTCATTGTATGTTTTGCCTCCAAAATGTGTTGAATTACTATCCGGTAAATAAATGAGTGCCACTTTGGGGAATAAAACAATTCTTAACAGACTTGGGTTAAATATTTGAAAGTAGAAACAGCTTGTATCTGCCCCATCTAAATACTTTTATCTTGGCTTAAAATAAGTTACAGTAATCACATAAAGGATGGTTTTAATTAGGTACATCCACATACCTGTCAACCCTGATGCCCCTCCACTTGTTGAGCAACCCAGGCTGCAGCATCCTTACCGCACAATAGGCTGCATCTTCAACCATCAGAAGTTCTTGGGAAACTGTCAGCCCTCAGATGCTGTGGAGGTCTGTGTGTTTGACCTGCACGATGAATCTAAATGGAAACCCATGAGTGAAGAAGCGATAAAATCTGTATGTCCTCCTGGAAAAACATCTTCAGTTCCCCCTTTTCCTCCTCTGTGTGCTTCCACAGTAGATGCTGCAGTAGCAAGCAACACGATAGAGCTACAACTGAGAATACTGGTCTCTGAACACAGAAAGGTAATAAATGCTGTGTCAAGATTTTCCTCCTGTTGTAATAAGGGTGCATGGTTTTACTGTGTGCTTGTCTTGAATAACTCATAACTGCGGTGTGTTTTCCATCAGCTTTTGCAGAAATGGTGCATGTGAAAAGTGAAATGATTGGAAAACAGTTTGGAAAGGCTTCACTGAGCTAGCTTAGACACCTTACTGTTTGCAGTGGTGATTTGGAGTCTCATGTGTGGGCTCTTCTCCTCACCCTTCCTCTGCCTCTTATTCCAGGTCTGTGGTCCTCAGTTTACTGGCACTGCAGGCTACCTATGAGTGGTCTGTGAAGGAGCTGGGGAGATAAATCTGATTGTTACTGGGCTTTGCCTGTCTATCACAAATGGTTTTGGTCCCTAGACAAAAGCAGGCTTTTATGATCTTACTGCTTGACAGAATCAGAAGGTATTTCTTGAAGTTAGTTTTGCTCTGATTCATGAGTTTTACAAGAATGATGTCTGTTTTTAATGGGCCTTCTGGTTGTGTATCTCCCCACACAATGCTCAGCCTCTAGGGTAGTAAATAGTTCTCGGAGTGTGAGTCTCTGCAACACTGAGTACATACATGGTAGATTTATCTACTTTGCACTTGTGGGATGACAAGAGTAAGACTTATGTACACCTGAATGTGTTCTGGGGAGCTGTTGTGTTGTCTTTTCTGAAGTGAGCTTTCATGAGAGACATTGGAAAAACATGAGGCAAATCTTAGCTGACCTTATGCTATCTTCTTGCATTTCCTGTAGAGATACTGTAGCTAAAACATCTAGTTTTAACTCTGCTGGTCTGGTTTTAATATACCAGTCTCACTTCATTTCTTGTTAACTGTTTGAGAGCTTGTTGGTGATGTTTGATTGTTCTACTTGCTGTGCGAGTCAACATCTCTTACTGCTGCATGGATTCACTTCCGTGAACTGCAAATGAATGATTTGTTGTGGGTCTATCTGAATGTATACAGCATGCAAGCTTAGTCATACCCTAATGTTCATTCTGCATGGTTGTCATCATTCTGTGACTTGCCTCACAGGATCTCGGCCTTTCTACTGTTTGGGATGACCATCTGTCCTATCTGTTGTCACCAGCGTTAGCAGCCTACGAGCTTGAACGTACTACAGGCATTTCTGCAGGAAATGAAGAGTTTCAAGATGCTGTCAGAAGAGCAGTACCTGATGGTCACACCTTTAAAGGGTTCCCCATCCAGTTTGTATACAGAAATGCCAGGAGAGCTTTTGCCACGTGTCTTCGGTAGGTTTAATTTATTGATATGTTCAAGCCAAAGTGGTTCACCAAGTGGTGAACTGCAACTCTTTTTTTTAATAATGAAATTTAAAATACAGTTCATTTCCTTAAATTACAACTGGAAGGAGAGATGGCAGGGAGCAGAGCTTTCGTCAGAGAATCATAGTATTGTTTTGGTTAGAAAAGACCTTTAAGATCATTGAATCCAACCATTATCTAACTCTGTGAAGTCTGGTGTTCCTCAGCACCACATTCCTGCATCTTTTAAACATGGGTACATGTTGCTAATGGGGAAATTTGGACTGGATGCCAGCATTTTTTTTCACCATTTGAACTATTTAAACATTGGAATAAATTCCTGGGGGAGGGTGGTGGATTTCCCTACATTAGACAGTTTCAAGGACTAGCTTGACTGGGTGCTGGGCCATCTCATTTAAACTAGATACTTAGCGTGAAAGGTTGCACTAAATGATCCTTGATGTCTTTTTCAACCTGGTATTCTGTGAATCCCCAGGGATGGGGATTCAATCACCTTCCTGGGGAGCTTGTTCCAATGTTTCAGAACCTTTTCGGTGAGGAAGTTTCTTCTAATACCTAAACCTCCCCTGGTGCAAGTTGAGGTCATTTTGTCTTATTCTGTGTTACAGTGGTGAGTTCAGTGATAGTAGACTTCTCATGAGTTAAATGAGAACAATGAGTTAATTTCTCTGCACTTGATAAAGATGATCAGTGCTTGTCTTTTTTACCGCCAAGGTAGCAGCCCCTGCATTACAGAACAAAATTATTTGTAATGTCAGACACATGGCACTTATGGTTAATTATTAGTCACATTTAGAAAAATTCCACCTGTAATTGAAATTTTTAATAGCAGCTTAGTAATATCTGTTCCTCTTGTTTTCACTTTTTGTCCCACAGATCTCCTTTCTGTGAAGAAATAGTCTGTTGTAGGGGGGACCAAGTGCAACTTGCAGTTCGTGTCAGAGTGTTTCCATACCCTGAATCTGCATGTGCTGTTTGGATCATGTTTGCTTGTAAATACCGCTCTGTCCTCTGAAAAAACCCCCACATAATTTATATACTTTCAGAGCTGCAAAATAATGGATGCAGGTGTATTTGATGTAAGTGCCACTGATTTTTGATTACCACAGTTTGTGTTTCAACGAGGATTGTGTATACAGTGATGATTATTTACAAAGAGAATATATTTTTAATAAAAGTTACTTTTAATATTTACAGAAATGAGAGTCAATGCCAGGGCCCTTTAAAATCCATGAGGGAATAGGAATGACACGACACCAATGTTCGTTCAAGTTTATTAACTTGAACAAATCGTTCAAGTTTATTAACTATCAGCTCTACTTTTATATTGTGTACTCGCACTATTCTGCAATAAGATAGGCTGTTCTGCGTCCTCACGAGCTGTCCACGCGTCCTTTTGATCGATCTGGTTGTTGTTGACATTAGTGCGGATTGAATCACAATCCCAGATTCACCTCCCCTGTTGTGTTACGCTGTCGTCTCATAGCTAACTTTCCCAACTGTTGTTTGTCAGGACAGCAGTTCGTGTTCTTTTACAAGGCCATCATAATACATATTCTGAACAAAGCTATCATAGAGCACATTCTAAATTAGCTGCTTATGTCCCTCTTGAGTTGCTTATGCTAACACTTCAAGACAGTAACTTGACCTGCTGGGGCCTGGTCTAAAATGTGCGCAGAAAATACTGACTCCTCTGCTGCAGTTTTTCATGTGGAAAAAGAGGTTTACCTCTTCAGAGTAAAAGACTGGTTTACCTTTCCTTGCCTCTCCTTACAGCATTCAAGGTATACTTTGTGAGTGACTAAGATCCAAAAATACTGACCTTCAAGCACATGTTCTTTCCACAGCAAAATTTCTGCCTTTCTTGGACCCAGCAATGGCTTCTATATTCAGCTTTTAAGAACAGTTCAGTCAGGTGTGGGTAATCTTGTTAATTTATCAATTGAGTAATTCCTGGATTTTTTTCTCCCCTGATATTTAAATTTAAGTCTTGGAGTACCTGAACATTTGAATATCAATGCTGGGTTACATAAGTTACATAATAACTGATCTAGTTGAGGATGCCCCTGTTTACTGTGGAGGTGGTTGGACTAGATGACCTTTGGAGGTCCCTTCCAATCCAGACCATTCTATGATTTTATGAACTTTGTGCCTTTTTCCTGATACTAGCTTGGAAGGCTCCTGAGGTAGAAGTTGTAGAGAGGCCATTTTGCTTAACAATCATTCATGATTTTGTCTAATTTTGACACTTAAATCCATCCTTCATTATCCAGGTATGGTTTTGTTTGTCTTAAATTTGTGGATGATTTTTACTGAGTGTCTTGTAGTCTTTATGCTTTGTGGAACAGCAAGCAACTGGGCTTTGTGAACTTCACCATGCCTCTCATGTTTTTTGCTCTATGGGCTTCAGCCATCTTGTTTTGAGACTGAAGAATCCCAAACTATTTGATTTCATCTGGAAGCTATTCCGTATGTCTGATAACCCATGTCCACCTCCACATGTTCTGCTTGTAAGAGAGATTCAACTCTTTCTGCTGATGCTGGAGCAAAGAGAAACTGCAATAATCCTAGAGAAAAAGCAGGCGTGAAGATTTTTACATACACATTTAATCAGCACTGTGGCAGCCTGACACTATTTCTGTCTTTTCTCCGGGAATGTTGATGCTGCCTACTGCAGGCCTTGTGTTTTAACTTGAAATTTTAATAGTACATTGTGTGCTGACTTAGTGTGTTACATAGTTGCTGGTCTTGCTGCTAACAAGTTTCAAATACTTCACAGTACTTGAACCTGGGTTTCTGTTACCTTTCTTTTTATACTTCAAAGAACAAAATTTGCCTCTTCTACATTGCACAGGTCCATCCAGGCAATAAAATTGCCACTTTCATTATCTCATACAATCTGAAAGGCTGGATCATACTGTATGGTGAATATTTCTAAGTTTAATAGCTTTATTTAAATACCAGTTCTAGCATCTTTGCAGTGGTGTATGTAACATGCATCACTCCAAGAGGCGAAACCAACTCCATACAGCTGAAAATGAAATATGAAACACTCTTACTGTTGAAGTGGGGTATTGCATGGGTTGTCCAGCATGCAATACTGTGAAGCACAGAAAGGGATGCTGCTTGGGGCTGTTATTTGTATGCTTCAGTCTGTCATTTAAAGCAGGAGTGAAGGGGAGATTTTTTTTTTTTTGGTTGTTTCTTTCTTTTTACATATCATGAGTAAAACTGTAGATTACTAAAGAGAAAAACAAAGGGAAGCTTTTTTTCTCTGACTTGGTACTGGCAGCATCTGCCCTCCTGGTGCCTAGGTGCGCTCAGGGGCAGGAAGGTCCGTTCCTAATTCTTTGGAATCACACAGAATGAAGACCTTCTTGTCTACCCTGCTGCTAAAGCAGGGGTCAACCAGCATAAATCACAGAGCAACATCTCCACGTGGGTTTTGAATACCTCTGCAGATGGAGACTTCTCACCTCCTCTGGGTGGCCTCTACCCATGCTCTGCCACCCTCAAGGTGGAAAATTTCCCCCTTGAACTGGAATGCTACAGGTTCCATGTAAATACATGTCCATTAACTCTTCCCATTACTGGATACCACTGGCTTCATCTTCCTGCAACTCTTGTAGTGATAAGCAGTAATGAGATTTCTCCCACACTCTCTTCTCCAGGCTGAACGTCCCCAGTTCTGCCAGCCTTTCTTTGTAAGGTTCCAGGCCCTTTTGGCCCTTTCCAGACTTGGCTGGTTCTGCTACTGTCAGCCTCTCTGTACACCAGTGCCTTGCCGCTACAGCGGATGGAGAGTTGCCGGAGGAGGCTGGTTATAGCGTAAGGACACATCGTTATAGGTATCTAAGGCAAACGTGAAATCCAGGCACCTTCCAAGGACGTTCGAGCGCTGTCCATGGACGCCGAGGTAGCCGTGGAAGCCCCAGGAACGAATTCCGCCTTCCCTGTCCCACACGGCTGTGAGGCAAGCCGCCATTATAGCCGTGGCGGGCTAGGGCTAGGGGCAGCAGGGGGCGCTGCGGCGCCGGGCGCTGGCTGCAGGGGCGGGCGGGGACGCCATTGCGTTGCTATGAGCTGGCTCCCCCTGCGGCGCTGGCAGCGGCGGGCGGCCCGAGCGCCGCTCCTCCCGCTGCCGGCCGCTGCTACCTCTGCCTGCCTGCTGCGCGGACCGGGCTGTCCGGCGGTCTGGTAGCACCAGCGGGGCGGGGAGGATGAGCACGGCGGGAGCGGGCGGCAGCACAAACAGCAGTAGCCGCCGCGGCGGGGTCGGTCAGTGAGCCTGAGGGAGCACCGCGGCGGAGGCTGGGTATGGCGCTGCCCGGGGAACGCGGCGCGGAGTCCCAGCCCGGCGTCTCCCGCCCCGCCACCGATGAGGAGGAGGACAGCGGTGGTGGGGCCGGCGGGCAGCCGGAGGCGCTGTCGCTGGAAGAGATCCTTAGGCTCTACAACCAGCCCATCAACGAGGAGCAGGCGTGGGCCGTGTGCTACCAATGCTGCGGCTCGCTGCGGGCCCGCGCCCGCCGCAGAGAGACCCCCACCGCCAGGCTGGGGGCGGCCGCCCACCTTCGCGTCTGGCGGGATGGCACCGTCACCCTGGAGCAGGATGAGCCCCACCGGCCGTCTCCACCTGCTTCAGGTAAGGCCAAGCCCGGCTTTCGCCACCACCGGCCCTCCGGTACCGCTCGACCCTGCCCGGGCCAACAAGGGCGGCAGGCGGGTGTCGGGTGCGGGCTGCCGCCCTTCTTCCCCTGCCTTTGTCCGTGGGCTGTGGCGGCCGGGAGGAAACGGTCTCCTTCCCGCCGGAGGATTGAGATGAGCGAGCGCACGGCTCCTCAGCCGTGCCGGGGGTGGGTGTGTGGGTGTCCCTGCATCATCTCGGCGTCCTGCGTGGAAAGGGAGAAACTGTCGCCTTGGATTTAGCCGCCTGCGTGTGGGTACAGGGGAGGTGTACGCGGGTTCAGTGTTTTATAATTGCGTCGTCTTTCGGTGCGTAGCATTGTGTCATCCGCACCTAGAGCGCCTGCTTGGGGAGTTCCTCTGCCCATACTGCTCATCCTACCGTGCCTTTCAGAAATGGTTCGGCGTCAGAAGGCACCCATTAGAAATAGATCAGCTCAGAGTTATTCTGGCATTAAGTTAAATAAGCCATGAGCACCTACCCGGGGCTAAACATCTACCGGCTATTTCTTTAAAATACCCAGGGAAACATACTTTGCATTGGAAAAGAAGGGTTTATGTCTTTTTCTTGAATTTCAAAGCTTCTGGTTATGAATATGGAAAGGATACTTTTTTGTGGCAAGTCAAGCTTGCTTTTTGAAAAGAAACTAAAGCTAGGCAGGGATGCGTTAACACACACATGATATTCTCCAGGAGCAACCTAGTCCATGTTCACCACCACTGAATTTTCCAGGAGGACAGAGGTTTTGCCATTTTAAAGTTATGTGAAGCAGAAGGCAGTGGTAAATGCACAAAGCGGGATTAATGGAGTCCTCAGCATTTAGAACATGGATAATACGCCTGACATTACAATTTCATGAAGCCTTGTAATACAGTGCCTGTCTGAAAAATCTTTTGGAAGAGCTTTGCAGTACTCCAGTTTGGAGCTGGGGGTACATGGAAATATCAAAATGTACTTGGTGGAAGAAGGAACATAATTCTCTTCTGCAATTGAAGTGAATCTAATAATGACTTCCATTGAAATATGATCTGATGTGCCTTTTAAATTAGTTGTTTTAAAGTAGTTTATTGTAATGTTAATAAAATGCCAGACCAACAGCCAGAAGTTCCAGGAAAATACTTGACTGAGCAAGGCATCTGCATGTCACAAGAACATTGAAGAGCTCTGTATTGCATATTGTGTGCTACTTTCACTTAGTGTTGTGAGATTATATCGGACTTCTTCTTTTCTCTTTCCTCATGTAGGAAATACATTGATTTACTATGTAGTTTTTTATTTTATTGCTTTTTTTCCTGGCTTTTTTAGGCTTGCTCCATTTCCTCTTGTAGCACATCCTAAGTGGCCTGTAGGAAGGTGCTGGGTATGTTGTGAACTTTCTACCTGCATATGAAGCTCAAGCCCCTTGCTGAATGACATTCAGCAATTCAGCATGTTTAGTTTATGTTAAAGCTGCATGCCACATCTGCATGAATCTTTTAAGATGCTTTGGTTAACGTGTGCTAACCTGTGTGTGTTTATACCACATTTAAATCTTTGGATGGATTAGAACTCTTTAAAATCGTCCTACTCTGACATATTTTTCTCTTACCTCTTTTTTTTTTCTCTTTTAGGCTTACTATTGTAGGTCTTATGTATCAGTTAACATTGTGTATGTGTGCTTGCTTTTTGAAAATCTTAGTGCACATGTGTTTATATACATGTAAATAAAAAGATAACCAGTCTGCTAAGACTTCCCAGGAAAGCATGAGTGGGGGGATAACCAAGGGAGAGTACCCCACCCCCCCCATCTAGTGCATATGATACAAAAGAGAAGAGGAGATTTCTGACAGATGTCCTTTCCCAAATTATACTCAGTGATCCCACTTTTGCACCAGCTGCAGGTTGGTAGGCACCTGGATTTGAAAGGAGCCAGTATTCCTCTCAGAGTCCTCTCCCTGCTCTACTCCTCATCTCCACAACTCTGAAAGGGCTTCTGCAATACAGACCATTGCTCAGCCTTCAAGCTTTCACAGAGGATTTTGTGTCTTTGTAGGGATAGCTGTCAACAGCATAAACCAAAGGTGATTGTGGTCTGTTGGCTTTTATTCTTTGGTTTATGGAACTGTAGCAGGTTTTCACTGGAAAAAGTCATGTGTGATACAGTGAAGGCTGGTAATTCACTGTACTGAATATTGACAGTAGACTTGCTTCTCTTCGATATCTTTTGAACTGTGCCAGTTCCTTATTGCTCGCTCCAGGTCCTTAGGTGATGATTAATGAGCTTTCTGAGCCAACTTCATCTTGAGCCTCTTGAATGAGTATTTATTCTTAGGCTTATGTGTTCTGCTTAGTAGCAGTGAGTGCTTCAGAAGAACCATTGCCCTGGTGCTATGACTGGAGGAGCTGGTATGTTGTAGCATGGTCCCTGAAGCTGACTGGCTACATTAATTTGACACTTGAGATACAAATTAAAGTTTTCTTCAGAAGAAGTCCTGATTATGTGGAAGCCAATGGTACTTTTCCAGAACTGTTTCTTGTGAAGCAGTTGAAGCATCAATAGTTGAAATTCCAAGTGAAAATACCTAGAAATTGAATAAAATGTCCTTGAGGTAGGGAACAAAGATGAGTTTCACTGATACCAGGGCAGAAAAACAGCCTTGGCGTTGAATCCTTGTCCTTAACCAAACCCAGAGACTGATTCTCAGACCTTCCCAGTTGTATCTAGGTAGTCTATTAATTTTTAATTCTCTCATTTAAAACAAATCAGTAGGCTTTTAGTTGAATAGAAGTAAGAAGAATGAAAGCATCTCTCAGTTTTTTATTTTCACATAGGCTTTCATATTACCCAAATCCCTGACAAGAGGAGGATCAGGATGCTTACAGAGGTCTTCAGTGACATGATGAGGGGCAATGGCTTTAAACTAGAGAATATCAGATTTAGATTGGATGTTAAGAACAAGTTCTTTAGTATGAAGGTATTGGAGCACTGGAACAGGTTGCCCAGGGAGGTGGTTGATGCCCCTTCCCTGGAGATACTCAAGGTGAGGCTTGACCGGGCTCTGGGCAACCTGATCTAGTTGAGGATGTCCGTCCCTGCTGACTGCGGGGAGGTCAGACCAGATGACCTTTGGAGGTCCCCTCCAGCCTGGATCATTCTATGACTCTATGTTTCTATAATTCCTGCTAATTGTTTTCTTTTCTTTGTATTTCAGGCAACTGGGGTTTAAATGGCTGTGCCAGGAAGTTTGTTAGAGCCATAGGGCTTCTGCAAGTGAATGTTCTGAGCTGTAAAGCTCTTTGGTCCTAGTAATGCATTAAAGTATGTGTAGCTGTAGGTCGGTGCATAGGTTTGGATGATTCACAGGGAAAAATATTGGCTGTTAGTTCCTCATTTTGTAAACAACAGAGTCCTGTGTGGGCAAATGAAGGAGTCCCTGAAGAATGGTGTCTTTGGGTAGTGAACATTTGGGCTTTGTTCAGGACTGGGAAGAAGGATGTGATTAGTCATGCCTGTCAGTGGGGCTGGGACAAAGTCAGGAGCAAATGCAGCCATGTCACGGAGTTTGCTTTCGAGATGCTCACAAGGTGGTGTTCCATGGTGTGGTGCAAACCTTACCACTTTGTCAGAACTGAAGTCAGTAAGAAGTAAACATGAATATGCAAAAAATGAGGATCTTGCTGTGGTCATCTTGGTATGAATCACTGCAACTGGCTGACATCTAAATACCACAGAAATGTGGGTTGCTTAGAAATACCCACAATGAAATTGGAGATAGAGTAGAAAGTTTTCTACCTAATGGATGTTTTAGCTGTCTGTTATGTGCAATTTATGTGAGATGAGCTAACAATGGCATCCAGTAATGTGCCAGATGCAGTAAAAATTGACTTGAATGAACTGAAATGTTTGGTGTAAAACCTGTGGTTTATATCCTCCAAGCTCCCTTCTTGCAGAACAGTGCTTAGAGGTGTTTTTACAAACCTAAAGCAATAATAAACCAATGGATTCAGGAGCGGAAAACCCACACAGGAGCTGACTATCGACCTTGTGCCCAGTATTTAGTGGTAGCAGAATGCTGTAGGGCACAGGAGGCTGTTTCATAGTCATTGTTGCTGTGAGTTGGATAAAGGGCTTTTGCTTCTTGGCAGGCTGGCTGCACCACCTTCCCATGGGACAATTTAGAGAGTGAGGAAAAATGGAGTTTTCCTCGTGTGTTTTGTTAGTGCCAGATCCCTGGTTTAGCAAAGGCAGCTGCTGATTTTGGACATTGCACGGAGCTCCTGAAGTGAGGAGACACTTCTTTATGGTGAGGGTGACAGAGGGCTGGACCAGGCTGCCCAGGGAGGTTGTGGAGTGTTCTCTGGAGGCTTTCAAAACCCACCTGGATGCATTCCTGTGTGGCCTGCCCTAGGTGATCCTGGTTTGGCATGGGGAACTGGATGATCTCCAGAGGTCCCTTCTAACCCCTAACATTCTGTGATTCTGTGAACAGCCTTGAAGGTCTTAGAAAGGGTGAAGGCCAGTGTATAGAAAACCAAACTGTGCTGACTTCCAACCATTGGCTGTTGAGGGCTGGCACACAGATGGCATTCCTTGGCCTTCCCTCTACCTCCTGAAAGTGTGTCTCTGTGGCTAGTGTTGGTGGCCCTTCTTTTGCCTTGTCCTTCAGCCCTGGAAGAGAAAGCACAGAGGGGAAATTACTGCTGGCTTTATCAGCAGCAAGTACTATGCAGATTTTTTTCTCTTGGAAAGCAGCCAGGTGTTCAGCAGGAGCATGGAGGATTCTGGCTTGGAATCAAAAAGATCACAGAAAAATTGACTGTGCTGTGGCTTTCATGGGACGCAGAGGCCAAAAGGTGAGGAGGCACGCTGGAGAGGAATAACTTAACGTTGTTTCGGCCAGTTTTAACAACATTGGTGTCCTTACACCCCTGTGTGCCCAGGTATTGGAAAGCAGTGTGGAGAAATACAGGATGAATAAATGCAAATTTAGCTTGTGTGCCTCAGGATGTTCTCATCTGTCAGTCTCTTGTGGAGCATTGAGGGGAAATGTGCAGGACTTTTAGAGGAGAATGAATGTGCTGACATTGTATTTCTAAATTTCTTGACACTTCTGAAAGATTATGAGTGGGTGTAGCCTTCCTTGCTCTTTTCAAAACAGGTGTTGCTATGAATACTGCTAAAATAAATAGTACCTCTAGAACTGAGACTTAATTATGCCCTGAATACAGATTTTGTTGAAGGGTGTTCATACATTTAAAAATAGTAAGGTTTTATGTGTTGAGCCTCATCTTTTCCTGCAGCAATTTTAAGACAGATAGATGTTTGTATGTGTGTGTGTGTATCTATATCTAATGTTAATATTGGATGTCAAGGTAGGAAAAAATGGCACTAGACAAAAGAGAGGAGCCTCAGTGAGCTGATACTTTATCTCTGCCCACTTGCTCTGCTGTGCAAGAGAGAAAGCTTAGGCCTTATTTATGCTAAGCTTTCTGCCATCAGTGTGGTTCCCAGTATGTAAGAGTAAACTGGAAGGCTTCCAGTCGTGGCTTATGGTGATGCATCCTGTGTGCTGGGGGTTACATGGGCTCTCTGTGAATGTTGGCAGATGGCTGGGGACCCTATTGTAGACAGCTCTGGTGGGGGAGGGCAAAATAAGCAAAGATAAGACCTCAACCTAAAATAGCATCTCTGGCAACAAAACCCCAAACAGAGTGTATTCCAACTGCCTGCACAAAAGAAGTAGAGGGAAGTTGCCAGCAGTGGTAAGTGACCTTGGTTACCTATATTTGCATGCAGAAATGTTGAAGATGGTAAGAAATAGACTTAATTTGGTGTTCTAGGAAATCTGTATGTGTTCCTAAGGAAAACATAAGAGCAGAGAATTTACAGCAGTTATGGGCTCTTGATGTTCCCAATGACTTAAAGTAAAAGTAAGTTAAGGGAGGCTTTCTTGAGTAATGCAGTAAAAAATATTGCTGTGGAAAGGGAAGTGGAATGGTCACTGATAAGTGATTGAAGAGTAGAGTGAAAAATGAAACATCTGCTGCGATGTTGCAGAGGGTTAATGTCATGTCCCTGTGGACCATCACTGGAGAAAGAACAAAGATGCTTTTGAAAAGTACTGGGTAAAGGAGCCCAAGTTGTGGGGTTGGCTGGAAGTGAGAGTTTACCCCACAGTACCCAGTGAGAGGTGTGGGGTAGGGCTAGGGTAACATGAGAAGGGCTTTGAAAATGAAGAGAGCAGTAGTGTATGATGTGACGGAGAGCAAGTGCCTCTGAGAGGATGATTCAGGGAGCAGGATGTGATCAGAGTGACAGTCAGTGAAAATGACCCACACAGCAGCAGCGCTGTGAATGAGCCTCACCTGAGCATAACTGTACTTGCCAAGTGTGCAGCACTAGGTATGTTGTGGGTGACAGGAGGATTAAAGTTACACAACATCCTGGATCCATGTTGGCATGGATCTAAAAGTGGGGAAGCTTTTTCATAAGTTAAAAGGAAACTGGAGGGTGTTCACTCCCTGTTTCTGAATTAATTTATCACCTTACAGCACTGGATTCAGTTGGGATATGGTTTAATCACCATCATGGTCTTGGGTTGATAGCTGGACTCAGTGACCACATGATCACAGGATGTTGTGTGTTGGAAGGGACCTCTGGAGATCTTCGAGCCCTACCCCACTGCCAGAGCAGGACCATGGAATCTGGTGCAGGTTGCACAGGAACACATCCAGATAAGTCTGGGAAGTCTCCAGAGAAGAGACTCCACAACCTCTCTGGGGAGTCTGTTCCAGTGCTCTGTGACCCTTAGAGTAAAGAAGTTCTTCCTCATGCTGAGGTAGAACTTCCTGTGCTGTAGTGTGCATCCATTGCCCCTTGTCCTATCACAGGGCACAAGCGAGAAGAGGCTGTCCTTTCCTTCTTGACACCCAGCCCTCATATATTTATATACATTTATGAGATCCTCTTCCAGTCTTCTCTCCAGACTAAACAGCCCCAGGGCTCTCAGCCTTTCCTTATCAGGCAGTGCTCCAGTCCCTTAATCATCCTTCTAGCCATCTGTTTGACTCTCTCAAATAGATCCCTGTCCCTCTTGAACTGGGGTGAGCAGAACTGGATGCAATATGATCTCAGGGTTTTTTCCCAATATATTTACAGAACAATATTCTATGAATGTTCAATTGTGTAAAAGCTTAAGCTAGCTTGCGTGACACAAGCAATTATGTGCGTGTTACTGAATGTTATTGCTCTGCACTTTCAGAGGAACAAAAGGAGATGAGTCAGTTTGTACAGTGTAAATACAAGACTGTGAAGATGCAGCCAAGGCAGAGAAGAATTACTTTTTCACCTACCTGAGAGAATTTATTAACATCTGGTCAAAGTCCTTCACAGAGCCAGCAGTGCTGTGTTATCAATTTGAAAAAGCTGCAACCTGCCTGAAACTCCAGATCCATCAATCATGAGGGCAGACACTACTAGTGACTTCAAGTGGAGGCAGAATTCTGCCTCAAGCTCACATACTTGTTGAATGAGCAAGCAAGTGGATAGCTCCAGGAAGAAGTAGGCTATGGATAGACTAAAAGAACCTTAAAAAACCCAAAACAAACCCAAAAAACCCCATTGAGATATGAACTCTGCAAGTTCATGCTTTTTGAAAAGGGTTGATGTCTGGCCAAACCAGAGGAGTGAGTCTAATAATCTGTGCTTAAACATCTGCAGGAGAAGCTGACAGCTACAGATACCACTCAGCAGCACTTGGAGATGTCAACCTAGTACAATATTTATCTTAGAATAATAAAAAATGGTGTGATCCTTAGGTATACACACAGGTTTACTAGAGGGTGAGCAGTGGGAAAGTCATATGAGGAGAGGCTGAGGGGGCTGGGGTTGTTTAGCTTGCAGACGAGGAGACTCAGGGAGGACCTTATCACACTCTACAACCACCTGAAGGGAAGTTGTAGTAAGGTGGGCATTGGGCTCTTCTCCCAGGCAGCTTGTGACAAGATGAGAGGGCATGGCCTGAAGCTGTGCCAGGAGGGGTTTGAGTTGGCTGTTAGGAAGCACTTCCTCATGGAAAGGGTAATTAGACACTGGAGTGGACTGCCTAGGGAGGTGGTGGAGTTGCTGTCCCTGGAGGTGTTTAAGGAAAGACTGGACGTGGCACTTAGTGACATGGTCTGGTCGATATGGTGGTGTTAGGTCATAGGCTGGACTTGATCTCAGAAGCCTATTCTAGCCTCAATAATTCTGTGATTCTGTGCTTATGACTGTTCAAAATTAGGAATGACTTCAGTGAAGTGTTGAATGGAGAAAGGTGAAGGCATGAAAGAAGATTGAGGCAGAGAAAGAAGGTTCTTGACATTTTCTATATAGTCACTTCCTGAATTTTTTTCCTTCTGTTTTCTTCCAAATTTCTTCCAGTTGTCTGCTGCCAAGTAGGAAAATGAGACATACCGTTTCTAAATCATCCACTGTAGGCTGAGACAGAAATCATGAGTCATCCAAAAAGCCACAAGCCGTAGAAACTCATCGCATTTCTTGTTACCTTCTAATTACACAGCTGAAAGGATGGATATGTTGATCCTCAGAGCCTAAGTGTTTTACTTAAAAACATGGGTCCCTATGCTCACTGCTCAAAAGGGTCTCAAATTACCTCTCTTAATCCAGTCTGCTTCCTTTTTCTTTCTTGTTTTTTCTCTCTTCTCAGCTGTCTTCTTTGCAGCCTGATGCCTCCTACTCCTAAAATGTATTTTACCTAGATTAGGCTTTGTTTTCTCTTTTATCTGTTTCTTGTTATCATGTAAGATTTCTCTGTCTTGCTGTCTCTCTTGGATTATCTATCCTCTGCCAGAAGTCTGGCTCACTCCTGCCACATCAGTATTTTCCTCTCCTTTAATTATGAATCCTGTTCTTTGCACATTCATCTTCTTTACCTGGATGCCTTTGCTATCATCTTTTTTTTTTTCCTTCCTCTTTATCCTGTACTAATCTTGACTCTTGTATTGACAGTCTTGCCAGATTTGACCTAATGCTCCAGTTCCTGCAGTCAGATGTTTCAATATTTAATTGGAGTTCCACATTCTCTTAAAGGCAGGGAGCAGCCTACAGTGCCTCCTGAAGATGTCAAGACTGGAAAGCAGATACAAATTCAACTCCATTAATTTGGAGGCCTGACTAAAGACTGTTCCAAGTTTTTGATTTAGTGACTCCCACATTCTTCCTTGTGTCCTTTCCTTCTCCAGCCACCTCTTCCACTGTTCTACACAATGTATGGGCAGTGACTGTCTTTCCTGAAGGGAACTTGAGTTCTGATGAGGTGGAAAGATCACCATCAGCTTGATTTTACTCAAAATCTGCATAAATGGGCCATGGCATTTAATTAGAGTATTAATTTTTGGCACAACACAAGTTTGAGGTTTGTTGCCGATGCATACATCAGGTACATTGTTGCCTGAAATTCAGTGCTGTTTATCTCAATTCTGCAAGAAGCTGTGTTGGAAGAAATGCTTTTGGATCTGTGCAGAGGAATCCGAGACACCAGAGGAAGGTTATAGGAAGATGTTCTGAGCTGCAGGGCATTTAGAGCAGCTGGTTATAGCTGAAACAGTGGCCATCTGATTGTGGTGTCACGTCACTAACCTCAACTCTGGAGCTTAATTTTTCTTTGGACAACAAAGTGGAAAGGATTCTGCACATCCCTGTGTGCTTTCATACAAATACCCTATGTCAGTCCATTTCAGCATGATGAATTACCTATTTTGCTGTTAAAATTCAGTCTTAGATGTGTGTTTCTTACTCCTGCCAGCAGTATCCGATATGCTGGCTATTTATTTTTTAATCTATGAAGACACTTTCTAATTGTGACCTGTTAATCTTTAGAAGGCAGGGAAATTGTGCTTCAGTGAAGCACAAGGTGTAGATATTTTTATTTATTTTTAAACAGCATTCTGAGTGATTTTTTTGAAAAGAATTGTTTTTTCCGGTCTAAATAGCAGCCTGAAGCTCCTGCCTTGAGAGATGAGACAGTGTGCCCTAATGCTTGATGAAAGTTTGGCATGGCTCTTCTTGTTGAGGGTTTGAAATAAGCATTTTCAAGTAGAAATGTTCTGAATGAAAAACAAATGGGAAGACAAATGGGAAGATTTAGGGTTCCTTCTGACTTGTGGATGGTTTCTTTTGGTGGCAAACACATCTTTTTAAAGACTGTTTTCAGAGACAGAAGAAACCTCCAACTGAGGTCTTTTTTCCTGCTTGCAAAAACTGTTCTTTTTTTTTTTTTTCCATTTCAACAGTCTTTGAATGAAAAAATCTCCCAAACTGTAGCTTTTTTATAAACTGAAGTTAACTTGACAGTTTTAAGTCATGCTGTTTACTAGTAAGGTATTAGTCAATATTTGAAAGCTGTCATGGAAAAATACTGTTGCATCTTTTTTGGCAATAAGAGTGGTGAAAATACCACAGGGATTAGTATCTAGTTTGATTGTGAAGTGTGGAGAAGGCTGCATCTATCCTAAGAAGCAGCAGCTGAAATGATTTTGTAAGCCTGCCCTTATTTACCAGATAAGCACTTAATACTGCAGGCAGACAGAGACTATTCTATGACTTCTTAAAGGGATTGTTTGGGGGTTTTTTCCCTCCTGGTGCCAATTAAGAAAGTGTGACCCTTAGGCTACATTTAAGAGGTTTTGCTTTTTTCAGTCATGTCAGTTGAGGAGAGAAGAATTTTCTACCCTCAGCCATACAAAAGTAAATTAATTTCTGCCGTGAAGTGCCTCTTTCTTGGGTCAATGCTGTTAATTCTGATCTCTTCAGAAAGGTAGGAATTTCCTGATGGAAGGGGTCTGTAAGTCACTGCAAACAGCACAGGGAAATCATCAAACCGTAGAGCTGGACTCAAGGTACAGAGGCATGTGAAATGGTATGGTTAATGATTACTGTAATGCAGTATATATGAAAATGTCTGTCTGTCAGCTGGTAGTTTGCACCTGCCTAAATTACCCTCTGCTGTGCATTTGAGCTCTCTGAGACAAGCTACTTGTTATTTCCTCTTCCTTCAGGCATGTGGAATCATGACAATACCATTGTTTTTTGAAATACTGGGATAATGAAAACAAATAACCCAGTTTAAGATGTCCCCTATATTTTTATAATACAGCAACAACAAAACAAATATCATTTACTTTGAAAGCAGCAGTTAATTTTGACAATACCATGTATAAAGTTGTGGAATCATAGAGTTGTTCTGGTTGGGTCATGGAATCCGACCGTTAACCCAACACTACCAAGTCATCACTAAACTGTCCATCAGCACAACATCAACACCTCCTTTAAATACTTCCAGGAACAGTGATTCTACGACTACCCTGGGCAACCTGTTCCAGGGCTTGATAATACTTTCTGTGGAAATTTTTTTCCTACTATCCAACCTAAACCTGGCACAACTTGAGGCCGTTTTCTCTTTCAGAATTTGAGTGCTTTCCTTGAAGTGCAGCTTTTGTGGAAATTGGATTTTAAAAAGATCTGTCACAGATTTTGGATGTTCCCTCCCTGGAGGTGTTAAAAGCCAGGTTGGATGAGGCCTTGAGCAACCAAGTCCAGTTGAGAGGCATCCCTGCCCATGGCAGGGAGGTTAGATGATCTCTAAGGTCCCTTCCAACTTAAGCCCTTTTATGATAAAACAGTCCTTCCAGTTCTGGCTACAAATTGCAGGTTTTGCCTGACTATTGCAGTGAACCCCTCAGCCTGGCTGGTGGTGTTCAGCAACCATCACCTCAAAGGTGCTCTCTACCTATGCACAGTCTAGTGAACGCCTTTCATTCTAATGTTTTAATGCATGGGGACTTAGTCGTGTCAGACTTTTCCTAGGGTCAGTGCCAGCAGGCCCAAAGATGCCAGTTTTAAACTAGCAGTATGGGTGCAATGCAGATAAAAAGAGTAATATACAATATCTGTATGTTTTGACATTAAAGTTTTGGGTATCTCCCCTTTGAAAAGGATGTATTTCTGTGCAATATCTCACTTCCTTGAATGTTGTTTTTCCAACAGAAAATCATCCTGTCAGAACCACTTCACTCTACTTTGATATGAATTATTAATATGGAACAGTAAATTTGCTGCTTTGACTACAGTGGTGCCTTCCTAATATGCTGTGAAATTCCAGTCTTTTTAGAAGCTGACAAGCCACTTGCATCCTTATACCACAGTGCTTTGTCTTTGAGAGAATTGAGATTTCAATTTGATGAACTAATTCAGAAACCTAATTTCTCTGTGTTAGATAAATTTCAGAGTAATGTTTCTGAACTTGGAGAAAATGCAAAAATTGACATGAGGCACTCGGAGAGGGACCTGGGGGTATTGGTTGGTGGTCGATTAAATATGAGTCAGCAGTGTGGCCAGGTGGCTGAGAAAGCCAGTGGCATCCTGGCTTGTATGAGAGATGTGGTGGCCAGCAGGAACAGGGAGGTGATCACCTCCCTACACTCAGTTCTGGTGAGGACACACTTCAAGTATTGTGTTCAGTTCTGGACCCCTCACTACAAGAAGGACATTGAGGTTCTGGAGCTTGTCCATAGAAGGGCAATGAGGCCATTGAAGGGCCTGGAGCACATGGCCTAGGAGGAGCATCTGAGGGAGATGGGGCTGTTCAGTCTGGAGAAGAGGAGGCTTAGGGGAGACCTCATTGCTGAAGGGAGGTTGGAGTGAGGAAGGGGCAGCCTCTTCTCCTTGGTGTCAAGCAACAGGACTAGAGTAAATGGTTTCAAGCTGTGCCAGAGGAGGTTAAGGCTGGGTGCTAGGAAATATTTCCTCACAGAGAGTGTTCTCAAACATTGGAGTGATCTGCCCAGGGAGTTGCCGTTCCTGGAGGTGTTTAAGCAGCACATGGGGCCTGGTGCTTAGGGACATGGTTTAGGGTTGACCCTATGCTGGGTCAAAGATTGCACTGGATGATCTTTGAGGTCTCTTCCAACCAGATGTTTTCTGTGATTTCAGTGACTTCTAAAATATTACAGTGATATTTCAACTTTAATTGCTTGAATTTCATGGTGCTCTTGAACTCTTTGATATCCCAGAAGTATCAGATGAAGCAGTGGCTTTTCCCTGGTTTATAAATTAGTGTTTTTTGTTTTTTGTTTTTCTTGTTTTGTTTTTCCTTTTTGAAATAATTATTTGCTGCTGCTTAATTTAAGCCAACATGTTTTGATGTTCCCTCCATGGCCAAGCATCAGTCACGCAATTTAAATAATGAAGCCAGGCATTAAAGGCATATTTTTAAAAAGGGAGTATTGTGAAGGATCTAAGGAAAAAAGACAGGGCAGGGCCTTGTTGTTAATTCTGTGATGTATATATAATGGGGAACATTATTGAAATGTGTGATTTAAGGAAAGCAAAAAATACTTGACATTTGCTCAAATAATGAAGTAGTGTCTCAAGTTTCCAATTTTATTTGTTCATCTTTCACTTAGTCTGAAAACCTTTTTTTTTTTCTCTCTCAATTGCAGATAAATCAGGCCGTTTGCACTGCACAGAAATGGAGGTAAGAGAAAGATTTTGTGTTTCTTGCTAGTGCTGACTTAGCTCAGCTCCTTTTCATTAACTTACAATGTAAATGTGGCACATTTATAAAGTGGAGTTACCATTGCAAAGCTGTCCTGTGAAGTGTGCATTGTATTTATGGCTGTCATTAACAGCTGCATGAATGTGTCTTCAGGTGGCCTTATGTTTGAAAACAAAGAAAAGAAAGGCCATGTGGTTTCTGAAAACAAGGTTAGAAGTATGTTATGCAGCCAGTGTAGACTTGTTTGATATTAATTTCTTTAAAATGCATGTTTTTAGCAGAACATTCTAGATAATCTCTGTGGGATAAATTCTGTCGTTATATTTACTTTAGAAAGGGCTAGTAGGTTGTGGAATAAATACTTAGTGTATGGAATGGCTTTGGTGATTTTTGACAAGCCAAGAATTTGGATGGAAGCAGGGAAGACAACTGTTCTCAGGGTTGTTTGTCCATCTAAAGAGAATCCAATTTCAGATATTTTTAAATATTTCCTTTATGGGTAGTATTTTGGGTCTCCAAAAAAATTTTTAATGTCTTGCCAGGACAGTAACAGAAACACAAATCCTGTTACATCTGCTTAATTTATATCTTCACTATTATTTCACTCTATATCTTTGATATTAAGCTGTGACTGGTGTTAGAAGAATGTTTTGAGCTATCATTGTGTCAGATTCATAAATTTAATCCAAGACTACAAGGGACACTTCAGTAGAAGGTCTTGCTGAACAAGATGTGGACTCATAGTATAGCATTTATTATCATGCAGAAGAAATAATATAGTCTACTCCTTAAATAAACTTTTCCAGCAATACATAAAATTTCTGAGTCCTTTGCAGGGCAGTCTTTTCTCCTTGCCTTTGAACTTTCTTTGAAATGTAAAACTGAGTTTTTCCTTCAGCTGTTTCATCAGGACCTCAGGCTGAGCCTGGAGATGGGGCAAGTGCACACATCTTAATTGGCGGGTTGTCTGTTTTCTCATCAATAATGTATATGGAGGTGACAAAGTGGTTTGTACGGAGATAAACTGTGCATGAAAATGCCTGTTTAAAGGAAAACCGAAAGGCCAGCTAAATCAGTTACAAATGGTGAAATTCTAAGGCCATCCAGCTTTTTGCAAGTATTAATAGAAAAAGGAAATGTCCTTTCTGCAGGGTACAGTGTCAGGAGTAATCCAAACTGATGTAAGTACAGAAATAGGAAGCAGGCACATTTTGTTCCTTTGTCTGGGCCAGTTTAAGCAAATGCATCCTGGGTTTTGTTCCAGCATTTGTAAAATCTCTGTTCATAAACTTAGTACCTTATTTACAAATGATAACCTGATGTGTCATTTATTTTGCATTCTAAATATTGTTTACAATTTTGCTTTGCCTTTTTTTCAGTAGAAGGTAATGAAAGGCCCTAACACTAAGAATACAGGATAATAAACCTCTGTTAAAATATTTCTAACAAAACAGAAAATACTTAATTTTGGGAACGCAATTGGTTCACACAAAAATACGTAGTGAGAGTCATTTGGATATGTAATGCTTCATCTTCCACAGGAAAAGAGTTTTTTTGAATTTTGATCCTTTCAAATATGTTTTGTTGCTAGTTGGAAAGAAAAGCAGATTGCAATTTCCCATGAGACAGAGGCTTCATTTTAAATTGCCTCTAATAAGCAGCACTGTGACCATTAGCATATTGACTCTTCTGTTTATCTTTGTCATTTTGAAGGAGGTTGTGAAGGAGTCAGTGGCTTTTTCCTCCTCCAACATTCCTTTGGGGCTGCAGCTTCAGACTTGGAATTGATGGTGTTTGTGTTTTTTGGAACTAGGAATTCAGCAAGCCCACCTCACTTTTTGATTGCTGTGAAAAAGTGTGAGTGTGGCCTAATGGAATGTATTAGAATACATATTTAATATTGGAATAGTAAAATTGTGATAACAGCCATAACATTTTTACAAAGCTTGTAGAGTATTCAGAATTGGGACACCATTTATGTCAAGCTATAGAAGGGGTGTGTTAAGCTGAGAGGTTGGATGCCATAGCTGGAAGATGGGTTAAGGAATAAGATGACCTCGTTTAATCTGCATCTGCCCATGACTCTGCTATGTACATAACAACAGCACTCCTTAGTCCTCTCAGCTGAGATGGTGAGATGATATAAAATATGCCAGCCTCATTAGTAAATATTTAGTACTCATACAGAAAGTATTCTGTGAATGCAAAGTGATTCATGTGTAGGAGGGTTTAATTGCCCTGTGTTTGAAAAGACCCACCTAAGTGAGCACAGGCCTGCTATGGATGATGTATGCTGATAGAAAGATATACCCAGCCTCTCACATCTGTTTAAAAGTCAGAAGTGAATTAAAACAGCCTGGGCCAGACAGTGCTGGATAAATTGCAGAACGCTGATGTGCTCATGTCAAATCACAAAAGAAATCAATTGTAGAAATGTTTTAGGGTGACTTTGTGTGTTCTCTATGCAAATTCTATTCATGAGCTATCGGTTATGTGTCTCTAACTATTTAAAATCTTAACATACAGTGAAAATTATAATGCTTGTCTGTGGAGCTGAAATTGCCCCTTTTTACCTTTTTCATTTGGAGGTTGAAATGTTGACTGTATTTAAAATAATTTGGGGAAACAGATATATAGATTATAAGGATACTGTATTTGCTGTGGTGAAAATAAGTACATACTTGTTAGTTCTTTGTATTGATGCAAACAAAATCAACCACCTCTCTCACACTGATGCACATGAGAGCGTGTATTTAATAGCACAGAATATTAGAATTTCAAAAGAGGTGTCATAATTTAGCCTTCAAACCAGTGCCACACCTGCATTAAAGTGTTAACCTGCTCAAAATTCAAGCAGTGTAAAATGAGTGTATTTAGTGTGTACTAATGTCTGGGATTCTTGGTTTTTTAAATCCCTGTTGAGTATAAATAAAAGTAACATTCTGACTGAGGGGTAATTGATGCAGCAAACAATCACTGTGCACTGAGAGAGTTACTTTGTTTTACTCCCTGAGCATTAACCTTATGGTAATGAGGAGGAAGGTGGCAAAAAAAAATGGGTTTATGAGAATGATTTCACTTAGTGACTGAGTGTGATTTCCTTCAGAGTAAGTTGATTATGCATTGAAAAAATAAAATTCTGTGTGAATGCTTGGTTACAAATCTTTGAAAGCTTTTGATTTCTTGTGCTGTTGAGGGGAATTAACACAAACTGAAGACTGCTTTCTAGAAACCCAAGCAGAATCCTGCATCTTTTCTTGTGAGCATTAAGTTGTGCTTGAGCATTATGTGCCAGTTCTGATAAGTGCTCATCCCTTGCTGATTGAATTACTGCACAGAAGAGCTGCATGTCCAGCCTTTGAGGGGCCTGTTATTTAAAACACCTGAAAGTCCATTATGCTTCTTCATTGATGTGGCAGTCTGACCTCCTAATTTTCCTGAATTACTTCATAGTCACTAACAAACTGTTTAACAGATGCTGGATTAAACAGTAAACACACACAAAAGTAGAATTTAGGTTTTGATCTTCAGTGTTTTGTGATGAGCTGCTTTTTCAAGAGGAGCTTTGTTTTTCTTTAATTCATAGAGGGGTTTACAGCACCTCTTGGAGGAAGCAGGATTTCTGCTTTCTATTTGATACAGGCTTGGCATGCTGCCCTTTTTATTCAGCATTTTCATTAGGAATACACAGTGAATATTGGGCTGGAGAACTGATAATGTATTTGACTAAGCTGATTTAGTGATACTCAAATCCTGCCATCTGTCCAGAGTCTCCAAGAGAATTCAACTGTTCCTTGTAAAGGCTTTGTGATTTTGCAGTGTGCCAAGATGTGCCTATAATAATCTACACGCCCTAAAGTCAGACAGGATTTATGATGAAATCTTCATTCCAGTGATGCCGCTGGTAAACCTTGCCATCAGCTGGGGAAGAGTCCAGAGGCAGATTTCAGCCTTGTCTTCTGACAGTTTCAGATAATGGCTGGTGAAAAACGAGGTCTTGCAGTCACTTTGGTTGCTCCAGGGGACGTTTTGCCTTTGAAAGGCACAAAAACAGCAGAGCTGGAGCATTATGTTAGGTGGTGGTGTTTTTTTGATGGTTTGGCTTTGTTTTTAATCTCAAAACACAGAAATATTTCCTGCATAGTTACCCTGTGGTAACTACAGGATTCCCCAGTTTTAATCATGAGATTAAATATGGAATTTTGCCATTTGTATGACTCTGAAAGTGATCTCAGAGTGTTGGGAGAATAAAGTTATTTGTACAAATCTGCAGTTTATTGTAGAACCCTTTCCATTTAAACTGTGTAATATTGTGCTTGAGAAGATACCTGCCATATCAGTGGCATGCTGTCATGAATCTACTGGAGTGGGTCCAGAGGAGGGTTGCAAAAATTACCAGAGGGCTGAAGCATCTCTGCTGTGAGGAAAGACTGAGAGAGTTGGGGTTGTTCAGCCTGGAGAAGGTTCCTGGGAGACATTATTGTGGGCTTTCAGTACATGAAGGGGCCTGTAAGAAAGATGTGGAAAGGCCCGCTGTTACAGAACAATGGGTGATGGTTTTAAACTAAAAAAAGGAGAGATTCAGTCTAGGTAGTAGGCAGAATTTTTTATGCTGAGGGTGGAGAAACCCTGGCACAGGTTTTCAGAGAGGTGGTAGAAACCCCATCCCTGGAAACATTGCAGGCCAGGTAGAACAGGGCTCTGAGCAACCTGCTCTAGTTGAAGATGTCCCTAGATGACCCTTAAAGGTCCCTTCCAACCCAACCCCTTCTATGAATCTTATGTTAGCTGTCACATCAATCAGTACATACAATAGCTATAGTATCAATTAACTTTAAGGTGCCATTTTTTCAGTACAGCAGTGCCAATAGACATGTTTGCCTATCTGTTCAGCCCAAGAGGGTAATCTCATTCAAACTGCAGGGAAAAAGAATGAGCTTTAGATGTTGTTTGTATGCCTATTATTTAATGGTGTTTTGTATTGTCTTTTTGTATATAGTAAAAGGCAAGTTTAGAGTATCAGTATGAAATGAGTGTGCTGTGTTTCATACTGGGTTTTTTTTGTTTGTGTGTGGGTTTTTGCTTGTTATCACAAATAAATTTTATGCTACAAAGGTTAGAACTGGTCTCCAAAATGCCTCAAAGACTTCTGAGATCATATGACTTTGTTTTTCTGTGTAGTCTGGATTTTCTATGTAGTTTGGATTTCTGTTGAGAGACACTGTGTTTTCCTGCCTCTTAGCTAAGTACCAAATAGTGCATAGTAAAACATAGTCCAAACAAAGGGTAGCTCTGGGGATGAATAGAAAATGGGTAATGCTTCTTAGTTATTGCTTGGAGGGAGCTCTTCATTATTTCTTGGTGGATTTTGCCTGGGGCAGTTCTGAAACTGAGGTAAAATACAGCCCCAAGTTCAGTTTCAGTGGTAAGTTTGACCTGATCGTGTTGGTCTACAAGGAACAAAAACTAACCCACACCTTCCTTTCTTGAATATTTCTCTTCACTCAGAAGTCCAACATCCACAAAGCAAATAGTATGCAGATTTACAGGTGATGAGGATAAAGTACATTAGATTAAATAACAGACAAAAAGCCAAGAGGCTGAATCTGTGAAGGTGTCTTGTTTAGAACCATTCTTTCCCTGCACTATTTCAATCCATGTAGCACTTGACACTTGCAGGGATAAGTTAGGAGTACTGAATAGGTTCAGTGGGTGGTTTGGTTGTTGTTTTTTGGGGGTGGGCAGGGAGGGCAGAGCCAAGGGAAATCACACTTCACATGTTTTAGGAGAGCAAGGAGAATTTTGGTGAGCTGGTTAAGTGTCCAGATATAGTATTGCATTAATTTTGTACTGCATTCTTCCTCCCAGTTATTCTGCTATTGATATAATAAATGTATCACTGAAGGACATCAGTAACTTCCTCTGACTGAAGTGGGTATTAGTGGTGTTTAATGTAAAACAATTTTTTTTTTTGGGTAAAATATTATAGTCCTACTAGATAATTAAATCACCTAGAGAAAGAAAAATGTTCAAATGGACCTTTGGGGTTATTTTGTGTGCGTGTTCCTAGTTGACCTCTAATTTTCTGGGTGGTTTGGTTTAGTAGCTTTCTCTGATGCTAAAAATAAAGACCCTTGAATATCTAAGCAGCATTATTTCAGCTGTAACATACTTTGCTGGATTAGGCTGATTTTAAGCGAGCTAAGATAACCTAACTGCTTCTTTTATCAGTTTTGAATTTGGTCAGTGGTCAAAGAATACAGCAACTCTCAAGGAGCTAAACACTCTATGTCACTTCAGCAGCTCAGTTACCAGGTACCCCTTTCCCAACTTGTGATTTAAAAGCAAATGGTGTTCTAAATGTAACCATTAAGAAAATGAGGCAAGGATTGAAGGATTAATGTACCAGTCAGTTTATTTGCAAAATTGAAGAGATTTAAAGTGGAAGAAATAAGTTACTTATGAATGAGGTGAATCCACTTTGCTCCCACCTACCACCTGCTTTGTTTGACGAGGCCTGTGTTGCTCTTTTTAGTGATAACTTACATTAACATTGA
Source organism: Dryobates pubescens (assembly GCF_014839835.1). Classification (NCBI taxonomy): domain Eukaryota; kingdom Metazoa; phylum Chordata; class Aves; order Piciformes; family Picidae; genus Dryobates; species Dryobates pubescens. The sequence continues at coordinate 16,540,934 of NC_071620.1, read as the reverse complement.
GTGATTCTAACATTCCTGCTTTGAATGTGCTTGGAAATACTGATCTAGTTTATCTAAACCATTCTTCTATGAAACAGGTAATGTGTTACCGTAAGTTCTTGTTAAGCACTTTACACTTCACATGTAGGACGCTCAGCAGTTTATATTTGGGGGAATGAAACATTATGAAAGGCTTTTTCTTTTCTTTTCTTTTTTAATGAAGCTGTAGCTGACCTAATGCAGATGAACATGTTGAATTTGTATGAACAAATAGTGTGGTTAATTTTTGGTTAGCCTTTAGTTTGTCTTACTGCTGTTTTCTTATCTCTCTGCTGGGAGCTGCTGTCCTCTGGTTGTGAACGTACAGAAGCTCGAGTTACTGCAGATTGGAGGAGAAATGTGGAGTCCCCTCACAGGATTTCTGAAGGTTACTCAGGAAAAAGACTTAAGAGTAAAGCTGAATTAGAATTGCAGTCAGATACACTTATTCAGTAGGTTAATAATAGAGAGGGTCATAGTGGCCAGTTCAGAAATTCCCAGGAACAGTGTCTGAGCATTCAGAAATCATTAGGCTTATTCCAGCATACAGTGAAATCAGCAAAAACCAAACCGTTAGTCTCTAGTGTGGTTAATACATACTCAAATACATTTTTATTTTTCAGTTTGCCATTCTGTGGCTAAATGTTTCCCTTCACATGAACACTAATATGGAGCTTTTTATTTAAATCACTTGACCTGAGAAGCTGAGATGTTAAAACAAAGCAAGACTTGCAGTTGAGCCATGAGAGTGTGCAGCACTCTGTGCTGTCTTTGGCTGAGAGGATACAGAATCAGTCTTGGGGCTCACTGAGGCAAAAAGGAGGTTTTGTTAGTTTTGTACTTTCTTTTGTCTGACTTGCCACAGTGCAGCTCATTTCAGCTTTTGTTCCAAGGTGAACTTTTAGCAACTGCTAAGTTTCTGCACTCCTCATGACCTACCAGCACGAACATTTTTATCTTAAACTGTTTAATTTTGTCTGCTGCTTACATGTTTGTAATGTCAATCATGGGAAAACCAAGCAAGCTCTGAGATCTCCCCTCAGTGGCATGAAGGAAAGACTAAAAGATGTTCAGTGCTGAATGAACTGTTTGAGATCATTTAGTGGCTCATAGCACGTAAAAATCTTTAGTGTACTAAAAGGAAATAAAGAGGGTAAATTAAACATGCAGAAAAACCAAAGGAGTGACTGAATTCTCAATGTGTATTTCATCGTGTCCCTCTCTTCTTTTAACCAGTAGTAATTCTGAAGTACCTTTAATGCTTTCAGTACTTCACCCTCAGCAAAAAGTGAAGGTTAAATAATTAACTAGGACAAGGCAAGCTGTTCACACGTAGTAGATTAACTCCTGCTTCATTTAAGGAGTTAGGAGTATTTGGTTAAACTGAAGGTTTTTCTCTTCCATGTATTCATCCCTAAGCCTGAGACACCCTTGCCTGAATCTCCTGTCACCGTTTCTTATCTGTGTTGTCCCTTTACTTCTAAGCTTCCCTCTCCTGTTTTTTTCCCCTCTTTTAAAGTTCAGTCATAAACTTCTTTTATTTCTGTTTCTCCCTAACCAAAAAGTTAATCATCTGCTTTCATGGGGGGGTGTGTGTTATTGCCTCTGCCCTATATTTGATGACTCTCGATGTTGCAGAGATGACTCTGCTCCGAATATGTTATTTCACAGTTCTCTGCACTCTGCTTGTTTCTTCTGTTGGTCCTAGTGGATGTTGTGCTGCTATCTGAATCCATTATTTCCTTGCTGTGTGTTTCTCATTGTGTTTTTATCTTTCTCTGTTATCTGGACTTGTGATATTAGCGTTATCTTTGACTCACACTCTTTCCTTTCCTCCAGATGCTTGCCAAGTCCTTAATTGCCGTCTGCTCAAGGCACCCCTCTCTTCTCTGTTGCCAAGATGATAAGTCAGGCTTTGTGGTGGTGTTTTTTTTGGGTGTGGGGTTTTTTTCATTTTTTGGTTGTCTTGGCTAAAGCCAACTGCCTGCCACCTACTCCTTTCTTGGCAATGGTGTGAAATATTTCTTCAGAGTTCTTTGAAAGACTCATCTCTGACTGCATTGTGGGTTTGAAGTTGCTTTTCTCTTCAACTCTGGCCTACATGTTCAGACTCTTTTCTTCCTACTGTTGTAGGTCTGAAGCAGACACTGACTGCAAAGTAAACAAGTTGCTCCATCTGGTCTGTTCCTTCAGGAAGATCTGCTGTTCTTTGTGCTGTGCATTCTGTTTGCTTTGGAGCAAAGCTCTTACAAATGTTTCAGAGAACACATGAGAAAAATGTGCCTATCTTCTTCTAAACTTTGTATTTCTAACTCTTTCACCATTTGGTGATTGTTCAGTTTGGAGAAGAGAAGGCTCCGAGGAGACCTTATTGTGGCCTTCCAGTGTCCTAAGGGGGCCTACAAGAAAGCTAGTGAGGAGCTTTTTAGGGTGGTGGGTAGTGATAGGACTAGGGGGAATGGATCCAAGCCAGAAGGCAGATTTAGATTAGACATTAGGAAGTTCTTCACCATGAGGGTGGTGAGACACTGGAACAGGTTGACCAAAGAGGTGGTGGAAGCCCCATTCCTGGAAGTTTTTAAGGCCAGGCTGTATGTGGCTCTGGGCAACCTGATCTAGTCCCCGTGGCAATGGGGTTGGAACTAGATGATCCTTGAGGTCCTTTCCAACCCTGACAATTCTGTGATTCTATGAATCAATACTTGCCTTTGAAAATCCTCTGTAATGCATCCTATTACATGATTGAATTACATTACAGATAGAGTATTTAAGTATTTAACTTCTTTTCTCTGAGTGAGAGCTCCATGCAATTCCTAGGTCTTCCACAAATTTTTCATTTAGTTGGGTGTGAAGAAAATAAATGCAGTTGAAATTGCATGAGAACAGTGAAGTAATTGTAGTCTCTGGTCCTTGGCCACTTTTTGCCTTGTAATTTTCTAAAGGGCTGGCTCTTGTTTATAACTCTTTGTTGTTTGCTACTGGGATTTGCTTTAAACCCACAACTAGTAAGGCAACAGAAAATAGATCTTTTCCCTCCCCTTTTTTTTTATCTGTCTATACAACAAATAATATTCTTACTGAACTTTGTTGCCCAGGATGTGTTCGTAACAACCAGAATTATTTTTTGTCATGATACTTTTAGCTTAATGTACTTGAGACTTTGCTTATGATTTTATTTAATAAACTTTTTATTTTAATACATTTTTCTTCAAAATTTTGCCTTTACCTTTGTCAGGTTTTTTTATTCAGATGTGGTAGGGAGAGCTAGTGTTGGACCTGACTTTATGAAGTCTGGTGGGTTTTTTTATTGCACAGTCTAAAGCAGATTTGAACAGTACCACTGCGTGCTTGTGGAGAGCCACCTGTAACATTTAAAGCATTGGCACTAGGAAAATGTATTGGCATATAATTTGGGGTTTTTATGTTTCAGACTTGTTACTGGATGTTAAATAAAAAGTTACTCTGAAAAACTTAGGTAAGAATTGTTAAATGAGGGAAAAGGAGAAAAACATGTTATGATAGAGTTTTACCACTTACTTAGAGGATTATAGCAGCATTATTTTTTCATTTAGAGTACTTAATTCTCTGACACAGGGAAAATGCTTGTTTAAAAGTTATGATGTTTTTAATTCTTGGACTCCCATCTTTCTGGAGCATGGTCTGCTTTCAGCTCTTGGATCCTCCAGTTGATTTCTGTGTCTTGTTATGCTGGTTGTATATGGAAATACAGTGGCAGACTTTACAGCTTAAAACCCAGAGCAGCAGTAAGTGAGGTGTGTGATGCACCTGCAGTTCTATGAGTTGCCTCAGTGACTTAATTATATGAACTCTAAAGTGGGCAAGATGGAAAAAAAGTAGTCTGATGGGAGAAAAGAAGTGCTGTTCTTATTTTAGAGAAGGAAAGATTAAGTTTGAAGACACTGGGTGACATTTGCCAGCATATATTATTTAAACCTTTATCACAAACCCAAAAATCTCTCTTCAGGTTTTCAATACTACCTAAAATAGCCAGCCTGTTACTTTCCTGCCAAGAGAATAACTGCCCTGAGAGACACTTCATCAAGATACTAGGAATTTGCTTTCAAGCTGGGGTATCCCTTTATTCTATATAGGTTTCTTAAATCCTTTCAAAGTCTGTAGCGGTAGCATCTCACTCTCTTTCAAAATAAATCTCTTATCTTTCAGGGTTATGCATAAAGATGTTGCCATGCTAGTACAAAGGCAGACTTTGCTTTCTATTGTTCACTTACAGGCAGTGGATAGACTGAGCTTTGTTCTACACAGAAGACAAAGTTACCCCTAAATTTCCTGTATATGTCTCAGACAGAGAAAGCAGCTCAAGAAAAACGCAGAATGTCTGGGGGGAAATCAAAATGAAGAGCTTCATAGAAGAAAAGAAAGCCCACTTAGAGGGATTTAAAGTAGGAGTCACATTTAGTCACATCTGAGAAAAGGGGACTTTTTTCCAGTAATAAGGGAAAGAACCATCAAAGCTAGTACAGAACAAGGAAACCTTTCTTTCTTGCCGCATTTGGAAAGGCAGTGAAGCAAATGAGGTGTGTTGTCATTACAATGTGGATGAAATGATGTTTAGCTTCACAGTGCGGCAATACTCTGGTACTAAGTAATAGGACAGATAACTTGAAGGAAAAAATACATTTGTTAGAAGTGAGCCAGGCAGTGGACCCCAAAATAGAATTTCTCAACATCTGCTTCTGAGGACTGATAAAATTTTCCATCAGATGTTTCATGAAAGGAGAGCTAATAATTAAAACCAGCCTGAACCTTGCTGTGGATTTACAGTACAAGCCAGCGTTTCAGTGTTGTTCTAGCACTTCAAATGTCATGTTGAAACAGAAAGTGTCAAATTAATGAGCTTCCAAGCACTTCCCTGTCAGTGGCTCATCCTTTGGTTTTTGAGAAAGATGGCTTGTGTATGCATGAAGACCTTGGGTCTTCAATCTTATATTTAGGAATGATTAAGGGACTTGAACATCTCTCCTATGAAGAAAGACTGAGACAACTGGGGCTGTTTAGCCTGGAGAACAGAAGGCTGAGAGGGAATCTTACTGATGTCTATAAATATCTGAGGGGTGGGTCAAGATGAAGGTGCTAGGTTCTTTTTGGTGGTGCCCAGTAATAGGACAAGAAACAACAGGGACAAGCTTGAACACAGGAGATTACACCTCAACATGAGGAGAAACTTCTTTACTAGGAGGGTGCTGGAGCCCTGGAACAGGCTGCCCAGAGAGGTTGTTGAGTCTCCTTCTCTGGAGACTTTCCAAACCTGCCTGTATGCATTCCTGCATGGTCTGCCCCTAGGTGATCCTGCTTTGTCAGGGGGGTTGGACTGGATGATCTCTAGAGGTCCCTTCCAATCCATGATTCTATGTCTGTGTGACTATCTAGATGGATGGTTTGTAGCAGGCAGCAGGTACTGCAGTAGGTAGACACACACACAGAGTCTTGGCACAAAAACTTGAATGTTATGGAGTGATGGACCTTTGCATTTGCATTTGTATTTTTGTTGTGTGCAAGTAAAATATTGTGTTCATAAAAGATGGCTGAATTTATGTGACACTGGAGGGTTTTTTTTTACATGGCCTATTACAGATTTTGTAAAGTGACTGTGAAAGCAAGTTTTCAAACAGCTTTCTGACTAGAAGACAGGAAAGTGTTGATTGCTTGCTGTGCTTTTTCCTGGCTTAATGGCTGTAGAAACAAAGAACATCAGCTGCTTCAGGCTTTGTGGTAGTTGCAACGCCTGTGGCTTTGACACAGTGAAATGGAGAATTGTTAGACTTTAAAATAAAAAGCTCTTCTAGCATCAGTGGTACAGAAACTACAAAGCAGCATACCACTTTCCTCAAAAACTAGGAGTTTATAGTCTCAATTCCATATCCAAAGCAACTGTGTAATGACGCTTACATGGACACATCAATGTGAATGAGGAATGATGCCTCTAAGTGATAGTTCCTGTGGTTGGTTCAGAACCTGGATTGTTGTGCACCACCAGCACACATGACCAGAGGTTCTTATGGTGCTCACTCAAGTTGGCTCTGTCATGGCTCCCTGTGATGTGCAGAAGATGTAGTTAAGAGCGTGTCCATCCCTCTGAATCACCCAGCACAACAGGCACTTTGTATTATGGATGTGTTCTCTGAATTTACTTTTCTATGATTCATTCTGTTGAAGTGTTTTTGACTCACTTTTACTATTCTTCTACACCCCTTTCTACCTTAAAATAACTATTTTCTACTTATTTTGTCTGTCGCTTCGTGGTGTCACCTCTTTAAATTCTCAGTGAATGAAGACCCCAGCCTGCCTTTTTACTGCATTACTTCAGATTGGTAATAGACATCAATCTCCCTCCTGAGAACCACCTCCTCAAAGCATACTTCTTGTTATCCACCCACATTCAGAGTCTCTCTACTCCTCTGGGGAGATGCGGTAACTAAGTATTGAGCTGTCTGGTTTCAGGCCCCACAAGCAGAGGGAGCAAAGTCCCGATCTGCAGAATCCTTCCTTATGAGGGAGATGGGTGACTTTTTAGACCATGTTGGCCCTGTTGGTATTCCAGGTTAATTCCACTGTTGTCCCAAGCTCAATCCACTTCTGCTGTGGCCCTAGGATCTGCAAATTGCAGGGCCTTTGGCATCCTACTGCAGGATTTCACCTGCAGATCTCATGAGGGTATCCTGAACAAAAGAAACACATACAAATGGATCCAGGAAGCATGGCTGCTCTCAGCCACAAGTTCTGCTGAATTCTGATCACTGTAAGCCTTGCAGCTGCTGCCATTGCACTCTCTACAGCTACAAAGAGTCAGGGTCCTGAGTGTACAGTTGACTCTTATGGATGCTGTATCCCTCTCAATACCTTCTGTCATATGTTTTTGGAACCTGACCCCCATGACTCCTGGTCTGTGAGGCACTGCATCCTCTTGACACCGAGGTGTAGGAAAAACTCATGCTATCACAGTCCATTTTAGAGATACAGAGGAAGCCTGTGACTTCCTCTGCTTCTTCCACTACAGAGACTGACTTAAGGATGTCTTCTGAAATTTCTAGGCTCAATAAAACCAAGCATTGTCCTTTCCTAGCATGCAGAGAATGCTGTTGGGTCATGAGATGCTAAACAACCTGATTCCTCTATCATGAGACTAGTACAGTATCCTATTGAATGTATACCTTTGGCAGCAGAATTATTGCTGTGTCTATGAAGTTGTCCTTCCTCCTAACTCCAGCCTTACTTATTGACGTTGTAGATCTTAAGCCAACTCTTCCTCTGGAGACAATTTACTTGTGTTTTCCATCTGGGTGGATAAAGTTTACAGGGTTTATTACTTGCTCTGAATCTGTAAAACTGTCTTTTAACATTCACAGCTCTAAGCTCTTCATAGTACCTCTCAGATTTTTGTCTCCATTGTGGAGCAGCTGTGGGGGTTGGCCATCTCTACTTAAATCCTTTTGGCATGGCTAATGTGTTGTGCCAAGACTGATTTGTGTTAGCTGTGGCTGTGCTGGCTTTATTGATTTCCATTTATTTTGTCAGAGCCTTAGCTGCATTAGAGTTGATGTTGGGAAGGTTTCCAGCACTGAGTTGTTTGGTATGGCCACCAGGAGCTCTGTACCTTCATTAAGCCCTGTGGCGTTGCTTAAAACACGGGCAACAATGCTGTTTGCGAAGGGCTGTGCATCCCTGCATGGATGAAGGCCTCTGTGATCTTCTCTTCAATACTGTACATTTTTAAGACAGAGCTTGAAATTGGCCACCATTACGATGTTATTGAACTGTAAAATAATACAGTTAGAAGGGACCTTTGAGGTGGACCAGATGACCAGCATGCTGAAAATAATGCTAACTTCAAGTTAAATGAGGTTGATAAGGATCTTGTCAAGTCAGGTTTTGATGGCATCCAAGGCTGGAAATCCCACAACCTCTGTGGGGTATCTACACCTTTGTTTCACCACCCCGCTGTGAAGAATGTACATGCAGATGCCCATCTAAACACAAATTCTTAGTAGTGGCTGTAGTTGGTTGACAATGTAATCCATAGGTGTGAGTACATTCTGTCTTGTCTTTCATCTGCTAGCACTTGTTTGAATTGCAGGTTGAGAAATACCAAGGACATGGAGGTTAGTGCTCAGAGCAGAGCACTGATGTGGTGGCACAGCATGAAAGACAAAGGCATGAGCTCCTTCTCAGAGTACTGCTCAAGCTAGAAATAGACTTTTCAACCTCTAATGCCCTTCTGTACTACAGCTTTAGGTTACAGATCTTGAGGAACTTGGATCGCTGGCAGCAAACCTTTTGTTCTGAGTTTCTGCAAATTACTTGTATTTGTATGCTCAAAAAATGGCTGTCCTTGTTTTCATCCCAGTGACTTCATGTCAGTCTTGACTTATTTAAACTTTGCAACTCCTTCTAAGGTTCTGTTTGATATTCATTTGTTTACTTACTCTTACTATACAATGTTTGTGTTTCATCATGCATAGCCAAGAAAACCACCTATGTGTGTTTATATGTATTTACATTTCTTCTTGTCATGGTGAAACAGCAAACAAGTCCGAGTGGATACATTGGAGTTTCCTTTTTGGTTCACACACATGTGAAACAACAAGAAGATTTAGTGTGTTGCCCAAGGAAAAAGCAGTGTGAGACTTGGTAACTTTTTGTTGAGCTATGTGCACATTCTCGTTTATGGGGGAAAAGACTGTCAGGCAACCATTCTCAGTAGACAGCTGGATATGTTTAAATTTCTGATTCAGATTCTATCTCTGCTTACTTGCAGTAAGGCTGGGGAAGTGTTTTCCATGCTCATGAGACTTACATCAAACAACAGCTCTTTGCTAGGTTTCTCAGTTTGTTGTATCCACCTTTTTTTTTTTAATTTATTTTAGGTGGATGTCTTAAATGTCGATACAAGTTTGCCAGTGAATATTTGTATAGACTTGACATACCTGAGAGTACTTTGCATTTCTTACAGGACACCTTTTTATGTATCTATGCTTCTGTAGATATATAATTCGGTTTTACAATGATTCATGGATAGAATGATTTGGGTTGGAAGGGACGTTAAAGATCATCTAGTTCCAGCCCCCCTGTCATGGGCAGGGACACCTTCCGCTACACCAGGTTGCTCGAGGCCTCATTCAACCTGGCCTTGAACACCTTCAGGGAGGGGGTGCCTATGACCTCCCTGGGCAACCTGTTCCAGTGTCTCACCGTGACCAAGAAGGCTTCATGGTAGGCTTTAACAAGGCTTTAAGATAAATTTGTCATGTATTTCCCAGATATTAGTAATCTTTTCATTTTGTTAGACCAGCCTAAACATATGCTCTTTGGAGCGCTTTGATTTGTTTGTTCACATTGCTCTAATGGAATATTTTATGTTAAAAAGACCAAATCCATTTGTGTAAATCAGTTCTTTTTTATTGCTCCTCAAATGCTATGTCAGGATTATTTTATTTGTTTATTTATTTATCTGCATTATCTTCTCCAAGTATTTGATGGAAATCTCCTTGGAGAGGAGAGAGGGAGTGCAATGCGTGGGAGTGCTGAAATATTATAATGGCTTGGAACACCCACTCTGACCTCATGTATGGAGATGAGGTGTCAGAGATGGTGCAGAGAGGTTTCAGGGAAGAGGCAGAAGTGTTGTCCTGGCTACTTAGACTATTGACTGACTCACAAGAGTGTCACTGGGAGTGTAGGCTGGTCAGATGGCTGGAAGGGATGAGCCATGGTGTTGGGTGAAGCAGTTCAGCTCCTTTAAAGAGAGTTAGAGGCTCATACGAAGGGCAGAATGCAAACAGAGCAGAGATACTACTGCCCCAGCACCCACGTGTGCACTGGGGAGGCTACCCAAAATGAATCTGCCAGTGCAGGAGTCACAGTAATGTGTCACCCAGGACTGATTTGTGGATGGGAATATCATGTGCATGTTTGTTTTCAGTGATTCCTGCAATAGTTACTGGTTTCCTTTCTTCTTTCTTTTTGTTTATGTGATGCTGTTGATGGATCTAATTGGTATCAGTTTCCTAAATGATATTGGCTGAAAAAGGCTATTGTTTGCTAACACAAACCCAGCAATTACTTTAGTACATTTTTCCCCCCATTAGATTCCCAAATATAATAGACTTAATTTGATTAAAATATTAACAACGTGGGTTTGTTAGTAGGTCTCATGATCAGATATGAAACAAGCCTCATAAGCAAACTGCTAGATCATCAGCATTCAGGAAGATGAAGCTTCCCTTCATGAAGAATATGATTGATATTTTGTCTCATGGGTCAGGAAAGCTACATATTGTAAATACAAAGTTCAGTGCAGCTCTCTCAGAAGCTAACTTCCCAGGTCCATTTATGTTTCAGTGTCTTACATTATGCCAGGAGCCTGGATTGTTCTTGATCGTGACTTAGAGGTCTGCTTTTTCAGTCACACTTTGTTTTTGTGGATAGTTGCTACATTCCATTTAGGATAAGGACAACACTTTTCCTCCTGGTGTTTTGTTATTTCCTGGTACTGAAACACAGCACCCTGTGCCAAGGGCCTACATTCACTCCTGGTAGCTTTGTGGGCTGCTCGTTCCCAGGGTCAGCTGGGCTATGGTGTGGCTGTAGCCTTGGATCAGGCGGCTGTGAAAACAACTGTGTCAGAGCTGCAAAGAGCTATGAGAAGCCTCCTCACAGGCATTGCTCCTTTTTTTTCACAGGAGCACCATTTAAGCTGAGCCTTTGCATTTTGTCCCAAGCTGTAGCTCTTCTGTGCCCAACCATGGCCCTTGCTAAACCTGACCCACCGGATTGCCTTTCTGGCCAAGCCTCAGACCTGCCTCCTCACCCTTGCACTTCTTAAGTGATTGTGGACCATGACTGACCCAGGTTTCTGTCACCAGACCTGCTCTGCTTTTCCTGTCTGGGTACCTGGGACTGCGTCCCTGGTCAGCAAGGGCTATGCCCCTGCCTTTATTGTGGTCACCCTCAGCTCCTGACTCACCTTCTGTTGCAGAGGTGGCTGCCCTTGCTGGTTCCTCACGTGGTTTTCTTTGCTAATTCCAAATCAGAAAAGCATGTTTCCTTTCTCTGGTCACAGCATAAAAGGCCAATAAAGAAAACAGAGAACAGGTGTGGATGCTGAACCCCGTAGGTGGGGATGCACACCCTTCTTTTCTTTCCCTGCAGCAGTGGCAACAAATGCATGTGAGTAGAGGTTTGCAGAGCACAGAATACAAAGGATTTTAAGGTGAAGTTATGAATGATCTGGAAAAGTCATCACTTCAATGGCTCATCTCTCTTGAGAGCATCATGATGGGATATCAAAATAAATAGCAAGGAGGTGTCCTTTGTTTGTCCTAGTGTATTACCATGCCCTGACTGCTGAGAAGAGTCAGCATGCCCCAGTGTCTGAGAAATTCATTCTGGGTTTCTCCCCAGACTATGGAGATGCCATGATGATCAGAGGAAAGGCCACCAATCAGCCAGTGAAATTCTGTAGCCTATCCATTGTTCCATCCTCCCAAACTCAATGGCTGTTTTAAGTGGCTCTTGTGAACAACTCACAATACAATTTTAGATTATTACTGGGGTCATTGTGCCTGCTCATTTGAAGGTCAGGGACATGTTTGTTTTTCCACACAGGAATTTTTCCCAATCACAAACATCTCAATTGTTTCATAGCAAATTATATTTGGAAAGAACTGTTCTTGTTGAACTTCTGAGAAGAGAAATTATGCTGTCTATGAGTCAAAAAAGAGCAGGCTTAAAACAGGCTAACAAAAACTAATAAAGACTAAATCTCATCTAGTACTGTAAGTGCCCCCTATTTTTTCATTTAGCAGTATTTGCATCATCACACAGTACTGCAAAAACAGTTTTAAAGCTGACTGATACATTTTATGTGTGTTCTCTCTATGATGAGAGGGCAGTACCTGCTGTAGCAGTGGGGTCAGATTGGATGATTTTTTGAGGTCCCTTCCACCCCCGAACACTCTGTGATTCACTTACTGTGAACAGGAACAGTCTTTTCTAAGGATACATAATCAAGTCAATGCTGTATCTGTTCTCTGCTTTCAACATCTAAATGGGGAGCTGTTTTCAAGAAATGTCAGTCTTGTAACTTCCATAGTGTTAATAGTCAAAAGTAGTCTTACTGTCATGACAAAGTTAATTTTGAGCTCTACAGAACACAAAAAATTGTCCTTTGCCCATTTTCATTGCTCTTCAAAGAGGATTGACAATGTACTTCATGTATCTGTGGTGCAGTTGTTAGAAGTACTTACCTGGATAGCTTTGCTCATGCTGTTGTTGCAAACTGTCAAAGGAGCACAAAACTTCAGCAGCTTTCCTTTTCTAAATTGATGAGACAGTATTTCACGAAAGCTCAGCAGATGACAGTTACTATCTGAATGAATGATAAGAGTCATGTGTTAAATGAAGAGTCTGTTAGTTAACTGGTTATAGCTAATAAATCATACAACATGAGCATCCCAGCATCATCTGGTGCCACCTTCACATCTTTTGGCCATTCTGGCTTCTCCAATTATTTTACAAATACTGAGACTGAATTAAAAACAAGAGGAGAAAATATATCTTACACTGACATCTGTATTTCTTGGGCTGGTATCTATAGGTTGGATGCACACTGGCTGAGGCTGTGAACCAGGGAGTGTGGTTGGAATATGAATTGCTTTACAGATATTCTTTTGGTAGCTATGTTGCAAGAAGAACACTCTCTTCAGTATGCCTGAGTCATTTCCTGATTGAAATGAAGTGGGCAGAAGTTCCCCAACTAGTGATTTGTAGTTGGGGCTCTATCTTGAGCTCAATGATGCATTTGGGCTTAATGGAGCAGAGACTGCAATGCTTTGGATTTGAGCATGCAGTTTTCCCAGAAAGGGAATCATAGAATACTTTAGGTTCAGAGGGACCTTTGAAGATCATCTAGTTCACCCTCCCTGCAGTCAGCAGTGTGATGAATGGAGTGATAATTTGTGTCAATTAGATGATCTTGATTAAAGTAAAACCTAAAGCAGAAGCGTGAATGGTGAAACAGGGGATCAGACACTGGAAACTGACATATGGGACTAGAGTAAGATTGTTTTTTTAGGCTTTATTATAACCAGTTGTTTATGATTAATTTGATTTGCTTTAATATATATATACAAAGGCCTTAGTGAAATGTTAGGAGCTGACAGCTAATAGTTGGAATAAAAATAAGACTATGAAAAGTTGTTCAAGGGTGAGAAAGGAGGAGAGTTCGCTGCAGAAGATGTGAACACAAGCAGCCTCAAGGACTCTGCATGTAACCCGCCCTTGGGAAAGGTACTGATTGTAACAACAGAGCTAAAATAGTTACAACCACAAGGACTCAGCACGCAACCCACCAGCAGGTGCTGACCAGAGGATTACATCATTGAAAGACCACCAGAAGGATGAACTGACTTAAATAAACCCACCTTTTATATGCACATGTATTAGGAATAGAATATTTAAAGGGGAATTAGATTGTGTTTAGTGTGTGTGTTGATGCACCCAGCACTGTTTGCTTGCCTTTTACTGCCTTAAAATAGCTCTTTTAAAAATAAAATTATTTTTAATCTAATTTTTCATTGGCTTTGTCACTAATAACAGCAGGGACATCTTCAACTACAGCAGGTTGCTCCGAGCCCTGTCCTACTTCACCTGGATTATTTCCACGGGTAGGACTTCTACCACCTCTCTGGGCAACCTGGGCCAGGTTTTCAGCACCCTCAGCATAAAAAATGTCTTCCATATATCTAGTCTAAATGTACCCTCTTTTAATTTGAAACAATCACCTCTTGTCCTGTCACAACAGGCCTTGCTGAAAAGATTGTCCCCATCGTTCATCTAGGCCCCTTTGTGTACTGAAAGGCCACAAGAAGGTCTCCCTGGAGCCTTCTCTTCTCCAGGCTGAACAACCCCAACTCTCTCAGCCTGTCCTCACAGCAGAGGGGCTCCAGCCCTCTGAGCCTCCTCTGTACCTGCTCCAACAAGTGAGTGTCTTGTGCTGAAATACTTATATTTATGTTTTAAACCCGTAACTCTCTGTCTCTGTGATGTTGCCATCTAGATAGCAGTATCTAATATAGAAGGATCATCTCTGTTGGATAAATGCTTGTTACCTCAGTTGGAAAAGTAACTAACTCTTGGCTCAATGATTGCCCTTCAGTGTGCAGGAGCTTGGGCTCTGAGTCTCTCTTGCTGAGAGATCCTGACAGCCATGAATTCCAAACAGAAAATACAAAATTTGATACTTGTAGCCACAGAAAATACCTGGCTGCTCTTTTCAGCCTGCCTGAGCTATGTCTGAATGCAGGTAGCCGTGGTGGCCCACAGCTTCATGTGGGTGATGCTACTGGAAAGTAGTTTGCCTGCAGCAGAGTTTTCTGGAGTGAGCTGTAGCTTGCTGGAAATTGTGGTGAAGTGCATGATATGGATATATGCTTTGTACACTCAAAGTCAACACAGAATAGATGCTCTGCTTCCTGCTGTAACGTACTGTTTGGTAGCAAAACTGGGTGTAGAGTCCTTCTCTACTGGATGCAGAGTGCTGATCTCTGGTGCAGGGTCTGATCAGTCAAACTTATTGTGATTTCAGGAGAAGATATTCAGGGTACTTGGGCTCAAGCATCAGGGAGGCAGGGAACAAGTGATTTTTACTTTTCTGGGAAAATGTCCTCCCCCCCCCCCCCCCATCTCTTTTGATTACTTTCTCTGACTTTGCCTGTTGCAACATTCTTCCACTATGAGCAAGAAAAAATCTCTGGTGAATGGACTCACAATTTCATTATAGAATCATAGAATCATCAGATAAGACCTTTAAGATCATTGAGTCCAACCATAACCTAGCTACCGTGACCATTAAATGATATCCTGAAGCAACACATCTACATGCTTCTTGAATGCTGCCAGGGATGGTGACTCCACCACCTCCCTGGGCAGCCTGTTCCAATGTCTCACCACTCTTTCAGTAAAGATATTTTTCCTAATATCCAACTTAAACCTCCCCTGGCACAATTTAAACTCATTTTCTCTTGTCCTATTGCTAGTTACTTGGGAGAGGAGGCCAACACCGGCCTCACTCCAACCTCCTTTCAGGTAGTTGCAGAGATCTCCCCTCAGCCTTCTCTCATGCAGACTGAATATTGAATAGTATTTCCCTGTTGCATAAAGCTAGTGAGCTACTCTGTGATCATAAGCTGGGAAGCAAGATTTTATACAAACCTCACAGCATTATATAAATGTACTTTCTGAAAGAAGATTAGACAGAAGTTGCCTCGCAGTACTTCCATGTGCCAACCTAACAGATGTACCCCAAACTAATGTCAAGTCTTATGATAAGTCAAAAGTTGTCATACCATGGGTGGCTGGTTGGGGTGTCTTTTTCATCCTTTGGCAGCAGAATGTGAAAGTGGGAAATCTCACAGGTCCGCAGGTCTTAGATGGAATTCTGTGAGGGAGATAAACTTGTAAGAGAAGAATGCTGTGCTATAAATAGACTGTCTGTCTTTTCAGAAGAATGGTGAAAAGTATTTTTTAGGCTCTTGCTGTCTCATCAGAACAAAAGAAACATTCTATTTCTTAGGTCTCATGATATCTTGCATACTTAATCTTTGGTGATTATAGCTGCCTGAAGCTGTATTGAGCAGAGAATCATAAACATGTAGACAGAGAAGACTTTTAGAACTCTTGTATAATTCTCCTTTCTACATGGAAATGGAAAAGGAAAAAGAACTTATGCCATCACCCTTTACTCACTAGATGGTTTCTTCATAGAAAAGCTGTTGATTTGCTGGTTTATACCTGTTCTGCTCCTCTTTGTTGTTCTCTCTCCCAAGAAAGACAATTAATGCTTTGAAGGTATGTGAGTCCTTATCTTTTGCTTTCTAGGTGGTGACTTTCATGCCTTCGAGTTAACATAATGCAATACATGTTGGAGGCATTGGGAAGAAATTCTTCATGTGGGGGTGGTGAGGCACTGCAACAGGTTGTACAGAGAAGTTGTGGAGCCTCCAAGCCTGGAAGTGTTTAAAGCTAGGTTGGATGGGGTCTTGAGCAACTTGGTCTAGTAGGAGGTGTCCTATGCATGGCAGGGGGTCTGGGACTAGATGATGTTTAAGGTCCCTTCCAACCCAAACCACATAAGCTGTCAATGTTCTATCAGTGATCATTTCCTGATTCCTTAAAGCCTTTGGATATAATAAAGGGCTGCCTGGTCTGAATAAATGACAGTGAAAAATTAGCAAAAATTAAGTTCAAGAGACATTGAATGTAAAAGCCATTTCTTGAATGTTTAATAATTTTTTAAAGATAACGCCTTTTTTTTTTTCCCTTTTGCATTTTATTTTCTAAGCTACATTAAGTAAATTGCTTGAATGTAATTTAGTGGATGTAATTTATAGATTTATAGATGTGCAGTAAGCTTGAGGTTTGTAATGTGTGTTTTGGCCTTGGTTAATTAGGTACTGGCAAAGTATTAGAGTGATACAGTGAAAGTATCATAGGGACTAGAACATCTCCTATGTGAAGAAAGACTGAGAGACCTGGAGCTGTTCAGTCTTGAAAAGGCTGAGAGAGGATCTTATTAATGTCTATAACTATCTGAGGGGTCGGTGTAAAGATGAAGGTGACCAGCTCTTTTTGGTGGTGCCCAGTAACAGGACCAGAAGCAACAGGTATAAGCTGGAACACAGGAAGTTCCACCTCAGAATGAAAAGAAACTGCTGTGAGGGTGCTGGAGCCCTGGAACAGGCTGCCCAGAGAGGTTGTGGAGTCTCCTTCTCAGGACAATTTCCAAGCCTGCCTGGATGCGTTCCTATGAATCCTGCCCTTGGTGATCCTGCTTTGTCAGGGGGGTTGGACTAGATGATCTCTAGAAGTCCCTTTCAGCCCTTAGCATTTTAAAATTCTGTGATGATCACTAGTAATACTGCCCTTTTTGATCTGGATTTGACTGTTGTTCAGCTTCACGTCTGTAGGAGCAAAAATGATGATAGTGTGATAGTGTGAGTTTGGTTTTATCCCCCTCTTGTTCTTTTTCCTCCCTAGCACTTAACAGTGTTGGTGTAAAATGTATAGAGACCCCAAGTATCTCAAGCATCCTGGGAAATCTGAAGCTGTCAAAAAGCAGAAGTTATATAATGATTAGTATGGAAATGACAAATCTGAAATGTAGCAAAGCACTGATATAAAATCCAAGCACATGAAAATGGGTCAGGATTTAGAAAACCCTTTTTCCCCCCCTCAGAAATTCACACATTTGCTTTCATTTCCTCCTTATGGCCCCAAGCCTTTTAGAATTCCTGGGGTTTCATTTTCATTTTTTATTTATTTTAAAGTCTAAAAGAGCCTTCACTTTAAAAGGAACAAGCAAAACCCCTTAACCTCTCTTTCACCAGTCAGGAATTGTGACTGTAAGGAATACACAGAATTGCTTGAGTCCTTTGATGAAATGATGAGAACCAGTATGTAGTACTTCAAGTGCCATTGGAATGTCTCAAGACAGAGCAGGTTTTAGTACAAACATGACTAGATAGTCTTTTGTAGCTGCTGTGCTACAGACCTCATTAGTCGTCTTAAACCAGGATTTCTTTGGTTTAAGGGTTTGTCTTTATGTTTTCATTATAACAAATTCGAGATCAGTTTTATCGGACTCCCAAAGTTTGCCTAGGTCATAAATTGCGTTGCTACATTCATCTGATGCAGGTAAAATATGCAATGTTCTGTCACTGGAAGTGAAAATAGTATTTACATATTATTTTAGGGGAAAAAAAAGGGCAGAAGGTGTTGCCTTTTTATTTGTCAAGTGCAGCAAATAAACAAATGCCTTTGAATAGAGGGTTGTCTGAAGATTTATAGCTTTGTAATGAAGCCTCCTCTTGGAGGGGGAAGAAATAAATGTGTTGTGTGTGAACCATTTCTGGATATGACCCATCAATTGAACTGTCATTTGGCATAATTTCTGCTTTTAACAAATAGTATTTTTGTGTTGCTAGTGCAGGCTGGCTCTTCTGCTGGAAGCATCTTGTGCTTTCCCTAATTGCTGAGAAGAGAGTGACCTAGATTTTATGGTATCCTCTGCATGATATTTCAGAGTCAGCTCTATCAAACAGCAATACTTCTCTGAATCAAAGTCGATTAAACTGTGACAAAATAATCAATATTGATCTTTTTGATGAAGTATCTGCATAACTCAGGAGTGTTCCTGAATATACTGGCATCTTGCTAGCTGTGTTCCCTACTATGTCTGATCCATTCCTACTTGCTGTCATTCACATATGACATAGAGCCATCCCAACTTCAATCGGGAGTTGACTCTCCAAGCTGGTGTTCTTCCTGTTAAAATAGAGGCTTGTAAGAGGTATTTAAAAGATGTGTTTAGGGACATGCTAAACGCAGCAGACTTGGCAGCATTGGGTTAATGGTTGGACTGGATGATCTTAAAGGTCTTTTGTAGCCTGCACATCTCTATGAGTGTGTGGATGCATTTATAGTTGGTATCACACTGAAGGTAGCTAAATCAGGTGGCACAAATGGAGTTACTGCATCAGGGGTATGGATTCTGGCTCTTAAAGGTTTTTTTAAGTGACTTTTAATCCTTCCTTACATTTGGTTGTCCAGAGTGGTTGTGGAGTCTCCTTTCCTGGAGGTTTTCAAAACCTTCCTGGATGTGTCCTTTTGTGGCCTGCCCTAGGTGATCCTGCTTTGGCAGGGGGGGTTGGACTAGATGATCTCTAGAGGTCCCTTCCAACTCCTGATATTCTATGATTTTATGATCTGTAACAAAGCAAGTAAACACAGTCTCATCCAGGGATTGTCACAGAATGGTAGCAGTTGGAAGGGTAGACATTGAAAGAGGTTGAAATCTTGGAAGATGTTTTCCTAACTTTTTTAGTTCTTGGGGTTTATGATTTTTGAATAAATCTATTTCAAGAAATTACATTTTAAGAGACTTGTAAAATAACACTCAGGGACTAATTAGAGCAGAGGCAGGGAGGGGAACACCTCTACAACTTTGTCAAGTTGAGGAGAAAGGAAGCAGTCTATTCACAGCCAAAGCCTGGTCTGGGGAACTCACTGCTTTGAAATAGGGCATTACAAAAATATAAGAACCTTGTTATGATAAGAGTACAAGGTATTTTAATGATGAAAAATAAAATCTTAATGAGGAGGGGTTTTAAGCTTTTGAAGCATGCAGTATTGTTGACGACGGAGTACGGAGTCAGTACGGACGACCAGTATGAGCTGGTATTGTTCGTTTAATTAAGGAACCTCTACAGCGATATAGGCTCACAGAGCATCGTTGGCGTAGCTTCATTGGTTCCCCACAACTGAGCCCACATCGCTGTACATTATTGGTTAAACTACTAATATCACATATGCATCCTGTTATTCCCAGATAATTCTCTGTGTTTATAGCTACCAGTACCTTGCTTTAGGTACACACTGCAAGCACAGCACTATTTTGCTAAACTGCTAGCTACTTACTGAATACTTCTACACTTATGCTAAGCATGGCCTACCACTATGTCAAGCTCTAAGCTTATATTGCCAGATTGCTCACGCCACTTATTGCTATGATTGCCACACAGTATAATGAGCTTTTCCATATTATCTGCTTATCTATTTGCTCAGCTCTTCAATCTTGGATTGCTTCATCAACACTTTGTTTAAATGAGCTCTAAGAATAAGTGGAGATGTATGAAATACATCAATAGTTTTGAATTAATGCCCACGGAAGCAGTGTGGTGTGTTGGGAAAGCAGTCCATCTGTCAAAGAAACATTTCCTCTGTGCTTTTAAAGCCAAAAGATCTTTCTCATTTATTTTACTGGGAGTTGCTGTGGTACTCTGGTCATCCTTTGTTCACACTGATGATTCATAGAATGGTTTGGGTTGGAAGTGACCTTGAGATCCATCATTTCTCAACAGTCCTGGCTCACTGGAGAGGTCCCTAATGACCGGAAGCTGGCCAGTGTGATGCCTGTCCACAAGAAGGGCTGGAAGGAGGAACCAGGGAATTACAGACTTGTCAGCCTGACCTCAGTGCCAGGCAAGATTATGGAACAGGTCATCCTGAGTGCAATCACACAGCACCTACAGGATGGCCAAGGGATCAGGCCCAGCCAGCATAGATTTAGGAGGGGCAGGTCCTGCCTCACCAACCTGATCTCCTTTTTACAATCAGGTTACCCGCCGGGTGGATGTGAGGAAGGCTGTGGGTGTAGCCTACCTGGACTTCAGCAAGGCCTTTGACACTGTCTGCCACAACAAACTCCTGGCAAAGCTGGCAGCTCGTGGCTTGGACAGATTAATTCTGAAATGGGTCAAGAACTGGCTGGAGGGCCGGGCCCAGAGAGTGGTGGTGAATGGTGCCACATCCAGTTGGTGGCCAGCCACTTGTGGTGTCCCACAGGTATCAGTGCTGAGTTCTGTCCTGTTCAGTATCTTTATTGATGATCTGGACAAGGGGATTGAGTCCATCATCAGTAAGTTTGCAGATGACACCAAGTTAGGAGCAGGTCTCAATCTGTTGGAGGATAGGAGGGCCCTGCAGAATGACCTTGACAGGCTGGATGAGTGGGCAGAAGCCAATGGGATGAGATTTAACAAGGCTAAGTGCAGGGTTCTACACATTGGCCACAACAACCCCAAGCAGTGCTATAGGCTGGGGTCAGAGTGGCTGGAGAGCAGCCAGGCAGAGAGGGACCTGGGGGTGCTGGTAGATAGTAGGCTGAACATGAGCCTGCAGTGTGCCCGGGTGGCCAGGAGAACCAATGGCATCCTGGCCTGTATCAGGAATAGTGAGGCCAGAAGGACAAGGGAGGTTATTCTTCCCCTGTACTCAGCACTGGTCAGGCCACACCTTGAGTCCTGTGTCCAGTTCTGGGCCCCTCAATTCAAGACAGATGTTGAGGTACTGGAACGTGTCCAGGGAAAGGCGATGAAACTGGTGAGGGGCCTGGGACACAAGCCCTGTGAGGAGAGGCTGAGGGAGCTGGGGTTGTTTAGCTTGGGGAAGAAAAGGCTCAGGAGAGACCTCATTGCTGTCTACAGCTACCTGAAAGGAGGTTGTAGCCAAGTGGTGGTGGGTCTGTTCTCAGAGGACAGAGTCTCAAGTTGTGCCAGGGGAGGTTCAGGCTGGATGTTAGGAAGAAGTTCTTCACAGAGAGAGTGATTTGCTATTGGAATGGGCTGCCCAGGGAGGTGGTGGAGTTGCCGTCCCTGGAGATCTTCAAGAAAAGACTGGATGAGGCACTTATTGCCATGGTCTAGTTGATTGGATAGGGCTGGGTGATAGGTTGGGCTGGATGATCTTCGAGGTCTCTTCCAACCTGGTTGATTCTATGATTCTATAATCATCCCATTCCAACCCCCTGCTATGGGCAGGGACACCTTCCACCAGACCAGGTTGCTGAGGGCCTCATCCAAGTTGGTCTTGAACACCTCTTGGGAGGGGCATCCACAACCTCCCTGGGGAACCTGTTCCAGTGTCTCACTACCCTCACTGTAAAGAATTTCTTTCTAATATCCAGTCTAAATCTCCCCTCCTCAGGCTCATCCTGTCATTATAAGCCCTTGTAAAAAAATCCCAGCTTTCTTGTAGGTCCTTTCAGGTGCTCCAACATTGCTCTAAGGTCTCCCTAGAGCCTTCTCTTCTCCGTGCTGAACAGCCCCCAACTCTGTCAGACTGTTCCCATAGGGGACATGCTCCAGCCCTCTGATCGTCTTCATGGCCTCCTCTGAATCTGCTCTAGCAGTTCCATGTCCTTCTTATGCAGGGGGCAGCAGAACTGGATGCAGTACTCTAAATGGGGTCTCATGAGAGTAGAGGTGGAGAATCCCCTCCCTAATCCTGCTGGTCACGCCTCTTTTGATGCAGCCCAGGATATGGTTCAAGATCTTCAGAACATTCTTAGGAGTTATTGTGGTGTGGGTTTTTTTCCCCATATAGTGGCAAAACAGAGGTACTTGCTGTAATAAAACTGCTGTTTTATGCGCCTTCTTGGTGTTGGATGAAAAGTTAACCAAGATTTTCTCCAGTCCCTTATTTTTTTGAAAGCAAGGAGAGAAGAAAAAGATCCTTTTGTGACGTTTTCTTTGACCTTCTTTTCTTCCTGCTCATAAAAAAAGGAGCTTTGTGCTCTTGACCTTTCTACCCTTGCAGGCACAGAGCAAAATTCCTAGTTGTGCTGATAGTATGTTTACCAACAAGCTCTCTAATTAGAAGCCACCAGGAAATCCTCACTGGTTCTATCTATTCTGCCTACTTGTGACATTAATATTCAGATTATTTTCTTCATTAGGCAGAATATTTGCATATCTTTCCAAAGTTCTTTTCTCCTACTATCATACACTCCAGTCTCACAAAATATACTGACAAGAGACCAGAATTGAACAGGCTTAATTAATAATTGAACAGGGGAATCATCCTTGACTTTTAAAAAATTTTTTTTCAGCAGTTGCTGGCAAAAGTGTTTGAAACTGTGTTGACATGGAATCACAGAATTGTCAGGGCTGGAAGGGACCTCAAGGATCATCTAGTTCCAACCCCACTGCCACGGGTAGGGATGCCTTACACTGGATAGGTTGCTGAGATCCACATCCAGCCTGGCCTTAAAAACCTCCAGGGATGGGACTTCTACCACCTCCCTGGGCAACCTGTTCCAGTGTCTCACCACCCTCATGGTGAAGAACTTCCTAACATCCAGTCTGAATCTACCCACTTCTACTTTTGCTCTATTCCTCCTAGTCCTATCACTAACCACCACCCTAAAAAGTCCATCACCAGCTTTCTTATAGGTCCCTTTCAGATACTGGAAGGCCACAATAAGGTTTTCTTGGAGCCACCTTCTCTCCAGACTGAACAGGCCCAACTCTCTCAGTCTGTCTCTAAAGAAGGGACCCTCCATAGAGGAACCTGGGGGTACTGCTTGACAGTAGGCTGAACATGAGGCAGCAGTGTGCGCAGGTGGCCAAGAAGGACAAGGGCATCCTGACCTGTATTAGGAACAGTGTGGCCAGCAGGAGCAGGGAAATCATTGTGCCCCTGTACTCAGCATTGGTCAGGCCACACCTTGAGTACTGTGTCCAGTTCTGGGCCTCTCAGTTCAAGAAAGATGTTGACTTGCTGGAATGTGTCCAGAGAAGGGCAACAAAGCTGGGGAGGGGTTTGAACCACAAGCCCTATGAGGAGAGGCTGAGTGAGCTGGGGTGGTTTAGCTTGGAGAAAAGGAGGCTCAGGGGAGACTTTATTGCTGTCTGCAACTACCTGAAGGGACGTTGTAACCAGGTGGGGGTCAGTCTCTTCTCCCAGGCAACCTGTGACAGAACAAGAGGACATGGTCTCAAGCTGTGCAGGGGAAGTTTAGGCTGCATGTTAGGAAGAGGTTCTTCATAGAAAGAGTGATTTGCCACTGGAATGGGCAGCCCAGGGTGGTGGTGGAGTTACCATCACTGGAGGTGTTTGAAAAGAGACTGGATGGGGCACTTGGTGCCATGATTTAGTTGATTAGATGGTGTTGGGTGATAAGTTGGACTCGATGATCTTGAAGGTCTTTTCCAACCTGGTTAATGCTGTACTCTGTAATCCTACAGAATACTTTGAAGTGACTAAGTAGAGTAAAAGCATGTGCAAAAAAAAAAAGTGAAGCCATTCTGTCATGTCAGATATCTCTCTTTCCAGCTTAATGGTAATGCTTGTATTGACTGAAATATTTATCTTTATCCTCATACATCTTTGAAGATGTGTGGATGCTCACATGTTCATCCATGATCTTACTAAGAGCTGATTTAAAAATCTTTGAGACTGTTGAATGTTTAGAAATAATTGCTCTTTTGTTCCCTGTATGGTATCATTAATTTGAAAGAGCAATGGGATTGTAAAGGTTCATCTGTTAAAAAGTTTCCTTTAAAAAAAAACTTCAACTAACCAAAACTAAAAGTACCATCAAGAACAGCAATGTATTTGAGATAATAACTATGAACTCCCTAATTCTGGGTGATAGCAGTGAATTAGCTGAGGGTTTCATTTTGAAAAGGTAATTACTGAATTACTGTGTTCTAGATTATTATTTTCTCAATTAATTTCACATAATACCTCTTCAAGTCACATTTCATAAGTGGAACCTCTGCACATTCAACGTATCCTTGCCCTTTACCGTGCTGTAAAATGCTTTTAAACAAGACTTGCTAATATTAAGCATTAAAACCCCATAAGCTGATATTCACAAGCTCTGACGAACTCACCTAGTGCTTCAAATTTGTAGATGGTGCTAGCAGGTGGTAGTTAAGAAAAGCTTGCATAATTTCTCTAAGTTATTAGTTTTAATGTAAAGCAAGCTGCTAATAAATGGTGATGGTTAACGACTGATAGCTTTTGCTAATGGGACTCTGAACACCTTTCCTCTTGACTGCCTCTTTGGCTGTAGTTAATAGTTGGCTTGTGAAGGACAATTATGATATCAGTGGGTCACTATTGGATGACTAAGAGGCCGCAGGAAGGGAACAAATGCCAGTTTTACGCTGTGGAGCTAACTGGTGAGAGCACTTAGTGCTGTGCCTGCATCCTGCATTACTCCAAGCTGCCATTCGCATCTTGGGTGCGGCTCTAAATCTGGCTGCTTAGGTTCAAAGCCCTAAATGGGCTCAGACAGCCTTATCTCAAAGACTGCCTGGCTTCTCTGCAGCAGCTTCTTCCACAGGAGTAAAGCTACTGAAGTACAGGTTTGGTCTCTGCTTTGTGAAATGCTGAGGCGCAAGACAGAGGGTTGAACATTTTATGGTCTTCAGAAAAAGGCAAAGCTTTTTTTTGATTCTGTTTGCTTTTTTAAAGCAATTACTCCTCTGACAGTTGTGGTGTAAAATTGCTGCTTCTGATAAGCTTCCAGAATAAACAGAGCAGGTTGAACTCATAAGCAGCTTAGCTTCAAAGCTGTAGCAGGGGTAGATGGGAGAATCATTTACTGCAGTGGGTGATAGTGTTTCTGTGTGTGTATCTGCACATGAGCGTGTGTGTACCATACCTGCACACGTGTCCAAGCGTAGTAAAAGGGGGCTGTGCTCAGACTGGTTTTACAAGGTTGTTTTGAAGGAAGTTCTCTGTGTGATATTGCTTCTTACACACATGCATGTTACAGACAGCTCCAAGTGCAATGGAAGGGGTGAGGGTAGGAAGGCTCTACAAGGAAGCTGGACAGGCAGGATCAATGGGCTGAAACGAGTTGTATGAGGTTAAACAAGGCCAAGTGCCAGGTCCTGCAGTAGTGTCACAACAACCCTGTGCAACACTCCAGGCTTGGGGCAGAGTGGCTGGAAAGATGCCTGGCAAAAAACGACCTGGATGACAGCCACATGAACATGAGCCAGTGTGGCCTAGGTGGCCAAGAAGGCAAACAGCATCCTGGCCTGTATCAGCAATAGTGTAACAAACAGGAGTAGGGAAGTGATTGTCTCCCTGTACTCAGCACTGGTGAGGCCACACCTTGAATACTGGATTCACTTTTGGGCCTCCCAGTACAACAGGGGCACTGAGTTGCTGGAGTGTATCTAAGGAAGGGCAGTGAAGCTGGTTGAAGGGTCTGGAGAACAGATCTTATGAGGAGCAGCTGAGGGAACTGGAGTTGTTCAGCCTGAAGGAAGGAGGGTAAGGGGAGACCTTCTCGCTCTCTGCAACTACCAGAAAGGAGGTTGTAGTGAGGTGGGAGTCAGTCTCTTTTCCAGTTCATAAGTGACAGGATGAGAGGAAACAGCTTCAAGTTGGACCAGGGTAAGTTTAGGTTGGATATTAGGAAAAAATTTCTTCACTAAAAGAGTGGTTAAACCCTGGAACAGGTTGGTCAGGGAAGTGCTAGAATCACCATCCCTGGAAGTATACAAAACCCATGTAGATGTAGTGCTGAGGGACCTGATTTAGTGGTGGACTTGACTGCTTTCGGTAAGTGTTGAAACTCAATGATCCTGAAGGTCTTTTCCAGCCTTAATGATTCTATATTTTAAAAAGGGAAAACTTACTGAGGTTGTAAATTCAGGAGTTAACAAGCTCAGAATGACCATAATTGGTGGTGGCCTTGCAAGAGCAGTTTGGTTCCTTTCCATGTTTGCATCATCTCACTGGTTTTCCACAGGTTTTTAGCAGTCATCCCGGGTTATACTTGCAACATTCAGTTTAGTTTTCAAAGAAGGGTTGACTCTGCCATGTACTTCACCATTATGTAAACTGCTGTAATTTCAAAAGGTTTTACAAATGTCATGATAGGTTTTCATTTTGCCGTACAGATAATACAATTTTTGGTGCTCCATTCTGAATACCCAACTCTGACAGTACTTCATGCTATACAGCATTAGAAGCATGGAGAGCACAGCTTTTACTGATTTGCAGTTCAGTTCTGGTGGTTCAGTGCCTCTGCTCTGTGGCAGATCTTGTGAGTCTTTCTAAAGGTCTCATGTGACTAAATGGAAGGAAAATCATTCCTGAAACCAAAGCCATGAGTACTCCTGTATGTTTTATGACAACCTTCCAATCACTGGGACTAAAGTTTTGCCTGTTAAAGGTTTACCAAGCTCAGCACAATGTAGAGATAACTGGGTGAAGGATGGATTGAGGATCTTGGAGGTGGAACAGAGACAGGCCACAACCTTTTGAAGTCTTTCTGTTCAGAAGTATCAGGGAGACCGCTTTCATTCTGCAAGGATAAACCAGTCCATGTGAAAGATAGCAGCCTCATATTCTGCTTACGTTCTGGGTTAGTCTTGATAACAATGCTTTGACATAGTTAATTTTTGTTAGCTCTCCCACCTCCTTTTCTTACTCCTTGCTTTAATAAAATAAAACCTATGAACTGCTGCATGTGAGAGCTGGGAAAGAGCAAAAGGAGCATTGTCCATTCAATCACAACAGGAAACTACTTGTGCTCACATAATGAGACTTTCATGTATCATGATGAGGCATTCTACTGTCTCAAAATGTAATATGGTTTAAAGCTTATCCTTCATGATATGTCATTTAGTATAAATGTCCTTGCTGGATCCTGGTCTTAAAATAAAATTATTGAAATTATTGAAGGTGTCTCACAGAAGGTTGCTTGGTTGCCCTTTGTATGGTTCACGCTATGCCAAAGGCATAGACTACAAATGTTCTATTTGGCTGGTTGTAATTCAGTCTGTTTCGTGTGCATAATTAACGGTAGGAGCAAGAGATTCAGCAAATTCTCTTCTGCCTCTTAAAATTTTAAGAAGTCCCCCTTTATTATTTCATTTTGCTTGGAGAAGCTATGAAAAAGATACCTGCTGAGTGAAACTAAAATTAGAGATCCAACAATGCCTGTGGGTTCAGGAACCAGGAGAGGGAAGGAAAAAAGACAGAGCCAAGCCTGTGTTACAACACAAACTTTCTGTTTCCCGTTGCTCTTTGTTGGAATAGGATACTCAGGGGACACGAAAGCTTTCTCTTCTCTCTTTAACTGCCTTTATCTGAACTCCACCAGAGTTCAAGTTACAACCAGCTCAAGATATCTGACCTTGACAGCCCAAAGCCCTGCAGAACAGGTGTAGACCACCTGAGATTGCATCACACAGGCTGGGCATTGTGAAATACGTACAATAACTACTTGTAAAGTGGGTTTGTGCATCAATGCTGCTTTGTGAGTCAAGTCCTCATTAGAGTCCTTTGTAGCCTCTTGTAGTGTAGCTCCAGCCTGGCAAACTGTTCAAGGTGATGTTGGACAAACACTGATCTGCCCAGAAGTTATCTCCTCCTTGGAATAAATGCTCATTTGAGAGGGATCTCTGGTAAAGATCCGTATGGTGAAGCAGCTTAGAGCACTTCATCCACCTCTGTTTCCAGTGCCATGCATTTTAGGGACCACATGCATTAGAGCGATCACAATTAATGAGTATTTTCAGGTGCATTTCACACAGGTTATCAGTTTTCTCTTGGCTTTTTTATTCCTTCTTTTCCCACAGAAATTCAGCAGTGCAGTTTCATGTGTGTGAATGGTTGGGTAAGGTGTAAGTTACTCTTCAGCACGCCGTTTCTTGCAGTTCTCCTTCTTTTTCCCACCCCGGGTCTGAGCCCTCATTCCCCTTTGTGATGCCACCACATTTGCAGTTTCCTGAGATTTCACACCTCTGAGCATTTCCTTTGAAATACAGGAATTTCCTGTAGGGACCAAGTCATCCCAGGGGAGGGCTGTGTGGCTAAAAATGTGAGGGACTTGTCTGTATGGGATTTTTAACCTGTTGCAAAGTCTGTGGTATAAAGAACAGGACTTCGGAAGAGCAGAGGGAGTTTATCAGCTGCTGTGAGATGAGATTACATTGTGTCCAAAGTAATCTGATAATGTTTGTTGTCATGAAGCAAGTGCTTATTAATGTTTGAAAGCCACCTTTTCTACCCTGAGGAACTTTTTGGTGGGTCTATGTTTTGGTTCCACTATGTCTTTTAATCAAGCATGTAATTTCTTGATAGTAGCTGTTTCCATATAGCACCTTTCCTGCCTTTTTAAGGTTATGAATATCATGATTTTGTTTGGCAAAGGAAATGTTTCTCACCTTTTTGAGAATTTAGATTGCAATCTCTGATTTTCCTTGAGAAGCTGCTGTTCTCCCAGTTCCTGATTGAAAAGTGTTAGGGGATTTAACCTTAGGGTAAAAAAAAAGGCTTGGAAAAAGGGCCTTAATTGGTGAGTGTTTTAGGTACTGGAAAATGTAACCACCTTCTGGTTTTAGGAGTGACTGGGTCATGGTGAATTTCCTCTCTCACATCACTCCCATCTTGTTTTTCTGCTCAGCAAGTGGGGACTCAGCAGAGAGGAGACCCCTGATTTGCATGCTAGATACTACGTAGGTGACAAGAATCCTGCACAGGAAAGGTGTGACTTGGGAGATCAGAAATCATGTGCTATAATAGTTCACAGAACATTGGACATGTCTAGCATGTAATTATAACCTTAATTCATCCATAAATGATGAATTGATGTAGTAGTCCCATTGAATGTGGACCTGAGGTGAGAAACTCCCTATCTACCAGGAGTCATGTGGAAAAGATGAGGGTCTTTGACAGTAAAGACAATCAACCATTGGAATGATCTTTCCAGGAGTCCCCAACACTGGACAGGGTGCTGGGCCATTTTGTTTAGACTGTGCTTTTCCCAAGAAAAATTGGACCAGATGATCCTTGGGGTGCCTTCCTACCTACTATTCTATGGATCTGTGATAATAAAGGTATTAAACTGTCTCCCCTGCCAACAGCATATCCAGCCACAATGATAGGGGAAGGAATTCCAGTGGATGCTGCTAGGTGCTCAACACAGGGTGTGTAAGTGCTGCCCAAAGTATCCCACCATAAACTTCCATTTATCAGAAAAAAGGCTTCATCTGAGCTGCCCCACTAAAGCCACAGGGCTTGTATTACCAAATTTTGGCCTAGATACTGGCTATTGTTATTCTTTCTGTGCTGGCTTAATAGTTTTGGGGTTATTTTGCAACTTTCCAGTTGTTCTTTAGCCTTGCATTGAAGTTATTTATGGTATTTCAGTCTCAATCTGTTGCATAAACAAATGCAATGTTGCAAGACTGTAGAGGACCTGGTGTCCATGGAATACATGTCCCAGTTGCTTTATTGCAGATTAGAATTTTTTTTCTGAGTGTGCCATCCACAAAGTGAGTATGTTAGGTGTGCTTCCTGGATTTCATCTTCCTTTTTTCTGTGTCCCAAAGGAGCCCCATTTTGCACAGCATGCCATGATGCAACCCAAAAGCTCAGAGAGAGATGGTGGGCAGGTTCACTTCAAAACCTCTGTCCTGATCTCTTAACATCAATAGTAACATGAGTTCCCCAAACAGGAATGTGATCAGTCAAAAATCTCTTATAGTAAGGTTAACAAAAGTTCATTTTACTTGAAAACTGAAGTGCTGTTGTACATTTTAGTGATTGTAGATGCTTCATCCAAGCATTAGTTTAGCAACCCACTGTGAGCTGAGACATCATTCCACATTCAGCACAGGGTGTGCAATGAATGCAGGACTGTGAATGTATTTTCTATCCCTTTACAATTCATGAGCAGTAACTTCTTAATTAGCAAGTTAGAGAAGAAAAAGAGAACTTTTTTTTTACAGGTCCAGTAGTTTTTTAGTGCTGTAGCCCCAAAATATGAGTGAACAAGAGTGGTATATGTGGGCCCTCAGTATTGAACAATGCGGAATTGGTCAATGTTCGAAGCAGACCTGGTAGGTCTGATAGTCATCTCAAGTTTCCTCTCAGAGTGGCTGCTGTTCCTTACAAAACAGTGACAAATGGTCTGTTGTGAACTTAACACATGACCAGAATTTTTTCTTAAACTTTGCAAAGCTCAAAATACTCCAACAGAAAATTAACTGAAAGTTTTGTAATAAGATGGGAGAAGCTATAAATGAGTCCAGAAAAATTAGCTGTGGTCAAATGACTGGGGAGATGTAAGCTAATAGTCTATCTACTCTAAGAATACTAAGTCTTGCCTTCAGCTGAACATTTCTCAGGACTTGTCTGTATCTGTGGTGGCTGCTGGCTATCCTGCCTAATATTTCATATTTCATATCGTGTTCTTACACGAGCATCTGCTTGCTGGAAGAAGATTATCCCTGAGGCAGAGCTTTCTAATGAGCAGCTCAAGGTCTACCTTCTGCTGAAGGAAAAAAACAAAAATAATTTTTTTCTCTTGAAAATTTTTTGGTACAAGTTTCTAGGTCAGACACATAGTCCCATTGGTTGGTCAAATCATGGAATACGTTTTAGCTGGGAGATGTGTTTAAATTTGTTATAAATATTTTTAATTACCTCAGTTTGAGCATCTAAAAATAGAGAGCTTTCCAGAACAGAGAAAAGCTTCATTTCTTCTGGTAGAATAGGTTTTATTAGCTTAATTAGATAAGGCAAATTAGCAGGGAAGGGGTTGCATTTCCAGTCTGCTTGTTCCTTTGCACATGGACTGTGTTGGAATGTCATGTGTTGCTCCATGAAAACACATCTAAGTATAATGGAAAGGTCCTTAGAAATGTTAAGGTGTTTATTTCCTTTTCATTTGGTTAAAAAATGTATTAAAAAAATCTAAAAGAAAACACTGTATTTGGTTTTAAGCTGAGGGGGAAAGTAGGTACAGACTAGAAGTTCTTGAATAAGAGGGTGGTGAGACACTGGAATAGGGTGCCCAGAGAGGGTGTGGAGGTGTTCAAGGCCTGATTGGATGAGGCTTGAGCAACCAAGTCTAGCTGAGAGGAATCCCTGCCCGTGGCAGGGAGATTGCAGTAGATGATCTTTAAGGCCCCTTCCAACCTAAGCCATTCTGTGATTTTGCTCCACTCTGAAATCTCTTTAATGTTCTATTTCCCTTACCAATACATCTCAGTTTAAAATAATACTATGATTTGAATTATGCTTTGTCTTGCTTTTTTGCTGACTCAACATCTTCATAATTTTAAAGTAACCAGACCTCTTTTTTTTTTTCTTTTTCTTCTTCTTTTAACTATAAAAAGCAAAACCTCCTGGCATTTCCTAACTGCCGAAACAAGTATTTGGTAAAAAGGCAATGTTCATTGGCAAAACTGGAGATCAGGGGAGCCAGAGTATTGTAAAAACCTGGACAAATTGTCAGAGAGAGGATTATATTTACACCAAGCATTTTATCTGAAAATATTAAATAGTTACAGCCAACAGCCATGCTGTCACTCCTTGCTAAGGCTGAGTTTAGCTCTTCATGTTACAGTGAACACTTGTATTTGATTTTTAAAATGCAACTTATTTTTTAAGTATTGCTGTGAGGTTTCTGCAGTGCTGTGCTTTCTTTTGGCCTAAAGCCAAAGCTGATGTGTGGTAAGACAGAGTGCATCTGCACGTGCATAGAGAGTGCACACAGTAGCACAGAGAATTTAGTTTTGGGCAGTCAAGAAAGCATGACTTTCTTCAGCACTCGATTCTCTGATCTGGCAAGACCACATTGAGGCACAAGGACTTTCATATCAGCAGAGGAGAGGTGAGTGTGACACCCACCCACCTGCCCTGGTTTGAGCAGTAATAGTTATTCCTTGAAGCCAATGTACTCTGAAATTGTTTCACTGCACTTTGTCCGTCACGTACTCATGATCCCAGTCTTTAAACAAGACTCTGCTCCTAGGTGAGGTTTCACCTTGACATTAACAGTGGCAGAGTGCAGGCTGTTTGACAGTTTCTGTGAGAACACAGCTTTCTGAAGCACAGTACAGCTGGACAAAGGAGAAAAATAATCCATGCAAAAGTTAATGAGGAGAAATCAAAGCCAAATTCTGCAGTAACTCTGAGCTCTAGAAGTCACAGATATTAATTGTTCACTGGCATTTGAAACATTGAACCTTTGATTCCCTGGAAGTAGTTGAGTAGGTGCTCCTTGAAACTAATTTAATTGAAGATCATTAACTCCTTCAAGACTAGCACCATGCACCAGTACCAGTTAGGGGTTGACCTGCTGGAGTATACCTCCACAGAGAAGGACCTTGGAGTCCTGGTTGATAGGAAGTTATCCATGAAACAGCAATGTGCCCTGGTGGCCAGAAAGGCCAGTGTTATACTTGGGAATATCCTGTACAGTTCTGGGCTCCCTGGTTTACTGTCCCCCAGGGACAGTATACTACTGGAGAGAGTTCAGTGGAGAGCTACAAGGATGACTAAGGGACTGGAGCATTTCTCTTATGAGGAAAGACTGAGATATCTGTGGCTGTTTAGTCTGAAGAGAAGGTTGAGAGGGGACCTTATCTATGTCTACAAATCTCTGAAGGGTGGCTGTCAGGAAGATGCAGCCACTCTCTTTGCAGTGATACCCACTACAAGGGGCAGTGGATGTAAACTCAATCACAGGAAATTCCATTTTCAACATGAGAAAAAAAATTTTAACTGTGAAGGTGGCTGAGCAGTGGAACAGGCTGCCCAGAGAGGTTGTGGAGTCTCCTCTAGACATCTTCAAAACTCAGCTGGATGCATTCCTGTGTGACCTGCAGTAAGCGGTCTTGCTTTGCAGGAGGATTGGGCTGGATGATCTCTGTAGGTCCTATCCAACCCCTAGAATTCTATGTTTCTACAATTCAATGATGACTGTGCTCATTTAGTTGAAATCTAGGCTTATATTTGTAATACAATGACAGTTTTATTGGGGGAGCTACAAAATAAGAGAACAAGGAACAAAGGTTCTCTGATAGAATCAAAGGGTTGTCTCTCCAATTTGAAGAGATTAATTTTGAGTAACTTGTTTCTTGGCTAGGCAGGAATGGTGGTTCCAAAGCTGTGGTTCCTATGGAAGTCCAGCAGAATTTATTGTTCCCTCTGTAATCATAGAATTATAGACTATTTGGGCCTGGAAGGGACCTTTAAAGGTCATCTGGTCCAACACCCCTGCAGTGAGCAGGAGCCTTCTGAGTGTTTCATTGCTTAAAAAAAATAAATAAGCAACACCCCCCCCCCCAAACAAAGAAAACCTGCAACCCTCCTTTTTTATTTCCTCAAGGTAAAATGATTTCACTTGTAAGAGAAGTCTCTGCAGAAGCAACCTTTTTTTTCATTTTGTTTGATCTAGAAATTGTCAGGCAATTTCTTTTTGAGGTATAATATGAATTGGCATGCAGTGTGTGTTGCAAAAGATATTCCAGAAGAGTGTGTGGATATGATAAAGTTTGTAAAATGTTAAATTCCTAAAGGATATAAAAAATACTTTGGGATTATTCATTAAATTAAGGACTGAAATTTAAAGCCACAACATCCAAAATCATTCAGACCTTGCCTTTTTTCCTGATTCTTAAATTTGAAGTCATTAATTCTCTAGAGTGGTAGGTATAATTGCATTGGTATAACAAGACAAAGGGACGATGCTGTCAGAATTTATTTCCTCTGAAGTTTAGAACAATCTGGTAGTCGAATTTTAGGAGCTATTTTCTCTGGCTACCTGTGCTACTTACATTTAAATAAATCACTTGCTTTATATTCTCAAAGAAAAGCAGTTTTGTGCCTTGCATTGCACCCAGCTGATAAGCCTCACCATTAGCCTCAGGCATATACTTGTCTTCCTTTTCCCTTCCCCTAGTTTGTAGGGGGAAAAAAATCATAGGGGAAACTGGATGATTAGAGGCACTTTCAGCTGTGTTTAAGCCTGTGAGCATGACATGCAGGAATACAATTTAGATTTGCACAGCACTTCTCGTCCCAAGCTTTGAAAATAGGTCAATATCCTCATGTAACAGGTGGTAACATTGCTGTAGAAGAGAGGAAATGACCAGTGTGAGGTTTTACAAGAAAATAATAATTAGGGAACTACCACAGGACCTTCATCCCATATGCCTTCTGCATGGGAAGTTGGCTCTCCAGTACTGGATGGAAGAAGTAATGCCTGGTTTACACTGTTGTTTAGGAAGGGCAGCTCGTCTTATTTTGCTGGGGAGTTTGGGGGGTGTAAAGATGAGACTGTTGTAAGATTTGAATGCTGTGGTTGGGTTTTTTGTGTGTTAAGACTAGGCCACTATGTTCCAACTTAAAGGTGGTGTGGCAACACTTACCTGGAAGCTATACACTCAGAATTGTGGTTGGTATTTTACAAAGTATGTTTTCCTAGTCAGGAAGCTAGCTGCAGTATCAATGTAATGCCCTGTCATTTTTTTAACAGGTAGGGATCCCATTCTGTCACTTAAAGGATGCTAATGTGGCTGAGAAGATGGCATAATACTGCTGTATTCTTCTAGTTTTCAATGTGTCAGAAGTCCAAGAGGATTTATACTTCCTGTGTGCTCTGTTCTTTGCAAGCCAGTGCAGAATCTTGGAGGAGCTCGCTGGGAATCCTTGATCCAGGGATTAATTGTTTAGGGCCACTTTAGATCTGACCTAGAATGTTGCTGTAGATGTGACCAGTCCCTCTGCCCTGGTTGTTCCTTCTTCCCCTTGCAGCCATGTTACCTCAGATACATGTTCACATATCTTGTTTTGCCTTGTGCTGAGGATGAGTGAATGGCTTGTATAGAAACTAACTTTAGCACATCCATTCACAAGGTCCCAGCACAGGAGAGACTCAGGATTAGTGGCTGGAAGTGTGGCTCAGTTGGTAGCACATAAGACCCTTAATGGGAAGCTTGTGAGTTCAAGCCTGCAGTGGGCACTATTGTCCTCCCTACTCTAGTCATGGGGTCTGTGGTGACAGGTTGGACTCGATGATCTTTGAGGTCTCTTCCAACCTTGGTGATACTGAATACTGGATTGGATCTTTTAGGCCTAATTTATGACCCTCTCAAGTTTCCCAAGCAGTGCAAAATGCACTGAACAGGACAGAGGATTTCACTAGAAAGAATTTTCATCTCAGCAGTTTTGCAGATGACACTATGCTAAGTTGGGTGGTTGACATGCCTGAAGGACAGGATGATGTCCAGAGGGACCTGGACAAGCTTGAGAAGTAAGCCCATGTGAACTTCATGAGGTTCAAGAAGACCAAGAGTGAAGTCCTTCATCTGGGTCAGTGCAGTCCTTGTTATCAACACAAGCTGGTGGATGAATGGATTGGGATCAGCCCTGTGGAGAAGGACTTGAGGGTGCTGGTGGTTGGAGAGCTGGACAAGCCACCAAGCACAGGAAAGGAGCAGGTCCAGAGGAGGCTACAAAAATTATCAGATGGTTGGAACCCCTCTGTTATCTTGATAGTCTGAGAGAGTTGGGGTTTGTGATAGTTTTGCTTCCATTTGCTTCCAACTGAGGTGGTGTGGTAAAGTTAACGTTGGGTGGAAATTTCAACTCACTACAGGGTTGTTCAGCCTCAAGAAAAGAAGGCAGCAGGAAATCTTACTGTTGGCATTTCAGTACCTAGAGTGGCATAAAAGTAAGAAGAGGACAATCTTTTAGCAGGGCCTGTTGTGACAGGACAAGGGATGATGGTTTTAAACTGAAAGAGAGGAGATCTAGACTAGAGAGAAGGAAGAAATGTTTTACAGTGAGGTTGGTGAAACACTGACTCGGGTTTCCTGGAGAGGTGGTAAAAGCCCCATTCCTGAAAACATTCCAGATCAGGTTGGACAGTTCTTCACAGTGAGAGTGGTGAAACACTGGAACTGGTTGCCCAGGGATGTGGTTGAGACCACATCCCTGGAGACATTCAAGATCAGGCTCGATGTGGCCCTGGGCAGCTTGATCTAGTTGGAGGTGTCCTTGCTGACTGCAGGAGGGTTGGATAAGATGACCTTTGAGGGTCCCTTCCAACCTGATGCAATCTGTGAGTCTGTTCTGTGGTTACGTTTGCGCTTGTTTCTTGACATCATTTTGTGTCAGTGTGAAGTCTTGGAGTTAGTCCATTTAACTGATAAGGGAAGCCTGCTGGGAGTCAGAAGGACATGTTTTTTTCAGAAATCAAAGATGGATTTTAGGAAAGCTGCAGTTTAACCAGAAGAGTTGTCAGGTTCTCAACTCTGAACTCGTTCAGGTGCTTCATCTGTCTCTTGTGAAGACCATCATCTGTGAGACACTTGAAATGCCCACCATGTAACTCTGACAAATGGTGAAACCAGGCTAAGTTTTGTGAGATCTATGGAGGGCTGCTGCTAGAAAGATTCTAAGATGCATGTGCAAATGTAAATCTTTAATCAAGAAGTTTTATTTGAAATAATTGCTTCCATGGCACAGGTATTTTGTTTGCTTGGCTTTGGCAGTGAGTTTTGGGGAAAATTGGTGTGAGAAAGTTCTTGACTCACAGAAGAGATGGTTTATATTGCAGCAAGTGTTAACTCACTTTGATTTTTGGATTAGTTAAATGGGAACCAAGCCTGTAGCAGGCAGCTGCAGTGCTTTAAATGAGATGTGTGAGAAGATGGAGAAGTTAATGCAAAGTGACTTTTGGAGTAGATTAGTTGAGCTGTGTAGATACTTTGAAGAAAAGTGGCATTGATTTTTGCATTGCTTAATGCTTACCATAAACTGAACCGAATCAAAGCTACTGTAAGCATTTTATTATCTTTCTTCTAAAGCTTGTCTGACAGACCATGGCAGATATGTAACAATCAGCCAAATTTAAACCAGTCATGCACAAATACACAGGATCAGAGCTACTGAACTAGTTTCATTCTCCTCTCCACCAGTTTTCCGTGAGCTGGTCATTTCTCCCTCTCACTACAAAACCTCTTGCTGTAGTTAATCTGATACTCTCATAAAGGGCTGATATGGCAAACACCAGTTTCTTTCTCTTGCACAATTTGACCCTCTTGGAGTTTCTGTGGCCTGGTCGTGTTTTTGGTAGTCAGCTATGGTCTTTGATTCTTCTCTTGGCTTACTCATGGAGTTCAGCTACCTTTTATTTCTATACAAAACTCTATGTAGATGTTTAACT
Organism: Dryobates pubescens; assembly: GCF_014839835.1. Lineage (NCBI taxonomy): Eukaryota > Metazoa > Chordata > Aves > Piciformes > Picidae > Dryobates > Dryobates pubescens. The sequence goes on along the minus strand of NC_071620.1, from coordinate 16,503,544 downwards.
ATATTTCTTCATTAAAACAAAACTTTGTTTAGGCCTGGCTTGATTTAGTGAAGTCAGCAGTGCTGATGGGTTACACATGCTGAAAAGAATAATAATTGATTTGGTTGGATAGGTGAAGCATTAAATGGTTCTGCTGTAATAATACCATCTGCTGCCTTATCAGATTAATACTGCATTGAAACTATTGTTAAAAAACCCATCACCTTTTCTGTGTAAGAAGCATTGTGCCAGGCAAAGTTTGGGTTGGATATTAGGAAAAATTTCTTTGCAGAAAGGATGGTGAGGCTTTGGAAGAGGCTGCCCAGGGAGGTGGTGGAATCACTGTCCCTGGAGCTGTTCAAGAAATGTGTAGGCATGGTGTTCAAGATACAGTTTAGTGGTTATGGTAATTGGGTTATGGTTGGACTCGATCTTAAAGGTCTTTTCCAACCCAAATGATTTTATGATTCTATGATTCTGAACAGTAATAGCAGTTTTATGGCTTTAGTCTACATGAGATGGGAACTAGAACAGAAGTAAGCAATGTAGTCTGATTTTGTGTCTTGAAGTAGCATTTACACGGCTTTCACAGAATCATGGAATTGTTTTGGTTGGAAAAGACCTCTAAGAGCATCAAATCTAACCATCAACCTGACACCAGCTTGGCCATTAAACCATGTTGTGAAGTGTCATGTCCACATGTTTCTTGAACCCCTAGGAGTGGTGACTCCGCCACCTCCCTGGGCAGCCTGTGCCACTCTGTTCTTGTTCCAGTGCCTAACCACTCTTTCTGTAAAGAAATTTTCCCTAATTTCCAACCTAAGCCTCCCCTGGCACCATTTCAGGCCATTTCCTCTTGTCCTATCACCTGATAATAGGGAGAAAAAGCTGACCCCCACCTCACTCCAACCTCCTTTCAGGTAGTTGTAGAGAGCAATGAGGTCTCCCCTCAGCCTCCTCTTCTCGAGGCTAAACAAGTCCAGTTCCTTCAGCCACTCCTTGTAAGACCTGTTCTCCACAAACTTCATTTTGATGTACTTTATTCAAAATCTTTGCAGCTTTGAAATTAAGCTTTTGTCTTTATAGCCTGTGATAAAAATAATGTTTCTTAAAAAATCCAGACATGATACTGTGCCTGAAATCCTAAATAGGTAGGATATTTCAAGACAACTTTGAGGTAGTTTGAAGCCTAGAGTAAGGAAATGTGGTGATGCCCATTCTGCCTGTTTGTGTAAGCAAATGGATTCCAACTATAGAATTGTTCATGTCATCACTGTCTCTGTTCCTCACTTAAGAAGGATCATGAAAACATGACCTGGATTTCAAACAGCGATGTGAACAGATGATTGATGAAGAACTTTCAAATGACTTTCACCATCTGCTTTACTTAATTATTGCACCTAATTCTTTTCCTGGAGCTTCAGCTGTTAACTGGAGTCTCCACAGTTAAATCGGGGAATTTAATTTAGTTTTTCTCTTCAGGATGACCTGTCACTTTGATGAAATTCCTTCAGATTAGATAAATTCTTTAGTAACAGAGTAACAATTTGTCTTAATCTTGGGGATTGTAATGTATGAACAAAAACTAGAAGAAAATGAGGGGTTTGTTTCAATATTTGAATATAGCAGATAACATGTAGGTTGAGACTGATACAATGGAATAAATTCTGCTTTCATCTGTGCTAGTAAATGCTAGTTCTCCTTACATAATGACTATAGTGAAACTTGACCAACCAAAAAACATGTTGAAAATGATCAGAACTTTTGAATAAGTTGTGGGTGTATATTGCATTTTCAGCCTTAATCTACTTACAGTTGAATTACTGCTTCTTCATTAGAGGCAAGTGAGCTCAATACATTCATGTTCACTTTGGGGCAAACAAAAAATGCCAAACCCCGAACTATCCTCTTTTTCTACAATTTAGGCTTGTTTTGTGTCTTCCACTGAATCTTTTTTACATATACCTGAATAGTGGAACGAATTCAGTAAGTTGGTCTCACTACCCACTTAGTGCATTCAGAGGTGCATGGCTATGAAATTGTTTTGAAAAAGGTCTGCCCTGAATACAGCAGAGAAAATTTCCTAACTCTGACTGTATCAAAACCAGATTGAATCTTGTTAAAGGATGTATTTAATGTCTTTTCACATTTATTTTCTATTAGACCTGATATACTCTGGGTTGGTGTTTTTTTGTTTGTTTGCTTGTGGGTTTGTTGTTTTGTTTTGTTGTGAAGGGTTTTTTTTGTTTGGGGTTTGTTGGTTTGTTTGTTTTTTCTTCATTCTTATTCTGCTTTGCCTTGAGTAGCAGGGCTCATTGTATTGCAGAAAGCAGTATCTCCTCATTTCAGTGCAAACCAACATTGCCTGGAAGCTAAATAATCCTGTATCTTAAGTCTGTATTCTTTGGAAATGAGTGATTCATCTGTTTCACTGGAAGTGTTATGAATCCTTGCTGCTTGCCTGGATACACTTGAAAGTTTTTTCACTGTTCTCATTTGATGGTCTATTACAAGTTGCTCTAATTTAGTGAAGGTCATATTTAAATTTAGCAGTGTCCCCAGCTATTAAGACCTGGGTAATGCCAGCCTGTTTTCACAGGGGATGCTGTAGTAAAGACTACTGAAGTGTACCTGAGCTATGCAGTGAGATGCAATGCATCTCTTGGAACAACCTATTTAGACATACTTTTCCATGAGTTATGTAGAACATCTAAGGATGAGGTAAATAACCAGAAGTTTACTTTGGTTTATCCTAACCTCAGTATTTGTTCACCCTTCCTAAAAGCTTGGTCTTTTTCAGTTCCAGAATTGGACACTGAACAAACAACAAATTACAAATGGAGATGAAAACCAGAGCATTTCTCTCTGTGTCATCTAGCTGGAGAGAAATGGTTGGGTTTACAGAAAATGTTAATGTGCCTGTCTTCTGGACTGTATTACAGAATTTTAGCACACACACTTGTGTGTGTTTATGTGTCTTCTCCAAAGATACATGACTCTTGACTTCAAGGCTGTCTGTGGATATGTTTACTCTGCATGTTACGATTCCAGAAGCATGACGTGGAGCTTCTAATTTAGCATCAGCAAAGACAGGTTGGTCTTTGCAGATTGACTAAGTGCTGCCTAATTCCAGGGGTGGTGGCAGAGAGAAGCTCTGCTTTAAGGAGTGCCATGGCTAATGCCAGCTCTGGACTCTCAACACTCTTACTGTAAGGTAGAGTCATTCTGCTTGTGAGGTGTATTGGAGTTCAGCTGCTAAGAAATGGGAGCTCTTAAAATTAATAGTAGTATAAATTTCTAATAATAAATGTACTATAGGTCATAAAGGGACAGCACAGTAGTAATGCAAATATTGTTGGGACTGGTTGCCCTATCTGAGGTCCCAATGGGAAAGCTCAAAAGTTAGTTGACTCACCTTAGGAGCTAGAGCTTTACAACATCTTCAGACTTCTTGTTAGGGATACAAAACCTGAGTGGCTCTTGGAAGAAGGGAGAACTTCAGAGGGGGACAGACATTTGAGCTGGAAAAAAAAAAAAAAAGCCCTTTGCTGCTGGAAGTACAAGTCTGTCCCTTAGGCTTTGTTGCTTTGTTTGAAAATGGGGGCAAGCCTAGGAAGGAGATGAAAGCTCAGACAGTGCTCTATTGTGGGGGGAGGGAGTGGGGGGATGGCATGCAGATTCTGCCTGTTTGCATCCAAGCTTCAGGAAGAGTCACAGGTATATATATGCTAAAGGGAAGGGGGAAAAGGATTCTTCTCTGAAGTTAACCCCCCTTGCAGCCATTTCACTCAAGACTTCTGCAAGTCTCAAACATGTTTGATTCCTGTACAAAGGCGGTGCATTTGAAGAGTTTTTGAGAGTCTGAAATTGTCAGTGTTCATTGTAAGAGCGTAATTGGTGTCATATAAAAGACCTAAAACCATAATGCATCCCTTTCCAAGAGGCAGTGTGGGAGGAAGGTCTACTGAATGGAAAGTTCCAGGCAGTGTTTGTGTACCAAAATAACCTGAAGAGTTCTTGTTTGGGTTTTGCTGCGTGTGTAAGGAGCATGAGGACACTGTGCATTGTGTTTGAAGTGCTGCAGCAGCTTTATCACAAACTGTTAGAGAGGAGCAGTGTAATACCAATCCAGACTGGTGTAGGAATGGAAAGAGCACTCACAGTGAAATAAAATTCCCCTCTTGGTAATGTTTTAAGCACCACAGAGTACAAGTTCAGTCTGTGGGAAATGACGGTGTGTTAGGATTGGGTTTGGTCTGAAGCCATGACTTTCAAAAGAACTTGGTGAAAAGGTGTGAAGCATAATAATGCAGACTTCCTTGCTTATTTTTTAAAAGTTTTTTAGCCACATCTGATTTGCAAAGACCAGGCCCTTTGCCAAAATTTCAAGCAATCAGGAACAAATGAGTTCTAAAATTCAAGGCGCAGAACTTCCTTCCCCCACCCCCAGTCTTACTTCTTTCATATTTATTGTTTGTGCTGGCACTGAACTTCAGCATCCTGCAGTTGTTTTGGTGTGTCACTGTACAATTCTGCTTTAAAAGAGCCTTGCTAAGTCCTTTCTTACCCCTTTTTTTTCCTGTTATGCCTCTGTTTTCACATCAAATTGAGAACTATGCCAGTGCTTGTCACCTGTTAGGTGCCAGAAGTATTTATTTTGTGGGAAGTTAGCAAACAGTGCAGTGTAGAAGCAGTGACTCTTTGTAAGTAGTTAATGCTCTTAAAAAAAGAATAGGTTCTTGATTATCCAGTGCAAACCCCCACGTATTTATCAATTCATCCATTCACCTGTGAAAAGCTTTTCCTTTTCTTGTGTGTATTTGATTTGTATTACAGGCCAAGTGACAGCACTCAAGCATTTAAGCTGACTGTCTAAACTTATATGTTCTGTTTCTAGTTATGTAGACTTAAATTTTATTTGTGTGACTTTTTTTGGAAGCATTGATGACTCTGTGGCTTTTGTTTGATGTTTGCATGGCACTTGTGTGGTTCTACAAGATCCTCAGTAAACCATTAGTACTGAAAGTGCTGAGTGTGCTGTTCCACTGCAAGTCAAAGCAAAGTTTCTCACTTAAGATGTTTGCTGCTTTGTAACTCAGCAAAAAGAATTTGTGATACTGACAGTCACTGAATAAATAAGATTTCAGTCACAGCTTCTAAATAAGGAGCTGAGAGACTGAAATGCAGGTCTGAATTGGTGCCATTGCAGCCTTTTGCATTGTGTCAGCTTTGCATGTATTATGGAATCTGTTCGTAGCATATGAAAATGCACAAACCATATTACTGAACTGCAAAAGCCCCACTGCTGATATATCAAAGAAAGCAGCGGCTGTCATCCAGTTTTAGCCATGGTGCTTTTGAATGCCTTAATCCTCTTCCCAAATAGGAGGCAGAGAGTGCTCTTTATACCTCCCCTTCTATTCATTTGAAGTGTTGGTGTAGCAAAATGCAGAAGCTGTGCTCAGCAGCCACCACTGCATGGCACAAGACGTTATTTTCCTTACATCCTATTTGGCCATTGCAGTCCTCCTTATAGATGCTAAGCTATTTCAAATTTAGTTTCCATTAAAGTTAGAGGTTGCTTACAATGGTTTTTTACTCCTAGGTGTTTAAAATATCAAAGTCATTATTCAGTTATCCTTCACTTTCATTTGGGTCTACTTCAAATTGAAATGAAGTTGGTATTCCTTCTTCCCTTTCAGTTGGTGAAGGGGTGTGTGTTGAGGTTGTGTTCAGGAGCAGAGTTACAGGAAAAACACATGTCTATCAGTAGAATATATTTTATTTGGTGACATTTTTCACATTTTCTACAAGATATATTCTAGAAGATGGTTACTACAAAATCCCTTCTCTGAGAAGCAAGCCAGATATGCTGTAAACATAAAGGCTGATCTGTTACAGCTGGTTTTAGGGTTTATATGGTGCAGTGTTCTGTCTACAAAGTGGGTGAGGGCAGAAGTATGCCCAGCTCCAGCTCTGGAGCCCTCAGCACAGGAAGGACATGGACCTGCTAGAGCAGGTCCAGAAGAAGCTGGAAAATTATCTGAGGTCTGGAATCCCTCTGCTGTGAGGACAGGCTGAGAGAGTTAGGGTTGCTTAGCCTGGGGAAGAGAAGGCTTTGGGGAGACCTTACTGCAGCCTTTCAGTACTTAAAGGAGGCCTGCAAGAAAGATTGGGACAGTTTCTAGCAGGGCCTGCTGTGAGAGGACAAAGGGTGGTGATTTTAAGCTGAAAGACGGGAGATTTAGGCTAGAGAGAAGGGAGAAATTATTTTTATGGTGAGGGTGGTGAAACACTGGCCCAAGTTTTGCCCAGAGAAGTGGTGGTTGTACCATCCATAGAAACATTCCAGGTAAGGTTGAAAGGGGTTCTGAGCAACCTGTTCTGGTTGAAGATGTCCCTGCTCAGGGAAGGGGGATTTTACTAGATGACCTTTAAAAGTCTCTTCCAATCTTACAATTATATAATGCTTTAGTCTGAGGAAGGGTATGAGAACTGAGCAAGCAGGCAGTGATGCTTCCCTGGTACACTTTTCTGTCTCACTGGCATTTCCCAAGTCAGAAATTGTTCTCCAAAATTATAAATGAAGTGAGGTTTTCCTTCATTAATTTGTGTAATCACTTTTCTTATCTTGATCTTAAGATTATTTTCCAAGTACATATAAAAACATTTCAATAGAATAGCATTGGGAAATTATTTATATTGAATAGAGTTACCAAAAGTATTGAAAGTAATTTGGAAGAGGCTGTTGGGTTTTATGTTTGCTTGTTTGTGCAAAGTGAATTTGTGCTGTAAAGTGATCCCAACAGAGGAATGAAGTATGCAAGTGTAAAGCTGTCAGACCACAGCTACTTCATTAAATTTTCTGTTTCAATAAACTAATAGGATATCACTTGAAGTCTTTGCTAACCTCCAGCTTCTCAGACCAAACTACTTTGCTCCTGGAGTCAAATATAATGTTTTAAGAACCCATCTGTGTTTGTCCTATTCAGCCAAATAGAATTTTAAAAAATGTGCATTAAAAAGTGTGTTGAGCAGGGTTGTACTGAAAGCCAGCTGAGAGGAAATGGCATTTGATAACAAGGTTTGGTGTGTTTAGGAATGCCCCTGTTATTAATGTTGTTCTAGTGCCAACTACTCCTACACTGGAGCCTGCTTGTTTCTGTGACATGCCAGCTGTCACAACACACATGGAAGATCAGAGATTACATGCAACAACTCCAGTCCTACTCCCATTGTCAGACAAGGATCTCCCAGCAGTGACATTACCTTCTTGTGGTTTACTCTGGGAAGCCTGTTTTACCTTCCTTCTCTATTAATACCCATTTCCAGACTCCTCACTTTGAAGTGCCATCTTCACAGCTTTAAAATGCTAGAAGCTTCAATATCACTCATAAAGAAAATAATTGATGCCAAGAAAGAAAATGTGCATTTAGCATTTTGGTCTGTTCATGGGTTTTTTTTGCCAGCTTACACTGTGAGGTTGTCTGTTTGCTCTGCTCTTGACAGAGCACACAATGGAAGCCTCAAGTTCAATGAAAAATGGAGATACTATATCATTACTATGAAATCCAGTTGTAGGTAGTTTCAGTGTACCTCTGCAAGCTGTGCCACAGGCAGATGACTTCCTGTGGGCTGATGTCCCAGTGCTCAGCGAGCTAACACTGGGATGTCCAGAGCTGTGTCCAGCTACTTCTTAGGTCGATGAAGAGCTGCAGAAACTGAAGGGCACTTTCCAAATGTCATTAATTTGTGGGAGGAGGGAAGCATCTCATGTTAGTTCAGTCTTTCCTTTAATTTTGTCTACCCCTGCCTCCACCTAAACCAGTCATATGTGTGTAATACAGTCTTACGAATCTACAGCAATGTTATTTTGAGGTTTGTTAGATTGGAATGAAAAGGGAAAATCATTTTTATTTTTAAATTGCAAACTTTTGCTTCACACTTTGAAATAATAAAGCAGTAGGTGTGTGGCTCTTAAATGCTCTGTGTTGCATTACTGAAGTTCTACTATATTAGAAGTGGAATTTGCTCTTTAATTTTGTTGTTCATTGCCCTCTTCAGTGCTAAGCTTGTTATACAGACACCAGAAACAGGTGTCTCTGGGCTGACCTTCATCCATGTAAACGGCATTAATAAATATTTCTTTTTCACTTGTATAGGTTATCGAGTTGCTGGGGATTATTATATACAAAGCCCTGGACTATGGTTTGAAGGACAATGAAGAGCGGGAATTAAGTCCTCCGCTGGAGCAGCTTATTGACCACATGACTAATTCCACAGAAACAGATGGGAGTAGGGATGAAGGCTATGATGCTCTGGATGAAGGAGTGGAGGATGATGACGACGATGAGGAAGTTGAGGCCATTCGCTCCTATAAAGACGTCATGAAGGTACAGCAATGGGTAGTTTATCTCCTATTTCACTGGTTTTATCAGCAAGAAAATCAACCCTCTTTTCTGTGTTATTATCTGTTTGTGGTACTGGCTGTATAATTTTTTGATTTCCCTGATCATTCCGTAAGGTTTGCTTGCAAAAATGGCATGCAGGAGTATTTCATGTTTGACAGTAAGCAACAGAAAATCCATGATCAAATTTGTCATTGGATGTAGCATTAACATCCCATTCTGATGTCAACCATGCACTAAACAGTCATCCTTCCATGTTGAATTACTTTGTGTACACTTGGACACTTGGTGGGTTGTTTCAATTAATTCACCTTTTCATTAGTGTGGTATTAGTTATTTCTTATCAGCTTTTTCCTTTGCCATCCTTCTCCGATGAAGGAGTGCTTTTATAAGGGTAGCTTATTTGTAGGGAGTGAGTCAGGACACAGTATTTTAGTGATGATCATCATAGTTGTGGTTCTGGAGCTGAGCTGTGAGATTTGGAAATAGGCCTGATGAATTTCAATTGCAACAAGTTCTTTAATGTTATCTGGGCTACTGTGAACAATCCTTTAGAAGTATAACCCTCTAATCTCTGCAGAGGAGTCTTTAGTACAAATTTTACAGCCCAATGAGCTCTTAGTGCAGACAAAGGTATTAGTGAGCATGGATTTTGACAACATTTGTCTAATAGGTTAATAATCTGAGTGTTTAATACAGGTTGGAAAATTGTGTGCTGGTTATTACTACTTCATAAATGCAGGTCATAGTTAAGAGCCAGAAGCTTAGTATGTCACAAAAATTCAGAGTGCGGTGATGCACTCTGACACTAGAGGAGCGTCCCAGATTGCACATCAGGACACTTTAACACACAAGTACAGGACCCTCCTGAAACAAGCAACTTCTGATGTATTGACTGTAAAGAAGGAAGACAGGAATGGGAGTAACTTTTGAGATGCCTTTGTATCGTTTCTGCAAACAGAAATAAAGCTAAATGCTTCATGCCTTTGTTTTTGATCCCTGCCTCAGAGAAGCAAGAGTCAGACAGATAAATGAGTTCCCTGTGATGGGCAGAGCTTGGCTGGGTGAAGTATTCTGCCCTTCCAGCCCCTGCTGTGCTGAGTCCATGCCCTTGCTGTGGGCAGGAGCAAAGGTGGCTTTGCTCTCTCCTCTCTCTGCCACTCCATTGCCCACTCACCTTCTTTAGAGGTGGCCAGCAGCACCCTCATGGAGGTGCTCCAAACAGCATGCTGTTACATAGATGCAATGTATCGTATCCTCTCTTCCTCCAGTCGGGCAAAATACAGTCCCAGTTTTTGGGTGTTCACTATGTTACTCACCATCGTCCAGGCTAGGGGAAGGTTGAAGAATGGCCTTACAATCAAAGTTGGGTTATTACTCACCATCGTCCAGGTTAGGGGAAGGTTGAAGACTGGCCTTACAATAAAAGTTGGGTTGTTAGAGGTAGTTTTGCTTAGTGCAAGGGCCTATGAGAGCTTTGTATACACAGAACCGAGAGCAGTGGCCAGTAGAAGTGATTATTTTACAAGGATTTTGTTTCTGCAAACAGGAAGAGCTAAGCTGCAAAAATGTTGCTGAACTCTTATCAGTTCCTCTGGTGCACATCTCTGAAATACAAAAAAGGGTAAGAAGATGCTTGGTCAGGTTTCAGCTGTTAAGGCCAGTGAATGGCATCTTTCTGGACTGCTTCATTATTACGTTATCTCTGCTAGTCTGAAGAACCTGCCTATTTAAAGGCTTTAACATCAACATCAGACATTTTAACTTACAGCCTCTATTGCCATGAATTTTTTATCATTTTGCAAATGTACTGTTTTTGTGACTTCACCTTGCTGAACTGATGTTCAGCTGGCATTTCTACATCATCCTAACTTCTGCTCCCCTACAGCTGTCCAGTACCTGAAAGGGACCTACAAGAAAGCTGGGAAGGGACTTGTAGTGATAGGGCAAGAGGGAATGGATTGAAGCTTGAGGAGGGCAGAATTAGACTGGATATGAAGAAGAAATTCTTTGTATTGAGGGTAGTGAGACACTGAAACAGGTTGCCCAGGGAAGTCATGGATGCCCCCTTCCTGGAGGTGTGTAGGGCCTTGAACCTGGTCTAGTGGAAGATGTCCCTGCCCATGGCAGGGGGGTTGGAGCTAGATGATCTTTGAGGTCCCTCCCAACCAAACGGCTCTGTGAATCTATGAAGCCTCTTCTCTGTTACTGCTTTTGCATGACATATTTGCTGCAGGCTTAGCTCTTTGCCTGGGCTGTATTCCCTGCTCTGTGTCACTACTGCAGTGGCAGAGCCTGCGTCATTCTGCCACAATTGTTACAAGACTGCAAACTTGGCACATCCTTTTTTCTTGACTTTGTACCTTTTGAGGGCTAAGACCATGTTTTGCTTGTGGATTTTTTTTTGGTGTTTTTTTTTTGTGTGGGTTGTTTGGTTTTGGGGTTTTGGGTTTTGTTTTTTTCACAAGTGAGAATCTAAGTTGCAGGCTACACCCTTATTTACCTAGTGACTGATTCACAACAGTAGTGTGTGATCTTGTGACCATGAGGCTCGATTATTGTAATTTCCTCTTGGCAAGGCTCACTGTGGAGCTTTTTCCTCTCAGATGATAGTGAATGATGAAGGAGGTTTGCTTCTTGAATTGAGCAACTGTCATTCTTGCCTACTGTGCATTCTCTGAAGTGCAAGCTTGGACAATGGCAGAGATGGGATTTGTGCTGCTTATATTGATTTTTTAAGGGTTTTAACTATTCAGTCTCCAGTATGAACATGATTTTGTCCTTGAATTCTTTTGTCCTTCTACAGAAAGTCTCATTGTCAGGTCCACAGAATCACACAAAATCACAGAATGGTCTGGGTTGGAAGGGACCTCTGAAGGTCATCTAGTCTATCCCCCTCTGCAGTGAGTAGGGGCATCCTCAACTAGATCATGTGGCCCAGAGCCCTGTCGAGCCTCCAGGGATGAGGCCCCAACCACCTCCCTGGGCAACCTGTTCCAATGTTCACTACCCTCATGGTAAAGAACTTGTTCCTAAATCTACTCTTCTCTAATTTCAAACCATTGCCCCTCATCCTATCACTCAGGCCTTTGTAAACAGTCCCTTTCCATCCTTGTAGGCCCCTTTCAGATACTGGAAGGTCCAAGGCCTGCCTGCCACCAAGACTTGAGTTTTTACCATAAATCACTAACGTAGGTGAGCCTATTTCATGTTTAAAACAAAGATAGATATGTGTAAGTTTTTCTGTAATGTGGAGTAGGCAAAGTTAATCCTGACCCCTCCTCTAACCTGGAAAATGCTGATTAATGTGGTGGACAACTGCTCCCAAGAACTGGTAAGTGCTAAACAGCACTGCCAAGATCATCATTAGCAGAGCTCTTGTTTGGAGAAGGCACAGACAAGCTTTTGTGCTGCTTCTCAGTGTATTTGGCTGATTTGGCTTTTGATTTCCTTGGCAGGACTAACCTGCTGCACAGACTCCATCCACTGTTTTGAAAACTGCTTCTATGAAGAGAGGAGACGTTGGTTGCCAGACACTTAAGTCTTTTAATCATTGATGTGTTTTGGATATGGCAGCCTTAGTGCAGAGGAAGAGACAGTAAGGAGTGGATGTTTTGAGGCAGATGCTTCCCTTGTTTGGGGCCCTCTTCCCTGCCCTCATCTGCAGTCCCTACACACAATGCACATACAGGGTACAGCAAAGCTGTACATCTTGGGAGTGCCAGGCTCGCTCTGCACATACACAAGGACACTGTACATGTGTACAGTGACCCTAAAGGATTAGGAATGCAGCAGGCTGACAACATGTATATGGCTTGAGGAGCCTTGGGTCAACAGAGGGTATGGACAGAGTAGGCCTGGCATGCTGGGTGGTGTTGGGCTTGCTAAGGGTGTGTGAAGTCCTGTCATGTGGCACCTTTATCAAGACGTGTGGCCCTCCCTGATACTGAAACAAGATGAGGCAGTTTATCAACCTCTTCCAGAGTATGGTCAAACCCTAATTCCACTCCTAATCTTAATGTTATCTCAGTCCTTATCTCAAAGATCTGTGCAGCCAGATGGCTTAAGCCAGCACGACTTTTCAGTTTAACCTGCTGACACTTTCTAAGCTGCATTTCATCAATATCCGCTGGCTTGAGTCTCAATCCTAAACCTAATTCCAGTATTATCCTTTATTCTTGGCCAGCACTCCCTTCTAATTCCAGATGTAAATAAGGCCACAGAACCTCTCAGTAGCAGTTTTTATTCTGTACTGGTTTTTGCTGGGCTGAACTGCAATCCTAGCCCCAGCCCTGTCATTGCTTCCAGCTTTCAACATCACTACAGCCAAATTACTACTGCCAGTACTAGACTTAGCTCTTCTTCAGGGTAGAGGGAGTAGAGGTGGTTCTTCAGAGCAGAGGCTCTCAGCAGAATCTGCAGGTTGTGACACTAACCTTTGTCACTGTCTCTGTTACTTTGTTTTCTGCAGGTCTTGTAGAAATCATATGAGGTGGCAGTGGTTTTTCTGAACCTATGTTTTGCTCATACTTATGTTCACCTTTTGTCCTAACAGTTAATTTTAACAGGAGCTTTATCTGTACCCATGCCACACCTTGTTGTCTCAGAGACAAATACAGGTGGATGGCCCCCAGTGCTCAGTGGCCTTGCCTAAGCAATTACTTCTAGGTAGTGCAGTAATAGTATTCATTAATTCTGACCAGAACTTAACTGTTGTGCAACTGCTGCTTCACAAAGATGAATTAGTGACCCAGGTCCCATAGTAAACAAACCTCTTACTTAGGAAATCTCTGCACAGAGAATTGAATTTATATGAAAATTCTTTCCAGTGCAGCATGTGCAGTATTGTGTTATCTTGCTAAAAGAAATCATAGAGTGGTTTGGCTTGGAAGGGACCTTAAAGATCATCTAGTTCCAACCCTCCCACCATGGGCAGGGACACCTCCTGCTACACCAGGTTGCTTAAGGCCCCATTCAACCTGGTTTGGAACACTTCTCAGGCTTGGAGCCTGCACAGCTTCCCTGGGCAACCTGTTCCAGTGCCTCACCACTCTCATGGAGAGAAATTCCTTCCTAATGTCTAATCTAAATTGAGCTTCTTCCAGTTTGAAGCCATTAGCCCTCATTCTGTTGCTACATGACTTTGTACAAAGTTCCTCTCCAGCTATCCCATAGGCCCCCTTCAAATACTGAAGGTCTCCCAACTCTACCAGCCTGTCCTCACAGCAGAGGTGCTCCAACCCTCCTGTCCCTTTCGTGGCTTCATCTGGACCCACCCAAACAGGTTCATGTCCTTCTTGTGTTGTGGCTCTAGAGCTGGACACAGCACTGCAGGTGGGGTCTCACCAGAGTAGAGTAGAGGGGCAGAATATGCAAGATAATGATTTGCAATATTTTTATTGGTAGGAATCCATCTTTGTGCTTTGTTTTGTAAGTAAAGAGGAAGAATCGCTTCTGTTTCTGTCCAAAAAGCACTCATATTTCAGATTTCTAGGCCACAACAACCCCAAGCAGTGCTATAGGCTGGGGAGAGAGTGACTGGAGAGCAGCCAGGCAGAAAGGGGGTGCTGGTAGATAGTAGACTGAACATGAGCCTGCAGTGTGCCCAGGTGGCCAGGAGATCCAATGGCATCCTGGCCTGTATCAGGAATAGTGAGGCCCAAAGGAGGTTATTCTTCCCCTGTACTCAGCACTGGGTAGGCCACACCTTGACTCCTGTGTCCAGTTCTGGGCCCCTCAATTCAAGACAGATGTTGAGGTACTGGAACGTGTCCAGGGAAGGGCAACAAAACTGGTGAGGGGCCTGGGACACAAGCCCTGTGAGGAGAGGCTGAGGGAGCTGGGGTTGTTTAGCCTGGAGAGGAGGAGGCTCAAGGGAGACCTCATTACTGTCAACAAGTACCTGAAGGGAGGCTGTAGCCAAGTGGTGGTGGGTCTGTTCTCCTGGGCAACCAGCAACAGAATGAGAGGACAGAGTCTCAAGTTGTGCCAGGGGAGGTTCAGGCTGGATGTTAGGAAGAAGTTCTTCACAGAGAGAGTGATTGGCCATTGGAATGGACTGCCCAGGGAGGTGGTGGAGTTGCCGTCCCTGGAGATCTTCAAGAAGAGACTGGATGAGGCACTTATTGCCATGGTCTAATTGATTGGATAGGGCTGGGTGATAGGTTGGACTGGATGATCTTGGAGGTCTCTTCAAACCTGGTTGATTCTATGATTCTATATTGTCCTTTGATCACTGGCATGGTCTCTAAATGAGAAACTTGTAAATTTAGGTAACTCATATGCCTTGGTAGATCATATATAGGATTGACCTCTATCACCTGGAAGGAACTGAAATTTACAGTGATGATAATGATCTGCTTCTGTTTTGTTTTGAATATTCTGATGGTAGCACAGATCAACTATCTGTGGCATGTGTATATTTGTAGTGGAAAAGGAGAGAATGTTCTTTCTCCATGCAATTACAGGTGGGATGAGTACATCTTCATTTAGATCTAAGAATTTTGGAGGCTCCCTCTGAGAACATGCATTATTATGGCATGACCCTGTCAGAGATGAACCAGAAAATGCAGTGAAAAACAAACAGTCTGGATGTTTGCTTGTGACAGAGTTCATGCTGCTAAAAGGCCTGGAGTTCATGTTGATGGAATTCAAAGGCCTGGAATTTTTGCCTAATCCATGAGGTTTAAAGTAGGTTCAGCTTTCTTGGAGTGGAAGTCTGGTTAGTTCTGGGTTTGCTTTAGGGTTTTTATATGAGCCTGCAGAAGAGTATTTATGTTTCACTTCAAAACAAGCGTCTTGGAGTGTACCTTGTAACTCTCTGTAGCTGGTGAACATTTTGGCGCCATATTGAGATGGTAAGCAGGGCCCCAAATGTTATCAGTACATTTTACGTTAAAAAGAAAGGCAGCAGCATTAAATATAGAATCATATTTTAGAATCTTAGAGCTGCATAGGTTGGAAGGGACCTCAGAGATCATCTAATCCAAGCCCCCCCTGCCATGGGCAGGGACAGCTCTCAACCAGACTTGTTGCCCAAAGTCTCCTCCAATCTGGCCTTGAACACCTCCAGGGAAGGGGCCTTCTACACGTACTCTGGGCAGATAGCACTTTTCAAAACCATTGCAGTCAATATATTCATACAAGTGATCAGCTCTCTTCTCTTGAGACCTGTTCTTAGTGCACTTTAGCATCATATTGCTATTCTTGATCTTGATGCATCCTATTTTGGGCAAAGGGATTCTGTGTCTCCACATGAGGGTTCCCTTCAATTTTGTTGTAACAGTACCTGAGCTTGATTTGCTGGCTTAGCCAAAAATTAATCATCTTCTACCTGTGAATCTTCAGTTGTCCCCCACAGACCTGATGTCTTGAGTCCCTTTTTGTAATGCCAAGGAACCTCTTGTCCCAGCTGTTTGATTCCCTGAAAGTGCAACTGTCTAACTTTTGTACCTCTGAAATTCTGAGGGGGCAAGTTCTCCTTGGCTGTTCTTTTTTAGCAGTTTAACTCTTTGGGGACGTGGGTTAGCATCAGACTCGGTAGTGTTAGATAAGGGTTGGACTCAATAATCTTGGAGGTCTTTTCTAACCAAAATGATTCTATGATTCTATTTGTGCAGGCTGAGTAAACTGTGCTGCTGACTGAGCCATGAAAGGAGTCAGTGTTTGAAGCTCTGGTAACTGTGCAGGCTGTGTGGAGGACAGACAATGCAAAATAGAGCAGAAGTGTCTCTCTCCATGTCTGAGTCTTTGTAATGTGTAAGCAATATCTCCACGTTGTTTGGTTTAAAAATAAAATTATTTAACAGCAATAATAGAGGTTTGATCTGAAGGGCTTTATAAACAGCTGCAGAGCAAATGGATTTATGGCAACTGAGAACTCTGCAACTGACAGATAAGTAGAAGTGGAAGTAATTTTGTACTGTTCACAGTGTTTGTTTCGAGAGGTTTAGCATAGAACTGCATTATACCAAATGTGCTTGGAAGGAAATTGTACCCCATGACTTTGGTCTTCCCATTAGAAAATGAGCTTTTCTCTCTTCCCCCTCCCCCCCCCCCCACGCTTTATTCTCACATACAGCAGTGGAAACGATCTCTTCCATGAGCATGGACTTGGATAGATTGGAGCTTCTTATTCTAGGCCAGGAAAGAAAAAAAAAAATCACATTTTCTGTGATGATTTTTATCTTCCCATTGCGGCTCCCTGTAATGCATCTGTACCAGTTAAAAACCCTTGTACCTGTAATTCTCGTAATTACACTGGTATAACCTGTCTAGGGTCTAAAATAGCCTCAGGAATCCAAGGAGTTGTCCAACAACAACAGGAAACACAGATGGAGTGTTCAGATTGTTTTAATGTACGGGGAGGTTACAATACACCTGAAATTTGTGTGTGGCCTTTATGCATCTGAAATAAGCAACACAGGGCATAGACTTTTTTTGCCTTCTGTTTTGTACTGCAGTTATTATAAATAATTTATACATGGCTAAAAAAAATGTGCAGTTTTTAGTGGAGGTGGAAGAATTCTTTGGTGGTAGTGGTGTCCTGTAGTGTATAAAATGCAGGCTTGGTCATGACAGAGCTTCAGTTTTCCCTTCCAGAACACAGATATGTTAAATGTGCAAAGCAATCTGCTAGCAATAACACGTCTGAACCTGAGGTTTAGTCTGAAGCATCAAAGAACTCGTGTTAGCCTGAGCTGCCTAAAATAGAGCCGGGAGACGAAAGCAGATCAATGAGTGTTTACTTTCACAAGGTACATTTTGTTTGATCAGATTAATTTGAAATCCTAACTAATGACTTGAAATCAGGGTAATGGTCAATTAACACAGTGCTATAGTGACCCATAACAAAGTAAAACCAAAGCAGAGCTGCTGTTACAAAAGTGACCCATATCTTCTCTGTCCAACAAATGAACCCCAGTGGTCAGCCAGGCAATGCAGCCTGACCTGCCCAAAGCTGAAGGGATCTTCAGCATGTATGTCTCTTCAACTCACCTACCCTCTCCAGGTGTTAAAGCTGATAAGGGCACATGAGGCCATGATGGATGTTTCAGATTCACTGTCAGCCTGGTAAAGGCAGTAGAGCTGCTCAGAAAAACTAGCCACGACAGCAGCTTGTCTTATATTAGGGTTTGGCAAAGGTTCATCTTGTTGGAATCTGGTTCCCAACCGCACAGACTTTGCAGTCTGGGATGTTCATGGTGTTGCAGATAACTTTTTAGCTCTATTGACTCCTCGTGCTACTTGAAAAGTGCAGGCTGCTTTTATACAGATTCACATGACATCTTCTGTCATGACTGTAAGGCACAAGTGTTCATTGATTTCCCTGTAATGCCAGCATTCCGTAGGGAATACCCTGTATATGTTATCAGTACTCCATGTACTATTTACACCGTGTGTGTGATACATGTTTTAGTAGCCAAGAAAATTAAGGGTGACAAGCAAAGCTGCTGTACATTTTTCTCTCTCGTGTAGCATTATGTGCTCAGCGTGTGAAGTAGCTGCCCTCACAGGCTAAAATCAAAACAGTAGATTAACTTGTTTCTGCAGTTTTGAAGTTGTGCATGTACAGTTGTGCATGTTTGAAATGGGCAGTATAGGTGTTCTTCTCATGCTCTACAGGTACCAGAGAAGCAGGATTTATGGTGTGGGAGAGAACTTCTTAATTAGGCCAGTTGATTTAACTGGGGAGAAATACATTAGCCCTTCCAGGCTGAAATGAAAGGTCCAACAGCAGAATCTCCAAGTGCTTGTCCACTGTAAATTTGGTATCTTTAACTTCTGTGAGGTGTTGGAGCCTCACAATCAATTGCCCCATTCAGGAGGGGAAAAGTAGTTGTGGAAGCTTTCCCTTTTCTAGTTCTGGCTAAATTTGAGAATGCTCAGAAGTTTTTCTTACTGATAGCAGTTGTGTAAAAACCTATGGGTATGGCAGCTGTCGATATTGCTAGTTCAGTCACTTTAAGGGTGGCATAATTGCATTGCCAAACAAAATGGAAGCAGCAGAGATGGTACAAAGATAGATGCTTACTTAATTCCTTACAGAGGCATATTGTACTGTAACAGCAACATGGGAAAAGGAAAGAAACAGAGAAAGGGCCCTTTAATTAAGCCACTGTGATCTTCTTGCTTTTTGAATTATTCAAGAGGGAGCCTTGGGCTTGAGGCAAAGTTTCTTTTGGTGCATTTATTTCAGGACCAGTAACAGCATTAAAAGAAATTAAACATTTGGGGGAAAGTTGTTTGAATTGACTTAAGTACCTCTAATTTTCCATAATATTACTCTTTCTATTTTAGCTATGTGATGTTTTTAATATGCTCTTGATTACTGTGTTCCCATGGTGCTATTTTCTGCTCCCCTTTGCTCAGTGTACTGCTGCATGCTGTATTTTAGAAAAATACTGAAGTGAGATAAGGTCATTTGATACAAAGAAATAAGTAATGTTTACTAGATTGTGCTGACCCCAAGAAGATCTGAATCTAAAAATCAGAATATCATATTTATCCCAAAGATTGCTCTGAAGACAGAGAACGTTTTACATTTCTTAGTTAAAGGATTTTGTTTAAAGGTTTTGTTTAAAACCTGTAGTTGCAACATACTTCAATAGTATTGTAACTGAGGCAGTCATAAGTAGCTTTCAAAAGACTGTTGTCTCCTGGATACATGACCCTGAGTGGATTTCATAGAGTTGTGGCATGGTTTGCATTGGAAGGGACCTGCAAAGGTCATCTAGTCCATCCTCCCTGCAATTAAGCAAGGACTAGGTGAGGTTGATCAGAGCCCCTTCCAACTTGACCTTGAATGTTTCCAGGGATGGCACGTCTACCACCTCTCTGTGCAAGCTGGGCCAGCATTTGACCATCCTTTTTTTTTAAAAAACCAACTTCTTCCTTTGTATCTAGTCTAAATCTCCTCTCTGTTAGTTTAAAACCATCACCCCTTGTCCCGTCACAACAAGTCCTGCTAAAAAGTCTGTCGCCATCTTTCTTATCAGCCCCCTCTAAGTACTGAAAGGCCACAAAAAGATCTCCCAATTTTAAGTGATTGATTTCTAAATATTTTTAATGGAATCACACAATGGGACAAGCAGTATTCTAGCTGATGGCTTCAGTGGGTAATCTTAGCTTTGCTTTACTGCATTGCTTGGGCCACCCCATCCCAAAGCTTGTGCATCATCTGCACACACAAGCCTTGGATAAGTAGTTGTGGAGAACTATTTAATTCTGCAACCTTCCTAATAACTCACAGCAACTTGTGCAGTAGCCCCAAGAGAGGAACTCTTTGTGAAGTTTAACAGAGCGTGTGTTGAAGGGAAGGTGTAGGCTAGCTGAGTGCTGTAGGAAGTCAGCAGGCCTGGGAGTTCAGGCATTTTATGTGGGGAGGTGAAGTGAGCTTGCTGGCAGCACCGAGCAGTAACTGTGGCTCCTCGTTGTTTGGAGACCCAAACTAAATTGTACAAAGAAGATTTAGCTGAGGGATTGGCAGGGGCATGGAACTAAGGGATTGTGCTGAAGGAAGCCAGCTGCACATGGGGGTAATGCTTTGTGTACTACTCTGAGTTTGCTTTGTTTAAAGCCTGTCAGGAAGGCACTAAGAAGACATTTTTCGGAAGCCTGGTTGGATGGAAAACAGAGGAGTGTTTTCTTGCCTTTGACCCTGAGAGAGAAAAAAACCCTTTGTTTTACTATTATTTATGTATTTGCATCTCTGAGAAAGAGGCTATCAACTTGAATTTAAACACTAGAAAAAACAGGTATTTGTTTTATTGTTACTGAGTTCATGATGGCAAGGAAGAACAAGCTACTTTGGGTGATTTAAACCAAAAGAGAACTGCATGGTTTTTTCACTTGGCTTTCTGTTTGGACAAAGCAAGCTTGGAGTTGAGGCAAGAAGGTCCTAGTGAACAATTGTGTTTGGTTTTCTGTTTTGGCATGCCAGGATTTCTTGATGTGAGCACTAAGACTGGCACTTGCTTCAGATGAGCAAGTTCTCATGATGCCGTATCTCTTTATGAACTGATCTCTTCTCATCATTTTGTGTCAGTCAGTCCACTATATCATATGTAAAAAGCTACTTTATATAGTCACAGACACCTGAACAGGTGGTCACAAAATACCCCTGCCTTCAATCCACTTTTTAAAATGGAGTGATTATAAAGTGATGTTTAAAACCATGATGGCATTGGGGGAGGAAAATGAGCTATAGGGTTAGGGTTTTTTATAAAATAGATTTAACTTCTGTAGTAGCATCTAATACTAACAAACTAATGAAAAACCTGGGGTTCAGGAGAGTATTAGTCAGACTTTTATTAGGTCTTTTCGTGTCAGGAGAGACTAATCATGTCACACTAGAAATATTTTTAATGGCTCAGGGGTGAAAAAACCCAAACAAGCAAACAAACAAACCCCAGAGACAGAAACAACAACAACAACACATGAAGAAAACACAAAAGGCATTTTGAAATAAAAGTATTCAGTAAGTTAATTTTGCCCCTATCAAGCTGGACAGAAAGTGAAGGGATTCCTGTACCTAAGCTTCATGAGGAAAGCTGGGGACAGTAGGTATAAATCCCTTTAATGTAATTTTAAAGCCGCTTTGAACGTGACAAAGTATTTAAGTGAATTACGTTGATAGGTTTCATTTATTAAGGTGACGTCAGTTGGTGTCTGAAAGAGTTGTCCTGGTTTTTCATTCTGGCAGTGTAACTGGAGGTCAGCCCATGGTCTGCTTTACTTTGAAAGTAACCACTGTGCTGGGTTTAAAAGGGTGGTGTCAGTGCTTTCACATTTGAATGTGTTAGTGAGCCAAGGAGAGGTGTTTACTGCAGTTCCTTGTCTTGGGGACGGTGCTTCCTGCCTTTGGAACCAAGGCACTTGGCCAGGGACTTTCCAGTGAAGAGTCTGCCTCCCAGAGGCACTTGGCTTCAGGGTGTCACCTTCAGCTGAAGTGCTGAAATCTGTCCTTACAGGCCTCTTGTGAGGACAGACAGAGAGCTGGAGTTTGTCCAACCTGGAGAAGGCTCCAGGGAGACATTATTGCAGCCTTTCAGTACTTAAAGGAGGCATAGAAGAAAGATGGGGACAGTCTTTTTAGCAGGACCTGTTGTGATAAGACAAGGAGTGATGGTTTTAAACTGAAAGAGGGTAGATTTAGACTAGAGAGAGGAAAGACATTTTTTGCACTGAGGGTGGTGAAACGCTGGGTTTCTCAGAGGGTTGGTAGAAGCTCCATCCCTGGAACTGTTCCAGGTCAACTTGGACTAGGCACTGAGCAACCTGCTCTAGTTGAAGATGTCCTTTCTGCAGGGGAGTTCAGCAAGTAACCTTTAAAGGTCCATTCCAGCCCAAACCATTCTGTGATTTTGTGATTCTATAAAACCATTTAAAACTAATAGTTGTTAAAAGTGTACCTCTGAACACTACAAGTGGGGTTTGCTTTCCTACCTGGGCCCACTTTTTGTCACAAGTGGCTGAAGTAGGAGAGAGGAAGAAGGGATATGCCAGCTCCTTTCAGGTGCTTTCCTGGTGGACAGGAGATGCATGACACTCATCTGCCCTCAGCCTGGCTCTAGGGTCAAGTGAGCAGGTAAAACAGGATCTGTGTGTCTGTCACATCTGGGACACTTCCTACCTTAAAGATTAAACTGAAGAATTCCCACTGGCTATTACTTCTGCCTGGGTGCATGGCAGAGGTGAGATAACTGGCAAGATAAGTAGGCCACCCCCCACTAACCTCCATTGTCTTACATGCCTACCACAATAAAATGATTAATAATTTTCTTTACCTCTCTGACAAGTAAAGATAACCTCTCTCTGAGATTAATTTGGCAGCTGTCAAGGCCTTCTAATGAAGATGCTGCAAGCAGAATGGTTTCTTGGCAGCTCCCTGCTGGCATCACACAGAGTTTGAGGGAACCAAGCCCCCCTCCCTTTCCCTGCCTTCCCTTCCCCGCCTCCCCAAGCTTCCACCTGAAGTTGTCCTTCTTGTGGGACTCTGATGTATACTTAAAAATATTGGCAAGAAGTCCTTCAGAAATGCTTCGTTTGGGGCTTTTTGACAAGAGAGCGATGTCTTCAGCCATCTTTGCTGGCAGAACAAGCTGCAAGCTTTAACAATCATCAGTTTTACACCAGCCCCTTTGGAGATGTGATGGTACATCCTAAATTCAGCTCAGAGCTGTCAACAAACTCCTAGTCAAGGCACTTTGCCAGTTATCCATCACTATCAAGTTCTTCTATATGAAGTGGGTGTTAAACTGGCTTTCATCTTGCCAAGGGTATCAGTGTTTGAAACAGATTTACATATCTCGTATCTCATTACCTGTACTTTGCTCTTGTTTATTTTAAAAAGAATTGCCCTAAGTTTTGGCCCTCAAAGGTGGCTTTATCATGAAAAATGTCAGTACAGAAAAGAGTTACCCAAGAGTAACAATTGGTCTTTGACTACACACGGGAGAGTGCTTTACCATGATCACCCCTTTGATAACCTTATTCTCCATGGACTGAGGTCGCTACAGTATTAATTACCTTCCAAAGATTTAATGCCTTTGACATTTCAGCTTTGGAAAGCATTGATAAACGTATCACAAAAAAGCATCAATTGCAACAGACGTGGAGTAGATGCCTCTACAAGTGCCAGGGCTTTTTAAAGGTAGCTTTGAAGTTGAAGAATTGAGCTGGGAGTTCCTCCCTGACTTGCAGAGATAGATCTTTCATGATATGTAACTGAGAACAGGTAAATAATTATCTATGGTGCAGGCCCTTAGAGCACTTGGCACAGAGCAGTTTAATTATTTTAAGAGCTGTGTTTGAAAACAGAGTGCTCGTGAAGCAGCTGACTGGAGAACTGGGGCAGTGATTTGCCTCCTTCCATTTTCTCTTCTTTCCTTCAAATAATAATATTTTGATGAGGAGATGGCTGGTAGCTGGGTCGTGCTGTGTATTTCTTTTTATTGCTGTTTCTCGTTGTTTATTTTTCTCCTGAATTATTCTCTGTCAAGGACATATCCCTTTTTCTACAGAACATTCTTGTATCAACAAAGTTACTTCTTAGATAAGAATGGATGTGATGTGGTTGAAAAGTGCAAAATTGCATTGTGCTAATTAAAAGCAAGGTAATAAAAATTGGGAAGGCTCTTCAAACACTTTAAATTCTGTGTTTCTTTTCCACTGCCTTTTTTTTCATATGTGCAAAGAAAGTATTTTCAGAAAGAACACTCAGCATTTGAAAGTTCAGGTGGCTCTTTTTGAAAATAAACCAAACCTTGCTTGTTTTTGCAGTTGGAGGTTGGCCAAGGTGCATGGTTTTGTCCCCTTCCTCAAGTGGCATATTTTGAAATAATCAAGATAACTGTTAGAAAAAGCAGATCCCAGAGAAGAAAATAAATGTTCCTGAATTCAGTTCATTAGCAAGAGAGGATCTCTTTAGCTTTGTATCTTTGGGTTCTCATCACGTGTTGTTCATCCTCTTTGGAAGCAAGGACTCATTCCTGTCCCCTGCAAGGAATAACAATGTTAAAATAAAACCAATATGTTTGAAGTTCGAGAGCTCAGCCTTTAGATTGCAGTGGAATCTTCACAATCTCTTGATTAGAAATCATGAACATTGTATTTCATAACTATGCCTACATGATCAGGACCTAAAATGTACTACAAGATGCGTAATGATTCCCTACAGTTGTGTGTTCTAAATTTCTATATGGGGACTGAAATATTTTTTCAGATAAGATTAGAAATGGACCATCAAAGCACAGTGATAAAAAATACCCTCCAGCACCCTTTGATATTTGGTCAGCTATGGCTTTGATCCAGTATTTTTGAATTTTCTTTATAGGAAAAGACTCCTGAGCAGCTCAGTGGGCTTTGCATCAGCCTCAGATCTCCACTGGCAAAATAGAATTGGTCATTTCTAGTGTCACAAGGGTGAGAGGACGCATTCAGCATGGACTGTGAGGCAACCATGGTGAGGAAGCCCCTCCAACATCACTCCAGTCCCCACGGTGTAGGCTTAGTGATATCTGGGATGTATGGTGTGGCCTTGAATGCCTGACAGAGTGGTGGTTTTACTCCTTTTGGCAAGAAAAGTGTAGAGCCAAAGCAAAGCAGTAAAGCTACTTTTTCCTCAAGTCTCTGAGCATTCAGAGCAGTATAAACACCATCTGCAATCCCTACAGGTGGTTAATCCCACCTATATCCAGGGTGTATGTCAAAGCCATTGAGTCAGATTCAATTTCTAGTAATTACCATACTGGAGACAATTTCCAGGAATGCAGTGTGCTTAGAAGAAAAGGACAGCTCCACTAGAAACAGTTGAGGAGAACACTTAAACAAGCAAGGATATGTATTTGAATCAAAATTGCAGTACTTTATTTTTAACCAGATGATTAGTGTGGGTGATATTATTTTATTTGTACTTCTCTTGGGGGGTGTGTGTACATGTTTTAAGTAGTAACAGTTATATAACTGGTATGCTTGCTAAGACAATGGCAGTGTAAATTCAGTGGCTGTAACTTTTAAGAAGAAAATATTAATCATACTCACCTCGAAGAAGAGGAAGAATTTTTCTGTAGGGCTTTTTCATGCAGTCAGTTTCAAGGCCTGGTTTTCCTGACAAAAGTTACTGCAAATGAAGAGTATGGCACATGAAGGATCAGCATAGGTTTCCACACACTGAGATCTTATGAAAGGAAAATGAGACTGCTTAGAAGTTGCTGGATTTATTCATTGGGAGTGAAGCTAAAAGCTTGTTCTGTGTAGTTATGCGGCTGGAAATCTGGTTTTTTGGATGGGAATAAAAAGTCATGCTTCAGGACAAAACATGAAAGCAAATTATTATTATGTCTGCAGAGAGAAGTTTCAGTGCTTTACATAAAAACAAACAAGCTTCCCACACACATTTTTTTAAAGTTCTATACATGAACTCTAAATTGCTGCCAAGAAAAGTGCATGTTTTTATTTTAGTTGATGTATTTTAA
Organism: Dryobates pubescens; assembly: GCF_014839835.1. Classification (NCBI taxonomy): domain Eukaryota; kingdom Metazoa; phylum Chordata; class Aves; order Piciformes; family Picidae; genus Dryobates; species Dryobates pubescens. The sequence goes on along the minus strand of NC_071620.1, from coordinate 16,478,181 downwards.
TTGGATTTTAAGTGACTCATGAATAAAACTGCCTTACGTTAATGTATTATCTCTCTTTCAGTAAGTATGCAAACCTCTGAACTCTGCAGGAATGAGACTGATGGGTATTACTGAAAAATTGATAGAGAAACCTTTCCTGCATTATTCTTTCTTTACTTTTCTCTGCGTTGTCGAATTTGGTTCCTGATTTAGGAGTCATTCCCTACCATTTTCTGCTGAGTTTGGATAAAATTGGGTCTTACTCTGTTGGAAAAAAAAAAAATCACTATTTTCTCCTGTTTTTCCAGAGGAGTTCTGGGCTGGTTTTCTTTTTTCTTTCTTTCAAGCAGTACCCTGAGTGTAATGGCTGCTTTGTATGTTTGTATGGAGGCTTGGGGAGAGAGGAAGAAAGAAGGGCATCCATCCTGCTCTCATTCTCTGCTGCCTATGCCAAGCATCCTCACACAATCCCAACTCTCCTCTTTTCTACTGAACAGTAGTAATTCCAGTAGGAAGGCACCCTCCAGCCCTAAGGAGGGCCTGAGAAGCACAGCAAACAGCCATACAAAGTGACATTACAGGGGTGCAACTCTTTGTTATCAGTTGTTTGGGTGTATGTTATTTAATAATGTTAAGGGTGGTTCCACAGCTTAATGGGCTGTTAGCTAAATAACTACGGGTCACCCTGTGAATGTGTGCAGCCACTCCCCTTGTCCTTTAATTATCCATTTTTATCATGTTTCCCCATCTACGCTTCAACTCAGCTTCTGAAGCTTTTTCCCTTGCCCAGATGCCTCCATCCTGTTCTTCACGCTACTGCTCCTGCACGAAATGCAGATGTGTGAATGGTACAGACGAGAGCAGCCCAGTGTACACAGAGCTGTTGCTTTGAGAGGCAGAGATTCAGAAATGGGTTGCTGCTGACAGGCTAACTTGTAGTTTTGCTAAAATGTTGCAGGAGTTGGTTGACATTTCCTGTAAAAGAAGGGGAAAAATAGAAATTGTCTGATTTCTCCCTTGCTCATGAATAATCCCATTGATGTGCCACTGAATAGTCAAAGAAGGAGAGCTAGCAAGTTCAGATTACTGCATATTTATATGATTAATTCCTCCATTCTTCTGCTAAGGAACAACACACCAGTTTCTCTCAAACTGAGGGAGAATGCAGAATTGGTTTTCACTTAATTGGCTCTTTTGAAACTCTCCTCTTTGAGAAGCAGGATATTGTTAGTCCACTGTGTAAAGACAGTGTGACAATACACCTAACACATAGTCCGGAAACATCTGTGAGGGGGGTGTAATTGAGGAATGAAAATAGCTTAATACCTTTCAAGAAGAAAGGAGATTTTGTGTGAATGCAAGAAATCTGCCCTAGCACATAAAATTACTCAGCCACTGAAGAAAAATAATATCAAAATGTCCAGTGGAAATAGCATTGTCTCACAAAAACACAACTGGACCTTCATTTGAAGTCTGTTTTGATGGTCGAGGTCTTCATTCTGTGTTTAGAAAGCTAATAAAGAGTAAGCACAGGGCTTCAAAATTGAAATGTAGTAATAATGGACACTGTAGTTTGCTTTCCATTTCTTAACACCCTTGTGAGTTTTGAATGTTTGTAGTTGTGTTAAATATTTGTAGGACTTGTTTTCCTAAAGCCATTCTAGTATAAATGGAACAGAATACAAACTTTAATTGTTTCTGTTGCTGGAAAAGGTTCAGGTTTCTAAGTGAGATGTTTCAATGGAGTGTTAGTCTTACAGCTGCTGTCTGCTGCAATTTTAGCAAGACTCTCATCACTGCCTAAATTCAGTCTTAATAGTGTGGAAAATTAATTAAGGCTCTTCATGTAGCTGTGAAATGTAGGATTTTAAGAAAAAAAAAAGAATCACAGTGCTTAGCACCTCAAGGCAAACATTACCTGAAGGAAACAATGTCATGACAGATACTCTGTTTAGAAGAAAACAGAATTCATTCATAGAATGGTTTAGGTTGGAAGGCACCTCAAAGATCATCATTAGGTTGGAAGGGACCTCAAAGAGCACCATCATGGGCAGAGACATCTTCCACTGGACTAGGCTGCTCAAGGCCTCATCCAGCCTGGCCTTGATCACCTCCAGGGAGGGGACATCCACAACTCTCACTGTAAATAGTGGGAAGAAAGTCCTGTATTGTGTGCCAGTTTTGTTCTGTGCATTGCTGAATTGCTCAAATGGTGCTTTTTGTTTCCCAAACCAACCACAGGATATGAAATGGCACTGAAGCATTTCCCAAATACAGTCTAGCTATATGAGCCTTCAACTTCCACACTGACTTAAGTTTTGGTGCAGAAAAGCATATGGAAACATCTTGTAGTCCATTCCTGTGTGACATGTAACCATGTATATAAGTAATTTGCTCAAGGTCTTTAATCCTTGGAGTTTGCAAAGCAGAGAGTAGTTAGTGATGATGAAGATTGTATGATGCAAACAGCCGGACACTTCTTTTATGGATCAAGATTTTATGCAAAGCACTGTTTTCAGTTCTTGTATCATCTAATTCCCATTTGTAGTTTTGTCTTTCATTTCAGCAGCTACATTTGTTTGTTTGCTTGTTTGTTTTCACAATCCTTAAGAGGAAACCAAGATCACTATAAATGCAAAAGCTTTGTTCCTGCCTTGGGGTTTTCATATTAGAAAGAGAAGTCAGTAAAGACAATGCATTTGCTAAGCCATTTTATGGGGAGGATCACTTAAGCCATTAAATTACAAACTTGTGTGAGTAGAGCACTAAATGGTTCTGCTCTTGTCATCCACAAAGCAATGAAAAATATGTATCAAAACAGCTACTGTCGGCACAAGGGGAAAGCCTGACCAGGCTTGAAGGAAAACTTGTAAATAATGAGGTGCTTGACATCAACAAAATAGTGATTTAGAATAGAATATAATTAACTGGGTTGGAAAAGACCTTTGAGATCATTGAGTCCAACCTATCATCCAACACGATCTAATCAACTAAACCATGGCACCCAGCACCCCATCCAGTCTCTTCTTAAACACCTCCGGTGATGGTGACTCCACTGCCTCCCTGGGCAGCCCATTCCAATGGCAAATCACTCTTTCTATGAAGAACTTCTTCCTAACATGCAGTCTAAACCTCCCTTGGTGCAGCTTGAGACTGTGTCCTCTTGTTCTGGTGCTGGCTGCCTTGGAGAAGAGACCAACTGCCACCTGGCTGCAACCTCCCTTCAGGTAGTTGTAAGCAGCAATAAGGTCTCCTCTGACAACTCTTCTCCAGGCTAAGCAACCCCAGCTCCCTCAGCCTCTCCTCATAGGGCTTGTGCTCCAAACCCCTCCCCAGCTTTGTTGCCCTTCTTTGGACACATTTCAGCAAGTCAACATCTTTCCTAAACTGAGGGCCCCAGAACTGGACACAGGACTCACACTGGACACAGAACTGGACACAGCAGTGCTGAGTACAGGGGCAAAATGACTTCCTTGCTCCTGCTGGCCACACTGTTCCTGATACAGGTCAGGATGCCATTGGCCTTCGTGGCCACCTGGGCACACTGCTGCCTCATGTTCAGCCTACTGTCAACCAGTACCCCCAGGTCCCTTTCTGCCTGGCCGCTCTCCAGCCACTCTGACCCCAGCCTGTAGCCCTGCTTGGGGTTGTTGTGACCAGTGTGTAGAACCTGGCACTTAGATGTGTGAAATCCCATGCCATTGGACTCTGCCCATCTGTTAATTTCCACAAAAACTACCTTTTCCTTGAGGTGGGTGAAATTACTGAGGAGCTCATACATCAAGCACTTGGACATTCCACGCTACTTGCAAAATTAAAATACCAATTAAAAAAAAAAGTTACAAACCTTCTTCAGGTATCTTTGAGAAGAGCAACTTTCTGTGAGTAATTTCTGTACTTTCTGTGAATTTGTTCTGTAGTTTAATAGCTATCGCTGCTCCCATCCCTTTTGTCTTACCTCACAATTGTACCCCTAACGTCCTGTATCAGGGACTGGTGAGTGCTTGGCTCACTGCAGTTACAAATGTTGGAGCCAGGGGCAAATCTCTGCCTGAAAAGTTTGAAAGAGGAGCTGTGAACTGGTAGGGAGGAGGTGAGCTGGCTCCAGATGTCACCTCAAAACTTGCATAGTGCCGAATTCCTGTGTGCAAAGGGATGATCCCAGCAGACAGAAACATCTTACAAACTCCTGTCAAAACACTCCTTGAACCTCTAAAAACTTTGTTCTGGATAATAAAGCAAAAGAAGCATTTCAGAAAATGCTCTGTTGAGTCTTACAAATACATAGATGCTGTGTGTTGTTTCTGATCAGGCAGATGGCTCCTTGGTTTTTATATTGGTAAGAATAAAAGGTTATTTAAAAAAAAAAAGAAAAGAAGAAGAAAAGAGAAAAGAGGAGAGGAAAAATAAAAAGAGAGAGAGAGAAAATCTTTCAACAAATAACCTTGACTTGGAAAGGCATCCCAAGCTCTTTGATTTTTCAAACCTGTCTCATTACCATACTGCAAAGGCTGAGGCAGATACCTAGTACAGTTGCAGGCTTGGTGATCTGTTGGTTAAAGTAATTTCTTCATGTTGCTTAAGAAAAAAGCACATCTTTTAAGGCTGTGTTAATAACTCCAAGGCTCTTAGGACACTTAACCAGGTGTTTGCAGGCTGCTAGAGTATATTTTTGCATAGCTTGTCTTTGTGGCTCATGGGAGAAAGAACTTTTCTTCTCTCTGGAGCATCCTCACAGGCTCTCTGCCCAAGATGATTGCAAGTGGAAACTCTTCTTGTCTTTTAAAGTCTTAATTCTAGCAGGCCAGGTGCTTTCATGAAACTTCCAGTATATACCTAGCCAAAAAGGTTTTCCCAACCTTGTCTGAATTTTTGTGGGTGAATCACTTGTATTTTTTTATGGAGCCTTTGATGGAATGTATTTAAACAGATGCAATAAATGCTGTTAGATCTCTTTGGATGGTTAAATGCTGATTTCTGTTAACACTGATTTGGCTTGGTGTACTCTGTCTCCTAGTCAGTTGAGGATGAATTTGGACAGAGGAGCTGGCAAGGCTGTGTTATTTACATAATGCCTTTTTTCTTCGTGAACCCTGAATGTGGATGGAAAGCGTCTTTAATCTTCTTAGCGATCTAAGCAAAGACTGAATGCATTGGGTCAAGCTGGGTTTTGGATAGACTTAGTTAGAAAAGAAAATTTAGCTAGATCCCAGCTCTTTGCAATGACTGCAAATGGAGACACAGATGGAGCTGATTAATGTTTCAGTAGTTGATAATATTTTTGATATTTCACCAGTTTGCAAGAACCACTTCATTTATTTTCAGCCATACTTCTTGAGACGTTTTGGAAACAGAACAACCAGCCCTTGTACTAAGCTCTGGGCACTGTTCACATTTGTTCTTCTAAGGATAGTTGTAAGAGGAGGGATGAAAAGACAAGTGTTGCAATAAGCAGCATACAGAGGAACTTCCTTTCCTGAGTGCACTCTGAATGACTGGGGAAAAAAAACAACAGACCTGATCTTGATCCTTCTTGCACCATGCCTGCTTCATCATGGTAAGAGGGGGAAGGAGGACTTTGTTAGGTGCCTGTCCTTTCTTATCTCAGTTATTAAAACATTCAGAATGTGATTCTTGTGGTGTGTTACAATTAACATAACTTTTCAAATGCTGTCATAAAATGAGATGTGATTTTAAATTAGTTTTTAAAGTGGATAAATATGCTGAGCTCATGCTAGAAGTTCTAGCTTGTCAGGCACTCTGAACAACATGCAAGTATAATACATTACAGTAAACCATAGAATCACAGAATGCATCATGTTGGAGGGGACCCTCAAAGGTCACTTTGTCCAACCCCCCTGCAGTTGGACATCTCCAACTAGATTAGGTTGCTCAGGACCACATCAAATTTGTTCTTGAATGTCTCTAGGGATGGGGCTTCAACCACATCCTTGGACAACCTGTTCCAGTATTTCACCACCCTCATTGTAAAGAGCTTCCTCCTTATGTCCAACCTAAATCTGCCCTGCTCCAGTTTAAAACCATTGCCCCTCATCTTGTCACCACAAGCTCTTCTAAACAGTTCTTCCTCAGCCTTCCTGTAGATCCCCTTCAGATACTGAAAAGTAGCCTTCTCCAGGCTGAACAGCCCCAACTCCTTCAGCCTGTCCTCACAGGAGAAGTGTCCCAGCCCTCTGATCATCTTCATGGTCATCCTCTGGACCCACGCCAGCAGGTCCATCTCCTTCTTGTGTTGGGGGCCCCAGAGAGAAAAAAAAAAGTAAAAAAAAAAAAACAAATCAGTCTGTCCTATTTGCATTTTCATTTTTCTGCAGACTTACTTTCCCCAGTCCATAAATGTATGCAAAGGCACTTGACTTAATGCCACCACAAAGAGTTTTTATATGTAATGCATCTTCACATAATAAAAGCTCACCCAGGGTTTGATTTTTCAGAACATGAAAGTTAGCTGCTGGCCCTCTTTTAATATCTGCAGCCTAATGTTTACAAACCAAAAGGTTAACTTTTTATGTGGTTGCTTTTGCAACTAAGTTCAGGAGCAGCCAGTTAATCTCTTTTTTGCTTGGCTTTGTGTTCAGTAATAGAATTAAGCTTATATCCATCCCCTGCTTGAACTTGCTACTGCTGCATTTCATTAAGTTTCTCAATATTTGATGCAAATTGTGTCTAATTAATATGTTTCTAAATAAAGAGGGGGGGGAAATCTCAAAACCCTGTGTGCCGTCTCTATAATAATAAGGTTTTATTCTCAGCTATGAAGACTTACAACATTTTATGACCTTTCTGAAATTGCTGTTGTTATTCATATAGTCATTGTTATTCCTGTAAGAGCTGTATTTTAGAATGAAACCCTTTTTATCTGCACTATAATTAATAACCAGAAATAGCTTACTGAAAGCATAGTAAGGCAGGTAAGAACTTGATTAGTTATTGAGAGCAAGGAACACAGAATTTATTTCTTTAACTAATCTTTTTCGTGAAGACAAAAGAAAGATTTAATAGCTTCTGTCTGTGTGGTGTGCATCATCACTGTCGCACACATTTGAGGTGCATCTGGTTTGGAGTTTCTCTCTTTACTTACAAAGGAGATAGGGAAAAAAGGAAAGAGAAACAAAAATAAAAGGGAGAGGGTGGTGAGAAGGAAAGAAAAAGGAAGAAAAAAAGGAAGGGGGAAATTTTTTTTCACTGTCAACTTTGTGCTTTTCCAGAAATAAATCTGAAGAGTGTAAGAGAATTTTAGCCATTATCATAAAGCAGTATAGAATTTGAAAGGGGGACAGATCAAGGGCAGTTCTGTGGATATGTCTGCTTTGCATTCCCTATATGGAAGGAAGGAAGGAAAATATACTCTCATGTATGTAACCCTTCTTTATATATATTCTTTTTTTACCACTAGAAGCAGAAAGGTGTAAGGGTACAAGAAGTAGAACATGATCCTGCAAGAGTCCAAATTATGCTTGTAAAAATGAATCTAAGAAATTGAGCAAATGGGACCACTGAGCTCTCTATTGTTGCACTAATTGGAGAACATAAAAGCTATCAAGGAGCCTATGGCATTAGAAAAGAACTTGGCAGTGAGACTGAGCCAATCTAAACCTGACCACCACCAAAAGATAGTGGCTCAACCCTTCCTCCCTTTACCCACTTGGGCAGCATGTTCCCCTTGCTCTGTTTTGCCTGTACCTCTATGGGTGTGTCCATGCCATGGAGGAGCACTGTCACTTGCTCTGCTTCCTGTGCGTTGTTTACTTTTGCCTGGCTGAGTATTCCTCTTGGAGTTAGGGCACAAACCCTGATGTCAGCAAAATGGCGTCAGTGTGTATGGACACCTGAAGGCCATGGCACCACACCTTGCAGTGGCAGTCTGGGTTTAAATCACACTGAAAGCGATATGCAAAAGCATCTCAAGCTGTACTTGCATTGTGGCCATTGTAACCACAGTGTTCACTGTAATAACAGGAGAGATTTAGACCAATATGCCACTAGGCTAATTAAGGGCCTTTCTAAAAAGGCTTCTGTCTCAGGCTTTAGTTCTGAGATCTGACTGTAGCCACCTACTCTCTCAGGTTTCATCTGGCTAATAGATGCATGGAATGGTTTGGGTTGGAAAGGACCTTGAAGGGTTGGATGAGACCTCATCCATTTTCAACCCCACTGCCATCGGCAGAGACACTAGATTGCTCAAGGCCTCCAGGGAGGGGGCATCCACAGCCTCCCTGGGCAACCTGTTCTAGTGTCTCATCACCCTCACTGTAAGGAGTTTCTTTCTAAAATCCAGTCTAAATTTGCCTTCCTCAAGCTTCAATCCATTCCCTCTTGTCTTACTGCTACAAGCTTTTGTAACAAGTCTCTTCCTGGCTTTCTTGTAGGCTCCTTTCAGGTGCTGGACTTCTTAGTTTTCACTCTATACCTATAAATACAACCATATACACAATAAACCAGCTATAATAAAACCGTGGTGACAAGACAGATGTTAAGGGCTTCGTTAAGTTTTTGGGTTATTTTTAACATCTACAGCAGTATGATTCATGATATGGGTGCTCTAGTTTCAGCTTTGGTGGTTTTTTTAATTTAAAACTGTTTAGGGAAAAAATTAGAGATGTAATTTTGTTCTGTCCCCTTCCAGCCAAGATGTCTCTGAAGAATACTTAATGGCCATGGTTTTAACTTAGTGGAAAAAGATACTGTAACTATTAGTGTCAATGCTGAGCTATTCTGCAGTAGTAGAAGCTGGATGTTGCTCATACCATTCAGCTTCTTTGTTGGAAATATAAAGTCTGGTTTCAATGGAATTTCTCTTGCTGAAAATGGGAGCTGCATGTTTTACTCTAAAAGCAATGCTGGACCAAATGCTTAACCATAGCTGTGAGTGATTCTTACTGATTTGAGAAGGCTTTCAGAGGTTTGCAGGCTTCAAACATCAGCTCTGTCTGTGTTTGGAAATATTCATGAATGTCTGAGGTGAAGCCTGTGCTTCCTTGACTTTTAAACTCTTTGTACTGCTTGAAATACAGAATTTCAGCGTGATGATTGCACTTCTTTCCTTGCTTCACCTTCCAGCCTTTCATAAACTGGTATGGTTGCATTACTCTTCCACATTCTTAGGGACCTAAACAAACTTGATGTTGAAGCTGGTTTAAATTAAGTATGTTTTCCAAAAATTCTATCCTGCAAGGCTGCGTTTTTTCCCCTTCACAGTTACATCATCCTTTTTTTTGTCATTGTTTTATTTGTTTGTTAAATTAAAAATATTTTGGGCATTGGAGGTGCTGGAGTATGTGCAAAGAAGGGCAACAAAGGTGGTGAAGGGTCTAGAAACTGAGTTGTGAGGAGCAGCTGAGGGAACTGGGGTTGCTTAGCCTGGAGAAAAACAAGCTGAGGGGAGACCTTCTCACTCTCTACAGCCACCTGAAAGTTGGAGCAAGGTGGGCATCAGTGTCTTCTCCCACGTAACAAGTGACCAGATGAGAGGAAATGCCTTCAAGTTGCACCAGGGGACATTTAGACTCTACATTAGGAAAAAAATTATTCACTGAAGGAGTGATTAAGCCCTGAAACAGGCTGCTCAGAGAAGTGGTGGAGTCACTGTGTCTGGAAGTGTTAAAAAAGCATGTAGATGTGTTGTTTAGGGGCATGGTTTAGTGGTGGGCTTGGCAATGATGGGTTAATGTTTGGACTCAATAATCCTGGAGGTCTTTTCCAACCTTTGTGATTCTATGAAAAGGCAATGTTTTCATTTGCAGAGGTTTCCAGGATGTGGTCAACCAATCCTTTTACTACCTATATAGAACTCCTTATAAATGACAGCAAAAGGTTTAGAAAACACACCCCAATCTCTGCCTAAACTCAAGTGGATATTTGTTCCCTAAATATTCTTTTTCATTTGCTTTCATGTCACCTCATGCTCTGCAGCAGTAGCAAAAGTGGTTGGGCATTGTTTTGATATTGCTCTTTGTTCTTCTCTCTAGCTGTGTGCTGCCCACCTGCCAACCCGGTCGGAGGCGCCGAACCACTACCAAGCAGTATGTCGGGCTCTGTTTGCTGAAACCATGGAGCTGTACACTTTCCTGGCCAAAATCAAAAGTGCAAAAGAGGTAAGCAGTCTGAGAAGGTTTTCTGCTTTTGAGCTCATTACTGTGTGAATTAGGCTTACAAAATCAGTTCTGTGCCCAGCCAGTAGTGAATGTCAAGATGCTAGGGGAAATGATCTGTAGTGTTCAGGGAGAGCAGTTCTGCAGCTAAAGGTTTTTTCTTTTGACCTTATCACCATTTACAGGTCTCTTTTTATCAATTGTGACTAGTCTATTCGGGAATAAAGCAGAAGTTTTTCTTGGAAGTGTTTCTTCTCTGGTGTTCCAGGGATGTTGTGAAGCTTCAGAGCTTTGCCTGTTGTTCCTCATCTCATTTTGTTTCCTCATCTCCTTCTCATGCCTTATCTTTGTGTGAAAATTGTCTGAGATTTCTTTTGCCTATATTTTGTCCTCAGTCAGCAGCTTCCCTTACCTTTGATGTGTGATTGGCTTCTTTGTCTGTCGCACAGCTGCACAGCAGAGCCAACTTAAAGGAAAATTTCTGCCTGTTGGTTGGTATGCTTATTTCCACTGCCTGCTTGGCTCTTCCTGATGACTGGAAGGCCATCTTCTGAACCACTGCAGTTAAATGGTCTGGCTGAAGAATAATTTGAGGTCGATTTTTAGTAAAGGTAGTTTCAGTGACCTGACCTGCAGAATAGTTCCATAAGCAACTGTATTACCCTGGTGCAGGTCTTGGTTACATTGGAAAGCTGGTCGGTGAGGGGAAGGGCAGGAGGGGAAACATGCTTCCTGAAGCTGGTTTCTTCATCAAAGCCAACTTCTCAAGTAACAACACTTCCATAACTTTAAAAAAATCCCTGAAGGATTTTCTTTTGTAAGTCAAGAGCTACAGTACCTTTGAAAAGCAGGATAAGATTTTACAGGCTGATCTAAAAATTTTGCAGCTGAAAGAGGCAGAGCTGTTCCACCCATACACACATGCTCTCACTGTTTTTCTTCCTCTGGTTCTAGGAAACAAATACAGCAAATACGAAGCAAAACAAAAAAAGAGGAGTCATTCCTTGTCAGGTTAATGAGCTGAATCAGCTCATTAAAGAGGCAGATGAGCCTCAGTGCAGCACAAGAGAGCTTTTATCCTTAAGCTGATGGTGGAATATGCAAACCAAATCAGAGACATAAGGGTCTGATGCTGTCTTTCCTTCCTGTCTGAGCAGCATACATCCAAAGAGGAGAATCCTTCAGAAATATTTTTGTGTTGCATGAGGTCAAATTCTTCCTCTATTTTTCCTCCAGTTCTACTCAAAATGAAATCAATTTTTAAACTCAAGCAGTGTCATACAAGTATAATTCTGACTGTGTCAGCATAGCTGAAGAGCCACTCATTTTCTGAAGTGCTTATGTTACGATTCATATACATCCAGTGGTAGAGAGAGCAGTCAGGATACAGTATCTCTGTGCTAAATACATCTCTTGAACCTTGACATCATTAATGTCACATCTCAGCTTTTGACAACTGCCCCTTAAAGGTCTGATACACTGAGGGACCCGTGCTAGAAACATCTCAACTAACAGCTATTGAAAAGTCTATGTTGAGGCTCAAATATATGAAAGATATTTAGAGTTCTTCTTTCTGCTCAGAAAGGAATTAATGTTCCAGTAATTCTTGACCATTTTGACCACAAGGAGCAGCAGTAAGTCATGTCTGTTAGTAAGTCATCTGTTGTCAGTGTCAAACACTGAGTTTTATCAACATTTCAAATGATTGTTAAAAGTAGTGTTTTGAATTTGCAAATTATTTAATCACCTTGTAACTGGACATGAAAACCCGACAACATCTGATCACAGCATAGAGCACACACTGAGTTAATCCCAAATGAAAGAAGCCATTTGCCTCTCAAAGGCTATTAGGGATTGATTCAAAGCACATTTAGGTCAAAGGAAGTAATCCTTGCAGATGGAATTTTGGCCCTACTGAGTTCAGTAAGACTTTTATTGCTGCACCTAACCAAGGCCAGAATCTTTATCTTTTGCTTTCATTTTACTCTGGGTCAGTCCCTCAGTGGGCATACAAAAAGTGCCCAAGAAAATAACCTCACAAGCAGCTTCTGGAATCCAAATACTTTGATTTTATGATGTGCTTGATTCTTGCTTATAGCTTTCATCCAACTGTGTTATGATTTGGAATGTATTTAATGTTGAAAATAATGCAGCAGACAAATGAAAAAAAATAAGTATGAAGCCAAGACAAAGCGAATGCTGTAAATCTTGTTACACCATTTAAAGATGACCTCTACAGTTTATACTTCAGGCAAACAGGGATCATATGCTCACAGTAAGTTTGTGCCAGTAAAAGCTGTGGTTTTGTTTATATCCTCTTCTCTCTTGAAAATACATAAATCTTAATTCTTGAGAAGCATGGTTAAATACAAGTCAAGTCAATCAGTTCCTTTTATTGTTGTCATAAAAATATTAGGGAGGGAAAGAATACTTCAATAAGGACATTTGTGGTGATTGCATTGGCAGATAACTGGGGAGGAAAAAAAAACAAAGAAATTACATAAATCAGCTCTAATTAAAAAAAAAAACCCACCGCACAACAAAACCCACCACAAACAACAAACAAGCTTATACTGTAGTATTGTGTTTGTGACAATAAAGATGCCAGGAATTTTAAACTGTCAGTTTATTTCAAAATCTGACACCTTTATTTGGAGATCCTCCTTTAGAATCCCTCACACCTAGACACAGTTAAGGATGTGAGATCAAAGTGAAAGGGGGAAAAATCCTCTAAAATAACTTTCCTATGTATAAAAATGACTTTGAAATCCATAGATTCATAGAATGGTTTTGGTTGGAAGAGATCTTAAAGATCATCTAGTTGCAATCCCCCTTCCATGAACAGGGACACCTTCTACCAGACCAGGATGCTCAGGGCCTCATCCAACATAGCCTTAAACACCTCCAGGGAGGCAGCTTCCACAACCTCCACACCCTCCCTGGGGAACCCTCACTGTAAAGATTTTCTTCCTAATATCCAATCTAAATCTGCCATTCTCAAGCTTCAGTCCATTCCCTCTCGTCCTATCACTACAAGCCCTTGTCAAAAGTCCCTTCCCATCTTTCTTGTAGGCCTCCTTCAGGTACTAGAGGGCTGCTATAAGGTCTTGGATTCCTTCTAGGACCACTGGATAGCATCTGGGCATCTGTTTCCCAGATGTATGAAGTTAATATTTTTCACTCAGTAGCTTCTTAAAGAGCTAACATTGCTGTTAGGAATAATTTTTAACTGTAGAAATTCATTTGCTGGGAGTGGACCAAATCTGATCTTCCTTATGCTGTAGCCTAGGACAGGTTTAGGAGAGAAATAACCTGTGAAAGAGGGAAAAAACCAAAATACTGCTGTAATGCTGTTTTCAATTTGGCACTTTAAAACTTGCCAGGATTTTGAAAGCTACAGGATTTCCGGACAGATAGATCAGGAGGCAGGATGGATAGGCCTGTAGAGCTGTAATGTGTTTTGTTGCTAATACGTATGCTGAGTTGTTACGTGCTCTCCAGTCTATCATGTGAGCATCACTGTCATGTAACAAATGGAGTGCAGCTTTAGAAAGGGTTTTACTGGCCTGCCTGTGGGTGAGTGCATTCATCAGAAATGATGAAGCAATGAGTGAGCTGCTCAGGTCATCTCAATAGATGTCTCATGAAATGGTTTGGGCACTTTGTCACGTACTTGATGCCGTGTGGTTTTTATTTCCAGTCTGATTCCCTTTGTATGAAAGGTCAGCAATAAAACCTACTTGCAGACAAGGAGATCCTAATTCTGGTCTTAAAGAGAATGGAATGTTTAGTGTAGTGGATGCATAGGACAGGACTCCAGGCAGAGTTGAGAAAGGTGCGACAGTACCATTGCAGTAGTGATAGAGAGAGAGAGAGATAAACAATAGTAAAAATCACATACTTCTGCGGTATAGCAGCTTCAAAGGTGGGGTTGAAGTTCAGTTAACTAATGTGATCTAACTTTGCATCTTTCTGCGAGGTGATGTGTTCCACCACGTTTACTGGGGAGATATTGCTGGCAGCATCTCTATGCTCCTCAGGCTCTGTGAAAGGTGCCCTTGCTGCAGATCCACCCTGAGTACCATCTGCTGCCACCCAGAAGTGGTCTTTTGTTGGGCCAAGACTTCCAAACTCTCTACCTTGCTGTTTAAGCATTAACAGCTGGTGACAAAAATGGAGTGCAGCTTGTTTCTCATCTCAAGCAGTGAGCTTTTAAAATTGCAGTGGCAAAACTCCACAAGAGGAGGACCTCTCCCTTTTATTTTTGTTTATGTGTCGGGAAAAATGGTCAATAAGGTGGGGAAAATGCATGTGTGTATGGTGAGGAGAAAGATCATTTGAATATCTGATAAAAATGGACCTCATGTATAACAAAAAAATTATCTTCATCAGGATCATCCAAAAGTCATAGAGATCATCTTTCCTGTCACCTAGCCATAGACAGAACTGTAGGTACAAGTAAGTGATATCCATGAGCAAATGTTCCTGATGTGAAGTACCTGAAAAGGTCACCCACATTGCTCAGAAGAGGCATTCAGGTGTCACTGAGAGACAGGGAGAGACAACATGAGCACAGGAATGCAGAAATTGCTGCTCTGAATCAGACTGGGGATCCACCTGGTCTGCCATCCACACTGGGAACCTGCTTTATTGAGGGGTTATCTGCCCTCATCCTCCTTCAGCTCCCTGTTACTGCTCAGGCTTTCCTTCTGCTGGAGTTAATGCTCCATGAGCACTTAATGGCTGAGTGAACCAGCAATGTGCCCTTGTCACAAAGAAACCTTGCAGTTTCCTGAACTGCACTGGGAGAAATAATGCTTGCAGGTTGGGGAAGGTTCTCCTACCCCTCTACTCTGTCCTGTAATGCCACATCTTGAGTATTGTGTCCAGTGTCTGGGCTCCGCAGTACAAGAGAGACATGGGCATACTGAAGAGAGTCCAGTGAGGGGTCACAAACATGAAGGGACTGGAGCATCTCTCCTGTGAAGAAAGTCTGAGCAACCCAGATCTGTTTAGCCTGGAGAAGAGAAGGCTCAGGGAGATCTCATCAATGTCTGTAAATAGCTGAAGGAAGAATGCGAAGAGGATGGAGCCAGTCTCTTTCCCTTGGTGCCCAGTGACAGAAGCAGAGGCAGTGGGCACACCCTGAAGCACAGGAGGTTCTTTCTGAATATCTGGAACACTTTTTGACTGAGAGTGACCAAGCACTGTCACAGGTTGTCCCAAGGAGGTTGTGGATTCTCCATCCTTGGAGATACTAAGAAGCCACCTGGACATGGTGCTGAGAAACTGGCTTTGAATGGCCCTGCCTAAGCAGGGAGGCTGGACCAGCTGACTGTAGAGGTCATTTCAGCCTCAACCACTGTGTGAATCTGTGAGTGATACCAGTAAATATCAACCTACAGCAGAGCTAGGCATTCATGAGTGAGTGGTGGGTAATAAACTCCACAACTGGTGGTGAAAGACACCATGTGATACAGACCAGCATCAAATACAAGAAGTGTCCATGAGGCAGACAGCTTTTAATCTGCTGCTGCAGATTTGACTCATCTTAAAAATTTTTAGACATTGATACTACACCTTAAGGCGTCAAGATTAATATTCCTTCCAAACTAATTAAGACTGTATGTTTTTATAATTGCCTTTGTCTTTGATGAGTATGGACTTTCACTGCAATCAAAAATTCACCCATAATTTCATTATCCACAGTTTGCCTTGCAATTAAGGTTTTTGGTAGAATACAGATAAAGCTCCCAATCTGGCATCTTCTTACTTTTCTTTTAAATCATGTTGTCTTTCAGTTCTGTCCTTCCTGATGTAAAGACATTCTTTCAGTCTGCCTGGATATATTTCAGTCTGATCTCTATGACAACATAAACTCACAAGTTCCAATTAAGTACAAGAGGTGTTTAGGAGGGGACTTGATGGGGTGCTTGGTGCTATGGTTTAGTTGATTAGATGGTGTTGGAAAATGGGTTGGACACGATGATCTGAAAGCCTGGTCTATTCTATTCTATTCTATTCTATTCTATTCTATTCTATTCTATTCTATTCTAAATGAGATTCTTCCTTCCTTTTTTTTCTCCTAGTTGCATGCCATGCAAAGGCTCAATTGGAAAACAAAAAAGTCATGTGCTACTTTCCATTTGATGTGCCCATACTGGTGTGTTATGATATGATAATGGAGGTAGTTAATAGGTACCTAAACAATGTTAATGGCTAACTTATTTTCAAAATACCATCATTAGCCAAGTTACTCTTGATAGCCTTGTGACTGTAAAGGCTGCTAAATACCCTGCTGCTTGAAGTTTCAGAAAGCACAGCTGGAGGAAAAAACTGATTCACCAGCTTCTCTGCTCATACCTTCACTTTTGCCTACACTTCCAAGCTTCCAGTGACTCCACTTTTCCAACTGTGCTGTCATCAGGCTTGTAGCCCCATTGTGATTTCATAGAGTCATAGAATGGTCTGGGCTGAAAGGGACCTCCAAAGGTCATCTAGTCCAACCCCCTTTGCAGTCAGCAGGGACATCCTCAGCTAGATCAGGCTGCCCAGAGCCCCATCAAGCCTCACCTTGAATATCTCCAGGGATGGGGTCCCAAACACCTCCCTGGGCAACCTGTTCCAGTGTTCCACCACCCTGATAGTAAAGAACCTGTTCCTAACATCCAATCTAAATCTGCTCTTTTCTATTTTGAAGGCATTGTCCCTTGCCCTGTCACTACAGGCCTTTGTAAAGAGTCTCTCTCCATCCTTCTTGTAGGCCCCCTTCAGGTACGGGAAGGCCGCTATTAGGCCTCCCTGGGGCCTTCTCTTCTCCAGGCTGAACAACCCCAGCTCCCTCAGCCTGCCCTCACAGCAGAAGTGCTTCAACCCCCTGATTATTTTTGTGGCCCTCCTCTGGACCTGCTCCATCAGGTCCACGTCCTTCCTATACTGAGGGCTCCAGACCTAGGTGCAGTACTCCAGGTGAGGCCTCACCAGAGCAAAGCAAAGTAATAAGGATTTGTTTGATCCTCCCAGCTAGGAGCTTTAATAAGGAAAATGTTGCTGATTTGGTTGTTGTTTTTTTTTTGTTTGGTTGTTGTTTTTTTCCTTGGGGGGCTTTTTACTGTTTGTTTTGATTTATTTTGGTTTTTTAAGGGATGCAGCCACTGTCACTCAGTAACTGTTACTGAGTAACCAAGCACTTGGTTTGGAGATTTTTCCCCCTCCATTCTTGAACAGTTCTGTTGAACAGCATGGTGACTATTACCCTTTCCAGAGCTGAGGAAAATACCTTGACCCATACTTCTCTATATGAAGAAATTTGATATTGGTTTAGAGCTTTTCAGTGACTGGTTTAACCGATCCTGTTTGAATTAAATGGGGTTTGGGTCTTTTTAGAGAACTGGAGTAATGCTGCTGGCCAAGCCCTTGGAATTTAAACCCAAGTTGGATAGCTGAATATCTAAAAGCTGTTTTTCCTCTTTGTGGAGGTTATGTTTGTTAAATTGAGCCTAGATGTGCAAGATTATTTTGTTAGTCCTGCAGATAGCAGCATAAGAATTCCTTGCATCAGCAAACAAATGATTCCAAGTAAGGAAGATAAACTGGAAACTGCTGTAGACTGTCCTACAATTGGTGAAACACAAAGGCCAGATCTGAATTCCCACAAATGCTGTCTTCATTAAAATGTTGCATTTTAGAGAGCATTTTGTGGAAGCAGGTCTTTGATGCTGTGCTGACAAGTGTCTTATATAAACTCCCCATCTGTCACCAAACCCAGGAGAGCTGTGTCTCAAATGTGGGACACACAGCAGCAAATCAAGTGCCTGCTTTTAATAGTGCAGCAAGTCTCACTTGGAGACATCTGATATTTTTATTGCTAGCTTTTGTCACAAATTGCAGGGGATTTTATAAAATGACCAAGTGCTGTAATGGTTTAAAAAAAGCTGAAGCTAGTGAAAAACATTTGCTTCCTACACATCTGCCCCTTACTTTCACGTGAACACCCAGGCTGTAATAGGTGGATCAGGACTGTGGTATGGGTCTGAGGTTCTGAGATTGTTCAGAAAAACCCTTTTAAGATGTTTCTGCTTTGTGGAATGGAAACCCATTTAGGCCATGTATTTATTCCACTGGAGTAGCTTTTTTTTTTAGGCCCTTGTCCCCAAGGTAACAACAAATGACTGCAGCCACTGAGGCTGCCTGTGGGGTTTGGATCACAGTTAAGTTCTGACAGATGCTCTCCTGTATTGTGAATGTGTTGGTTTCCATAATTTACAATGGAAACAAATGTGAAACCCGCTGATGCTGGCTGGGGATGCTGGAGGGAAGTGATAATATTTCATTTAGTCTACAAGTTTAAACATAATCATTTGTCACAGTGAATTTATTCCTTCCCAAGCTGCACCTGACAGGTCGTGGAAATTTAAAGCCACCTTCCTAAGCACTGACTGTAAGGACTGAGTGCTTGCTGATTCTTTTTCTATCCAATCCTCCACAGCTTTCTGCCTTGTGTAATGATGGAAATTCTTTCCTTCCTGCTGTTCTTGACTAAATTGAATGGTGAGCTGTGTTTAGGGGTCTGAACTAGGTGCCAGGGAGGTGAATGAACTATCCCTAGAAAGTATGGATTAGTGCTGGTTATGAAAGAAGCAGCTGGAGCAATTGGGTAGGATGAGGAAGATTAGGAGCACAGCTTTGGCAGTAGCCTATGCTTCTATCAGCTCATTTGGATCAAAAGACTTTTTGCGAGACTTCTCTGTTGGTTGGCAGGTTCTGCTCTTGCAGCTCCCCAGTGTAGCCAGCACTGCTTACACCTGCACTTTCTGGGATAGAAACTCCCCCTCCAGCTATGTTCCAGAGAAACTAATTAAATGGTTGCCTTATTTGGAAGAACTTTCAGATATTCAGGGTTTTGGTATTTTTCCTTCTTATTTTCTGCTGTTAAGAAAAACAGGTTGTAATCTTTTTAGCTTGATGGCATATTTATGTCAGTCAAAGGCATGAGCCTTTGGGCATAAACTGTACAGTAGGGAACATGATTGCTGAGATGGGTAATTGCTGCAAATCTTTTTGAACAGTTAAGTAAAGGTTAAGCAGCTGGAACATGCAAATTTTAAAAAAATTAGTATGTACCTTCCATTATGGAAAGCAGGAATGTATCTGAGAGTTGTGAACTCATTTACTGAAGTTAGCTTTTTTATTACAACTAGGAAGAGGAGAAGATATCAGAACGATTTTCTGGTTTACAGTTTATCAACAGATGTTAGTAGTTTGCAAGAAAACACACCATTTACAGTTCATAGAATCAGAGGACAGTAGGAGCTGGAAGTGATCTCTGGGGATCATACAGTCCAACCCCTGCTAAAGCAGGGTTACCCACAGCAGGTTGCCCAGGATCACAATATCCAGGTGGATTTGGAATAATCTCCCATGAAGGACTCTGCAATCTTTCTGGGAAGCCAGGACCAATCCTCCAGGCACCCTCAACAAGAAAGAAGTTTTTGTTTATGTGCAAGTGAAATTTCCTCTGTCCTAGTTTGTGCCCATTGCTGATCACCAATGAAAAGAATCTGGCCCCATCCTCTTGACTCCCAGCCTTTAATTATTGATAAGATCCCCTCTCAGTACAGGCTACACAGTCCCAGGTCTCAGAGCCTCTCTTCATCAGAGAGATGCTCCAGTCCCCTCAGCATCTGTGTAGAGTCAGCTGGACTCTCCAATTCACAGATACTGGTTTTGAAATGGTTATTGTGACTGTATGGCACAGACAAGAAGAAACCTGGGCTGAAAAATACATGTAAGTGAGGCCTTTATGCTATCCTTCTTCCCATTTTTGCCTGTTTTCCCTTGGAAAAGGCTGATTGCCTGTAAGTGTCATTGCTGGCCACAGCAACAGGCCTGATGCAAGTTTCCACAAAGACATTCTTTCCCAGTTGGGTATCCTGTGGTGATACTGCAAGTCATGCCAAAACATCCCCACATCATCCCATGATATATTTCCTTCTGTAATGCTGGTGCTTTGGGTTTTTTATAATCTTCCTGTAAATTATGTATTTTATTTTTATAGGTAATGATAGTATTTCTTCCTTAATGTGAAAGCAAGTGTGTTACTTATTTAAATAAGACAATAAATAACCCATCTGCTCTCTTTCCAAAACCTCTGTGGTGCCTGACTCACATGTGCCATCTCTGGAACCAAGCTTGATTGATACTTATACTCTGTTAAATGTGCAAGTTAAGTATTCTTCCAGTGGTGCACTTTCTTCCAGAGATGTGTAGGCAGTTTTGGAACTACTTTCAGGAAAAAAAGGAAACATTTCACAGAATACACTTAGTTTAAAGTTTTCTGGATAGCTCAGAAGCTAAACTGATATTGTTTAGTTTCTTTAAAGGAAAAGCTTGAGTGCTTAGAAGTGAGAACAAGATTTTTGATAAATGAATGTATCTGTCAGATCTCTGACCTGCTGCTTTAGTCTCATAAAATAAACAAGTAGTTAGCAGAGGATTTAACTGTCCATTTTGAATACATTAGTGAGGACTTAGTAAACAGATCAAACATTGTTAACAGATTGACATTGTTAAAGATTTCCTGGGAAAATCTCTGTACACGTGAAGTATTGAGAATTTGTTTGTACTGCTGATTCCAGATCATTTCAATACAGAAGTAATCAAAAAAAGAGATAGCATTTTGAGTATCACTGAATCACAGGCTGTTAGGGGTGGGAAGGGACCTCAAGAGATCATCCAGTCCAACCCCCCCTGCCAAAGCAGGATCACCTAGGGCAGGCCACACAGGAACACATTCAGGCTGTTTTTTAAATTCTCCGGAGAAGGAGACTCCACAACCTTTCTGGGCAGCCTCTTCCGGTGTTCTGTCACCCTCATCATAAAGAAGTTTCTCCTCATGCTGAGCTGGAACCTCCTGTGTTCTAGCTTGTACCTGTTGTTCCTTGTCTTATCACTGAGCACACCAAAAAGAGGCTAGCACCTTCATCTTGACACCCACCCGTCAGATATCTATAGACATCAGTAAGATCCCCTCTCAGCCTTCTCTTCTCCAGGCTAAACAGCCCCAGTTCTCTCCATCTCTCTTCGCAGGAGAGATGTTTAAGTACCTTAATCATCCTCATAGCTCTTTATTGGACTCTCTCCAGTAGATCCCTCTCTGTCTTGAATTGGGCAGCCCAAAACTAGATGTAGTGGTCCAGGTGTGGTCTCACCAGGACAGAGTAGAGGGGGAGGAGAACCTCCCTAGACCTACTGGACACGCTTTTCTTGATGCGCCCCGTGTAGCTGTTTATGTGTATAAGATAATTTCTGCAAAGCCTTTACAATCTTATCTGTGTGCAAGCTTGTCTCTTCTTTGGTCTCCTTTAACTTTTAATCATCTTTCTTATTCTTGTTAGTGTGAAAGCCTTTTTTTTTTTTTTTTTTTTCTGCTTTGCAGACAATCATTTCCAAATATGTGTGGTCCAATCTTGCTCTTAAATAGCAGCTTTTACCCTTGAAATATCTGTTCCTCTTCCTTACCTGATTTTATTACTTATTATTTTTACTTACCTTATTATTTACTTTATAGTCTGTAGTTGTGTTATACAGACTACTTCATTTCAATACACATGCAAGTCTGTCACAGTTCAGTGGAAAGCATTTCTAGTATTTTATTCCTTTTCACAACTAACTTTCTGGGAATTTCTTCTCCTAGAGAAATGAGCTGCCTTGAGTTCAGCCCATAACAATGATTTTGCTATGAATGGGATCCTTACCAAGTCAGTAACATTTTTCTGCATTGTAGCTTAAGAGACCTGCTATGTGGTTGGGTGTTTGGGTTTTTTTCCTGTACATAGCCCAATTTAAGGAATATTAAAATCGCTCTCTGTCACTTTTCCTCTGTCATGATGTTACATAAAAGTATTTCCTAGCCTGCCTTAGGGGGTCTGCAAGGTGCAGCCCTGCCCAGGGAGAACAGGGGAGTGCTGTTCACCCACCTCTGGTTCATCCTGCAGCTGAACTAGTTTGCTGTTGCCATCTGCTGCTGCTTGCCTTTTGGAACAGCACTGATCTTCTCTCCACTTTCACTGCTGTTTGATGGCACAGGTTAACAGACCCTGGATCAGCACCTGCACAGCCTTCACCTACTCCAAGGGTGGTTTCCTCCCTTTTTAAAATGAGGAACGCAACTCTCTGTCATGCAGCTGCACAACTTCTGAGGGAGAAACTGCACCAGTGAGAACCAAGTTGAACAGCAGACTGCTCGGCTGTGGCTCTGGTTTTAGCTCAGCTGATGAATTACAACTGGCAACTGAAAAAAGTTTGTTCAAGCTAAACCAGATCAGCTTTGCTTGGCTTTCCTCAGCTGTTGGCCTGGTATACATTCCTAGCTCCTCCCCACATCTGCCTGTGAAGGACCTCTGCTTCCCCGGTCCCATTCCCTCCCAGATCTACCCTTTAATTCTGGGCAGTCTCCTGCCCTGCCACAGCTGGACTGGACCACAGCTGCACACACCCTAAACAACTGGAAGCCGGGCCACCACCACATCCCATTTCAGAACACCGGCAGCAGAATCCACCTGGGTGGAATCCATGCTCCACACCTTTGTCAACTCCAGCTTTCACCTGAGCTTGAAGCTGTTAGTTGTGAGGGTGCCAGAGCCCTGGCCCAGGCTGCCCAGGGAGGTTGTGGACTCACAGAATCACAGACTAGCAGGACTTGGAAAGGACCTCTGGAGATCATCCATGAAGTCCTTCCATACTCAAAACTTAGAATTTGTTTCCCAGCATTTAAGGTCCACTTTTCAATTGAGAGAAATATTCAAATAGCATTCTGAGTTACTTTTAGAGTATTGCTGTTCAAGTCATGAAACATTCAGCAGAATACCCAAACAATATAATTCAGCAGATGTCAAAAAGTAGGCTGCAGTTTTACTCGAGGGCAATGCTGTCATGCATTTGTTGACTCATTTTCTTTTCATTGGCAGAATCTGAAGAAGATTCAGGAAATGGACAAAGAAGCAAGCGATGAATCCAGTACAGATCTTGATGACTTAAAAAATGCTGACTGGGTAAGATAAGAACTGAATGATGATTCAGCATCATTGCCAGTAGTTGATATTTCTTTATAATGCTTACCTAAAGTTGTTTGGTTTATGTTAAAACCAGTGTCTGTTTTTTTAACGTATCAGTTATTAGTAACTCTTCACAAGTTAGAACCAAATGGAGTCTCAACCTCCCTTCTCAAACAGATGAAACAATGCAAGTATCCCAGGATTAGTTTTCCTTTAGACTGTGTTCATGGAGAAGCTTTTGCAATTTAAAGAGAGAATTTACAGAATCATAGAATCAGTCAGGGTTGGAAGGGACCACAAGGATCGTCCAGTTCCAACCCCCCTGCCATGGGCAGGGACACCCCACACTAGATCAGGCTGGCCAGAGCCTCATCCAGCCTGGGCTTAAACACCTCCAGGGATGGGGCCTCAACCACCTCCCTGGACAACCCATTCCAGGGCTTCACCACTCTCATGGTGAAGAACTTCCTCCTCACATCCAGCCTGAATCTCCCCACCTCCAGCTTCATTCCATTCCCCCTAGTCCTATCACTACCTGATAACCTACGAAGTCCCTCCCCAGCCTTCCTGTGGGCCCTCTTCAGATACTGGAAGGCCACAATAAGGTCACCTCAGAGCCTTCTCTTCTCCAGACTGAACAGCCCCAACTCTTTCAGTCTGTCCTCATAGGAGAGGTGCTCCAGCCCTCTGATCATCCCTGTGGCCCTTCTCTGGACACCTTCCAGCACGTCCATATCCCTCTTGTAATAGGGGCTCCAGAACTGGACGCAGTCCTCCAGGTGGGGTCTCACCAGAGCCGAATAGAGGGGGAGAATCACCTCCCTTGACCTGCTGGCCACACTGCTCCTGATGCAGCCCAGGATCTGATTGGCTTTCTGGGCTGGAAGTGCACACTGAGAGCTCATGTTGAGCTTCTTGTCCACCAGCACCCCCAAGACCTTCTCCTCAGGGCTGCTTTCCAGCTGGTCACGGCCCAGCCTGGATTTGTGCCTGAGATTGCCTCGACACAGATGCAGGACCCTGCATTTGGTCTTGTTGAACCTCATGAGGTTGGCCTGTGCCCACTTCTCCAGTCTGTCCAGGTCCCTCTGGATGGCATCCCTTCCCTCCAGCATGTCTGCTGCACCACACAGCTTGGTGTCATCAGCAAACTTGCTGAGGGTGCACTCAATGCCACTGTCCATGGCACCCACAAAGATGTTGAACAAGCCTGGTCCCAGGACTGATCCCTGAGGGACTCTGCTTGTCACTGGCCTCCACTGGGACATGGACCCATTGACAGCCACTCTTTGGGTGCAGCCATCAAGCCAGTTCTTTACCCATCTAGTGGTCCACCCATCAAACCCATGTGTCACCCGTTTGGGGACCAGGATGTGGTGCGGGACAGTGTCGAAGGCTTGGCTCAGGTCCAGGTAAACGACATCAGTTGCTCACCCCTCATCTATTAACATTGTGACCTGTTCATAGAAGGCCACCAGGTTTGTCAGGCAGGATTTGCCCTTGGTGAAGCCATGCTGATTGTACCCAATCACCTCTTCACTATTCTTCTGAGTCAGTAATGCCTCCAGGAGGATTTATGCAGGTATCATGTTGGCTGCCCTTCAAAGGGGCAGTCAGGCAGTAGGCAGAGTCACCAGCTGAGTCCCTTGCAAAATTTCTGTCTGAAAAACAGCTGTTGAGAAACTTGGAAAGAAAGTTCTGATCCTATGAGAAACAAAGTTTTGGATTCAATTTGTGTTGTTGCACACAATACTAGTCATAAGTCTGGAAACTTTCCTGATGTGCATGCAGTAAACTTGAAATGGAAACACAGATTTATGGTATGAAAATTTGAAATCCTTATTATCTGTTATCTTAAAGATGAACTTGAGGTGAGACTCTGCAGTCCTGCAAGTTGCAGCAAAGTGTTACATTCATGAGGGTTCGAAACAGGCTTGCATTAAATAAAATGGCTTTTGGTTGATGTGTTAAAAATAAAGTACTACATCTGTATGTATTTGCTGGTGCCCTGAAAGGGGAAGGGTTGTAAGGTTGGAAGGGACCTCCAGAGATCATCCAGATCCCACTGCCAAAGCAGGATCTCCTAGGGCAGGCCATACAGGAACACATCCATGTGGGTTTTGAAAGTCTCCAGAGAAGGAGACTCCGCAACCCCTCTGGGCAGCCTGTTTCAGCACTCTATCACCCTCACAGCAAAGAAGTTTCTCCTCATATTGAGGTGGAACTTCCCGTGTTCCAGTTTATCCCCATTGTTCCTTGTCCTATTACTTGGCACCACTGAAAAGAGGCTGGCACCTTCATCTTGACAGCCACCTCTCAGATATTTGTAGATGTGGATAAGATCCCCTTTCAGCCTCTCAAGACCAAACAGCCCCAGTTCTCTCAGTCTTAATGGACAACTTGGTTTGATCTGAAGGGATATTCAAGGGCAAGGTACCAAATAAATTTTCTCTTTTCTCTTCAGGCTCGTTTCTGGGTCCAAGTGATGCGGGATTTACGGAATGGTGTTAAACTCAAGAAAGTCCAAGAGCGTCAGTACAACCCACTCCCAATAGAGTACCAGCTCACACCCTATGAAATGCTGATGGATGACATTAGATCCAAACGCTATACCTTAAGGAAGGTCATGGTAAGGCAAGAGACTCATTAGCGTTTGTCTAATCTGAAATCATCTTTTCCTTTTTTGATCTTCTCTTTTTTCTTTTTTTTTCTGAGAACCTTAAAATGATGATTCCATGTAAACAGTAAATCACAGATTCATAGAATGGGTTGGGTTGGAAGGGACCTTAAAGATCATCTAGTTCAAATCCCCCTACCATGGGCAAGGACACCTTCCACTAGACTAGGTTGCTCAAGGTGTCATCCAACCTTTGTTAGTGAGAAAGCCATGATTCCACCAGAAAAATTCAGACATGGGGAGGGGAGTGGTGGGGAGACAAAACAGACAGAAAGCCTGCAGTTTATTCTATCAGAGATTGTTAGGGAAAAAAATAAAGGAGGGAACATTTGAGACAAATACATGGGGAGCAAATACATGAGTTCTGTTACTGTCCCTGGAGGTGTTAGAGAGGGGATTGGACGTGGCTCTTGGTGCCATGGTCTAGTCGTGAGGTCTGTGGTGACTGGTTGGACTCAATGATCTTTGAGGTCTCTTCCAACCTTGGTGAAACTGTGAATACCTTTTATATATGACCTGAAAGTATTTTCCTAATCAAGATCTGGATGGTATTTACTTGCTGCAGCAGATGTGGCTTAAATGTGAAATGAGTGGGGTAAAAAACATAGCCAGGTGATTATGTTATCTGTCTTTCCACTGACAACCCAGAGAACTGAGCTGAGTGTTCTCACTGTCCCCTGCAAAAGAGGAGCAGCCCCCTCAGGACCTTGATGACTGGGTGCAATCAGGATAGTTTGTTTGAACGGGAATGCCTGGGTTGCTCTTGTCAGACTGGCCTTTAATTCATTGAGCTTCTGTCTCTTCAGAAGAGATTTTCTTCATTATATTGGTAGGTCTTCAAGGCAGATCAGCTGCTTTGCTCATCCAGATTCTCACTGCACACAAAATCCCTACAAGCATCTATTTTTGTCCTGATGTCTCGTTGACTGGGTAGATTGTCCAAAGTGACCTCTGAGCATAAACAGGAACTGGGACTACAACCATCTCCAGGTTCAGTACCTGTAGCACTGCCTGCAATGCAATTACTGGCTAAGCCTGACAACTGTTAATGACATTTGGTTAGAAAAATAATGTTTCTTATTAGATACCTTGCATTCAGTAACTTGCATTCTGCTGCAGTCTGCTTGAACAATTTGCAAAGCATGAACAAAAAGGAGTGCAGTTTGACACAGAATGTGTGGAGCCTGAATTAGGAGAGACCTAATTCTGTGTGGTCTATTCTATTCTATTCTATTCTATTCTATTCTATTTCCAAGATGTAAAATGCCAAGTACTGGGTTTTTTGTAAGCAACTGAGTTTGTTAGTTTCAGTGACGCTGGCATTTCAGTACCTATGAAAATAGCTTCAAATCTGTCATTTCTCTGGCCCCACAAGGCAAGAATTCTTGTTTCTGTGGTTGTTGTGGGAACAAGATAACTTTCATTCTGGCATTTACTAATCTTTAACTATCTTCCTGGAGAGATTTAATAGTATTTTTTTCTCCTGTGGAGCTTTCACTCCCAAAACGTTAGTAATTGTGAGCATTTGTAGAGTTGGCACTTGGAAACTGGGAAATTTAAGAGTTAAATTGCAGGCTTAATGTTTCCTTACAATGCTTAAGTGTTAAGCTACAGCTTTTAATTCCACAGTGATTCACAGTTAGTTCTCTCTCCTGTCACTGCTCCAAGATGTGCACCATTCACTGTATTTCTTGAGCAGTGCTTAGTGAACAGTAACTGACGACTCTTATGTTACTTGTTGCATGGCCATCAGGTCACATCACAGAGGGGCATCTTCAGCTAGATCAGATTGCTCAGAGCCTTGTTCAACCTGACCTAGAATGTCTTCAAGAATGCAACAGTTCCCACCTCTCTGGGCAACCTGGGCCAGAGTTTCACAAGCCTCACTGTAAAAAATTTCTTCCTGAATCTCCCTTCTTTTGGTTTAGCAGGCCCTGTTAAGAAGATTGTCCTCCTCTTTCTTATAAGCACCATTTAAATACTGAAAGGCCACAAGAAGATCTCCCCAGACCCTCCTCTTCTCCAGGCTGAACAACCCCAACTCTTCCAACTTGGTGTCACAGCAGAAACATTCCATCCCTCACATCATTTTCATAACCTCCTCGGGCCCTGTTTCAACAGGTCCATGTCTCTCCTGTGCTGAGGACTCCAGAGGTGAACCCAGCATTTCAGGTGGTGTCTCAGCAGAGTGGAGCAGAGGGACAGAATCCTCTCCCTCAATTTGAATGTCCGTTTTGCCCAGCTGGGCGTTACAAAGTCTTATGGACAGATCTGTTTTCTTATGGACAGATCTTAACTGTAGCAGGTGCTGCTTTCAGCTGCTCTACCCAGAGAACCATCTTTTTTCATTTTTTGCCTTCATCACTTTCCTGCAGACATTTGGAGTAGAGCAGTGAGCTTTACAGTTCCTAATCATGCTTTATGGCAGAGGTAGCACTCTCGTTCTTAATGCTGTCACCTTTGACAGTGACACAACTAAATAACTGAATATCAGTGATAAGTGCTGTGGGTTTTGTGAAAGCCACGTGCAATGTACTTCTTGTTTGGCATCACTGCTTTTAAAGCTCAGGCTTCAGCCAAAGGTTACTAAGCGCCACTTGCAGGGGTTTTTTAATTGCAATTCCACCTTTATGCATTAAAATGGGATGGTAGCAGGTTGTGAGTGAGGAGGTTGATAACACAGTAATTTTTCTGTGCCCTGGCTTCTTAAATCTTTAAATTTCTGGTTGATTTTTTAATAACTACTGGTTATGCTTTTCTACACTGCAAAAACTGGGTTACACACATGAAGATGTAAGATAGTTTGACAGTATTTTGAGTATCTTTCCTATGAAGAAAGGCTGAGACACTTGGGGCTATATAGTCTTGAGAAGAGAAGGCTGAAAGGGGATCTTATCCACATCTATAAATATCTGAGAGGTGGCTGTCAAGATGAAGGTGCCAGCCTCATTTCAGTGGTGCCAAGTAATAGGACAAAGAACAATGGGGATAAACTGGAAGATGGGAAGTTCCACCTCAATATGAGGAGAAACCTCTTTGCTGTGAGGGTGATGGAGTGCTGGAACAGGCTGCCCAGGGAGGTTGTGGAGTCTCCTTCTCTGGAGACTTTCAAAACCCACCTGGATGTGTTCCTGTGTGGCCTGCCCTAGGTGATCCTGCTTTGGCAGTGGGATCTGGATGATCTCTGGAGGTCTATTCCAACCCCTAACATTCTATGATTTATTTAAATACTGTTTTGCGGTTGGGGCCAATTTGGTATGAGAAAAGAAAAAGGTAAAGATAATCTTGTTTGTTTCTCCCACACACGTGTGTCATGGCTACATTTGTGCAATGTATCTCTGATTTAGACTTTAATCAAGAGCCATGACTTTTAATTAATGAAAAGATGCATGTGAAATTGCTCATTATGGAGAGACTTTGAGCAAAGAAATAGATGTAGTGTGAACAGAGAGGATAAAAGCTTCCCTCAAGTGTCTTTCATATCAGTATCTAATTTGAGTGCCAAGTATGAGAATGTCGGTCCTGCCACCAGTGCTCCTGCTCTTGGCTGTGGAACATCCACTTGCTTTGCCACCCGCTCCCCATGTATCCTGTAGAAAATCACTTAAGCAAATCTTACATTTCTCCTTTTCCAATCAAATGGGAATGTTGATACTAATTATACCCTGGTGGCTTTAAGTCAGGGCATAAAGTGCCCTGAGGTGAAAGGCTCAGAGCCATGTATTATTTATTTCCTATTGTCATGCAGAGGGCTGTTCCCCAAGGCTGGAATGATGATTATCAGTTGACAAAATGGCTGTTTTGATGGTAATAAGTCTCTACTTCAGCTATTAACTTTGACATCTGATGAACAGTAACCCCAGGAAGAGAGACTTCCCATTTCATTAATAATCCCACAAAACATGCTGGCCTCAAAAAAGTGCTCAGGCTTTAAACAGAAGAAGTCAATCACACCACTGTAAATATTACTGTCCTCATCAAGAAGTGTCAAATCACCCTTTAGTATAAACCTTTTCCATTTTAATTTTTCTGAGCTAATTTTAGGAAGCTGATGTGTTTTGCAGGGTTTATCAGCTTGGTATTCTGTGCCAAGCTGTGTGACATTCATTCTAGGCAAGCTAAGGGAGTGGTGGTGGGGAACAAAGGGAACTTGGACAGCGTCCCTCCGGAAAGTGTGCCCAAGAATGCAATGAAATGTTCCCCAGGAGGGACTCTGCATCCATTTCCTTATCTGGGAAGGGCAGAATCTTCCCTAAGGGGCTGACTGGAATGTGTCCAGAGAAGGACCATAAGGATGATCAGAGGGCTGGAGCACCTCTGATAGAGAAGAGGCTGAGAGTTGGAATTGTTCAATTTAGAGAAGCGAAAGCTCCAAGGAGACTTTATTGTGGCCTTCTAGTATCTGAAGGGGGCCTACAAGAAAGCTGGTGAGGGACTTTTTAGAGTGTCAGGTAGTGATAGGATTAACCTAGAGGAGGGTAGATTTAGGTTAGACATTAGGAAGAAGTTCTTCACCATAAGGGTGGTGAGGCACTGCAGCAGGTTGCCCAAAGAGGTGGTGGAAGCCCCATCCCTGGAAGTTGTTAAGGCCAGGCTGGATGTGGCTCTGGGCAATGTGATCTAGTGGAAGTGTTCCTGCCTATGGCAGGAGGGATGGAACTGGATGATCCTTGAAATCTCTTCCAATCCTGATAATTCTACCATTTCCTGTTGTCCTGTCACTTGCTACTTGGGAGAAGGGACCAATCCAACCTTGCCTTCCAGCCAGTTGTAGAGAATAAGGGTTCCTCTGAGCCTCCTCTCTAGGCTAAACAACTCCAGATCCCTCAACCATTCCTCATAACATCTGTGCTCTAGACCCTTCAGATGGTAAAGAGATCAAGAAAACTGGGGCCCTTAAAAAGCACCCATGTTCCCTCAGGAGCTAAAAACATAGCATCAGAGACTGTAAAGGTTGGCAGTGAGATATGGTTCAAATTGATGTTCTTAAAAATGGTGTTGGCAGCTTTTCCTCAAAGGAAGATGCTTTCTTATCTGCATTCTCTCCATGGACACAATTGTATCCTTGACATTCAATTTAATCATTCCAAAATCCTACATGTTGCTGATTAAAGCTGCTGCATTTGTGATTGTTGTGCAGCTGTCTGCAAAGCTGAAAAACTGTTACCTGCATTTTGCTTGTGCTCTGCATATGGATTGTTGCTGTGCACAGGACCACAGAGTGTGGTTTTCTGGTGCAGGTGTCAGAACACTGCAAGCACTGTCAGGGTTGCTGTGAGTTTTCAGTTGACCTCATCATCTGCATGATTATGAATCCAGACCACAGAAATACATCTTTTGCTGTCTCTTTTCCAGGTCAATGGTGACATTCCACCTCGATTAAAAAAGAGTGCCCATGAAATAATCCTGGATTTCATCCGATCCCGACCTCCATTAAATCCTGTATGTAATCCAGTGGGCTTCATTCCTAACCAAAATGTGGCATTTAAAAGCACGTTTGTGTCCAGGGAATATGTTAAGTATTACATTTTCTGATATGGGCTTTCAAAATATTGTTGGCTGTATATAGAACATAATCTCTTAAAAGAACTGTGTGGAATATCTTGCACCCTCCCATTAACTGTTGCTTTTCCCATCAGCCTTTTATCTTTGGGAAATCACGATGAATTGGGGGGCAACACAATCCTCTTTCCAGTTTATAGCTGAGTGTGTGTAAAATCAGACCACAGGGCTCCACACTTTTTCCCTCAAAACCCTGTGAAATCTCCTTTAGCACTGTTTGATGTAAATTTGATTATCTTCATTTCCTGAGGCCTCAGCAAGAAAACTGAAACCAACCCCACCACGGCCACGTAGCCTTCATGAAAGGATACTGGAGGAAATCAAGTCAGAGAGGAAGCTACGTCCAGTCTCCCCCGATGAGATACGGCGCAGCAGGCTGGGTAAGCACACTCCTGGTTTTTACCTGCAGTATCCACAGCAAACTTCCCACGTAAGAAGCAGCAATTTTAGTGATGGGCTGTGCAGATGTCAAGGAAAGTAAAATGATTCTTGTCTCTTCAGATAAAGAACCTACAGGCTTTGCTAGGGTTATGCATTTGTTGTGCTAAGTTGTACTTTAAAACAAGATCCTGTATGGGTCAGTTTGATTCCCTTCAAGTTTTTAATGTCAGTATTAGATTAATTCAATGGCATTATTTTGCTTGTTGCACATGAACAATTAAAATGACAGGCTGAAAGACTTTGGGCTGTTCAGCCTGGAGAAGAGACGGCTCTGGGGAGACCTTATAGCTACATTTCAGTATCTGAAGACCACCTACAGGAAGGCTGGGGGAGGACTGTTCGGAAGGGCTTGTGGTAATAGGATGAGGGCAACGGGTTTGAAATTGGAGCAAAGGAGATTTAGGTTGGACATAAGGAGGACGTTCTGCACAACGAGGATGGTGAAATACTGGATCAGGATGCCCAGGGATGTGGTTGAGGTCTTGTCCCTAGAGACATTCAAGATCAGACTTGATGTGGCCCTGGGCAGCCTTATCTACTTATAGGTGTCCCTGCTGACTGCAGGGGGTTTGGACAAGATGACCTTTGAGGGTCCCTTCAAACCCAATGCAATCTGTGAATTGCTTCTCCCCAGAGCACTATTCCTTACTTATCTGCAAGTATTCTTTGCATGTCTGTCTTGATTAATTTTGTTCTCTTTGTTTCCTATTATTAGCATCATCAGCTTGCTCATTTTAATATGAAACCTGTTTTTGTCTGCTGAATCTTTTGCTTCTAAATCTAAATCTTTGCTTCATTGTCTGTGTTGTGGAACCTGTGATTGAATGTATTTTGAGGGGGCAAATAACTCAGGCTTGCACTGCACTGCATATTCAAGTTATTCAAGTATTGTGCTCTCCCAGTGCTCACCAATTGACATTGGTTCAATAGTTCTGATGACAGAAGCTTGCCCAATGTAGCCTTACATTGTGACTCCCTTTGCTTTAAGAGCATGGGGTTTTATCTGTATCAGAAAAGCTGAGCTAGCTGGATTTTTCAAGGGCAAAAGTGGCTTGTTAAGGCTGAAAAACATGAAATAACTCATCTATGTACTCTCTCTAACTGCCTTATGCAAAATATTTGTGTTTGCACACGTGCTTAAAGGCTCTCATCCAGATTTCGAGTTGATTGTGACAACCCATTGTATCCAGAGAAAAACAATTTCATCAGACTTGCTTTGTTGCATTGTTTTTGAAGTGCTCAGCAGAGTTTGCTGACTGCTTGGGTGCATTTTTCAAAGCATGGTGTTTTGTATATTGTTTTTTGGGGGGCCTTCCAGGTTTTGATTTGGATTGGGTTTATGTTTGCTGCTTCAATTAATGTTTCTAATAGGCCTAGATATTTTTCCAGATGAAGAAAGCCTGTAAAAACACTGAATGAGTCCTTCTTTTTTTCTCAAACATTCAGTTTCAATATTTTAAATGTTCTCCATCTGGGACCTATCATTTTCTCTCAGGGACAGCAAATTTGATCTAGTAGATCTTTAATACTTCTCACTGACAAAATGACTCATTTAATAAACAGTTTCTAAAAAGGATGTTACATTTTGGTGTATTACTCATTAGGATTTCCTGGGCTCATTTCAGGGCATGGCCTCCAATGAGGGAGGCCTGTCTTCCATCAAGTCTTCATTTTTTGTTAAAGAATTTAATTTCTGAGGTCTGAAACTGTGGTAATTCCTCTTCAGTCAGTGAACTGTTCAAACTAAAAGCCATATTATTGGAGGTGTAAAAAGGGATGCACGCAAGTTTCATTTCCCAAGTGTTTATTTGCTGCTGGCATAAAGGAGAAGAAAGAGCAGAGGCCTTCAAGATCAATTTTTTCTTATGTCAAAAAATGAGATTTTGTTCTTTCTCACAATGAAATGATTGTTCCTTCTGAAATTCCTCTTAGAATAAAATGTGTTTGTGCAGAATTGGGAGTGAAATGATGCTAGTGATAACTACTGAACATAATTTAGTGTAACTGTGTGTAAGGTAATGAGGTTTAAGGATTATAAATCTAAGTAGAAACACCATGTGAGGCACTGGCACCATCTGGACAGAAATATTTTTTATTAAAAAGAAGAAGAGAAGCAAAAAAAGAGCACTGAAGTGAAATGTTTGGGACTATAAGGTACATTACACATGTGCCAGAATTATTCCTTGTTGCTCAAGAGCACAACTGTTCTTGAAGTGAGGGGAGTTGTATTGCTGCAGTTCCTCCTCTGTGATCTGGGTGGACCTAGGCCATGTGTTTCCCAGCAGCCACAAGATTTGTCCATCTGCTCTGCCCATGCATGCAAGTAAGATCTTCTCTACCTTGAACTGCCACAGAGAAAAGCCAGCATGTGGCTGGGCACTCAGTCTAAAACTTCTTTGAGAATGGTAATTTAATCTTGGTGGCAGTTCGCACAAAGGGAGAGGATTAAGTGGAGGAATTGGAGTGAGCTTTCAAATGACCTAAACTCATCAGAGTAAGCTATCGAGACAAACACAGCCTCAAGCTACATGTCCTTCTAATTAAAAGCATGAATTTGTGGCTCAAGCAAGTTGAGCTAATGGAGCTTGGAGTGGTTTTATCAACCTTTAGTCAGGACTCAGCATTAGTGATAACACCCTTATGCTTTAAAATGCATTTGCCTTTATGCTAAGTTTGGACAAGGACTGTATCTGTAGCTCTTGTCTGGGGCTGATGTTGTGTAGTTAATGACCTGTGGGAAAAATACCCACAGTTCATTTACTCTGACTCAGCCAACCAACACCTACTGCACAGATTTATTCTCATGAGCAAAACTTGTCCCAGCACCTTGTTTTTCACCATCTTTTAAAGCAGTGGTATGTGCGGCTGCCAGGCCTTCTCATACCCACTTGCACATTATCACCTAAGTAAACCAGATCAGCAGATGTCAGTTTTGATGTGTTCTGGTGAATTCTTATCGCTGGGCTCAGCCTGTTTGTTTGGATTAGTGCACTGAAATTTTGGGTTCAGTCGAGAGGTATTTGGAGTGTCGCTCCCTGAATTACACTGTTGAATTGGAAATAAAGGTAGGTCTTTCCAGACATAAAGAACATCTGAGCACTTTCTTATCTAGGAATAAAATGGTTAGAGGCCCAGAAACAAGAGGATAATATTATGGATAGATTTTAAAGGCTAAATCCACCTAAGGTTTTTGAAAGGAACAGGAATTGACACAAATCACACTGTGTTTGGCCTTTTGTTCCATCCTCTTCAAGCAAACTACTGCTCAAGCTTAGCTTGAGTGTCTCTCTTTATTAGTTTAATTATAATCATTGCAGATTATGCTTAAAAAAATTAGAAATATCTTTATTTCAGGTCACTGAAAGTTGTGTGAAATGTGGCTTTGCACTTTCAACTTTTTTCCCACCTTTTTCTCTGTCTTTCTTTCCCCTCTCTTTCTTCTCTCTCCTTTCCCTCTTTTTATGGCATTTTAATTTAAAATACTCCCATTTTAAGATACTTGCACTTTGATTTATTGAATTCTCCAAATCTCATGTTACAATTGTACAAATATATTTATGATTGCTCTGTTTACAAGTCCCATTTATGCTACTGTAGTCTGAGCTTTACTACAGTAAAGCAATATAGCATTGCTGACACATTTTGGATTTAGGCAGCAGAATCCAAAACGTCTCAAATAGAATTAATCTTTTGTTTCCCTTACCCCTCTGCTTTCCTAACAGCTAAATTGTTTTCTTTTTGTTGTTTTTTTGTTCTTTT